>NC_090929.1:984402795-985652795 GCF_040938575.1 Ambystoma mexicanum | reverse complement strand
GGTAGTCAGCTCTCTTCTGATAAGTTTCAATATTCCGTTCTCCTTTGCAATGCACACCACCCCCCTAATGTAACACTTTAGCGTTTCCCAGAGTGTGCCTGCTGAGGAGACTGTGCCTTGGTTGATTTCTAGGAAAGATGTGATTTTATCTCGTAGTTTAGTTGCAAATACTTGATATGAAAGTAATCCTGGTTTGAATCGCCATTGGGGTGGGTTCCGTTTGACGTCGGGGGGGGGGTTGCATTCTAGTGTGACCGTAGCATGGTTGGAGAAGGTTTTAGGAAGGATTTGACACGTTCCCCATTGGAGTGGGCTTCGTGAAGAGTCCAGAAGGTAATCAATATGTGAGCTGGTATTGTGGACTTCTGAGTGGAAGGTGTATTCCCATGCATCCCAGTTATTGTGTCTCCATATGTCGACTAGGCCGTAGGCTCTGCAGATTTCTGGAACCTGGAGGCTGGCTTTGGATGGTTGTGCAGTTGTGTTCTGTGACTTCTCTCTTTGTGGATCTAGCAGTGTGTTCAGATCGTCTCCCCAGATGATGGTCGCTGTGCCTGCCCCTGGGAGATGTGCTAGCACCCAGTCAAAGTAATTCACTCCATCTATGTTGGGTGCGTAGGAGTTTACAAGAACTATTTCTTTCCGGGCTTGGACTCTCTTTACCAGGAGTGCTCTGCCCTCAGTGTCTTTCTCCGTTTTTATAAGACGGAAACAGGATTTGTGGTTGATAAGGATAGCTACACCTCTGGCGTATGACGAGTACGAGGAAAAGTATTGATGGCAACCCCAGTTCCGGGCCCAGTGAGGTTCAGTTCTGGGGAAGAGGTGCGTTTCTTGTATCATGGCTACGTCCACTTTGTGTCGTTTGAGGTGTTGTATGATTCTCCTTGTTTTGGACGGGTGGTTGCCACCTCTGATATTCCATGTAGCTACCTTGAATTGGGCATGTGTCTGTTTTGTTTAGGATTAGTTTGAGTGGTTGTTTCCCATGGGGTCAGGAGATGATGTGGAGAGTGCGATAGGAGAATGATTGGTCCTTTTCTCATCAGGGTGAAGAGACCGAGAATATTCTGTGGATCGTGAAGTGGTGAGAGATGAGGATCGGTTGGCACATTACCATAACAGTTCTTGTAAACTTTCCCATTATTCCCTCCCTGTCGGGCAACCCCCAACTCGCCCGCTATCATACCCCTCTCCTTCAACAGGCTAAAATTAAACAGTGCTGAGCATGGGGCGCTAGTGCCCTCCAAGAGCAGCTACCCCCGTTGAGGATCTAGCATTTATGTGCTCACGTGATATTCTCGGAATGGTCTCTGGCCATGCCGTGATTCATTGGCCGTGGTTTCCTGGTGGATCTCTCCCTACTCTATCTCTTCTCTGTGGTTTTGGGTTATCATGTAGGGGTCCACAGCTGATGTTGTCTAGAAAGGAGTTAGCCTCCTCGGGGGAGGTGAAGAACTGGGTCTTCAATGGATGCAGAATTCGCAGTTGGACTGGGAAAAGCATTGAGTATTGAATTTGGTTGTCGCGCAGGTGGCATTTCACCCCATTGAAGGCCCTCTGTGATGCTTGTACCGCTGGTGAAAAGTCTGGAAAGATTTGGACTTTATCTCCGTCGTATTGCATGTCGCCTTTGTCTCTGGCTAGTTTGAGGATGGTGTCACGGTCTCTGAAGTTGAGAGGCTTTGCTATTATGGGGCGAGGCGCTGCTCTGGGGATTGGGTGGCTGGATGGGACCCTGTGCGCTCGCTCCACTACGAATAGTGGGGAGAATGTCGGCTCCCCGAAGAGGTCCTTGCATAACTGTTCAACAAATTCTTCCATCTTTGGCGCAGCCAGTTGTTCTCTTTGGCCTACCAGTCTAATGTTGTTTTGGCGGGTGCGTCCTTCCAAGTCCTCATTCTTGTCAACCACCACTTTCAATTGTCTTTCAACTGTCGTCACTCTGGACAACAGTGATGTGGTGTTGTCGTCCAGGTCCGAGACCCTCTGCTCCACTGTGTCAAGTCTCTCGTCGTGTTTGTCCAGGCGGTGTTGAAGTAGGTCCACCTTGGACGACAGGGTATCTATTTTGGAGTCTAGATTACCAATGCCCGCATTGAGTTTGAGGAGGATTTCTCGGATATCAAATGCTGGGGGCTGTGTCGCGTCGTCATCTTGCCCCATGACCGGAGGATGGGTTACCACTTGACATGGTTGTCTTGGATTCTTTACTATGGCACCAGTTTCAAAGGTCAGTCTCCTTTGCGATGTATCTGTTTTGCCCATTCTGTACTGGGCGCTGGTTGAGGGGGGATAGGGAACCGGTGGTGAGGGGGGTGGTATAATAGAGCCGTCTGGTGGTGGCTAGGTTTGTGTGTTTGTTGAGGGGCGGCAAGATGAAGTCATTGGCCACGTACTGGACCTGTGCCTTGGAGGGTCAGCGATTCGGAAGGAGGATCTATGGATGTTCCGGGCTCTCAGAGTGGGTGGACCTGCAGGGTTATGGGTCCGCTGGTTCTGCTGATAGGAGTGGAAGATGTTACATGGCCCAGTTTCTGAAAGGCAATCTGGGGCTTGATAGGTTGTTTCCCTTCAGGGAATCGGCTGTCTGGAGGCCACCGCGGAGCCTTGAATGTCTTGGGGTTGGCGTGGTGGGCCGTTCTGATGATCTGTCATGCGGTGCTTGCGGGGGGATCTGTGGACCACGTCTGCAGTAGGTTGAACTGAACATGCGGCCGAGGCGCGTATTTGCCGAAGTTATGGCAGCGATCGAGCCCCAGCAGGTGTGCTCAGCATTGTTGGTAGGATGTGGCTTCTAATTCATGGCACCGGTGAGCAAAGGGCCGGGTGCCGGTGTGCTCTTGGCCATACGTTATACGTTGGGAGAGTGGCCCACAGTCTCCTGTTCCTCGTCCCTTTGTTATAGGTGGCTCGGGGAGGGGTCAGCCCTACCTGTTCCCTGCTAATGATGGAGCACACCTTGAGTTCGCCCGGCTGACACCGCCAGTCCCCCGGAGCGTCTGAGGAGGGGGCAGTATGTCTGCATGCGCCTGGTGCCACCCGGTACCCTGTTAGCCTGTGGCTACTCCCGGCTTCTCGTACGCCTAGTGCCTGTGATGCGTGCTCTTGGCCTCAGGGCTGCACGCTTCTGGGAGAGCTGCGGCTTCCAGTGTTGTGAAGTCTGGGGCAGCAGTGGTTATCAGGCGGGGGGGGCCCGTGAAATCGGGAGATTCTGGCCTCGGTGTTGCAGTCCCAGGATTGCCACCCTCGTCAAGAGCTTCGATGGATCAGGAGAGGGAGACGGGGAGCGCGGGCTTAGCTCCTAACTGGTGACCGTGGGGGTTCTGGTGACCTGGCTGCGATGGTATCCCGCCTCGCCGTGTCTCTGCAGTGGAGTGGAGCAGGCTTCAGTCTTGGGCCGTAGTTCCTCCGGGCGGGCTGTCAGGGTGGGGTTATGGTGGTTTATTTGTATGAGGATTCCAGCTACTCAGTCTGCCTGGGCTGATCGTCTCTGTCCAACGTGCCGCACAGTTGTTGGCGGTTTGCTGACACTCTGGTATGCCTGTGCAGGCTCCAGACTGCCTCTGCCTCGCGCCCGCTATGGGCCCGGGGAGATGCTGCTCTCCAGCCGCGAAGTCCATCAGCCGTTGGGTCGAGCCACGTCCCTCACAGTCGCCTCTGGGTTCTCTGTCGGCGGCGGGCTCCTCGTTTTTTCACCCGCCGGGTAGTGTTGTTGCAGAGGGGGCTCGGCGACAACGCGGTTGCTGCCAAAGGCTGTCCAGGGACTGCAGGCCTTCCTCCAACCTAAGTCGAACCCCAGGGCTGCCGGCAGGGTTATCGAAGCCAGAGGGTATATTGAGCGATGGCCGGACCACGCAGGGCTTCGGTTTGCAGATTTTGCTGGCTGGACTTGAGAAGATATGTAGTTATCAGTTACTTCAGGATATTTTTCTCTAGTGAGCCGCCATCTTTGATGGCTCTCTAGCACCCTCGTGGCCTGCAGACCTTGTGTGTCATCTGTGCCCCACAGTTCTGGCTATAAACACCATGCAAAGGGGACTCAGCCAGCCCTGACCCTTTTACGGCCCGCTCAGGCCCCACTGTCAAAGATTCCTTCAGGCAAAAGCTGGCGTCCTGTCCTCCATCCGGACCCCCTGCGGCAGCCCCTTTCTTTGCAGGAATTCACCCCTCTCAGGCCCGTCTTTCCTGGTGTCTATCCTGCTGGTTTCTCCTTTCTTGTCACCTCCACCTGTAATGCACGTGACCTAGGTTGCAGGTGGAAGCCCTTGTATGTAATTGCCTGACTACAATTACTGTGTTCTCTGGACATGCCTGAACCTCAGAATAGTTTCCAGGCCTCTTCCTCATCTCAGCTCCAGAGTGCTGTAACTGCATGTTAGTGTGTACAACTCCTAGTCACCTCTTCCTCATCCCAGTACTAGAGTGGTATTAATGAGGGGAAATACAAGTATGTTATTGGCAATAACCTATAAAGGTAGGGGTAGGGTAAGGTTTACTCTCACAAGGGAAAGTGGGATACCATTTCTCACCCAAAAACATCCTCTTATAAAACCTCTCTCTTTTGTCACTACCTTGATGGCGTTTTATAAGGTCATACTGGAAGAAAGAAAAGGGAAAAGGATGACAATATCCCATAAAGGCTGCTGGGACTGAAGGTTCCTCATGGAATGGAAATGGGGGATACTGTCTCACCCAAGGATACCCCCTTCCATTCCCCAAGTCTCCTTCACCCAGGTGATCCTCCCTCACATATCCACCCCCAGGGTCAGGATCCAAAGGCAATGACCCTTCCCTGGCCCCCTTCCGTGGCCAACCGAGCAGAGGATATCGGGGAGAAGGAATTGAGGATGCACTCAGGTTCCTCACAGTACTTAGTTTGTTCACGTTAGAACATTTTAACCAGGCACAAAGGAGAACAAGACGGGAGTGCATGAGCTATCGTCAACAGTGGAGATTGCTATTAAATCAACAGGAGCTGCAAAGCTAAACCATACATCATTCCAGTTACCTTTAAATAACAAGTGCATCCGGGATTTGTACACTGTCCTGAATGATAACCGCCTCAAGCCCAATGAGGGCAAACTGGCAGACTTTTTTTTCTCAAAGGAGTCAATATGCCCACCGTGGCATGTGAGCAGTACGACATGCTGGAAGCACAGATCACTATGCATAGTCCCCAAAGATCAGCGCTAAGCAAGGCAGAAAAGTAAGGCCACAGTGTCCATTGCAAAAGCTTTGAGCTGTATGAGCACCACAACTCACATCCCTGCTGGCACCATGAGGATGAGATACTTCACAGCCTGTTTCTACACCGACACGATAAGCAGTGCAATCAGACACACAGGCAGAATCATCCAATAAATCTACATTTCATGCTTCAAGCAACGTACAAGCATGTTCCCCATTGATATCTGCAGTGCTTTCACTCAATGAAAGCTTCTTTTTTTATCAGAAGGCACATAATTGTATCAAGCGACCCCCATGTTTGATCGATATAGACATTGTCATGAGCTACTCATTTTAATCTGATCATTTAAGTATGCCATCCTACAAAAGCTATTTCATAAAATATTTGGGTAGATTTTCATAAATTGCTAATCAGCATTGATCCCATGTCAGATATATTGAATTGTACTCATGTTTTCCAGTGGCGTACATGTAGTTTACAATTCATCACATAAAAATGACAGCACACTGAAAGGCTCCCTTGTTTGCTCATTCTTTATGGCAACTTGCAAGGTTTTGTTTTAATGTATGCTTGTGCGATTCATAACGACAGGGTCCAAGAGTGCATCACATGATCATAATCAGCTTTCTTTTGTATTTTTATCTTAAAATAATGGCCATAAGATCATTTTGCAAACATTAACCCCTTCCACCTCATAATGGCTGCCCAATTGTGAAGCTAATTTGTGCTCTATTTGCTTTTTTGTGCGTTTCATTTCTCTGATCAGTGCTTACCATTCATGCTCTAGAAATAAGCCAGGTCTCATTTGCATTCCCATGAAGCTCTGTTATTTAGATGAGGCAATGCTGCTTTCTTCCGGTAAATCATGTGTTATGTTCATATCAGCTGTATTACAAATGGAGTGAAGAGCGTTGAGTGGATGGATGGTGTTGTGAAAACGAACATGGTCACCCTAAGTATAACATTCTTCAGAAATATTTTCTCTTATCATTCAGTTCAATACACTGTTGACAAATATCTCAAGCTGATTTCACAAGTGAATGCTGTTGTGATGTAGTCTAGTCTTGTTCTGTCTCCCTGGCCAGGAATGCAAGCTGATAGAATGTTGGTGAGTGTATGATAGACAGCTCAGGAGAATGTCGAGTGAGTGTTGTGTGTGAGTGTTTCATGAGTGTCAGTTGGGGGCCTGAGCTGGTGATGCGAGGATGGCCGGTGGGTATGATCTGTGTCCTGTATATAGCTACAAGTAACTGGAACGGTGCTTATGAATAAATGTACAATAAAGCTATCCTGGAACTACAACAGAGGCTACCCAGCTGGTCTGTGAGTGAGCCCTACAATACAGCTTCCATATTACAACAAATGCCTCACCCACAACCCCTCCAGCGGTCTTCTAAAACTTCATTGAAGCATTGTAACAGGTGATGCACAGCCAGTGTTTCTAATGAGATGAACGCACCTTACAGCCATGGTAAACCTGTCAAACATGCATTTTGTCCTCTAGAAACATTTCTGAAAACTAGAAACAAACAAACTAGAAACAAATCATTTTTCATTTTGAGGTGTACTTATTGGGCCTCATTACACGGATGGCGGAGGACCATGGCGCTATTAGCGCCATGGTTCATGCCGGTAAAATACCGGCACCGCCTTGGTGGAAAGGGGAATTACCGCCCTATTCCAAGGTCGGCGGGGCGGTAATTCCCCCTTCCACCATTACCCTTCCCCATTCCCATTTTTGCCCCTTAGGGCATAATGGGAATGGGGAAGGCGCTAATTACAGTACCGCAAATTGCGGTACTGTAATTAGCTCCCTGGGTCCCTTTGCGGGTTGGTTTTTAACGCCTTCAAAAAGCAGGCGTTAAATCCCCCAACCCGCAAAGGGACCTCGTAGTAAGGCGGTAAGGATTTACCGGTACCGGTAAAATACCGGTACCGGTAAATCCTTACCGCCATCCGTGTAATGAGTCCCATTATCTTTATTACTTTAATTTAAACTTCAACATTTGTATTACATGCTGTAGTACATGCTTTTTGAAATGTAACATTTATGGGAAGCATGTGCAGTTTTTCATAGAAATATAATGCATAAGTTCCCTTCAGTAGGCTAGAGAAGAGAACTAGGGTACTGCCTTCAACAGAAACAAATGCTATTGACATGACCTAAGGCCTAAAATGTACCACTGGTAAGTAGCTAACTGTAAACAGATTTTGTCATTTATCAGACAGCAGAAATGTTGCAGGTATGGCTTGGAGGTGGTGTGGACCATTTGACAGCAGCATATTAAGATAGATCACCCTGCATCCAGCATGCAAATCCACGAGCTTTAAGTCTGCCCCCAAGGAATCGTGTTATTAATGGTAATGTCAAAGGCGGGGGCTAATGGCTCTTTGCGCCAGTTCCTGTTAGATAATTAAATGCGCTGCATCTACATCTACCGTCTCCTTGCTTTATTGATATGTGCCATCATTGATACATTGGTCTTTGTGAATCCTTGTTAAAACTCAACATTGGTGACTAGGCTATCCACGGCGTGCCTGTCACACGCTGCCTTATTGCATCCACGCAGAGTCGTGGAACGCAGGTTTCTCGCTCCGCACTTGGCGGCCTGCATTTTCTGTGTCTACACCTCTGCCTGCATGGCGCACTGATGCGCCAGCCACATTTTCACACGGCTGCGCTCCCGACTGCATTGCGCAACGAAGTGCACAATCTGCATCACCATGGGGGAAAGAGATATTTTATACACGGTTGCAGCTTGCAGTACCGGTGCAGTGCCAGGAGGAAATTTTCATCGTACATGTCCGCAGACATTTAAAACTGCACGCCACAGAGGTACTCTCCAGGAACTTCTAACACCAGGCACACAATGACATGTGCCCAAGAAGACCTGTCTGGTTCCCTGGGTCAACTGGACCGAGACATCTGCTATCCACACATGTGCAGTGTATACACCTCCACTCAAAGGTGAGCACACCTCCCACAAGTGTCCAAGCCACCATGTCTGACAATGATGTGGGCAGCATCTCACAGAGCCCTCAGTCATAGTTGACCCCTCGCAATCCAGTGTCCAGAGAGGAGGGAGGCCATGAATCTTTACAGCTGCAAGCCATGCAACACTTTGACATATCTGATACAAGCAGCCTGGCACCAAGATGGAACAGGTGGATCAAGGAACTCCATATATACATCAATGTAACAGGTGTCAGGGAAGAACGCCGCCTGAGATGCACTCACTGGGTCCGGTAGTGAGGGACATTGTATTTGAAATGCCAGAAAACACAACTGACACTTTTCAGGGCATAATTGACTCATTGAATAACTATTTCGCTCCACTTAGAACGTGGACTATGAGCAACATATTTTCCATACCTCCACGCAGGAAAAAGGGGAGAACATGGACAATTTTGTCATGAGACTAAGAAAAAGAGCAAAATACTGTGATTTTGACCGATATTCCACAGAGGAGGCCTTAAAATCACAAGCCATTGCAGGGTGCGAATCATCTGAGTTCTAGAAAAAATTACTATAAAAAAGCAGAACTCTCGATGAAATCCTTCAACTTTCGAGGGCGGACACTGCCCTTTGTCTGCAGACAGAATCGCTGAGCAACATAAAAACTACGCAAACAGCAGCACCGGCATCCCTATGCCCCATGCGCACATCTTAACCCAACCCTGACCAAGAAAAATGCTACAGATGTGGATATAACTTCCCACACATCGGTCCACATCCGGCGGTAGGTCACCACTGCAACAAATGTGGTGGAGAAAACCATTTTCAGTCGGTCTGCAAGAAAGTCACATTTTTCCAGTCGACAGAGAACAGCAGAGACACCAGAAGGCGAGAAAGTCATCGGCCGATGCGGGAAAGTCCGCAAACAAACACACGGAGGTCTCCAACAACCAGCCGACACAACTCACACAGTAGAACACGAGATTCATCTCGCAGAGAGTGACGACATGAAGACAGAAGAGATGACACAGAGTGACTCAGATTCAAGGATGCATCTCAGAGAAGGCTGCCATGACAGAAGATAAGGTACCTAGAAGCATTACCAAGATGAAGGCATGAGTCAAATTCCTTCTCATCGAGCGTTGACTGGAAAAGGAGATATGTACGTGCCTTAGGGAATGGTATACCCACTGAATACAGCCCAACCCTGCTGCTGCAACTAAATGGGCAAAGCTGAGAGTTTCTCATGGACACCGGAGCTACGGTTAATGTCATCAATGAGGACACATACAAGTCTCTCAACTAAAAGAAGGAATTGAAGAAAGCAGACACCGACATATACCCATACGGCACAAACAAACCCCTTGACTGCAAAGGAATGTTTACAGCTACATCTGCATACAAAGACAAGAGTCTAAAAGTCAGAATCTACGTAGTAAAAGGAGAGGTTCCAGGGGGAAGCATCCTCAGATTTCGATCAGCAATCCAGATGGCGTTAGTTCACGTGATGTACCAGATCATGTCTGCACACACAGCAAACCCAAAGGACATGATGATGAAAATGTTCCCGGTGTTGTTCAAAGGTCTGGGGAAACTAAAAGGAAAACAGATTAAGCTGCACATAAACCCCCGTTCTACCAACGGCTCAACATTATCAGGGCATACCCCTTAACATTCAAAGACATGTGGAGGATGAGATAGAGTCCTTGCTAGAGCAAGACATCATTGAGCCAGCATCTGGGCCCTCACCTTGGGTGTCCTCTATCGTACCGGTGCCAAAGAAAGAGAATAACACCAGCATTAGCATTTGTGTGGACATGAGAGCCCCCAACATGGTGATAGAAAGAGAACGACTACTGGCACCTCGAATGACTGACATGATGCAATTATTGCACGGGGCAAAAGTCTTCTCAAAGCTTGATTTGAATAAGGGTTATCATCAGCTAGAATTGCACCCGGACTCCAGATATATAACAACCTTCTCTACACACCTGGGACCCTTTAGGTATGAACGGCTCAGCTTTGGTGCATCATCAGCAGCCGAGACTTTCCAAAACGAAAAACACCAAGTCATCAAGCACATCCCTCACTGCTTAAACTATAGCAATGACATATTAATCTTTGGGGCAACACAAGAAGCACACAATGACACGCTTAGGAGTGTCTGCATGGTGCTTGAAGAGGCAAATCTGACATTAAATGCTGACAAGTGTGAACTCAGCAAATCGATGCTGAAATTCTTCTAGCAGATATTTTCCCAGAATGGTCTACAAACGGATCCGGACAAAGTACAAGCACTAGTGGAAGCTCCTACACCAACCGCAGTATATGCAGTTAGATCCGTTCTTGGAATGGCAAATTATTGCACTAGATAAATTCAGGACTTTGCTTCAGTTAGCACACCCATCCGACTACTCACTGGGAAAGACCAAGAAATTTCCTGGTCAACAGATTGTGAAGAGGCATTTCAAGGGATCAAGAAGCACATCGCCTCTGCATCATGCAAGGTGTACTATGACCCTGACCTTGACACTGAAGTAATAGTAGATGCCAGCCCTGTCGGTTTGGGGGCGATTTTAGCACAAACAAAACCAGGTGCTTCACCCAATTCGACAAGATGCATTGTAGCGTACGCGAATCGCAGCATCTCCGCCGCAGAGTGCGCATACTCACAACCTGAGAAAGAGAGTCTCGCTGTTGTATGGGCATGTGAACATTACCATTTGTTCTTGTATGGGCGTCCATTTACCATTATCACGGACCATCAAGCCCTCACAAATATCTATGGAAAAGCCACAGCCAAGATGCCGCTCCGCATTGCAAGGTGGGGACTTTGGTTGCAGGATCACTCTTTTAACATCATGCCTACTTTTTTAACATCATACACAGACCAGGAAAGGGCAGCAACCCTTCAGACTTCTTATCTCGATATCCACTGACAGCCAAAGACAAGAGACAATCCATTAAAGTCAATCAATTCATAAACTACCTGCTGAGCAATGCACTGCCCACATCTGTCACAAGAGCACAACTGATAGAGGGTGTGAGGACTGACCAGTTGCTTCTGAAGATACAGAAGTACATAACATCAGGCCAATGGGATCTCAAAAGTAAGCACGACCAACCACTTTCAGCAGTCAAAGAGAAACATTTTCAGAGATTCCGACTCATTAGACATGGGCCTCATTACACGGACGGCGGTAAGGGTTAACGGTCACCATTAATGGCAACGGTGACCGTTAACCCTTACCGCCGTACTACGAGGTCCCTTTGCGGGTTGGTGATTTAACGCCTGCTTTTTGCAGGCGTTAAAAACCAACCCGCTAAGGGACCTCGGAGCTAATTACGGCACCGCAAAATTGCGGTGCCGTAATTAGCGCCTTCCCCATTCCCATAGAGCCCTATGGGGCAGAAATGGGAATGGGGAAGGGCAATGGCGGAAGGGGGATTTACCGCCCCTCCAACCTTGGAATGGGGCGGTAAATCCCCTTTCCGCCAAGGCGGTGCCGGTATTTTACCGGCATGAGCCATGGCGCTAATAGCGCCATGGCTCACCGCCTTCCGTGTAATGAGGCCCATAGACTGTCTATCTCCCCGGAGGGATTAGTGCTAAAAGAAAACAGGATCGTCATCCCTGCAAGCCTACAAGACCAGATACTCGCTCTGGCACACTCAGGACATCAAAGAATCGTGACCACTAAAAGTCAGCTCAGGACTAAAGTGTGGTTCCCACAGATAGACGAGAGTGTGGAACAAGTTCTAGGAAACTGTCTAGCGTGCAAGGCAAACGCCCTGCGCACTTTTCCAGAGCCTCTCAAGATGACGACAATGCCACTCACTACAAGTATGGGACGAGGTCGCTGTCGACATGTTTGGCCCGCTGTCCAATGGCAAATATGTATTGGTAATCATTGACAAGATGTCCAGGTTCCCGGAATTCCTTCTGATCCACTCCACCAGTGCCCACGCAGTGATCCGAGCACTAGACAAAACTTTTATTGACTATGGAATTCCCTCCATAGTGAAGTCAGACAATGGACCCCCTTTCATTGGGAGTGATTCCGCCATGTCTGCAGAACACCTTGGGATCCAGCACCGCAAGAACACACCGTTCTGGCCACAAGCCAATGGAACAGTGGAAAGATTCATGGGAAATCTAAAACCCACCCTTCAGGTCTGCCCAATCACCAGGGGATCCTTCATGCATGCCATCTGCACTCTACTTCGGGACTACCGGAATATGGGACATAGTTCCACAGGAAACTGTCCCGCAGCACTCATGTTTGGGCGAGTGGTACTAACCACTCTGCCCCACAATCCCAACAGTGCCATTTCCAGCAAATGCGCAGATGCAGCTAGAACAAGCGCTAGGATAAGGGATCGTGAGAGCAAGCAGAAAATGAAGGAGTTGCAGACCACAGACGAAAGCCAAAGCCCAATAACTTCCAGATATGAGACCAAGTATTGGAACATCAAACGCAAGACTCCAAAGAGGTCCCGGCATTCAAGCCAGAACCAATGACAGTGACTCACGTTCAAGGGACCATGATAACAGCTGCAAGTCTCACCAGCACGGTCACACAAAACTCCTCTTTCTTTCGTTCTTTTGAAAGCGAAGCAGACCATGAATCAACAGTTAGTGACAACTCGTCTGATGTGGATTCAGAGTTCATGGGAGGGGATGTGGACACTGATGGTAGCGATAGCGACCGCAATGTGGAAGACACTCTACTCGTGCATAGCCCATCCAGAAGGGTAGTTCGCAAACCAACTAGATGTATTGAAGAAATGGGCTGAGAGCTTCAAGTCTTTTGTTAAGCAGGGGGAGCTGTAATGTCCTCTCTCTATTATTATTATGTTTGTGTTAAGGGCAGGAAAGGGTTTTACTGTTGTGGTTGTTGTGGGTTGCAACCCAGGTAATGTTTAAGGTGGGGGCTAATGGCTCTTCGCGCCAGTTCCTGTTAGATAATTCAATGCGCTGCATCTACATCAGCAGTCTCCTTGCTTTATTGATATGCGCCATCTTTGGTACGTTGGTCTTTGTGAATCCTTGTTAAAACACAACATCATATCTCATGGTATCCAGTGATAATATGTATGAAATAAAAACATTTTTGAAACAATGTTTACTTCTAATTGATCCCTGCCCACCATCCAGATCTTTCCCCAAATATTCCAGGACTGGGGTTAGATTAGTAAATGAACTACTGGAATGGGTGGGAAGTGTTTTTTGGAATCAGGAAACATATTGTTTCAAAACTTATATTTATTTCACTAATTTTGCCCCATAGGAGAATAATTCCTGATGGAGAATGGGAGCTCAGTATTTACTGGTTGCCCACTTTCACAAGGCTGCTTCCATTCGTCTCCTTGGTTGCAACCCAGGTCCCCTCGATGCATTTGTTGCCAAAGATGACAAGTCTACACTGTAATGAATCCCTTCAACACCAGCACTCACTATTGTGCTGATTGTTTTCTTCCCATGGCTCGAATGCAAAAGCTCAGGACATTCTGTTCGTGAACCATCAGAAACCCTTCAATCCCATGTGCTGGTTCATTTTCTTTCTTTCCCATGGATAACAAGACCTCACAATATATAGGCCCTCATTACAACACTGGCGCTAAACCATGGCGCTATTAGCACCATGGTTGGTGCCGGTGTTGTAACGAGTCCGCCATGGTGAAATGGGGAAATACCGCCCCATTCCAAGGTTGGCGGGCGGTATTTCCCCATTTCCCCATGGCCCTTCCCCATTCCCATTTTTGCCCCATAGGGCTCAATGGGAATGGGGAAGGCGGCAATTATGGTACCGCAAATTGCGGTACCGTAATTGCCTGCGAGGTCCCTTTGCGGGTCCCTACTTTAACGGCTGGTCCAGACCAGCCGTTCAGGTCGGGTCCCGCAAAGGGACCTCGTAGTAAGTGGCCAAGTGGTTAACGTAGACCAGTAGGTTTATAAAAAAAATGCAGGTTTGAAATCTGAGTCCTGTTATCCTTTCTAATTCAACTATTACTATAATTGATGGTTTTAAAATTTGGGAGGTTTTATGAATGGCATTTGTATTCCATTGCAGTTTAGCTTTCATTTGCAGCAATGTAACCCAAGCTGAACAACCCTCTTTATGCTTTTTGCACCCTAATATTGTAGTTATTTACCCGGGGGGGTCTGGCGCGCACTATAAGTAATAAAACAAACAAACAAACAAACAAATAACTACAATGCCAAAAGACAATGCAACAAAAATCTGAAGTATTTTGACACTTTGCAAATAGGCCTAAAAACTGGTCCTTATATACAGCTGAAATGCTGAAATGCTGTCTGCAAAAAAGGATACTATGCTCCCGCCCCAAAAAATGGTTACTTATTTGGTACACGAGTGCCGAATGCATGAATTCTCATCCATACTTAATGTAATTTTCATAACTACAACATCCAACATAATTTTTAACTCGTTGAATATTTTCTTTCCGCATAGAGAATTGTTAGGTGCCCCTTAAACATTGAAATACTACTATTAGGTTTTATGGAACACCTGAAGTACTGCTTAATTTGAAGGGGATGTTTCATATATTTGGTCTAATGAGTGTGTTCCTCTTCCATGTATGAAAATAAACGTGTAGAAAATAAATGTATTTATTTATTTTTATTTTTTTCACTTATAAAGCATGCAGCATCGAGGGGGCATTGATGTGCTGTTAAAACCAGTTACTCACAATTCAATAACAACAGCATCAAGGAAGGACAGTGCAGTAGGTACAGTGTTGTCAGACAGATTATTGAAATAGCAAAGCTTTTAGGGCTTTACGGGAGCATCCAGTAGGACGGTTCGGCTCTTAGGAAGGGAGGCAGGGCGTTACATTGTTTAGCTGCCATGTATGGGAAGCTAGAGCCACCTGCTTTCGTGAGTCTGAATTTAGGTTGGTCGATACGGTGCGCATACGGCGTTCCCGTTGGTCTGGCAGAGAGGGCTCTGATGATGTTCTGGGAACGGGGGGGTGAGGAGTTGGTGAGGCATTTATGGGTGATGGACATGGTTTTGAAGACGATTTGTTTCTTGATCGATAGCCAATGTACAGCTCTTCTAGCAGCAGAGATATGGTCTCTCTTGGGAATGCGGAGTGCTGCTCAGAGGGCGATATTTTGGATGACTTGGAGCTACAGGATATTTTTTTTAGCAGGTGCCCAGAAAGAGGGCATTGCTGTAGTCCAGCTTCGACCAACGACTGCTCGGGCGATAGCGAGGCAACTCTCTGGGGATAGGAAGGGTTTAGCAACGTTGAGTAGTTTGGTCGCGTAAGCCGCTGAGGAGGCTATGGCGTTTACTTGACGTGACATCGAAAGCGTGGAGTCAAGGTAGACTCGAAGCGTCTTGACCGATGTCGAGACTGGGATCGCAATGTCGTCAATGAGGAAGGTAGAGTATTGGTCCTTGAGATTCACAAGTACCGCTTGTAAAACATACATTGCCTGATGAGCTGTATCTAGCATACAGGTCATATGATATACACCACTGAATTACTGTATTTGAACATGTTCTCATATAATGTAATGCAGTGATTCATCACCCTAAAGTATCATTGCATGCTGCAGCTGAAAGATGTCCCACACAAGGAAGACTCACACTGAATAGAAACATTATCAAACAGCTGACCCACATCAGTAATACGAAAATTGTCAGGCCTATCCTACATACCAAGCTGGTGCTCCTCCATATTCCACTTTATTACAGATGCAATCGATGTATGCTTTATTCATCACAAAGAAGATGTTTATTATGGATTAGGAACCGCCTTATTACAGTCTTTAACCACACTGCAATGCAGTACAAAAGTAGGAAACACATCAATGTATCAAAATAAGCGCCTAAAAGCAACATTTGAAAAATGTCTCTCCAACTCACATACTTACACTGCCTGCAATAAATACTGCTGCAAAAGCTCTAACAAGTCCTAAAAAGGCATGCCTCTTCCTTTGCAAAGTCAGACCCGATACATTGGCTTTGCCAATCCCTGTATTTATGTGAGGGGCTTTCTCTGTTACATGCCGTCGAGTGGTTGTGCTCTCTCGAGATCAAGCGGTAGCAGACTTCATTTTCTTGGTCACAGACCATAGTGCCCTCTTGAAATGATCTGAGGGTGGGGGCTCAAGCATTGTATAGCATTCTATCCCATTTAAGATAGGAGTTCATGCTGACAAAGTTCATTAAGGTAGTGAAGACACACCTTTTCCAACAGCATCTGGTGCCGGAATACCTGTAATCAACATACAGTTCTTTAGGTAACTAGTGTGCCGGTTACTTATTGACTTCATTGCTTTAATACCTCCAGGCCATCTGCGTTATGTAAACCTTTGCAAATATAAATAAATAAGAACAAAGAAGTTCATAAAGAAATCTCTTTTAGCAAGAAATTCATTTGACATCCTTGCCTTTTCTATTCAATAAACATAAATCGAGTAAAGCAGGGAACTACCACATTTGGAGCTTCAGAGGTTTTGGACTACAACTCCCATCAACCCTTTCGGACAAAGTCAATGGTGGGGGATCATGGGAGTCCTAGTCCAAAGTGTTCAGTTTCTTTATCTTTATATCAGCCGAACCATAAAAGTTAAATAATTCCTTTAAACAATACCAAAAGGATTAAAACAATAAGTGTCCTAATAATTTAATGAATAATACACACATACTGAAATAAAAAAAATATTTTATGGAACAGCTGTCAAGAATATCCAAAATCATAAAATAGTTAGACTCTACTGGTGCAATTTAACCATTTACCTGCTGTTGTTTTCTGTCTCTTATTCTCAATGCTCTTCTTAAATATGTCTGCAACGTTCAGGTCACCACCAAATCCGTGATTAATTGCTGATACATAATTGCTGACGAGTGAATCCCCTAAATTTCAAAATTGGAATAAGAGTGTGTGATGGATATGCAATTATTTTGGACACAAAAGAATAAAATGAGCCAGTGTTTCCTCCCAGCTACAGCAAAAAGGGCACAGTCCAGATGCTTCCAATGACATTGTCCAATAAGCTAAACAGCTAATTGGCAAAAGATTAGGCCTAAAATGAACAAGACATTTCCTGACAGTGACCTCAGGTATTACAGATAAGTGTTCTTAAATTGCACCCCGATTGTTTAAAATTAAATGGGCTCTAGTACTTTCCTTTGAATTATGGGAAGGTCTTCCAATGTCTCCAAATCTACCCAAGACTCGCTCTATGGTGATTGGTTTCTGAGCTTTGGTGAAGAAGCACAAAATATCTGGAAAGCAGCAGGTTGAGGTCCCTGTTTTAAAAGAAGGTGGAGGAGTGAGTGGTCTTTAGAAGTGGCTAGCCATGGATTTGTAATTTGCAATGATTTTTAACCTTATTCATGAGCTTTAATAAATGTTAAGGAAATGTGGACACTGTCTTCCTGCAGACCATTGGGAGTGATGACATCAATTTTCGAAAAAACTGTTCACCCTAATTCATCGATGTCCATAGTATTGTGGATGCTGGAATACAGGAAGATTTCGATAAAAAGGTTTTTAGTGTGGCTTGCTTGCATGTGGGCCCACAGATTACAGGACTGGGCGAGATAAATCATTGGGCATCATTACGAGTTTGGCGGCAGCCATGGCTGCCGCCAAAGCGGGGTCCTTTACTCGGTTTCCTGAATGGGGAATTACAGGGCCATTCCGAGTTCGGAGGGTCCGGTAATTCCTCCCTCAGGGAACCCGGGCCCGGACCTTCCCCATTCCCATTTGAGCCCCCATAGGGCTCAATGGGACTGGGAGAGGGAGCTAACAACGGGCCGATTACGACCGGCCCGTTGTTAGCTCCCTGGTCCCCTCGCGGAAACCCGGTAACGATGCCTGGTTTTGCCAGGCGTCCTTACCGTGTCCCTCGAGGGGACCTCGTAATCGTGCGGAATGGTGTTAACGGGTCCGCATCCATTAGCGGAACCCGTTAACCCATTCTGCACGGGTCGTAATGAGGCCCATTGTCACAGCGAGGTTGCAACATGGCCTACACGAAATCTGTCCTTTTTGAGCATGACAAATGGGAGCATTAACCCGCCCAACACATGATTGTAATCCAAATGTTGTTTTATTAGGTTGAATAGGAGTCATATTTATGTCACATTAGTGACAGCATTATATGGCTGGTAATTCCACTGGAAGAGGACATCTGACAGAGAGCTGGAAGCTTGATTTGCACTCTAAACAGACAGACACACACACACACACACACACACAGAAGAAGGTGTTCCCACACATATGAAAAATTCACTGCATGCAGAAGTAATGTAATATGGGTTACATCACAATGAAATGTGAGTATAGGCAGCTTTATTGTTTAGGCGTTTTTTCACCATTAGTATATGCATCTTCATAAACTGTGACAAAGCTTTCATGGATACATACACTATTTACATCTTTTAGAAGAATTCTTTCTTGAGAAGAGTTTATAAATATCATTTCATGAAACATATGAAGACTAGCGTTAGCAGGTGTACATGTAAATATTATGTTAGACTGTGAAATAAGCGTGTTACCAATTCACAGTGGTATTTTTGACATGCTAGGTTTCATTATTGAAAATGCACCATTAACAATAATTGGTTGTTAGAACATTGAACATGTAATGTTTTTTTGTTTAGGGAGATTTGTACTGTGGTCATTAAAATTGTGCATATTTGTAGACACATTAATATTACATGGGAATACAAAATTAAAACGCCTTATGTGAGATTCGTTTTTCACCCTTGTTGTAAGCATGTTTGTGAGTTGAGTTTACATTTTCTTTCATTATGGTAGCTGTATACTCACAATGTAAAGTTCAGGTTTGTGAAAGAGTCCCACTGCAATCCAATGATTCTAAAGCTGGGATTAGCCTTTGACTTTCCACCAAATGTTCCCTGATGGCGGGCCTAGAATGTGCGATATGGCTCTGTGCTGTTTGCATGGTATTAACTTGCTTTTTTAATTATTCTTAAGCTGTTTTATGATGCGTAGATTTCGTCTTGCCAACTCCAGACCAGCACCCTTCCATCGGTTCTTCATAGCTTTTGCTCCACCAAAATTGGCTCTGTGAGGTTTTCTTGAACTTTGGTGAGGGAGACTCTTCCTTTCATCTTGACTGTTGCTGTCTCCTGAATGAGATCACTTTGATTCCTGCCAGGGTGTGCCTTTGTTTTTTATTCTCCGTCAAGGCATGTCATCCCTTCTTTCTTCCATGTTTCTCTGTATTGCTCAGCAGAGATGGTTTAGCATTTCTACCCCTTTCCTAAAAGTAACATCTTCCCCTGTCCAACAATCTTTTGCTGTGCCTCAACACCTTTTATCACATCCAGCCATATTCGATTTTCATTCACTCTCTGACAAGCTCCCTTTTTACTGGATATCCTTTTCATTCAATGCTATCATCTCTTGCTTAGCGTCTGTCCCGTTTACCGCTGAAATTGACCACTGTGTGCCTTGTCTTTTATGTATGCCTTCTGTTTTTGACGTACACATATATCATACGTCTCTGTATGTATGACTGTACTATCTGGATTTTATATAGTGTCAACCTAGCTGGCCAACAACTGAGTGCTCTACGACAAGGGAAACCGTAATAGTATACAGTAATGTGGCTATATTATAGAATGGAATAGCGTGGGTGTGGATAGAAGGGTGGGGGGACAGGATATTCAAGCGATTACAAAGTGAGGGAGGATAAATATGCCAGGGAGGGAAAGCCTGATCCAGTCTGGATACATGTCTCCTGTTTTCTAACTTTATTCCTGTGCGTTTCCTATGATCTAACTTCATAACTGCATTGTAAGTCCCCAGATCTGCATCAGCAATTCCCTCTTTTGCCTTCTTTCGCTGTAAGGTCATTCACTTACAAAGGAATTTTCCATGTTATGATAAGCAAGCTTTTAAATGGGAAAACCTGTCCATCTTTCTTCATACTTAAGTCTTCCTTTAAAAGCATGCTTATCTGCCGCCTTGTGTGTGCACTTCGACTCATGATTGTATGAGATTTTCAAAAAATGGATTCATGCGGAATCCACTTGACATTAGCACCTGAAATAATTCCCGTGCAACAAACTGTCCTTCTTCAGCAACTTGGTTGCCAGATCACATTTTTGCATGGACATTATCACATGGAACACCTAGCGGTGGATATGCAAGGGAGGATCACCTGGGAAGAGGGACCTTGGGGAGTGGGGATCGGATGTCTTTAGATGAGGCAAGGTATCTAACTTTCCCTTGTCATAATACACCCTGCCCTCCCCCTACCTTTGTAGATAATAACTTATTATCAGTCTGCCCCTTTGTCACACACAACACACACACACACACACACACGCACGCGCACGCACGCGCACACACACACACACACACACACACACACACACACACACACACACACACACACACACACACACACACACACACACACACACACACACACACACACACACACACACACACACACACACACACACACACACACACACACACACACACACACACACACACACACACACACACACACACACACACACACACACTCTCTCACACACTCACTCTCTCCCACATTCATATGCCTTTAATACTGGGACAAAGAAGAGGCATCTAGGAGTAATGAACACTTCCATTTGTGCACACCACTCTGGTGCTGAGACGAAGAAGAGGACTGTGAAACATCACTACCATGGTCAGGCATGTCCCACTAACTGGGGTCAGGCAAAGAACTTACACCTGCAGTCTGATGATAAGGATAGAGGTGTATATAAGGAAGAGAGCCCTGCCTGGAGGAAGAAACCCACTTGGGGAAAAGTTTGCAGCAACTTGGTACAGAGCAGGCTGGAGAGGGGCCCGTGAGAATGAAGCTGAGCACTGCAGGAGAGCAAGAAAGACACTGCAGCCCGAACAGACTGTAAGAAGGTCAGGAGCCCTGCACAATCCAGTGCTGTGTGTACGCCGCTGGAGCTGGGGGACACTGAAGACTCCAGGGAGCCACCAGAAGCAGCAGGAAGCTTCAGAAAAGGCGAGCACTGCTCATCGGAGCTCACGGCGAGTGAAAGGGGAGTGGGAGACGGCAGAGGAGAAAACCGAAAGCACCCGGAGGAGTTGCCGGATACGGTAAGTGACGGAGAGGAAACAATCATGCCGGGCCGCTCCAGGTGCTGGGTTTGGGCACAAGGAGATGCTGATCAGATGAAACCTTATGATAAAAGGGTCAGGAGACCGAAGGAAAGATTTGTGAATGCTGAACGAGCTGCAAAGTGTTTCATGCATTATTGAATACCGAACAAAGAGAAAGTTATACAAAGTACATGAAAGTACCGCATGAGTGAAATGAAAGTGATGTGCATTTTCGAATACAGTGAAAGCAGGTAAAAAGCATTGATGGACAATGTGAAAGTAAGAACCAAATGAAAGCCTGTAACAAGGGCTTAGGAAGCAAGTGAAAAGCAAATGATGAGCACTATTGTGAAGGTTGAAAGCAAGGTGGTGACAAGGAAAACACCTCACAAAGTGAATGGTGGGAAAGTCACGTTGTGGCAGAGGCACAAAACTTCCAAGGAGAAAAAGAACTGTAGGTGGCCAATTAACACAGGTTCAAAGAGAGAGTCTGTGGTAGTAAGGAAGTCCAATGAAAACAAGTGAATGTAATAAAGTGCCAAGGGTTATAGGTTGCATGAGATGTAGTGGGTGTACTGTGTGGTCTGACAATTGCACCTAGACGGCGTAACGCCCTGGAGTAAACCAAGGAAAGTTAAGATACTGAAGCTGTTGTGCCCTTTCAAGTATTAAAGTGATTCAAGAAAATAGAAAGCTAAGTGAACCTTTGAAAAGCCTGAAAGGTTGCAAAGTTGGTTTGGAATACTAAAGTATTAAAAGTGCTGTCTTCTTGGGGAAGGAAACCCTGAGGCTTTTTGGAACTGTGTTGAACTTAGGGACGGGAACCCCAAGACCTTTTAAAACTGTGTTGAACTTAAGGAAGAGAACTCCAAGGACCTTTAGAACGGTGTTGAACTTGGGGAAGGGAACCCAGAGATCTTTTATGTGGAACTGTTTTGAATTTGGGGAAGGGGCTGAAACGCAAGGTAAAGAGCTGGAAGAAGCTCTGAACTTTATTTTTAACACTGTTTATTTGGTTGCTCACATCCCTACACATTGCATATCTTTAGTTGTGAGGGCAAGTATAGCTTTTGGACAAAGACAGACTTTTGAGTTGAACCTAATGACACAGATTATCCTTAGTTTCTTTAGGCAGGGGAAATCCCACCATAGCATAAGGCAAGTTAGGCCTAACTCCATCCTGACAAATAAGAAATAAATCCTTTTTTTTTAGAAAAAAGTGAATCTGTCTTACTTCATGATGCCTTCACAAGGCCATGTCATTCTCTTGCTCATGAACCCCTTTTATAATTATGCTCTCCCTATGTTATCACATATGGTTGTTGGCCACTGAACCTGTCTTGAATCACTGTAGCTGCTCATTGTCATCCTTTGAGAGACAAGGGCTGATCCTGGCATGGATTGCAAATATATGTCCGATGCTTTATAAGACTCTTTGCTGCATACCACCTCCTGGACCATACAGCCCGCCAATCCGGAAGTATCCTAAAACTGGGAGAAATTGCTACTCTCATGTAGGATGACTTTACTAATGCGGATACAGCGATGTGGAGAATGGTGTCTGGTTTTTGCAGCTGGATGCCCCCAAAGGGATACATTTTAAACAGAGTAACATTTTTACAGATATTTCCAGGAAATATTCTGATGCTATCTTTGGCTGAGCCTCTCCCTTAGTTGAATTTGCTAGTAATAGATATTACTCCTACATAGGCAGTATCATTTTTGCACTTTAGATACGTCGGGTGTTCCAGACTTTATCTTGATTTTTGTTGGAGACCTTTGTCCTACCAACAATGCGCTAAAGCATCGGCTAACTAATACGTATTTTATTTTTAGCCAAACGCTTCAGATGGCTAATTTTGCCTGAAGCTTGTCCATACCTTGTTGAATTTGATCTACTTATTGTATATTGTATTTTTTATTGTTTGTTCGTTAATTATGTATCATTTAGGATAATTTAGATTATGCTCATTTAATCGAAGGCACATTGTTTTGTTAAATTACTTTGCCCTGGATTTTGCCATTACCCTTATCTTTTATTGATTTTGATACTTTTTCTACCTGTTATATAGGTTAAGGATATTGGACCTCATAAGTTCGTCAGAATACAGTAAAAGTGGCAATAATGTAATTACTGCCACTTTTACCATACTGCAAAATCAAGAGTCAGTTCTAAAGCCAGTGGCAGAATTAGCCCCTGTGAATTACCCCAGGGAGAATTACCACCAACAACTGGCAGAATTAGCCCTAGCCCGTATTTCAACAACATAATTACCACCAAGATTGATAACAGTATTTCCACCATATTACCACTGGAATACTGCTGAAAATGGGCAGTTATTCCACAAAAAAACACAGTGCAGTTACCTCCAACTAAAAGGTGCAGGTAAAAGCAAACAGGTGATTGGAATTAAGCCACAGGTTCACCCAATCCAATCAGAAAATCCCACACCTTCACCAAACAGACTTTCCAACACCATGCTGCCACTAGCTGTTGTGAACGGGGACATGCAGTAGCTCCTGCTCCACGTTGAACTGCATAGGCAGTGACAGCAGCACAGGGAAGGAGGAGGAGATGCCACGCAAGGTGAGCACACATTCCCCTACTCAGTCCCTCATCCTGGACCTTAACTTCCAACCAGCTGATCAGCCTGTACCAGCAGAACAGGGAAACCATTGCTGAGCTTACCCTTATTCATGATTAAATAGAGAGCAGGATAAACATTAGCACTGCCTTACCTCCGCTGCTGGAGCTTGTGTTGGTCCTACATTTCCTTGAAACTGGCACCTACCAGCGCACTGTGGGAATGCTGCATGGCATATCCTAGCCCACATTTCCACATGTGCTTGTGCTGGAAGCAGTCCTGCACCATGCCTCCCGGCACATCTCCCTGTCCAACACCACGGGACAGGTAAATGCAATGAAGGCACGTTTTTATGCAGCAGCCCACATGCCCTAAGTAATTGCCGCTCTGGACTGCACTATATAGTAAAATGATCAGGGTGACTGAACTTATGTACACTGATACCATTGACCCTACAGAAAGAAAAACATTGATCCTAGTCGAAGTGTGACCAATTTGGCGATTTTCCCAACTATTTTAATACATAAAATGCCATTTTCCAAATTGTTTTTCAGAGCAGGACACAAATTAATAACAAAACAATATTTGTAAGAAATACATAAATGTTCTGTCCAGTTTAATTAACTGGATTGGAATGCAGATTAGCACCTTTCATCCCTTACAGAATCTAGGGATTTTGATGAACAGATAACATGTGAATATAACACAAAACAGTACACAATTGACAGTGTTGACACTACAAGACTGGGGACAAACAGGTAGTCGACGCTACTGTGTTTTTCAGACAATTCATCAGCTGATCCATAAAGCTGGCAAGTGGTTGGCCTTCAACAGGATGGGGAACAAGTTGAACTGAAGGTGTACTACTGTTCTCGTGTGATCAAATTGCCATGGCGTGAGTTGGTCAAAACCTCCTGTGAGAATCTAAGAGACTGTTGCCAAAATCTCTTGTATTTCTTGTCTACCCGGATCCCATTTGAGGACCGAGTGGTGTGTACAGACCTCGTAGTCCTTCTGATGGACGTATGGATACAAAATCCCAGTCTGAATTATTCAGCCAAAGTATATCCCATTACTAGGATGTATTGTGACCATCGGAGTTGAAGAATCCACTGATGCGTATCCAGCACTGTCCACACGGTGCTGCAGCCGATTAGCTGTAGGAGTTCTGACTGACGACATGTGGCGTTGGTTGTCCCCCAGGTACACTGCAACAGGAAGCAATATCACTCCCTGAATGTTCAGGTCACCTGCAATGCTGATCTCGTCATTACACACTGCTGTACCCGCTTCCCTGGTTCCAAACATGATGCCATGGTTCTGCGGAACATCACACTGCTTGCATACATGGAGAACCACAGATGCCATCAGAGATGGATACTGGGTGAGTACAAGTGCCATCACACAAACTGATCCTGTAGTGCCAATGAAATGTTATATGAAGGGGGGCATTACCACAACTGAACAATGCCATGCCCAGTCAAGGCCCTGTACATGCAAGAACTTCCTTCTCAGCCCGCTCATGACAGCCACCAACCCACAGGACTGGGACATGCAGGACAATGCAGTAGTATGTTGGTGATTCTAATTTCCCCAAATACCAATCAATACACACAGAGGGGACTACAGGAGCTACAATGCAAGGGGACACATACTTAGACATTAAATGCCATAGCTCAACTCTGCACAAAGAAAATGCAACACCGGCAAAAATCAGTGCCATGAAATCTGGTAAGCATGTATGTGAAGCCATAATGGAAGGAACGTAGACACTGCATACATACACACGAGCAACAATTCACCCATCAGGGCACATGCATGATAGCAACGCACTGGCCCAACACAGACCATCTGCACAATGCCAATCACAGACCATGCTAGTGATGACTGCTGGTTGTGAGCAGTGCACAAGGAGTTGCATGCATCAACTGTTCTGGAATATAATGTCATAGGACAATACCTGGGAAGCACATACACTGGGTGTCCCTCAATATGCACTCACAAAAGGCAACACATCCAGAAATCACTGTGACTGACACCAGTGGCCTTTGCCCCTGCAGGTGACTCTGGATGCCCCCAGGTACCATGGTAAATCCACGTACATCACAGGAGGGGGCCTACAATGAGGCACTTATCAGGACCAGGCTGTGCGTAGAGCGGACCTTTGGCCTGTTGGTGGGTGATTTTCGATGTCTACACCAGACCACAGGGGCCTTGATGTACAGGCCAGAAAAGGTTGGACAAAGTTTTCTTGCCTGTGCTATGATGCACAACATTTTCCTCAGGCGGAATGTCCTCTTGCCTCCTGATGAGGACATGCCACCCCGAGAAGGCAATGACTCACTACCTGGAAGTGCAGCGCTACCACACAGTCACCAGGAGGAGGTAAGCGATGGTTGTCTGGTGCAACAAGAACTAATTGTGAAGGGAATCGTACAAAAATGTCGACCTGGGAACTGCGATGGCCGAAAATGCTGATTTATTTTTTCTTTTGAACCCTTCCCTTACACCATATATATATGTAGGGGGGTTTAGAGTATAATATTAATATCAGGGGGATGCGTGGGGTCCCCCCCCACATATATATGTGGTGTAAAGGGTTAAAAAAAGTCCGCATTTTCGGCCGTCGCAGTGATCACATAGATCCTTGTGAAGGCATCATGAGTCAGACACAGGCATCAGGTTCAGGTTTTCTCATTCAAGTTTTATTTAACTTAAAAGGCAGGCTGGAGTAATGCCTAACTTGCCCCATGCTAAGGTAGGATTTCCCGACCTAAAAAAAACTAAGGATAGTCTATGTCAAGAAGTCCAAAGTAAAACGTCTGTCTGTGTCCAAAACCTATACTTGCCCTCACAACTAACAGCATACAATGTGTAGGGATGTCGGCATCAAAAAGGAATAGTGTTCAAAGTAAAGTTCAAAGCTTCTTTCAGCTCTTGGGCTTGTAATCAGCTCCCCTTGCCCAAGTTCAAAATAGTTCATCAAATACAGGGGATCCCTTCCCCAAGACTTCAAATCTTCCAGCTTTCAAAACAACACTTAATTTCAATATCACAAGCAGGTCTTTGCACAACACAAGCTTCTTTATAGGTCTTCTCAGTGGCTTTTCCATTCAGGGGCACCTGTTCTAGGTGGGGTTGTCATACCACATGGTCTACCCATTACAGGTCACTTAACCAATACCTCTTGACTGTTTTTCCTTTAATACCAGTCCACTGCTTCTCCTCAGCAGTGATGTTTGCCTCAGGCACATGTGTCACACTCCCCCGAAACTGTAGTGTGGCTTATTTAACCACCTTGCACTTGTTATATTGTCTTATGTTTCCGTGGCTCTTTCCAATGCTTGTTTCCTTATGATATAAAGTTCTTTGCACTTTCTTGGATGTGGCCAATGTGCTCTCTTGGCTTTGCTAGCACTGGTTTCAGCTAATGCAGTTCATTATTTCAATGCTGTTCAAAACCTTCCTCTCAGTACAGTTCACAAGCTCTCTTTCACTCCTCTCAAGATGTCAGAGTGTTCCCAACTTGATTTCATTTTGTTCAATATTCAAAATGCCTTGCTTTCTTTTCATTTGGTATTCACAATACTTTGGTTTCATTTCGTTCTGTATTCGAAATACTCTTTATCTGCTTTAACTTTCTTTCATTTCGTTTGGTATTCAAAATGCCTTGCTTTCTTTTATTTATGTCACTGCCTCCCAACCCGGTGTTCCCCCTTTCCTGGTTGCACCCACTGGTCAGTGTTACGGCTCCTTGCAAGGTCTTCTGCATCCTTGGGTTTCAATTTCTCTGTGCGGTCATTCGCGTCTTCTCCCGGTGGTCTTCTTGTGGCCCGCATACACCCAGCAGTGCTTCCTCAGTGAGGAAGCCGCCAGGACCGCTTCTCTCGGTCCTGGCGGCCTCCTTCTCACGGCTTGCCACCGGCCTCCAGCCCCAAATACCTTTGCTTCCCACTGCATACACTCTGCGCTGCTTCACGGGTCTCGATCGCTCCTCCTGCAATGCCACCACACCAGAGAGATCTCCCTGCACAAAGCTGACTGTGCTCCCACAGCTGCCTGGGCTTCCACAGCTGACTGTGCTCCCACAGCTTACTCCATTTGGCTGAGGCTTCCAGCATTTAAAGCTCCAGTCTTCATTTCCATTACAAAAAGGACTAGAACGCTCACCAGAAAAGCGGTAGTCCTGCTTTGCTCTTGCTGTCCTCCTCCTCGTCCCGGTACTTGGCTATGGCTGATTGTTGCTTGTTTTTACAAAATGAGGATGTGTTGGTCTAGTTGTCCTCTTCTTTGTCTCAGAACTATATTGTGGCAATTTGGGGAATATTGTAGGGGAGTCACAGGGAATGGGCTGACAAATGTCTATGAAGGCTTGAGGGATGGATGGTTCATGGTGAAAGGGAAATGGGAATACCATGTCTCATCTAAGGACGTCCTCTCCACAATTCCCAAGTCTCCCTCCACCCAGGTGATCCTCCCTCCTATATCCACCCCCAGGGTCAGGATCCAAAAGCGATGGCCTTTCCTTAGCCACCTGAGAAGAGGATAACGGGGGAAAAGAAGTGAGGACGCTGTCAGGTTCCTCACATAATAGACAATTTCTTCTGATGACATCGATGATCAGATGCTGCTCACCTTTCTACATAGCCACGCATTGAATAAATCACAATCACACAATAAGGAATGTCCCAGCAGTGTTTCAAGTGAACTAGAATTGTATGCGTAAGTGGGAAAGCAAACATTCCCCAACACACCCTTATCCCGACCTCTACCCCAAGACACCATCCCCAACACACTGATCCCGCCCATATGCCCCCTCCCCAACACACCATCCCCAGCACACCCTCCTTACCAACCTTCCCCACCCCCAACACACCCTTCCGACCCACCTCCCTTGTGACTATTTACAGAGTGCCATGTAAATGTCTCTTCCATGGCCTCTTGCCTTTGGCAACCTTATCAAGCACTGTTGGTGTCAGATGATGCAAGGAGTGGCATATTGGGGTGCTGGGCACAGGTCCCTCCATGGGAGTAACAGAGGTGGTGGGCTCTGAGTCCTGGTTCTGGGTGTGCTGCAGTGTGAATTGCATCCAGGAGTTGAGGGACTCGGAAAAGGCTGACATTCCCATCCTCTGTCCTACTGTGATGATGGCAATGGTGGTCTGGCAGAGGGACCAGGAAATCCTCCTGCATGATCGCTGGGAGCAGTTCCTCATTGCCTGCTGATGCTGCACCTGGTGGCTTGCCAGTTGTTCCATGCATGCCTTATGCTGCTCCATGGCATCCATGGCATCCAGCCTCACCCATATTGCTGCCAGTGTGCTGTGGCACTGGCGGGGGGCCCTGGGGAGGGATGGGACTAAAACAGAGCGAGCGTAAGCCGCGTCTTCCTCCTCCTCCTTATGCGGAGAGCCAACGCTGCCTGTGATCATCCGTGCAAGACTGCTGCTGGTGGTGCATGTACCACACAGGGTACAAGAAGATGTCTTCAGCCAGATGGGTGGGTGCTGGCATGTGGACGGCATCCCTGGGAAACTCTAAATTGGCCGACTGTGGTGTGCCTCTGGCTGCACCTGCATCAGCTTATGTTGTGCCATCTGCATGGCTGTTAGAGGGATAAGTGGTCACTGATGTGAGGACGGTGGTTGTCCCCACGCCTACCACAGCGGACACTGCTGTGGTGTTCTCCTGTGGCCTTGCTGGTTCACTCCTGCTCTTTCTCCTGCTACTCCCACATCTGTCCTGTTCAGGGGTGGAGGTAAATGCACTGCCAGCAGTGGGGGTGTCCTGGGCAGTGGAGGGTCCGGCCTCTTCAGCCTCAGTCGACTATATACCTGTTGGGTGGATAATGACATGCTGTCAGTCATCTTGCATACATGTAAGTGGGCTATCAGGTAATAAAATTGCGGCAAGAATGTCGCTGGTAAAATAAATCGCTGCAAAAATGCTGTGGTTTGACCCGGTAAAGGTGTACCCCATTATACCATTTAAGGGAAGCGGGGGTTTCGGGGGTGTCCCCCGGTCCCCTTAAATGGTATAATGGGTCCAGGGGTTGCGGGGGTGTCCCCTGCATCCTTTACATGATTGTGGCTGCAAAACCACAGCATTTTTGCTGTGATATTTTGTGTACACAGAGATTTTTGCTGTGATTTTAAGACATGGAACCGGCTATCAAGACACTAATGAATCATGAGGTTTGTTTTTTCTACAAACATTTTGTATGATGGGCATGGTTGGTTTCAGGCCAATGAATACAACTACTGCTAGTTGGGAGAAGTGCCTGCTGAGGGTGCACACAGTGCATACGTGTGCACATTGCCTGTTTGACTGCCAATACTGATTGCTGTTGTGGTGGCGCATGGGGGTTACTTGGCAATAGACTGTCACAGCACACATGGACGCTTCTTATGGTTCCAGGGCTTTACATGCTCATTTTCCCTAAAGTACATGTGCATTACTACATAATCCACCCTTGCCAAGCACATGCAGTACGATCCCCCGGCACGCGCTTCGAAACCTCTGGGTATTAAGCGTGTTATACATAACCAATTACATGTATTTATATAAATACATATTTAGTCACTGTTCTTTTGTACTGATTGCCATTTGGTTGCACATTCCCATGCTCAGTATGCTGATCTATGCCAGGGGAAGCATGCTTTTGGTCAGTGCATTCGCATTGGGGTAGGGCCTGATGTACTCACTGCCATCCTCTTGACTTGCTCCTCCTATTTCTGCGCTGCCAATCCCCTTGATCCCTTCCATGAGTAGTACGGAGCTGACCTTCTTCTTCCACAGTGTGGGGGTCGGGGGTTCCGCAGTGCCATCTCTTGTGGCTGCGCTCCCTCTTGTGTGCCTGATATTGAGGCTGTGGACCCTGGAATTTAGGTCATTCCATTGGCCACATGGGAGGAGGCTACCACTGGGGAATTTGTGATGATTCCGTTGGATTCATCACAAACCTCTGAATATTGTAAATAGGTAGGATTTACCTATTCACCACAGCTCTCCCAATCCTCCCTTTGTCAATTTAGGGGCTGGCAGATGTGCAGTCCACAGAGGTAACCTTAGGTCTCCAACACAGAAGTGTACCACCTAAATACTGGGGTCGAAAGTCCAGGCCAACTTCAAATAGCCGATATGAATCAATGTAAGGTATATCAGATTCATGTCTGAAGACCGGGAACAAAAGACTGACCTTGCAGATTTCAGGCCAAGAAGGTTGCATCTGCAAGGTCGATCTTTTGATCCCGGCCTTCCCCTGGTCTTTTTCAGGGGGTCCCCCCCACACTACTCTCTGCTGTGAAGCCCCCTTAGCCTGCTCCCTACTTACATGCTGCAGGCTCCATTCAGGGTCTCTCAGACTGAGCAGATCAATGCATGTGTTTGTCCTCATATGAACTGTGGAACTCACAGCTAAATTGTTGTGCTTGACTACGCGCTGAAGTATTTTTTAACACACTTTGGTAAAAGCATGTATACTCTTATTTTATGGAATACATTTCATAACTATGGGTCAAGATCGGTAAGATTAACAAACCCTATTTGCTTGGGGAATCATGGCAGTGATATCACTATGGAAAGAAAATGCCTGTTATACAATCATTTTTGCTATTTTTACAGTTGCGTGTGCAGAAAGGTACCTCCATAGCGATTGAAGAGGTTGCGCACACACACAGAAACAAGGGAATCTTGAGGCAGTAAGAAGCAGAACCAGATGGTGAGAGAAGGTAGTGGCAAAATATGGCTAATCCGTGCAAACAGAACGTCAGTTACTTGAATCACAGGCTGTGGTCCTTATACCAGCATGAGGCAGGGGCTAGACTAAAGGGCCTGATAGGAGTACTGGTTCGGTGACTCCTGTAGTCTGTTTTCACCACACAATGTAACATGATTCCAGTTTTCCAGTTTTGAAATGGAGCAATGTAAAGGTGTAGCTTAGAAATGTAAATAATCTCATTACATATAAAGTACACATAGACGCATATATACTGAAAGTTTGAATAATGTAACTTCAAGTACAGGTTTCATAATATGTACAGCCAAAATCAAGTATGTGTTTAATTTAAAAAGGAGCATTCTGTCAATGGCCCTTTTCAAAGTAAACAGTGAGAAAGCATGTTTATTTTCAGAGCAAACACATCTGTTGTAGTTTATTTGCTGTAGGCTGATCTGGGTGACAAACAGGTTAACATGGAATCAAAAAGTTCATTGTGTGAGCAAAAATAGATGCTATCAAAAATAACTTGAGCTATGCTCCAATGCTTAAAAGTTCAACAACTTGAAACTATGTAGTGCTCCTAGATTTTCATGCTTGGAAGATTAACATTGTTATTCATTAGTTGCAACACTGGTTAAAAAAAATAATCTATTATATTCAGTGTACCTCCATGTCACTAATGTTAGTAAGCCTAAAGCTAATAGCATTCCACAGTGCACATGGCTATTGAAAGCAAGCCCTAATGGAATATATATCATTGCTATCCTATGTCACATGAGAGGCAGAAAATAGATAATGTGTTGAGACAATTAAACCAACCTTTAGCTTTTTGTATTGTCCATAAAGTTTAAAGTGGGTATAAATACTTAAAATATTGAACCAACTAACATGCCGTATATCTGCTTGCCAGTGTCCTACAACAACAACAAAAACATGTGTGCCTTTTTGCGATCTTATGCTGCATTCATACATAAGACTATTTCTGCCATTAACTGAAGTTTTTCAACTAAAATGCTAGAATTATAATGTTGCATTAGCACATTCTAGAGAGAAGGGAAGAATTGGGACACAGTGTTCCCAGTGAGAGACATGAGGGACACATGCAAATATGATTTTATAAACTGTGAGACACACAGAGCCTTTATTTATTCAATTGTGGGATTATTCTGTTGGAAATATGTGATTCAGTAGTAATGTTAGATGGTATGTGAAGGGCTTAGTGGGAAATTAAACTAGAATATAATATAGACACTTTTGTATCCGACTTCCTTATGTGAAAAAGAGCCAATTGGAAAGAAGTGGGTGTTAAATGAGTCATTATCCCTTGGGTCTAGAGCTCAATCAAATACGCTGAGCAATAGGAATAACTATACTCACCTTCTCTTTATGGGTAGAGTTTGCTCTGTATTCAAGCTCAAGCACAAAGGAAGAAGGGGAGTTTTGGGGAAACAATGAAGTGAAAGAACCCGTCCATCAGGGTTCAGCGGGAAGAGGAACAGGTTGGATTCCAAATAGAGATGGCTGATTAGGAAATACATTTTAAGAGCCTGGCCCAGACCGGGCTGAATGTAGAGCCCTTTCCCAAACCAGGACCAGAGAACCTTGCAGGGATTCTGGAGCAGGTGCACAGATAGAAGGAACAGCTGGCCTGGGAAAGCTGTCCAAGTCCAGTCAGTGCACTTACCTGTTCTGGGCCTTTGAAATACAGACGCAAAGTGAGTAACTAAGCCCCAAGATTATTCAGACTTTTTCTCTGCATATTAAATTAAACCCCAAAAAGCATTTAGAAGTATTTTTGGGGCCATATTAAATGTTATATCACTGTAAAAGGGAGAATAGTGCAATATGTATGTGCTTTCTGATTTATAATTATAATTAAGACCCCAATTGAGATCATTGCATTAGGAATTTCTCTTGAAAATCTGGACCTCTGGAAGCTTTATTCATCTCAAATTGAACCTGATACAACAAGACCTATCATTGGTGCCTGTCGTACTACATGAAGTAATTGAAATGTATTCCTTAATGAACAAATTGAACCAATTGCGATCTACAGTCGACCAGGGGGAAGTGTGATGCAAACAAGAGCACTGGAAAGAAGGTGATGCACAATAGTGCAAAATGCTTCCCCCCTAGCAGAATACACAGACGTAGAGGGCAGGGCAATGGTGAGTGTCATGTGAGGGGGAATGGGATGGGAGGAGGCGGAATGGCAAAAGAGGGCCATGGAGAGGGAATGGTGGGTGAAGGGCAACCCCCGAAAGCAGAGAAAAGAAGGGGAGAATCCTCAGCAGGAAACCCTCTTCTGTGTCACTGTTTTGAAAGCAATCTAGTGTTTTATATCCCACTGAACTGGCTGTTGCAATAGTGAACCTGATTCCTTGAGATATTGAGTGAGTAAAGCCCCACTGTCACAGAATTCCAAAAGCAAGAGAAATACTGAGAAGTCCAAGCATTTACAATTGTTTGCAACAAGTGCAACATCATGGAAGACGCAATAGTGTCTGTTTCCCGGCTAGGGATAACTTGTTTGTCAGAGATGTGTCTAACATTTTAGATTGAGTAAACATTTTTGTCTTAAGCATAATTCTGAGTACTGCTTCACTGTTTGATATCAGCAAGAATGTTGGTTTAAAGTGAGCACAGTTCTCTGATGTAGATTGTCTGTTATCTGTGAAGCCATCAATGCAGAGTTCTCTTAAACATCATAAATTAGGCTTCATTCAGATTGAGGTACGGGTGCAGTGTCATTGTAATTCAAGTGGGAAATACCTATCATATTGTTTTGATACTATCTTGTTTAATAATAGAAACTGCTATGAAAACTAGCGTGTTTCTTGTCTCAGAATATAAGTGTGGAATTTTTCTAAGTTATTAAACTGATGGTTGTCTGAGACTGGAAGTCAAAACTAAAAATGTAAATGTTGATTGTGCTAACCCTTCTTGGGGTTTTAAGCTTCCTTCAAAAGGGTGTCACTCCGCTGATGAGAATAATTCGGCAATCCCCCAACAACCACGAGGTACACAGAGACAAATGGAGAAGCTAAACAGCAGCGCATAGTAAGCTGAACAACCGAGTGAAATGTTTAGAGAAAAGCATGTGGCACACCATTGTGGGATCCATGTGATATTTTCGAAAACAGTGTTTTAACAAAAACGTTTTTAAAGACTCTAAAACATGGAAAAAAAATACAATTTTATTTGCGTGGGGTCCCCCCAAGCAGCCTGTTTCCCTATGTCTATAATCCCAACCCCATCCCCACACGTTCTACTCTCTTACCCCACCCCATATATATTCTGTGTTTTTTCAGTGTTTTTTATTCGTTCAAAATGTTTTTCAGCAATTTCTATTCGAAAATATCCCTGCATACCACCATTGTGAAGCGTCTAAGGAGCTGTGTGGAATGTGCTCAAAACAAAAGTTGATTTCCTGATACATCACAGCTGTGGTTCTGTCACTTTTTAACACACATGCATGTGGTACACTGAGCCCAAAGAAAACCAAGAATCCACTGTGTGGTGCACCGTCAGTATAGGAGTTTTGCCTGATTGGAGTTGTGGTTCTGTCACTCCCAAATAAGGGAAATTGGCACTGTGGCCCAAAAGTGGACCAAGAACCGAGTTTGCAGTGTGCTGCTAGCACAAGTGCACTGCCTGGTGGGACCTGTAGTTCTTTTTACTCCTGAACAAGGGAAAGTTTCCCCCAGGACCAAAGAGAACCAAGATTCTAGTGTGTAACACTGACAAAAAAGGCACACTACCTGATTGTAGTACTAGCACTCACCAATAAGAAAAAATAGGCACTAAGGCCCAAAAGAGATCCAAACGTTGAGCACGAGTTGCACTGATCAGCAAATCCAGTGTGCGGTGTGCTTGTCGCATAAGTGCACTGCCGCATGGAGTTGTGGTTCTATCCCTCCTGAAAGAGAGCAAAGTGTCAAGGCTTATAGAAATCCACAGATCCAGTCTTTAATGAGTTGGCCAGCCAGGTGAACTGTTGGACTGGAGTTGTTGTTCTATCACTTCTAACAAATGTAAAAAGCCCCAATAGACCCACACAAGCCGCATTGATACCCTGCCACTCCAAGTGAACTGTCTGATGGGAGACGTAGTTCTGGGATTCCCCATGTAAGAAAGAGACACCAAAGGCCAAAAGGAAACCAAGAAAAGATTGGTTAGCAATATAAGGCCATTCGCAGTTAACGGCTCTTCACGAAATTATGTATGGTCAATTCTTTTTCTATTGCTTTGTTTCTCTTGTCTGACCATTGTTATAGTTTTATTGCAAATAAAATAACATGTGAATGACAAACGCCAAAACCACGCGTACAGCATGTAGTATGCTAAGAAGCCAAGTAAACTGTCTGATGGGAATTGCATTTCTGAGCCTACCCAAAGACTGTGACCATGATCCAAGAAGTTAACCAAGACTACCACGCGTGTTGTACTATTATTCCACGTGCAATACTTGCTTGGAAGTAGTGGATCGTATATTGCCCAGCACAGAGACAGAGGCCATGCAAGGCCAAAGAGAAGACCAGAGGGCAACCTGCCCTTAGGAGAAACCAGATGGTAATGTCAAGCCATACTAAATACAATTTGTTTAATTTTTTATAGGGTTTGTGATGTCATTATACCAACTCGCAAGGAATATTGCATATGGTTTGCATAAGGGGTTTGGCAGAAGTGCTATCATTTTAATCATGTTCACCTTTTAAAACAATGTTTTTTCTACAAACAGGCTCACCTGTGGAACAGTGCAAGAACTTCCAAAAAGACATGACCATGGAGGCTGTGATGGATTCAAGTCACCACCTTGTTCACAGGGCTCAAAGAGGTCTTTGCAGCCCAGGATAGCTGACTTTACAGGGTCTGCTACTGAGACCTCTTCCCACATTGGAATGATGACCTCACCTGAAAGACATGAAATCTACAGATGAGAAACCTGTAAACTTTGTATTCACAGGATATTCTCTAAGTGCCTTTATGTGGGTCAATTAGACAAGCAGCTCAGAAGCCAACTGGATCCAGGTTAATCATGGAGACTGTTAATTCCAATCATGCATGTCAGTATTTTTACAGCCAGCAGGGACGCAAAGCCTGGAAGACCCACGTTCCCTGAGAATGGAGCCTCAGTACAGCAAGAGAGAAGAAAAACAGTGACCAGTAGTGCGCCTCAGATTTTGTATGGGGTAGTATATGAATTCTATGTTTGCGCAGAACGAGAGAAGCTCTGTTGGACTACAGGAGCATACAGCTGACTACCATCCACAAGCATGAAGAAGGAGCCGACCGCTATTCTTTTTTTGATGTGTCCACAGACAGCTGATAAGCCACACCAGCTTTACCCCTTAATAACATCCCAAAGGTCCACACTAACAAATACCCAAATAAATCACGAACCACAGCAAAGCAGTCAAATTCTGCAAATTCAGGGATTCCAGAGTTTTCCCATACCCATTCCCCGAGCACTATGCATGCTCTTAAGTTGTATTCAGTTGGTTGCAGTGCATAGAAGATGCAGCATTTGTTTTTTCAGGACCTTTGATATTCCTCATTACGTGTTTGGTGGTATCCCGCTGGTAATTCCGGCGGGATACCACCAAACAGAATTACCATTACCGGCATTTGGTCTGCCGGAATTCCCGGCAGAGATTTCAAGTGCCAGCAAGAGTAGGTTAATCCCCATTCCGAGGTGCTGGTAATACTGACAGTTTTTTGCTGGTGTGGTTCCTGAGTTACCATCAGCTTTTGGCTGGAGGAAAATCAGGCAACCCCACCAGCAAACCTGGCGGTGAACATTATTACTGGCACATTGGTTCTGGACCGGCATACCTGTAATGACCCCCTATGCCTTCATCAGGGCTACTCATTATTTCAAAGGGATCACAAAGTGCCATGGCCAAACACAAAGGAGTCAAACAAAAAATAGCTGGCCCATATCTTCGCATCAACAGGATATCAGCTAACATTTACCTGCAATTTTATTCTTTCGATGTTTAACTGGATTATTTCTCTTCCAGTGCAAAAGGATCTTCATTTTCCCTAGATCACAATTGTCTTGGCCTGGGGGTCATCTCGCCGCAGAATTCTTGTTGCCTTTCCCTAGTATCCCTCTTGCTGTCTTATTTCTTTTTATTTTCCTCTCTGTCTCTTCACGGGGGTGAACCCCAATGACCCACCCTTTTACCCTTGACTTTACAAAATGCTGCGGTAAGGTTGCTGCAATAAGAATGGCATGGTTTTGATGACCCATCGACATCTGATCTCACCATCACCAATAGCGCATTGGAAGGGCAACAAACCTCTAAACTTTCCACATATTATTTGTTTGGATAACTGAGCAGGAATGAACCCCGACTCTTGTACAGATAAGAAAATAAAGCGGCACAGTTTGGGTGTGTGATTGCCTTCTCTTAAGAGCTGCTGGCACCATTTATGGTTACCCTTTGCCTCAGTGCCCTTTTAAAATGGCACCCTCGCTCCACTTTATGTTCATCAATGCTCTATATATATAGAGTTGTATTCGCATTAGGCTTGTCAATTCTCTCCACGACCACTGTGACTATTTTTCACCCAATAAACCAACAGTAAGTATTTATGTATGCCCATTGCCTCTGGGGCTGTTGCTGGAAGGACGGTATTCCATGTCAGTACATTTCAATACAAGCTGGATTCGTAAGGTCCTTGAGAATATTTCTGTGAGCGTGCATGTATGTATCTGTGAAATGTAGTTTCAATGTCCCCCATCCAGCACGTGCCCTTCATCTTTCCCAATATAGCATAACAACACTGCCCCGATGTCATCTTTCAGAAATCTTAAGCTTTTTCCAATGCTTTTTAATGCTATCTCTTTTCAACGCGGATCTCTTATGATTCTTTTACCAGAAAATTGCATGTTCATAGTTATAACTATAATTACAGGATCACATTGTATAATAAAAAAAAGGTGCATTAGCTGTCAAGCTATGGGGTTTCAACATTTCACTTATCAAAACTCTTTTCTTTAAGATGTTTCATAAAACCTATTATCCGTGCAATCTTCGCTGCATTCGTGTAATAATCCTTAGAGATCCACTTTGTCAATATTTCAAAAACGGTAGCAGACGCTCCTCTCCAGAAAGAACATGGCATGACAACCTGTTTTGAGATGAGAGTTTGCAGCACACGCATTTTGCTCACTGTACCTTTCACAGATGGGAAATATACATTTGCATATCAGTCTTTGTCCCACCTACATGGGCAGTCTAGCACCAAAATGCTATGGCAATTCCTCTCTGAACAAGAATACCACCAGCAACCCCATACACGTGTTTCAGCCTTGTTGGGCCTCATCAGTGAGGTGAAGCTGTGCCTCTCTGAGCACAGTGAGCGGGGAGTCCAGGGGACTGCCCATGTGGGCGGGACAAAGACTGATATGCAAATGGTTATTTCCCATCTGTGAAAGGTACAGTGAGCAAAAAGCGTGTGCTGCAAACTCTCATCTCAGAACAGGTTATCATGCCATGTTCTTTCTGGAGAGAAGCGCCTGCTACCTTTTTTGAAATATTTGCAAGGAACTTGGGGTTGGTCACCCTGAGCTACCTGGGGGCAACCAGACGTGGACTCCCTGTGCTCAGAGAGGCACAGCTTCACCTCACTGATGAGGCCCAAAAAGGCTGAAACACGTGTATGGGGTTGCTGTTGGTACTCTTGTTCTGAGAGGAATTGCCATAGCATTTTGGGGCTGGACTGCCCATGTGGATGGGACAAAGACTGATATGCAAATGGATATTTCCCATCTGTGAAAGGTACAGTGAGCAAAAAGCGTGTGCTGCAAACTCTCATCTCAGAACTGGTTATCATGCTATGTTCTTTCTGGAGAGGAGCGCCTGCTACCTTTTTTGAACTACTTTGTCAATATCACCACTTATCTTTCTTTGATTCTTATAATGTTTTCGGAATCATGTTGACTGCATTACTTTTATTTTACAGCTCAACTCATTTAATTTTTATATAACTCCACTCCTCCCAACTGGTTCCTTTCAGGACCTTAACTTCCTAGATATGGAAGTCAACCCAACTGCTCATGTTATGTTATGTTTTTTATTGTGCGGCATTCCTGTCTACCCAATTACTGGACCCCCTTATAACTCATCATATTTAGGGAGAAGCCACATTGAAGCACTCTGACCCCTGGCCTGTTAAATCAGTATACATTTGCCTTTTGGCAGTTTTAATAGCTGGATATTTATTCCCGTTAGCAATTACAGTTTATTAACATGCTGTAGCCTCAGGTTTCCAATAAATATTGCTTTAACATTATTGATTGGCCCATCATCTGTGGTGGGGGATCTTTTGATGTCTCTTCTTGTGAAGGCATTGTGGGGGTTGAGGAGGGTTTTGTTAAGTCACTTCCACAACCCTTATAACTTTGGTGGAAAAAAGTCCAATCCCGGATTCTCCACTCAACAAAAATTGTGTGATCCTGGGCAAATATCTTTTCCCTTCTGCTTAATTTTCTATTGAATTGCATTCTAAGACAACAAAAGCCTCCGCGCTTCAAGGCACTGTTTGAGCACTTCTTGAATGCATCATGCATTTTAACAGTACAATTTATAATATTTCATATTAAACCTGCCCTCAAGTTAATCTTCCTTATCTACAGACATCTTTGAAATGACTATTAATGTTCTGCTCAATTCTTTCACTTTTCATGCATCACATGCGCAAGCTTTCACAAACATGTCCCTCCCTTTGGAACCTACTAGATTAGGGCCTCATTACGAGTTGGGTGGTATTCTGGCAGTAAATCTGCTGGAAAAACCACCCAAAAGAATTAACATTTGGTCCGGTGGAATTACTTCCGGATTACAAGTGGCAGAGTTAATCCCCATTTTTTGCGGGTTCATTGGACTCTATGGGGCATTTTTGACAGAATTACAGCTGGCAGAATTACTGCTGCAGTAATTCTGCCAATTTTCAGCCGAAATTGGGAGGATTTACCTCCAACATGGTGCTGGCGGTAAATCGTGCACAGTATACAGAATTGATCAGGGCGACCCTGGTTGTACAAGAAGACACGCCCAATTGGACACTTATTTATAACAGAAAGATATTATTGTGCATTACATATAGGCGAAAACGTCACCAAAGGTAAGTGAGACCAATACATTCCCTACGAGAAAAACATATACATCACTTTACACATATGTTGACACACTTTATGACTGTCTGGTGACTAACAATATACATCCCCTTGTGTATTGTACAGGGTTTAACATTAGTGTAGAACTAAACTTAAGATATTTAGTGTCCGGCGTCTGTGGCGGCCACAAATATCCATAAACAGTGGACACGTCTGTGTTTCGGCCTGTAGCAGTTCAACCGCTATTGCTACCAACAGCCTTCATCAGGGCCAGGAATTGTTATCAGTGCTCTTCAAAACCTTTTCTATGGTGTGACTCATGCTTCTATATTGTCGCACGCACATCGCAAAAAAGCCACGCTTCTGGCTGTGGCCACATTGTCCTATAAATTGGGCTGTGTATTCTAATACTTCAAGTGTCCTAGCAGTACCCCAATTTTGTGATTTGATCATTTGTATGATGACAGAGGGGTCCACTCTGGACCCTGTACATGCTTTAGATAGTCATTGGTACTTCCCAGTTAGGATCTTGCCTTCTAGGAGAAAGGTGGCAGTAATACTATTTCCACCAATTCTTTCCCGCACCACCACACTTGTAATATGCCTGTATCCTTTATTTGTTCCCCTCTGTTCCTTTCCACAAATCTGTCTCCTTTTCCCTTTCCTCGTGAATTACAATATGGAAACTGAGGATCGAGGGCTCACTGGGCCACGTTTCTGGAAAAATCTGCATGCTCTAAGACTACTCCAGTGGTGATGTCATGCTGCATACAAACATAAACAAAGTATTAATAAATCAAACTGTTTAGGGCAAACAGCTTGATATTCAACTAGACACAGGCAAAGTGAGTTAACAAGACAGTGTGCACTTCTGGGGTTGTGCGACCGTATCCACCATTTATAGCTTTGCTTGCCCTGCTGTATAAAGGGATGACACCATAAAGGTGGTCGTTCTATGAACGGATCAAGGACATGCAACATGCTAATATGTTCTACATACCTGAACGGATGTGTGATCAAGTTTCATTCTTCAATTGCTGCAACAGATTTCCATCTGCTAGGGGGGGGGGACTCCCATTTCATTTATCATTTTAGGAGCAGCTGGTGCACCACAGTTCTGCTAAAGATGAATTTAACTTTGGCAGCCTATAATTTTGGTAATTATAACTGTATCTCGTGTGTCTCACATGGGAGGCAGGCCAGTGATCTAGTCGTCCACACCAAGAGGGAGACCTATGAGATGGACGTAGTAAGTCTCAGGGTAGGTTGCCTTGGGCTATGGACCATCCCCTGAGATTGCCAAGAGGTGTGTAGCACCTCACATGGTTCCCATGAGTAAAACTATGGGACACACTATGACTCACTAAACGAACAGGATCAGGAATTGCTTTTCTCTGCCTTAGCAGAGCCTCTCAGCAAACCACTGAGATGACCAAGCCCCTGGGCAGGGCTGATGTACTGTGATCCCTCAAAGGAGAAGCTGGCCAGCGATCCAGGAGAGATCTCTGCTGTGGGGACTCTCCAACAAAGTGCTTCTGCACTTTGAGCATAGTGCAGAAGGGAACCTCTATCAACATTATTCTGAGGGTGAGTACGTAGTGCTACTTCCGAACCTCCCATTTCAGCATAGGATGCTTAGGTCCCATTTACCTGGTTTGCATGGAATCAATGGTCTTGGCCTGTCACAGCTCTAGAATCAGTTTGGGGAGAGAGCATGGAGACAGAGTGGACAGTGTCTGGCAATCCACCAAAGAACAGGGAAATTGGATACATGTACAGGTATGCACCTGGACCAGTGTAGACCTTAAACTACAGGCAACCAGAACAACTGCCAGGTTAGGGGTTACACAGAAATAAAGGTACCTAGTCAATGGGTGGTGTGTAATTTTGGGCCTGGGGATCCAGAGGCCCACATGGGCTCCATGACTGGGTCAAAGGGAGATTCAGGGAACGTGCCATAGTTCAGAACCCTACTAGGATTCAGGGTGAACATCAGGTCCAACTTGGGTCCTTCCTCTCCACCACCACTCTCTGTACATGTGGTGTCCCCCAGGGCTCTATCCTCTCACCCTGGCTCTTCAATGTCTATCTAGCCCCTTTGCCCCACCTGATCTCTGCATTTTCCTCCAGCTTTCAGTGATAACTGGATGACAACCAGCTCTCCTTCAGGCTTCCCTCAGCCACCTCTCCTGTCTCGCTCATTCCTGACTGTCTATCCGCGATTCAGGATTGGTGCTCCTCCAATGAGCTCTGCCTTAATGCCAGTAAGATGGAGATCCTTCTCATTGGGATGCCTGCTCCCGCTTTTCCTATTTCAAACTCGCTGCCCTCCCTGGGCCCTCTATCCTCGCCTTCCTGTGATGCAAAAAAACTTGGTGTCATCTTCGACTTCACTCTCTCCTTCTCTCCTCACATAACAGACCTTGTCAAGAAGGCCCACTTCCAGCTACACCTCCTCAGAGGTATTCTACCTTTTCTCACTTTCCCCCAGAATCTCACTGTCTCCAGAGCTCTGGTTCTCTTCAAGCTGGACTACTGCAATAGCCTCTTTTGCAATCTGCTTGCCTCTACTCTGTGCCCTCTGCAACTAATCCAGAACAGGACTGCAAGACTTATCCTTGGCCTCAAGCAGAGGGGCCGTATCTCTCCAGCCCTGAAGTCTCTCCACTGGCTCCCAATGGCTGCAAAGATTAAGTTCAAGACCCTCTGCATCGTCCACAAGGCTCTCTGGGGCTTGAGCCCGCACTGCATCCAACTCTCTCTGCCTCAGTACCTTCCTTCTCGAGCCCTTCGCTCAGCTATCTCCAACTCTCTAAGGGTCAAACACTTCTCCAGGCAGAGAGTGGGGGGTAGATTTCTCTCCTCTGCAGTTGCCTCTCTCTGGAATGGCCTGTCTGCCCCTCTCAGACTTCAGCCGCATCACCAGAGGTTCCTAGAAGCAGCTCAAGATCCTCTTTTTCTCCTTTGCCTTCTCTCTCTCGCTCCCTTGATAACCTTGATGTGCCAACTGGTTGCTTGGTACCCTCAGAGTTGCCCTATGTTCCAGGCTCCTCTATGACCAGTCCTCCTTGCACTACTGCCTGACCAACTACACACTTAGGGTCTGTAACCTCTACTGCCCCCCTGCTGACTTGCACTTACCCAGAGCTGCGCTGCCCTGGTCGCCCTTACCCAGAGTCTTACTGGCCCTGACTGCACTTCCCCCCACCCTCTCCCTTGCTCTTCCCCCATTAACTTCCCCCTGCACCTCTCGTTGTTGCACTTGCACAATCTGAATGTCAGAAGGCCTAGTAAGATCGTTTGTCTTGTCTTCCCTCTGTCTTCCCTCCTTTATCTTGTAGCGCCTAGCGCGTCATAAATGCGATATCATATCATAATTGCAATATCATATCATGCTTGGACCTGGGAGAAGATATTCCAGCGCAGCTGGCTCTTCTTATTCATGTTGCTGGTGTGAGGAGACTGACCCTGTAGTGGGTTAGCTCCTTGTTTTTCAGCTGGGGAGCATGTGGCTGATTTCCATCTGCTGAGAGGAATCTGACAATGTCTTTGACATTTTAGGAGCACTAGTAGGTGGATTCTGCGATGAAAGTCAGATCTGCTAAACAGCCTCACTTTCTGAAAGCACTCTGTTGTAAACACTGGTATTGGTGGATTTATACCTAGATAACCCTACTGCCAATTGGTTTTATAATTGGATTTACCAATACCCATTTCTATGACACCACATGTATACTTTCTGCTGGGAATCAGTAAAAGGCATACCAGCAGTGGTTAGGTCACAGAGCATCATAAAATATGCAGGATGGTAATGGGAGCATGTAGAAAGTAAGAAACACTTTCGAATGTAAGTTTGCTTTTGAAAGTAGAATTAGTACTAAGGAAACTCTTTCACGCCATACAGCTGTCTATTGACAAATCTAACCATTTTAATCCAGCATTTTAGGGTGAGCGAAAGTATGGAGTACAATTACAAATAGTCTACTAAAGTTAAATTCATTGTTCGGGCATATCTAGAACCAAAGTTATTCTAAATGGGGTAATGGCCTTTAAAAAAAATAGAACCAGGAATTTTCATTTTCTAACTGTGCACCGGTAAGGCGTAGTGGCAGTTCGATTAAATACAACATATTCTGCTATATCTGGTTTGAGGAAGTTGCCTCTGAGGGGACACGGTTGTAATGACCAAAAATCCATTCTGATGCCATTTTATTAACAAACTTGATACTAGTGACTCATACAACTGTCAGAGTTTTCAATATTGTTGTCCCAAGGTTGAATTTCATCCAAAACAAACGGTTTGGTCCTTCCCTAGACGCTCCGTTATCTCCTGGAAAGACTTGGAACCTTCCCATAAACACAGCACATACCCCACAGCGGGTACGGATGGGGACCAGTTATTTTTATTATGGTGTTGATTGAGCATGGATTTAGCTTCAGGAAGCAACGGAGCACTGTACGAATTGTAGAGTGAAGGACTAGGCGAGGGAAGCAGAGAACCAAGGGAGCAGGGAGCTAACAAAGGGGGAGGGCAGGTAATTTGAAAGCAAGGGATCTACAAGCAACCTGGTAGGAAACAGTAGTGAGCAGATCACCCACTCTTAAGAAGAGTGGATGGTATGTGGAGACCAGTGCTTGAAATGAAACCCTCTAAGTACAATGGTATATCGCACCTCGGAGATAGTGACTAGAGTCACTTTTATTTAATATTGACTCACGAGGGAGAAGTTTAGGATAACCCAGGAGAGCTTTAGAACAAAGAGAGGAGTTCCACCATCTTAGATTTGCTTAGGAGATAAACATAGAAATTAGTTTATAAAGGGGTTAGACCCCTCTTAACTGAATCATCTTTGCACTTCAGAAGAAGGATTTCACTCTAACTTTATTGGGGTACAGTCTGCCCAAAATCCTCAGCCACTGAGATGAAGACAATGCTTTCCAAGCACCGAGCAAGACCTTTCCCCAGTCACTCCATGTGAACATTCGATATACCTGCTGTTTGACCAAAGCATGCCTGGAGATTGATACCCAGAACTCTGCCTACTGCAAGTGGCAGCATTTAATGTGATCTCTGCTAAACTTCCTGGCTGGGAGCGGCAGAAGAAGGACTCCTCTTTCCTCAGAGACCCTGGACAAGGACTCACAGAACTCTAAGGGCCAATGTCCGGGACAGGCCTGCCTGCTGCATGGACCCTTGTACCCAGTACTGTACCTGCTGAAATGGCAAACTCTGCAAGTGTCTGGGACAACCTTCTTGACTGGGAAGCACAGAGGAAAGGCTATCCTTTCTCCAGAGAACCTGGATAGGGCTTTGTATCCCCAAGGAACACAATAAATTGTTGTTGGCTCTCTCTGCAGTTTTGAAACGTTTTGAGTGCTTGCTAGCTGTGCCAATCGGAACATCTCTTGCCTGTCCTAAAGTTCTCCAAAGTGAAGGGCTTCTGCTGCTTGCTGGAATACACCACTGCGCTGAATCCCATTGCACCAAATCAACCACCTCGACGCTGATTGTATGCACTGCAAAGCACCAGTGGTTCTGTCACTGGCCTTGCTCTAGGTGCGGTTGTGACAGTTAAGACCCCACTCATTACTTTTTTATAAGACATATGCTTATACATGAACATTGTGGCAAAGAGAATTGCTTGCATACCCTTGTCTTTATTCACAATAATCTGTGTATTTCCATTATGGCAGGGGATGTTGTTAGTGTTTTTATTAGTTTGTATGTTCTTTTAGTTTGATTAAAGTCTGCTATACTTTATAGAATCTTGATTGGACATTTCCATTATTTTGGAGGCTTCCTTGCTGGCTCACACTCCTCTCGAATACTGTAGCCCGTTCAACCTTAAAGCGGTGGAGGTTTATAAATCATATTCTGCATGTTACAAATTCACAATGTGTAGCAACCGACTAAAAATGTGCACCAGAAATGTGGGCTAGTTTACGGCAGGCATTTTCCGAAAACTCTTGGCACTTCCATCTGGGAAAACCAATCTGACTCATGGAACTTCTCCTGCGTGATACTCGTCTGCAGTCTGCACCTTTAATCTCAGTGAAATGTACCTCCAAGAGCCAGAGCCAGGGAGTGACAACACCCTCACCCCCCTCTCAACCACCTCTCATCCCTGTAACTCCTCCCTCCTCACTACTAAAACCTTGCATCTGTATACATCCTACAATCCTTCAGACGACCTCCTAGGTCTTGTGTACTTAACAGATTCAGATCCCACCCATCTTCTTTCAACAACCGTGCTGTTTGTTTTTGCACTCCACAATCCGGGGGATACTCATATGGCTAAACGACCCAGTCAGTGCAATCCACAAACAACATTGAGATTTTCATAACGACACACAGGTAACGGGTACTTCCGACCTGCATCCATCTACAACAAAGGTTTCTGTATCTGCCTTCCTGCAATCCGACTAACACACCCAGCCCTCCTTTCTTACAGAGTCATGTGCAGAAAGGCCAACATTATTGGCAGACAGGCACTATATCAAACCACTTTTCATTACATTATATTGAGATCACTGTTGGTGTAATAGTAGGGTGGGGCTGAGTGGGAGTTTAGAAACCACTACTTATCTCTGTACTCCTGCAGAGAAATAATTATTTTGTCACAGTTGCATTCTTGATTGGCCTTTTGTACATTGGCAGCCCACATTCTTTTTTGGTTCATTTTGTATTTTTTCTCTTTTTACTTTGTGTAACCCCAGTTTGGGTCAGGAATGAGACCATAAAAAGTTATAGTAAGATCGAATTGAACTAAGCTCTGTACATGAGACTTCTTAATTCATCACCCTGGCTGAATTTACTGTTACCTAAACTCTAGTTCCATGTTGACGATACATGCTTCTCGCAATGCTTACACTTTATTAGGAACAATCTTTTGCTGAAGAAAAAATGTTCATAATCCACAACAACAACAAATGTATTGAAGCGCCCTATCCGATGGGAATAATAAGGTTAGTAGGATGTGCAGGAAACTTCATGGGGGTTTCATGGACCCTTTTTACCTGATTTCGAAAAAAACTTCCAATGAGCAATTTAAAACAGACACACATTGCGCTTAGCTTGTTTTTCATTTGTATAGCACCTCCTGCCATAGTTTATGACATCAAAGCGCTTTTGCCTGTCAGAGGCGTGAAGCGGAGTACATAGAACATTCATTAGTGATAGGGAGGAGCAAAGTCAGCTAGATAGTTGGGGTCAGGGTGAGGTCAGGGTGAGGGCGAGGAATAGGTAAGATGCTCAGGAAGGCATGAGAAGGAAAAGTTGGAGGAGCTATAGGTACAATTGGACCAAATGTATCGTGGGATTAAACTGTATCGAATGGGGAGCAGTGCCGAAAGGAGAGATAGCTGGAGGTGAGGTGTTTGCTGTGCCAGAGGGTATGTCAGAAAGTTGTGATACAGAGAATGTTTTGTGAACACCGTGCATGCACAATTTGAATCTGGTTGCAAGTGCAAAGTGACCCTGTTGCATTTTGTTTTGAAGGTTTTTTGTAAAGTGGATTTTCTTCTTAGTGGGGTTGGGCTCAGTTAAGCAGAGAAAACAGAAAGCTTAACAAATATAGAGTATATAATTAATTGAAACAGAGAGATGCTCCGACCTGTGACAAATCTCCCTTTGCGGACTTTCTAGGAAGCTCAGAGAAAGGGCCCTGTTACAAAATCAGGTATACTTATTTGACAGTTCCTTTTTTGGTTTGCCTTGTAATGTGTCAGGTTGCCATCACTGTTCCACGAAGATAGGTAGGCTTTAATTTCAGTTCCTGTGACACCCCTTTTGTTTTTGCGGGCCAACGGGAAGCATGCTTAACAAGTACAGAAAATGTGATAGACAATGGGAGAAGAAGGTAGGGGGAGAAAAGACTGCAACCTTTTGAAGGGGAAATGGGACAGAGGAGCATACACTCTTGTACCCTATGGCCACATAATCTCACATAACACGGGGCCATTTTGGACACTTGAGAGGCTGCATCAAACATCTGGTGGTGGAATAAGCAGAGAAGTGAAGGAGTCTGTTTACAAACGGCATAAAACCAGGAATGGCCAATGAGGAAGGAATTAGTCTACTCTGGAGTATCTGGAAGATAAAGGGCACAGTAAAGAATCGATCACCCAGCTCCGTTGCCAGACTCCAAGCTGGGCCTGGGAGCTTCTCTTATGTTGTGCTACCCTCTCAGCCACACGGGTAGGTGTGAGCCACATTCTATTTGATGATGTGAAGATCCGGTAGGAAATGAAGCTAGAATCGCCATAGCGCAATGGTCCCACGTGGTTTACTGAGGAGCCACGGTATGTGCCACGTTACACGCCGCGTGTTCAATGTCAATTTCCAGAGCTTCCAGGTATCAGATCCAAAGCATGTTGGTGACCATGGACATCTGTATCCTGACCAGACCATAACCTCTCCCCAGTGCACCGGAGTCCACCCTGACACAGGGGTTAGTTACATGCCAGCCAGTCAGTAGCTTTATTTGGCCATAAGACCATAAAAGTACATATAAATGCATACAGTTAAATAAAACACAACATTCCATATAGTAATTTAACAGTTGCAGGGTCGGTGCACCAGGTCCTGCAATCGCCATCATGTGTATGACTCATTTAGTTACTCCTGCAGTCTACGGTGACCCCCGAATTCCCTGACCAACAGGGCCCACACCATGACCTTTTCCCCAGTGGCACAATGGTTGCACCGGATAGCAGGGGACTCTGGGACCTTTCAGATGGGCTATCATTATCATACTGAATAGAGTCACTCATTTCTTTGGTCCCGAGCAACAACTCATATTGGTTACTAGAATACAATTGGCCACTCTCTTGTTTCAGAAATCTGTCCGTAAAGAATCAAAGACATTACCCCCCTGATAGCTCCATCTAGTACAGTGAGCAATATCTTTGCGAATAACAGATTAACAGCCACATACTGTACGAAGCCAATGGATGCATTTGTTATTACGTGCTTCCTTATTTTCTTGGTGATTCAGGGCCAATTTGGGAACCTTATAAAGGAATACTGTACCCCCATATGACTCCCCCTCACCTTATTGGTTGTTACACTTTGCCCGCGGTGTGGCCTACTTACCCTGGGATAGGCACCATTCAATACAGAGGGCCTCATTACGAGATTGGTGGTAGTCATGGCGCTATTTGCGTGGCAACCCCTCAGCCAATGAGGAGGCTTGAAGCGGGGGCCATCCCCGCTCCGAGCCTTCACACGGCTGGAGGCTGCCTTCGTCTCCCAGAGGGGATTCAGGTACGTTTTTTTTTGTTGTTTTTTTTCCTCCCCCCTCCCCTGCACACAATCCCCTCCCTGCCCTCCCAACCCCAATTTACCTTCCTATTTCTGCCTTTCCGGGAGCGAACACGCTGGGAACACTTCTGTTCCCAAAGCGTCCACTCCCAACGGCGGCCATGGAAAGGGAAAATGGACTCCAATTTCCCTTTCTCGGTGGCCATTTCCTTTGACATTTGTTTTTTCTTTTCTGTTCTGAAACGCCACAGCATTTCGGAACAGAAAAGAAGGCTATTAGTACCCGGTCTTGCGGGCTAGGGTACCAATAGCAATATGTCCCTCCCCGGGGGGGCATTACCGAGGCAGGTAATGTCCCAGGGGCCTTCGTTAAGGCCCTCGCTTCGCTCAGGCCTAGAACTATGGGCCCCGGGGCATTACCTGACTCGGTAATGCCCCCGCGGCTCAGGGTATATTGCTTAAATCAACCTTACCAACTGACTTCACAATCATTGTGCCAGAACGAGATAATCGATCCAGACACCTGGTTTCGGGCTGAGGAGATAGTTGCACTACTTTGATCCGTGAAACTGTTGTAAATTCTTTGGGGCCGGGAAGATTTAGCAGAAGAAAAATAAAGCTTATCACTAACGATGCACATCACTCTGTGAGTCAGAGCTCTGTCCAGAGGAACATACATGTTGACTGGAGTGTCATCTAACCCTAGACTAAAGCAATTTCTGATGTAATATTTAAAAATAATTAGCAGTTTTGTTTTCAATGAACAGGAAGTGCGTCTCGATTTTGTATTCTTCAGGAGACTGCATATTAAAATAAACATTGTTTTGCTTTGCAAAATTGGTCTTATTTGCAATCAAAACAAAACTATAATGCCAGTGTCTTATTTTAAACTAAAATCTTGACAAACCAGTGTCTGTTAGGGAAAACAGCACCCCCTTTGAATGTCACAAAACACATCTCTATCAAAGATTCAGTACCACTAACGCCGTGCTCCATTTAACTCCCATATCACTGGGGGCCCAAAAGGGTAAGGTTCGCACCAGAAAGAGGTCCATTGCTAGTGGAATCACCAGGTAGGGCCGCAAGACTAGAGTTGGGGGAAAGGCTGGCTACAAACCCGCTTCTATGGGTTCACCCATGCCAATTGCATTTTCTCAAGACATCCCTTGCCATATGATCATCCCTAAAGACCAATTTGCCGAAGTCGGGAGGCATTTCATTCGTCAATCTAGTGCACTTCACCATAGTGTCTTTGGTCACAAAAGCACAGTCGCCTACAGAGTGCAACCAATAAAGGCATTTGTTCAGAAGGGCATCCCTTAGTTCTCTTCTGTCAAGAGGCAATTTTGGTACCCCATGAAGAAACACAGTGGCTCTTCTAAGCCCTTCGTGGGCGTTATGCCTGAGCAGTGGTCTCCCAGGGCAAGGGTTGTGTGCATTGGTTTCCTTTCAAACTCAACGCTTTATGCCCGGGTTCCTCAGGGCATGGTTCTCTAAAGGTGGGGTCCCAAACCCCCGGAGTAGGGGCTTTAGGGGGCTCTCTGGGTACATTTGGAATTGGAGATTGGACAGCCTCTGGTTGCTTCTTCAAGGTTGGGGCGTTCGGGGCACCAGAAGCAAAGGAAGTACGAGGACACAGGGGCTATGACCCCGCATCAGCAGTTGGACCTAAGCTCCTTAAGCCCATGCCCTGATAGACCCTCTCCAGTCCTCCGTGCCCCTCCCTCGCCCTTGGTCTCTGTCACACCCTTAATCAAAGCCAATAGAAGTTTTTTGATGTCGGGCAGTTCTGAAAGCACACGGTCACAGGAGCAGCTGGGGTAGTGTTGGGTTCTGTAGGTGATGAGGCTGGCAGGGACCGATTCCCTTGGGTAGGGGGCTTGGATTCCCAAAGTGGGGTTAAACGTAGGAAGAAGCTAACCCCCGAGAGTGCAGCTGACATAGACTCGCTCCAAGTGCTGCAGGGAGGACTGAAAGGATGCTTTCCCTCACAAGATGCTTCAGAACCCAGGTCCACTGGATCCACTGCCTGGGGGGGGATGAAAGAAGACAGAGGGTGGACAACCTCAATAGCCGGTGTCATCAATGGATCAGGGACCAAACAAGTAGTTCCAAGGCCAGGCCTTAGTCACAGCCCAGGAGATGTAAAGGGCATAACCGGCACCAGAGAAGAGGCCGATGGGTCACAGCCCCCAGTGAGTTTGGCTATTCCCAAGGTGATCCTCTCTCAGCCATTGCCCAGGATATCAAAGAGATCAACAGTGGCCACACGGTCAAGACTCCCTCCAGGGTTTAGCAGATTAGCATTGGGCACATGTTCATCTAAGTTTATATTTGGATGGGTGATGTCAGCAAGGGGTTCAGAGCAGGGCCTTGGATAGTCCTATGTAGTCGTGGGAAAAAATCCCCATTGAGGCTGGTGGTGCTAAGGTTCTCAGATGGTGACCCTCCCATTGTCCCCTCCCCGTCCCCCCGCTCTCCCGGGTCACAAATAGTGTCAACAGTCACTGGGGCAGGTGCTCTGTCCATGTTGGAACCCACAGAGTGCACTCCACTTCCTTGACACTTCCCCAGCACTTTGCTTGGCAACGCCACCTCTTATTCGACCCGCTTTGAACATGCGGTTCGCTTTAAAGTAAGAGGGGCTTTGCAGGTTGAACAGAAGAACAGATTTGTGAAGAGTGGGGTGGATGGGAAAGGTGCTCCTCCACTTCTGCAGCTCAAGCCATTTCTACAGCAGTGTCCAGACCAGACCAAACCTCTGGTACGAGGGAACCAAGGGGCTCAGCTCCCAAATGCTTATCTCACCTCACCACAGTCCAAGTCCGTGGGACACTCTGGGGTCTGCTGCACTTTTACCATTGATGCTCCACAGGCGGATCACGAACACCCAGGTGGGAGCAAACACCTGCGCCCTTGCTTCCCGTGGGCTTTCATCCTCACGGGTGAAGCCCGCTGTAATGATCCTTTTGGGGGTTGGGCTTCAGCGTCGGCAGCAGGAGCAAGGAGAAAAGACTTCCAGGGCTCCCAAGCGGGATCAAACACCTGCGCTCTTGTTTCCCGCGTGCTTTCACCCTCGCGGATGAAGCCAGCTGTAATTATCCTGTTGGGGCGGGGATTCAGCGCCGGCAGCACGAGCAGGGAGAAAAGACTTCCAGGGCTCCCAGCAGGGAGCAAACACCCGTGCCCTTGCTTCCCGCGGGACAACATGTTCCTAATCTCTCTATTTACAAAATATATATATATATATATATATATATACATATATATATATATATATATTGTGACATTAGTTGCCCATAAGAGTAATAATTGTGAACTATATTGGTAGCGAAAACAGAATAATTTAATAACTACGAATTCACAGTCTTTCCCTGTTAGAACAAGTCTAATCCTCTGGTCGTTATAGAGGCACCCACATATTTGTGCGCAAGTTTTTTTTCTCCCTGGGAGCCGTGGCCTGGGTGACAGGATGTTCATTTTCCTGTCTTCGTGGACCTGCTTTATGACATTTCTGGTGTTCAAGTGAACAGCCTGCTTGGACTGCAGTGACATATCCCTCAGCCTAGGGGGTAGAATGGTGTCCAGAGATTATGCAGAATAGGAGGCCCTTCATGCAGAAGATGGTGAGTGACAGGTGACAGGACCATTGACAGGAGAGTAAATGGCAGGATTTCACAGTTAGGTGTGGCAGCTTGGTCCATGTTGGAAGCAGGTTTCTGGCAAGGATAGATCTGAACATGTCGCAAGACTAAGGAGCTTTTTCCTTGTGATATCTCCTGGGGCTTCCTGGTGTCTCCGATATACAATGTATGCCTTGTGCTGGAGTGGATGGCTTTCAGTCTCTGAGGGATGCCACCCAACATGGAGATTGAAGGTAGCCCAAGTATAGCTCTGGCAATGCCTTGGCACCAGGTGTGATTCTGGCATACTGACTGGCAGATGTACAGAGTGATCCTAAGTATGAATGTTAAACAGGGACGGTCAGTCAGTCCATAAGGCCCTGTGCCTGGTTCAAGGTTCTGCAAGATGGTCATAGGTTGTCCTTGGTTTTCTGCAAAGCCTCTGTACGTATTTATTTAGTCTCAGAGAATCAAATAAGACAGGAACCCGGTGGGGTGTTTGCCGTGTTGTCCTCTAAAGGGTGCACAAAGCTGCCCACTGCATTTAACTATTCACTTCATATCTGCCATCTGGCAAGTACGCGTTATTGAGTTCCGCTGAGGTACGCTGAGGTGGCTCCTCAAGTACCTTTTTGTCTTTCGTGGTGTACAAGTAATGGGCGATTAGGGGTAATCACTCGTTCTGTGTCATCAGGACTGGCCCCTGCATCTAGCGAGTCTTTGGGCTTGCAGGAGCCTGCCACATTGCCCTGCTGAGCTAGAGAACCAGGCAGGGGCGATGAAGTCTCTTATGTCAGGGTAACCAACTTAATTCATTTTTACTTTCGCAATATTCGTGGACCATCTATTAATATTTGTACACATGTTCAATTAAAAGCTTGTGTAGCTTTATTCATCACATCTACTGACACTCACATCTGTCGTTCCGTTCATCTCTGTTGTGTAGTCTTTTTAAATTGCCTAAATAATCGTTTGCTGCCAATATGGTCCCTACCTGCCCTCCTGGGTTGGTGTAGCCACTTCTCTCTCTCTCTCTCTCTCTCTCTCTCTCTCTCTCTCTCTCTCTCTCTCTCTCTCTCTCTCCCTCTGACTCTCTCTCACTCTCTTTCATGCCACTCTTCTGCTCCTCATAGAAGTTGCATCAATCCTCCCACAGAAAACTGGCACTCAAATCAACGCCAAAGAGTAGTAAGAATGTGTCCATACTTATCTTCCTAATTCCCATGCAGCAAATCTGAACCATGTTTTTTACCATACACATTAAAATGCAACTAACCGATTATCTAGTCGGTAGTCCTCATTACAGAATATTTTCGTCGTCCAGTTGGGTGGCAACGCTCTGGCTAAGTGGGATTACATAAAGTACTCGCACTCTGCTCCATTGTTCCATTGTGTGGAGAAAAGTCCCTGGATTTTAAGACCAAAAATACCTCCATCAGGAAAGAGAAGTCCCCTGGTGCCCCTATGCCACTCGTGGTTCTTTGTAGCCCCCATGTAAGGGGGTGTTGCGCATTTCCCTCTCCATGTACCTATGCAAAATCGCACACCCTCAACATTTGGGGGATTGCTTTCCATACCAGATGTTCCGGATTTCTGAATCAGATGGTACTGGGAGGTGGGATCCAAATAGAAAGGGGCACTCCACCATGCGAATGTGGCCATGCCCACTACACGCCCTATAAGGGTTGGTGAGATTTGTACCCCCTCTGCCAACATCTGCCCAGTACCATCACACAGGCTTCTGCAATGGAAGACAGTGGGCTGACCAGGGGTCACCCGGCAACTGCAGGTCATCCCACAGCTGCCCGCTAACGAGGGCCCTGTGCATGAGTAAAAGCACTGGGCTCATTGTGCATGCAACCACCCGCAGCCGATCACCAACAATAGGCAAAGTCATCATTGCTGCTTCACCCCAGTGGGCTCGTTATTATCAATAGAACCATGAAATCGACAAAACATCATCACTGGGTCTTCATCAAGGGCGGTTGTTGAGCTTCTATTGCTAGCCCTTGAGTGGCAACATGATCTGCATTTAAATAGGAACTGACTTCCCCCTTCTCCCTTGATTTTGGGTTCAACACCTGGGGAATGAGCCACGATATCCTATTTTCCCCCTTACAAATGTGAACCATGCTTCGTGACAGTCTCCTGTTCCGCAGGCAGCCTCATAATACGGTGATCGAACAGAAACAAGTTATGGAATGGCTCTGATCTGTTGCCATGGTTGCCGTCTGAAAGCCCTTCCTGCTTCAGAAAGAATCTCTCGAAACATGAAAGCTGTTTCATTATTTCTCCGCCACAACCCCTAGCATTTTGCTGGAAGAGCCATGATTTCCCCCCTTACTGTAGATTAGGGGTTGATTGGCATGTCATGAAATGCTCTTGATATCGAACTAGCGTTTTCGGAGACAATTGGCGTGATCAAAAGCCGGTTGTTGGAATCAATGGAACATTAGAATGGCAACAGACAGGTGTCCCATTCATGGAACTTGATTAATGCTATTCACCAGTCGGAGGTTGAAAGACGCTTGATTGCACGCTTGATACAAAAGACAGTTTGGTCACAATGGCCAATTTGACATGTGTGACATTGACTTGGTGTATCTGAGAAACTGATGTGAATTGGAAAGACGCTTTGGAAATACCAACAGTTTGGCCTTTTGTGTAGGCTTTCCAAAGGCACTTGCCAGGCACAGCCATAGTGCTATTAACGGGCAATTGATGGTAGCAGGTGCTCAATGGTGTGAGTAACTGGGCATCAAATACCAGTGGCAAAACTGTTGGCTTTGGCAATGCATGTTTTTAACAGGCTTTTAGTGAAGGACAAACTACTGCTTATAAATCGAGTGGCTGAAGGCAGGCCTGGTAAGAAATTTTTCTTACACCAGTAGCGGGTTTACAATTCCAATTAAGTCATTGGGCCTCAATACCGGCGGTAGCCGTGCCGGTATAGCAGGCATGGCTGCCGCCGGTGTCATGTTTTCGGCACCCAGGAATGGGCAATTACCGGGTCATTACGGCCCGCCGGACCCGGTAATTGGCCATTCCCCGGCGCTGGAAAAAAATGCTCCACTTTATCATTGAGCCCCATGGGGCTCAATGGGAATGGGGAGGCCGGTGCATCCGGTATGCTCTGCTCGCAGGTGCTGGTCCGCCCGGCAGGCCAATCCTGGCGGGCAGGAAGGCACCTGCCAGAAGAACTCGTTGTTTGCCGGTACGGTAACAACAATGGTACTGGCAAGCTTACTGGTACCGTTGTTACTGTACCAGCAAACTTGGAATTAGGCCCATTAACTCTCAGAACACTGCTTTGAAAAAACTAGCAGGCACTTGTGAAGCTTCATTAAAGCAAGTTCAAAGAGTTCCCACGAAGAGGTGTTTTGGGCGTGAGGGGCGGGAATGAGTGGAAATGGCCATAGGGATTAACATGGCGGTGGGCAGTCAATAGGTGGGCACATAAGCAAACAATGCCTACAGACTGTGTATCCCTCCACATATGCCATTCCTCCCCATCTGTACTCTAATGTAATAGTTTTGGCCTATAGGCGGTGCTTTAAGTGGGCCGGGGCCTGCCGGGCCCCGGCAGTCTCCAGAAAGTGGGGCTGAGCCGGGGCCCAGCTGGGGCCCCCCGTCCCACACAACATTGGCGGGATGCATTATCCCGCCGCAGCCACGACCGGAGATGGGCCCGTCATTATGTCGGCCAAGCTGACAGAAGTGCCAGCCAGCCACAGCGACGCTGAGGCTGGCGGCACTTCTGTCAGTTAGTGTAACTCCCTCTCAGAGGAAGTTACTGTCCCTTTGTTTTCCCTCCCCTGGTCACTGACCCCCGAGGGCTCCGTGATCTAATATGCAGATTAAATCATAGAGCCCGTGGGTTCGCAGAGGGTGAAAGACGCCTCGGACTCAGTGATCTATGTGCTCTGAGCAGATAGATCACAGAGCCCGAGGTGCCTTTCTCCGTTGGCAAAGCTTTATAAAAGATGCCTTGAACTGTGTACGTTTCAAGCCATCTTTTATAAAGGTAGAAATATTTCTATGTTTATAAAAGACGGCTTGAAACGTGCGCAATTCAAGGCATCTTTTATAAAGCTTTGTCGACGGACAAAGCCACCTTGCGGTTTGTTTTGTCCGTCATCAACGCTTTATAAAAGATGCCTTGAATTGTTTACGTGTCAAGCCATCTTTTAGAAACATAGAAACATGTTACAAATATCTATGTTTATAAAAGGTGGCTTGAAAAGTACACAAACCAGAGTAAGGTAAGCACACAAGTGTGCGTAACTTACTATGGTTTGTGCACTTTTCAAGCCACCTTTTATAAACATAGAAATATGTAACATTGCTATGTTTATAAAATATGGCTTGAAAAGTACACACACCATAGTAGTACGCATACAAACATATAAATGCTCACATACATTTATATATTTGTTTGCGCACCTTACTATGATTTGTGCACTTTTAGGCCACGCCAACAATGAAAGCCACACCCCCAAACGAGGGCCCCCCTCAATTTCTTACGCCACTTAAAGCACTGCCTATAGGTGTGGCAAGTGACACCTAAAAGCCCAAACTAAAAAGGAACACTGACTCTGCAACCTGCTCAGCACAGAAGCCAGGAACTGAATTGGGATAGAACATTTTGAACAAGTTCCATGTTATTTTTACCTAACGTGAACTCAACGATATGTGGCAGTGGCTTCTGTCAGGAAAAACAACTGCAGCCATCTTAGTTTAGCGTGTAGGGGTTTGTGATAAGTGTAACCACCTGTGCTACGGGTATGCTCTGCATAAAGAGTCCTGTGCTTACGGTGTATGGTGGCAATGGGAGTCATTATAACTTTGCTGGTGTGGTAATATGGGGCCGGTTATTCCGTTTACCAATGTTACCCAGCGGCAAAGTACAGGTTTTCCAGTATGACACCTGATTTACGTCCAGCTAAGAGCTGGAGTTTTGTCAGGTGCCTTACCGGCAGAAATGTCCGGTATTACCGGCAAATCCAATGGGACTCCATGGAATGGGGATTTACAATAGTTGCCGGCACTCGTAATCTGGTGGTAATACCTCTGGAGCGAGTGCCAGTAACTGTAATATAGTTTGCCAGTATCCTGGTGAATTTACTGTCAGGGTCCCGGCAAACTTGTAATGAGGCCCAAAGCGCGGGCCCTGCCATGTAATGGTAATACTGTGAGACACTGTAGTTAGAGTAGTTAGAGCTACGTGTATGTAATGGATCTGGACAGCGTCTACATCACTTTCATGAAGGATGCCCCTCATTTCTTTCAATGCGTGGGGTGTCTTTCAGGTGGAGCACGTGAAGGCAACCTATGAACAAAAGGCATACATATTAACTTCAGGTTCCTTCCGCTAATCAATGGTGCTTATGCAATGTGAAACAAGCAAATAATGCAGCAGAATATCACACGTCATAAGCAGAACAAATAGAACATGTGTGGATTACTTTTATGAAACATAACAAAAAGGTCCAGAGTTCCCTCTGAGCCTACCAAAGTGCTCTCTGATATTTGCCCTAGTGACAGGTTTCAAAATTAATTCTGTCAGTCATTTCCAAAATTCACAATTACATTAAATAATGTCTCTTCAAGCCATTGCTATGTCTTGGCTCCGTCTAGTATTGCTCCATAAAAGTTAATGAACAAATAAGCCTATTGTTTTCTAGCCAATGCATTTCAGATGGAGACCCGTCTTCAGGCCTAAACGCTATCCTTAACAATCCTGTGTTGTTCAAATGGATGAGTCTTCAAAATAACCAAACACTGGTTACAGATTGAGTTGCACAGTCACTTGCTGAGGTGAAGCCTAGGCATCTGGCACTAATAAATGGTGCCCACCCCAACCCCACTTCCTGGATTTCTTTTAAACCCATGAAGGGTATTCGCTGTATTCAAACTGAGGATGCCCAGGTGTGCTTGGCTCACTTTTATTTTCTTAGATTATGATCCAAAGAAGGAACAAATGTGCAGAGTGCCCAAAATAGTCCGCTCATAGATATGTAAAGGGTCACCCAATTGCCCTCTCAAATCAAATGGTAATGAATAAAATAAATGGGCAGAATGCCCAAAATGGTCCGCTCCTAGATATGTAAAGGATCACCCAATTGCCCTCTCAAATCAAATGGTAATGAATAAAATAAATGGGCAGAATGCCCAAAATGGTCCGCTCATAGATATGTAAAGGATCACCCAATTGCCCTCTCAAATCAAATGGTAATGAATAAAATAAATGGGCAGAATGCCCAAAATGGTCCGCTCATAGATATGTAAAGGATCACCCAATTGCCCTCTCAAATCAAATGGTAATGAATAAAATAAATGGGCAGAATGCCCAAAATAACCCGTTCATAGATATGTAAAGAAACACCGAATTGCCCCCAACAAATCAAATGGTAATGAATAAAATAAATGGGCATATGCCCTAAGTGGCCCGTTCATAGATATGTAAAGAAACACCGAATTGCCCCCAACAAATCAAATGGTAATGAATAAAATAAATGGGCATATGCCCTAAATGGCCCGTTCATAGATATGTAGAGAAACTCCAAATTGCCCCCACCAAATCAAATTGTAATGAATAAAATAAATGGGTAGAATGCCCAAAATGGCCCCTTCATAGATATATAGAGAAACACCGAATTGCCCTCTCAAATCAAATGGTAATGAATAAAATAAATGGGCATATGCCCTAAATGGCTTTGATATAGATATTTAAAGAAACACTTCATTGCCCTTGCAAATCAAATGGTAATGAATACAAACAATGGGCAGAATGCCCTAAATGGCCCTTACATAGATATGTAAAGAAACACTCAATTGCCCTGCCAAATCAAATCGTAATGAATAAAAAAACAGCAGCACTGCATAAGAAAGAGAAATGAAGCATACACACAACTGAGGTGCCGGCCATGCTATCCAATAGATGTCCACACAGCCTGATTTAATGTGTTCGAGGGATTCACGGATCATTAAGGAGCACTGATGGCCACCAAATGGCCAGCAGCTCACAATCCCAAGGGGTAAAATCTTGTAGCACTGGCATGGTCAGACGTATCCCAAAAATTAAATGGTAACAGGAGGAGGTAACAGTCGTGTACTTGTGTGGCTGGGGCCGTCGCATGGGGAGTGGCTGGCGTGTGGGCTGCAGGAAGACAGCAGGACAGGCCTGCGCCTGCTTCGGAAAGCAAGGTAAGGAGCTGGAGGACGAGGCGAGAGGGCGGGTTGGAACATAAGATGAGGCAGAGCTGACATGTCCAGAATGGGGGAAGAAGGGAAGTATACGAGAGGGTGAGGACAGTGCTATGAACGTTCATGGCGGCTCAGGCATGCAGGAAAGAGGAATTCTGGGCAACTCGCAGCCAAAGGGTCCGAATTCCTCATTCCTGGAGGACTGCGCTGCCATGAACATTCTCAAAATGGCGCCAATAGTCCAATAAATATTACAAAACGTTGTGTGAACTTTGACATTAGATACGAATTTAAAGGGGTTTTTGATTTCTTGGATGAAGTACCTACTGTTGGGGGGCGGTCCTGAGCCCCCCGCTGCGTTCCCGTCAGCCCCCCCACCTGAAAGGACACACGCACACAGCCTTTCGGTTCGGGCTTCCCGGTCGCTCTGCTCGCGGCCGGGAACGCCCCTTTATTTATACCTTCGGCGTGCTACGTCACGCCGCCGCGTAAGCCCGTCACTACGGGCAGCGCCACACTCCTCCTTTTTCGGGAGGAACCACAACAACGGCACGTTTAATGATCATAACTTTTAACACACAGCTATACTATAAACCACCACTGCACACCTAACACCCCTTTATTGTCAACCACCCGGATCCCTTCATCACAGTTTACATGCTAAGTGTCCAAGAACATACTCGCTGAGGTAAGCAGGTTTCCCTCGCCCAGCCCTCTGGGGGTACCTCCTGCCTACCTCCGGCCCGTGGTGTCCTTCAGCTGCGGCTCCCCGGATTGGGGAGTCCGGGATCTCGTCCCGGAAATCTCCAGCGTCGGGGTCCTCTGGTGGGTCAGGTTCAGGCGGAGTTTCAGTCCGGGGATCACCCAGTTTCTTGAAGAAACTCACATTCCGGGTGACGGCAGATCGCCCATCCGAGGCCGTCACCATGGATCCCTTGACAGCCACGACATCCAAAGGCTCGGGTTCATAGGGGAGTGAGAGTTTCCCATGGGGGTGTCGGTTGCGGACTAGAACTTCGTCTCCCGGCTCAAGCCGTTGAGGCCGGAGACCCCGTCGCAGGTTTTCTTGGTCAATTCTCACTCGCCTTTCCGTTGCAACCCGCTGGTTGTCAATCACTCCCGGTTCCTTCTCCCCAACCTCAGGGAGCAGACCTCGGGGACATCTCTTGAACAGCGCTTCTGCGGGAGCCACTCCAGTCGAGGTATGCGGGGTGGTTCGATACACCCGCAGGAATTGGTACAGGGCCCATTGTAGGGGTTGACCCTGTCCCTGGGCGATCCAGAATGTCTTATTAAGAGTCCGCATGAGTCTCTCCGCATCGCCATTGGCTCGGGGCCACAGCGGTGACACCTTTCTGTGCTGCACCCCGCAGCTCTCCATTAGCTCGGAGAACCGCTCACTTTGGAAAGGAGCCCCATTGTCTGAGCACAGGGTGTGGGGAAAACCGTGGGCTGCAAAGATCTTCTCCACCGCCACCACCACATGCTCAAACGCCACGGATTCGACGAACTCCAACTCTGGATATCTAGAGTACTCGTCGACAATTACCAGGAAGTGGGTGCCCACCGACGTCGATCCAAAATCCGCGTGGACGACCTCCCAGGGCCGGGTGCCTCGGGGCATCACTTCTATTGCTGGCTCCCGTTGCAGAGGAGAGGCTGCCTGACACCACACGCATGCCGCTACAAAGTCATCAACCTTCTTTTCTAGTTCGGGAAACCAGACCTTCAAACGGAGTCGCGCCTTGGTCTTGGCCGCGCCTTGGTGTCCATGGTGTGCCAACGTGATGACCTCCCTCACTTTTGACAGGGGGATGACAATCCGGTCACCGCGGAGCAGCAGGCCCGACTCCGAAAACGACAACTCGTCCTTCACTTTCCACAGCTGCTCAAGCGTCGTTTTGGCCTCATGTGTCCACCCGGCCACAGCCTCGAGGACGGACTTCCAGGAGCCGTGTTGCATCGAGTGCCTCAGTACTTGAAAGCATTCGTCTTGGGCCGCCGCGGCCTCCAGCTCCGCCAGCGGCATCACGTTTGGTGTGGCCGCCTCCACCACCATCTGTACATGGCTGTCAGCCTCTTCTTCACAGACGTCGTGCCCCTCTCCCCCGCACACCCCCGGGTGGCGGGACAGGTAGTCCGCCGCATTGTTGGCCCCAGGCCGGTACACCAGGGTGACAGAATACTCAAGGAGGGCGAGCATCCACCTCTCAATCCTTGCCGGTGGCTTTGACGATGACCCCACCAGGATTGGAAGCAACGGCTTGTGATCGGTTACCACCGTCACCGGACGACCCAAGACATAGAGTCGAAAATGTCTGCAGCCCCACAGCACCGCCAGGGCCTCCCGCTCGATCTGGGAGTACCTTTGCTCAGTCTCTGATAGTGCCTTGCTGGCATATGCCACTGGCCGAACTCCCCCGTTATGGTCCACCTGAGTCAGCACGGCGCCCAGGCCAAAAGGACTGGCATCAACAACGATCTCTGACTCCAGGGCTGGGTCGAAGAATGCCATGGTGTCTTCCAACGTGAAGGCAGCTTTGATGTCCTCGAAAGCGGCCTGCTCAAGTGGGCCCCAGTGCCACGCTGACTCCTTCTTCGTCAGGGCCCGGAGTGGTTCCGACCTTGAGGCGAGGTTTTGGATGAAACGTCCACAGTAGGTCACCATCCCCAGAAAACTCCTCACATCTGACACCGACTCGGGAGGTTGTGCCGATTTGATGTCCTGGACCTTTCTTGGATCGGGCGATACCCCTCCCTCCTTGAACACAAAACCGTAGAATTCAATGGAGGTGCGCATGAACTCGCATTTTTCCTTATGCAGGGTAAGACCCAGTGATTGGAGTCGTTCCAGGGTCTTACCAAGCCTCCTCATGTGGGCTACCTCTGTCTTTGCGAACACCAGAATGTCATCGCTGATGTTGAGGACGCCCTCGAGATCTGCCAGGGCGCCCCTGATGATGTTCTGGAACACCTCGGCGGCAGATGACACTCCAAAGCTCAACCTCTTGTATCGGTACAACCCCCGGTGGGTGGTAAACGTTGTTATGTACCTGGACTCAGGGTGAAGAACGACCTGGTGGTAGCCTGCTCGGAGATCCAATTTCGAGAACAACCGAGCCCCTTGTACTTCCGCAATTATGTCGTCGATCGTGGGCGTGAGATGCCGTTCCCTCTTTATTGCCTTGTTAGGGAGCCTCATATCAACACAGATGCGGACTGAATCAGGCTGCTTAGGTTTTCTGGCCACCACGATCGGAGACACCCAGGGGGTCGGGCCCTCCACCTTTTCGATAATGTCCAGGTTTACCAAACTGTCCAGCTCCTTGTCCACTTGCTCTCTCAGATGAAACGGCACCCTGCGATGTTTCAGGGCAATCGGTTGGACCGACTCATCAATGTGAAGCCGAACCGGTTCGCCGGTCATCTTCCCGATCACACTGAAGAGTGCTGCGTACTTGTCCAGGAGATCATTGATGTCTTCCAAATAGACTGAATAGGCGAAACTGACAATCCCCAGGGCCTCGGCAGCGGCACAGCTGAGCAGGGTGTTGTCACTCACAGGAGTCACATAGAAGCAAGCCTTGATCTGTGAGCCGTCATGTTCAACACAGGCTACAAAGGCACCATCCAGTGGTATCGGTTCCAGCCCTCCAAACGCAAAGATGCGAGCCTTCGGTGTGTCCAGACCCAGGAGGGGATCAAGCGTGTCATAATGTCCTCTGGCCATTACATTTACGGAGGCCCCCGTATCCACGAGCACCGGGACTGGGGAGTGGTTGACCTCCACCACACATCTGGGCTGTCTCCGGCTCTTCCTTTTCAGAATTTCCACACTCGAGACGAAGAAGATGTTCTCCTCGTCCTCCCCCTCGGCACCCTCCACCTGGGGATCCCCTTCTCCCTGATCCACCTGGGCCACATTTGGCGGCGGGTTCTGGCGTGGAATCCACGTCCGTGGCTGGCCTCTCGGCACCATCACAGGCAGGGCTGCACGGCATACTCTTGAAAAGTGATCGGCCAATCCACATCTGCCACAGGTCTTTCCCACCGCCGGACATTCTGTCGGGTGAGGAAGGTCGTACCCGCACTTCTGGCATGACTCCGTGGCTCTGCCTGCCCTGTCCCGGGGTCCACCACCAGGACGTCTCATGCCTCTGCCACCTCGCCACACAACGCACACCTCCTCCGATCTCACTGAGCGGGATCCTGCCTCCATCTTATTGGCCCGAGCCTCCGCCACCTCATGGCACCGGCCGAGCTCCAGTATGCGGGGCAGAGTGATGCCTGGCTCTCTGAGGACCTGCCTCCTGAGTTTGCCAGAGGAGCATGCCTGGATTAACATCGTGCGCATCATGTCTTCTGCGTCCGTCCACGCACATCCTAGGGAGAGGCGGCGCAAACGACCATAGAAGGTGTCCAGTGTCTCGTCATCCTTCTGTTTGGCGGACAGCATGACAAATCTCTCATAGTCCACATTAGCCAGGGGGAGGAAATGTGCAAGGAGTGCCGCCTTGGCCGCATCATAGGAGGCATTAGCAGGTGTGAGGGATTCAAATATCTCCTGGACCGCAGGCCCTGCGGAATACAGCATGGTGGCCACTCTGCTGTCATGGTCCGTCACCTGACAGGCCCTGAAATACATGTCAAGGCGACTCACCCATCTCCTCCACCGGGGGCCCATGCTCGAAGGTGGCCCCGATGCATCAAACTCCGGAATGGGCTGCAGAGTAGCGTGGGCCGCAGGTGCTCTCGCCTGAGCCATGATGGGGATTCCAGGTTGGGCAGCTGGCAACACTGCGGGAGGTCCTTGCAGGGGCAACTGTGGAGCCGGTACCGGCTGTTGCATTGGAGTTAATGGAGGCTGCCCAGGCTGTTGAGGAATCGGCGCAGCCCCTGCCCCGTCATCCGAGTCTTCAGAGTCAAGCATAGGTCTGAGCGCACAGGCACCCCCACTAGATGTACTGGAGGCCGCAACTCAGCCACCCTTCACCACCCACAGTGTGAGTGCATTTGACAGTCAAATCCGATACCAGGTACACACCACGAGCCTGACAGTTCACCTGGGACGGGTACCAGCTCCAAGGACCAAGAACACAGCATGCAGGCATGAATGGCTCTCAATCACAGCCTTCTCCGATGATGAAGAGGATGAAGAAGATACCACAGCGACTTGATGATGAAGGGGATGAAGAAAACTGCTGTCTCCATCCGCTGGCATCCACCAATGTATAGGTGTCCCAAAAATTAAGCCATGGGCATGGAGTAGGCTAAGCAGGTCTAGCCATATTAACCCTTCTCCTGGCTTTCACACAACGTAGTTGCACCAAAACTACATAAAAATCCACAATCCAAACATGGGTGTGCAGATCAAGCTGCCTGCAAGCAGAATTGCCAAAAATTAGGCCCGGATTCACTTCCCCCTCCAAACCGGAGCTCGGAGAACATCCGCGGCCTGTCAGACAAAATGGCCGTCGGCCGCGTTTTCGAGCCGCAGCCATGGCGTAAAACGGAGCATCCAGGCGCTCCGTGTATGCAGAAAAATTCGGAAGCCTGCACCGCCGGGCCCGGGCATCCGCACTCGCTCGTCGCCACTGTTGGGGGGCGGTCCAGAGCCCCCTGCTGCGTTCCCGTCAGCCCCCCCACCTGAAAGGACACACGCACACAGCCTTTCGGTTCGGGCTTCCCGGTCGCTCTGCTCGCGGCTGGGAACGCCCCTTTATTTATACCTTCGGCGGCGGCGTGCTACGTCACGCCGCCGCGTACGCCCGTCACTATGGGCAGCGCCACACCTACCCTCTGGTCACTCTTGCTTCCCCGTGAGCAGTCTCTTAATTTATTTCTCCCAACAGTCTCACAAGGAGCAGACTCTTTACTATCTATAATATAGAGCACTGTCACGTGCTTACTGAAGATGGCACCTCCCCCTCAATGCAAAGAAACACACAGAGAAAACCCTGAATGAAACAAACACAACCACCTACAGCAACAGATACAGAGGGCTGCCTTTAATGTTGCTGCAGCCCGTGACTGTCCTATTCCCCCCTCCCACCTATGTAGTGATCAAATTCATGGAATGAAAGGATGCTAACGGAAGGAGAAGGAATCGAAACACCCCACTCCATATTGCTAGCCAGATAAGAAGCACCCACCAACTATCACAACCTGGAACCCCCAAGGCCCCAACTCTCTCGGGAACTGCATACCACCCTACACATTTCAGTTCACAGAAATTTGTAAAAAATGTAGCCACATTCAGAAAGTTTTAAATTGACATTTCTGTATTAGGTTTTAACTCATAAAATGAAAACAATATCCCTTGTAAGACGCTTCAAGAACTCTCGCAATCCAATCAGAAAGCACAAGTTATAATTTGGGAAGACTAAACACTGCGTTACGAGTAAACCAGTGCGGTAAAACAACAATGAAGTGGTGGTAATTCTGTTACCGCCACTTAACTGCTACATTACCGCACCACCGAATCCTGAAGGTGAAGGTCAAGTGGAGGATTCTCCTCCAGCCAAAAGCTGAAGGTCGATCCTCCACTCTACCTCCAATAATCAGTGGATTTACTGAGCAGCGATAGTTCTCATAGTAAAACCATCAAAAAGCCCTATGAAATCATACATACTCTAAAAATTGAGATTTCTACTGCAAGACCGCCACTCGTAATACCGTGGTAATGCAACAGGACTGAGGGGCGGTAACAGTCAATCATTTTGGGAGTAAAGCAGTGGAACTAACTCCGACTTACTGCCAAACTTGTAATGAGGGCCATTGGGAAGAGTATATGATGGTTTTGTTGAAACAAATTAGATTGTTGTAATTTTGGTCAACCTAATTTTGGTAATTCGACCTAAAATACATTATATATATATTTTCAAAGGTGTGAAGGGGTGAGAGCACAGGCAGGGGGTTTAGGGCAGGGCAGAGAGAGAGGCGTATTGGGGCCCCACTCTCCATTAAAAGAAAAATAAGGTGAACTACCAATAATTGGTTGATCTAAATGACCACGAAAATATGCGTCGACGTAACCGGATAGAACTCGTAGGAACAAATGTGTTCCCAGGCTAAACATTTCCCTAGATATTCTATGCATTACCGGATGCTCAGTAAGATCCTTTTGGAAGAATAGGGCCAAAAGGACAGTCATATTTGGGCAGGCTAAAGCATAGGTGTGTAGCGGGCAGTGCGTGAGGGCTTAGCTCACCAAATAGAGAGGAATTGCTTAGTCTCAAGAAGAGGAGTCAATGTGTACGGCTGGGGTTGAAGAGCTCCCAGTGATCAGCACAGCAATTGAAGTGTCCCAGCAATAATGTGCCTTTCATTACCGAGACAGTCATTGAGGTAGCTGAAGTAGCCACTACACTGTGCAGCTTGCACCTTCCACTGGGATTGTATTTTAATATTCCTTAGCCTTCTAAGGTGTCTCAGCTCCACAGGGCCACTCCAGCCCTTAATGTTCGGCAGTCAACACACAATGGAAGACCCTGCCATAATTTGCTGGCATGCAGCTAGCAGTTGAGCTATCGCTTGTCCTTGGCAGTGCAATATCTTAGACCAACTAACCAGACAGATCCAAGGAAGATGGTAAAATATTGCTTTAATCTCAATGAAAGAAAGCAGGGAGATGTACAGCTATCTATCAAAATAGATGCATGCATAATCACACCTTATCTTGTTTGTACAGAGTTTATATACTTTTACATACCTCATTTATCATGTCATCCTACGTGGCATTTGCAAAACCTGTTGACGGAGGGATTGGATTAGGGGAACATGTCTACCTATAGAAACATATAAGTGTTACTATCTCATTGGCTGCCCCTTGTCTGTAGGACACGCCCTGAGCTACTTCTACATATGTAATATACTGATTATGGCAGAGAATATGGCATCGGGATGGTAAATGCAACATTGTATGTAAAAGTGCATGGCAGGCTCTATGATTGGTTGGCAACCCCATCCAACCTTGGACATTCGGCTTGTTTAGCAGCATGTGAGTGCAGACGTAACTTAGGTGCTTGAGATGCATCAATTCTTTTCTTGTTTTCCCAATAAGTCCATCATATGTCATCAACCTGATCCTTATCCAAGGCCTTGTGTTGGTAATTGACATCGTAGTCTGCTCACTGTTCTAGAACATTCAAGCGATTATGGGCACACCACTATCTCCATCTGGATGTTTTTAATGAATAGCCCTTTTTTCAATTTATGTGTCACGTGTTAGGAGACCACGATTTTGCCCATGTCAGCTGCTCATTTATCACTATTTGATTTTATTAAAAAGGGTGCCATTACCCTTTCTGACCTCTAAAGATTTGCTCACTCTACCTCACGTAGGCTTTTGCCCTTGTGATTGTTCAAGACTTGGCACTTGCTGATGCCCTTGACTCGCCTAATCTTAACAGAAATATGTCTTATGCACATGGTCTGTTGATTTTACTCCCTTTGTGCCTTGCACCCATCTCTCAAAATATCCTCCTTGATCCCAGGCAAAGGTACTCCCTTGTTCTGCACACGAAAAAACAGTTTCTTCATCAGTTCTTCAATTTGCAATTCTTAGGCTCATCATATGAGGTAACAGGGTTGATTCTTAACACAGGCCATCGTCCATTTTCTTCCATTGGCCATCCTAAACGTTGTGGATATACATCTTTTTAGCCAGCTTCTATGTACCTTTTGTACCTTGCATTACAGCGTATTTACAGTTATTGGTCAGCATGTTACTTCATCTTCTTATATTCATGATTACTTTGTCTTTAGAAACATGTTTCTCTTAATGCTTCAGTTATATTGTCAGTTTTAAGTATTCTCATATCTTTTCGGCATAGGTTCATACATCTTCTTTATGACATCATTCTGCTGTCATCAGGCTTTACTTAGAGTTCATCCATGTTACTCATAGTCGCATTCTGGAATTTCGGTAGTGGACATCCTTTCTGGTGGTGTCTTTCTTCTGCCTCTACGTGAGGGTATATTCTGAATGGCTGCCTGAGTGCATATGGTATTTCATACACTCAACGCGGTATACGAATGTTGTATGGATTCATGCATGGGTTCCCAATTGTAGCTCTTCGTCTGCTACTCTAGTAGGATGGTGGTGAGGGGGCGGGATCCAGAGGAGAGGCATCCACCTGCTCCTCTACAGAACACTGTCTTGAATGTGTCCACCTGCATAGGCTGTTTTGGTCAACTTTTGACCTTGGAGCAAGGCTACCCTTCTGCTATTCCGCTGGATACCACAGCATTGCTAACTCTGCCCTTCGAAGTGCTTCCAGGCAAGTCTTGCCTGTAATAAGGGTTTTGAGACTGGACTGGTCCGTTACACAATTGAGTTTCAGCACACCTGATTCAAGTGCAGTCGAGCAGGGCTATGGCGAAAATGGACAGAGGTCACAAAAGGCTTGACCACTATCTAGAATTGGTCCTTCACAGTCAGTAAGTACATTTCTGTGCCTGTGTCCCACAGGATCATCCAGGGATACAATATCACCACAGCAGATGGTGGAACAGTGGTAGGAATTAAACTTTGGGCATCCCTTAAAGCGATTGGTGCAACATGAGCAAGTGCCATATGACGGTCTTCTGCCACAGAGTTTGATCTTGATTGGATGTTCCAGGGGATCCTGCATATGAAGTATTTGGCCCAGAATCACACTGTGAGTTGTTGCACACAGCTCCTGTGAGCACCCTATACAACACTTTCAGATGGAAAGGTAGGATACTTTGCCGAAGGAGTCATGTGGAAACATAGTGGAAATAAGAGGAATGCTTGGGGTTCTCCACAGGTGATGTTGCAAGGATGTGACCATAAGGGGGCCATATATGTAGTCTCTGCCCTGTCTGAAAGGAAATATGTGATCCAATGTACAGCAGTTCCCTCTTATCCAATGTATCCATCAATCTTTTAGCAGGATTTTGTGACTGGACTGAAAGGGTCGAAGGCATGGAAATGTTCAGACAGATAAGTGCACTTAGTGTATTTGCGTCCCAAATGGAGAAGAAGGGAAAAGCGTAGGGTGTTGGGTTATGGCCGTGTGCATAGCTTGGGGGGAATTGTTCTTCTCATAGTGTGGGGTTATGCAATGCCACAATGCTCCTTTGAACTGATTCTTTAAAGGTCAGTCAGTGTATTTCCTGCAAGGATGTGACCATAAGGGGGCCATATATGTAGTCTCTGCCCTGTCTGAAAGGAAATATGTGATCCAATGTACAGCAGTTCCCTCTTATCCAATGTATCCATCAATCTTTTAGCAGGATTTTGTGACTGGACTGAAAGGGTCGAAGGCATGGAAATGTTCAGACAGATAAGTGCACTTAGTGTATTTGCGTCCCAAATGGAGAAGAAGGGAAAGGCGTAGGGTGTTGGGTTATGGCCGTGTGTATAGCTTGGGGGGAATTGTTCTTCTCATAGTGTGGGGTTATGCAATGCCACAATGCTCCTTTGAACTGATTCTTTAAAGGTCAGTCAGTGTATTTCCTGCAAGGATGTGACCATAAGGGGGCCATATATGTAGTCTCTGCCCTGTCTGAAAGGAAATATGTGATCCAATGTACAGCAGTTCCCTCTTATCCAATGTATCCATCAATCTTTTAGCAGGATTTTGTGACTGGACTGAAAGGGTCGAAGGCATGGAAATGTTCAGACAGATAAGTGCACTTAGTGTATTTGCGTCCCAAATGGAGAAGAAGGGAAAAGCGTAGGGTGTTGGGTTATGGCCGTGTGCATAGCTTGGGGGGAATTGTTCTTCTCATAGTGTGGGGTTATGCAATGCCACAATGCTCCTTTGAACTGATTCTTTAAAGGTCAGTCAGTGTATTTCCCGTTTTGAAACTTGGTTCTTATGTTTGATCTGAATTCTTTCTGTTACTCTTACTTGTATTGTTTAAAAGACGAAATGAACTTGTAGACCTCTCCATTGGCAATGTGCTCTGGTATGGGTAACGAGTATTCGATGAACCATTACATACCTGAATAAATAAATCAAATTAATCAGATAAAACATTTCAGAGATTTTTGTCTATCCACAAAAAATGTCTATTACTCGGTCATGAGCAAAGAGTCTGTTTGGGAATGCAGTGGATTGAACTGGTACCTACAGTCAAGTGGAGCGGTATAGATCCTGAACCTTTTAAAGAGGTAAAGAATGCTTTGTAGTACATCGTGCAGCTCACATGGTGATGAACCCTTGAGGTCCTTCAGGTACTGGCAGATAGTATCTCAACATGTCTAATCAACCTTTCAGAAATGTAAATGAGAATACCTCTGATTGCAAAAAATGAATGTGGAAATCATTAAGAAGGGCACATATTTGGATTAAAAATGACACAAAAGTATGAAGAAGGCACTTTGACGGAGATGCGAGGTGTAAAGGCACGGGATGTTGAGTAACAGGTTAATGGTGGGGCTGCATGCAGAGGCGCAAGAGGACAGATTAAAGGCCAACAGGTAAGCAGGAAAGGAAGTAAAGGGCATTTGCTGTGAGACAGGATCAGGCAGAGGCACGGAGGATGTGTTGAGACATAGAGGGCACGTGGAAAAAGCAGAAGAGGGGTAGATCCCAGGTCTGAGTGTGCACTCATGAACACGCCCTACGAAAGAAAATAAACTATCCACATAGATGAAATTGATATTTCGGGTTATGGGGAGTCTGGGCCCTTTCGTTACTGGCCTAATCCCTGGCAGGAAGAATAATGCCCTCCTATCTATGACAGTGGTCAGAAGCCTCGGACTTGTGATTGACGGTGACCTTACACTGGAATCACAGGTTAAAGCCATCATGATGAGTTTTATCGAAGCCCGAATGATCTGATGAATCATTAATTCCCTGCTTAAGCTTCATAGACTGCGCAATGGCAGCTGCAACCTCAAGCCTTGACTACTCCAACAGCATTTACCTTGGGCTCCCAGAATACCTGCCAACTTGCTACAGAGTGTCCAAAACCTGACAGCTACATTGCTCCTGAGACTTAAAAGATATGAACACATTATCCCAGCCCTCCACATGCCATACTCCCAGCCACAAAGAGGGCTTACTTCAAAACTCTGCATTTCAAATTAGGCCCTTCCTGGCTGGAATCCAGAATCCATAACAAGGAAATGCATCCACTACCAACCACTGAGAGTGTCTCGATCAAGCGGTGATGTGCTAGTAAGGATGGAAAGCTTGAACCAGAAATGCCAAAAAGGATCCTCCTGATCCCTCCTGTAAACCACACTCTGGAACTCTCTGCCAATGCACCTCTGTGCAGAATAAGACCTACTGTGCTTCAGAAAATAGCTAACGGCCTGACTGTTCAACTGACACCAGCATTAGAGTAGTATTAAAATCTCAACCATCAGACACCCACCTGAGGTAACTTTTACCTAACGGAAGCCCCCCCTCCGAGGTTCCGTGAACATCCCATGATCCCACATAAAGAACGACCCACTCATGTTGGTCCTTGTGGCCTTAATGAGAGCAACCCAACATGTTATAAAAACATGTTATGAATGCCTGTTCAACTCATCAGCAAAGGAGCATTGGAGAGCTACCTCTTTTGGGTTACAACACCATACATTCTAAATGAAATCAAATCAATACTGCCACAAACATTTAACAGACTCCTTTGATCATGTCCCTGGATGATGCCGAACAATCTCGCTCTAAGATGACCCCAAAGCATTTAGGCTTTCCACTACATGTATGTTGTAGCTGAGTAGTATGTGGAATGTAGGCAAGGGAGCCTGGAGAATGGAGTGTGAAATGTAGGGCTGGGGACAGTGGGAGGTCAGTTAAGATGAGACACTAAAAGAAGTAAGACCTAATCCATGTCTCAGCGTCATCATTAATGTTATGGATGATATGTATGAAATCAAGGTCACAACAATTGGGGACGAGGAGATGACCAATCCAAGAATCTGGTGAAAAAAAAAGGAAATATGGCACATGGAAAAAGAAACAATGATCAGCCTATGGAGTTGGTTGAAAGGACACTAATGAGCATATGGAGATGGCCGAAAAGAAAAGAAAAGGAAATATTGCCCAAGGAAGAAGCAGAAGGAAAGAAAAGGTTGCCCAAGGAAGGGCCAAGGGAAAGAAAAGGTTGCCCAAGGAAGGACCAAAGGAAGAAAAGGTTGCCCATGGAAAGGCCAAAGGAAATGTTGCCCAAGAAGAGGGCCAAAGAAAAAGAAAGGTTGCCCAAGGAAGGGCCAAAGGAAAAAAAAGGTTGCCCAAGGAAGGGCCAAAGGAAAGAAAAGGTTGCCCATGGAAAGGCCAAAGGAAATGTTGCCCAAGGAGAGGGCCAAAGAAAAAGAAAGGTTGCCCAAGGAGGGGGCCAAAGGAAAATAAAGGTTGGAAGGGGCCAAAGGAAATATTGGCCAGGTGGGGGTCAAAGAGACCTATGGAGGAGGTTGCAAGAGAGACATGCACAATAAAGGAAAACGGCCTGAGGAGGTAGCTGACTGGAAATTAGGATATGGACAAATGGATTGAGTGACCTGAGGAGAGGGTCGCACAAAAAACCCAAAAAAAAAACAAACACAAATAAGAAACAAGGAGCAAGCAAAAACAATGGTAACAGGACTTCAGTTAAAGAAAGAAACTCCAGCAGTCAGGGATATGGTAAGATGCACTGCGTATCTGAACCCATACGATAAACAAATTAGGTGGAAACGAATGAACGTTAAATTACACTGTGCTGTATTTTTATGGCTTTGTACTGTAGCGCTTATGTTTGGGCATGCTGATAATTGCTTCAGTCATTTAAGTGATTTGGACTGTAAATTTGACTCTATATAAACCTCAGACAACGGGGAAAGGAGCCACTGAAACGATCCAACAACCAAGAAGCTCGAGGAAGTTGGCACCTAGCAGGGATGAGTAGTAATCACACAAAACTGAGCAGGCGCTGTCACGTGGGAAAGCAACAGAAATGGTAAGGAGCGCAGCGCTATGCAAAAGGGACGAAATGTATATTATTTAAAGTGTCAAACATTGAGTCCTGCGATACGGCACACATAACTTTTGATTGCCATTATTTGGAAATAGAAAACAACTCACAAAGTTTGTTGTTATGAATTATTTACGTTGCATTGCTACGATACTGTTCTGTTCTTGTTATCAATAGATTCTGAGCTCTGTGCAGTGTTTATATTATATTGATACTCTGTTCACTCTGCACTAATATGATTTGCTTTCCAATGTTAAAGTCACAATAACAGATGTGCTTCATTTGCATCATGCTGCCATTGCAACATTCAACACTTTAATAGTTGAGACCCCACCAAAATGGCTGCCACGTTTCTTTACCTCTTTGTGTCCTTTCCTCTAGTTTTAGTGTTTGCTCTCTTCTGAACATCGATTCTAGCAGGATTGAATAATGCCTCAGGCTAGAAACAAACAGTGTGTTAACACAGTACATGTTGGAAAAAACACTCTGACTATGCTGTACCATAAAAGGAGACCAAGTAAAAGGGATGCCAAGGTGAAAGTGTACTGGGCATTTTGTCAGTGGCAAAACGATGAAAGGCAGACACATGCACTGTTCGTAAAAGAGGACTACCACTGTGGCTGTCCACGTGTTCAAATAATAAAGATCTGGGAAACTGTGCTATGTTGGTTGACTGTCAGGCATCATCTGTATATCACAATGTGCATAGTGATGAAGGAACCTTCAGAAGAGAATAATAGAGAAGAGATTCAAGGATGTAGGAACGTGAGAGTCCAGGCTGTGATGGAGTAATTTATTTGCAGCAGAGCACAACCCGTGTATTGTCGAACAGACTATTAGCGAACAGAAGTAGTCTGAACTGTGGATGCATTGAACAAGTGTGCATGATGAACTCAGATGATAAGTAAGGGGGGGATGTTGTAGCTGAGTAGTATGTGGAATGTAGGCAAGGGAGCCTGGAGAATGGAATGTGGAATGTAGGGCTGGGGACAGCGGGAGGTCAGGTAAGTTAAGACATTAAAAGAAGTAAGATCTAATCCATGTCTCAGCGTCATCATTAATGTTATGGATGATATGTTTGAAATCAAGGCCACAACAATGTAGCCCTCGTTTGTCTACTCCCTCTCATATCCTATTAATCAGTGCACCTCTAAAGTCTCCTTCAACCTTGCACTACACACACAAATCCCCAACCAACAGTGAACTCCTATCAGCTATTACATGACAATCAAGAAAGCTTTGACAAAGCTCATTTCTTTCTCGTACTCCCCCCGCCCCCCAACAATAATAGCGAGTCCAGACGTGCAGCACTGTAATTTATCAGATCTTAGGCACTCCTCTCGAGATCAACAAATACCCAAGTGTCCCACAGCAATTCCATAGAGCCAGAGCGGCTTGAGATTTCGGGGCACTTCCAGCATGCACCCATCAACACCCACTGTTTTTGCATCTTCTTCTCCATGTATCCCATGCATACCCCCACTCACCTCCCACTTTTCCTATAGTGCCACATTTAGCTAGGCCACGCAAACATCACCAGGGCGCTATACAAGACTACATTGCATAACATTGGTGAGTTGCTATGGAGGCATCGCAAAACAACGTGCCCGACATGGTGACTTGCAACCATGTCACAATGCTTGGGAGCACTGAAGCTGGCAGCAAGAACTTACACCATCACACAGGAATGCGGAGATTCAGTCACGAAAATTTGTAACATAGGTAACATTGCTACCTACTACTGGGCTAAAAAGGAGGGGTACTCCATCTATGAGTAATAGCAACACAGAGATCACTCAGAGACGGGTTTACTATTGACTCTCACGGTCCACATACAGTTCTCTTCTAGGAATCAATGTGAGAGTGGCAGGGACGTCATTTCACCAAAATGCCTGGGGTAGCGGAAGTGACATCACACGACCCCGACCTCTGATGACATCACATGAAGTGATGTAATTTGACCCCCCCCTGAAGTGGCATCACAGGAAGCGATGGAACACGACCTTTCACCCGTTGAAAAAACAGGAAGTGGCATCACATAGCATTGTTTCTAAGTGCACTTCGAAAAATATGGTTTCAATATCACTGTAAAGTGATATACATTTATACAAGAATGGATCACCATATGTATCATTAATATCAGCACTCATAGGCCTATATTACCAAATTACTGTCAATGCAAGCAGACGTCCAAGGCCAAATGATAATGATGTGATATTATGTAGCACTTACGCCTAAGCGCTTCATATAGAACAAATATACATACAATGTCAGACAACCTGTGTTGGCACTAATTTATCAATCTCGCCAGGATGAAAGGCTGAGTTGACCTTGCCAGGAGTCGAACCTGCAACCTGCAGATCACACACATATTGCAACAGTGAGTGCTCAGCCCACTGAGCTATCTTATCAGCCATCATAAATTCAGCCACTCCAAAAACAAAGAGCCACATGCTACTGGCCACAGCCCAGGAGCCTCAGTTTAATTTTTTTGAAGAAAGAAAAGAAAAAAAAGTTACTTTTTTATGGGTAGCAAGGGAGACCACAGGGGTAGCAAAGGACACCCCAGGGGTCGCAGGCACGACCCCTGGCAACCCCTAAATGACGTCTGGCATCGAGGCTCTACAAGGGATCTGTAGCAATCATGGCATAGGCAGACTAGCCAGCAGCAGTGCAGTTTTTGACCCTGCACATACAGAAGAGAAAAGCCATAGCTAGCACGATGAATTTTCTTTAGCTGTACTTGCAAAAGGTGCCTTCGATGCAAGTAAATATAGGACCATAGATATGATAGTGGTCACAGGGTGCCACTCACTGCAACCAGATGGCAGTTTAAGGGATGAAGTCCAATTTCAGGTGTGTCACCTGAATCCTTGAAGGGCTTACAATGGTTATTCTTCCCATTCCATCAATTTCTAAAGAAATCTGACATGTGGGGCAGCTGAGAGATGCTGCATCAGGGTGACACCCCAACTGCCACTCAAGTTCATATTCCAGGCTCAGTGTCCTCTTTTCATAAGGGCAAGAGGGGATGGAAATAACAGCTAGCCCGAGCATGCCTGGTATCTCCATTCCACAATGCTCCAGGCCAGTGTCAACCTTCCCAAGCAGCCCACTCATTATACTAGAGAATCATGTGGGATTGACAATGATACTCCCCTTCCTGACTCACAACAGACTGCAGAGAATCCTTCAGGATCATTCATATGCATCCTAAAAAGCCCCACTGCCCTGCCATTGAAACCAGTCAGCTACAACCGACAAACAGCTTCTAGGGATAAGACAAATGTATAGCTATGGAAAATAGGTTAATCCTTGGGGTGCCTGCCCTCCTCGGGAGTTGGGGCGGGGGATTTGTTGGAGAACGCTCTGTCCCCAGCCCCCACCATACACATTCATAGGGCACGCAAAAGAATTAAGCTTCTTCTTGGAGAATGGGAACACACCAGGTACATTTATAAAACATAAAGGGCCTCATTACAAGGTTGGAGGTAACCATGGCCGATTAGCGCCATGGCTGCCTCCAAAAGCTTACCGACTCCTCCCTGGTGAATGGAGCTATAACTGCCCCATTCCAAGGTTGGCGGAGCCGGTAATTCCCCATTTACCAGGGCCCTTCCCCATTCCCATTTCAGTCCCCATAGGGCTCAATGGGAATAGGGAAGGCGCTAATAACGGTACCGCAAATTGCAATACCGTTATTAGCTCTAAAGTCCCTTTGCGGGTCCTGTCCTTAACGCCTGGTAAAACCAGGTGTTAAGGGAGGACACGCAAAGGGAACTCGTAGTAGGGCGGTAAGGGATTACCAGCACCGGTGCCCTTAACGGTGCCAGTAATCCCTTACCACCCACCTCGTAATGAGGCCCAAAGTATTAATCGCTAGAGGTAAATTGTTACCACTACTCCTTTCTAGCTCACATAGGAACATGTCTATTATAGTTGTTTATAAACGAGCCATTTATTGTAGTGGTCTTGATTCGTCTCCACTTCCTGAGTCAGTAGATCACTTACTTAGATTGTATTGTATTTTATTTATTTCACTCGACTAATTGGCTTCTTGGGGAAGGGTGATTGGTTTGCAATGGCAATTTCCTATTCAAAAGGTTGTTTAGGGGTCATTAGTTTCTGCTTAATGTTAATGTGGGAATTTCAGGTCTGATCTAATTAAGCCCATTTTAGGAGTGCATAATCAGGCCAAGAATCTACGATGCCTAAATGGCTTATAAGGTACAATGTAGAATGTATTTTTATGGAGCAGCTTGTTCCAGGATCCTCCATTCTGCTCTGAAAAAGACTTATGCATACAAGAAAAATTGATTTGTATGGCAGGATTAGCATTGTGAAATGTCTTTTTTATTCTTTTGCCTCTCCAAAATGGTCTATCCTTCGTGAGTTTAGCCATTTTTCTCTTTCCTTTGCCTTTCCCCTAATATTACTCTTGGCCTTACCAGTATATTTGCTGTCACTTGTACCGTGAACAAGGAAATATTGTATTTATTCTTTCACTTGTGACACTGGATGCTTATCTTCCAAAGCTTTGGAATGAGTAGACAGGAACAGGATGTTACACTCATCTTCGCCCCCAAAACTCAGTGTTTCAACCTCAATCTTCTAATTAGGTTAACTGTATGATATAGTGTGTAACAAAATGCATACCTTAAGTTTGAGCAAAGTCAGGGTGGATTTTAACATACATCATCCTTTAAGTGTAAAGAACATTTTGTCTTTGGAATTTACCATGTTTGGACAGAAAAGGGAACTGAGGAACAGCAAAGTAATTTTTACAGGTCAATAACATGTAGTCAGATGGTGAAGCTAGAATTCGGACCTATGTTTTCAGATTCCAATGTCTGCAAATCAGCTATAAACTAAGTTTCCTCCCATATTATTTCATTTTAGAATATCTGGTAAGATCTCAGGATTAGTGTCTGAAATGCCAGGTAGAAGGTCCTTCATCCAAATTAGCACCTGGGACGGGGATCTAACCAAACAGGTTGCTTGGATCACGGGCTGAATCCCACGATCCAAGCCCATGTTCCAAGCAACCTGATGGCTACTCCCCCAACCACCATCTTCCACTCAGTCTCCCCTTCGCTCAGTTAACGTTCCCTCTCCCCCCTCCCCCTAGCCCACTCACATCATTCCTTTAGCAGTAACTTAACCGCCGCCGTTCCAGCCTCCCGGCCGCCATGGAAGACAGGGCTCCACTTGTAGCCCCGTCTTCCAGCTCCACAGCGGCCATCTTAGTTAAGTATTCTGTATGAACAATATACATTGCTGTCAGCAACCCGAGTTTCAAGATTACTCAGGCCTATTAACTCGGGCCCTGGGCCGTTGCCACCTGGTACAGCCCGTGGAACAGGTGCTGATTGCTTAAGTACCACAATCGTTTAATTATGCATGCTTTCTTCTGTGGCTAACGTGAGAGGCAAGAGTACTGCTGATCATTTTTAACTCATAGATATTATGATATATGTGAGTATGAGTCCACCTTGAAAGTTGGTGATACATGTGAAAAAATACACAAGGCATGCTGCTGATGGTGAATGTTTCATGGTTAGATCCGCAGAGAGGGATAACAGGTATGATTCCAGTAAATGATCTGAAGGAGCAAATAATTCAAGGAAAGAATTTTCAGTTGTGCATAACATAGACTTGCATTGCTGCACCTATGATTCAGGTTCCCTGCCCAAGACTATACACTGTATACTGTATTGAACTATAGTTTTCTTTACTACATGATAGCTTTGGTTGGTGGAGATTTGATTGATTTGCACTGACACACTCTCATTAACAAGGTTGTTTAGACATCTTCAGATTTTGAATAACTTTAGGGAATGAATATCACCCTTGGTTAATGAGATTGAGCGTTGAAGGTAGGACCGAATAATGTTAAACCGCTTAGCTCCTCCAATATAGATTTTATTTCATGGATCAACTTGTCAAGTGTGATTACTTCCTGCTCCAAAGCGGTCTCATGATAGCTGACTTCTGTATCAAATTTAGAGTAGTCTGTTATCTCAAAAAGGGCTTCTAACTATTACTCTCTGTCAAATGTGTCTTTGCTATTGTTTTTGCTGTCCTGTACCTCATGTTAATACCTGTTTATCTAGTGTCAGTAGTTACTTGCTGTCATTGTAGTGTATGTACTCATGTAAAATATCTATCTTAAACCTGTCAGTCACTGAAGGATGATGCTGATATCAATACCTGTGCCACCACATGTCCATCTCAATTGCTGTTGCTGTTGGCGGCAAGTCACAGGAAGCAGGAGAAGGGAATTCCACGCTGGGGCTTTTGACCCCTAAAATCTGCTTTGCCACTAAATGGATATCTCTTTCCTCCCTTCAGCTACCAATTTTTCACAAATTGGCATACAATGTCCCAGCCATTAGAGGATTCTGTTGTCCAAGGAGCTGATATCAAAAGATATCAGCCCCCAGTGGTGGATAGAATACTCACTGATGCAATGTTAAGAGAAGCTTGTATCTACTGCGCCAAGAGGGCAGAGCAATGATTGTCTTCATATCCGTGCCCAGAGATAATTTCTGCTTTCACTACAAATGTACAAAGCATGCACCAAGGTGCTCTCACTAACATTGCATTTCATAGTTTGCAACCATTAGTATCTTGCAATATACTCACGTGGCAGTGGTTTCATTGGTCCATGCTTTCCTAATGAATGTAGGAGAGGAAGAGAAAAAAGGACATTGCACAAATAATAACTCACTTCAGATAAGCAATACACTTGGCGCATACACAACACACCACCACTGCAGGGATGGTGAAATAAACAGCCCCAGTGTATATCAAAATATGACACTTATTTAGACAAGAGAACAACAATAAACCTCAATAACTCTGGCTAATCACACTGTCATGGGTTCCAACTTCAATAATAACCCCACTTGGGACATAAACCAATTTCACACTTGGATTACAATATACCCAACGTCTATTACCAATAGTTCAAAACAACACATTGTGCTTTTAACAGCATATACAGACAGCTAGTCATGGAACTTATGAAAGACTGGCAATAAGACAGTTCAAAGCATCTAAGCACACATTCTCATATGAGGCAAAAACAAAAGAACATAAAAGGAACAAAGCATAATAAATATCACAAGTCAAAATGAACATTGTCATTGAAATATATCATCTAATATGCATAAACCATTTGACTATAGTTCTACTAAACTGTCTATCACTCTGCACTGCCTCCAACACTGTTCCTCTGTAACCACGGAACACCTGCTCGACAATGTTATATATACCTGCCTGTGATCATTGTTGCTAATATGTACCAAGCTGAATATTCTGTAACGGCGCCACAATGCCTCTGGGCCGCTGGGCGCTTGATAAATCCAAATAAATCCAAATAAATAAATATAAGCATGTGTTAATCAAATCAAACCATGCGACCTCATCTCTCTTTACATCTCCCAGCATCAGCCCTGGTCTAAGGGAGGAAGAGTTATTTATAAGGTATATTTACAAGGGTCTCTACTACGGAAACCGCCTCCTAAACCATATTGGGTTTCTCCTGCTCACAGGCCCATCGATCCTATAGCCTTCTTATTCCCCAACGTAGCCAAAAGCAATCTCTCAGAATATGTCAACAATATGCTCAGGGCCGATGTGCAAATATTTTTTAATTCTTTAAGTGTACACCCAAACAAATGGATTATGGTGCCAAGGTCGTGTGAGGGGTCAGACATGCGAGAAGGACACATAGGTAGAGTTTTCTCACAATTACGCCATTTTATTAAATGGAAAAGGGTAAGATGAACGCCTATCTTTCCCTAGACTAACAAGGATTTCCCTACCTGACAAACTAAGGCTAAAGGAAAATGACCTAATGTCCAAATGTATCTATCCCTCACACTAATATATACAACAAAATCATCCAGGATGTATCTGTCTATTTCAACTTCACAAGATAACTTACAAATTCAAACATAAAAATTATAAAAAAGAATCCTTGTGACCAAGGTTGGATCCCCTTCCCCTGGATCGATTCAGGATGTTTCAAACCAAAGTTCAATGTGCATAAAGTTCTTTTCACTAGTCGAGTTCCACTCCAGATGTAAAACAAAGGTATTTCCTTCAATATGTCTCGTACTTGGCAAATGTGACAGTCTTTATTTATTTTATTTATTGGTTATTTGTAAGGCGCATACGCAACAAATGGTGTTTCAATGCGCCACAAGACAAAAAGGGGGGTGGGCAGAGGAGAAAGATAACAATAACGCTCCTACTAGGCCTTGTGACATTTGGATCGTGCAATTGCACTAACAAGAAGTGTGCGGGAGAGGGAGGAGGGAAGTTCCAGTCTGCGTGATCACGAAGTGCTATGGTGGAAAGGGAAGTGGAGAGAGTGCTAAGGGTAGGTCAGGAGGCCAAGTGCCAGGGAATTGCATTGGGTGCAGGTGGTGAGTGCCCACATGCTAAGTGCGAGGAGGTGGGGCAGACTTCAAGGGGGGGCCTGGTGCCCTGTAGAACTCAGAGGGAACCAGGCAGCAAGTCACTGTGGCAGATGGGGGTGTTAGCAGGGGAGGGGGAAAGGGAAAGAAGAAGAGAAAAAGAGGGTCTTGAGGAGTTTCTGGAACTTAAGGAGATCTGGCTCAAGCCTGAGAGGGGTAGTGAGATCATTCCAGTGGGAGGCTCCTGCAGAGGAGAGAGGTCTACCTCCCACGTTCTGCTTAGAGAAGAGTCTAAGCTGCAGAGAGTTGGAACTAGAAGACCAAAGGCCTCTAGCAAGGAGGTATTTAGGGAGAGAAAGTTGGGTGTAGTGGGGTCCCAGGCCCAAGACAGGCTTGTGGATGATGCAGAGGGTCTTGAATTTGGCCCAAGCAGCAACCAGGAGTAAGTGGAGAGATTTTAGAGATGGAGAGATGCAGCCCCTGGACTTGAGGCCAAGGATTAGTCTCACAGTCCTATTCCGGATCAGGTGAAGGGGACAAAGCGAGGATAAAGGAAGATTGAGAAAGAGGCTGTTGCAGTAGTCCAGCCTACAGAGGACCAGAGCTCTGGAGACATTGAGTTTCTGGGGAAAGATGAGGAAAGGAAGAATGCCTCTGAGGAGGTGCAGCTGATAGTGGACCTTCTTGGCAAGGTCCGCAATGTGAGGAGAGAAGGAGAGAGAGGAGTCAAAGATGACACAAAGGTTCTTTGTCTCACAAGAGGGTGGAGGAGGACCCATAGAGGGTGGCCAGAGGGTAGGAGGGAAGGAGGGAGCAAGGGTGCCAATGAGACGGTTCTCAGTCTTATTGGCATTAACGCAGGGTCCATTGGCAACACAGCATACCTGAATAGCAGTAAGACACTCAGGCGGGTTCACTCTCTCCCTTTGACAAAACAAGTGGATATCTTCTGGGGTACCTGCTAAAGTTCCCAGAGCTGAAAGGAAGGCAAAACTTCCTAAAATTCTGTTTGAACTTGATACATAAAGGGGAGGTGCTGTCCCGCTGGGGACGGGTAGTGAAGTCCCCCGCAATCAGTCTCTGAAACATCTCATGATGGAATGCAAAGGCACCTTGGAAGTAAGAATAAGATGTTTTTCACAATCAGTTGAGATTGAGGATCGCATCCTTTCTGAAATGTTCTGGGACAGGCTCATAACAGGTCAAGAAACAGCTTTGACCATCAATGAATTACAGGTTCTGCAATTGAGCAGATTTATTCCAAAAAAATTCTGTTAAATGCCTCCAATTATTGGCATTTGATAATAGATGGGAATTAGGAAATACTTTCCCTTCCATTTTTCTTCTTTTCTTCCTTTTTCTCATTTTCTTTTTTTTAATCAATTGTTTTAATGAAAGGTTTATGCTGTTTTATGAATGTGCAATGAACATGTTTTGCTGTTTTATATTTTCATTGCTTTCTGTTTTTTTATGTGTTTTGTATGATATTTGTGTGAAAAACACGATTTTCAGTAACACACAAATAAATTGTTTTTTAAAAAGTAAGACAATCAGGGATGAGAGAGGAGAAAGAGGATGCAGTAGAGGGACTCTTGAAGTAGAGATGCTTGTCATCTGCATAACACTGGAGTGAGGCGAGAAGGAGGAGATCAGTTGGGCCAGAGGGGCAAGGTAGATGTTGAAGAGCTATGGCGAGAGAATAGAGGGATGCCGCAGGTGGAGAGTGTGATAGGGGAGAGAAAAGGTCCCAGTTGAACCTGGAAAGGACGGTCAGAGAGGAAAGAGGTCAACCAGTCAAGTGCCAGGCCTGTGATGCCTATGGTGTCACAGAGCCAATTAGTCAGGGTGGCATGATTGACCATGTTGAAGGCAGAGGGAAGATCAAGAAGGATAAGAACGGTTGTAGAGTTGGAATCGAGATTTGAGAGCAAGTTTTCATGGGTGTTCAGTAGAGCAATTTCCATGCCTCTGGCTGCTCTGAAGCCAGACTGGTGGTTGCGGAAACAACCAACAAATTGTGTGTGTTGTACCAATTGGGGGATGACCAGCATCTCCAGGAGTTTGCCCAGGAAGGGGTTAATGAAGATAGAGCTGTAGTTAGCAGAGCAGGTGGGGTCAGCAGAGTGCTTTTTGAGGAGAGGATGCACAAGGGAGTGCTTGAGGGGTAGCGGGAAGGAGCCAGTGGCAAAGGAGTGATTTCAGAAGCTGTCCAAGGTGGGCGCAAGGGAGGCAAGGCTGTCCCTGATGGTTCTGGACGAGGAGGGGATCACCGGTTTGGAGGAAACTTTCATAGAGAGGACTTGTCTAGAGACTCCAACCGGTGCTATGAGCGAGAAAGAGGAGAGTTGGAGGGAAGGGTACAGGGGACCCAAGGAGGCCTGCGAGCAGGGTAGGCAGGGTTGAGGGGAGTAGAGGAGAGTGAGGACAGGATGTCCTGAGTTTTTGTTAAGAAGGGGAAGGCCAATGAAGTACAGAGGGTCAGGGATGGCAAGGCAGAAGTGGGGACTGCAGTAGGATTATTGAGTTCCTTGCTGATTTTAGGTTAGTCTTTTGACATTCAACACACTTGGCTTACATCTACTTCCACAAATGTACTGCACAAACTGACAACGATTCTTATATTGATCTGGTTCCCATAGGTAATGCAGGGTACAGTTCTCGCCCCATTGATCCTTCTCACAAGGAGGGCTTTTCTCCTGCAGATTTTAACTTCTTTTCACATACTGCAAAAAAAGTACATAGATTTGTTTGCCATAGGCAATGCAGGTTACATTTCTCTCCTCCTTGAATCTTTTTACAAGTAGGTCTTTTCTCCTGCAATTTCTGACTTCTTTCTACACAACCTATTGGCTACTGGCAATGTAGTTTACAACATTCTCCTATGGGGTATTTTGCTCTGGGACTGTTATATTCACATTGCCTTGGTGTCACTTTCAACTTTCTTTAGCTTTGGCAGTGCAGGTTTTAATGTCCCTTTATTGGACCTTTTTAGGAAGGCTCTATTGCCTCAGCTTTATTATATTACCTCTTTAGCTTTGGCAATGCGGGTTACTATATTTCCTTACTGGTTATCTCCCTTTAGGAAAGTTGTATTCACGTTGCTCAGTTATAGCCCTTTTGACTTTGGCAATGCGGTTTACAATATTCTCCTTTTTGGCATCTCCTAAGAGGAGAATCGTACCCAGTTTGCTTAATTTCAAAAGTTCGGCATTTAAAGGAGTTACTGTTACACAGCGGTCTACTTCGGAGCGCCCCGGGGTCACCTGTGTCAGGCCAACTCACTGGCATGCCCTGGCATCTCCTTCTGACTCACTGATTTTGCTTCTGCACTTGTGGGGTCTCCCTCAGCGTTTGACAGCTCCAGTCAGTCTTCTGCTGCTAGTGCTGGCTGTCAAAGGAGCTCTCACAGTTCTGTTTGCTCACCGGTGACAACCTCACACTGGAGCAGGATACAGGAAGTAGAGAGCTTCTCTCTCTGTGGGGTAGTTCGCCTCAGTACTGCTTCTCGCTGCTCGTCCTCTGCATTCCCTGCTGCTCCTGTTTGGCCGAACCCTGAAAGGCCTTTAAATGTTTAAAGGTCCGTCTGAGGTATGGGTCATTACAACAACAAGAGAGCTCACTACAACTTGGTAACTCTGGACCCCTCTTCCTCATCTCAGTACTAAGAGCATTGGGAGTCCATAATGTTCTTAGTTGTTTCAATGTTAGTTAATCCACTCTGTTGGAATGATTTATAGAATGTATGTTAAGGGACGATTTCGAATAAAGTGATGATTTCCTTTTGGTTCGATAACCCAAACACAATGCAGAATCATAACTTCTAGAAATAGTAGTATTAACTCCCTGGCCCATATACACATCATTTTTAGGTTTACAAAAAGGGTTTTCATACTTGGCACCTTGGGTAAGTTTGGGAGGGTAGGCTTTACTGTGACAACATTCCATTAAATATTCAGGCATTAGGGAGACCTCTTCCTTAGAATAGGACAAATACCATGTCTCTCCTGATGGAGTCACCACATTCCCTTGACAGCCTTCTTCTCCCATGTGATCAACACTCCTAACACAACCCCAGAGTTAGGATCAGGTAGCGGCTACCTTTCTCTGGCCACATGGGAGGAGACTTTAGGCTGGGATTCTGTGATGACTCCTCAGTGGTAATCAAGTCGTCCCCAAACCGAGGGCAAAGGCACTCTGTACGCTGTGTATTTCAGCAGCTACAAAGACTGAGCCTGGTCTTTTGCACTGGCTCATTACAGAAAAGCCAATCTTTATATGAATATAGGCTAGACTCAATAAATCTTATTGCACACTAAACATAACTATATATATATTCAGTAGAAAAACTTTGTTAAAGGGACGTTATGGTTAAGTTGCGCTACTACAAACCTATGAAATTCACTAAAAACCGAAAAACCCTTGAAATTCGCCAGTTATGGTAAGCTAAGCAACCATAACTCCCGCCACCACCGACCACCGCTAGGACTAACACCGAGGACATCAAAGATGGCATCACAAATATCATTGATGACATCACTGATGACATCACATGTCTAGCCCCTTCTTTTTTGTTCACTGCCAGACCTAGGCCAGGTGGGTTTATTTACTGACAGTCAGAAACTTAACTTTCAAAATATATTACATTTATAGATATTGCTATTCTCACATTTTCTTACACTACTTTCCTTAGAATTTAATCGCATCTTATGATGTACATATATGGGGGAAGAATGAGGCCTGAAACACAGCAATAATTTTTGTGCGTGAATACAGTCATGTAGGTTATACACAGTTGCTAATGATACTGCCTCTTGTTTGCTTACTTTACTTTCCATATATAAGCCCTATATTTGTATGCATTGTAGTCTATTTATGTTTTGTGTGTTTTAGTAGAAATATGTAGTAAGTGATGCATTATTAGCTACTTAGTACAAAGTTCACAGACCGGAAAAGTCTGATACAGAAGCATTCACCATTTTATTATATAACTTTGGAAAATTACAAATATAGCACCTCTGTGGTGTATGCTGCAGCCAATACCTACATTTATGTATGAGTAGGTTCCTGTACTAGAAAGAACACTGCAATGGAATTTTCTTTAGAACACTACATTGCGTGATTAAGTATTTAGTTTATTACACATCTCCCGATAATCTCTGATACTTTTTTGCCAAAATTACATTCACAACCCCTTGTATGAAAAGTGCATGCACATGTGATGTCATCAGTGATGACATCAATGATATTTGTGATGTCATCTTTGATGTTCTGGGTGTTAGTCTTAGCAGTGGACGGTGGTGGCGGGAGTTATGGTTGCTTAGCTTACCATGACTGGTGAATTTCAAGGGTTTTTCGGTTTTACTTGGAACCATAACGTTCCTTTAACAACGTTTTTTTACTGAATTTCATAGATATATAGTTATGTTTAGTGTGCACTTTTAATTAGTTTCCGGATCCAAACACTGTCCATAGAACACCCGCGTGCATGCGCACGACCGTTCCTGTGCATTTGGTGTCCTGCGGTACCCATTCCCTTCGTGGGCGTGTTCACAACGTCATCATGTGACCGCACCCACGCTGAGCGTGTGTCCTAATTTGCGCACTTTTCCCGCTTCCCCATCATTTAAAAAGAATTTATGCAGACAATCCAAATTATTGTACAGTAAAAAATCACCATTTCACATGTCCCAGACAATGGCCCTAGCTTTCCACGTGTTTTTTGGAACTTTTTCATCGCTTTTGAGTAATCGATATGGTCACGAGGCGCACCCGCTCATCTTCATTGTACTTCTGGTTATTGGAGATAGATTTTTGCTGCCTTTAGTGCTCTAGTGGAGATTACCTCACCAACCCTAATGGCATCCATGGCTGCTGTTGCTACATCAGCCTCAGCACCACCCCCAAACCCTCCACCAGCACTACCTCCCCAAGGGCCTGCAGAGAGGAATACGCGTGAGGATGCAGAGAACGAGGATGAAGAGGATGAAGAGAATGAGGTCGAGGAACACCCTACTACTAGCACTCGCCGGGAGTCATGGGGGTGGCAGTTGTTTACCGTTCATGGTAACGTACCGAAAGCACGTGCGAACAAGGTCACCTGTAACCAGTGCAATTTGGTGCTGAGCCGTGGGAGACGTGGTTCGTACAGCTTTGGTACGACGTTCATGAAGCAACACCTAACTTCGTTCCACGGTGCGGTCATTCGCAAGGTTGTACCATGTAAAGAATGTAGTAGGTCGAGTTCCTCCGCAGCATTCTCCGTTTCCGATCCGCTCACCACAAGAGACACTCCTGTGGGAGAGCGCATCCCTCCTGCCGCTTCACAGGCCATTCGCGATGCTGTTGACCCTTACCTTTCGAGGATCACAATATTGTGTATGTACTTCGACGCAGTACTCTGCAGGGGGGAGAGTCTTCCAAGTGCTTTCGAGACTACGGTCAAGGAGCACCAGAAGAGCTGCTACCTACCTAAATAAGGCCCACCCTAAATCTTCCTCTCTCCACCTGCCCTTTCTTATCCCTGTGGTTGGTGTCCCTTCCTTATCCTCCTTTCTCCTCCTCTCCTAGTGTTTCGGGTGTAGAAAAAGCCACAAAAAATATGTAAAACAACAAAAAGTTTTTAAAAAAGGCTCTTTTCAGAGCCGCCTTTCTCAGTTTAAAAATAGAACTATCAAGTAAACGGTGCAGGCCTCGGCGCATTTTTTAAAAGTTAACGGACAGTCCTAGGACAGTTAAAATTCTGGGGACAACCCTAGCAAAATCAATGCATTTTTCTGTGGGAGTAAGTGGTGCTCTGAAAAGAGCCTTTTGGTGGTGTTTTGTGTGTGTCAAAAACTTGGATTCGTCAACATGAAATGCAAAATAGATGATTATACTTTCAAAAAAGGTCGCAATGCATTTTGGACATTTCAAATAAAAATCTGATTGCCAGCATATGTAAGATGGACTCCATCTCTGCGAAAAATGGTTGTGCTGCGAAACATAATATTTTCATTGTGGAAAGACGACATGCCAACATCTCTTAGAAAGGCAGTGCCTCGCTTTCTCCATTTGTGGACCAAATGAAGAAGAACACAGCCACATTTGTCTTTGTGCAATACGTGAAAAAATTACTTGGCAATTTGGAAACATGTCCATGACCCTCTCAAGTCCTTCCTTCATTGCAAATTGCAAAGAAATTCCAGACACATGTCCTAAACTGTTCCCTCCACAATGAATTATAAGTATGTCAGGATGACGCTCTGTCTGTAAAGTAGCACAGAGCGGTACCAAGTCCAGCCACTTCATTCCACGCACTCCATGCCAGTGCACTTCCACATTAGGGAATCCAAGATGTGCAGATATACCGCAACGTTCTGGATGCACCTTCAACCAATGTATCGATGAGTCTCCCAAAATCTAGATAATCTGTTTTTGAGCACACATAGCCATAGCTGTCTGTTCTCCTCTCAGGAAAAATACATCCTCACTAAATCTCTCCATACACAACACACCCACTGAACTTTACTGACCAATCCCTAGCGCCGCTCATTCTCATTTGCATGCCCCTCAACCCCAGAATCCCTGTATGTAATACGCGCTGTCCGCAGACTACCGCCATATCCGCGAACATGTAGAAGATCTGAGCGTGGCGAATGTACATTTAAATAGTCATCCCCATTTCCCCTTTAAGGTGGGCTCTGAAAAGAGCAGTTTTTTTTGTTTTTTTGCAGATGCCTGACAGACACCTGTTATTTTGTATTTTTTGGGGGTGGTTCTTCTTATTTTACTCCTAAAATCTTCACATAACCTGTTCCAAAGCAACCCCTACATTCCAAAAAAACATGGCATTTCACAAAAAAGATAAAGAAACACCATCTGCTTCAAAATAAGCCGCATTACTCGAAACAATGTTCGCATGGCTACAGAAAAACATACTAGCTCTTAGCATGAAACCACGCATGCCGCGATTGATTGCACAACTAACAATGCTTTGGTCTGGACAAAAAAACAGAACTGTTGTCCCATTTTGCTCTAGGTAGTAATGCAGAAAAAATTACTTTTGCAGTTGGAAAGATGTTGATTAATGCTTCAACCAACTGTTCCAAATCTCCAAACAAAGTAGGGGAACTCACGTAGCCCAAATGGAAAGCACCATAGTGCAAAACACCCACATGGGGATTGTTCATCCTACGCATATCTCTGCAAACTTGCAGAATTGCCTCTATATTGCAGTCAGTTGCAACGCTCCACACCACCTCCACTCCTCTAACATCGAAATGGTTTGCCACATGCCTGCATTGAGAATAGTGCTGTAAGCCATGGACAAACCTATCTCTGAGCACCAACACCCTGAATGTCTCCATCTCTGCTATCTTCACTACACACACTCTCTTTCTACACAAATCAACAACATCAACATCTGATTTGCTGATCCCTACAGTCCCCTTTCCATGCTGGATTTGCTGTAAAACCCTGTATGTGGCACGCCCTACCCGCGGACAGGCGCGGTGTCCGCATGGCACGTATCTCTTAGCCAGCCCTTCTACCCTTTCCACATCACTCGAGAATCCATTCCATCATTGGACACAGCTAAGGAGTCACACAACCATCCACCAATCACAGCCAAGACCTCTACATCTAAATCCATCAACAGAGTTCCGCACTTGAAAAGTACTGTTGATCACTCTGAATACAAGTGTCATATCATTGGAAAGCACTTACTACACAAACTACTGTGCAAGTCTCGAAGATTTCTACTTACAGCTCCAGGCATATCCACATGCATGATTACAAAGTACAGGTATGTATATTTTATTCAGAGTACATGTACAACTCTTATGATTCCATATAAACAAAGTAATGCCATAAAATCTGCTTAGCCAATACATACATGCCAACGGTCCCGCTTTAAGCGCAAGACTCCCAATTTTTCAGTGAAAAATCGCACTATTTTTTACTATCCCCATAACCTATACATATATGCCAACCCTCCCCATTTACGCGCGAAACTCTATTTTTCATTAAAAAATGTCACAATTTTTTACTGTCTCCCGCCTAAATGACGGCTAATCCCAATGCGAGCGTATGAGAAAAATAAACGTTCCCAATTGCCATGGTGAAATCTGCCTCTCAGGTGCTCCCGATTGTTCGCATGACTAGTTATATTATGAAATTATTCAATTTTTTGCCATCTACCATAATAAACTATCACTTCCAAACCTCTCTGCTATTTACAACACAGCTGCAAAACAACAAGGGAATTTCATGAACTTAAAATTCTACTGATTTGCGAAGCAGGTTGAACTAACATACTGCAAATAACATATAAAGGCTGCACATAGTCAAATGAAATGCATGCATACACTATGTTCAGATATGAAACGAGAATACTACCACGAACGCATAAAAATCAATGTGTACATTAACATCAGTGCTATAAACAAACAAAATTACTAACTTCCTTCTTTTACAATTGCACTGAAGACCACTCTCCTGAAAACCAACACCATCTAAACTGCAAACAACATATCCGAAGAAACCTGCTCATTCCACAAAAAAAAGTAAGTACTTTAATTCTTTTATATTCTTACTGTTCCTCAAAGAGACTGTGTGGTTCATTCATGTAATTTTCGCACCAAAAAAAACATTGATTTCTGAATCATTCTGCCCACAAATCCCCATTTATTAAACAAAGATTAACAAGCAGAATGGCACACAAATCCCTGTTTTTTTGCAACACAAATAACATACTCAACCCTTAGAATGTTAGTACTACAAAACAAAGAACTGTTTTCATTTTATACCATTAGGTTTACTATTAATGCTTCTCCTCGCCACTACCTCACCTTCTACTCTCATCTGAAGCACAGAGTAGTAACATACAAACAGGAAAATAGACTTCCCAACTCATAGTAACTGCCCAATGCACATTCACACACCACCACAAACATCTTCCCCATCAAACTCATACACGCATGCACACAGCACACATACATTGTAAAAGAGACCAACCCATACCTTCTTTTTTTTCAACAGACCCCAAAGAATGCCTACCAAAAAGCAAGCCTATAGGAAGCAACACAGAAATGGAGCAAATTAAACTAAAAGCGTCCAAAGTAAGCATCCATCTCTACCAGATTTTGTACAAAACGTTCAAACAAAACAAGTAATGCAGTCATTTAGCGAAACAAAAGAAGCTTCAGCTACAGAAACTTTGCCTCTTCTATCAAAATGTGGCACGAAACAGAAAATGCCTAACAAGAATTCGGCTACCACTACTGCTAACACTGCTCCTATAAATCCTCATATACTAGCAAGAAACCATAGTAAAAAAAAGTATTTTAGAGAAAATATTCCACCACAGAGCCCTTCAGAATCTAATAAGAAGAGGAGCGAAATCATCCACAACCCTTAAAACCTACCGTAGAAAAGTAATCCTAGAAGCTCTCGTAGACAATGCAATCCTTCTCAAAAGGAAGTTATTTATTTTAGTGTAAACAGGATGAAACCACTATCAAAACTAAGTACTAAACTACAAAAGAAACTTCTCAATAAACAGAATGTCAACAAAAATAACTTCTTAAATATCTGTGGAGGTGAATGGAGTCACACGACAACGACCACAGAACCATATTTTAATGAAGAAGCATACAAACAAAACCAAACAAACACAATTGCCATCCATAGCAGTGGACAAGGATATGAAAAAATCAATAATACCACCATGGAACAAGAAACACTGCTTACAAAAGTATCCTCAGAAAACTCAGAATTACCTCTCCATTCGACTGAACCAGAACGTCCAGTAAACAAATGGCCATGCACGTCAATGTGTAACATTCCCAACAAATCTTTCAAATCTTTACGCCAGTTCCTCAATCAGTACGTGAAAGGTAAAGACAAAATCAAAATGAAAGTGGTACAAAATATGGATACCTGTCCAGTGCGCAAATACACAGGACTACAAGGACATTCATTAGCCTGCATTTCAGGACCTATTTGCAAAAGCACCTCCCATAATATCAAAATGATATCAACACATCATTCAAATGTAAGAAATCTAGTGTATAAACAGTACTATGCTAAAAGTCCAGCTTTAGAACTAGCCAATTTAAATAACACTCTTCTGCATGGTACACCCAAATACCTACAAGAAGAAATCGACCGTATCCAGAGAAAATATTGTATAGTGAACGCCACTTACAAAATGCAATAGCTTTACAACAGACTGCAACAATTCTGCACATGGCAACCTTCTATTATACACATACAAAAAAGAAATACTAAAATTTAAAAGTACATTTGCTGAAGTACCAAAGCATGTGTGTGTGTGTTGCCGCAGAACTTTTTATAAAAGTAGAACAAAAACTGTGGACATAACATACAAAATAGAAGACAATGAAGATTCCAAATGGTTTGAATTAGCTCTCTACCTTTTAGCAGAAAACAAATACGAAATAAGTGAACCCTTAATATGTTGCAGTTACTGCACTACAAAACTTGACAACAACCAAACTCCTTCACTTGCTATCACAAATAACTTGGAATTATTCCCACTACCGAAACCCCTGCAAAAACTCAATTTGTATGAGAGCATCATAATTCAAACAGTACACCCATTTAAAGCAATAATACGCCTTCAACCAAAAACAGCAAAATGACCTTCCTCTGAATTGGTGAAAGGCATTCGTGGCGAAGAAGTTTATTTACCATTAGATCTGACAGAAAATGTGCACACTCTAGGAGTGCAACATCCAATAGAGCAATCATTAATTGTCTTAGTAAATGGTGTACCAACAAAAGACAAAATAATTTGGCAACAATTCGTGGACTTGCATAAACTTACATAAAGTTAGACAAGCCTTGCAATAGCTGAAAGACAACAATGAATACTAAAAAGACATAAATATTGAAGAAAGCTTAAGGGAAACAACTGAAATAATTCAAGAGTCATCAGAAACTGGTCAATTTGAACTTCTGGATCTTGCTGCAGTATCCACTCTTTTGGACCATTATACAATTCATCCATTGCACTCTAATGACAGCATAGATGATGCACTAGAAACTTTCCAAATGCGACAAACCAAAGGTTCACCATTGAGCATATGGGAAAAAAGTATAGAAGCATGTGCTTTTCCTGTACTATTTCCTACTGGCAAAGGAGGAAGGTACAATGATAGACCCACTCAGATAACAGCATCAGAATACCGATCATTACGAATGTATTTTGAAGATCCCAGATTTAGACAAAATGTGGAATACATATTGCACCTACTCTTTGAAAGTGAACTAGCAACCCTATGTTACGGAGTGGCACACATATTGAAATTGGGAACTCACTTTCAAAATATGTCAGCTATGCAATTAATACAAAAGTTCCAATCAAGCATAATAAATGTCTTTGCAAACATGCGTGGTACGAAAGAATACTGGTTCCGACGTCACGGAGATGTACATTGTATGATCAGAAACCTTGGACCACCCACTTTGTTTGTTACATTAAGTTGTGCAGAATATGCATGGGAAGATTTACATAATTTCCTATGCATATCAAACAAAAACAAAACCAATATAGATATACTAACACCTGGAGAACTTTGCTCTCTAGATCCTGTTAATGTTTCAAGATATTTCCACCATCGTTTCATTGCTATGCTACACTTTATTTCTAATAAAGCTGTTCCTCCCCTCGGAGAAGTGTAACACTTCCTTTGGAGAAAAGAATACCAAGCCAGAGGAGCACCACATATCCACATGCTTTATGGATTAAAGATGCTCCTAAATTTGGTCAGGACAGTGATACCACTAATTTGCAGTTCATCCAAAAATATGTCACTTGTGAAATCTCTTCACAAACGACACATAGTGACCTTCATGGACAAATTGTACAATTTCACAGACACAAATGTGGCAAATATTGTCGTTGCAAATACAAAAACAAAGGGATATACTACACCAAATGCCGCTTTGGAGGGTGCCCAGAGCAATGCCAGTGGTTAAGATTAATTCTAAACCTTCCAGCCATCACCTCTTTATTTTTGCTTTGTCACCCCGAGTGGGACGGGTATGCCCAGACGTGGGTCCCCTGCCTGCTGGGCCTAGAGACCCAAGCTACTCCTCACTGATGAGGCCCAACAAGGCCAAAACATGTCTGGGGATGCTTGTGGTCTCGTGCAGAAGGGATGTGACCTAGCAGTTCCGGCTGGACTGCCCCTTTTGGGGTGGGACCAAGCCTGATTTGCATATGGTCTTTCCCCTTCTGTAATGGCTTGGCAGGCGAAGAACGATGGTCTGGAGGGTGCCCAGAGCAATGCCAGTGGTTAAGATTCATTCTAAACCTTCCAGCCATCACCTCTTTGTTTTTGCTTTGTCACCCCAAGTGGGACGGGTATGCCCAGACGTGGGTCCCGTGCCTGCTGGGCCTAGAGACCCAAGCTACTCCTCACTGATGAGGCCCAACAAGGCCAAAACATGTCTGGGGATGCTTGTGGTCTCGTGCAGAAGGGATGTGACCTAGCAGTTCCGGCTGGACTGCCCCTTTTGGGGTGGGACCAAGCCTGATTTGCATATGGTCTTTCCCCTTCTGTAATGGCTTGGCAGGCGAAGAACGATGGTCTGGAGGGTGCCCAGAGCAATGCCAGTGGTTAAGATTCATTCTAAACCTTCCAGCCATCACCTCTTTGTTTTTGCTTTGTCACCCCAAGTGGGACGGGTATGCCCAGACGTGGGTCCCGTGCCTGCTGGGCCTAGAGACCCAAGCTACTCCTCACTGATGAGGCCCAACAAGGCTGAAACATGTTTCAGGATGCTTGTGGTCTCGTGCAGAGGGATGTGACCTAGCAGTTCGGGCTGGACTGCCCCTTTTGGGGTGGGACCAAGCCTGATTTGCATATGGTCTTTCCCCTTCTGTAATAGCTTGGCAGGTGAAGAACGATGGTCTGGAGGGTGCCCAGAGCAATGCCAGTGGTTAAGATTCATTCTAAACCTTCCAGCCATCACCTCTTTGTTTTTGCTTTGTCATCCCGAGTGGGACGGGTATGCCCAGACGTGGGTCCCTTGCCTGCTGGGCCTAGAGACCCAAGCTACTCCTCACTGATGAGGCCCAACAGGCCAGTTACAGAAACAGGTGAAGTGAACAACTTCATGTCTTCAGTTCGACATAGTATTAAAGGTAAATCACCTAAGAACACGTATTACATAAAAAGAATAGAAGAATCAAAATATATCAATGATTACAACGCAATCATTGCCCTCTATGGAATGCAAAAATAGATGTGCAGTACATTGCAGACAATTCCACTGCAGTTGCACGATATGTTACAGCCTACTTAACAAAAGCCGAAAAAACAGAGCTTCAAGACCTCTGGAATGACCTATCATCAGACAAAACTCTATCTCAGAAATTGTACAGCCTACGCATAAAAATGTTCTCTCATAGAGAATGTGGCGCCTATGAAGCTGCAGATCATTTAACCAGTACTGCTTTGTATGGAAAATCTGAAAATATATTATGGCTAAGTCTTGGTCCTTCTAAATCTAGAAAAAGAGTTCTCAAATCATATGAGGACATAGAAACAAATCAAGAAATGATCCCAACAGCCAAGACATTTTGAAAAACAATTTACTAGACACATACTACCCGAACAGCAGTACCACTTTGGAAACCATGTGTCTATGCCACATAGCCCAAAACTTTGCATACAAAAAAAATATAAGACCCGATGAAAACAAAGGTAGATATAGACTGACAGATTGTGAAGGCAGCTTAGTGAAACTTACCAAACGAAGCTTAATTAATCATGTCAAATTGTCATTAAAAACTACTCAACAGAAAGAACTATATTACATGTCCCTGCTACAACTTTTTAAACCATGGAGAAAAGAAGAAGAGATACTAGATAACTATGACTGCTATGAAGACGCTTTCAAAGCAAATGAAAGCACTATCACCAATGTGAACTTTCCGCAGTACAAAACAATGTTGCACAATGAACAGCAACGCGAAGAAGAAATCCAGGCCCAACTAGATAAGGACACTTCTGACAGTAGTCAACCTCCTGTAACAGGAAGCCAAGAACCACTATGACAGCCACTAATAACAAATGAGGCAGAATTAGCTATGACAGAAGTAGAAAACACCGTGTGTCACTATGAAGAAGATACAGAAGACTTAACTGTACTACAATCAAAACTTAACAAAGACCACCGTACCATTTTTGAAGAAGTAACAAGAGAAATTGCACATGGTGTACAACACAAAAATAAAGAATGTACCTGCCAAAATTACAAACCTATACTGCTATACGTCAGTGGTAAAGCTGGTTCAGGCAAACCATTCTTAATCAAAATCATCAGCAAGTTCCTTCAACAATTGACAAACAACAAACTGTCAGCTGTTGTAACTGCCCCCACAGGTTTAGCTGCCTACAACATAGGCGGTGTCACTTTTCCCCGATTACTACTCCTTCCAGTAGCACACCAAAACAAATTAGACTATTACAAACTTTCTACAGAAGCTGCAATGGAACTACGCAGAGTATTAAAACAAATGAAAATGCTACTAATAGATGAAGTGAGCATGGTCTCCAACTTAATGTTGGCTTTGATTCACCTCAGATTGCAAGAAGTACTCAAAAGAAGCTACAAAGAACTCTTTGGAGGAAAACACATTATTGTATTCGGAGATCTTCTGCAATTGACACCAGTGAAAGGTGAACCTATTTTTAAAACCTTAGGACACAAACTGTGCCGTAAAAATGTTGGCAGCGTAGGAAATGTCAACCTTTGGGAACATTTCCAATACAGAGAATTAACAGAAAACATGCGTCAATCTGCAGACCTCACTTACGCCAATATTTTAAAAAGTATTAGAGTTAGTTTACTATCTCAAGAAGCTCAAGCAATATTGAAAGCCCAGCATATCCATTCACTTTATGGCGATAACGCATGTGCTACTGATGTTATGGAACAATTAGCGCACAAAAATATCAATTGTATGGCCTTAATGGCAACTCTTGCAAGCTGTTCCAAATTCAATGAAACAATGTTAAAAAAAGAAATGCAACTAATAATTCAAATTTGCTCCACAGACAAACTGGACGTACATGGTATGACACTACCCATGTGTCAACAAGCCACAACAAGACTAAATACCTTAGAAAATTCAATCTCCAACACAGCTGGGTTGGAAAAATATTAAAATTATCCTTAAATTGTAGAGTAATGCTTAAACGTAACCTTGACGTGGAGCAAGTACTAGTTAATGGAGCACTGGGTACAGTTGTTGGCTTTCAAACATATCCATGTGACAACAACATTCAGTTTGTCAATATTCTCTTTGACAAACTTTCAGAAGTAAAAAGGATAGGGCGCTCAACAGCTCGATTCCTTCTCTTCAAAGACATGTATGTACGTAGAGAACAATTTTCTCTAACTCTTGCATATGCAGTCACCATTCATAAATCCCAAGGTCTTACCCTAGAAAAAGCATTGATAGATATTGGGAACACTGTCTTTAAAGAAGGCATGAGCTATGTAGCACTATCACGCTTACGTACACTAGACGGTCTATTTCTAATCAACTTTGATGCAAGTAAAGTAAACGCTGATATTCCTTGCATTTTAGAATACAATAGCCTACATTCACTGTACACCCCCCATCTCAAATCATATCCTGTTCCACAAAAAGGAAAACGTTGTAAAAGAAAACTAATTCAAACAGAAATGCAACAGGATCTGACTGCAAATCCTTCAAAGAGAGTAAAAGAAGCTAATACTTCATCTATTACCACAACCAAAGAAGAACCTATTATTGAAAGTAACTCAGGTACTTCTTCAAAGAAGCAATACAAACTCCGAAAAAATGACTCAGACACAGAACTATCTGGTCCATTCAAATTTTCAAATGTAACTGGTGTAAGTTGCTACGCAAATGTAGCAATGAATATTCTATTTCAATTGCCACCAATTGTTAACAACATTTACTTACACAGTACAGACCAATTGTGTTTGCAAGTGTTAGTCCTTCATAGAAATGCAACAAACAATCCTGACAACACGTACAGTGTTCACGGAATAAGACAAGAATTGGATTACTGTGCTGGAATGGTGAGGTTCACTATAAACTCACAAGAACATCCACAAGAATTTCTGATGTACTTACTACAAGTACTGGAAAACAAAAACATACCTATAAATGAAATCTTCCAGATTTCATACATGTGGAAAGATACATGCACTCTCTGCAACAATGTGAGACAGGAACAAATCCCTAATGAATGCTTTGTGTATGTATCCATACCTAATTGTGAATCCATTCCATTTCAAAAACTTGTACAAAATGCAAACCATGGCAGATTATGTACTATCTGCAATTCAGATAATTGCTCCACCTTACTAATACAAACACATACTAACTATGTAATACTAATGCTTCTACGTTACAATGCAGATGGTACCAAAAACAACTGCAAGCTGACTGGATTCACACACGGTCAAGTGTCACTTGGTAAGAAAACCTTCATAACAATAGGTATAATCTACCACGCAGGAGACACAGCCAAAGCAGGTCATTAAACTGCATATATTAAAAAGAAATGTGGATGGTTCGAATGTAATGATAGTACCATTACTCTAAAGCAGAGATTACCAGCAAATCTTACAAACGCTTATTTAATCTTCTTAAAGCCAAAATTTAATAACTAATCTGTACTTAAACATTAACAAAAATGCAATTGAAAGACTATAAACAGTTAGAATACGCCAACAGGTATCTAACTGCCCAAGATTGTATAACAACGACACAGATAAATGAATAGCACTGAATTGTAACAAAAAATACACAGTTAGAATACGCCAACAGGAATCTAACTGCTTCAAAACTCTGCAACCAGCCAACAGATAGAACATTAACCAGAAACAACAAGTGAACACTCAAAGGAAACAAAGGGCCTCATTACATGGATGGCGGAAAACCATGGCGCTATGAGCGCCATGGTTCATGCCGGTAAAATACCGGCACCGCCTTGGCGGAAAGGGGAATTACCGCCCCATTCCAAGGTTGGCTGGGCGGTAATTCCCCCTTCCACCATTGCCCTTCCCCATTCCCATTTTTGCCACATAGGGCACAATGGGAATGGGGAAGGCGCTAATTATGGTACCGCAAATTGCGGTACCGTAATTAGCTCCCTGGGTCCCTTTGTGGGTTGGTTTTTAACGCCTGCAAAAAGCAGGCGTTAAATTCCCCAACCCACAAAGGGAACTCGTAGTAAGGCGGTAAGGATTTAACGGTACCGGTAAAATACCGGTACCGGTAAATCCTTAATGCCATCCGTGTAATGAGGCCCAAAGAAATGGTTTGTAGCATAGCAAAGAAAGGTTTTTTTTAATCCGACTAGGCCATGCACTCAAGACTCTACAACCTGCCCACAACCACCACATTATATAAAACCCATGCTGGCTTACAATTTCACTGCTTATAACTTCACTGGTTATAACTTCAGTCTTGGGTGCATGGCCTTGGGTGCAGCGCTCAGATGCCTGAGGGTTCATAGCGCTATATAAATACTAAATTATTATTATTATTATTATAAATACCCAGCGTCTCCCTAAATTGTTGGTGCACGTGTGGCACAGTTTTAGTCAGTAGTGAAAAGGCAATGGTGTGCATAGGACACCCATGCACGTGCGCACAACGTATTGTGCCCAAAACACGTGCAGCGGACAGCCATCCTAAAGGAAAGGAGAACAATGGCGATGTCACCATGCGACTGCACCCACTCTGGGCCCTTATTTCGGGGACAGGAGCCAGACCCTCGAACAGCGGGAAAGTGCAGGGTTGAGCAAACTACAGACTGTTTTTCGGAAAGTGCACGCTTACAGACACACCACAATGTGCCGTTGCACATGTATGTATGGTGTAGAACAATGTAGGCCTGCTTTCCGGGTGAAAGTTGTCCACAGCAAACCTGCAAAAGGTCACACCCCAGAGATGCTGATTAATCAGTTTGCAGCTTTGCTGAACAAAGTAGCAGGCCACAAAGTTTTGCCCTGTAAGTAATGCTGCACCAAATCGGATGTGCTACAGTACGTCTGCAACTAATAGCAACCATATTAGTCTGGCTGAGTATGTACAGCAATGAACAAAATTATGAACAGACCATGCTGTGCCACACGCAACCGCAGCTGAGATATTCCCCATTATCCCAATCACATGGGTAGCTAGAGGCAAAGGGGAGTAAGCGCACGTGCGTTTTCCCAAGGACGGCGAGGGACGTGTCACAATGAAGCAGAAACATACCTTCTTCCGTTTCCAGTTTCTTCTTTGCAGCACGCCGTCATTGCGTACTGTTAAAATGTTCTACATGCTTCCACCAATGACATTGAACAGCTCCCCATGTAACAGTATCAGTTCTCTATAACACTCCTCTTCGTACACACCCCGCCCAGAAATGTTCTTGCACAATCCCTGTGGGTCCATTGTCCCATTTCCATCTCCGCTATCCTAAAAATCCCTGGATGTGGCTTTCGTGCTGCGTGCGAGCGTAGGGGCACAACGAACAACCAGGGTAGGGGAAGTTTGTTATAAGGGGTGGCTCTTAAAAGAGTTTTTTTTGTTGTAGAAGCTTCTAGAGGAACACCTTTTTTAAGTTTTTTATTTGATTTTTTGTTTTCTTGTGCTGACATTGTTACAGTAAACTCTTCACCGCATCGTTTAGACAGGCAAACAAAACAGCATTACCAATGGGCGACAAAGAAATGCCATCTGGTTGGAAAAATTCTGCATTTCCACAACTAATGAAGTCATTGTTGCAGAAGAATATCCCAGCAGTGGACAGTAAAGTTTTCATGCTTCTGTTGATGAGACACCTTCCTGAGTCTGGCTCGGAACAACATCCATGAGCAGTGGCCCACACGCTTCGTGGTGTCATCGATGAGAACAGCACCTTAGCAGTGGGAAAAAGCCTCTTCACTAGCTTTAGCAACCTCTTTAGTCAACGGAACAAGCCTAAACAAGTCATGTAACCCATATGCATACCGCTGTAGAGACCACTCCTTCTAACCCGAAATTGCCATAAAAGTTTCTTTCCAGGGCATACTTGTGCAGATCGAGTAGAAAGGCATCACCTATAGGCAACACAATGGGTTCGCTATGTCAGCCAGCCTCACTACACAGAATATAATGTACAGCAGTTTGAATGCCCATGATACCTGATTAGATAATCCCGAAAGTCCCATGGGCATTGGACAGCAACATAAAAAGCGCAGATTGCGGCACGTGCGGTGCCCAAGGTACTGCAAGGGGCACACCCGAGTAAAGCAGGAGCAGTCCTTCTTCCCTTTCTACAACCTTTTGTCCAGCACCACCTCATTGGGTACAGGTAAATGGAAACACCCAATTCCACCAATGCCATCCAAGACATTACCATCTAACACTGTATGTGCTGCACAACACTTCATAGGTACCGTTAGAAAATCATCTTGCTATTATACTGTAACTTGCCAGCATGTCCACTACAAATTTCAGAAATAGATTGAAAAATGTATGCATCCACATTCATCCTCTTCCGCACCCACTACCACAAATGTAAGGTACCAAAACCTTTTCTGCACTATGCCTATTACTGTGTTATAAGTGCCGCTGCACACGGTATCTGCCACTGAGCGGCCATTACATTCTTTAAAAGTATACTGTTTTTTTCTCATCCCCTACCATGAAGTGGCACGTTAGTGATATGTGCTTGCAATGCTCTCATTGCCCCATATCATGCAGTGTAATATCGACACAGGAACTCCCTGCTTTCCTTCCGACAATGCTACAAAATGTTTTCCACACTAACCCACCTCCTACACAAATCGTAAAAAAAATTGCATCAATCGCAGCATTGAATGTATCGTACCAAGGGAAAGGAATATTCCAAAAGATCATTCTCTGCACAGCTGTACTTCTGTGTAGGTTGCACTATTACAGCACGCTCTTTTAAAATCTGCCCCCTTCTACTCTCCGCCCTCTGCAACGCATCCACAAGAGGAGTGTGCGACTTGGGATGGTATCTCTTCTGCACTGAAATGTCGCTAATAGCTCCCAGTGGCTGCAAGGAATAAAGTGAGAAGACTCTGCATTATGCAGAAGGCCTTCTGGCCCCTGGGACCACAATACCTTCAAATGTAACTCCCTATATATCTGCGTGCGCAAGCTCTTCCCTCATCTGTCTCCAACTACCTCAGGGTCACACGCATCTGCAAAAAAACAGTTGTTCGTATATGTGGTTTTCAGAGCGACCTCCCCCTGCAACAGGCTCCCTGCCAGAAACATTGCCGGTTCCGGAAGCACCTCAAAGTCTTTCTCTTTTCGTCTGCTGTATCTGCTCATCTCCCCGGCCAACTGCATGACGTAAACTTAATCTGCACTACTTATCTGATGGCTCTGTGATGTTGAACCCATGTCACCTCCCCCTGCCAGGCGAACCCCTACACTGGCTTTCTAGCAAACCCTGCGCTTGAGCACTGTTTCCTATATACCTAACAGTGCATCCACCACCTTGTGTGTACACTTATCCGTTCACTTGAGACAATTGCCCCGTATTTTTACTTATTGTCATTTCTTCTTCTTCCCATGTACTGTACCTTCCCCTCCCTCCACCCATGCACTTGGGCGATCTAAGTTACACCTGTCCTACTAGGTTCTTTGTCTCTGTCTGCCCTCTGTTTGCCCTCCATTGCCTCGTTGTGCTTTGCTGGACCTGTGTGTAGGCGCATTACGAATGCCGTAGCATAAAAGCGCACATCATATGATATCATACACACAATGCATGCACAACACCTGTCCTACCAGGTTCTCTGTCTCTGTTTGCCCTCCTTTCCCTCGTTGTGCTTTGCTAGACATGTGTGTGGGCGCATTACGAATGCCGTAGCATACAAGCGCACATCATATGATATCATACACACAATGCATGAACCACAATAGGATGCCTACCACTTACCGTGTACACTCCAAAGTTGTTTATTTTCCACTCCACCCCACTTAGTGCACACTTTAAAAAACATATTGGGAACACGCAGCACACCCTGTATGTTACTAACTGTACAGAAATACATACAGTTGATGCATACACCCAGGGTGCCTGCTCCTTACATTGCTCACTTCCAGCATAGCCTTCTGCACTTCTTTGTACAAATAGACCTTCTGGCACACTGCATGAGTACACACCTGACCCACTAACCTTATAAACAGTGTCTTTCGCGCCACAGTTTCTTTTCCATGGCTCCTATCCAGAAAATAAATGGCTGGATATGGCATGTAGAAGTGTGAAAGTACGGCATAAACCGCTGAGTTTTCGTGGTAGCTAGGGAAGGGGTATGGGGGGTGTTTTGGGAGGGTAAATGTAAAACAGGATTAGGAGTTGGGTCTGTAGTACTGTCTCAGAAAAGAAAAGTTTCTTTTTGTCCTGTTTTTGGTATGTACATGCTTGTTTACACATTTCTTTGTTTTTTATATCTTTCGGTGTGTTTCTGTTCCATTCTGCTCCTCACATTTGTACGGAGTCAACGTCAACGCTTATCTTACAGTTCTACAGGATTGCATTGAATGCGGCATGCAGAGTGCAAACAAAACAGCATTGCCAATGTAGGTCAAACAAATTCCATTTCGTTGGACCCACTGCAAATCTTGCTCCTTAATGCTGTTTTAGTTGATGCTGAACATCCCAGCACTGCACATAAAGGCACACATGGTTCTGTTTATAAATCACCTCCCGACCTCTACCTGTGGGCAAATTACACCCTAATGTGCAACACGTGCAATTACCTACACCATGTGCTCGCAAACGCATAGCACCTCACTTTGGTTGTTCCACCAAGTGTAAAATGCTGTCTGCACCCATTATTCAAAGGTCACCATCCTCGGAGAAAAACAGAGGCAACTCTACATGGCTACTGATGGTGTGCTAGCTGTCGTCAAAAGATAGGCTGTTGGGTGCATAACCAACGGCCTACGGCCCTAGGCCATGTACCCAATACTGTAGGCCTTACCTACACACAGCGCAACATAATAGCCTCATGAAAGGGAACATTTCCCACATACAACAATCCTCAAACTAAACATATGATGGGTGGTGCAAAGGGCAATTCATGGCAACCGCAAATAGCGCCATTTGGCTCCCTAATGTGCAAGGTGGAGGCGTAATAGGGACCATATGGCACCAGACGCATATCAGGGTGCTTGTGCTGTTCAACCACGTTGACAAGGTCCTGCACAACCATTTTTTCAATGTCACCACCATTGGAGACATGCATACTTAAAAGTGCATGTATGCGTTATGGCGGCGTGCTATGCAGTCGTCGCTCCATCAGGTCCAGGCATATACCACGCAGTGTTAGAATTGCAACCAATCCCCACAATCATAAAAACAACATTTTATCACACGCAACACTGTACTGCAGTGTACGTTGCAAGTATCATATGTTCTCCATTATTCTCCCCTTCTGCCATTGCACTACCATCACTGACCGCTGGGCCTCAGCACACACTGTAGACCCTAGTACAACCTATGTTTTACTTCTCATGTCATATGTAATGCACACCCCATCTGCAAATGCGCCTGCCAACTTTCACCCTGGCCACATCTTTACATACATGGCTCAATTACATTTCTTTGACTGTGCTGAACGGTATCTGAGTGGCTTTGTACATTGTCCATATTGCAACTTTCTAATGCTGATGACTTCCTTTCATGGCGTAATGTGGTAAAACACTTCCTCAAGCAAGGGTCTTATACAACAGGGGCAATGATGTACACCATATGGTAATGTACACATAGCAGCTCACTTCTGCTGTTCACCAAGTGCACAATGTCCTCCGCAACCATTGTGTGCTACTCACCAACTCAAAATGCATGCACATTAACAACTGCATCAAAGCATTATATTGTGGAGGCTATAATGAAGGCCTAGGCTGTTGGGTGCATGGCCTATGGACTTCAGCCATGTACCCAACAGTCTAGGCCTAGTCCACACTCACGACAACTTAACAGAGCATGCAGGCGACCAGGTGCACATGTGCCATGAATCACAAAGGCAACATACGCACCAGCACTTCCACCCAACCGCCACACCATAAAGCGGGGACACATGAACACATGTTCTACTTACCGTAATGCAGAAACATCTCGCTGTGTTTGGCACTGCTACCCACTTCCAATCACAAAGCATTAAAAGCATGCCAACCAAACAAGACAATCTTCACAACATTGAGCCTGCTCCCACCACTCTAGTACGTGCATAGAACCAGTGGTGCGTACTGCACTGCAACACTTACTAATCTGCGCAATGAACACTACGTAAGCACATAGAACAAACATTTGCACTGGGACCTCTTCTATATCTACACTATTCCATTAATACACACATTGGACACATTGCACGACAACTGTAGGGTGCTCTACCAATCACTGCACACATTCATCTACCATTGTGTGCACTGCAGCCAAATCGTACACAATAAGCAACAATGTGGCACCTACTTTCAACTAGTGGACATACCTTTTCAACCAGTGCACATAATTATCTGTGCTAGGGCTGCAGCCATGCATCCAAGGGGCTACGGACCTGCGTCACACAGCACACCATAGTACACGCTATGTTTAAATCCTCATGTGTCGTGGAATGCATTTCCCTTCTGCAAATGTGCCTGCCACCACTCATGACAGAAAGACATTGCTGCTGTAGCTCGCATGCCATAACGCAGGCTGACTACAATGACCACACAAAATAGTTACCAGTTGAAGTATCTGCGCATTGGCAGAGCATACACGGATAGCGCTGGCAGACCTCTTTCTTTTTGTATAATGATATATATCACGTATAGCTCTTCTCACTCCCGCACCCTTTCCATCCATTCGTCCCACCACCAGATGCAGTACACTATGTTTTTCAGATCTGTTTGCCACCACATTGTCCTTCGATACAACATATTGCCGTCATGGAACACTTTTCACACATCCCGTCACCACACGCTGCAGTTCAATCAAAGTTTTGACCGCGCTGCAAACAGGTAAATGGGATGCTGGAGCGGAGCCAGATATAACTAATTTTAGTATGCACACTGCTACGTATAAGAGGCCCAGCCATGCACACAATGGGTTACAGACTTGCCACACACACCGCAACACTATCCTCCGATACACCATGGCAGAGTTTCCCAAAACCTTTGACGCACTGCACGCTTCCCTCCAGTGAACCACCGGCCGCGTCCACTGTTCACGGACAGCACGGCATACCGTAGGCAAATAACACTTTGGTCCGCAGAGCGACAGGCAAATGGGTCAGCAGAGCTGACCCAGATATCACTAATTATTTGGGAAGTACATTTCAGTAATTTGCAAAAAAATTACTGGTCGGATTTCCACCAAACACACAAAAGCATGCGTTCTGACCAAATCCCCCGATTCTGCCGCAAATTTGGTGAAAATCCGTCCGGCTGTTCGGGCTGTAGCTGTGCGCAAAGTTTTTCCCCATTCAGTCTATGGGGGAAAAAAAATGTTGGGACCCCCTATAACTTCCCCCCCCCCTGCACGAAACCTCGCCCAATTTGGCAAAAAGATTCAGAGCCAGCCATATACCTTTTTTTGCCAAGTTTGGTGAGGATTCCTCCAGGGGGAGCGAAGTTATAAGCTGCCGAAAAAGTGGTCTTCCTATGGGTTTAGCAACTTAACCATAACTACACGGCCGCTACCATGGGCTGTGTAATACAAAACTAGTATCCATCTAGGCACCGGCACACTACCCTCACCTAGATGCGACATGAGCAACTCCCTTGGTTGCACTCTGAAGCCCCTGCGCCTCCTTCTGTGGGTCTGTCAGGCTCCCAGCCTGCACTGCCTACTCCTTTAAAGAAGAACAAGCCTGATTGGAGGATGCCTGCCCTACCTCTCAGCCTACCATCAAGCCGGGAGGTGCAGGCGGCCCTCATTGAAGGCCCGAATTCAAGGCCGTCTTGATATGCCTCTGCCAGTCTCCACCGGTGATGCCTGGATGCCGCACCGTATCGTTACCCGCCCCTCGCCTGGTCCACTTCTGAAGGTAAGCCAGTCATACCATCACATATGTATGCCAAGGCATTTAAAGCAAATTCCAGCACTACCACACCACTTGCATTTGCTGATCACCTCCCCAGACCCACCCCTTTTCTCTCTCTGCTACGCCCACTCCCCCACTAAGCCATATCATGCACCATTACCACTCTTACAGAGCCCCCCGACTATCTGATCTCCACGACTCCATTGAGTTCATTCCTGCTTCCCCCACACCCAGTTACAGCCTCATGAGCGCTGCTGCTACCAGATCATCCCAAAACATCACGCAACTCCCCTCCACCCTCCGTTCAGTAAAGCCTATCGATCGTTACCCCACCTACTAACCCGGCCAGATACATTGCTGTTCCTCTAATGCCAGCCACACCATTCCTCCTGGGCCTTACTCGAGCTACATCATACGATAGTCGCAACTCTCCACCCTACAAGAGTCAACAAACCGGGCAGAGCTCATAGCCTTGCCCCACATACGGAAACTCCCCCTTATCCATCCCTCACGCGAACACCTGCACCACACCGCCAAAGCCTACCTAGCCCATATTGTCTCAGGCAGCACATACAGTGCCTGCATCTTCCACCCGCTATGGTCAATTGCCCAAACGTTTGTGACCCGCTCACGTCACAGACCTCTCTCAGATCTACTTGGCAGCCCCCTCCCTAGGCCATGCCTGCACAAGTCCACAAAGCCTCCCAAAGATGGTTGACTGGTAAACCTCAAAGGAGAACATGCCCACACTCTGTGTCAGAAAGGACTGCTCATCTAGCATTCCTCTTCTCTCCTCTCATCCCACCCAGTACTGCTATAACATCCCTCTCAGCCCTGGTATGAGTAACAACTTCCTCCAACTTCGCACCAGCCCTGGACACATTCCACCCCCAGATGCATGCCTTACCTTTCCCCCCTACTCCACCCACACCCCAACAGGCCCCGTGCCCTCATCTACATATCTGTCATGCACCCCTCTCCGGTGCGCCCTCCTGAACATAAGATCTCTGCCGGCCCATGCTCATGAGATCTTCAACCATATCAGTGATCAAAACCTCGACCTCCTGGCACTCACTGAAACATGGCTCATCCCCACATCTGGCCCCCTCCTATCCATAGCAATCCCAACTGTCTATTCCATGTTACGTACTGACAGATCACCCAAAAAAAGACAGAAGAGCTGCCCTTATTTTCAAGCACTCTCTCCCATTACACACTATCAAATCCACTGCTCCTCCTAAATGTGAACTCTTTTCGACCAAAATCCCTGGTTCACATACTGCCTCAACCACCATTCACCTCATTTATTGGCTGCCAGGACCAACCCACACCTTTGGGGACGACCTCATCCAAATGATCACATCAAACCTTAAGCCATCCACACAACTCCTTCTCCTAGGGAATCTTAACCTGGGCTTTAGCAACCCGACCGATCCTGACACCACCACCCTTTCAAACTCGCTGCAAGCCCTAGGCTGCACCCAACGCATCACACAACCCACCCAAACCCATGGCCACACCCTCGACTGGATTGTATACCACAATAGTAACATCAATGTCCTCTCCAACCACCTGTGCCCATGGTCTGACCACCATAACATCACATTTTCCATACCCACCCCTGTTTCACCTACCAAGCCTGTAGCTAGCCCTGCCACCATCATGGCCCGCAGCTCTCGCAACCTCACCTGCAACCACCTTATCCCCTCCTTAATGTAATGTAATATAATTGTTTGTGATGTCATTGTTTATTTATATAGCGTCTATACACAGGAAAGTGTTTCAAAGCGCTCAATTGAGAAACATTAATCCCTCCCACGTCGGATACCACAACCCTAGTGGAGCACTACAACTCTCTGCTAAGCACAACCATCAACCACCTAGCTCCCCTCAAAGCCAAGAAAGCCAACACCATAGCACACCTCAACTCCTGGTTCACCCCTAACCTTCGCTCCATCAGATCCTCCAAAAGAGCAGAGGAAGCCACTTCGCGTAAAGGGTTCACCTCAGCCAACAAAGCTTCCCTTTCCATTACCTCACTCCGCTACAAACAATCTATCCTAACTTACAAAGCTTCAGCCTACAATGAGAGACTATCCAAAGCTACCTCCAGTTCCCGCAAAGTCTTTTCCATCCTCATGAATTAGAGACCCCCATCTCCCCTCCTCTTTTCATCTACAAAGACAACACCTGGTGCAACAGCATCCAAGACACGCTCATGGGAAAAATTGCTCTACTACAAGAAAAAATAAAAGTTTAACAACAGGCCCTTCCATTCCCTGTACCTACCCACCTACCCATAATTTTCCCACTATCCCCCTTTCCACTTCCAACCTGTTAACATAACCATCCTTGCCAACATCATCAAAGGCCTCAAGCCCTCCCGCTGCAAGGGAGATTCCTGCCCAGCCTGGCTTGTTAAGGAATGCACAGAACCCTTAATCCCGCTCATTGCTGCCATCATCAATACCTCCTTTGCCTCCTGCACCATCCCTGTCCCTCTCAAAGAATCCTCTAACTCTCAGCTATTAAGAAAAGCCAATTTGGACCCAGCAACCCCCCCCACCAACTATCACCCTATCACAACGGTCCCCTTCCTTCTCTGAATCATGAACAGAGTCGCCTACCTCCAGATCCAGTCCTTCCTTGAACTTCCACACTTCCTTGGGGCCCGACAATCAGACTTACACCCCAAACATGGCACTGAGACGGCCCTCTTAGAGCTAGAAAACCAGCTAGATGTGGTCAATGACCAGGGTTCCCACTCACTCCTCCTATTGCTCGACATTCGGTCTCACCGGCTCACCTGCACGCCTATCCAAACTCCTTGATGCCTACAAAACATTCACCACAGACGGTCACAATATACCGGTAGCATCGTCCGTCAAAACTCCTGGCGTTTACCTCGACTCCTCCCTTATCCTGACCCGCCAGGCCAACCACATCCCCTCCTTCTCATGTATGCTACCAAACTCATCAACGCTAGCAAACCTTTCCATTCCTCCCAGAGCCTCCTTGAAGTTGACCAGGCGCTTATAGGAGCCAAAATGGATTATTGCAACTCCCTACTCTGCCGAACATCAGAAAACAACCTACATAAACTTCAAACTATCCAAAACAATGCACTCTGAGCTGCACTTGACATTGACAGACATGCACACGTATCGGAGGCCAAGTAGTCTGCCCAATGGCTGCCAGTATGGACAGAATCAAGTTGAAGACACTCTCAATCACCTGCATCACCAATGAGGCTCCCCAATACCTCACTGACATTATCAAAAAACACTTGTCGACCAGACAGATGAGATCAGTCTACCAACACTGTCTGATCACACCACTATTCAACAGGAAAACAGCGGGAGGGGCAAGTTTATTAGCCCATGCTCCAGCCCTCTGGAACAAGCTCCTTCTACATCTACAAAATGAACCCTCGTACCACGCCTTCAGGAAACACCTAAAACCTTCCTCTTCACCTAAGTTCTTCACTTCTCCCTTGTACATCCCCACCCCTTTACCTCTTTTTTCCTTCTCTGTATCCAGCACCTAGATGCCTGTGGGCTTTGTGCACTTCCTATAAATGTACAAAATAAATGAAATAAATAAATAATATTCAGTGAAAAAAATGAAAAACCCCAGAAATTCACCAGTTAGTGTAAGCTAAGCAACCATCACTTGCGCCACCACCGCGTTCTGCTAAGACTAACACCCAGGACATCAAAGATGACATCACAAATGTCAGCCATGGCCAGTCGCCACAAACCATGGGGCATAGACTGTGGCCATGCCGGATTCCCCAATAGGCAAATTAGAGTAGACATCTGTCCTTGGCGAGGGCCAGGCCCACTGCCCAGGCAACAAAGTACTTTCAAAAATGTAAAACACAGGACAGATTTGCAAAACCATGCTTTGAGGTCCGTTCTGATGCTCCTTGTGAATGTTTGCTGCAATCATGTCCAGCACTTCGGGTGGTAGCCACAAGCAGATTTTCTTTTCCCATTCAAACCTATCCCGATTTTGAAAAATGTTACCACATACCTGGTGCCTGGTGGCCATGCCCACTTTAACCTATTGACAATCCCTCGTGTTCATGGCCAATATCCAGATTGTCCGGGTCATGGCCTTTGTCCATGACCCGGACAATCTGGCCACTACCCAAGGCCACAGGCTATGCCTCAGTCACCAAACGTATATCACTATTAGGTCCTTGCCAATGTTCAAAGCATGAGTTTGCTGCAAATCCGTCCATGTTTCATTTTTAGAAAAGTGACAAAATGTACATCCATAAAAATACTCGTATAACTTAGCCCCCACTTGCCAAACTGCATTCAGACTTTGCACAAACATTCAAGGTTGGGTCTATAATCTTTCTGAAAACATTTGTGCTGATTTGTCAAACAGAAACAAAGTTGTAAGCCATCTAACAATGTTGAAACCCACCCTGTGATTTTGTCCCTCTTGACAAAATCCCACCAAACTTTGAAAAAACGTTCAAATCTGTGTTGAAATCTTTTTGCAAACATTTGTACAGATTCGTCAAATGGCACCAAATGTATGAGCCTTTCAAATATTCTGGGACCCCCCCCTTACTTTTGCCCCGTCTTGGCGAAACAGCGCCAAACTTCACAGGTCTAAAATGATATTGCAAAATTTCATACAGTTTCATTGATTGGTGCCAAAGTTATAAGCCATCTAAAAACTGCTTTTCACCCTCCCTCTAATTCAGAAATATGCATGGATGTCCCCGGACATCTGAGATGTTCGCGAACATCACATGGAGCCCCCGAACATCTGAGATGTTTACCGACTTCGTAGAAGAAAAAAACATCAGATCTTTGGCTCTTTATGGACATATCCCATCCCATCCTCACCACCCCTCATATCCCCAGAGATTGTTTCATTTGTTTGACAAATGCAATGTTTTTTTAAATATAGTTTGACTCCCATGTCCGCAGACTACAGGTGCTGTTCGCGAATCCAACATGATGTCCGTTTCAAAAGTTTTGAAGCACCTCACATTTTTAATTGACCAGTTAGCGAGCACGTATGATGTCTGCGAACATCAAGCTGCTCTCTGATTGGTCCAAAGGCGTCTGTGGACTCCTAATCAGGAATTGAGTCTGTGGACTGGAACCAGATATCACTAATTATTTTTTACCTACTTTTTGGTCATTTTAAAAAAAAAAAGATGTCTGGATGGTTTACACCAAGTTTACACAAGCACGCTTTTGGGACCAAGGAGCCGCTCCTGGCACAAATTTGTTAAAAATCTGCCCAGCGGTTTGGGGTGACAGCGTAAGCAAAACTTTTTTTCCATTGCATCTATGTGGATTTCCACTCATTTTGGGACCTGCCCAATAACTGTTGTCCCCTGGATGAAACCGCACCAAACTTTGCATAATCATTCTGAGGGGACCATGTACTTATTTTGCAAAGTGTGGTGAGGAGTGGGGGGCAAAGTTATAAGCTGCCCAAAAAGTGCTCTTTCTATGCTTTGTGCAACTTAACCATAACTACAAAGCCGCTACCACAGGCCCTGTAATATGTTGGTATGTATGTATATGTATGTGTTTGTTGCAGGATGAATTTGCTTAGCGCGTCACCATGCTACCTTGTATGAGCTATGTGTTTAAATGATTAATGAATGCAAGCTCAGAAACACATCTCTCCGGGTTGAATCCTTTCTCCTCAGAAAGCATCCTCATTCTACAGATGCCGTTTAACAGTATATGGGCCTCATTACGACCCAGGCGCTAAGTGGTTAACGGCGCCGTGAAAGGCTGCGACGCCGTTAAGATAATGGGTTAATTGCAGATTATAAACAAGACACAGAGTTATTGACCAAGTGTGGTCCTTCCAGCCTCTTACATTCTTACCAATGCAGCATCCCCGGACACAGGTCGGAACTAATTTAGCTTGCCTATCCTCATTTGAGGTAACAATGTTTGCAAACATTGCTCTCCCGTTTTAATCTGTTAATCTGTTTGTTAGGGTGATGATATGTTAGAAACGAAGCGCTGTAATGTTTTCCATTGCAGTGCAATACAGACATGCTGTCAAATGTTCACTGATGCAACATATTATGCAGTTAAAATATGTAATCAAAAATAAATTGAACTGATCCAATGGAATCCCAAGTGATCTGAAGTAATAGAAAAGAAATGAAAAATAGTGTAAATCACTGCGAAGTTGTGAAAAAGGAATATAAAGTAATCAAACATTACTGAAGTAACCTAAACGTAATGTGGTGCCAGCTGGCATTTGTATTGGCTGTCTGATCACCAAATAGAGATTAATACCTTAGGAAATGGATCTCCTAACAAAAACAATTTCAAATGGGCTTCACTGGATCCAGTTGCTGACATATGGGTTTTTGTACATGTGTTCATCCGCCACAGTATTAAGAACGTTTCTGGGTTGATGTATGAACCCCCTTATTTAATGCACTGCTCAAACTCTCTTTGTTTATACATCTGTGGACAGTAGCCAATAAGCTGCACCCCCTCCCTCAATGCCCCTCTTTCCCTAGATCCTTGTTTTTTAGAACAGCAACATACTGCTGCGTTAAGGTTGCTACAAAGTGCTCTGTGGAATTGCAAACGTGTAGAATTTAACATGATGAAAGAGAGATTGTAAAACAGGCACACGGGAAATTTAGTTGGCAAGCGAGATGTGTCTTCCTCTGGTTTACATGGGGCAAAGTATATTGAATTATAAAAAACGAAGATTTTAACGGCAGATTAAAAAGCGAGTTTCGTTGTAGGTTATTGTTAAGATATTACCAGACAAAAATGCAATAGTTACGTTCCTGCGAAGAGGGTGCTCATATGACTCACAACTTACTCAGTGATTCCCTATAAGGCTACATTGTATCCAGTGATGTTAATGAATTTCAAATAACATCTAACTTTTTTAATGACCCACCAATACCGAAAACCACTGAATGTTTTATTACAAATATATATGGGGAATGGGGTAAGGGATTACACTGGGTGATGAGGGATTTAGGGTGGAGTTATAGATTTTGGGAAACGGGGGCTTTTTGGTGTTTTAGGTTTGTGAAAATGTTTTTGTTATTTCAGTTTCCGTTAAGATCACATGGAACCGGCTACATGTGTATTTGTTTATCTATTGGGAAGTTTTATATATTACAGTACTGGGGCAACTGAGGCTGCACACGGCATATGATGGCAATAGCAATAGGTGGGAATATTTTACCATATGGTGAGGTGAATATGGCAGTGTCGAGAAGCAGATGAATGCGTCATCCATGACTTTGGCCCCTCCCCTACCTCTATATCGTAGAAATGAGAGGAGCGTATCAGTCTTAACAACTGATCCCCTCCACCGCCATACTGCAGACATGAAAGGTGTTAATCACTAAGACGACCCTATCTGCTGTATCCCAGAATGATCGAAGAAGAGATGATCCTACAAGAACTGGCTTATCTGAACATGCTATAGCTAACGAATAACAAAAGTAAGTGACGTCATCCCACTTCTGACACGAGACACAAAGCTATACATTCATCACGAAGTTACACAGGCTTTAGGTCGACCTGCATTTATACATGATGAAGAATATACATTGCACTCAATAGACACTAGAAAACATATACTCAAATATATCCGGTGTAACACATGATGCATGAGAACACACATAATGCTTGCTTAATGCAGAAATGCAACAGTGAATATCAGACATTTTGGATACAATGGACAGACATTTTGGATACAACGGACAGAGCTGCCATGCCCAAATGAATGGGAGACCTTAAAGTAGAATCGAAGCTGCAGGTAAAACAAACTCGCTAAATTAGCTAAAAGTCACAGAGATTAACAAATTGGACAGTAGCTGCACAGCTCGCCAAGGTTGTTATAGATAAGGGAGGTTTGGACTGGTACCAAGGCGCGCGTGAGATAAACAGTTCGATACGCGTAAGACACTTTCCTCTTAGTTTAAATAAATAAAGAAACAGGCAGCCTCTAACGACCAGGTGTTAAGACTACTGCTCAGAGAGGAATAGCTTAAACAAGTCTACAGTGGATAGAGAGGGCAAAGGCACCCAGAGTAAAATAGGTTAAAATCCTGGTAAAAGCCGAGTATAATAATTCTAAATGTGGTCTCCTCACACGTGACTTGGAATTGGAGGACAAGGGCTATTTACTCCCTCCAAATGCTCAGAATAAAAGATACAAAATAGAACCCAGTTCAAAGAAGAAGCCCTGGCATGTGGCCTAGGAAATCAGAGATTTTGGGCTATAATTGGGAAAGGCGGCACCTGGTTGTCGATACCCTTGCCATAAAATGTTGCTCATGTGCTGATGACCTGCCAAGGAATCAAGGTTTTCAAAGCCAATGCCAACCAATCATTGCTCTCAAATGATGTCGTTATGAAACAGTTGAATTAACCAATCAAGTAGTGTAGAGATGACATGTATCCACCATTATCAATTTAGAGATGGTCCCAGGTGGAGCCATCAGATAAAGTAAAACCAATCATAATGTCGGCTCCTACAGATTATATACTTATATGATACAACTAACCCAATACCACCGTCCTGTAGGTTTTACTAACCCAGATAATGTTGTGACATCAGAAGTGACGTATTTATGCCTTTTAAACCATTGTTTTGCTGTATGAAATTAGAGAGCTTTGAGACGTGTGTGCTTACAGCTGTCCCTGTTTTATAATTGTTCAATAAAACAGGCCTTTGTCATTTACTCTGACTCTTCCGTTTTTTTGGGCACAGGATTTCCCAGCCTACCTGGACTGCGTAGGGCTGGGATTTTCCATCCCTCCATTACAGCACGCATATGCCTGCATTATGGCAGCATTTGAGGCTGCACTTGACATTTGACTGCCAAAACCTGCTTGTTTGTTTCTGTCTTGGGGAGAACCCCTGTAAAGCATTTGGTGTTTCTGTGTAGATGACAGAAGCAGCGCTGCATGCACTTGGGGAGAATATGTGTGTAATGGATGCTGGAGTAATGTCAATGCACTCAACCTTGGAAGGTGGGATGGGCCTCAGCAGTTCTTTTTTGAGGAAAGTGCCAATGCTACTGCAGTCAATGCAATGCATGCATTGCAAGTACAACAGGAGAAAGAATGTTATGTTATGTTAATAATCTCTTATAGAGCGCAACACTCCCATAGACCTGAGTGCATTAAAAGAAAAGAGGGGTCCAGAGAACAAGATCAGAGGTCGGCAGAAGGGCACGAGAGGGACAGAAACAGGAACTAATCAATAGAGTTAAACAAATAAGTCTTAACCGCCTTTCTAAAGTCTCTGATACATGATGCATGATGAATGGATAGAGGTAGTGAGTTCCATAGGATAGGAGCCTGAACAGCAAAGCAGTTGCCACCAAAGCTCTTCAGCTTGAACCGCGGCACAAATAGCTTCAAGTGGTCAGTTGATCTGAGGTTACGGGTAACAGTTGGCTTGGGGATTCTATTCATGAGATATGCAGGGACTTTATTAGAGATACACTTGTACGACAAGGTCAATCATTTGTGAGAAACATGGTTTTGAACAAGCAGCCAGTGTAAATCTCATCTAGGTTGGATGACATGGTCGCGCGGATTCAGATTACAAATGGTTCTTATAGCATTATTCTGAGCCACTTGAAGACCATGAAGGTTCTTTTTCGAGGTGTCGGCAAGAGTACCATTGCAATAATCAAGGCGAGAGTAAGAGTTGATGAGTGCAGTGGCAAGGGAGGCAGTGCTTTCTGTGGTCAAGTACGGTTTAATCTACCTCAGTAGTTTGTTGGTATATGAGCAAGAAGATTTGACTTGGGCAACATGTTGGTTCATTGTAAGTCCCAAGTCCAGAACAACGCCAAGTGTGTTAACATAAGGGCTGACTGCAATGCGACAGCCAGAAATATAGAAGTGGGAATAGCATGTGTCCAGTTTCTGAATTCTCTGAGATGTGCCCACTATCATTAGCTCTGTTTTCCCGTTGTTCAGAGCCAGGGAGTTGTGGATCATCCAGTTCTGAATCATGTTATAAACTTTGTTCACATAAGCAAGGTCTCCTCCAAGTTCTAGGACAAGCTGAGTATCATCAGTGTAATTGGTATAGACAACACTAGCATTGTCGAGCATATCAAATAAAGGGCTAGTATAAAGATTATATAAGGTGGGGGAGATGCAAGCACCCTGTGGTACTCCGAAGGATAATAGGTCCTGTGGAGCCTTAAAATTACTGATCAGCACTAGTGCTGTCCTAGACCCAAGAAAGGAGGCGAGCCATGCCGTAGCAGAAACTGAGCATTTTGCTAAATATTTCATTCTAGTAAAGAGAACCGAATGGTCCACTAGATCAAAAGCGGATGACAAATTCAGTAGGACCAGGAGGGCAGGTTTTCCCTTCTCTGTTGTTTCTGCTAAATTGGCGTGCAGATCAATCAAGGCTGTCTCCATGCCATGCATGGCTCGGAACCCAGACTGGCGGATACTAAGAATGCCATATTATTCAATATGATCCTGAAGCTGCATGTAGGCAATGCAGTCCAATATTTTTAGAAGGAATGGAACATTAGTGATAGGACAATAGTTACCAACAATGTTGGGGTCCAAAGAGGGCTTTTTAAGGATGGGGGTTATCCAAACTTCCTTCAAGCAGGGTGGAACTACTGATGTAATGAACGATGATTCAATAATTTTAGAGAGTAGAGGCGCAAGAAGGTGAATGGATTCTTAACTAAACTAGATGGACAAATGTCTGAATACAGGTGGTGGGTTTGAGTTCAAGGACGACCTTCTTCATGGTCTCCACAGAGGGTACCGAGAGCTCAAAAAGCAGAACCTCAAGGAGAGTCTTTGACCTACTGGAGAAGTTGTCCAACATAGTTGGTTAAGTAGGTGTAGTGATGTTCTGTTGAGCAAGGATTTCCAGTTGGTGCTTCCTTATTTTGTTATAGAAACCTAGCTGTATTTCTGCGCACCATGAGTCGCTACCTGGGACTCAGGGGTTCTTTTGTTTCTTACCTTCAAACACTTTCAGAATTTTAAATAATAATTTTTTGTCAGATTTCGTGTTACCAATTCTAGTTTCAAAATGCAGTTTCTTTCTAGAAATCAGTGCCTTTTTGTAGTAGGCAGCTCCTACTTTATATTTGGAATGAGAGTCAGGGCATGGGGTTTATCTCCACACTTGTTCCAAAGTTCTTTTTTGCTTCCTGGTGTCGAAAAGATGGTCTGTAAATACAACATGGCTGGTCATGACCACTTTTTTTTCTTCCAGAGGAGGGGAGCAATGGTATTAATAGCTAATGAGGTGACGTCCATGAATTGTCTTACCAGAGAATTAATGTCGCTAGACGAGCAGAAATAAGAGCGTGAAAGGCAGACTGAGAAATACTTTTTAAGTTTCTAGAGGTTTATTGCAGAGTAGGAGCAGGAATGCTGTTATTTTTGCGACATGTGGTATCAAGATCGAATGAGACATGACAGTTGCCAGACCAGGGACAGCTGACAATAATAGGCACAGATACAGTAAGGTTAAGGGAAAGAACCCAATCCAATATATGGCCAAAGGTCTTAAGGTATGTCATCATGGATAGGACCTGAGAGTCGGCCTCATTGTGATCCCACAGGTTAAAGACTCCCAGAATAATAGTGTGGGAGGTAGGTTTTATGGAACTGTTAATACAGCCAAGTAGTTGTTCTTCAAATGCTTTGGTACAGGATGGTGGTCGATAGATGTTAAGAATGTAGTCTTTTCATTAATACTCATTTTTACCATTATGGATTTTCAGTCCTCCAATGGTGGTGTGTCAGAGACATGCGCTTTAAAAGTATCTTAGGGATCGGCCACCAGGGGGCGCACGGATGAGCCTGCTCTTCGTGTGAGCTCCGCACCTGAGGTCCCAAAAGTGGCTCTGAGCCCCCACCTTTACGACCCCCCCAGAGCTGGTTACGGAGCAGGACACGTCTGAAGGCGACCCCCTCATCTGGGGAAAAACCCGAAGAAAATCAGAGGAGTCTTCGCCAAGAAAACGAGATATACGTTCTGAGGCTCTGGCCACGACGTGCGCAGCAACAAACGGAAAGCACACCCCCGCGCCTGAACACACGCTTGAGGGGAGAGCGGATCTGTGCGACGGCCCCTACACGGCTGAGGGAGCCTCGCTCGGCCCCGCTCGTGTCGCGGCCCGTCGGTGTGGGTCAGGCGCTGCGTGCTGAGCCCTGTCCCCGTGCGGGACCCGGAAGGGCCCCACCCGACGAGATAAGGTAGGCGGTCACCCCTCACCCCCTGTCTGAAGGACTCCACCAGGCAAGGGACTGTCCCGTTCAGAACGAGAAATAGGAGTCTAAAGGCACCAGAGGGCGAGGATACCCCCCCGTACAACGCATCCGGATCAACATACGCGGGGTATGGCCAAGTAAGTGCCTCAACCCTGCCACACTAACAGATCTTGCACCAAATCCACCGGCATATCGGAAGGTTACCAGGACTGAGGGTTGGGCCCCCATACCTGGGGCATGTGCCTCCTCGAGTAGCCTTGAACATAAGTGATCTGATATTGAGGGGCCACCTTCCACTCCCCCCACCCGCGAAAGAGAAATCGGCAAGGCGCACAGGCCGCTCACAGCTGGGGTGGGGTTTTGGAGGATGGGAATTCCGGCCTGAATATTCGGATGAACAAACTCTTGGTCGCCTTGCGATAAGGGGCGCTTACGGAACCTCCTTGGGCGACGAAGGATTGAGGGTTGGGCCCCTGCTTGTCAGGGCGTGTGCCCTCCTCTGACCACACATACACGCTCCCAAGCTCGCCGGGCTTGGGAACACGTTCCTGGCCTTCCATCTGGAGTGGTCTTAGCGCACGTGGCGAATCCAGGAGGGCCGTACCCTGCCCGTGCCTAGGTGCCCCTCTTCCTGGGGCCATATCTTTGGAGTTTTCCGTTACGCTATGCCACGGACGAACCCCCGCCAGAATAAAACGAAAACAAGATACAAGAAAGAGTCAAGTGGTGCCTGATCTTATGAGGAACACTGCTCGTCGGTGGCGAACTTTACAAAAGCTCTTTGCCTCGATGCTTCCCCTGGCCAACGTGGGATAACAGCCCACACGCACAAGCGTATTACACTCGAATGACCACCCCGGCGGCGTAGCCCTCATAAATCCACCTGAGACCTGTCCTCCATGAACCCTGAGGGTAAACTCGCAAAATACAGGTTCACGCTAGCCATCGAACCTTCGAAATCTTCCACTGAGTCCAAGATGTCGACGGTGGTGTCTGATGCAGCGGCTACCAAGGCGGATGTCGCTGATCTACTCACCGAGATGAAAGGCATGAGAGCGGACATTGGCAGCAAAATAGACAAAATTACACAAAGGATGGACAAAATGGATGACAGGCTGGAACAGGTTGAGCATAATCAAACCTCTCTGAATACATTGGAGGCACAAATGGATCACCACATCGCCGAGATAGAACATAAAGAGGAAGAAATATGCCTCAAAGTTGATGATCTTGAAAATAGGGAACGCCGCAACAACATAAGGGTCTTTGGTGTTCCCGAGAGAGAAGGTGAAACTGAATTCGATCTGAAGCAGACGCTACACAAGATTCTAAAGCTCCTCTTCAAGGATGATTCGGTGGATGAACCCAGAATAGACCGTATTCACAGAGCTGGGGGTAGGCCGGGAGGCCCGAGGTCGGTACTGGCTCGATTTCACAATTATGCTGACAGACTAAGAATCCTGGAGAAGGCCAGGAATACCACACAACTTTCACTCGAAGACTCCAATATTTCACTCTACCAGGATTTATCATCACTCACGCTGGCACTGAGGAAGAAGTGTTCCCCGATCACGAAGATGCTAAAGGACAAAGGCGTTAGATACAGATGGGTTTACCCGTTCTCCCTCACCTTTGAATGGGAAGGCTCGGCGATGAGACTCGGCACGGAGAGGGACATCACCGACTGTATAGCGGACCTATTAGGTCCCCAGGGGGAGGGTTCCTCCCTTGCAGAGTCCAAAAAGGAGGAGGGTGAGTCGCACACCAAGGGCCCAAGGCGGAGAAGAATCCAAGGATCCAGAAAATTCTGTAGGATGAACAATTCCCAGGATATGGAACATTAATCGGAGGCATGGATTCTCACATCATGCCTCATAACACATAAGAAACGCTGAGGTGATAACAAGGTGAGGCCCGGGAGCATGAGCGTCGCCTCACAATGGGTGGAGTAACTTAGCTCACTTGATGTCGATCTGACTCCCGGTGCGCGCCACTGATATGTCCGGCATAAGGGTCGAACACTTGTCTTACTGTTAGACACTGGACAGATGCCCAAGATCGAGGCTGGAAGTCGTATTTACAAGTTGGTTTTGATGAATGTTATGAGTGCAAAGTTGGGGGCTCACTGTTATATTGGTTTATATGTTGATAGGACCGCTTGTTTTGCGGTTCCCATTGGTGGTCCAAGGCCGACTGGGTGATGTTAACCTGGAAGGACCGGACGCTGACTGCATGGGGGGGAGTGAAGGGGTGGGTAGGTGGGATGGGTCGACACGTAGTACACTGGAAGGCAAACCTGGGGGGGCCAAAGAACACGATGCAAGTTTATGAAGGAACTGAAGGCGCACTGGGCGGGTCACTCACTGGCCTCCTAGGACATGGTGGGTCCCAATCTGAGAAAGACGGAACACGCCCCGTCCTATCAATCATGTCAAGGGCCATGAAGCAGGCGATTCAACCATTGAAATATTCGCATAAACTCTGTGATGTCTCCCGCATTCGCATCCACTAACAATACGCTACGCACATGCACACTGAATGTAAAGGGACTGAACTCCCCCACAAAACGCTCCATGGTGGCCAGGGAATTTAGGCGGTCGAACATAGACATCCTGTTTCTCCAAGAGACAAGATACCGCAGAACGGAGGAGAAACGTATTCCATCTCGTGAGGTGGGCCCTTCTTTCTGGTGCTCCAATATCACAAAAAAAAGGGGGAGTCGGGATTCTTATTCGCAAAAGTCTCCGGATGGCGACTCTTGACACGTGGACGGATAACGAGGGAAGGGCTCTCGTGGTGGTGGGGAACATTCACGGCACAATTTTCACACTGGCTACACTTTATATACCTAACCAGGGGCAGAATAGGTTCCTCCATAAGATTACGGAGAAAGTCTTCACCATGGCACAGGGACACATAGCTCTTGGGGGTGACTTTAACACCTGGATGGACAGTTCGATGGATAGACAAACCAGGGCAGATGCGCATAACCCACCCACCTCTCAAGATGTAGCCGAAATTAAACTTACCCTTGACCTATATGGTCTCACTGACAGTTGGCGTCACCTGCACCCAGCAGATAGATGCTTCACCTTCCACTCCCTCCCCCACGACACGCTTACGCGTATTGATTATATCTTCCTTAACGACGGCCTCCTGCGGATACTCTGTGTGGCAAATATTCATCCCACCGCGTGGTCAGATCATGACATGGTTGTGGTCGATATGTGCTGGGACGACTTGGCCCCTCGAAACTCCAAATGGAGGTGCAACGATTCCCTATGGACTGACTCAGTCTTCAAGGAAACCCTTGAAACTGAGATTGAGCAATTTTTTCTTACCAATGACACGGGGGAGGTCGGGAAGGTACACGTATGGGAAGCTGCTAAGGCCACCTGGAGGGGGGTCCTCATTAGGGAAGGGGCCCAAAAAAAGAGAGAACGTGCACTGATAGAAAAAAACATCAGGGAAAAGCTCCACATAGCCCAGAAATTAGTACAATCTTCCCCGTGTGACAGACCCAAACACATGGCCGAAGCCAGACGGCTTAGGGAAGAGCTCCGACTACTCATCGTTGGTAAGACAGCCCGAACCCTACAATATTTAAAACAAAAATACTATGAAAAGGGCGATAAAGCAGATGCTCTTCTGGCGGCTCGTCTTCGGGCACAGAAAGCTGAAAGATGGGTAGATCGTATTGAAAGGACTGATGGCACCCTCATAGACACGATCGTCACGTCTCCTGAGGGGATACAGGAGGCATTTGCCTACTTTTATGAGGATTTATACACATGCGGCCCCCCCCCCCTAGGAAGCATTGACACTTACCTTAGAGAAGTTAGGATCCCCACACTCACACCCACAGAAGCCAAATCCTTAGACACGCCAGTCACTGAAGAAGAAGTCACAAAGGCCATAAAACGTCTAAAGACTGGGAAGGCCCCGGGAGACGATGGTTTCACACCCGGATTCTACAAGGCTTTCTCTACACTCATCGCCCCCTTCCTTGCATCCTTATTTAATCACATTTTTGAAACAGGCCAGGTGCCCCCGTCCTTCTCACAAGCCCTTCTCGCTGTCATTCCGAAGGAAGGGAGAGATCCCACGCGTTGTAGTTCCTACCGCCCCATCTCTCTTCTGAATATAGATGCTAAAATATACGCGAGAGTCATTGCAGCCCGACTGGAAACATACTTACCACGACTAATTCACTCCGACCAGGTTGGCTTTGTCATCAGGAGACAGGGTGCAGACACCATGAGGAAAACTTTACATCTTATTTACGAGGCGCAGGGAATGGGAGGGGACTCATCTCTTCTTTCACTGGATGCTGAGAAGGCCTTCGACAGGGTTGCCTGGGGCTTCTTAGAAAGAGTACTAGTCTGGAACGGGTTGGGGCCGAAGTTACGCCGTGCCATTACGGCTCTGTACACACCTCCCACAACGTCAGTGACAGTAAACGGGGGCTATTCGCGATGGTTCCCTTTGGAAAGGGGAACGAGGCAGGGTTGTCCACTGTCAGCAATACTATTCGTGCTCTCTCTTGAGCCGCTGGCACAGAGATTGAGGCAGGATGCTAAGGTAAAAGGCATTATGGTAGGAGATTGCGAATACAAACTAGGCCTCTATGCGGATGATATACTACTGCACCTAACTGACCCCCTAAGTTCTGTCCCGGCCGCGATCAGCTTCATCGAAGAATATGGGGAACTGGCTGGCCTTAAAATCAACACTGGAAAGTCGATCCTCCTTCCACTTGACAAAAGTGGAGACTCTGAGGCAGACCGATTCGCTCCCTTAGGAGTAAAGGTCAGTCTCACCACGCTTCGATATCTGGGTATTAATGTGACCCGAGACCTTGACTCCCTTTATGAGGCTAACTTTCCCCCACTATCGCTCTCCCTCCAAAAGGACATCCAAAGGTGGTCCAGATTCACCATCTCCTGGCTGGGCCGATTTAATGCAATAGAAATGGTGATTCTCCCTAAAATACTTTATCTGTTCCAAATGCTCCCCATTAAAATGCCCAAAGAATACTTTACGAGCATGAGAAAAACCCTCTCAGCCTTCCTGTGGCAGGGCCAGAAGCCGAGAGTCCCCAGATCCTTGCTACAGCTTTGGAAGGACAACGCGGGAGTGGACCTCCCGGATTTAGAAGCATATTACAGGGCAGCCCAACTACGTGTCCTTGTCCCGCACATCAGGCAAAAGTCAGAGCCACAGTGGATAGCCCTAGACAACTACCATCTCCGGCCATTTATTCTAAGTGAATGGCTATGGGTTCCGGGGCCCCAATTGCGAAATAGTGTTAAAAACGACCCTATTATTGGAACAATATGGGCAATCTGGACACCAGGCAAGAAAATGGTGGGAGTAACAACTTGGCCATCTCCCCTTGGACACCTATGGTCACCGGGGATTCGGGACGCTATCCCAGACCCCGGGAGCTTCGAGACATGGTACGATGCGGGATTAGAGAGGGCTGGTCAACTCTGGAGAGATGGTGCCTTCATTACAATTCAGGATTTACAGGAGGTGCTCAACATAGGCCCACTCTCGGTTTTCCTATATCTCAGACTCAAGGGGGTGATGGCAAGGGTGGTATGGAAGGAACAACTACAAAGGGATCTCACCCCGTTTGAAAGCATTCTCAACACATGTACGAGTTCAAAGGGCTTGATAAGTGCAGTGTACTCTGCGCTGATTGAGGTTGATATCACACCATCACACTCACTGAGGAACAGGTGGGAATCAGACATGGGAAGGCAGATTTCGCAAAAGCTATGGCTCCAAATTTGTAGGACAGCGAAATCTTCCATATACTGCCAATATAAATTGCATGCCGTCAAGTTGTTATACAGATGGCAATATGACCCGGTCCGGTTGGCCAAAATGTACCAAGGAATAAGCCCACATTGCTGGAGGGGCTGTGGAAAACGGGCCGATTACTGGCATATATGGTGGGGGTGTGAGGCGGTCCAAGCCTACTGAACGGAGGTCCTCAGCTGGATCAAGGAGCTGGATGATGATGACAGAGAGGTACACCCACTTCTGATCTTTTTTGGCTTGGTTGAAACAGAAGACACAATTAAGAAAGCACCTAAAATGATTATGGGTTTACTGCTGGCCGCTCGAGCGTGCCTCACCATGGTGTGGAAAAGAGAAAGGCTCCCTAATAAGACTGAATGGCTGAGTGTTGCCTTCAATATATATAGAATGGACCACCTCACGGCGGTCCTACACGGAGATCGCACCTCAGTGGAGAATGCATGGTCGGAATTTCGGGCTAAATATGTGATATAAAAAATGTGTGCAAAGCGTTACAATGTTTGGAGGCATTTTGGTTGATGGCAGAATCTCACAGCTAGGCTAAACTTGCAAGTTCTAATATGTCTATGTACCTGATGTCAGGTAGTTAATATTGGTTCGGAGATAGATACTGGTTTCTTCCAGCCCTTCAGATGGTACTATGCGCAAGGGGGGAGGGGGGAGGGTAGGGGTAGTTGGGTTTGATGAACCTACTCAAAGTTTATGCGATGTGCATCAGATCCTAAACGTTTATACACTGTTTTGCTATCGATGTGATATTATTTTTTTTTGTACCTGACCGTTCGGTTGCAAATGCCTGTATATGATTGTCAAACTTTTATTTAAAAAACAAATAAAAAGACAAATTAAAAAAAAAAAGTATCTTAGATGATTATGGCGGCACCTACACCTCTTCCCATAATCCTATCTGTTCGAAAAAAAAAGGTTGTTGCCATCAGGTGTAGCAAGAGAGGCGTAGTGGTTAGCAGTGGGAGAGAGCCAAAAGAACGTGCTTCTATACTTTTTTCCATATGCTCATTGGGGATCCTTTGGCTTGATGCATTTGATTTGATATGTTTCTAATGCATCTTGAGTGGTGTCTTTGGAGTGCAGTGGGTGAATTGTATACTGGTCTTACATGTTGGCTGCAGTAACAGGATCTACATGTTCAAATTGGCCAGTTGCTGGTGAATCTTGAATTATTTGGGTGTTTTTTTTTAAAGTTTTTCTCTATGTTTATATCTTTGTAGTATTTATTGTTTTCTTTCAGATACTGGACGGCTTGTCTAACTTTAAGTCCACTAGTTGTTGCCAGATATTTTTGTCTTTTGTTGGTACACCATTACCTAGTACAATCAAATATTGATCTATTGGTCATTAACTCCCACAGTTTCTATATTTTCTTTAAGATTTAATGGCAAATATACTACTTTGCCATGGATGCCCTTTAGTAACTCAGATGGAGGTAATTTGGCTGTTTTCAGCTGAAGGCATAGTATTGCTTGAAATGGGTGTACTGTTTGGCTTATAATGCTCTCATACAAGTTAAGTTGTTGGAGAGCCTTTGGAAGTGGGAATTTTTCCAAATTATTAGTGATAGCACGTGATGGCATTTGGTCATTTTCAAGCTTTGTGTTGCAGTATGTGCAAATTATTGAGGGGTGATTTATTTTGTATTTATTTTATGCTGCTAAATGTAAAGCTAATTGGAACCATTGGGATTCTTCATTGTCCTCTATTTTGTAGGCAGTATCTCCTGTTTTGTCCTCTTTTTATAAACTGTTCTGCGAGAACAGAGACATACGTGGTCTGGTATTTCAGCAGATGTGTTTTGAAACGTAGCTATTTCTTTTTTGTATCTGTTTGTTAAGAGGTTGGTGTGTGTGAGGTTTTCAGTAATGTTTTCTGAAGTTACTGAATTGTCTAAGTCAACTTCAGCTCCAAAGTACTTACTTTGGATGTGCTCGATTTTTTGAAGGAGTTCTTTGGCTGTTCCATGTAGGAGAATGTTATTTAAATTGTGCAGTTCTAGAGCATGACCTTTTGCATAGTATAGTCTATGCACAAGATTCCGTATAGCGGAATGGTGTGTTGCTAACATTTTGATGTGGTGGAAGGTGCTTTTGTAAGCAGTTCCCAAAATTCAGGCTAATGAATGTCCTCGCAGACCATTGTGGCTGCGCACTGGACAGGAGTCTATGGTTTGTAAAGATTTTGTTCTACTTTTGTCTTTTAGTTTGACATAGTGATTAAGGAATTTTCGTAAACATTTGAAGGATTGTTGCGTATGTTACACATTGAGCTGCATGCTTATTTGTACACTGGACAATTTGTTTGGTTGAATGGAACATTTGGTTGAAAGTTTATTGTGGAAGTTTTTTGTAAAAGGGTTTCCTTTGCCATAATGGTGTCTCCTACCGTTTCATACCCCCGGCCATTACTGCCTATGTTAATTTTTATGGTTCTTCTTTATAAGCCTCTTCATTGAAATATGGTTCTGTGCTGCTTGTGTGAATCCATTCACCTTCAAAGAAGTTTGAAAAGGTATCTATATTGACCAAGAGACTTATGGGGCATAAGACTGGAACCCAAAAAGCTTGTCAGTTATATGACCTTTTTCATAAGAGTAATATAATTATTGAACTGCACTGAATAATGCATTGAGTGTAAATGCAGCGGGTGGTTGTGTCAAGATGGACCCCATGACCAGGGTGTCCAGTATAACAACCAATTCAACAATTACGCAACCACACTGCGCAAGAGACAGTGAGTTGTTGTTTGGCTATTGGCAAGAGACAAGAGAGAGTTTTGTTTTTCCACACTGGCGGTGTAATCATCCATGTAATTCAGCTCACTTCAATAACCAAAATGACCACTCCATGACGATCAGTCTGACCTCAGAGCCGCCAGAAGCACGGAAACTGCTCTCCTGAACATCCATGAAGACCTGCCCTCTAACCCTGATTCTAATCTCCCCTCTGTCCTCATCTTACTCGATCTCTCTTCTGCCTTTGACATGGTCAACCATGCGTTCCTGCTCAATCAGCCCTGGCCTGGCTGACCTTGTTCCTCTCTGATTGACCCTCCCAGGTCCAACTTGGGTCCTTCCTTTCCTCTATCTCACTCTCTACAAGTGGTGTTCCCCAGGGGTCTTACCTCTCTTCCTGGCTGCTCAACCAATGCCTAGCACCTCTCGCCAACGTCATTGCCGCTCTCTGCTCCAACTTTCAGTGCTATGTGGATGACACTTAGCTCGTTTTAAGGCTCCCCTCTGCCACCTCTTCTCCTTCTCTCATCTCTGACTGTCTGTCTGCTATCCAGGAGTGGTGTGCCGCCAACGATCTTTGCCTTAATGCCAGTAAGACAGAGATTCTCCTCATCGGCACACCTGCACCCTCCTTTCCTGTCACTCTCTTGCCGGCCTGCCTCGGCCCTCTTCCTGCTCCCTGCTGTGAGGCTAAGAACCTCGGGGTCATCTTCGACTCCACATTCTCCTTTTCTGCTCACATCTCTGACTTCTCTAAGAAGTCAGACTACCAACTGTACCTCCTCAGAGGTATTCTTCCTTTCCTCTCCTTTCCCCAGAAGCTCACTGTCTCTAGAGCTCTGGTTCTCTCTAGGCTGGACTGCTGTAACAGCCTCTTTCTAAATCTGCCTGCTTTTACTCTCTACCCTCTGTAACTCATCCAGAACAGGACTGCAAGACTTGTACTTGGCCTCAAGCCCAGGGATCGTATCTCTCCAGCACTGAAATCTATGCATTGGCTCCCAGAGGCTGCAATGATTAAGTTCAAGAGCCTCTGCATTGTCCACAAGGCGTTCTGGGCCCTGGGTCCTTAATACCTCCAACTCTCTCGTCGTAAATACATTCCTACTCGAGCTCTTCGCTCCTCCACCTCCAACTCCCTCAGGTTCATTCGCTTTTCCAAGCAACGAGTTGGTGGTAGATCTCTTTCTTCGGCCGCAACCTCCCTCTGGAACAGCCTCCCTGCATCCCTGAAACTTGAGGAGAACCATCTCCAGAAGCACCTCAAGACATTCCTCTTTGCTTCTGCCTTCTCACTACCTCTCCCCTGCTGATTTCCTGTCTGATACTGCACTGGTCACCTGGCTACCCTCTGATCTCGGGCCCAGTCCCTGCCCGCCCAGTTGCACACCTGCACTACCTCCTGGCAATCCTTGCACTTGGGTCTGTATCTGTAACCCTACAGTCCCACTACCTGCACTTTTGGACACCAGCTTTCTGCACTTACCGTTGCACCTGCCACCTTCTGGTGACACTTCTTGTTATTGTTTTGATCCCATGTACAGCACTACCCCTCCTCTTTCTCCTGGCACTTTATCACTTTACCCCCTACCCCTGCCCTGCACTTGCGCGATTTCAATGTCACTTTGCCTAGTAAGATCGTTGTCTCTGTCCTCCCTCTGTTCCTTCTTCCTTGCCTCATCACGCCTTGAAACACTTTTGTATAGACGCGTTGCAAATGCCATATCATATCATATTGTACAGGTGAATAGCGTGTTCTGTGATTGTGTAGTTGGATGATAGTTGTGGTTGTGAAGGTTGTAAGAGTAAGAGTGTGCAAAAGTGTGATGGGTTTGGTTTAGTGAGTAAGAAAGTGGCAGTGCAAATGAATAAGTAGGGACATTGTGATGTTTTGAGTAAAAAAGTGGGTGTTATACCGGTGGTATTGAGATGGGAATAGAGAGAGTGTGCATGTTACAATAAAATGAGTAAGAGTTAAATACATGTTGATTTGAAAAGAATACTTTAGGCTAATATATAGTGACACTACATTGTTACAATAATAGAGAGATGAATACTATATTAATGTACTTACTTTGTAGGATGTGAAGAGTTGTCTTTTTTCGGTAGCTGTCTTTGGGAATTGTCGTCTTTCCTGTAATTGTAAAAGAAAGTTAGTAGGTATAGATGGTAATGGTCAAGTACTTTTAGTAAGAGAGGTTGTTGTTTATGAAGGTAGGAGGAGTTTGGAAAAAGAGTTAATAAATTTGTGTTATGGATGATGTACTAAAGTATGTAAAGTATGTTGTTAGAACAATTTCAACCCCTTGTAGGGACTTATCATCAAAATGTATTTCATATCTGATGTCATCAGTGATGTCATCAATGACATGTGTCATGTCATCTTTTGTGTCCTTGGTGTTAGTTTTAGTAGTGCACAGTGGTGGTGTGAGTTATGGTTGCTTAGCTTAGCATAACTGGCGAATTTCGGGTTTTTTCAACTTTTACTTGTAACCATAACGTCAATTTAACAACGTTTCTTTTCACAGAATTTCATTGGTTTTTGTTAGTGCAACCTAACCAAAATGTCCCTTCAATCATGTTTTTTCACTGAATATATATATTGCTGCCACTGATGAGGAGTGCCAAAGAAGGATTTTGACTTTTCCAATTAGCTAAGGCTCATTGTTTCCTTGATCATTCCCCAGAGACTAACACAGTTTACTGTTTTTACCGCCAATGCAGTCGCAATGTTCCCCGGTTCATTTCCTTGTTGATGTTTCTCAAATCGCAGCTGTGACGCATTTGTACTAAACCCGCCCCATTTGCAGAACTGCACTCACCTCTAACTCTTAAACCTTCCTCCTGATAGAGTTACTATGCCCGCTCCGTTAAGCGTCTGTTTCCTCAGTCAGTGAAAAAGGAGGGTTTTGCGGCAGGCACCCTTTGGGAAGACCTTAGGGAGTGCAAAGTTCTACTGATTTATGTTTGGTTGCATGTGTTATGCCTTTCATTATCCATATTAAGTGAATTACAAAATATACAGTGTATGCATTTTTACTGATTGTGTATTTGTTCGCCAATGCTGACAATTTTTATTGTTGATATCATGCCATTGAAATGCATATGTTTCATATTTCGGTAAGATAGTTTAGTGGATTGGGTGCTCTCTGCTGTGATCTGTGTGTGATCTGCAGGTCACTTTGTGTGATCTGCAGGTCTGAATCCCAGGATCCCAACTCAGCCTTTCTTCCTTCTGAGGTCAATGAATAAGTACCACCTTCGGTTGGGTGATAATTGTATCCAAAATGTTCTGTGTTCGCGAAAGTCCTATAGAAATAACAAATCATTAAAATTATCATTATCTTGCCCGAAAGGATTAGGTCTATGCACATTGTTCCACTGCTTTCTTCAGGTTCCCAAGAGCTGAGGTGTGTGGCCCAGGAGATATGCCACTGCATTCATCAAGTTCCCAAGAGCTGAGGTGTATACCCCAGGAGGAATACTGTGACCCCTTTGCTGTTTGTTACCAGGTAGCACATAAGACCAGCTCGGTTGAGGTGGAGGTTTATGAGCAACCCTGTTAGGCATTTGCATGAGCTGTTTAATAGGTTGGTATGGGAAAGTGTTACGTTGGCAGATTACGCTCTATCATAGATACCCACACCCCAGAAATTTGACTTGATGCTGTCATTAGATTCTGCTAAACTGCCTTTCATATTCTCCTGCTGAAGCTCTCCTTTGGTTTAGGATTCTTTTTTGTATCCAGTGGTCAAATGGATGCAGTGCTGAAGTCTTCCTGAGAAGGTTTTGTTGCAGAACAGCCTTCACTTAGAAGGTACCTTTATATCGGGATAACATGGCTTCTGGTCCCTGGCGTCCGCCTGTCATACAGAACCATTTGAATCCCATGTGTTACTTGGATTGTGCAATAAGTATCCTTTTAAGAGAGTGGAATTAGTAAACTTTCAGGGACTGAATTAGACACTCTGGGGCCTTGAACATAGCTAGAGGCTTGCATTGGCAGTTCCCATCTTGCATTTTCTTGAACCCTGAAGCACCTCACACCAACCCAAAGAAAAACAATGTTAGATGCTAGATTTTTGGATCTACGTTAAAATAGCGAAAATAACTTTTTTCTTTTTTTAATGCTGGGGGAGAGCCCCCACACCTCCCCACATCCCCACACCGTTTTTATACCCTTACCCAACACACTATCTATTTATTTAACGAAGGTTATGAACATCAGGTTATAAATTCAGCCATAATAATTCAAAGTTTTCAGCCTCTGCTTTTTCGGATTCGTTTTATTTTTGACGTGATACCCGATTTTCAATCTTGCTTTCTGCTTTCTGTAGTTTTTGGATGTGGCCATGCTTAATATTTTTTCCAGAATGCTTCGCTGCAGCGCCAGTTCTGCTTATTGCAGGGTTGGTTCTTGACCAACAGTAGCTATATAAGGGAGTCTCTATGAAAGAGCCACATAGTCATTTAATTATTTTACTAAACTGGAGACTTTTGGGCCTATTCACATGTCTCTCAATTACTCTACACCTAAACCTTAACTGCAGAGATAAGGAAATAGCTTGAGGTCGGATCTACTTCAGTGCCCACATCCGCTTGCAATTGCACTGCTCCAAAGGCAATCCACCTAGTTTTAAGTAGATTACACCATAGAGTGTGCCTGAGTGACCAAGAGATGAGGGTAGAGCGTACAGTAGTGATATGTAATACCATTGGTTCAGGTACCATCCTTTCTTCCACGCGCTAATTGGGGCCTGGTATTACAGTCCATTTCTTTCCCACTTCCAGAATGAGTAGTTATGCCATTGAAAGGAACACCCACGTCACTGTGTTTGGGGACAAATATCCCTCCCTTTAACCCGTGCAACCCGTTGGCAGCCGACTTATGTGTAACTATTCATTGGACAGCATCCTTCAGATGCCATTAGACAATGTTGCGCACAAATCAGTATACGTTTCAGTATAGTAAGAGAACTATAATTTGTTTTGGGCAATGGAATTTTATAAGCAGTGCTGTGATGAGTGTGGGTATTCGATGACCACTCCATATTGGCAGTGACTTTGTATTATGATCTCGGGTCCACTTGGTGGCCCACTGCTCTATGGTGGCCTGATGGTGCTATGCAACGGCGTTCATGTAGGCTGGTACCGGGGATCCGGAAGCACTCCCATAAATGTGAAGCCCTTGGTTCTGCTTATAGCATGATGTGGATCATGTATACAGAGATTGCAGGGACTGGGGTTTCACTGATGGATCAGATTGCATTCATGGCTGCGTTAGTTGGTGTACTGTTGTGAGATGGATGCTAGTCTTTATACTGCTTCCTTATTGGGACAGTTGGGTGGTTTACCAGGCAAGTTGGTGATCATGCTTCCTTTCTGCCAGATTCTCACCTGGTTGGATAAAAGACAGCAGGCGAGGGGGCAGGTCACATTGCAACTCCTGCTGTTACTTTGTCTCTACGTTGATGCTGATATGATTTCTTGATGGAGATCTGCTGATGAAGTTTCATGACTGTAGACTTCTGTGAGTGGTTTTTTTTCTGGTTGTTGCAGTTTTCTCCTAGGAAGATTCTCTTCATTTACTTCTGCATACTAACTAGATGTTGCACATGTATTCAGGGAAAAGGTCATCTATTCTTCCCTATGAAGAATGATTGTGGGGTTGGAAGCCTCCATATCTTGGTAGGTTGTCATGCCAAAACATTCTAAATAATGTCATGGACATGTTACAATATGTGATTGTTGTGATGCCTAACTTGCCTAATGAGAGGCCTAATGATATTCATATTCTTAAGTGGGAAAATATGATATGATAGGTTATTTATAATGCGCTTAGCACGGACCCGGGGATCGAACCCGTGTTGCTCCGTGTCATCTTGCTTCCAAGGCGAGTACGTTGCCACTGAGCTATCCTCCTGGAATACTCATTTCAAGGGTTCTATTAACTTGATTGGTAGTAGGCAGTGATAAGTGTGCCTTTAATTTTCTGATGCAATCATGAGAGAAGTATCTTTGGACCTCTTTGTTGTTCAATACATGTTTAAATATCATGTGGTTGGATTGGATCAGTGGGTTGGAGTAATGAACAGGAAATTGATTGCCATCTGTGAACAGCATTCGAATGTTGTGGCTGCCTTTCTCTTAGTGATTGGTTTGTCAGACTAGGAGGTGTTGGCTGAAGAGTCTCTTTGTGGACTTCAGCAGGGTACCTGGATGTCCTTACCTACACTACACAGTTTAAATAGCTTGAATCTAAACAAATTGGGTTGAGAGGGTAAGATGTATGGCATTTTGTTAGGGATGTAGGGAAGATTCACAGAGTTATTTATAAAGTGCGTTTACCCTGCCAAACTGCACTTGTCATGGTGCAATAGCTTTCTAATGTGTCCCATTGTTTTTTTTTTAGATAGGGCAAACTTTGCCCCAGTGATAATATAGTGCAAACGTTGCACTTGCACCAGTGCAAAGTTTCTGTAGGTGTCCAGCATTACATTCACTAGTGAATGGCTTGAGTTCCCTGCAAGTATCGAGGCCCGCCCTAGAAACACTTTGACCCCAGGAGACATTAACCATGGGCTAGATTATCCAGACTATCCCAATACAGGCCATAATATGTATAGTCTGGAATTCATACCCTGCGTCAATAAACCGACCCATAGACAGGGATACTTCTTAGACATGATGTCTACCTTTGATGTCATCAGAGGCAACACAAACAATGGTGATGTCCTCGGTCTGACCACCAACCTTTACTCAATGAATAGAAACTACCCACAAATACTCCTGTCAGAGCAGGCTTAATTCCTAGAAAGAATTAGGATATACTTCAAATATAAATGCATAAAATAAATACACAAAACTTTGAATAAAGTGTAATCCCCAAAATTGGACCCTACCTATTGAATTACCCCCACATCCTGCTTGACAACGTGAGCAGGGAAATAATAAAAACACTTAGTAGCTTTGCCCCAAAAAGTGAAAAAGTAATAAAACGCGTGTTGACGTCGAACTGAAGTGGCGGAAAACCACATTTCCCAAAGTTGCATAAGCCTGTAAGATAAATAATAGTGGCTACCAAAATCATATTGAACCAAAGATAAAATATTCTATCCGAACAGACCCGGCCCACTGTAAAATGAACAGATATTCAAAATGTGCAATAAGTAAACATATCCTCTGTAAGCCAGTGGCTGCCCTATACCCCTGGAGGAGTTAGCCTATTTATTATTTTATTTATTTTATGCATTTATGAGGCCCCGGCAGCACGCGGGCATCGCTGCACCTTAGCAACAGTGACAGAGACCGTTTATGATGCTAGGAGGGTTCCTGAGAGGGCAATGGCAATCTAAATGTTGGAAGATCAGTAGCAGCAACTGTATATTTTCAGGAGAGTATCATTAATATTTACCCTGAATTTGCACAAGCCATGGTGAATGGTGAGGGAATTCTAAATAATATCAGTGATTTTAGGGGAGGTTCTCCCCCAAGAAAGCTTTTTAATATATTGGGTTGAAATGGGGTATTTTACAGCACAATTCTTTAGACAAATAGTCTAAAAGTGTGTATAATTTACAATCGGTAGGGTAACATGAAAAAATCCCAGAGATACTAGGTCACCAAGAAAACACAGGAGCATTTTTGAACATGTTCATGATGCCAGTGACCACAATACATGCCATCACATTACTGCCACTGTAAAACACTCACGATGCCATGCCCAAACCTTGGTCCAGCAGTGCATTGTAAAACACTGTATGATGCTGTGCCCACAATATATGCCATCATTAAAAATGTAAAACATGTTCACGATGCCACACCCACCTGAAGTGTTGCCATTGTAAAAGGCTTTCATGATGCTAAACGCAAAAAGCCAGAATTGCCACTGTGAATGACGTTCATAGTGCTGTGCTCACGATATATTCCAGCACTGTTACTGTAACACTCTTTCATGCAGTGCCAATGTACACCGACACACATGCAGACACCCCCATACCACCACAAACACATGTACTTACTTGCAACCCATTAGATGGTAGCCTATTTCAACTGATGCGATTTTGGTGATGCGTCCTACCACTTATTGACTGTGGCTCTCACTGCAGCAGAGAAAGACGGCTCTTCTCCAGCTCCAGTACTTTGCAGTACCCTGGGCTTAGCCAAAATAACACATACTCATCAACATTCCGTGATCAAAAAAAGGCACGATTTATTAAGTTGAAAAAAATAGTAATTGCTATAATTGCCACATTTAACCTTTGACCTAATGAAATTACTGAAATCTATAATTGGTTATTTATAACGTGCTTAATACCCAGGGGTTTCTAAGCACGGACCGGGGGATCGAACCTGTGTTGCTCCATGTTATCTTTCTTCCAAGACGAGCGCGTTGCCCTCAGCACACTTGAAAATATTGAAGTATAACTTCTAGTGGGTCCAGGAGACTGCAGGTCAGTGTTTCCACGCATGGCCAGGGTAGGAACATTCGATAGTAAAATAATAGAAAACATGTTCTCATATCTATTAATGAGGTATAAAGGTTCCAAAGTGAAGAGCAGGCAACATATATTGGGGCTATGGAGACTGTATGAGGAGAACAAGGGGGAGACCCCAAAGAAAGAAGGATAAGCGGCTGAGGAAGGGGACCGGCCAAGTGTATGGCGCTGTCTGGTAGTGCCTATGTGGCGTTACGACCTGTGGCAGGTTACAACAACTTGAGTGCCCAGGGGGGGAATAAGGCGGAAGAAGGGAGAAGGGGTGTTGGAGAAAAAGAAGGATAGAGGTACCCGTTAGCACATAAACAGGGAGAGAGGAGATATTTAGCACAGAGAGGGGACAACGGGGAATAAAGGAATGGTTGTCGGGAAGAATGCAATGCAGAAAGGATGATGAGGAAGAAGAAGAAGAAGCGGGAGAGAAGAAGTCAGAAAGAGAGCACAAGGGTATTATAGCGTCAGAGGGGCTGGTCTAGGCGACAAAGAGGAGAGATGGTACACTGGGCAAAGCAGATGCCATTATTACAGAAGGGAAGAGGGGATGTGCACTACGTACCATGTCAGATAATGGACCGGGACCACCTAATATGCAGCCTGCCCTCCCTCATAGCCAGGGGTAGCAAGTGGATATATGCCCTTGATGAAGAGATAGCCAGGGTGACATTGGCGATAGGAGACATGAATAGCTTATTTGCGGCCATAACAGGAGAACAAATAGATAAAATATGGGAGCAGGCGGGGCACAAGGTGGTGAAACTGAGTACCAAGGCACACAATGGGGCTCCGTTCAACAACTGCCGAACACACGTGTGGAAGGTCCTGCAAAGCATGTAGCCAGATAGTTCAAATTTAGGGGAAGTCATGGCACACAAGATGAAGCGTGACAAGGACCCAGCAGAATATGAAAAACAGGTCCTGGACCTTTGGATGTTGGAGACGCTAAAGCCGTGGGATGAATGTATACCTCTCTTCTATCATAGATTAGTAAACGGAATGCCAGCAGATCTCCAGGCATCTTTAAACAAGATTGTAGGAAAAGAAACAAAGGAATGGCTTGAGATACAGAAAACGATAGGGCACTACTGTAAAAGGAAGCAAGAGAGCGAGAGGGTGGAGGCAGACATTGCTACAAAGGCAGAAAATAAACTGGTGCAAAAGAAATTGGCATGATACACAATGGAAGGGGCAGTGCTCATACCCGAAGCTGCTGCTATGGTGCCCACCCAACAGGGAGGGTTTCCCATGGGTAACATTCTCCCACCAGGGCGAAAAGTACAGCGACTGTATATGCCACAATGGGGAACTCTGCAGCAGGGAAATTACATAAAGGAGGGTTCTTTCTAATGCGGTGAGGCTACCCACAGCGGGCAAGAGGATGGGGATACAGGGAAATAGGTTACAAGGTAATCAGGTCATGCTTTATATGCAGGAATATGGGGCATTTCGCATGTATTTTCCCATTAGGACAACAAACTCAGGCACAAGCAATACAAATAGCACAACAGTGAGGGTTTGTCGCAGCGCAGCAGCAGTCACAGTAGGTGCAGTCACACCCAAAACAATTGCAGCCGGGGCACACGTCCCTTACTAAGGGACTGCAACAGGCCCAAGTGGGCTTGATGGATGGCGGAATGGCACTTTCGAGTATAAGACAGGTGCCAGCACCAGCTGCATTAAGTGCAGTAGTGTAAGGGCAGAATGCGGTACCTCATTAAACTGGGGTCAGCATTGTCAGAGGAAATCCTTTCTCATTCCTGCAGAATAACACACAACAATAGGGGGGCCTGCAGAGGGTTCGAGTGTGCCAAGTCCTAGCAGTAAATGACGGCCCCAAAAAGGAACCCGAGGTAGCAGTGAAAATAGGACCAAGAGAGTTCTCATTTCTCATAGATACTGGAGCCACCGAATATTGCTTAAGGATGGGGGGACTCCCACTATCAAACAAAGTAATGGACAAGCAGTGCTTCTCTGGGGCACTAGTGACACTTCCCCTTGCTCACTATTCTTAGAGAGGCACAGCTCCACCCTACTGAAGAGGTCCAACCAGACCAAAACATGTGTCTGGGGTTATTGTTGGTACTCTTGTTCAGAGGAGAATTGCCTAGCATTTCAGTGCTGGACTGCCTTAGGGCAGGACAAAGACTGATATGTTTGGGATATTTCTCCTCTGTGAAAGATAGTGAGTTTAAGAATTTGGGTAAGGATCTCGTAACCAGGACTAATGTTTGACAGCGGGACTCCCAGGACCCCCTTGTTAATTTCCATAATTTAAGTAACTGGGTCTCCCCCTAAGTTACTAGGGGAATACAGACATGGACCCCTTGCTCACTATTCTTAGAGAGGCACAGCTCCACCCTACTGATGAGGTCCAACCAGACCGAAACACGTGTCTGGGGTTGATGTTGGTACTCTTGTTCAGAGGAGAATTGCCTAGCATTTCAGTGCTGGACTGCCTTAGGGCAGGACAAAGACTGAAATGTTTGGGATATTTCTCCTCTGTGAAAGATAGTGAGCTAAAGAATCTGGGTAAGGATCTCGTAACCAGGACTAATGTCTGGTAGAGGGACTCCCAGAACCCCCTTGTTAATTTGCATAATTTAAGTAACTTTGGGTCTCCCCCTAAGTTACTAGGGGAATCCAGACGTGGACCCCTTGCTCACTATTCTTAGAGAGGCACAGCTTTACCCTACTGATGAGGTCCAACCAGACCGAAACACGTTTCTGGGGTTACTGTTGATGCTCTTGTTCAGAGGAGAATTGCCTAGAATGTCAGTGCTCGACTACCTTAGGGCAGGACAAAGACTGACATGTTTGGGATATTTCACCTCTTTGAAAGATAGTGAGCTAAAGAATCTGGGTAAGGATCTTGTAACCAGGACTAATGTCTGGCAGAGGGACTCCCAGAACCCACTTGTTAATTTGCATAATTTAAGTAACTTTGGCTCGCCCCCTAAGTTACTTGGGGAATCCAAACGTGAACCCCTTGCTCACTATTCTTAGAGTGGCACAGCTCCACCCTACTGATGAGGTCCAACTAGACCGAAACACGTGTCTGGGGTTGCTGTTGGTACTCTTGTTCAGAGGAGAATTGCCTAGCATTTCGGTGCTGGACTTCCCTAGGACAGGACAAAGACTGAAATGTTTGGGATATTTCTCCTCTGTGAAAGATAGTGCGCTAAAGAATCTGGGTAAGGATCTCGTAACCAGGACTAATGTCTGGCAGAGGGACTCCGAGAACCCCCTTGTTAATTTGCTTAATTTAAATAACTTTGGGTCTCCCCCTAAGTTACTAGGGGAATCCAGACGTGGACCCCTTGCTCACTATTCTTAGAGAGACACAGCTCCACCCTACAAATGAGGTCCAGCCAGACCGAAACACGTGTCTGGGGTTGCTGTTGGTACTCTTGTTCAGAGGAGAATTGCCTAGCATTTCGGTGCTGGACTGCCCTAGGGCAGGACAAAGACTGATATCTTTGGGATATTTCTCGTCTGTGAAAGATAGTGAGCTAAAGAATCTGGGTAAGGATCTCATAACCAGGACTAATGTCTGGCAGAGGGACTTACAAGACCCCCCTTGTTAATTAGCAGATATCGAGGCATCTTTAAACAAGATTGTAGGATAAGAAACAAAGGAAGGGCTCAAGATACAGAAAACGATAGGACACTACTGTAAGGAAGCAAGAGAGTGAGAGGAAGGCAGCAGAAACTGCTACAAAGGCAGAAAATAAACTGGTGCAAAAGAAATTGGCATGATACACAATGGGAGGGACAGTGCTCGTACCCGATGCTGCTGCTATGCTGCCCACCCAACAGGGAGGGTTTCCCATGGGTAACATTCTCCAACCAGGGGGAAATGTACAGCGACTGTATATGCCACAATGGGGAACTCTGCAGAAGGGAAATTATATAAAGGAGGGTTCTTTCCAATGGTGTGAGGCTACCTACAGCGGACAAGAGGATGGAATTACAGGGAAATAGGTTCCAAGGTAATCAGGCCATGCTTTATATGCAGGAATATGAGGCATTTCACATGCACTTTCCCTTTAGGACTACAAGCTCAGGCACAAGCAATACAAATGGCAAAACAGCAAGGGTTTGTCGCAGCAGCAGTCGTAGCAGGTGCAGTCACACCCAACACAATTACAGCTGGGGAAAACGCCCCTGCCTCAGGGGCTGCAACAGCCCCAAGGGGGCCTGATGGATGGGGGAATGGCACTTCCGAGTATAACATAGGAGCCAGCACCAGCTGCAGTCATTGCAGTAGTGTAAGGGCAGAATGCGGTACCTCATTACACTGGGGTCAGCATGGTCGCAGGAAATCCTTTCCCGTTCCTGCAGAATAACACTCAACAATAGGGGGCCCTGCAGAGGGTTTCAGTGTGCCAAGACCTAGCAGTAACTGATGACCCCGGAAAGGAACCTGAAGTAGCAGTGTAAATAGGACCAAGAGAGTTTTCATTTCTCATAGATACGGGAGCCACCAAATATTGCATAAATAATCATACAAAGTAATGGACAAGCAGGGCTTCTCTGGGGCAGTAGTGACGGTTACAGTAACAAAAAATGTACCACTAACCATTGGGATGCAGCACATTATAGCACCCCTATCAGTGGCGTCACTCAAGGGGGGGGTGGTGGGGCCCCCCTGTGAAACCCTGCGCCCCCCTTGCACCTCCCCACGTAAGACGGGCAGTGACAATGTTCTCCCCTTACTTTTTTCTGTGCCCCCCCTACTTTTGTCTTTGGCCCCCTCTGTGCCCCTCCTAAATTTGATTCCTGGCGACGCCCCTGACCCCTATTGTATCCCAAAGACACGCCCATCAACATCCTGGGAAGGGACTTATTGAGCAAACTAAATGCCACAATATCATTCACTGAGAAAGGGATGATGTGCTCGACGCTAGGCGCCTATTACACATGAGTGGCCACACTCCTCTTAGCAGCACATGCCCATAGCATGATAAAAGACCAACCCATGTACCGTAGCATGTTCCTGTATGGTGATGATATATTGCTGGGATGGGTTCCAGAGATACTGGGGAAGGAGTTTTGGTTGGCGTCAGATTTTCTATTCCGACCGCAGTGCCAGAGGGAGCATGCAAAACATACCACAATAGTGCTACAGCTTGAAAAGGTAGTGATCCGCAAAGACATGGCGATCCTATGCAGAACAGATAGTGACAACATGGAATGGCATACAGTGTTATGCATTGAGCCAGCACAGACAGTCACAGGAGTAACGGATGAGCAATTGTTCTTCGATGGGGAGGAAGAGCGGGAGATGGTATTGGAGAGGTGGTTGCCTCTCACCTACGGATTTGATATGGAGACAAAATAGCACAGGGAAACCAGTGATGACAAATAAATTTCTGAGCGAAGCACTAGAGCAGTTTTACTTTCCCACCCACATGTCCAAAAAACACATTACAGCAGAAATAAGTAAAGGGTGGTACGTTCCGAAGTTACACAGGCATATGGCAGAGTTCACAGGGAATTGTGTGGTGTTTCAAATGATTTTGTCTGGTGATACATTGAAAACTCTGCGAGGGACATTACTGCAGCGGGAAGGGCCATTCTGGCACTTGCATATCGACAATGTTGATATGCAAGACAGATGCTCCTCTCTTAGGCACATGCTTGTTATTGTCTGTCCTTTTTCATGTTGGGTTGAGGCCGGGACCTGTGCTAAAAATGATGACAAAGTCAGCCTCAAAGTTCCTGGTGTGGGAGATGTCTTCAATATGGCAACATTTCACCGACAACATTTTTCAAGAGATAACGCACCTCCTGAGAATAAAACATAAGGAATGCACAGTGTACTGGCTGCAGGTGAATGGGATTGTTGAAGGATAAACGGCTTGCTTAAAGAACGCTTAGCAAGCTAACCACGTCATTGTGCAAAAAGGTGCTGTATTGCCTCCCATTAGTACGTTTTACTCTTTTTGCCCGGTGCAGATGATCATTTCACTCTGCACAAAATTGTAACTGGCATGAGGATACATGTGCCTGTTCCTTCTGCACATTCAATTTCAGACACTAACACTACAGCACAGGTTTTGGGAGAGAAAATGCAAAAATATGTAACTGAAATGACAAATGCACTCAAATACGTCTCACACCAGATTCAACGTTCAACAAGTGGGTCAACCAGCACCAAACAACAAACAACTGCACACGACAAGGGAGAACACCCACAAGCGCAGCTCCTCTATCCTGGTAACAGAGTACTCATCTGTAATTTTAAAGTGGCGGGAACCAAAATTCATTAGCCCTTATGAAGTGGTGTATGCGACATCCACGGCAGTCAAGGTAAACGGAAGGAGGGCATGGACCTACATTTCTGACATTCAAAAAGACAACAGCAGCACCTCCTTGGATGGAGAAGGGAGGGACCCAACTTGATGGGAAGTATTACCCAATTGTCATTAACATTTTGTTCAGCAATACAATTTTACAGAAAGACCACAAGTAAAAAAGAAGAGGGATATGTGAGAGGTTAGGGGAATGGGAGAAAATATAAAAATTATATGAAAGTTATAGAGATAGGAATGATTTGGTTCTTGTTTTCTTTTCTTCTCTTCTTTCTCTGATTTTATTGCATAAGGAAAGTAGGGGGGTGTCTACCAACAATGGAAAACAGACACTCACTAAAAGGAGTACATTTAATGCCAACAAGTCCTTTGTCTCTATTGGGTAGGGGGAGACACATCATCTGGAAATGTCTTGTATCATGAGATGAAGCGGGGAGTTCGGCAAGAGAGCACAAATGGCAGTTGTTATGTGTGCTCGCTAATCCCACACATTACAGGGACACCAAAACAATTCTTGCTGCAAGAAGTAACAGGAGAGATGGGCGGACGTCTAATGAATCTGTTGTTATGTAGGACTTGGGGCTTGTTTCAAGGACATACAGTAGAGGTAGAATGGATAGACGAAGGGGGGGAGGTATATGCAGACAATTACACACAGCTTGAAAGCATGACCAAGGAAGAAGCAACAAAACATGTCTTATTAGAATACATTACAGAAGGGGAGCGAAGGGGGGAACAGGTGGCCTGCATCCACAGGAGGATGAATTGGAAGGACTCAACAGAACATGATATACCGTGGTGGCCCACTAGACCCCTGATGCAGATTGGGGGTTTGGTGTTTCACAATGGCAAATGGGAACGGGGTATGGTGCGGTGTCATGCAGAGGGGCATGTGGGATATGAAGAAGGGGTGGTGAAAAAGGTATATAATGACTGCAAGACAATATGGAATGCTCTTTGACATGGATAGACGAGAGACTTCAACCAGAGTACATAAAGCCACTGACACAGCTTTCCTTATGTTTCAGAGCAAAAGGGCCAATTGTAATGGGGTTTAACACTGGCTGCGGGAAGACAATGAGCATCCCGGCATTTCAGAAAGGGACAGCAGCAGTGATGGATTATTGGTGGCACCATGGATGTAGAGCATATGACCAGCTGCCTCCAGATTGGGGAGGGGTGTGCAAGCTTGTGACCCTTCTCAACCCTGCATTGATCGTACCCCATGCAGACTTACTACCTTTCAATGATTTCCCAACACTGTGGCAAAAAAGAAGGGAAAGAGAATGTAAAGAGGCGAAATGTGAACAGAGGCAAGTGGTGAGAAGGAAAAGGAGCAGCAACTACATCTCTGTGGAATCATCATAGAGTTTGGATGCAATCCCACAGCACTTAAGACACTTTAGAAAAGCATTGGTCTTCTTTGCATCCTTACTGCTCCCTGGGGTACAAGCAGCCGTAAATGCCAAGTGGCTGCAGATTACCCGTTATGAGGTGCTACAGATGGAGAATGCAACTGAAAAAGGACTGAATGCAGTGCAAGAGGAGCTTTGTGCCTTGCATCTGGTAGTCCTCCAGTATAGGTTTGTTGTAGATCTAATGACTGCAATGGAATGCAGAGATTGCCATAAAACTGGGAGCAGTTGCTGCATGGCGACACCTACCAATGATGCTGCCAATAGGACACTCACAGAAACTGTTGAAGAGTTACATGGATTACATGAAAAGATGGTAAAAGAGATATATGATTTTGCCTCAGACAGTTGGCTTGACTCACTGTGCCTGCGTACCTGAGTGGCAAAAGGGCCACGGTCCAAAATAACTTTCTGTGTGCTCCTCATGATGCTTGTTGCCTTCTGTGTCGGAAAGTGGATCTTCAAGAGTTTTAATTGCAGCAAGGGGAAAGTATGGTATATAATGACTGCTAATAAAGTTGGTGACAAGGGTAGTGGGTGTGAGATGCATCCTCCCGGGGTGAATGAGGGTGAGGATGAAGTGCATGTGGTCCTTGCTGTGCTGCCACCAAATGCAGAGGACTATGATGTTCCTGAGATGGACAGATTGCCTGATACTGTGGTCCACATTAGATACGAGGATGAGGGAGGGGACATGGTGACGGTAACACAGCTATGGATACCCAAGAGCAAGAATAAAGAAATGATAGGAAAAAAGGTGTCAATCGAAAGATCGATCAAAGGAGGGAATGCAATGAAGGTCCTGATTCAGCGCGAGGCAGAAGGAAGCACTTACCGACTGTGGGAAAAATTGGGGCATGTGGCGACACCCCCCAGGGGAGGGACACAGGATCACTGTAAGCTGTACCCAGCTTCAGGGACAAAGTCTGGACGGAAACAAGGGGGAGACTTCCTACACATCACATCCTGAGGTGTACCCGCAAGGAAGGCCAAAGCACAGGTAAGTGCACCCCAGAGGGATACCATAGATAGTCCTTTCACAGTATGCCAGATTGAACACACAGCAAACACACTGTGGCTGAGGGTTGAGGGAAACTGAACTCTGGTAGCTTGTCTCCAGCTGACCACCATCGCTGGGAACAGCAACACACGATATAATCAATTAAGTTCGGCGAGCCAGTCCCAAAGTAACTCGTGGCAGCTGGAGAAATGGACCATACCCGGCGAGGCACTTGCAGAACACCAAAGGGGGGTTCAAACTGCCCTTTGGTTGTTAGGGATGGGACAGTGGATGTGGAATTAAGGGGCGCTCCAAGAAGAGCCAATCAGACGGTAGGTTTTGGTGTCCCTGAAAAGCTACAAAACAAGAGTATGTCCGCAAGGATGTTTGCGAGGGTTCTCATTGAGCAGGTGCTGTGTGAATGTTCCCCTTCCCACTCGATAGATATGCCTTTTGTTTCTTCCTTTTGTGGTGCTGGCCAATGGCAGATGAATAAAGATCGAGAGGACAGCACAATCATGTTAATACTAATTGCAAATAGTCTTCGGGGTGGAGCAGGAGGCAATGTGGTGTCACATGAGGGGGGGGAGCAGCCTGGGAGCCGACAGGTCTCTTTTGCTCCAATGATGTCAAACTAACATGTTTAGATACAGAGGCATGACGTATTCTAACCAGTCAGCTTTGTTAGAGTGGCAATGACTTGGAGTTTGAAATGCAACTGTTTCTAACTGTACACACATTGAATTGTTAGCAGTATAAAAGCATTGTTCGCTATGAACCAGTTGTCAGCTCTCATCAATTAGTTCTGATCCACCTTGTTCTTTGATTTATGCTTACCCAGCTGTAATAAACAGCTTTACTTCTTGTCTGGTGTACACTCCTTCTTGGACTACTACTGGTAACTCATTGAATACATGCCATTAGTTGACCCCTAATGCATTTTGACCAAACTTACACCTGAAGAATTGATCAGAGTGACTAAGAAACTGAGAGCCTCAGGAATCCCAATCAAAGTAGACACTAGTTGATCCTCTGATTGAGCTGTGCAATCTTTCTCTATCAACAGGAAGAATCCCCCCACTCCCTCAAGACTGCCATGGAATTGCCACACCTAAAACCCCTCAAGCATTTCACCACAACTCTGGAAAATCATCACCCAATCTCTAATATATCTTTCCTAACCAAAATACTAGAGCAAATGACTATTGCCCAACTTGCAACATACAGTGAAGATGGTCACCTGCTACATGATAACCCTTCAGGTTCTGCTCTAACAGGTGCTCTACAACCAGTCTCCTTTATAGGAGAGAAGAAATACTGGAAGCGCAATAGGATAATACCGCTACTGTGCTATAATTTCTTGACTTTTCTGCAGATTACTATACTGTAAAGTATGACACTTTATTATAAAGCCTTAAATCCCAAATGGGCATAGTTGTTACTGCTCTCGAATGGGTCTCCCATTACCTAAATAACTGCATCTTATCCAAGAGGTACATTATGACACGTGGGATGCATCAAGGGTCTATAATCTGGACATGCCTATTTAAAGTGTACGTCAAACCCCTGTCAGATACAATTGACCCCTTTATAAACTCTTTCTAACTACATGCATATGATTCACAGGTCTTCCTGAACAGCCCTGCGGCAAAGGACCCCGAGGCAAAGGACGGCCCCAAGATGTGTCTGCAGGTGTCAGCAGGGGAAGCCAATGAAGCCAGCAGCCAACAGACACCAACAAAAACTGTGAGTGTGGCATGGTTGGGGAGTAGAGCAATTACTCTACTCCAGAAAACCTGTGCCAATCTATCTTACCTCCCAATAACATAGACTGCCATAGACTCACACCAGAAACACTCAGAAAGATTTGTAACCACCAGACTGAACTTATTTGTGACAGGATTGTAGAAGTTGCCTTGCATTACATAGTAACATAGTTGTCAAGACCAACACGCGCCACATTTAGATAGAAATATGAATATTGGCCTGCGTCACATCTAGATAGGACTCTGAATGTTAGCATGTCCATACTTAGACAGAACTGTGAATATTAGCAGGTCCACATTTAGACAGAATTGTGAATATTGGCCTGTGTTGCATCTAGATAGGACTCTGAATGTTAGCCAGTCCACACTTAGACAGAAATGTCAATATTAGCAGGTGCACACTTAGACAGAATTGTGAATATTAGCATGTCCACACTCAGACAGAATTGTGAATATTAGCATGTCCACACTTAGACAGAATTGTGAATATTGGCCTGCGTTGCATCTAGATAGGACTCTGAATGTTAGCATGTCCACACTCAGACATAATTGTGAATATTAGCATGTCCAAACTCAGACAGAATTGTGAATATTGGCCTGGGTTGCATCTAGATAGGACTCTGACTGTTAGCATGTCCACACTCAGACAGAATTGAGAATATTAGCATGTCCACACTCAGACAGAATTGTGAATATTGGCCTGCGTTGCATTTCGATGGGACTGTGAATGTTGACATGCTCACACCTAGATGGAATCCTAGGCATTGGCCTGCGCCGCATCTAGATAGAGGTGTGAGGGTCGACAGGTGCCGCACCTGGATAGAACTGTGAATGTTAGCATGCTAAAGGTCAGGTAACCCACTAACCAATATAAGCTCAAACTCTGCATACTTATCTCACTCAAAAAACTCACACAACCATCTCTCGCACAGCAAGCCGCACGCACTTCACAACACTGCAACAACACATAAGCCGGAGCAACAGCACACGCGGACTGACACTGATCCAATATCCGCACCAAAGCTCAGTATCTGGTGTATACCGAGCTGAAGCTGCCAACAGAACATCACTCCTCTCACTATCATACTCCCTCTTCACCTTACTAACCCATCCCACCTTATCATTTGCTGATCCGCCAGAGCGCCTTGGGACCAATTCCGTTGGTGGCGGTGCGCGGTACAAATACCTTTAACATTTAACATTTAACATTTAACATTGAACATGGAATCTCATAAGGACAAGAACAAATGCATTGCAATATCATAGACCGACATGGTGATCACACTTCTTCCATGTTCGACTCCCTTTATTGTACAGCACTCTGTTGCTATCTGGCTAGGTGTGCTCTATTTACATCACCTACATACATACATGTTATCAGGGATTTTACCGTACATTGCTTCTACCTTTGTTGTCTCTTGGCGCCCCATACATTACAGAGTTTCTCCAAAAGGATTGGACCAGGGATAATACATTCTGCCTGAATGCATCCAAGGTAGAACTTATTTTTCTTTTACATCACACTTCCAAAATATTGCTTTTCAATTGGCCCAACCTGATGGGTTGATCCACGAACCCATTGGAACAAGTGAAACAACTTGGGGTGCAATTCGGTTTCAAATTTACTCTGTAGCCCTGAATCAATGCAAAAGCAGAAAAATCACATATGAAAGTACACATCTTAAGAAAGAGCACAGCATATCTAGAAATTAATCACAAAATAGATGGGACTTGGGCTCTGGTCATGTGTCATTTAGAGTATTGCAAACAACTAAATATTGGATTAAATAAATAACTAGTGGTAGCACCTGGTGTTGCACGGGTCTGTAGCTGACATGCACGTGGGGGTCTGCGATAGCCTTGTGTATGTTTTATTGTGTCATAACTTATTATTTTTGAAAAATCGCAAAATTGGCGATCTTCCGAAATCGCCTATACTGATAGCTCAGGGCCGGACCCCGCTCCACCACTCTCCACCCCTGGCAATCTCCCGAAATCCCCTATACTGATAGCACACGGCCGGACCCCGCTGCACCCCTGTGCAGGGCCAATGGGTGAGGTTTGTCAAATTTCACTATTGCCATTACACCCCACACTGGTATGCTGACCATGTGTCCTAACTTCCTATTTTTGGAAAATTTGGGAAATTGACCATCTCCCAAAATCACCTATACTCGCCCTGTGCAGGGCAAATCTGTGGGATTGGTCAGATTTCACTATAGTGAGTACACCCCAGACTGGTATGCCAACTGTGGGCTAAAATTGAAGCCCACCAACTGTTGTGTAGCTGGATCCAACAATCGCAAAATAGGCAATCTCCCAAAACCGCCTAATCTCCCGAAACCACCTATACTGATTGCACAAGGCTAGACCCCACTCTGTGTAGGGGGAAATGGGTGTGGTTGGTCAATTTTCACTATCAGCGGTACACTCCAGACTGGTATGACGACCGTGGGCCAAAAGTTCAGCCCACAAACTGCACTTGCCATAGTGCCATAAAAAAGTCCAGCATGATGCATACACCCTGTCTCCCGGGCCATTGCTTTTGGTTGCAGGAGCAGGAGGCTCGCACTGTGGACGGATGGAGAGTGGAGATGTTGGTGTGAGGAGAGTCCACAGAGATGGAGGAGTGTGGAGAGGTGACAGCTGTAGTGAAGAGGAGGAGGTGATGGTTACAACTAAGGTGAAGGTCAATGAGGTACCTTTAGATGAACATGGTATCCCCCTTTTTCCTCTAAAAATGTCCCTTCACTCCCCTAGATCTCTATGGGTTATTGTAGATCAGATCCTTATTTTCCCATTGACATTAATTTATACAGACACCACTTTAGTACTGAGACGAGGAAGAAGCAACAACAAGAGACAAAATACTCTAGGAACAGCAATGTGCCGCCTAGTGGTCAAAGAACCAATAGTCTTGCCAGGACATTTATATACCAGCAATAGAGGAAGAAGAGAGAGAACAATACCGGCTGTGGGCGTGAACAGAGCAAGTCTCCCTTAGAAGCTTTCCAGAGGAACGAGAGTGTGCCGGTGTGGTGGAGCAAGGAGGCTTGCAGACTAGAGCCGCAGCAAGAAAGCAGCAGGCCAATAGCAGAGGAGAAGCTCTGGGGCATTCGCAGGTGCAGGCAAGCTGGACCGGGCTTAGGGGAGCTCTGATTCGAGACACTGGGAGAAATGGTGACTGTGGAAGCTAGTCGGAGCCGGAGGAAGTGAAAGCAAAGCAGACTTCACCGTAGTGGGTGATACTGTTCACCGCGGGAGAAACCAAAAGGTGCCAGACGAAACCAGTGAGTCGTGTGAAATGGCAAAGGGACACTGCGGCATATTGGAGGCGGCCTGTATTAAGAAATAACAGAAAGTGGGAAGCTGATGCAATGTAAAAATGCAAATAATATTTGACGTATAACCAAGCACTTTTTGAATACTTGCTGAATGAAATAATTTTTGTGTGGAAACATATGAATATACAGAAACTGTGAACTTTGAGAGAACAAGCATTGGCCAGAGCCATATGAACTAAATTACAGAAAAGTGTGGTTTCAAGAGAAACAAGTATTGGCAAGAGCCACAAGGATATGGGAAGTGTACCATTTGCATATTGGCAAACAAGGTAAGGTAAAGCTTCAAGAGGGTGTGAAATGAGCCTGAGCTCAATCCCAGTGTAAAGGTGAAATAGTGGCAATGTGAAGGTGAAGGGGAAATCATTAAGGTGTATCGGTCGTGTGACCTGTAATGGGTGGACTGCGTGGTCCTACAACTTCACCTAGACCGAAAACACCCATCAATGGAAAGCCAATTGAAATGCCTGCAACAGAGCCTGTGAGTGAATCTGAAGGAAACCAGGTGTGAATCGGAATTGAGGATTTTAACTGTGTGGAATTGGGCTTCGTAAACTATCCTGAAGCTTTGGGGAAGGAAAACCCCTTTTGTGTCTTGTGAACTGTTTGGAAACCTTGGAGAGGGGAAACCTTTTATGGGAGACTTTGTGGACTGTCTTGAATTGTGGGGAAGGGAGATCCTTTCCAAACCAGAGCTGGAAGAACCTTGCAACTGTCATTTGAACACTTATGATTTTGAAGCTGACTTGGCTACACAGTGTATAGGAATAGATGTGAGGGCAAGTATAGGTTTTGCCACAGGCAGGTATTTATTTTGGACATCCTGACATAAATTATCTTTAGTTTTGTTTAGGTAGGGAAAACCAACCTTGGTATAGGGCATGATAGGCCCTATTCCAACCCTCTTTTTGATTTAATAAAAGTATAAAGAGAAAACTTGAATTCAGTGTCTGTGTCTACTTCGAGATGCCTTCACAGGGGTTATCAGCAAAGCAGAGACTGCTACATCTAGATGTGGCAGTATTGGTAAGGCAGAGGTGGTTACATGAGGTACTTGTGCAATTAATAAGGCAGAAGTGGTTACAAGAAGAGGAGGTGGTATGAATAGGAAGACAGAGGTAGTTACATCAAGAGGTGGTTGTGACTGTGATGAGGAGGATATGGGTATATCACAAAATGATAGTGACAGTGATGAGGAGGACTGGTCACAGAAGGAGTGAATCAAAGGTGACCAGCAGTGGTAAAGAATGTTGTGGGAGCTTGAGAACAAGAACACCAAGTTCATTGAGGTGTATGGAGCGAGGCAGAGCATAGTGAGGTCATTAGGAGCCAAGAAATAACACCAGATGCCCTTGGGCCTGTTGGTTTGCGCGTTATAAATAAACAAATACAAATACAAATACAGATGGAGGCAATGGTATATGAAGGAGGTGGTGCTACAATAAAAACATGCCCGACTAGAGATAGGAGTGGCTTCTTCGAATCAAATGAAAGGACCAGACACGTTGAAAATCTAAAGGTGGTAGAGAGACCAGAGGACAGCAGCACCCCTAAAATCAGTCAATGCAGGAAGGTTCCAGGGGGCTAATATGGTCCTATAAAGAACCAGATGATGAGAGGAGGAATGCAAAGTCGTCAGGAATGACAGCACTGGATTAGAGAGGCGATACTGGAAGAAATAGTAGAGGCTCAGGGTTGTACTGGCCAGATGGACTACTGCTATACCTCTTGTTGGCTATAACTGCAGAGAATCCATTTAATAAATTGATGCTTACAATACTTTGTCTAGAAAGTCTTGCGTTTCGGTTCTTGCAGATCATCCACCTAGTCAGTTTCCTTAGCAGCGCATGAGATCCATCAACATGGCAATAAACCGAGACTTGCCAGCATGGGTAGACCAACCCCTCTTTGACAGAAAAGGACTTAGCCATGACCTTTGGTGTTCTACTTGATCCTGGGAAGGCCTGAGCACATCAGGCTGACCAGGAATGACACTGTGAGACCGTCTAAGGTTGGGGCGGACACACTGACAATTGACGAGAACCATCATGCCAATTTTAATTTGAGTTTAAGACCCTATTTACGTTCATGGGGCACACTGTGTAATCATACGCTAAATGAAACTGTTGTACTTGACACTGAGGACTTATTGTCTTTCTTGATCCCAGTTGCCCCAAGTAGCAAATGCTATTGTATTCTTTCAAAATACCACTATGTGAAAACTCTAGCAATGTAACAGCATAGGAGACACCCACTTCTGTCTGCTTTGTAAGACACACAAAAACACACCTCAAATTCACACACACACACACTCAGTTTCCAGAAATGTGCAAGTACATGTTGTGGAGGTTACCTGGAGAGTGCTTGTAGAGGGAGGAGTCAAGCTGATGATATTAGTGGTTAGTCATTTTTGAGAGGTCGAAACTTCCCATGATCATGGCCCAGACTTCAGGAGGCAGAGATTCAGGTAGGATATCTAAATCATTGAGAACAAGGTAAATGGAGGGGAATCGATTAATCAAGAGACCAATCCACTCCCTTTCTCCGGCAAGCAATAAGAGTGAAAGAAGTCAGAGTAGGTGGCACCATGAGTGTGAAGAGCTGGTATTGTGGCAGTATTCAAGTTTCACCGGTGGTCATTACTACTCACTCGGAAGAGTTATTCTTAAAGAGGATTGTTAGAAAGAAAATCTTGTTACAGGTGGATTTGGCATCCCAGAGCCCTAAAGTAGGTTCACTGGAGGAGTGGGGGTGTGCCAAGTGGGAAGTGCCATCATCAGGGAGACTACAGAGGGAGATGAGTTTAGAATAGGTATGATCCGATTGACACATGGATTGCTTGCGATCAGGTAAAGTATTGGGATAAAATGGGATTTCAGAGAAGGGTGGGGGATACTTTTTACTGTTCTATTGGGACACAGAGAAACAGCTGCTTGACATCTGCTTTAGTGAGTATAACTTTGAGGTATGGCACAAGCCACAGAATATATTCTTGCAAGGGATGATGATATCAAGGCACTATTTGAGCCACGAGGTTCCACCCTTAATCCATTCAAAAGGTTGACCTCTGAACCACAGGACCTTAGATCTAAATTTTCTGAAGTTAGAACGTCTCAGTGTCAGGGAGATTAATACGTTTTGGGATCAAACTACATTGACCCATTATTTGCAAGAAAATAAAATACCCAGAGGTCTCCTCATATTAATTTTGTCAGATTTTGAAGATCCGGCAGATAGTGACCTAGCCTCAGAATTGGAGGCCAATTTGACAACTATTTCGACTACGCAGACATCAAGACGAAGTGAAACTTCGCAAATCCCGGAAATTCTCATGAGATGACAGAGATTACTGGGATAACAGGGTATATACCTATCAACCCAAGTATGACAAAGTTTCTAGATCAAGAAACAGTAGTTTAGCATCCTCACCCGCAAGTTCAGCAGTTGATAGTGATGGTGAGAGACAGAGTACCAGCCATGATCAAGTTAGTACGGCAGGTAACCATGAAACCAATCCCTCTGACACTGTGAGATCAGACGATTCTGAGACCCCGACAGGGGAACATGAAACAACTCTAGAAACATCAACTTTTTAGAACAGATACGTCGTTACAAAAAAGGAAACTGCCAAGCGGCCCTAGCAGCTTTGAAAAAAGTTAGATTCCAAATCCCAGTGGTGACAAATACCACAACTCCAGACCCAAACCAAGGGGCACAAGGGGTGGCCAATCTGGCTAGCGGAAACGCCTCTCCAAAATTATGCAGAGTAACAAGAGCATCATGTCAACAAACACTGAGGAACCAGAACAGATAAATCTGATTCATAATTTGAGCACATATCCACTCTCTCCAGATGAATGATCAGTCCTTAACAAAGGACTTTCTTTTGCTCCATCAGGAGTTAATGATTATGTCCAGATCCAAATTGACCTCTTTAAATGTATTCGTACATTGAAATTAAAGACATTTTTTTCTACACAGGTTGAGTACTTCACAACCAAACACACCATAACCATTCCTTCGGATATCACACTACAAACCATGCTTAATACACATGTGCTAATGTCCTTAGAAGACTGCGAATATAACCCAATGATCAATGTTATGGATTTACTCAAAGAATTAAACATTCAACAACAAAGTTTAAAAATTAAAGAGCTAACCAACAAATCCAAATTTGTGCCTGTATTTCCTAAGGATAATATAATTGACACCTTCCATCAAGCTGTGCTCAACGACATTCATAGACTCGAGGATCTATCTAAAAAGAAAGGCAAACTCAGTACTAACTTATCAATTACCGAATAAAAAGTCTTGCAGAAATTAGCTTCTATCGACACGTTAATAATAAAGGAAGCTGATAAGGGGGGGAATGTGGTGATTATGGACAATGATGACTACATTATAATGGGATTAGAACAACTTAACTCCCCTGGATGTTATGAGACACTCCCCTCCAAACATATCTCACACTTACGTATGGTAGTAAGTGCTCTTTTGTCTAAATGGTGCTCACGTGGCTTTCTTACTGATGTGGAGAAACAATTTTTAACCGTTGATGGTCCAGTCATGCCCACAACCTACTTTTTGCCGAAAATACACAAACCTTTTAATAAGATACCAGAAGAGAGACCAATTTTAAGTGGAGGTGGTGGCATAATGGAATCAATCTCGATTTACATTAATGAATGTTTAGCTCCTATGATCATTACTACACCTACTTTTGTCAGAGATACCATGCATATCTTTCAAATATTTGAACAACTTACCTTTATTACAGATTTGATGCTGGTCGCACTAGATGTGAAAGCTCTGTACACCTCTATTGATCACCAGAAGGCAATTGCAATTGTGGATTATAATTTTCGGGAGCACTCTGCTTCATTTTTTGATCATATTGAAATGATGAAAGATCTTTTGTTATGTGAACTATCCAATAATACTTTTCTGTTCAATAATATATATTATAAACAGCTAATCGGCTATGGGGGCAAGCTATGCGCCAGCCCTAGCTAATATTTTTATGCACCAATATGAGCAACAGTATGTATTTGACTATGGTACTTTTCTACAACATATCTATGTGTGGAAGCGATGCATAGATGATGTGAATGGGTCGTGGATTGCCTCAATGAATTTGTGACATACCTCAACAATAATGACTGGGGGATACAATTTACTCACACATATAGTAACTCCTATATAAAGGCCCTCATTACGACCCTGGCGTTGGACCATGGTGCAAATAGCACCATGGTCCATGCCGGTAACTTACCGACTCTGCCATGGCGGAATGGGGAATTACCGCCCCATTCCGAGGTTGGCGGGGCGGTAATTCCCCATGCCGCCAGGGCCCTTCCCTATTCCCATTTTTGCCCCATAGGGCTCAATGGGAATGGGGAAGGCGCTAAGTACGGTGCCGCAAATTGCGGCACCGTACTTGGCACCAAGGTCCCTTTGCGGGTTGGTTTTTAACGCCTGCAAAAAGCAGGCGGTAAAGTCTACAACCCGCAAAGGGACCTCGTAATCAGGCGTTAAGGGTTTAACGGCGCCGCCACCTTTTACGGCGTCATTAACCCCTTAACGCCTGGGTTGTAATGAGGGCCAAAGTTTCTTGATTTAACAATTGTATTGTATTGTATTGTATTGTATTTTATTTTATATAGCGCCGGTAGCCCGTGGGCATCAGGGCGCTTGCACTTACAATACAGCAACAACAAGACAGACATAAAGTGACAAACACTGCGGTCTATTAAGGACCCCGAAACATTGCTTTCCCCAGGCTCTTCATCTGAAGAGGTATGTCTTCAGGTGCTTCCTGAAGGTAAGGTGGTTTGCCTCTGATCTCAGCACTTCTGGCAGGCTGTTCCATAATTTGGGGGCCATCACCACGAAAGATCTGCCCAAGCCAGATTTCAACTTAAAGTTGGGGACTGACAGCAGACATTTACCCTCCGAGCGTAGACTTCTCCTCGGTATGTAGGGCACTAGGCTCTTTTTCAAATATACCGGCGCTGAGCCGTAGAATCAGCATATCAGAACAATCAGCATATCAGAACAGAGTTTTGTAACAAGGACATTTCACAAGTCCACCTCAGTCAATGCGGTTCTACACACTACCAGTTGTCACAAAAAAAGCGGTCATTTCTAATATACTAAAAGGCGAATTTATAAGGGCTAGAAGAAACTGCTCGAACAGTGATGATTTTAAACAAGAATGTCACGTGATACGGCAAAGATTTCTAGCAAGAGGATATGACCACTGTATCCTCAGCAAGGCAGACCAGGCCGTTAAAAGCATCAGGAGGGTGGATTTGCTCACTCCAAAAACATGTACAAACACAACACATAGTAACAAACTTAAATTCATTACACGCTTCAATGCAGACAGCTCTAATATGTATAGTATTGTAAAAAGACATTGGCATTTACTTCATTTAGACAGAGATATCACGACATGGTTGGACCCTACTCCTAACTTTATTTATGTTTATGTGTTGTTTATGTTTAGCATTTGTATAGCGCACCAGGTACCCTGAGGCTTAAGGGCGCTTATAATAAAGCAGGAACCCTCAAGAATATGCTTTGGCCTTCAATTATGTCCAACCCACAATCTAAACATACCTGGCTTCAACAGTCCGTTAACAACGGCTTCTATAAATGTGGGGGCTGTTCAATGTGTGTCCATGCGTTTGAAACCAACAAAGTTGAATTTGGCAAACTAGGCACATACAACGTCAACTCCTTTATTAACTGTAAGACCAAATTTTGGGTGTGTTGTATTATGTGCATATGTGGACAGCGCTATATTGGCAGCACAATTCGGCCCTTAAAGATCAGAATACGTGAACATCTGCCTACTATTTCAAATCAGGAGTCTAAATACCCGCTGGCCACTCATTGGCAAAAAGTTCACCAAATGGATAATAAAGCACTAATTAGATTTGTGGTAATGGCAAAAGTCTCCTTACCACAACAAGGTGGCAACCTTGTCCTCAAACTTAGGCAATTGGAAGCCCGACTTATATGCCAATATCGCACTGTGGCACATGGACTTAATACAGATCACAAATGTTCTGTTTTTCTGTGAAGCTATGTAAAGTAGATGAGTTACATGTGTTGTGATTCTGAATTTATGAATCAGAATTCAATCACTTGAATAATAAATGGACCTCATCCATAATTGGTCCTTCATGTTGCCCTGTATGGAGACACAGTAGTTTGTCCTTGAACTAACTGAATACTCACAGTGCCAGCTGTAGTTCTCCGTGGCTCACGGTGTCTAAAGACAAGGATTGATCAATTACGCTAATTAGAGCAAATTATCATTCTAACTAATGGTCCCATTTAGCCAACCTCGACAAGTATTAGTTTTTCTTAAAATGTTTCTGTTGTATTCTGCCTTCACCCCTTTAATGACGGTACCGCAGTCTCCCCCCCACCTTTCCTCTTACTTATTATTGTTTTTAAGACTTTCACTGGGGACTTTTCGCACAAGCTGTCTTTATAATTATACTCACTTAAGGTGGATTTCAAAGCGCTGGCTATCTGCATGAGCTACAATTATTGCCATTCATACATCAAACATGGCCGCCCTTGAGAGCCGCACGCCATGCTAAGATGTACTTTCTAGTCTCACGCTAAAGCTTAAACACAAGTAAATCCTTGCCGCATGCGGCTCCATCCACGGCATTCATGTGGAAACGCTGGTAAGTGATGGTCTTTCGCGTACGTCCCTGACATAGACTATCAGGGTCTGTGAATGTGCACGTGACCGTCTAGCAAATTTAATTATATTAATTAGCATATTTTCTCTCCTTTTCTCTCTCACCATAGTGATGTGATTTCTAATCGCCTAATGGTCTCAAGAATTATTGACGCCCATTTGAGTGCATCGAACTCGCAACAGCGAAAATATAGGTATGTGAAATTTAATACATACGGTTTTACAAACCCTTGGCTATAATGAATAATTAGTAGCAATTTTTACATCCGCTCATCAGTAATAAATATTATCCTTCGCTTACAGTGTAACCCATTGTTTTGAATAATCAGATCAGCATAATTCACAGTAACTATTGGTAAGTGGCACACAGCCCCTTAACATAATATTTTATGCCAAATAGCTACATGCCTAATATTGATAAATACTTTCATTACGTCTCTTCTTAGCGCTACGCACGTATTTCAAGGACTTCGAAGGTACAATACTAATTTTGCAATATACTTCCGTGGTTCAGTATAAGTGCACATGCTTAACCAGGATTGGATTATTTGCTAATATGGGATTTTTTCTTGTTTTCTCTTTATTTCTTGTCGCACATGGCATCCACTTCATAATGGAAATTCGACAACATTTAATTGTTAACTAATATCCTTTTTGATATGGTTTTTGATGTAATGTCATCTAACCTGTTTTATGGCAACTACCTTCTATTTTGATTGTTTGACTAATGTTTTGTGCAACTCACCCATTGTGCCCCTTTTGTGTTTTGAATTTTGGTCATATTGCACGAACCACCACTTATGTTGCATTTCTGTATTGTTTACGTATATTTGGTATGCAGCCTCAGAGGAAGAGTCTTACAGCTCGAAACACGTGTCAGGCTTCCTGTTCTCAATTAAATTGTGCAAAACATGCATTGACTTTGTTTTTTAAGTGCGCAGAGTGAAAGCAAACAACCCGCTTTTTGTGTAGATTTATGAAGGTGGGTGCCTGGCCTCCCCTGGTAAATGGTAGGGATAGAGTGAGTCAGAGGAGGATGAGGATGGGCAGGTGCATGTTATTAGTGGATAGCACTGGTTAACAGGGAGGGTCTCTTGACTCTCCTGACTAGTCCGTAATCATTTAATACATGCAGGTGCCAACCATTGAAGAATTCCCTTGCAAGTTGCAATGACGGTGAGGAGCACCTAGTTCCTTTTCCCTTTCTCTTGTGACTTTGCAGGAGATGTGTACACTGCAAATCCTGTTTTTTTGCATCTGTTAAATTGGTTTTGTGAATGAAACATACTTTTGTATATATTATCAAGAACCAATGATGGCATTGGATGAACATTTTGAAAGGTTTTGGCAAGGTGCTTACTGTATGCCATTGTGAACAGTTACTTCGAGTGCCATGGAAAGGCAGATAGGTGATAGGGAAGGCGTATGAAGAAGAAAAGTGAAAATGAGACTGGCATGCTTTTAACAGATCAACACAAGCCATACTCTAGCAGGGAACTCGCAGGCAGTGGCAGGTCTCAGACTTCTGACCAATGTTTGTAGTGTTTCTGCAGGTTTGTACCTTTTTACCGAATATAATGGTTCGCATAAGGTTCGAACAGCAAAAGTTTGATCCTTTGGTGGTAGCATTGTAAAAAAAAAAAATGGGGGCTGCGGGGGTGTCCCCCGTATCGCCCCGCTCACTATACTTTATAGTATAGTGAGCAGGGGATTTAATGCTGATATATTTGTATATGATCCTTAAATATATTTTAAACCAATCCAAGGTACAAGGGTTTATGGTTTATGCACTGAGGAATCTTCTTAATGGTTCTAGTAATTTAAATGAAGGAGGCCTGGCAGTTTGGGTTGGACCTCCTCCAATGGTGGCAGAGCCAGGATTCATTTGCATATGGCTTGTCCACTTCTGTACTGGTACATGCAGGCAAATGAATGATGGTTGGGAAGGTTCCCCAGAAGAATGCCAGTGGGTATGATTAATTGAAAAACGCCCATACGTCACTTTTTGGATTTAGCGGGTGGAGAAAGACCAGAGAGTGCTTCAAGCACCGAGTTGTACCGGCATTATTTAAGGAAGGGGTTTGGATGAAATGGCCGGGCAAATAGATCCACAGGAAAGAGAAAAGATCAGCCAATCGCCATCAACTAGAATAGCCTCAAAGACAGTTACCACACTAGTGATACTTCTTCTGAAATTGGCATCAATGGCCTAATAATATCTCATGCATGACAAGTGACATTTACAATCATAATTCCCAACTGTAATGTCAAAGTGCAAGAAGACCACCAGGATCTCTAACCTATTGTACCAAGAGTATCCCCCAACTTCCCTTCCTACATTTGCTGAAACATACACATTTAACACTCTGCATAGCTCACTGACTGTGTTGATCTACTTGTCTAGAAAAAACACAGCTCATATTTTCAGTGCTTTACCTTCCGACCCACCTTCCTTACGGGCAGCAAGTACAGCATTATCCAGAGTCACCCATTTTATCAGTTCTCTATTCCGCTAGTTATATTGTCAAGGAGCCCCCTTATCAAGTACCTGGCTATCAGTCTCTTGAGAAGCAGCAGCGCCAGTGAGAGCGCCAATGAGAGGAGCTTGCCCGTTATTTAGCCATTCTTACTGACAGGATTACATCCCCAAGCTGCACATCTTAAGGATCATGAAATGAGACCATCATGAATATTCAGGTAAATAACCCATCAGTTGTCTCCACACTTCCTGTTGAGGGGTGGATGCCCAAAGCATAGGGAGACATTAGCATCTTATTTGCCATTAGAGCAGACCAGACCACCCTCTCCCATCCAGTAATGCCCTGTATTGCTCCCTCTCCATCCAATTAGGTCATTCAGGATTGACCCAGCACAGACCTCAAAGACTCCACTGCTACATTGAGCCACCATCTCTTACAAATCTCTACATTTTTGAAGCAACCAGAAACTAGCTAGCCTGCAGTCCCTGTTTCACCCTGAGATTATCAAAACTCCGACATTGACCAGCATTGAACAGCGTCCACAGGTTCCATATCCTGCTGACCCCCACAGGTCTGGATCTCCCTATGATAACGTATTCCTCACCTCCTGACTCTGCCAAAGCTTTCCTCCAATGAGATACGGTGTAACCAAGTGGAGCTTCTTGGGAATTCCTGACCCGAGACTGGATGTTGTTAGCACGAGGATTGGAATCCCTTATTCCTGGCAGCAGCATGTCTCAGTAAACGCAGAGCGGTATTCCAGGCACCCAACTCTGTGTCATTTTTGCATCTTTCCTGTTAACCACTCAGATTAGTTCTGGAACTCTTAGGCTGCAAATAGGGAGTTCTCAGAGCCCCCTTTTCATATGCTCAGGTCATGGTAGCTAAACTGATGCTTGTTGTCGTTCCGTCCCACAGCAAACATGTCAGTAATTTATCAAATTCTCTGAAAACGGTTCCATGTGTTAAAATCGCGGTAAAAAGGCTGTGGTTTTGCCGCCGCAATGCATGTAAAGGATGTGACACCCCTACAACCCCTGCTCCCATTAAATGATATAATGGGGTACACCTTTACCGGGTCAAACCACAGCATTTTGCCGCGATTTTTTGTAAAGGCGACATTTTTCCTGCGATTCTATTACTGCATACCCTGAAAACACTCAAGGGACAATTGCAGAAAGACACCTGTGTTTGCCCTTATGGGAGATCAGTTTTTTAATCCAAAAATCTACCAGACTCCTAATCGGCTAGATCTTATCAGCAGGTTCCCTTGTAGTGAGTCCTTCAGGTTATGGTAAACAGTAACACCTAAATAGCTCAATCCCATTAGGCCCACTGCACCTACATTGGGAGTCACAGGGTGATGCCTAACTACATCTCCTGGGAACATATATGATTTGATGGAATTAATGCACAATCCCATTATCCTAAATAGTCAATTTCATCTAAACTACGGGGGGGGATATATGCTCTGGATTCTTCATATAGAGTAAACTGTCATCTGTGTATAACGAAACCACCTGGGGAAGACCCCTTAGTAGCAAACCTTCTTCAGCGAACTTTAATCTCAATCTGGAAGCCAGTGGCATCATTGCCAGAGCAGCCAAGGGCAGCAAACGAACATCCCTGCTGTATTGCCCTTTCAGCTCCCATACAAAGACATGTAGGGCCTGATTAACAGAAGCATTTTATAATGGTGCAATCCCATAGGAAAAACGCTCTGTGAATAAGGCCGGTAGTATTGCGCTTCTTCCACGTGCTACCAGACTCGTGTACAATAGTTCAAACAACTGCATCAAATCTGCTCCAAACCTGAAGCACCACAAACTTTGCAGCATGAACTGTAAGCTGTGCGCCCGAGGACACATAAGGGCCCTGCACATCATTCACGCTGCTGTAAGATCAGCAGGGAAGAGAGGAGAAGCAGGAAGAGGTAAGAGAAAGGTCTTGAGGTTTTTTTCTGGACTGAAGGAGATCTTGCTCAAGACGCATTGGGCCTCATTACGACCCAGGCGGTAAGTTACCGCCTGGGCCGTGACTTTAGCACCATGGCGTAAACTACGTTTACGCCATGGTGGTTGGCGGACTTACCGCCCCATTACAACCTTGGCGGGGCGGTAAGTCCCCAATCCCCATTTACCCTTCCCCATTCCCATTTTTGCCCCATAGGGCATAATGGGAGTGGGGAAGGCGTTAATTACGCCACCGTAAATTACGGTGGCGTAATTAACTCCATGGTCCCTTAGCGCCATGGATTTTAACACCTGCTAAAAGCAGGTGTTAAATCCGCCATGGCGCTAAGGGACCTCGCTGCCGTAAACCCCTTACCGCCTGGGTCGTAATGAGGCCCATAGACTGTTGCTGCGCAAACCATTTTTATCACAGCCACAAGAATCAACAGAAGAAGCCAAATACCTGAGCGGGCGCCGTAACATCACAGTGCCAATAATGGTGGCAAGGCACATATAGTACACCACACCACTGGCTGCAGGCATGGCTAACCAAATACATCAGTATATTGCAAGGACTACGACAAATATTCAATCGTGCTATTCACATAGATTCTCTGCCTACTAAAACCTGACTACGTCTCAACAGCTTTGACATCAGAATTCGGTGCAGACCTATGATAAATTCGGGCATGGTAAACACAAAGCAAGTTGCTAGCACTGATGTCACCCCTACTCTTCTCAACACCCATCCACATGCCTGACCGCATGGGTTGCTTCTCTACTGGAGGCTGGCCAGCTCTGCTAAGTCTTTTTTGGCCAAATGCACACACACATCATAATCGTGCTACAGGAGCACTCTGAAGTTTGGTCCTCCCAGGGCGTTCCCACTAACAGTGCATTGAGACCTCAATAATGGTAACATTGGCGCTATACAAATGATAAGTACAATTCCATACAATACAATAAGCTTTCCTAGAATCAAACTGAGCATAACATCTCTTTGGTTTTGTCTACTTTCCTATCTCTATCCAGCACCTCATTTTTTTAATCATCTCACTTGGTCCACCAGAGTTTTCCTAACTTCTGCAGCATTGCCATGATGGAGAATAGTCCTTTGTATAATTATGAGCCAGAAATTGGATATCAAATTACAACGGGAGGCCCTCATTGTCCTAGGGGCATGCCAGCCTTGAACCTCCAGCTAGGAGTAGCTGGTCTTGTGATACCAACATCTAACATACATTCGCAAGGTGGATGATCTGAGGGCACCCAGCTCCAGTACTTAGTCCTGGTCACATCAGAGGATACTACATCAGTGGCCAGGACAAAATCAATTCTCGTAAAAAAGCCTGTCTGCTGGGATTTAAAAAAGAGCATTCCCAATTACCAGGGTGATGAAGTCACCAGATGTCCAGCAATACACATTTCCAATGTCCCAGTAAGCATACAAGCCCCCTGTGATGATGACCCAGACCTAGAAGGGTACCTGGCTCCTGGGTCCAGAGGAATATTGAAATCCTAGGACCGGCCCTGCCAGCTCTGCCGATCCAGTACTTTGAGTAAACAAACAGCCACCCATATTAGCAAACCTTTCTCCCAAATTAGGCATCTCCCTGGTAGTCCTGATCCCACTGGAGCTGGTCTACTGTGTAATGCTCAGTAGCTACCAGACCTTCCCCACAATCGTGTTAGCCTTTATTGTATTTTATCTCGTAAACAGAAGCCCATCAAGTTTAACCTATCAGAAATGAACTATGAGAGAATTAGCCACCACCAGGGTATCACTACACTTGGGATCAGGCGCTTGGTCGACCATCATTCTCTAAGCTGGACCTATGCAATGCATCCCAGCGGCAGTAAAGAACTCATTAACATCTACTAGTAAAAGTCTACTGTGCTCCAAAAAAGTTGCATTCACAATGGTGGGGGGGAGGTGACAATCCGAATACCAACTGCACGACCCGTCTCACCTGCATACACAGAGTGTGAGTAAAGTAACATAAATCATCATCATCATTAAATCAAATATGGCATTTCCCTCCAGTGCACAAGTGACAGGGGCTCCAATCCAGCATAATGCCAAAAGTCCCATCCTTTGAGTAGTGGAAAGGACAGAACATAAGCCAATTCCAGCCTACGTGTCCCAGAAGGTAAAATACACTTTCACGCAGCTTAATGGGGGTCATTATGATCCTGGCGCTAGGGGGGTAATGGGGCCGTTAACCCCCTAGTGCCTCATTACGAGGTCTCCTCGTGGGACCCGCTAAGGACGCCTGGTTTTACCAAGCGTCCTTAGCAGGTCCCGCGAGCAGACCAGGATGCAAACAACGGGCCCGTCATTAACGGGCCCGTTGTTTGCATCCTCCCCATTCCCATTCAGCCCTATGGGGGCTCGAATGGGATTTGGGATGTACAGGGTCTGGGTTCCTGGAATGGGGAAATACCGGGCCCCCCAAGGTCGGAATGTCCCGGTATTTCCCCACTCCAGGAACCCAGACCTGGTACCCGGAATGGGGGTAGCCATGCTGCAAATAGCGGCATGGCTACCTCTAGGGTCGTAATGGCCCCCAATGTCTGAAAGCAAGCAGATCTAACTGTCTTCGTTTCTGGATCTTGTGATGGTGTTGGAGATTCAGGGCCTAATTCACAGAAGCGTTTTATAATGGCAAAACCCCATTGGAAAACACTCTGTGAATTAGGCCCGAAGAGTCCAAGATCCTGACAGGAATATCATCCTGAACAAGATTGATGCACTCCTCACCCACCTGTCACCTCAGCTGTGCACTGAGGGTTAGGGGTCCTTGTATTAATCACCCCTCTGCTGCCCAAACACTCAGGAGGAAAGCACAGGGGCAACGTGCTCTCCTTGGAAGCAAGGCGACATGGAGCAACACAGGTTCGATCCCCGGGTCCGCGCTTAGAAACCTCTGGGTATTAAGCGCGTTATAAATAACCAATCATGTCATATCATGGCAGCCCTCCCCACCAGCCTCTTTGCACTCCTCATCCTTCAGCCCCTGGGAGTGCTGCCAGTCACTTGCAAACTCCGGGTACTCAAATAAAGGGGCAGCCCCATCATGAATAACTTTGCATTTGGCTGGGTAAAGGAGCATAGATTTAAAACCTAGGCATTGTAGGGTCAGTTTAATCAGAACACATAATTGTCAAGCACTGGAAAATTTATTTTGCTCAAAATTGACCTTTATTTGTTCGTGCGCTAATATGTGAGCATAAGCACACCACATTCAACATCATGTTTTATTCTAATCAATTCTACTAGATCCACATCTACAAAATCTATCCATCAAACCAATATCTAAAATGTCTGTCTAATTACATGGGATAAAGTCAATTTATCTAACCGAGTCTTTGTTATAATGACACCTTCTACAATTCAAATTTAACAACCATTAATCATGTGGTAATTTAACAAAAAGTGCATGTAGTCCAATTTTCATTATAATATCATGTCGACAGTCTCAGGCTAATTTTCATTCCCAGGAGTAATTCGGTGGTGGGCACCTATATGCATGCACTTTGGTGTGCACAGGCCCCCGCCACGATGGTGCAGTGCAAAAGGTGGCATATACGCATGTGCACCATCTTTCGCCTTGCACCTTTGCACTCCACTGTGCAAATGAGTAAACACTACCAAGCAGGCTCCATGGTAGGCCTATGGAGTCTGCCTGCTTTATTCCATGCTGGTGCATAAAGCTGGCAGGGTCAATAGGAATCCCCAGCAGGTGTAAAAGCTTTACCCAAAGCTTTTACTACTTCCATTAGTGTTACACCCAGGATGAACATGAGCTACTCTGTGAATCGGTCCAATGGGAGGTTATTGAGCTAATTGTCCAATCTCCCCCTGATTAGTAGGACTTTTATCAGGACAAATCAATAGCAGTATAACTAATGTAGTCCCATCTATCAATAGCATTGCATTGTCACAGTATCCTTCATTGCTCTATTGCCAAAGGGCCCAGGATTCAGTTCCTCCTTATTTACACCTTCTTTGCAGTGTGGCCTTTGATGGGCAGAGTTTAATGGAAAGTATTTCACTCATGTGCACTGTATGCTTTGTGACTGTGATTCCAGAGGGAGGACAATAAAACTGATTTTGCGCAATTTTAATCTTAGACAGTGCAGGCTAGCTTTGGTTTTGATTTTATCGGCCAATACTCCTGTGGTGGCTTGGCCTTTACCGCAATATCTGCAATGTGCCTTGAGTCTAAGGAAATCTTTCATGAATTCGATACTTGCCTTATGATCTTCCTTAATCATTATGTTTATACCAATAATATTGTAATGATTTCGTCTATATTGTTGTGTGTTTTATCACAATTCTTTATACTTTGATGGATTTTATTTGAAATCCGAATAAAGTTATTTGGCTGACTGACTGTGATTCCATAGTGTTCTCTATGGGTGAGTTTAATCAGCGAATTATAGCTCCTGGCCCTCTGGAACATTTGGCAATCCTGCACCATTTTCAGATATGATGAGCCCCAGGTGAGTTTCCCCTTTTCTCTGGAGTTATGTAATATGTCCTAATTTTCATGATAGTTCATTATGCTTGCATTCATCGCCTGGAGGGAGGGGCATGAGTTGGTGGCATGCCCAATTACCTCTGTGTTTGCTCCACTTTGAAAACAGACTCCAAGAGGAGTTTTTCGAGAGAGGCAGTTGGGTCTGTCCACCAGCCCAAGGATAAGGGCACTATTATGGCAACAGTAGCCCTCTGCATCTTTAGTTCTTTCCAAGTCACAAGCCAACCTGCGTTAAATGTGAGTGTAGCGCAAAACTGTAAATTCAAGTGTTGATGCCCCATTTTAAGTGCCAGTGAATCGCTGGAAGTGTTGTCGTATGAGCGAGATTTCAACGTACACCTCACCAATCGTCTCTCCCAGTGCTGTTTGGAATTGTGTCGCGGATTTCATGGATCTCTGTCTTTACTTCGCCAGAAGTCACTTCGCCACACACTCACTTCCTCATGATGACATCTGCATACCTTTACTCCTGCATTCTTTCACTTCTCCGTGCATTCACTTCGTCATTGCAGAGGGAGACCATGTTTACCACCATTTTTCCCTTACCCATAGTCTAACCACTATGCCCCAGAACCAGAATCCTAACCTTACACCTACCTTACCACTTACCTTACCATAGCCATTCCCACCAAATACAGATGAAGTGAATGAATGAAAAAGTGAACTAAGAAGTAAGTACATGACAATGTGAGATGAAGTAAGTGCTGGTGAAGTCTTCTAGCGAAGTAAAGGGGGGATACCGGATTCCATGCACTATGGCCGGGGATTGCAGTGGGTCTCTGGAAAAGCGTTCTCAGGTAATTAGGCCTGTGTTAAGACATCCATCTTTGCTTGTTTATCAATTCTTGGATTGACGCCACCATCCTCGCAATGGTTACACTCCAATAATGATCACGTATGGTCTGCCTTCCTCGTGGGAGGTCCCTCTTCCATCCTGTAGTCTAGGTACCCCACCAATTGCTCCCTCCGCTGTTTATGCCACTTGGCTCCTCTTCAGGATGGTCACCCCCAGTCTTGATCGCTCCTAGTATTCATGAGCTCCCAGATGCTGCGTTCACCTGCATGAATTTCGACACTAAGGTTTGACGCTCAAGTTCCGCAGACACTATTGATGGCACCTTGTACTATAACCTCCACTAGCTTGCCATCCGCAGTGCCCAGTTGTAGTACTCCCATCGAGTATAGATTAATGCCACCCTGAGAAGCTTCCTCCTTCCTCCCATGGGCTGGTCTCGATCTTGGAAAGATTGCACGGTGAAAAAGGAACCCAGATATTCAAAATCTCCCACGTGTCTTTCCTCAGGGCACACATCTTAGTGCACAACCTCTCAGCCATATTTTAACAGGGATCGGTATAAGCAACAGGGATTAGCAGCCAGAGTCCGACTTTACAATCCTATGAGCCTATCAGGAGTATGATTCCCTGGGCATTATTCACTGTTCTGGTAATGGATCCTGAAGACTCACAGGATTCCATGAGCAACTCCGGCTGCAGCCACTCCCCCCGTACCATTGGCCCTCTCTCTGCTCACCTCCTACATGGGGATTCTGTGGTTCCCCGCCTTACCCTCATATTATGTTCCCATTTCCGCAGCCCCTTCGGAGCCCATGCAGTGTGCCGGCATCCGTGACGGTCTGCTGAAAGAGAGAAAGGACTTCTGATTCAGACCGGCAAGCATTTGTTGCTTTGTTGCTCAATGGTTTTGTTGAAAATGTGTTTCTTTTTTTTTTTTTTTGGCACAAAAATGACAGCAATCACAGCCCTCAGCGGCCTTGTGCTACCAAATTTATTGCCATGAACCTTTGGGGCAAAACCGGTTATTAAAAGCTCTTTCTTGCTTCTCTCAAGCCTGTAAATCAGGCATAATATCCCATTTTGCCCACAGATGTGGGCAATGATGCCTAAAAAACACAAAGAAGAAAGAAAATAGATAAACAAATTGTCCTAGAGAATGATAAAGGTAAAGAAAATCTGAGGTGGCTCTCGAGATCCCCCCCAATTTAACAACCACAAAAAAAGGTTACAAAGGCACAGTGAAAGCGTGCTCCCAGGTCAGGACACTAATAAAAAGACATGGGCCTCATTACAAGGACGGCAGTACTGGAAACGTCGGTAGTAACGTAATTACCACCACTTTACTGCCAGATTCCACCACCGCCATACGAGAGATGACGTGGAGGATTCACCACCAGCAAAAAGTTTACCTCCAATAAACTTTGGACTTACCTCAGCAGAATTACTGCTCATGATCCATATGACAAAATCCCCATGGAGTGCTATGGATTCCAAAAATGGGGCTTTACACCGCTATTAGTACGCTCCTAATGCTGCGGTAAGCCTGCGTGACCGAATGGTTGCACCGGTGAACAGGTTTGCCGGTAAGTCCAACAGAATTTCTGCCAAACTCGTAGCGTAGATTCCCAGAATGCGGGTCTGATACTCACAAAGGCAGGGCTATCATGGAGAGCATGAAACCAGATCAACAGAAAGAAAGAGCTTGACTGCATGTCAGATTTCTGCAGACGTCCGCAGTCCTTGGCATTTCCACCCCATGCCAACCTGCGAGGCACTGCACATTTACGAGTTATGTTCAGTGCCAGCAGGCGAAGGAGCACCATCAATTATAAAAGTAAAGCCTTTCCTCCTTCAGTTTTAATTAACTCGTGCTGTTGTAAAAAGAGGAGAAGGCAATCAGCTATGCCTGTGATTTCTAAATACATTGACCTTGCCACCAGAGGGATTCATGGCTACAATTAAAGTTTCAGAGTAAACGAGCGCCATGTTTAGGTTTCCACTTTTCCTGTGGGTATAAAAATCAGCAAATGCTTGCAGAGAACCAATGTCTGCGAAATAGATTTCATGATGGCACAATTTCATATGATGTTAAATGACCCGTGGCAGATTTTCGACATTTTTGCAGCACGAGGAAGATCTCAGACTGTTAACACGCCATTATGTTTCCGTTCACTGATTTCTACAATGAAACAAATATGTTTTTAACGATTGCTGAAACGTGTTACAGCTCCAGCCTGCTTCTGCGGAGGACTGTTTGCAGCTGCCGGAAACCCATCTACTCTGCGTGATATTAATTTAACCATCTTCAGAGCTTCTGTCATTTGGCCAGAAAAATACACCATAAGTTCAATGTATTTACCCGTGCATGTCTTTGCTTGCCCAAGTTGTTGACAGGCTGCGTGCTGTGTGGTTTATAGTTGACGTGCAGATAGCCCAATAGGGCGCAGTTATTGATGATCGAGCGAGGGGCTGGTGCTTCCGGTTGTGCTGGATAGATCTGTACAATTTGTGTCACAGGAGCAAGTCTCAAAGTTGTTTTCTGGAAATGTAAATTGTGATGTTCCTGACTATTCAATGCACTAGTCGCGTTCATCCCAACTCACCCCCCCCAACACCAGGATTGACTACTTCGTGTGAATGATTCTAATTCTGTCCCCTCTCCAAAACCCCATCTATTCAACGAGCTTTCGAAATATCTATCTCTTTGCGATTCAAAGAGGCAGATTCTCAAAAAACATTTTTTTTTCTTTTTGGCACAAGTGCATCTCCTCACTTGTGCCAATAAAGGAGGAGCCCAATTCACAAAGGGCATCTGAATGGGCGCATCTTAGATCCGCTCATTCGAAAGCCGCCCCTTTGCACAAATCATAGGCCATTTCTGCACATTCATAAGTAAGCTCATCCCGAATTCACAAGCCGGGTGCGCTTATAAATGCACTGAAATTAGAGTCATCCCCCTGCGCCTGTTGGGAAGCGCCACTGGGGAAGCGCAAATCACGGCAGGGCCATTTCTGACCCTGCCATGATTTTCTTTCTTTAAATGTGACAGCCACGGTTGAAACTGCAGCGGTCACATTTGCATTTCCATCCCCCAAACAGGGATGGCTGACCTTTGTTTTCTCTCGAACATTTCACTGAGATGGGCCCTCTAACAGTGAAGTGTCCCCTACCCCCAGAATCCGCGAGGTTTCTGGGAGCCTGTCGTACCTTAGTGTTGGGAGTGCGTCCGACACTAATCTGTGCAAGGGGGCTGCACAGCTCATCTTTGAGCCACTGTCCAGCCTCTCCTGAAATTCACAGGTCAACTTTGAGAATAAGATGACCTGCACATTTCGGCAATGAGAGCAAATGAAAAAAGAGCATCCCCTGCACTTTTTTTTTATTTGTGTTCATTTTTAAGAATCGGCACCAAACAATTCATCTTGTCATCTTTTCTTAGGCTGTGTGTAATTAAGCTACTGGCCCCTGCTGAATGTACAGGAGCCTCTGGAACCCCCATGAGTGTTCATTGAAATGGATGCTTGCTGGAGAAAGCAAGACCACAGCCGTCCAGCTGCACCAGCCAACATCCTATGCACAGAACTTAAAATGGCTGCTATCATGATTACCCACAATAAGCAAATGACTTTTTAACTAGTTAAATAAAAAAAATGTATGTCGTCCCCACGATGGTCAGAGACTAGTGGGAGAGCAGCTTGTGAGACAACTGCATTCATGTCCATAGTGGCAACATTTGACATTATATGTGTGTGGTTGGCAGGTGTGACCTAGCACCTTTTCTTCCCATTTTGGGATGTGAATGCTTTGCAAGTCTCTTTTATGTTCAGTCCATGTGCATGCAATATTGCACTTGATAAGGTAAATACAAAGCATGCACTCGTCACGTATACACGTGGCTTCTGTATAAGTCGGGGGGGGGGGGGGTCTGTGGCCTGTGGCACTGCAGATGATGCGCACTCTGACCCCCATCATCCCTCATCATTGGCTGTGCTTGCCAGGATAAAGGGAGTTGCACTACAAAGCATATGGAGATCCAGAGATGGCAGGCCACAGTCATATGTGTGCTCATATGAATGTAAATCAATGTGCTCACCCCCGACTTTTGGGGATGATTTCTTCTGTGTCGTGTTCCTTCACGCCAGTGGTTGCACACTAACCTATGCTGATTCTTGTCTTATGTTTCTCTATGCATGCATGCGCCCATTCTGAGGGTAGTTCTGATGCGAAGGTACGAATTTGAGTGGGTCCTTGTACCTGAATTTTTGGGAACTCCCGCCCCTGCACACTATCAATCATCTGTAACAACAGAAAAACAACTTAATGGAGTTGTATAATAATTCCATGTGTCATGTATATAACTCTTTAAAATAAATTGTTATGGCCAAAAACCATTGCTTTAGACAGAAAATGTTTAAAAATTTCAACTTTTTTATTGTACAAAATATATAGTAGCGCCCAACGCGTTTCGAATTTTCCACTCTTCTTCAGGGGCAATAGCACAGTTTCTGACATTTCTAGAAAAGACAAAAGCATCATAACTATAACTTAGCATGATAGTCCATATTTGACTTGGTTAAATCAATCTTAAACAATCTCGTAAGCATAAGCAGGATACAGGTACTTTTTTCAAAACCTACGTAGTCCCTACACATTGGTAGTAACTTGATTTAGATCAATCAATCTATGTTGAAGCTAAAACATAGCCCGTTTTCCACATATTTTAGCAAATCTTATTTTGAAAAGGAAAAAAGAAAAAGGAAAGGAATAGCCCAAACAAAATACTATTTCCTACTTCAGGAAGGTAAGAATGGTTGAAGACCATGCTGAAAAACGCAAAAACCAGCAATCAAACTTACCTGAACAAACCGAAAAAAGGCACCTTTCCATGTTTGAATTGTCAACACTGCTCAAATGTGATAAAGAGGGACCATATAAGACATGCTAATATCGGCAAGAAAATACCTCTAAGACACTACGCCACCTGCGATTCCAAAAATGTCATCTATGCCCTACGTTGCCCCTGTGGGAAATATTATGTTGGGAAAACAGCAAGAAAAGCGAAAGAACGATGGACGGAGCACAAATCAAACATCCGGACCAAAAACATCAAATCTCCAGTTTTCAGGCACTTTAGAGATCACAAACATACGGTAGCACAAATGAGAGTAGTGATACTTTAAGTTGTACACCCACTCCCAAGAGGAGGTGATCTACAGAAAATATTGTCACAAAGAACTCTTCTGGATTCACTGTTTAGACGCCCTCACTCCCCTTGGGATGAATGAAGACTACTATTTGGGCCCTTTCTTATAACTCACTACTTTTTCTACATCATACTTCATCTATGGTATTCCCCTGGTTGATTCTAACATTCCAATATTCTAAGGTTTTTTTCTGATATGTCTATCTATTTGTATTAGGTTGATGTAGTTTTCTAACCCATGTATTTCTTGGTTAAAAAAACCGTTATCTAAAACTGTGATTTTCTAAAAAATAAATTAGAATGTGCATCCACACTGGAACAGGAAATGAGGTTGATGTAAATATGCCACTAATGTATTTTAGTTGACCCTACTTGGATAACAACCTCTATGTTCTTGTCTCAGATTGAGACTCTACCTCATATCTATATAAGTCTTAACTCTTTTTCGTTCCCGTTCAGAATTATTTGGCTTTAGTCAGAAACAGGATTTCTCACACTTGACATCCTTTATTGTATCCGATAATATGCAGATTATAGCATTTTGGACCCCCCTCACTTGATTGTAATAAGAGAGAGATCAGTTCCACTTTGTTCGATAGATGCGCATGCACGTATGAGATGTCCTCTCTGGACGTGCTTCGCGCATGTGCATGAGTTTGCTAACAAAGTGACATATAATACCCCTTTAGCACATGCGCACTCGGCATGCACCGCGTAGGTGCTTAAGTTAGTCAACATAGAGACGTGAAACACCCCTTTTACACAAGGCGCACTCGACTCTCTTCACCGGGCATGCACGCGTGCGCGTTAGTAGCAATACAGTACTTCAAAACTGCTCTCATAGTGGAGTCGCATCCTCTCACTGACGGATGGACCCACTGGGAAGATTTCTGTTATCTTGAGACACGGTCACAAGTAAGTTTCCCTAGCAAAATCTCCCGCATTTGCTAACGTGGCTTTAACCTATTGGGCATCTTACTATTACTTCTTGCTCCTCAGCAGGACTCGCTTCTTACCTTTTCCTACGCTATTGAATTACACCTGAATGCAGTCTTGCAAGAGATCAGTTTTTGGTGAAATCGATTACCCATATCTAAAAGTGGAGCACTATAGATTTTCACAAGTAAGTCGTCGTTATAACTTTTATCAGTAGTACTAATATGCAATCTTGATAGAGCTCCCATTCATTTACCATAGTTGTCTCTCCATTTTGTAGTCAGACTCTTTCGAAGAATTGTGACAGCCACTCTGAAGCCTCAATAGGGGAGACTGAATGTATGCTTCTCCACTTTAAACCTTCATCTTCTACATACCCTAGAGGGTGAGTTCATCTAATACCTTTGTGATTTAAATTCTTTGACCATTCTTACCTTCCTGAAGTAGGAAATAGTATCTTGTTTGGGCTTTCCCTTTTCTTTTTCTTTTTTCCTTTTCAAAATAAGATTTGCTAAAATATGTGGAAAACGGGCCATGTTTTAGCTTCGACATAGATTGATTGATCTAAATCAAGTTACTACCAATGTGGAGGGACTATGTAGGTTTTGAAAAAAGTACCTGTATCCTGCTTATGCTTACGAGATTGTTTAAGATTGATTTAACCAAGTCACATATGGACTATCATGCTAAGTTATGGTTATTATGCTTTTGTCTTTTCTAGAAATGTAAGAAACTGTGCTATTGCCCCTGATGAAGAGTGGAAAACTCGAAACGCGTTGGGCGCTACTATGTATTTTGTACAATAAAAAAGTTGAAATTTTGAAAAAATTTCTGTATAAAGAAATGGTTTTTGGCCATAACAATTTATTTTAAAGAGTTATATACATGACATATGGATTTATTATACAACTCCATTAAGTTGTTTTTCTGTTGTTACAGATGATTGATAGTGTGCAGGGGACGGGAGTTCCCAAAAACTTGGGAACTACCACTTTTTGTCTTGTTGTATCCAACTTAAATGCCAAAGTTGAGTTTTTCTCCCCCTGCACCTCAAGATTACCTCTTAATTCTCACACTTTTACTTACTCGTGTACTACCCTTTACCCCTATCTAACATAGATGTGCCTCTTGGTTCTACACACTTCTCTTATGGGTCCTTGTACCTACCAGAATTTGTGGAGATTTGGATCTTCTTTCATCTTCGTTGGAGTGCCCGACTAATGGGGGCAGGAGAATAACTTATTCTCATATGCTTGGTCAAAGCAAGGGAATGGGGTGTTTCCCAAAGGCAGTCCAGTGGTTTGGAAGTACTAGGGGAAGCATTTACATGTTTTGGTTTACTTAGAGAGCCTCCCTAATGGACATGACGTTTGCCATATGTGGGTCTGTGATCACTGTGCTTAAGGAGTAAACCAACACTTCATGCAGCCAAAGGAGGGCACACCAGTTCGGGGATGCTGTATTCCTTCAGAAAGGGGATGCAGCCTAGTCATTTGTGCAGAAATGCTCCATTTGGGGTGATGGTGAGGACTGATTTGCATAGACCTCTCCTGAACTGGAACAGATAAAATACAAATTCAGGTAATTGACTGGAACACAGAGAAATGCCTAGGGTGAAATAACTTATTCTTAGGCATTTCTTTGCATTTCCTGACCAGAATAATGGGGGCTGTGATCATACTTGCAAGTCCAGCCTTGTTGTAGGCTTTGGTCTGCCACCTGCAACCATGTACCTCAAATATCTTCAGCTCTCAGACAAATGCCTGCTGTGTTTGGTAGGGGTCATATTTGGAAACCATTACCTTCAACTCAGCAAGTACCCCACCCAGGAAGTCTTTCAAATGTGGCAACCTGCTCCACGTAGCTGCTCTTAACTCTCGCTCTGCTGTCAAACACTCCTCTGGCATCTGCCACCTCCTCAAAGAACTTGACCTGGATGTCCTCGCTCTCAGTAGGACATGGTTCACGGCCTGCTCTGTCATGAGTTTTGACATCCTCCTCCCTGAGGGGTACAAGATCCTCTCTGAGCCCAGAACCAACTGACCCAGAGGGGGAATATCTCTGATCTTCCCAGAGTGGATCCCTGTTTCTATCATTCCTACGCAGGCCTACTCCTCATTTCTATATCTCGTGTGCAGGCTCTCTATCTCTACCCACCTCTTTCTAACTGTGGCCACTATCTACAGGCCACCTGACAGGTTGCCCTATTCCTTTCAGAGTGGGACACACTCTTCTCTCCTTGCTTCTACCTCTCAAATTCTAATCTTCAGAGACCGCAACATCCACCTGGATGCTTCTAATCTCTCCTGTAGGCAATTCCGCAACCTCTGCAACACACTCTCTCTCTCCATTCTACCATCTAGTCCGACACACTCTGCCGGACATACCTTGGATGTTCTTATCCCCTCAGACATCCCCCTCTAACCTTCACATCACTTCTCTATCTTGGACTGACCACTTTCTGCTCTCCTCCGACCTGAAACTCTCTGTCCCTCAGACAAAGCCTTCACTAGCACTGCCTCCTACCTTCTCGGTCACCTGGCCCATGAAGTGTGTGTCAGTGGAGGCATTTACCGCTACCTTTTCTGCTCCCCTTACTCCTGCGGCTGACTTACACTCTGACACAGCCCTCTCAAACCTGCATTTTTCTATCTCCAACACTCTGGACATCCTTTCTTCTGTCATGAGAATCTGCCTGGAGCCTACCTCCAAGTGCAACTCTTGGTATGACTCTGACCTCTCCAACCTGAAATGCAAGTTCAATGTGGCTGAGAGGGAGAGGAGGGCTTCGAGCACATCCTCTGACAAACTGGCCTGCCGCCTGCTCCAAAGGCAATACAGACTATCTGTCCTGGCCAAGAAGAGAGTTCACATCCAAGCCTGCATCTCTGTGGCATCTAACAACATGGCAGAACTCTTTAAACTCTGCAAGGTGCAGGCCAATCTTGCTGCAGTCTCCAACTCTCCTGTTCCCTCCCAGGCTCTCTGCACGACTCTGGCCGCCCACTTCACCACTAAAACCCACGTAATCCTGTCCTCCCTTTCCTCTTCCTCTCCTTCTACATCTCTTGGCCCCCCTTCTGGCCACCTTGCCTTCTCCTTTCTCCTATTTCTCCCTAACAACACCTGAAACAACACCTGACGAGGTTTCTAGACAAGTCTGATCTATGAAAGTGTCATCCAATCAGGTGCTCCCCTGCTCCTCTAGCACCATTAAGGACCACATTGATACCTTTGTTCCAGCTTTGGCCAATTTCTGCAACCACTCTTTTGCCACTGGATCATTCTCCTTTCTCTCCTCAAGCACTCCCTTCCTTATGCACCCCCTCCTCAAAAAGCCTTCTGCTGATCCCACCTGCCCGGCAAACTATCGCCCAATCTCTATCACTCCTTTCCTGGGAAAACCCCTGGAAAGTCTGGCCATCTCCCAGCTTACTCTCCATTCTGAATCTGTGGGTTGTCTTCATGACCATCAGTCTGGCTTCAGAGCAGCCAGGGGCATGGAAACTGCTCTTCTGAACACCCATGAAGATCTGCCTCCTTGCGCTTACCCAGAGCCGTACTGCTATGGTTGCACTTGCTCAGAGCATTGCTGCCCTGATTACACTTCCTCTTCCTCTCCCTGGCACTTCCCCCTCTAGGTCCCCCCTACACTTCGGCGTTGTTGCACTTGCACAATCTGAATGTCACAAGGTCTAGTAAGATTGTTTGTATTGTCCTCCCTCTGTCTTCGCTCCCTTATCATGTCGCACTTAGAAACACTTGCATCCAGGCACGTTATAAATGACTTATCATATCATACCATTTTGGACAATGGTTATTCCATCTGCCAAGCTTTACAATGCTTTGGGCCTAACCCTCCCTCATTAACCCTCTCCCATCCCACAATATGCTCAATAGATCCCAGTGGCTTGAGCAGGGTCACATGTCATCAGCCATCTAATGACCTTCTTAGCTTGACTCAGTCCTCAAGAGGATCATATGAGGTTGAGCTTAATTAGACCCGCGGCCAAGCTTAATGCTGCTGCTCTATTGTACTGCTCTGCAACTCTTTCTGAAATCATTTGGATTAAACCCTCCTTCTCCAACCCTCTCCCATCCTGCACTATGCTCAATTGCTCCAACTGTTTTAACCAGGGTCACATGTACTCAGCCCATGGCTATAACCAAAGGCCCACTGGACAGCTTTGCCAAGGCAGCCAGCATAGGGCAGTGGCAAAGGATGAAACATATATGTATGTTTGCTGGCTTGTCCTCTTGTCTTGTCTTGTCCTGGCCCTGAGCTGCAGTACCAAGAGGCTCTTAGGACTACTGTACCATTCTAGTAAGAGACATCGCCCCATAACTGCAATTGTGAGATTGTGATAGGTGTTGTCAGAATGCTGATCACGAAATGTGCTATTTTTCACTAGCGTAAGGCTCACTGGTTGGAATATGTGCTTCCAAATGCACCCTCCTTGATTGTGGTGCTTGCCCCTTGATTGCCCCCTCCTTGATTGTGCTATTGGCTCCCAATTGCACCCTCATGAAATGTGCTCCTTGATTGCACCCATGTCATGCTTGGTTCTTGACTGCACCCTTGTGATGTTTGCTCCTTGATTGTACCCTGCTGTCTTGGGATATTTGCTTTATGATTGCACCTTTCTTGATCAGTGATTGCAATATGATCCCCTTGATTTCTCAGGATTTTCCCAGGCATCCATGAGGATATCCCTCACAGACCTTCAGCTTAACTTCTAAACTTTAACTAGAAAATGTACACAGCCATAAAGGGAAAGGTAGTGAGGAAAAGATTGGCAGATTTCCAACCGTAAACTGATGAAAGAAAGAATTAAAATTAGGTCTGAATCTGAATTAGAAGGAGGATATGATATGATATGATATGGCATTTATAACGCGCCTATAGACAAGTGTTTCAAGGCGTGATGAGACAAGGGAGTAGGAACAGAGGGAAGGCAGACAGCAATCCTACTAGGCCAAGTGTCATTCAGATCCTGCAAGTGCATGGGAAGGTGAAAGGGGGAAAGCGCAGGTGAGAGGAGGAAGGAAAAGTGCAGTACATGGAATAATAGAATAACAATAAGTAAGTACGGCCAGCTGGTTGCAAGTGCAAGGGCAAGGGCAGAGCCAGATACCAGATACCAAGAAGAAGATGGTTCAAACAAGGAAAACTAGTGCTGTGCTATGTTGGTGATGGTGGGCAACCGAAATGGAAGACTGGAGGGAAGGACAAAGTCAAGTCAGCTGGTGAACTTCAACAGGGTCCTTGATGAGATAGGGTGATGAAAGGAGAAAGTGCAAAATACCCCAAAGGCAAGAGGCAAGAGGCAGCACAAAAGAAAGTCAAAAATGGAATTGATGACACACAGACTCAGATGGACTCAAAAGGGAATACTGACACGCCAGTGGACAAGAGTACCACAGAATAAGGCACAAGCAGGCATGAATAGAGAAGGCAGCCACATACTCAATCCAACGGGAAACAGCATCAACAGCTAGTGGGCAGCAGACATTCACAGGATTAAGTTGAGACAATCATATGGTCAGGCAGAGGAAATCACATGGTCAGGCAGGGACAATCACATGGCCAGGCAGAGCCAAGCACCAAGCGCGAAAGGAGGTACGGAGGGCTAACACAGGCAGTGTGAAGGTCCGAAAATGTCTTGAAACAAACTAACAGGTATTATCAGGTAGGGTAAGGCCACAAACAACCACCAGAGGCACAGTGAAAAAAGTAACGACAGTCCAGGAATATGCAAATGGACCCGACACACAATTACCAATCGAATGTGTAAAGAATCAAACAAAACTGGCAGGGGGAAAAACAATCCTGAAAAACACTGAGCAACTAGACTCCTGAACTTACATACGGTTGTACCTTTGTGAGGGAAAAATGTGCAATGAATCCTGAAGTGACATGGCAGGTTATCAGCCCAGGTTCCTAAGGTGTGAAAATCCCAGTTGCAGCGTGGGAAATGGAGGATGCTGTGACACCAACCTACACTGACACAACTTACACTGAAGCCTGCACAGGGAAACGACAACTGAGAGTGAATTATTCAATGCAATCTTCAATCCCTGGACCCTTTGCCAGTCAGCTTACGAAATGTCCACGCACGTCACGAGCGAGGAAGGCGAGTGGCACATGCCGTGGATAGTGTATGGGCACAACATTCCTTCCCGCAAATACTGTCAGATACATAAGCAATCAGGAAAAGGCAGCTAGAGGTGGACATGGATATCATCCGCCGATATTCTGAACACTTACATACAGTGCTTAATTTGTGGGGGTGTTTGCCAGGGCCCAGTCCTGGCACTTAATTTTTAGCTCTGTACTTATTGTCTCAGATTCAGAATGATTATGAAATAATGATAGCCAGTGCATCCATTAACCCCAATCAGCAGGTGCGAGATGTGGTTCAACCCCACATGTGTCGACACTGTGGGGAGCAGCTGTGGGTGGTGGCAACAATGGCGGGGAACTGCGCGTCCGCAGTGTCACAAGTGTGCTAGAAAATATTTCGTCCCTCGCACTTATTTTCTTACAAATTAAGCACTGCTTACATAGACGGAATATCAAAAACTTCATATGTTTCCTGATACAGGCCCTGAATGAGCAGAGGGCGTGTTGGGAGATTGGTACCCTGTATGCAAGTTCAGAGGAGTGATGTTTGAAATATGCGCTGTATTTTCTCGGATAAAGGCATAGCAGGTGTAAAAGCCTTTGGGTTAGTGACACAAATAATGGTATATGGGCCATACAACGCCTGAGCAATTTCTTGTATCAGACAGGGTGTAAAGGTAGAGAAGGCCAGATTCTCAGCATCAATTGCAATTTTTTGTACTGTTGATGTTTCTCGTGTGTTTCTTGTATGACTACTGGGCTGACAGTAGATGATCATGGACCTACGGGTGTGCCTATTTTAGCATCTCTACAGTGTTTTGAGTTTGCGGGATAGAGTAGATGTCGCAGATTGTGGCAACATTCAAGCAAAGACAAGCGAATAAAGTGGTGACACCGCCGTAGAAGCACGATTGTGATTGCTGCCATTTCTCGGAGGGCAGTAAGGAAAGTCAGGTATCACCATTTTGTGATCAAAATTACATAGACCTTGCTGGAGGGTTTGACTAACCTTGCTTTGACCATCCACTTACAAGTTCTAACTGAAGTACGAGCAACCCTTAATACCCAGCAGCAAAGTAAATGTCTTCCTAAAAGGTGATCTGAATTAACCTGATATGATATCTTAATAGAAAGGGGTCTGAGGGCCCAGCAAAAGTCCTTATAAAACAGTAAAGGTAAATAATTAGCCTTGAGAACTCATTCACACGGTATGAAATCACCCATCTTTGGTAACAAATTCACTACGGCATGCCAAGAATAGTGTTGCATCCTTGATGTGTAGGTAACTCTTTGATAAAGTCAAGGAATACCATGTCCCCCCACACAGTCTTTCCAACCACTTACCCGAAGAAGCACCACTGCCTCATGGATAAGGGGGAGCACTGGATTGCCAACCTTTTCAGAGATACCGTCTGACCAGGCCTACGCATGGCAACGGCAGTGGCACAATAAAGAGGGAATCCACCAGTGAAGCATCAGAGCAAAGATTCAGATGAGGTAAGCCTTGGCAATGGCGGTGCAGGCGCGAGGCAGGGGAGGGCCGTGCGCAGTGTAGTGTTAACTGGACAGGACATTATTGAAGTCTCATTACCGTTGCTCCTTGTTTGCACCCTTGCAATATGTTCTCCTTGATTGCACCCATGTGAGAAATTCTGGTACTTAGGATTTCAATCCTCGGTTGTACTCATATAATTGCTGCCTTCTTTTTCATTCAACGCACCCCTGCAGCATTTGCTCCTTGATGGCCCGTTTGTATTATTTGCTCCTTGATTGCTCCCTTACGATATGTGAACCTAACCGCAGCTGCATGCTATTTGATCCCTAAATTCCGCTTATGATATTTGCTCCTTGGTTGCACTAATATATGTGCTTCCGTAGTCCTTGAAAGTGATTCATAACTGCAACTGCCTCGAGTCCTACTGACTTCTGAGATGCTTTATGAACCTACCTGACTGTTACTGGGGCCCTTGAAGGTGGCCAATAAGCCTTACATCTCGTTGGGGGTTCATTTACAATGAGCCACCTCCTACCAGACCCACCAAGAAAGGCTAGCACATTGCACTATAAAGTAATGCCCTACCCATCTATGTTACCTTACCACAACCACCATCCTCAGGAACTCCTCAGTTGGAGCAGCAACATCTCCAAACCTACTTGCTTAGACAGCAGAAGGAATCCTGCTCACATACCCACAAAAGCCACAACTATGAAGAGGAAACAAAAAGACAGTAGAGCAGAAGGTAGGCCTAGAAACATACCCTTACTTGAGACAACACAGGCACCTAATTTGCATAGGATCAAGGCAACACCGACTGGAACACCTATGAGACTCCAAATGATCAATCTACAAGGAGTTCCTAGTCAGGCAGCGCCGACGCCCAAATGACTTCCCTTCTTAAACCTGTCACAATATCTTGCCCGTTACTGTGAGCTTTCAGATAAAAATATGCCTTCATCTGGACAACGCAGCACAGAACATGGAGCACTGGGAAAAGGAAGAGGCACACAAGAAACCATTAACCCATCACACGCCTGGATCAAACTAACCACAGGATGCCAGAACATCAGCACCAGATGACACCGGCGCACAACAAGGGACTCCACTGCATATTCAATCTGCCCCAACACCTGTAATAAGCCCATAATTATGGAAACATATACATCTCCAGAAAGTATTCTGTGATATGCTAGCCAGGCGTGCAACCCCAATTCCAATAGGAACCTCCCGAGCCTTCTGGAGGCAGAAACCAACACCAACAATTGATTGGATTCAAGCAGAACAGTACAGGGTCCAGCTAGGCCAAGGTCCTGAACATACCACCAGGGAGACCCTGTGACCTGAGCAAAATCAAGCATCAAACTGCCTCCCTTCTCAACAATGCCTGATCCATATTTAAGTACAGATCTGATGCCTATGTCCTTGTCACTGAGTCCTGATTTATGGATGTACACGCCACTATTTCTGCATTAGGTGATTGAACAATCCATCAAAATATTCTTTGTCAAATCGGTAGATTAAAAGGTCTGAGATATTGTCATCAAACCCAAGAAACACATTCACACAAAGGTACTACAAATGGTATCAATACTGGACTTCAAATCCCACCTTGTCCACTGCAACATCACCTGCATGTCTACAGTCACCTCCCTGCTGATCTACTGCCAGACAACAGTAGATGTCTACGTTATCAGACAACACATAACTGTAGCACCCCATTCTTTTCCCATTGAGAGCTCAATTCACACCGCATCACTCACAATCCAAACTCAGCTCAATTGTACAAACACATTAAGCTGGAGGATCTGATCAAAGCCCTGTGTGCATCGAAGCTAGAGTTGTCCATGTATTGCCCCGAAAACACGATCTTAGAGCTCCAGACACTAAACAAATGGATAACGCACCACCTTTAAAAGTTGACCCTGTAGAAGTCTTGCAAACACGCAGAGGGAATGGCATGCAGCCATATGGTAAACAAGCAACCTCAATGACCTAAAAAGAGAATAGAAAGATGGAACATACTTTGAGTAAACATGTTTGCATTAACAATACAACTAGGAGGAGTCTGATGTTTAAAGTGGTAAGGCTCTTTCATATAATATATATATATATATATATATATATATATATATATATATATATATATATATAGGAACCTCAGAATAATTAACACTTAACCACTTATACAAAGTCCCTACCAGAGAGTCTTTTAAATTTAACATATCAGAAATAGTTTTACAGTTTTATTCTGTTAATTTTTCAGCGTTTTCTTTTTTTAAAGATGCTATCACGGCTTATCTTGACCTTGGCCCTCATTACGACCCTGGCGTTAAAAGGTTAACAGCGCCGTAAAAGGTGTTGCCGCAGTTAAACCCTTAACGCCTGATTACGAGGTCCCTTTGCGGCTCCCGACCTTAACGGCTGGTCTGGACCAGCCGTTAAAGTAGGGACCCACAAAGGGACTTTCGAGGTAATTACGGTACCGCAATTTGCGGTACTGTAATTACCACCTTCCCCAGTCCCACTGAGCCCTATGGGGCATAAATGGGAATGGGGAAGGGCCAATGGTAAATGGGGAATTACCGCCCCGCCAACCTTGGAATGGGGTGGTAATTCCCCATTTACCATTGGCGGAATCGGTAAGTTACCGGCGTTAACCAATGGCGCTTTTAGCGCCATTGGTTAACGCCGGAGTCGTAATGAGGGCTCTTGACTTTTACATATACATTATTAACAGTGACCATATTAAACACATTGGGCCTCATTCCGAGTACGGCGCTAACCAATGGCGCTATTAACGCCTTGGTTGACGCCGTACCCGGACCGGCAGCGCCTTGGTGGTTGGCGGAATTACCGCCCCATTCCAAGGTTGGCGGGGCGGTAATTCCCCAATCCCCATTTACCCTTCCCCATTCCCATTCTTGCCCCATAGGGCATAATGGGAGTGGGGAAGGCGTCAATTACGCCACCGTAAATTACGGTGGCGTAATTAACATCAAGGTCCCTTAGCGCCATGGTATTTAACGCCTGCTAAAAGCAGGTGTTAAAAGCACCATGGCGCTAAGGGAACTCGGAGTATGGCGGTAAGGGATTACCGCCACCGCTCTCGTTAGCGGTGGCCGCTATCCCTTACCGCCATACTCGGAATGAGGCCCATAGTTCTGCAAATAGGTTCTTTAAAAAAACAGTATCATACCTCGGTCTTCCTCATTATCCTTTCCTCATGTTGCAGGCACCAAGAAAAGTCCCAGCATGTTTCAGGCCTCCACTAATTCTCGTGCTTTCTTCAGGGGGACATATATTTTATTTCAGGTGTAGCTACGTATGTACGAAATAATTAAAGGCCAGAAATGATCATTATTAGCCTGCTTAGGGTTCATTGCTTCCTTCCAAATTCTACTATTAATAATAGCTACAATGGTGTACCATTTCTGTGTGAAGATTTTGGACAGCAAAACCTGTATTAAATTCCACTGTTTCCCTTGTTCATTAGAGTGAACTGCTTGCCTTCACCCTGAACTACTTATATTCTGACATTTAGGGCATGTGTACACTAGTAGTCCTGTCCTCACGCTGAAGAAACACCCACCCATCTCTTCAAAATCAGGGAAACGCACCTCCTCTTGTGCAAAAAAAAAATGTGTATAATGCAGCTCCTCATTATGCTGTGTCTTGCCCAACAATTGTGTTAAACATTAGTTTACCCACTCACCTGAATTAAAGGTTTGACCTTGTTTGTTAGGTGTGTGTTCCTTTTGGGTAGATCACGTTGAGGAGCATTAATTTAGATGTTACCTCTCCCTCTCTCCTTAGTAACTCCAACCCATCTCTCTTCATTACAGCGCCTAATGCCAAGAGACTATCAGAATACCAGGAATGGCGCTATTTAGGATACAGTTGCAGTACCTTGCATACATTAAAGATATATGTACAGCTGTGATGACTGCCTTTCATACTCACGTGGGCGGCTTCGAAGCCATTATTCACCGTTTGACTTAATTATCTCGCTGACGTATTTCTCTTTCAATCCGTTGTTGGCTTCCTAGTCATGACATAGTCTTTTCCTAAAGATTCCTTGATGTACTTTCCTTAAATTGACATGCCCACAATGCATTCTGCGCATTAAACTCAACCCAGCACCCCTGCTTGCTTCATGCTTCGCAGGCATAGTTAGACAGTAAATGGCGAGTGCGGCTTGCATGCGCCCAAGACTATCTTTGGTGTTTGGTCACCATGGCAACTATGTATTTTTCTGTATACTGACGGGAAATGGGCACAATGAAATAAAAGCACTGCAAGTAAATGTACGCCAGAACTCACACACATAATTGAGATATTTCCCCTTGTTTAGCTTATCTTAAAACACGCACATTGTTTTTAGAAGAGCGAACCAGGGGACATGTTAGTGTTATGAGCGCGGAGATGCATTAAACCACCGAAGGCGGCGTTTTCTGATCATGCTAATGGACTCCGGAGAGAAGAGATGTGTGCATCCTCGCTACCTGTTGCACGGGCTATGGGAACAGCGAGTTTCTGCTGAGTGTGTGGGTGTGTGTTAATGTTTCCATTGTCGTGGTTCTGAGGCCGTTGGACTGCTCCTCTCACAGAGCATGGAGGTCACTGGTCAAGGTGGGTTTAATATGGCTGCAGTCAGTGTGGGACGTTGCAATGATTTAGGCGAAGCACTATTTTGGTGCCCTCCCCACCACCAATTTCACCTGATTTGCTTCTGTTTTGGCAAATCTGTGCCCCCCCCAATTTGGTGGCACCTCAGGCAGTGCCCTAACAAGTATTGTCTTTTGTGAAACCAGCCCTGTTAGGGAGCGATGACATAATATTGTGTTCTTATATAGCTGTTTGTGCCAGATGCCTTCCGCTTCTAGGTGCTGTAATAACAGGCGTCAATGGGGCTCATTACAGGTTTGCCGGTCCGGGAACTATGGTACCGGTAAGCTTGCTCGTAACATAGTTCCTGGACCGGCAAACTACGAGTTCTGCTCACGGTGCCATTACTGCTGCCAGGTATGTCCTGGCGCCCGTTTTACCCGCGAGCAGAACATGACGGTAGCACCGGCACCGTTATTAACGGTGCCGGTGCTACCATGCTCGCCATTCCCATTGAGCCCTCTGGGGCTCAATGGGAATGGCGGTATTTTCACGAGTTTGGCGGAAGCCGTACCGGTTTTACCGGCAGGGCTACCGCCAAACTCGTAATGAGGCCCAATGTAGGGACATTAACAACTGTAAATACCCACGCAGGCTTGAGTGGGCACTTACAGATTTTGGGTGGGCCTTGCCCATTCAGGTCCTGCCCTGTCTACACCTCTGGGGATGACAGGCTGAAGGGGCAGTACCAGGGTTCGGATTTGGGAAGTGCACTCTGGCTCCATTCAAAGGCCTGGGACTTTAATCGTGTGCTAACCACCCCACTTTCTAATTGTAATTATAATTGGTTATTTATAATGCGCTTAATACCCAGAGGTCTCTAAGCACGGACCCGGGGATCGAACCTGTGTTGCTCTGCGCCAGAGACGCCGGAAAGTTCCCATTCCATGGAGTCCCAAAGTCCCAAAGGACTCCATGGGAAAGGATTGCCTGAATAACTGGTGCCAGTGATTCAGTCATTTCTTTGCCAGTAGCGGCCTGAGCTACTGGCAGGTCAGGCCTGCCGGGAGATATGTGGCCATTTGTTCTGGCATTTTTACCGGACCTGCCAAGATATAATGAGGGCCCTTGTAACGTACACCTTCGGTAATGTCAGACACAGGAGTCTGACTATCACACACTGGTTCCACTTCCTCAGCTCCACTACTCTCCTCCGACTCCTCACCTGTACTGCTGGAATCTGACTGGTAGATGTCTAGTCTGGTTCTGTACCCGTACCTCTCTCCGTCCTTCTGCTGAGGTGTACTGCCTCGGTGGGAAGCCACAGTGGCCCCTGCGGCCCGGTCACCGAGACCGACCGCAATGGGGAAAAAGCCGAAGGCAGAAAACCCCCCACGAAAAGTAGATGTCACAGTTGGGGCCAGTTGTTCCTGAAGAGGCTGGATCAGAAGACCAATAGTGAAGACGGTTCTGGTGGATGCTAAGAGTTGAAGTTTCCAAGCAGTCTGGTAGCAGGATAGACACAAACAGACTCTGTTTAGCAGGAAGTGTGGACAGAACAGGATGAGTTCCACAATGGGAAGTAAGCAGCAGAATAAGCACAAGAATGTAATGACTGGAGAGGGAGATCCGTTCGGCGGAACGGAGCAGGGATAAGGAGCGGAGACAGGGCGGCAGGGAACGGGAAGGGTAAGAAAAGGAAGGTAAGCAGAGACACAGGGAGCGTAAGCAAACCGAAAGCAACAGCGCGAAAGCCGTGAAGTTGGTTGTAACGCAAGGAATGCTGGGAGGAAGCAGGATAAGAACCTCCCTGCCACCACAGTGCAGAAAGAAAAGACTAGACCGTTACCAGCACGTTAAGAGAAACGTGATGGAACCATTAATGGCGGCTTTATCGAAACCTATTCCAGAGCCTCCAGGGAACGGGGCGCATGACAGCCCTTGACAAGATTATATTTTATACACTTTGAAAATGTCTGGTTTATCATACTTCTTTCTTTGCAAAGAACATGGATGTTTCTGGGATGACTCTCACTAGTTAAAAAAAATTGACAGAAATCCCAAAACAAGGTTTTCCGAAGGTACACAAGAATATTACTAGGACATATTTCAACTTGTTCATATATCGACCCACAGAAAGACGTGTCTAGGCTTGGTGTTGGTAATTATGTGAAAAGAGCAGTGACAGGCCCACACATAATCATACATTCGAATCCGGTATAAAAAATAAAATGATGTGATCGTCTACATAAGTGGGCACTGCCAGGATACTGTAGACCTGTATATAATGTTCTGTCCTTCAATTCCTGGACCTGGCCTCACATTGGAAATCAAGAGGCCTGCTTTAGTAACAAAACGTGAAACACTTACTTCAGGTCAAAGATACAGTACCTGCTGTTTCACGGCCATTATGGGCCGTACTACAGACACTTTCCACCCATGCAAATGCAATTAACACTAGAGCAAAAATTACTCTAGTGAAAAAAAACATAATTTTTCCTATGCATGTTTGCACTAGGGCAATGTTTCCTTAAGTGGTAATTCAACCTGCACTGGTGCAAACCTTCTGTGATACCACCCATGGTGTTATAAATATTTTTGTTAGGCATAAGCCGGAAGTCGCCTATATCCTATAGAGACAATATTTGCATTTAAAAACACAGGCACAGAATGATGCAGGCACATTTTTCATTGCATTTTTACGCGTGTCTGGAAATGCGATGTGTACTAAGAATGCAGAAGTATGTGGATACGATTGACATTTGACATGGTGCCTTAAGGCATGCTTTAGACACTTTTTTTTTCAGTTTATTTGTTGACAAGAGCATTATCTTACTGAGATTGTAGTTCCCACAGTTAAGAACAGTAGTTGCCAAAGCATACCTCATTTTGAAAAAATTGTAAATTGCACTAGGTGACCCGTACCTTGAAGCGTCTTTTTGCTAGATGGAATTACCTATAAAATGTTTCAGACCAAATAACCAGACAGACTCAAAGAAGATGGTTAAATACTGCTTTTATCTGAATGAAGGAAAGCAGGGTTAATCATCATACATCAAATCGATGTATGCAGGATCACAATGGTCCTCATTACGAGTTGCCCGGTAAAACTGGGTTCATTACCGGCATGCCGGAATGAGCGGGTCCGTGCTCCTGTGAACCCGCTAATAGCGGGTGATTACGAGTGCACGAGCACGCGCGTTCCCCCATGCCGATAGTGGTAAAACCGCCATGCCGCTAAAGGGCCTCCAACTCCCCTATACCAGCATCGTGGGACCCGCCCATAGCGGTACCGCCTCATACCAACCCCTAAATACCGGCATGGTAATACCAGCACGGTATTACCGTGTTCGCAAAAAACAGACCCGGAAATTACATCATTGCGCAGGAACAGGAAATGGGCCGGCGGCCATCTTTAAAAACACAATCCATTGCCATCCTCCATAACCACCACTTCTCTCGTGTTGTTGTGTGCCACAACAGAAGCAGGATGTCAAAGGCCACCAAGAAGTCTTCCCAAAGGAAAAGAAAGCAGCGTTTTTCAGACGCAGAACTCACCGTGCTTGCCAACACCCTTGCACAGCACGCAGATACGATCAGGAGCAATGACCTCAAGCATGCGGCCCAAACCAAAAAAAAAAGAGGTCTGGCACGAGGTCGCACAGAGGGTGTCGGCAGTGGGGAGCACCCCAAGGAGTGTGCGTGACTGCCGGAAGCGGTGGGACGACCTCCGCCTACGGGTGAGGAAGATCCTGGCGTACAACAGGAGGGCCGCAATGGCGACAGGCGGGGGTCCACACTCCCCTGTGAAGTTGACGGCATGGGAGGAGACCGCAAGTTCCTTCATTGACCCAGAATCAATTGAGGGAATCGGAGACCAGGAGGTTGGCGCTGCAACTACGACAGAGGAAGGTGAGTGAACCGTCACATCCATGTAGGCTAAATCATGATGTGACACAAGTGATGTGGAAGTGAGACTAGGCAAGGTAATGCATGTCCCAAGGCTACATCAACATATCCATTGAAGACTGGGTGCCACACCCTGCACCACACGCATGCTGAGTGCAAATCCCAATCCCAACAGAGGTGCAACATGACCCAACCATGCCCATGGAACTCACCACACAGACACCAAACCAATGCCATGCCACCAGCCATGCATTGATTGCCCACATGCCCCCTCAGAACACCAAATGCCACACCCCAGAAATGAAATGATGCCTGAATGTATGAACATATCACACCGCAATACATCATAGCTGCCATTTGACAACATCACTGATGACCTGCATCTCTCCTATCCCCCAGGCACCGATGAGGAAGATGGAACGCAAGACAGGTGTGCATGTACATCCACTGCACGCAAAGGGACCAGTGCCACCGCCACCCCCCAGCCCAAGAAAATGCCTACAGCAACAGCCAGTGTGCCACGCAAGGCAGTAACTAACCCTGCAGGGGACACCTGCAGCCACAGAACAGCAGCAGGCACCCACAACAGTGGGAGCCGTTTCCATTGATACTCCGCCAGCCACCACGGACCTTGTGTCTACAGAGGTGGATAATGAGGCAGAGATCATGTCCGGCACACCCACCCCAAGCCCCATCACCAGCCCCCCCCCTACAGAGTCTGAGGGCATGTACAATCCGTGCCTCCATGACTCGGACCTAGGGGAATTTGACATTGGCATCTTTGAGGAGGACATGGCCCTGGACGAGGGCCCCACGCAGGTTTCTTCCACCACCCTGCCAGCCACCACCCTGCCAGCCACCACCCTGGCCACCGGTACTCCTGCAGCCGACAACTCTTTGGAGGCTCACCTGGCAAGGCTTGCGGCCCGACAAGAGTCCATGCTGGAACTCATGCGGCAACAGGTGAACACTGGGAATGAGGCCATGAGGGCCATTGCCACGGCCATTGCAGCCAATACTGCTGCTGTGGAGGCATCGACGTGTGCCTTCAGGGAGTGTATGGGGTCACTCACACAGGCCCTTCTTGCAAATCTCCCACAAATGCAGCGCCCACACCTTGGGCAAGCCGTGGGACTGACCATTGACACCTCCAGTGCAACAACCTCTTCCACCTCGGCCCAATCGAGCCCTGTGCGGTTAACGTGGAGCAGTGCACGGTGCTTGACCATGGCACCCCCAGACCCAAAAAATGCCAAGAAATAACAGGACAGGCAATGACATTTAGAAAAAGTACATTGGTGAAGGGACCACTGTTTGTTGGACATATTTGGACATTTGGGATCTGTGGCGTGGGTGAGGGAGTTTACTGGGGTATTTTCTGGGATCTGTGGGGTGGGTTAGGGAGTTTACTGGGGTATTTTCTGGTCTTTGTGGGGTGGGTGAGGTAGTTTACTGGGGTATTTTCTGGGGTTTGTGGGGTGGGTGAGGGGATTATGTTCACCATATCACGTATGCTGAAAATAAACTGTTGTGTGCAAGCAAATCATTGGCTGGACATCGTTCTTTTTGTACATGTACATTTATTGTATGATGGTGTACAGTGGGGCAATTGGAACAAAAAAAGTGTGCATGTCCAGATTCAGTGTGTCGCGGACACATTACTTACATTGTCCATGCGTTTCAAAAGTATTCATCAATTAGTGCTTGGTGTACAGCATGGCCATCCCGTGCATCACGTACTGGCAGGGGGGCTCCTTCGCCTCCGTCTCCATCGCCTTCATCCTCACCCAGCCCATGCATGTCAATGTCAGGTGGCAGTGGTACATTCCTTCAGACGCACATGTTGTGCAGCATGACACAGGCCATGGTGATCTTTGCCACCTTCTCGGGCCTATATAGGAGTGCCCCACCAGACCTGCTTAGGCAGCGGAACCGCGCCTTCAGCAGGCCAAAGGTCTGCTCAATCACAACACGGGTACGAGTGTGCACACGATTGTACTCCTCTTCATGGCTGTTCTGCGGGTTCCGCACAGGGGTAAGTAGCCACGGCCTCAAGGGATATCCCCCATCACCTGCAAGCAGATACAAATAGGTGTGTGTCAGACAGAACTGCCACCTTCAGGGAGCACAGTCATGGCAGCAGCTACTTGGTGTGGGCATGCACATGTCCCTGTACATGTACAAAATAGTCACCTAGATGCAATGTATACTGTAATGAGGTGTGGTACACTGGATGGGGTTCAATAGATGATGCTGGGTGTAATCATGCATGCACTGGCAGATGTGCTTTGGTAATGCACAAATGTTTGGCCTCCAAATCATGCTGTATATTCTTTAATATGCATGGTAACACTCGCCCCATTGCCACAGTTGACATTCTATTCATTCATGCACTGCTTGCAATAACGATGGTGCCCTGGTTGTGCTTCTTACTTGTTGTCATCCATCTGCAATATTTGTGATAAGTGGCCCAGTGATGTGTTGTGTTCTATTTTGCTGGTTTAGGGGAGGAGTGTTTAGCTCTGCATGTATTCTCCACTCACTGGCTAGTGCAACCCAGGTGCACTATTCCCCCCCCTTTCCCACCCAGGTGCACTATTCCCCCCCCTTTCCCACCCAGGTGCAGTAGGCCCCCACCCCTTCTGCATCCGCACACATCAGTACCCCACAGCATGGACATGGGCCTGTTGTGCAACTCACCGAGCAGCCAGGCACGTGGTCCAGCATGTCGCTCCATGTGACGGGGTAGAGTTGAGTTGTGCAGTACCATGACATCATGTGTGGATCCAGGAAATCGGGCGCAGCAATGGGTGATGATCTTGCTGGAGTCACATACCATTTGCACATTGATGGAGTGGTATTGCTTGCGATTACGGTGCACCGCCTCTATGGCATGGGGGACTACCAATTCCACATGGGTGCAGTCGATGGCACTAACACAATTGGGCATGCCTGCCAGTGCATGGAAGCCTACTTTGGTTTCGGCTATCTCCTGGGCAGTCCGTGGTAGGGATATATGGGTGCTTGCGTGCTTCAGGAGGGCATCTAGCACTTGGTTCAGCATGCGTGAGAATAGTGGTTGTGAATGCCATGCAGCTGTCCCATTGTGTGTTGGTAGGTGCCTGTGGCCAGGAGGTGTAGCACAGACACCACCTTTAGTAGTGGGGGTATGGCAGTGCGTATTTCTATTTGGCTGGCAATGTCGTTCTGTATCATGTCCACTATGGTGGTGATGGTGTCACGGTCCAACCAGTACAGGGTGTGGATCTGCTCAGGGGTTCGGTTGAATGGGCTGGGTCTGGTGCGAGGGATTGGTGGCCGCCTACGAGGCACAGCTGCCTGCGCTGGTGGTAATTGCTGGGCCTGTCTCACCCTCCTTCTCCTCCTGCGTCTCCTCTGTGCTGCCTGTTCTTGATGCTGTAGTTGTTGTTGTTGCTGTTGTTTCTGTAGTTGTAGCAGTATAGGCATGTCCTCTAGCGCCATGATTGCAACTGCTAGTGGTAGCATTTTGGTGTAGGAAGGGGTGTGGTGTGTAGGTGTGCTCCTTTTGTACTGGGCCACTCTGAATTGCATACACCTGTGGGGGGGTTGTGGTGTGTGGGTGTGCTCAGTTTATACTGGCACAGCCTCCATTGGCTCCACCTGTGGGATTGTGTGCACCTGTGGCAGCTGCCTTGTATCCTGCTTGCTGTTTGCGGGTGTCCCGCGATGCCTGTGTGGCCGGCATCATGCAGCCTGTGATTACCGGCTTCGCGATGCCGGTATTTGCATGTATGCGTGGGTTGGAATTACTCCCTATTACCGGCATGCCGGTATTTGCTCCCTGAAGGGGCGGGTGTACTTGCCTATGCCGCTATTAGCGGCACCGTTGTTTAGTATGCCGCTAATACTGGGTTTCCAGGTCGGAATGCTATGGAACGGTAAACAATGCCAGTATTAGCATACCGGCATCGTTTTTTCCTTACCGGCATACCTCGTAATGAGGGCCAATGTCTTCTTGTTTATACTTAGTTTATATAGTGCTAGATGCGTCATCTATGATGTCATCCTACGTGGCATATTACAAAAACCTATCAAGAGGTGGGATTGGATTAAGAGATCATGTCTACATATTGAATGCATGAGTGTTAGTCTCTCATTGGCGATCCCTTGTCTGTGGGACTCGCCCAGAGCTACTTCAACATACTTAGTGTACTGATTACAGCAGAGAATATGGCACCAGAATACTACTTTGCAGCAGTGTATGTAAAAGTGCATGGCAGGCTTTTCTGATTGGTTAGCAACTGAAATCCAAACTTAGACATTCGACTGCTAGCAGCACGTACATACACACGAAACCCAGGTGCTTTCAGATATGTCAGCTCTCCCTTTATTTTCCCAATTAGTCTACCCTCTCTCATCGGTAGGCCTCATGCCAGTGTCCTTTGTTTGAAGATTGACCTTGCCAGTCTGCACTGTCTTGGACCATTCAAGGGATTATAGGCACGCCATTATCTTAGTTTCAAGCCTAATTACTAGCCCTTGTTTGCGAGCTCTTCGTCACATGTTAAGAGACCATGAATTTGTCCATTTTCGACAGTGTATTTAACACTATTTAATTCAATTATACTGGTTGCAGTTGCTCCTGTTGCCCTTTAGAGACTTGCTCACTCTATCCCATATAAGCTTTATACACTTTTAATTGTCCAATACTTGGCTCTGTAAATGTTCTTGTTCCTCCTAATCTTTAGAAATATGCCATTTGCACATGATCTGCTCATTGGCCTCCCTTTGTACTTTGCCTTCATCTCTCGAAATAGCATCCTTAGTCCCAGGCCAACGTACTCCTCTATTTTGCAAGGGAAAACAGCCTCTTCATTGTCTTTTTCCCTTCAATATCCTGGGCTGGTATTTTGATGTAGCTTGGTTGATTGAGATAAGCCGTCATCCATCTTCTTCTAATGGTCATCCTAAATGTTGAATATATTTCTCTTATAAGCAAGCTTCTATATGTTCTTTCTACCTTGCGTTATGGCATATTTACAGTTATTGACCGGTGAGTCACCTCATTCTTCTTTGTGTTCATGATAACTGTATAATTCAGTACATGTTTCTCTTAGTGCTCCAGTTACATCATCATCCTTGAGTATTTTCATATAGTTTCATCATAGGTTCTTATATCTTCTTTATAACATTCTTTTGCTGTCGTCAGACTTTGTTTTAACGTACATCCATTCTGTTCATGGCTGCATTTCTACAGCTCGCCAAAGGGCATCCCTATTGGTAACATTTCTCCATTATATCAGCTTGTATGTACACTCTAAATGGCTGCCTGAGTGCATATCGTCTTTCATATGCTCAATGTTGTATCGGAATATTGCAAGTATTCATGCATGGGTTCCCAATTGTGGCTCTTCATCTGTCATTGCAATGGGATGGTGCGAAGGGGGCGGAGACCAGGGAGAAGGTGTCCACCTGCTCCTCTACACTGCCATGCCAAGAGGTCCCCCCGATGCAATGTTTTTATATTTGTAAAGTGTAAAAACAGGCACAAAAAGTACACTTGCAGAGGCATTTCCAGTCAATTCCTACGGAAGCAGCAGGTGCATAAAACAGTCATCAAATGAATCATCCATTTATATGCTTTCATATGATACCTATTTTTGGATCATTCCTTTGATTTGATTTTGCATTTTTACCGCACATTATTATTTGTCTTGTATGTATGAGTACAAATGCTCTTATTTTTTGGATTTGTGTATTCGGCACTCGTTGACAAATTGTCTTTCTCCTTACGTAAACCTATGTATCTCTGTTAATAGGATTTGTCTGAACACTTTCAATATAGGGTAGCGTCCCGTCAAATTGCGTAAAACAGTCATGAATCCAGCCTTACATGTTACGATAACCTAAAACAAAGAATTTTTGAAGTTGGAGCGGGAATGGAAGTCAGAAACGTGACATCCATTCCGTGCGCCGACTCTGCTTCCAAAAACAAACAAGATCCCCTGGAGCATGCAAACATGTGTTACGCACTGCCAGAGGCATTGCTAGGTGGGGCGTAGGCGGCTGTAGCCCTGGGTCTTTTGGTTGTAGTCCCGGATAGAAGCTCAGGGACTACAACCAAAAGGCTATAGCTAGCCCCAAATCCCGGCCGTCCCAACATGAGCTTAGCCCCTGATCTTTTCCAGACCTAGCAACACCCCTGCGCACGGCACACGCAGGCACTGCGGGGGCTGGACAATGAAAACCATGTACACTTTGGGTCTACAATGAACTGCTATGGATGAGCTGCAAGAACATGTACACTGCTCATTGATCAAGGCTTTCCCTATTTATCCCTGTTCCGACATAAGTGGCACTAATTTAGGTGCAAGTGCACGTGATCAGCCGTTTCAGTGTTGAAGATTTGGTCTGTCAAGGAAGTGCTGCATGCATTACTGTGTGATCATTCAAACAGCATTGCCATGGCAGTCATTGCCAATGCTGCTCTTAGTTTTGGACCCAATCATATCTATTGTTCAGTGGTCGAATTGGGCCGCAGCGGTTGGGAGCGGTGTTCCTCTACTTTAAAATAAAGGTTTTACCGTTCCTAAACGTTTATTTTAAAAAGAAACCGTTCCGCAATGGTTTCGTTTTAAATTAAAGGTGTAGGAAGAAGTTAAAACTTGCCCTTGCCTGAGGTCAGGCCAGCAGGGAAGCTCGTCCCACGACTTCTTTTCCTACACTTCGACCACTGCTGTTGTTGTGGTGTATGAAAGCATTAAATGGCATTAGAACCCAGAGGAGCGTGGCTGGCCAATCACCGAGTGTGCATCGCATACTGAACATCAGAATCCAGACCCTCGTTCCACGCTCCTGGCCAACGCCGCGTTCCAGGGTGCTCTACCTCATGGTCTTTCCAGATTTTCCCTCTACCTCTGCGCCCGCTGCTCTAGCCTGACACGGTGCAAGGGGGGGCTGAGGGGGCTATAGACCCGGGTCTTTTGGTTGTAGACCCAGATAGAAGCTGAGGGGTTACCACCAAAAAGGCTGGCTAGCCCCGTCTGGACAGTCCCAAACTGTGCGTAGCCCCGGATCTTTTCCAGACCTAGCAACACCGCTGGCTCTAGCCCCACAGTGGTGTGACACAAGATGATAATGCCACCCCGAGACTCAGCGGAGCAGCTCCACCAAGCGCCTTGAAGATGCGAGACAGACTCCCCGGCTGGCTGGGAATGCCACGTGCATGATGACCATGCTGCTGCAGGGGCGTGCTGCGTGCTGCACTAGCTAAAAGATGCAAGTAAGCTTTTGAACCCTGTCCTACATCTTCATTTAGCAGAGCAACAAGGGAGCAGTGTCTGGCCCCTGGAGCCCATATGTATCAGCCACCACTATGCGCCGCCAGTAACATTATCATGCACATGCCGGTGGGGGTGGCAGCTTTTAGTACTGGCATGAGGGGAAGCTCCTGATGGGGCACTGGCATTGTTCACGAGTCAAGGTCCGCAGCAGCAGGTGAATGTTTTTTTGTGGAGGGGCACTAACATCTCTAATACATTTCTGCAGGTGAGAGAGTTATCCCCCCGAGAATTATTTTAAAATAATGTTGTTAAACAGTGTGTTGTACAACACATTTTTTTAGAAATATGGAGTCAAAAGGCATACAATTCACAATTGGTGCTCTAGGGCAACACATTTTTTACGACATTTTCATGGCGCATAAATCGTTGCATCCACAATCTGTGTAAGTAAAGGTCACTGTAAATCATTTACATGCACAGAGAGAGCTGTACATGTGTCAGAGCTTATGGGGCCCGTTCCAACATGATGTTTGGGCCCCCCTACCTACAGCTGGGAAAAACAGTCTTAGGTAATTGTGGGATGCATAGCTTATCATGGAGAGATAATGGAATGCATGGAGGAAGTTGATAGCTTCAGTTTAGCATGGGACAGGCAGCCAGTGGTGAGCTGAAAGTCTGAATGTTGTATAAAAAGCTATACATTGCTTTTTGCCAGCAAGGTGCTAATGTAGTCAAAATAAAAGTTAAAAGGTAATGTTGTGGGATACTGCAAAGCATGAGGCAGGTGGCCTGAAGGCGCAAAGGAAGCCGGTAACATGCGTGCTGCAAAGCGCACATTTAATGTCCTGAATTAAAGAAATATTTAGTCTTTTCATAAGTCTGCCAACTTGGGAGCAGCTGCCAGGGGCCCACTGAAGCTTAGGGCCCATAACAACGGAAAAGTCTGAAATACCCCAACGTCTCCCCTGTACTTGAAGCTGCGGCCACATTCTATGCAACTAGGTCACTAACTTCCTTTTATGAAGCCGCAATCACGATCAATTCCCCATCCTCTACCACCAAACACATGCACTTGATTCATCACTCCTGAAACACACATGCACGCTCTCTGCTTCTCTGGCACTAGGTGGGCCCAATACAGGGGCCTGGTCTTGGTTGACTAGGAGCCTTTACAAATATGCAGCACAAACTGTAGGCCTGACACAAAGGTCAGATTTGTCAATGAAAGGCAGTGCTCAGACAGGTGCACCTACTGAAACCACTTTTTTAAAACCACAGATTTGTATTTATTAACTCAAAGTGCTCGAGTAGGCACGCCACACCACAGGGTGTGCCTGGGCCCCATCTATGCCAATGCCACACCCCTTGGCCGTGAGCTGCGCTGCTCTCCCACAGCCCCTTTCCACCTCTTCTGGGTGCCAATTGTTACCTCCCCTAACTCCTCTACACGATGGAAATGAAAGAGGGGCTTGTAACCTTTACATTACATGGTAGGCATTTTAGAAAGGAGCTGCACACTTTCTGCAGTTGTTCTGTTTTCTAATGCCAATCATTTTAAGCACCTCGATGCTTAACTCTCCGCTGTGGCCTGTACCAGGTGGTAATGTCCTGGAGATCCTGGTTAAAAGTTAAACCTATGAACTCATGCCCTCAGCCAATATCTCCTGGTTCAATCAATGGCATCCGGTATTATTGCTCAACAAAATCGAATATCCTACGAATAGGGTGGTGGGGGTGTTTGCCAGAGCTCAGCCCTGGGACTTATTTTTGAGCCCCGGCACTTATTGTCTCAGGTGCACTTTAATTATCAAGTGGTGGTGATAGTGCATCCATCAACCACCATGAGCAGGTACGAGCTGCACTGTAACCCCAGATAGGGAGCAGCAATGGGTGGCGGCAGCAGTGGTGCTAACATATATATGGGCTCTTGCACTTATTTCTTTACAAATTAAGCACTGGATGGATTTCCTTCTCATTGCCTTTTGGCTGGCTGGAGTTACTAGAGCCTTCTCTGCTGGCTGCTCTCTGTAAAAAAACATATGATTATGCATTGATTAACAGCATCAATATTACAGAACAGTTGGTATGAACACCTTTGTCCGTAGTCAGTCACCGCCCCATTGAAGAAGGCACAAAAGAAACAAACACTGTCAGAAAATAAAACCAGGAAACAGACTGCCTGCAAATGGGGCGCCCATGCAAATCACTGCTCCAACAGTAAACACGTGTAGGGGACAGCTCTGAAGCAGCCCTAAGGCTCACAAGCAGGGTGGAGTCTAGGAAAACATGATTAGCATAATAACATAGCACTGATTCCCAGATACAAAATGGAGAACATTGAGCGAGTACAAAGAGGAAGCCAGGGTCGGATTGGCCCCTCGGCCTTTCGAAATCGTCCCTGGGGAGTGGGGGCCGGTTTCTGGCCATGCCTGGGCCTGTTTGGAAGAAAAACATTTTTTTAAAAAAACTTTTTTTTCAATGTATTTTTTTTTCTTTTCAAAAAGCCTTTCATTCTTCTTATGTCTATAAACCAACACAGGTTGGGTGATATTGTATGTATATTTCTTCTATAAAAAAGAGCTTAAGCGTAAGTACTATACAATAATATATAATAATTTGGCCTTGGACGTCTGCTTTTTTTTATTTCTTAGACACCAATCATTTACTGCAATTCCAGAGGAAAAGATTAGGAGGGAGATCATGTTTTCATGCTTTTGAAAACGTAGATAAAGACCCACTAGCGCCAAGGCTATGTTGAGCACATACACAAATGATCATTTTATTAAAGAATGGGCCCAACTCACAAAGCAGTTTTCTGTGCGGAACTGCGTTTGTGCAAATGGTAGCAATGGAAATTGCACCAGATTCACAAACCAGTGAAAAATGTCACTTGTGATCCGATATAATGAAAGAATGCCCATCTGTGAACTTAATGTGTGGAAGAGGAGGTAAAGCTCCAGGCACACCTACTTTTCATGTGCAAAATCGGTGTATATGGAGGACTACAATTGGATGGGTAATGCAGAGGGTCACACCATGATACTACCTGATTCACACATGAAAATGCAGCTTTCACCTGAAGCACTTTAGCACTTTTCCCCATGAAAACCTGCAGGAACCAGGTTAACATTTTTCCCTGAAAGGTGTTACATTTCCTCAAAGTCTAACACCTCTTTCAGGAAAAATTGTATCTGTATGTTTTATTTAAAAACTTTCATCGAGCCTATGTTATTTTTGACTTTCTTGGACTTTTGGAATGAAATACGCTCTTGCAATAAGGATAAATTGTGTGTGTTGCATGTGTGAGATTATCTGTGAACCACCGTGCCTGATCAAATTGTGGGTGGGTCCTAGCACATTTTGGATCTTCAATTCGAGTTGGGCTATTTACACAATAAATGTTTGTAACATGTGAACCATTGAATGGACATTTGAATCATTACTTTTGAAATCACTGTTTGTTTAAATATACAAAAGTGTTTTTGATATGCATTTAAACTTCAATGGTTGCCCCGTTTTAGGATAACTTGCTTACCCATTGCTAACCATGAAGAATGTTGCTCTTATTCTAAGGCCATAGACAGTGGGCAGGGGACTTGAGTTCCCTAATAGGGAACTTTAGTTCTAGATTCATTGTTTCACAACCTAGATGCCAAGGTTGTAGTTTTCCCCCCTGCACCTTGAATTACCCACACTCTATACTTTAATTAATCACAAACAATTAAAATAATCATATAATTCATCTAACTAGATGTGCTTAGTGTCGACATGGTTAGGCCAAGAACATTTTGGGCCTACCACACTTTTCACCTACAAAAATGGAATATTTTGTGAGTCTGGCCCAATGTTTGTAATACTATCCACTTTTAGTGATTCTTCACCAAGATAGCTTTATTTAAAGTAACAGACACACTCCAGTTAGTAGTTGTTATGATCCAGTTGTATGTGCATTCTTGAATGAATATTTTACAAATTCAAGGAATGAAAATAAAAACATCTCAAAATTAGAGAGCAACTAATAATACTCAGAATTTGAGCTTTGAGTTGCACAAGAAGAACTATCCAAACAGATCAGGAGCCATTGAAAAACTGTAAAATTAAAATCTTTAGAAAAACCTTACATAAAGGCTGTGACTGACTATTCTTCATTGTTCTTATTAGAGGGATGTATGGCTAAATTTTTTGTGTGTCAGGTGTATCCAGTCCTGGAGAAGGCTGTGCCATCAATAAAGGACTTTTAATGCCGAAACTTAACTTGACTGGCTTAACGATGATTTTGATGGTGTAACCAAACCAAATTGTGATGTCGTACTGGTTTAAGAATATGATTTCAATGTTACACTCTTGATACTTATGAATCATTCTCTGGTGCCTAGTTAGATTTTTCAGTGACATGTCACATCATGCATTGTTTTGTGTATTTATTGTTTGATAATGTGTGTCCATGCTTAGGTATGGTCACATTATGGTCAATTATGTAAACTAAATGTTTTAAATACTTTGTATTATGATATGATATTTTATTTATAGCGTGCCTATACACAAGTGTTTCAAGGTGCGACAAGGCAAGGGAGGGGAACAAGGGACGAGAAGACAACGATCTTACTAGGCCCAGTGACATTGAGATCGCGCAAGTGCAGGGGAGAGGGAAGTGGAAAAAGTGCCAGGGGAAGGGGAGGAGAAGGAGAAGTGCGAGACATAGGATCAAGACATAGAAAAAAGAGTGCAGACAACAATTGTTAGATAAGTGCAAGTAAGGGGACTGGAGGGTTGCAGATACAGTCCCAAGTGCAGGGTTACCAGGAGACAGTGCAAGTGTGCAAATGGGAGGGCCAAGACCAGGGCCCATGGTTAGGAGAGTGGCCAGGTAATCAATGCAGTATCAGACAGGAGATCAGCTGGGAAGTGGAAGATAGAAGGCAGAAGCAAAGAGGAAAGTCTTGAGCTGCTTCCGGAACCGGAGATGTTTCTGCTCAAGTTTCAAAGAGGTAGGGAGGCTGTTCCAGTGGGAGGCACCGGCCGAAGAGAGAGATCTGCCCCCAACTCATTGCTTGGAAAAGCGACTGACCCTGGGGGAGTTGGAAGTGGAGGAGCGAAGAGCTACAGAAGGAAGATACTTCTAAAGAGAAAGCTGGAGGTATTTTGTTCCCAGGCCCCAGAAGGCCTTGTGGACAATGCAAAGGGTCTTGAATTTGATCATTGCAGAAACTGGGAGCCAATGGAGAGATTTCAGTGCTGGAGAGATACGATCCCTGGGCTTGAGGCCAAGGACAGGTCTCGCAGTCCTGTTCTGGATGAGCTGCAGAGGATGGAGAGCAGAGACTAGAAGATTTAAAAAGAGGCTGTTACAGTAGTCAAGCCTTCAAGCCTAGAGAGAACCAGAGCTCTGGAGACAGTGAGCTTCTCGGGGAAGGAGAGGAAAGGAAAAATACCTCTGAGGAGGTGCAGCTGGTAGTTTGAATTCCTAGAGAGGTTGGAAATGTGAGGAGAGAAGGAGCGTGTGGAGTCGAAGATAAGCCAAAGGTTCTTAGCCTCACAGGTGAAAGCAGGAAGCGGGCCAAGGGAGGCCGGCAAGAGAGTAGCGGAAAAGAGGTGTGCTGGTGTGTCAATGAGAAGGATCTCTGTCTTACTGGAATTCAGGTTGAGATCATTGGTGGTGCACCACTCCTGGATTTCAGACAGATAGTCAGAGATGAGCGAGGGAGAAGAGGTGGCAGAGGGGAGCCTGAAGGCATTTTCTATATGGGTGTCTTTGAAAAAGCACAGTGTTGCAGTTATACATTATTCAACAATGAGTCATTGTTTTCTGGAACCTCTAGGTAGAGACAGCATTGAGTGGGTTGCTAGCCATGCGACCAAGCCCTGCCGCTCAGCTGCTCCACCCACATCCAGTTTTCGCATCTTCGCATCTTCCAAGCCTCTACTTAAGGACTGTAGGCCAGTTCCAGGCTGACATCATTGAGTAGGCTGCTGGTCACCTGACCGGGCCCTGCCGGTCAGTTGCTCCGCCCAACTCCTATTCAATCAGTCCTCCTTAGACGTCCTCATCGCTGGTGTCCTCAGCAAAGGATGTGCGAAGACAAGAACCTGACCTGTTGGTGCCTGTTTGTGCCGGATAGGGCCAAGGACCTGAACCGTTATCCTACATTTCATCTACAAACTAATCGCTACTATGACTACTCACCAAACCGCATCACCTTTTGTCTCCACCCTCCACAACCCATCCCCACTCTCACTAGGGTTCGAATGGCATTCCCGGCAAGCTACTCTAGCAAACCTCATCAATATTGCCCTTTCCCCCAACCAACACCCACGGACCACATGCACACACCCTCTCATGTTGATCAATGTTCACTCAGCAGTTGCACACGCTGCTGAGATCGCGGACCTCCGCACATACAACAACCTTGATGCCCTGTTCATCATTGAAATATGGTTTACACCGTCCTCCTCACATGCTTTTGATGTCCTCCTAACCCAAGGCTACTGCATCCAACATGCCAACTGGTCTGGAAGGGCAGGAGGCAGAGTGGCAATCATCAACAAGAGTGATTGGCCATGCTGCATCATCCCCTCACCCAGAACAAAATTATTTCAATCACTTGCCTTCCGTTTCCCTCTATCGCACAAGAAATCCATCACCTTCCACCTCACCTACAGAAATGGTGGCAAAAATACTAACTCGGAACACATCATCAACCTCAAACCTCTCTGCGCAAACGGTAGGATTCTGATTATAGAGGCCAAAGCAACTTAGTACTCCAACACCATTGAGGCAGCTTCTAACAAGAGCAAAGCCCTCTTTGAAGTAGTAAAGCATTGTACCAAAGCATCACCTGACCCGAGGTACCAGAAACTCAGGAAAAATGAGACAGAAACCACACATTTTTTATAGAAAAAATAGACAAAGTCCAAGAGACCGTCAAATCAACTTCTCTCAGCATTAGCATACCCTGCACTCCTCAACGCACACTGCCCCTCTGGACCAAATTCTCTCTTCTCATTCCCCTGGATCTCCTAAAAATAATTGCCTCCCTTAAACCTACCTCTTACTCTGACGACATAATTCCGGCGAATGAATCGAACAACTACACCTTCTAAATGACTATCAGTAAGGGTTCCGTCCAAAGTGTAGTATCAAGACAGCATCATCCAGGTGGTGGATGATGCTCTCCAAATCATGGATAATGGGGACTCCTCCTTGCCATCCTTGACCTCTCGGCTGCATTTGACACCGTCAACCACCGCATCCATCTCTCCCTTCTTGCGGACAGGATGGGATTTTATGGCACTGTCTTGAATTGGTTTACCTCCAGCTTCTCTGGCAGACACTAGGACATCCAGATGAACCCATTGCATTCTAACCAACTCCAGGTCTCCTGCAGAGTTCCCGAAGGCTCCATCCTCTAACCAATCCTTTTTAACCTTTGCATGGAACCTCTGGGCACTTAAAGATCCCAATATAGCCATCCAACAATGCACAAATGATTCTCAGTTGTAAATAGCATGCAGGACATCATTTGTCTCTGCGATTTCCTAACCATCATTCAGTCCTGGATGTCGACTGCCTACCTCAAACTAAACCCATCCAAGACTGAATTCATCTTCATCGGTCCGCCCGCTAAAAAGCAACTTGTCCAACCATGGCTCAATGATATTCGCCTAGAAGGATTTGATCCACAACTCTCAGACTCATCAACATCCTTGGGCTTCACCATTCACAGAAATCTGACCTTCCAGAAACACATAGCCAAAAAGGGCCAAATAGCCTGGCAAAGAATCTGTACCCTTTAAAAAAATAAATCCCTTCATCCCGCAGCAGGACTTATGGACAGTAGTGCAGGCCCTTGCGGTCTTGCAAATCGATGAGGGAAATGCTCTCCTGACAGGGCTGTCAGCTGCTCACTTGGCTCCCTTAAAAGCAGTACACCATGCTGCTGCACGTTTTATTATGGGAGCATGGAAATGTGACCGAATTACCCCCATTTTACGCGATCTAAATTGGCTTCCACTGCAAGCCAGGATATTGTTCAAGACTGTGTGTATCATCTTCAAAACAGTCATGAGTAGCACACTAATATACCTGGTGGCTAAGCTCAACATATCTGGTGGCACACGCTCCTCATACAGCAAATTGACCAACCAGCTTGAACCATAACTCGTTCCCAACGAGAGGATCCGCAAACATATCCTTCTCTTGTCATGCACGCACCCCCGAAACTCAATCCCGGTGTCGTCTAGGAATGCCCCCACAATTCTCCAATTTCACAAATCTCGCTCTTTCAACAACACCATACCATGGACTAATTCTAAAGAACGCACAAGCTGATGCACAGACTTTTTCAGTACTGCGCTACTGTTAAAAGATGCCAGACCAAATGCCGGCTACCTACATTCTGTACAGCTCTGGAGCTAGGTCTGCGCTTTAAAAAATTAAATTACATTAACATAAAAAATAGGTAATTGGTGGCAGTTGGAGGCTGGCATGATGGTTGAGGGAGTATAAATAAACATGCTATTCATACCTGAGCATCAGTGGTATGGCCATTACACTGGCAGCAAAAGAACCAAGGCAGAACAAACCTGGGAACCATGGACACATGCATTGATTCTTGGAACACGGTTGGAGGATAGGATGTGTGCAGCGTGTCCCTGAGCCTCTGTGTTGCATGGGACTCCTGACCATCCATTTAAGTTGGTTATTGGCCGGAGGCAGAGTTAGCAGGACCTGCCATGATCAGGATGCGAGCAGCCAGGAGGCAGATAACCAACTTGGAGCAGCAGGCCAGCGCTTGTGGGGAGAGTTGGAAACCATGTGTATACAGTTGCATGGTACAGCCGGACATGATCAAATGGAAAAAAGGAAAACGGGACAAAGGGAGGGCAGAGCATGGGCATCATTTTAGTGGGGTGGTTGGGGTGGTTGTCCCCCCCAACTTTCATGGCACACTATTTTGTCCCCATTCATTTGGCTGGGGCACCTTTTCTTCAGACGTCATGTCCCCCCAACATTTTCAGCAACGTTACTCCACTGGGGCAGGGCACCCTCACTGTGACTCTCGCACATCCCCTTCTCATCACTAGTAATTTAAGCTCTGCCTCTCATTATTAGGGGAATGTACACCACAACATGCTCATGTTGTGCCTCTCACTGAATCGATAGAAGGAACGTTCCCAAACTGCCTCTCTTCGTTGATGGCAAGGACATGCATATCAGATGGAGAGGAGTGAGAGGTGCAAGCACCAGAAGATAAGAGCGAGAACCACTGGATCAAGGTAACTAGAGGTCTGCAACAGTGAACCATGCCCACCTTTTTAGCAGAGGTAGCTTGTCACATTGGCAGAAAAAGGAAGGGGGAATATTTATTTATTTGTCACAATACTTGTATAAGGCGCAACATGTCCAGAGGCCTCAGAGTGTGTAAACAAACAGGGTAAAAGACTGATACATACATCAAAAGAAAAACAAAAGAAACTGCATCAGCCTGAATAAAGAACTACTCAAAACCTTTATTAAAAAGATATATTTCCACTGTTTTTTTTAAAACAGGATGGACAAGTGGTGTCTCGAAAGTGAAGATGGAAGAACATTCCACACATTTGGTGCCCAGGAGTCAAAACTCAGACCACCATATTTTGCCAATTTAAAGCAGGGTAGACAGAGCAGAATGCTATTGTTGGAGCACAATGTTCTTGTGCGTGACTTGATTTGCAGACAGTCACAGAGATATTGAGGGACAATGCCCCGGATACATTTGTGCATTAATGTTAGGACCTTATGCATATCCTATGCTTAACAGGGAGCCAATGTAATGAGCATCTATCAGCTGTTACGTGTTTGTGTTTTCTGAGCCAATGAATGGCTCGAATGGCCCAGTTTTATATGACATGCATTTTATTCAAGTAAGTTGGCCTTAGAGGTCCCAACCACAAGGCTGTTGCAATATTCTAGTTGGGAATTGATCAGAGACGTACCCACAAGGGCTCTGTTCTCCACAGTTAAGTATGGACAAATTTGTCTCAGAAAGCTGTTGATATAGGAGCAAGATGAACGCAGCTGATCAACATGCTTAGTGAAGGTCAACTGGGAGTTAAAATAGACTCCCAGGATTTGTATACAATTAGCGACTGAAATAGGACATCCTGCAATCACAAACTGACTCTAATGAGAGTCCAATGTCCACAACCTATGTCCAGAACCGCAAATAAAAAGCTCTGTCTTGTTGTCGTTTAACGAATTAGCCTCCATCCAGGATTGCACCAAGCAATAGATCTGATTGATCTCCTGTGCATCATGGTCATAATCACCAGATAACTCTAGTAAAATGTGCTTGTCGTCATCGGCGTAATTCATGAGGTTGATGCCAGCACCATACAAAAGGTCAAAAAGAGGTCTGCTGTATACAGTGAAGAGGGTTGGGGATAGACATGATTCCTGAGGAATGCCAAAATTAAGTTTGACTGGACAGGCTTTGGAGTCACTCAGAGTAACTCTCACAACCGAGGCCCCAAAAAGGACGTAATCCACCTTGCTGCACTCAGAGCATCTGCCAACCTCGACCAGTCTCTTCACTAATAAGGATTGATCGACTAGATCGAAAGGTGCAAACAGATCTAAGAACATCAACAAGGCTGTATGGCCCTTGTTAATGATTTTGACCATAATGGTCTTCTGGTCAAGAAGCACAGTTTCTGTTCCATGTTTAGCCCACAAACCTCACTGACGAACCCCCAAAAGATTATGCGACTCAATTAATTCCTGCAGTTGCAAGTAGGCAATTCTGTCCAGAATCTTCATCAGAAAAAGGGACATTTGTTATAGTTGTGAGGAGTCAGAAATGAGAGTCATACACAAGTGTGCCATGTTTGTGGTTAAATACTTTTATTGAAATCAAAAGGGGTTGGGAAAAGGCTTCTCTGACCCTGCTCTAAGAGGAATTTCCCTACCTAAACAGAAACTAAGGCTCTGTCTGTGTCAGGATGTCAAAAACAAAACTTTCCTGTTTCCAAACTTTGAGTGGTTTGAAGAAAGTGTTTACAAGGGAAGAATAAATTACTTAAACAAAAGTTTCTCCAAGGATACAGTTCTTGGTTCGAGAGGGAAGTTCCCTTCCCCTAGATTCTTCCTTACTCCTTGTTCATACACTGATGTTCTCTAGACCTGTCAAGTATAAAGGTCCTTGTTCCAGAGGGTGGTTCCTTTCTTCTGAATTCTTCTTTACTTCTTGAGTTTTTATTCACACCAGTTATTTGGGTTTCTCTTGGCCAAGTACAACACTTGCACAACAACTGTTTCACTTCACAATCCTTGGGCCTCTCTTGTCCAAGTACAATACTTGCACACAAAACTGCTTGACTTCTTTCTTGTTTAACACAATCCTTTGCAATAGTCTGGTACACTCCTTTGCCAGGAATTCTGATACACACTCTTGAGATTGCCTGGTGTACTCTTCTGCCAGGACTTCTGGTTCACAGTCTTGAGATTGCCTGGTGTACTCTCCTGCCAGGACTTCTGATTCACACACTTGAGATTGCCTGTTGTAGTCTCCTACCAGGACTTCTAATGTTCACTCTGGGTTTTCTCCCACTCCAAAAGTTGTTTATATATAGTATTAGATAATGTGTCTTCCTGATATATTATCTTCATATTGACACCATGTACATTTTCACATTAGAAAAGGGTTTAGTTGTGACTTAACTTTCCTTCTTTTCATATGTCCATTTCTTTTCTCTCTCTCAGTTAAGTAACTTTCAATTGTTTGCTCTCAGTGTGCTTGCCGATACGCCCTTGTGTCCCAGCTGATTTTTGGAGGACTCAAAGTTTTCTGTAGGCGTTGGTATCTTTTCTCGTCATCGGCCAGCGAAGGAATCCTGTCTGGTTCCTTCTCACTGCCTTCTTTCCTTCTTTCACCAGTCCTGTGCAGCTTCCCATCAAGGCACCCACTGTCCTCATGGCTCCGGTAAGTGGTAAACACCCAGGAGTTCTTCACTGGCCCCTGGCGTACCCGCCAACGCTTCCCGGCTTAGCAGCTTCTTCTTTCTCCAGAGGTGAGCTGCCAGGCTACCCCACAGCAGTCCAGGATTCTCGGCTCCTCATGGAGAGGTGCAGCTCCCTCTCGCTAGTCGTCACAGCAGCTGTCACCATAAACCTCAACAGGCCTCACCCGAGCTGCGCAAGGAAACACACTCTCCCTGGTGTTCCCCTCAGTGAGAGAGGCTGCAGTTTCTTTTGGCCTTTGCACTGTGCTGATGCCCAGGGGTTCCCCTTCTTTCTGGATGGGGTAGACTGGTCTCCTTGACTCTTCCAGTGCTTCCCAGCTCCCCACAGCCAGCTAGGGTGCAAGTGTTCCCCCTTCCTTCTTCTGACACAGCAGTTCAAAGCGCTTTTCTTTTCAACACATCATTCCTGCAGCCAAGTCGTCCAGGGATAGCCTTTCTCACACTTCCTGAGTCTTTCCTTGCTTTTATATTGGCTCTGGCCAATAGGATTTGGGAAAAGACTAGACCGATGTTAATGGCTCTCACTAGGAGTGATCATTGTTGCTTCTCGCCTCCTTCTCCTCTCAGTAGTTGGAAAAAGACTAGACTGCTCACAGTAAATTTCATTAGGAGTGATCATCCCTCCTCCACTCTTCTCCCTCCTCACAGTACTGGGGAAGTGATATTTATTGAGGTAACTCTTATTCTTCCTCGTCCCAGTACTTTTTAGGGGATTGGTAAGAGGAATACAACGTATGAAACTATTAGGGAAGGGATTGGTCCTAGGGTCATAATAAGGTGGTTTTAGTTCCCTTGATTGGTGTGACTACAACGTTCCATCTGGCGAGTCTACCTTGCTCCCACTAAAAATGTCTCCCCCCACATGGGCCTCCCTGGGGAGCCCCCCCCAAGGTTGGGATCAGGTAGCGGCCACCCTACCCTGGCCATATGCAAAGAGACCTTCCCAGGAAGATAGTGGTGACATTGCCAGATTCATCATATAGGCCTATAATTACTAGCAACTGCATGGTCCAGGTTATCCTTCCTGAGGAGGGGGTTAATTCAGGCTTCTTTAGGGTAATATGGACCACTAGAGTCCAGAAAAGAAGCGTTCATAATCTGTGTGAGTGAAGGAAGAAGAAGATCTAAACAATCCTTCAGTATGTGCCAAACATACATCATCCAGGCAAGCAGTTGGCTTCATATTATTGATTATGTGAGGAGTTGGTCTTCAGAAACCTGGTGAAAACATAAACTGGGATGATCTACGGGCAAGTCAGACACTAAGAAGATACCAGAAGTAGCTGACACTGAGTTGTTGAGCAATGTTTTCCAAGCCATATTCGCCTGTTTGTGTTTAGAGATTTTTCTCATTAACTTGTTTATATGTCTTGACACCAATCATTGCCAATATATATACTAACATTTCAACTAGTAGGTCCTTCAATCTGCCCGAGAGTTACAAACAGTTCTCTCTAAGTGGATTTGGCTTTTGAAATTCTCATTAAAATCTGCCTGCTTAGCTGAAAAAATAGCATGCTTAAATTCCTTTTTGGACTGGCTGTAAGTAGGCTAGGACTCAGGGCAAATTTTTTTTGCCAGGCTCTTTCACATTTTCTTTTTAACTTAACGCAAGAGATTCATTTGCCCCATGTAACACTTGTTGAAATTGTTCCACAAGGTAATTAGAATTTGCAATATCACAAAGTTTAGAGAGACCTGGTAGTGCTAAGGGAGCAATAGCTGTTGGTGAGAGATTTTTCAGGTTCCTAACACTGGAGTCAACCTTCAAAGGTGCGACAGGAAATAATAACTGCAAAGAAATGAGCAGGTGAAAAGACCACAGATAGGGATCGATGAACAGTGAGACAATAACAAGGTTATGAGAGAGAACCCGGTCTAAGATGTTGCCATCTTTATAAGTGGCAGTCTTTGAATGCTGGTGGAAGCCAAGTGCTTCATGCACATTCTAAAGTGCAACTCTATTTGGGTTAGAGTGATTATTAGCCCAGAGATTGAAATTATATGTGTGGTATGTTTTATATGTTAGATGCGAAAGCTTTAATTTTAGTTGATATTGGAAATCAACAGATGTACATGTCATCTCTAGAGCCCGACCCCTCACCTCTGTCATATTGGAAGAACAGCAAGAGAGCACTGTGCATGACACCTGGTATCATCCCAATACCACATCAAAGGTATGAAAGACGCTATGCACTCAGACAACTGTATCGAATGTACCCTCAAACTGAAATGGTAGACATGAGTCTGCAGACACCAGTGGACATAGAAGAACTAGAAGTAAAGTCAAATTGAAAAGAAGCAACGTCACAAATAGAGAAGATACATAGATGCACTCAGTCTGATGAATGGATGTCCAAAGATTGAAGATGTAACTAAAAGAATGAAGTAAACATATATGCGAATATGGAGAAAATCATATACAAAGAAGATAAGTGACAAGAGATGTAGTAAATGTTTATATGCAGAAATGCAAGGTAGATAAAACAATGTAGAAGCTTGGTAAAGTAGGAAATGTAACGTGAGGAAAGCCGTGATGTTAAGAAAATAGACATTGGCATCATATAATAGTAAGCTAGAAATCTCAAGGAGAGAGATCAAGGCTGCAGAGCTGACAGGCGCTGCAATACAGCTTTGTGCAAGAACAAAGAGTGTTTGCTTGGCTCAAGATCAAGGATGCCCAGCAAGAAGCAACTGTAAGGAATGAAAGGAGTTGAAGAGGATGAGACATGTACGTAAGACATATTTCTCTCAGATTAAGTAAAGGATTGAACATTTGTGAATGCCAAGTATTGGACAATCAAAGATGCAGAAAGTGCATGCAAGACAGAGCAACCAAGTCTCCAGAGACCAAGATGAGTAATTGCACCCTATATGATGTAATTAAAAAGCACTAGCTAAAAAAGGTCTAAATTAACAAAATCATGGGCTCCTAATACGTGGTACAGGACCAGGAAACAAGGCCTATCAATAAAACTCCAGACGAAGATAGCAATGTACCTTCACTCCCTTAAATGTTCTGAAGAAGAAAACAGTCAGCAAGGTCAACTACAAACAAAAAGCCTTGGCTTAGTGCCTAACAGATGAGAGATGGTAGTCTAATAATCTAAGAAAGGCAGTTGTCTGGCATTGTTCCCCTGCATCTGGGTTTTGTTGCTTACGTGCTGCTAACGGGTCAAATGTCCAAGGTGGGAAGAGAGTGCCAACCAATCATGAGGGTCTATGCAATGGTGTATTATACATTGTTGCAGAAGCCTAACTGCTGCTGGCATTATGCTATTATCTGTATTTTACATAGGAAGAGGGCGTTTAAGGCTTGCCGACCAGACAAGGGGCAGCCAATGATGTTACTAACACTTATCACACGGCCCGCAGTAGCGGCCGTGTAGATATGGTTAAGTTGCTAAACCCATAGGAAGACCACTTTTTGGGCAGTTTATAACTTCGCTCCCCTCACCACCCTTTGCAAAACAAGTATATGGCCCGCTCTGTATTGTTTTGCAAAGTTTGGTGAGGTTTCGTCGAGGGGGGCAAAGTTATATGGAGGGTGCCAAAATTTCATTTTTTTTCCATGGACTGAATAGAGAAAAACTTTGCTCACGCCTGCAGCCCAAACCGTTGGACGGATTTTCACGAAATGTGCGACAAGAGCGGCGGCTTGGTCCCAAAAGTGTGCTTTTGTAAATTTGGTGGAAATCAAGTCCAGTAGTTTATTTTTAAAACAACCAAAAATTAGGTCCAAAAAAATGTGTGATATCTGTGTCTGGTCCGCAGACTCATTTCCCTGTTTGTTCCGCGGACCGAACTCCGATTGGCTTAGAATGCAACGTGCTGTCCGCGAACATCAGACGCACCCACTGATTGGATGGTGAAAAGCGTGAAGTGCGTCAGATCTTTGGAAATGCCCGCTATCTTGGATTCGCGTATTTCGGCCGCTGTCCGCGGACATCGCAGTAAAAACATTAAAAAACACAACATTGCACTTGTCAAACTTATCAAATAATCTCTGGGGAGGTGAGCGCTGATGAAGAGGGGATGGGATATGGCTGCAAGAAGCCAAAAAAACAGTGTTTTTTGCCTTAAAAATCTGCGACCAGTCCAGATGTACGCGAACAGTCCTGTGACGTTCACAGACAACTCTGCATTACAGGGTTGGTGAAAAGCAGTTCTTGGATGGCTTATAACTTTGGCACCACTTAATGAAACTGCAATTACATTCCTGACATGATTCTGAATGATTTTGCAAAGTTTGGTGGGATTCTGTGAAGAGGTGGCAAAATTAGAGGGGGGTCCCAAGATAATGTAAAGGCATATACATGTGGTGCCATTTGATGAATCGACACTTAATTTGGCAAATTTATAATAGATCTAGATATGCATGTTTTTCGAAGTTTGTTGGAATTCTGTCAAGAGGGGACAGAATTAGAGGGGGGGTCCCAAAATATTCTAAAGGCTTATAAATGTGGTGCCATTTGACGAACCTACACAAAGGTTTGCAAAAAGATTATAGATCTAGAAATACATGTTTTCGTAAAGTCTGAATGGATTTTGTCAAGTGGGGGCTAGGTTATATGACTATTGTATGTGCATACATTTGACACTTTCGAAAAAATAAAACACGGGTGAATTTCCATTAAACTTGTTTAAGGAGCATTGGCAAGGACCTCAAAGCATGGTTTTGCAAATGTGCCCATGTTTTATTTTTTGACAAGTGTCATAATGTAGGTACAACAAATAGTGACATACCTTTGGTGACTGAGGTGTAGCCTGTGGCCATGGGCAGTGGCCAGATTGTCCGTGTCATTGAATAAGGTCATGATCCGGACAATCTGGCTACTGGCAATGACCATGAGGGACAACACATGGGGTTAAAGTGGCCATGTCCACCTGGGACTGGCTTTGTGGTAAAGTTATTCGAATTTGGGATAGATTTGAAAGGGAAGAAAAATGTGCTTGTGATAATATGGTCCTAGGGTTCTCTTTTTGCCTTCTGCAGGCTGCCATGGAAAGTGAAGAGGAGCCTTGTATGAACCCCGCCTTCCCTTTCCATGGTGGCAATCTTGAGAAATCCTTTTTTTATAGAAGCCCGGGTTCCGGCTTTGGGAACCTATGGTGCTAATGGCCTTCATCCCCCATTACAGAGGCTGGAATGGGGGATAACGGTCTGGACATTGTCTTGGTGCCAGACTCATGTGGGGAACTGACATTGGGTTGTAGTAATACCTTATTTTTCAGGCCTCTATTTGCGCAAGCTAATTGACGTGGCTAAGGAGCTCAGCTATATAAGCCGCTCCATCCTTGGAGCCAGCGCTTTGCGTTAACTTGCTTTCAAGCAACGTGACGCTTACCAACGTTCGAAGATCCAGAGAAATACTCACCCTGCATTCGACGCTCCACTCCATCATCTATTCTCGGCCTTCTTCAGCGAGTCCGGTCGCTCCAACAGAAGAAGGCAAGACAAGGTTAGCACATTGCAGCAACAGGGAGTGCGCAGCAGTTAAAAGCACGCGTGCAGCGCTATAATACAACTCACCTGTTACCTGAAACCGTGGATCCAATTCTTCATCCCTCCTGTTACCAGCAGTCGCGGATCCACTTCTTCATCGCTGAGGACACTGCATCCGTTCTCAGCAGCTCCATGGACCCGCTTCCGTCACCTACACAGGGAGAAAGCAAGAACAGGATTACTAAAGGTACGGACAATAGAACGGACACTTGTTAAGGAACCAAGCAAGTGAAATATAGTGAAAGATGAATAATACAACGCCAAGCAAGGAAAAGCTGGAAACTAACACGCAAACGAAGACAGACAAGAATAAGAACACTACTTACCTTAACCGTTCTAAAGCCAAGCAAGAATGCTGAAAACCAACGAGCAAAAGAAGATAGACAAGATTAAGAGCACTAATTACCAAAAGAACCGGGTAGTTGCATCAGGCTGGACTACTGCTCGTAAAGCACTAGTGAAGGAACTTGGTCCTTGGGAATCAAGCACCGCTGCCAGAAGTAGCAGGATGGAGTTCCCACAAACTCTACTAAAAGGTGAGCCAACCAGGACAGCACACTTATCGGAGTACAGTCCTCCGGGAGGGATGGAAGGGGGTGCAGGTCACAACCAGGATCACTCAACGCTCCTCTTGCATTCACGCAGATGTGCGACCCTGAGACAATCCTGCTGCGGTCACTGGTGCTCATGGCAAGCGCATCCAAGGACGCATTTCACTCCTGGGAGGGTTCCAACCGTGCCCCAATGCCCCTGCAGAGGCAATGTAAGCGTAACAGGAACCTATACGTTTTTTTTTTAATTCTATTTTTTAACTGTGAAAGGTGGTTCCTAAAGGAGCATTTGTTTTAATTTGTTGTTTTTGGATGTATTTTCTTTTTGGCAGAAGAGCTTTGAACAAAAGATGGGGAGGGAAATGAGGGAAGAGGCACCAAACACTAATATGGAGGGGCAGGTGGACAGGGGAAAATGTTGCGCACATGTTATTTCTAAGGTAGGTGGCAGTGTTTCTCATGCTCCTTGATTACAGCAGTGGTGGTGGCTCTTAGGAAGGAGATGCCATTTTAAGATAAATAGCAGTTTTGCTAAAAGTATTTACTGTGTACTAGATTGTTAATGGATAATTAGTAAGAACAGGTGTAGGAGCTATGGAAGGAAAATTTTGAACTTGAAAGTTCCTAGATCAGTAAAAAATGCATTTCCGAACTGTATGCGAAGCATGGATATTATCGTGAAGTGCAGACGGGTTCTCAGACACGTCATCATATTGCACACCAGTGTATGGTCATGTGGCATGGTCCAGAAGGTCCGCAATGAAGTCAGATGTTCATAGATGTCTACGGATGCAAAACCAGTTGAAATAGTTGCAAAAAGTGTATAGAAGTGTTAAAAATTATTCTATAAGGTGGAAAATAGCAGAGTTTTATGGTGACACTTTGTAAATTGGACATAAATATTGCTATATTGGGTAAGTATGATATTAGTAAGTTGTAGGAAAACAGCATGCACTGGTAAAAACCCATGAAATTCACTCAATAAACTTTGTTAAAGGAACGTTATGGTTACAAGTAAAACCGAAAAACATCAGAAATTCACCAGTTATGGTAAGCTAAGCAACCATATCTAGCGCCACCACTGTGCACTGCTAAGACTAACACCCGGGACATCAAAGGTAACATCACAAATGTCATTGATGACATCACGGATGACATCACATGTGAAATACATTTTGATGTAAAGTCCCTACAAGGGTTTGTGTTTATATTTTTGGTAACAAGATCTTAGGGGTGATCGGGAGACCTATCACGAACTACTTAATCTATTAAAGAATGTAGTCATCTAAAATCATTGTATTGGAGTGCTGTTGTTAATACAGAAACCTAATCATATATAAACTTAGGCAATGACTGCAGCATGCACCATAGAAGTACAATATTAATAATGTAATTTTGGATAGTACAATAATGAATGTTACCTTATCAGAGTTTTGAGTAATGTTAAACATGTAATAACTGGCTAACAATTCAAGACTTACAGCACGTGTGCTAGTACAAACAATACATATGAAGAACCACAATGCATACCATACAGGGAAACTAAAGTAAGGAAGAAAGAAACAGCATCATCAGAAAATGTTAATAACATTAAAGTTTATCTTCATGTATACAAATGAATTGTGTGTTTGAGGCCTGCTCATTACCACAGGTATGTGCACCATGAGCTGAGACCAAACCCTAAGGAATGTACTTTAAGAACATATGACAAGGTTAACGTCTATATATATAGCACATTTTCAATTTTAATATTCTGACTGTCAGTGAACAAAACCACCTGGCCTATATATGTCAGTGAACAAAAACAAGTGGTCCAGATATGTGATGTCATCAGTGATGTCATCAATGACATTTGTGATGTCATCTTTGATGTCCTGGGTATTAATCTTAGCAGTGCACGGTGGTGGCATGAGTTGTGGTTGCTTAGCATACCATAACTGGCACATTTCTGGGGGTTTTCGGTATTACTTGTAACCATAATGTCCCTTTAATAACGTTTTTTCATTGATATAGAATATAGGTATATATGTTCTCGTAACCAATCCCTCCACCCGGACTATTTGCCACATAGCATGACGTCATGGTTGACATACATCGAGGTTTAAAGTCCTTTGTGGAATGGAAATGCGAAGAGAGTGTGTGAGCTACAATTAGTTTGTTCGCCAAGTTTCCCTAATTTATTAAATTGAGAATAAAGTAGTATTTTGCCATATTCTTTGAGTCTGTACGGTTATTTGGGCCTGAGATAATTTATGTGGTAATCCCATTCGGCACTTGAAATGCTCCAGGTGCTACTGCACAATATTATTGTTTGCATCGTGGTTCCCAGTGGTAAAGTGAAGGCAGTCATTAGGGGTTGGGTCAACACATCAAATCAATTGTAGGAGCTGGAGGTGATGGAGGTGTTGGCAGCAGAGCCAAAGGAAGGAGGCTGCGGGTGAGTTAGGAGGTGATGACAGAGCAGGTGGAAGATGACTGTAGAGAGGTGGTCAGAGGGCACAAGAGGAGGTGAGACTTTGTGAACACGAAAGTGGTGGAAGCATATCAGGAGGAAAGATGAGGAGATAGAAAGGAACAATGGCAGGGCTCAGGAGGAACATCAGGAGCAGTGAGGAGAGAGTGGGGGGACTCATCAACAAACGAATGTGATGTGACGTAGCCGGAAATTATCATATCAAGGTAAAATATGCACATTTCATTAAATTGGTTTTGCATAACCACCCAAATTGCCCAGGACGAATAATAATAATAATTATTATTATTATTATTGTTGTTATTATTATTATTATTATTATTATTATTATTATTATTATCATCATTATCATTATTATTGCTCCTCTCTTTCCAGCACATGTATAATCTTGATATGTAACAGCTGTTCAACATGTTTCTATTCTGCTTCAATGTATCAGATTTTCTTCAGGGGTTAAAAAGTTGTTCACTAGTTAATTATACCTTTATTTCTCTGAGACTTGGGCAGATAAGATGGTGCCATTCTGCAGGTGAACCCAGCCCATTTTTAAAAGACCCAGCATACATAAATTAGATAGGGGTTACAAGGATATAGTAATGAGAAGTGCTGCCACGTTTGAATATTGATTTAACTTGAACAGATGGTACAATAAAGTGAGATTCGTCAAGAGTATACACTTAACATGTTAGTAACTACATATACAATAGAAATCATCTGAGAGAATCCCCTGTGAACTATTGAATAGACATTTCATTGCACAACATTTTACCCCCAAAGAAAGTACTGTGCTGTTACCTCTACACCCTATACGACAGACAGCCTTCATTTACCCTTGATGTAAATTACTCTAGACTTCCCATGCCCTTGTGCCTTATTAGGTTCATTGGGAGAAATCACCTGACTAGTTGTATTTATTAAGTAAAGAGACCACCTCATAAATTGATGTATATCTAATGATGGATTCATGCTCTTAGGCAATCTAGTGTTTGGAATTAAACTACTTAAATCATTCCGAATCATGTTTCATAAGTACTATTGCTCAGAGAAGTGCATTGACTACTACTTCCGCTTTTCTTTTTTTTACCTATTTTCTCTCTGGCTTATTCAAACATCCTCTTCTGCAACTGTAAACTGATGACCTCTATGTGGCATTGAAACAAGTGCATTAGACACTGATTGGTTGTACCTCTTATATGGTTAAGGTAGCTTGTGAAGGAAAATAAAGTTTTGTCCTGAATGTAGTGTCGCATTCGGAGAAGCCACAATATATTGAAACTATTGCTAGTAGACATGTAATTTAATAACCTGTTAAGTTGTTTGCTCATGTTACCTTATTGTACATTTGTGAATGAGATAAGAGTGTCGATTTGACTAAATGAGTTAGGACGACTGAATAATGTTATCTTCCTGCTTAAAATAACGTCCAGAGAGAAATCTATTGTGGTATAATTAAATGTGCATACAGAGTTCCTGCAAAAAGGTTGTTTGAGCCTGTTATTTCATGTACTTATGATATACCGATGTTTAAATGATTAAAACTTGTACCTTACAACGGTTGTTGTGAAAACAGTATCTGTCTTAACCTGATATGTCTCATGAAAGGAATTGGCTTTATGGAACCAGTACATAATAAGCTGCTTCACAAGGACTCATTGCTCCACACTCTTCCTGGGGTATGGTGTCTGCCTGTTTGTTTGATCATCTTACTTTGGATTTCAGACTTTCCTTGCTTTGGACTTGTATGTGGACATCTATGGTATGGTCTCCCGCTGTGGTTTGTATCCTTCGGCTTTATCTCTAGTACAGCTTTATTTGTGGCCTCATTATGAGTATGGGGTTACGGGGAAAAAGTGGTTGTAACAGAATTACTGCCACTTATGCTGAAAAATCAGCAAAATCGGCAGAATAACTGTGACGATAATTCCACTGTTGGTAATTCTGCAGAAATCCCCAATGGAGTCCTATGGACTCCAAATTAATGGGGACTAACACCTCCGCCACCACTTGTAACCCGGTGTTAAATCCACCGGACCAAGTGGCGGTAACAGTAATTCCATTGGATGCTATTCCAGCACATTTACCACTGCATGAATTGTCCTATTCTGACCTGCTTCTGGATTATCTGAGGTTGGCCTACGGGACTGGTTCTATGAACCCAAACAACGTTTTGTGAGACTTTTTGCCCCGCTGTTTTTCTCTCCTATCTCTCAGATTAATGTGGTTTATCTGTTAACTGTGGACTTTAATTAAAAGCATGTGAGAGTCCTGGACACTATGTGCCTCATTACGACCCTGGCGCTAATGGGTTAATGGCGCCGTAAAAGGCTGCGGCGCCGTTAACCCATTAGCGCCTTACTACGAGGTCCCTTTGCGGGACCCGAACTGAACGGCTGGTCTAGACCAGCCGTTAAAGTAGGGACCCGCAAAGGGACCTTGGTGCTAAGTACGGTACCGCAATTTGCGGTACCGTACTTAGCGCCTTCCCCAGTCCCATTGAGCCCTATGGGGCAAAAATGGGGAAGGGCCAATGTTCAATGGGGAATTACCGCCCCGCCAACCTTGGAATGGGGTGGTAATTCCCCATTGAACATTGGCGGACCTGTTACGATACCGGCACCAACCATGGTGCTAATAGCGCCATGGTTTAGCGCCAGTATCGTAATGAGGGCCTATATCCTAAAGCATCATGCAAACTGACTTTTGCAATCTGCTGTCGTAGCACTCCGGAACCTGCTTTATCTATTATTGTGGACTGTCACACTGAATTTAAGGCTGAGGCTATCTGCAACACTTGTTTTTGGTGAGGTGAACTTTCAGTTTTCAGTTTCCTGATTTAATTGAATAGATGACTGCTTTTGGCAACTTATTTCCTTTGTTCCTTTTTCTTCGTCCAATTTGTAACTTCTACTAGCTATTTTCATGGAAGCCGGCAGCTCTAAGAGTTGGGCATATTAACATGAAGAACCACCATCACCGGTTCATGTGGTCTTTGTGCTTCCATTGGCAGAGTGTGGGACTCCCAGGTTTCTCTGTGGCAGCAAGTGCTTCTCCTACCTTGCGCTGCTTACATGTGCCACCCCGTCTCGCAAGCACTGTGTTCCTAGAAAGAACAAGTTACTCTGCCCATAGACAAGAGGGTTGTGTGGCTGGTACATGCTCGTCGTTCCTCAACACTCTGACCCTTCTTGTTTCCCACACTCATTCAGCAGTGGTGTCTCAATGGTGGTGTTGTTCACTTTCAACACGGTGCCCTTCCATCATAATTCTCCAGAGCTTCAAGATGCCTGTGTTATGCACAAGACTGTAACGCTTCCACCCCAAGCTATTTGGTGTCTAAAAAGGTCACCCATAGTGGATCCCTGGTTCTGGACGAGGGGATGTCTTCTTCTTGGGGTACCTACATTTCAGCATGTGCTTTCACAGAAAAGGTTCTATTCAGAGGCCTCTAAGTGTTTTTGTAATTCCATGCCCTTGGCTCTGCCAAATCAGAAGGTTCAGTCGTTTGGGCCAGGGAAAACTGTTGAAAGATGTTATACCAACACGTATAGTGACCAATGAAACTATTGTAAAGAGTTTGGCACTGGAAAGCTGAGTGTCCAGATCAGCCTTAGTATTACGGTCAAACTGGGCAGCCAACCACGGCCAAAGGACGTGGCAAGGTCATTGCCTCCACCGCCAGTGCTAACGACCAATGTTTACGATTGTCAAGTGGTCCCTGAACATGTTGTACCACTCATTTCGATTGATCCTTCTGCCCCGTATGTCGACAGTATTGTTGCATGTCAGAAAATGTCATGTCTGTTGGACACAGGAGCATCACTCCCCACTTTAAAAGCTTCAGAGTTTTCACAAACGATGCATTATGCTGAAGAAGTTAATACAGTGGGCATAGGAGGGACTCCAGTACCTCACCCTGTGTCCATTTCGCTTAAGGTCATGATAGGCCCCATTTCAGACCAACATGCTTTCTTGTTGAGCCTTTGTTCCTTGTGAATTTGTTTGGATTAGACATGTGAAAACTGAACAGCTCTATTTTCTGTTCTCATTATGGTGTATATGTTGACATTCCGGCTCAGAGGGAGCACAAGGTGCTGGCTGTATTACCGGAGATAACCCATTTGGACTCTGAGCAGCGGCCTGCCACCACCCGTCTGTTACAGGGGCTGTTAGACCGCGCCCCAACAATCAAATTATGGTTAACCCATGCCAATGATACTGTATATATGGTTAATGCTGAACCAGTTAAAATGACCCTGAACCATGCCAGGCCCTTGCCTTGTGTACTGCAGTATCCCATTTCCCGAAAGGCCAAAGAGGGTATTCACCCTGTGATAGAATCTCTTATCCACCAAGGTATTATTGTCCATACCCGCACTCCCTGTAATACTACTATTTTGCCTACTGAGAAACCAGGTCAAGAAGTTTATTATTGTATTCAGGACCTGTGTGCAGTTAATGCAGTAGGGCTGCCGGCTTTTCCGGTTGTTCTACTTTGTTTCCCTAATTTTGAAGAAAGATCTGGATTCTGCACAGTTTACATGAGGGTCAATGCTGGTGCAAAATGTAAATGATTTGCTCCTAGTGTGCCTCTCCATGGAGGCATGCAAGGAAGACACACTGGCTCTGTTGACAGTGCTCGCTGAAAAAGGTCATCAGGCATTGAAAGTCAAATTACAGTTATGTCTGCTACGGGTGGGGTATCTGGCCCTGAGATTTTTGCAGGGTAAATACACTTGTCCAGGATCGAATTGCAGTGATCCAGAAACTCTCTAAGCCCCAAACCAAGAAGCAGATGAGAGGGTTCCTCAGGATGGCAAGTAGTAATACTTTATTTCGGCTTTCACCATTTACAAAGAGAAATACATTTAATTCAGATTACACAAATAAAACCTAATTAAAAACATAGTTGCGAAAAATATGAAATCGTGTACATTTATAAGCATCTACAATGTAGAAATATAATTAAAATGTCCTTACCAAGCGCTTTAAAGCAGCGACAATGTACTCACACAACCATTAACAAAACATGTATCGTCACAAGACAAAAGAAAATGTATTGCCTCCAAAACAGTTCTAATATCATTACAGACAAAAAAATGTTTAAGCCATTGTCGTCTTAGATTCACTAATTTTGTACAAATAAGCAAGAAGTGCTGTAACTCCTCTATTAGACCGCTGCCACAGGTACAGAGCTTAGATCTAAACTGCCACAACATACGGCCCCTGAGTGGTAAAACATTTACAGGCCGATTCATGGAATAAATGTGCGCCGAAAATTCCGGCGCAGAGGGGCCTATACGTGCGCTGCGCCGAAAAATAGCGAAAAGCGCAGGGAAACCAGCGCACGTCGATTCATGGAAGTCCGTGCGTAAGAAAAGCATAGGACGTGCGCTGAAAAAGTGCGCGGCGCACGCCGGCGCACAGGTCAACCAACGGCGTGCGCCACGGCCACTGCGCTATCACTCCGAGCGCAGCGCACAGCTCTAAAGTAGGCGGAACACAGGGCGGGACACTCGGAATGGGGAATAAAATGGGGCACAACACTCGGAATGGGGAAGAATGTGGGCGGCACGGGGAAGTACAGGAGGCAAGTGCGCGGAACGCCCACACGCTCTCCGGCAACACGTATTCATGGATTCGAACAGGGCAAAACAGCGCTCGATCAAACCAGCGCACAGGCCCAAAAACGTACGCCACAAGTAAGCAGGCGGTAGCGTCCCGACGCACTCAACGAAAGTGCGCCAAAACCTGCGCCAACAAATACCACCCACATACAGCAAAGGGCCATACCGTGACCCCAAAGGACTAATGATGTGCAAAGGTGTACGCCATTTACACGGACACCCACTGTTCAAAAATTCGCGCGTGTGTGTACAACGGGTTGCGCGAGAAGTCACTCGCGCGATTGCCCTGGGTACGTGTATCCCGGGGTGCGGGGAAGTCCCACACGCGATTGCCCTGGCCACGTCGATACCAGGGGTGCGTGTGAAGTTCCACACGCGAAAAGCCAGGGTACGTCATTTACAGGGGTGCGCGGGAAGTTTCACACGCGAAAAGCTAGGCTACGGGAATTCCAGGGGTGCGCGTGAAATCCTACACGCGAAAAACTAGGGTACGTCATTTACAGGGGTGCGCGGGAAGTCCCACACGCGATTACAGCAGGGCGCGTGTATTCCAGGGGTGCGCGGGAATTTCCACACGCGAATAGGCTGGGCGCGTGTATTTCAGGGGTGCGCGGGAAGTTCCACACGCGAATAGCCTGGGCGCGTGTATTTCAGGGGTGCGCGGGAAGTTCCACATGCGAATAGCCTGGGCGCGTGTATTTCAGGGGTGCGCGGGAAGTTCCACACGCGAATAGCCTGGGCGCGTGTATTTCAGGGGTGCGCGGGAATTTCCACACGCGAATAGCCTGGCCGCGTGTATTTCAGGGGTGCGCGGGAAGTTCCACACGCGAATAGCCTGGGCGCGTGTATTTCAGGGGTGCGCGGGAAGTTCCACACGCGAATAGGCTGGGCGCGTGTATTTCAGGGGTGCGCGGGAATTATCACACGCGATTTGGCTTGGTACGTGTATTACAGGGGTGCGTGCGAAGTTACACACGCGATTAGGCTGGGTGGGTCCTGTCACCCTCGACGGCCCCTGCAGGCAGCCCACAAAACAGGGGACTACCCTGCACACCTGCTCATGTCTCCCACCACCCCCACCCCCCCAGTCACCAGGGGTACCCTCCACCAGGCCCCCACCCATGCCTCCCACCACCCCCACCCCCCACCATCCAGGGGCACCCTCCACCAGGCCCCCACTCATGTCTCCCACCACCCCCACCCTCCCGCCACCAGGGGCAGCCTCCACCAGGCCCCCACCCATGCCTCCCACCACCCCCAACCCCCAGCAGTGCAGGGGCAGGCTCCACCAGGCCCCCACTCATGTCTCCCACCACCCCCACCCCCCCGCCACCAGGGGCACCCTCCACCAGACCCCCACTCATGTCACCCACCACCCCCACCCCCCCGCCACCAGGGGCACCCTCCACCAGGCCCCCACTCATGTCTCCCACCACCCCCACCCCCCACCATCCAGGGGCACCCTCCACCAGGCCCCCACTCATGTCACCCACCACCCCCACCCCCCCAGTCACCAGGGGCACCCTCCACCAGGCCCCCACCCATGCCTCCCACCACCCCCACCCCCCAGCAGTGCAGGGGCAGGCTCCACCAGGCCCCCACTCATGTCTCCCACCACCCCCACCCCCCCGCCACCAGGGGCACCCTCCACCAGGCCCCCACTCATGTCACCCACCACCCCCACCCCCCCGCCACCAGGGGCACCCTCCACCAGGCCCCCACTCATGTCTCCCACCACCCCCACCCCCCACCATCCAGGGGCACCCTCCACCAGGCCCCCACTCATGTCTCCCACCACCCCCACCCCCCACCATCCAGGGGCACCCTCCACCAGGCCCCCACTCATGTCACCCACCACCCCCACCCCCCCAGTCACCAGGGGCACCCTCCACCAGGCCCCCACTCATGTCTCCCACCACCCCCACCCCCCACCATCCAGGGGCACCCTCCACCAGGCCCCCACTCATGTCTCCCACCACCCCCACCCCCCACCATCCAGGGGCACCCTCCACCAGGCCCCCACTCATGTCACCCACCACCCCCACCCCCCCAGTCACCAGGGGCACCCTCCACCAGGCCCCCACTCATGTCTCCCACCACCCCCACCCCCCACCATCCAGGGGCACCCTCCACCAGGCCCCCACTCATGTCTCCCACCACCCCCACCCCCCACCATCCAGGGGCACCCTCCACCAGGCCCCCACTCATGTCTCCCACCACCCCCACCCCCCACCATCCAGGGGCACCCTCCACCAGGCCCCCACTCATGTCACCCACCACCCCCACCCCCCCAGTCACCAGGGGCACCCTCCACCAGGCCCCCACTCATGTCTCCCACCACCCCCACCCCCCACCATCCAGGGGCACCCTCCACCAGGCCCCCACTCATGTCACCCACCACCCCCACCCCCCCAGTCACCAGGGGCACCCTCCACCAGGCCCCCACCCATGCCTCCCACCACCCCCACCCCCCCGCCACCAGGGGCACCCTCCACCAGGCCCCCACTCATGTCACCCACCACCCCCACCCCCCCAGTCACCAGGGGCACCCTCCACCAGGCCCCCACTCATGTCTCCCACCACCCCCACCCCCCACCATCCAGGGGCACCCTCCACCAGGCCCCCACTCATGTCACCCACCACCCCCACCCCCCCAGTCACCAGGGGCACCCTCCACCAGGCCCCCACCCATGCCTCCCACCACCCCCACCCCCCCGCCACCAGGGGCACCCTCCACCAGGCCCCCACTCATGTCTCCCACCACCCCCACCCCCCACCATCCAGGGGCACCCTCCACCAGGCCCCCACTCATGTCTCCCACCACCCCCACCCCCCACCATCCAGGGGCACCCTCCACCAGGCCCCCACTCATGTCACCCACCACCCCCACCCCCCCAGTCACCAGGGGCACCCTCCACCAGGCCCCCACCCATGCCTCCCACCACCCCCACCCCCCAGCAGTGCAGGGGCAGGCTCCACCAGGCCCCCACTCATGTCTCCCACCACCCCCACCCCCCCGCCACCAGGGGCACCCTCCACCAGGCCCCCACCCATGCCTCCCACCACCCCCACCCCCCGCCACCAGGGGCACCCTCCACCAGGCCCCCACTCATGTCTCCCACCACCCCCACCCCCCACCATCCAGGGGCACCCTCCACCAGGCCCCCACTCATGTCACCCACCACCCCCACCCCCCCAGTCACCAGGGGCACCCTCCACCAGGCCCCCACTCATGTCTCCCACCACCCCCACCATCCAGGGGCACCCTCCACCAGGCCCCCACTCATGTCACCCACCACCCCCACCCCCCCAGTCACCAGCGGCACCCTCCACCAGGCCCCCACTCATGTCTCCCACCACCCCCACCCCCCACCATCCAGGGGCACCCTCCACCAGGCCCCCACTCATGTCTCCCACCACCCCCACCCCCCACCATCCAGGGGCACCCTCCACCAGGCCCCCACTCATGTCACCCACCACCCCCACCCCCCCAGTCACCAGGGGCACCCTCCACCAGGCCCCCACCCATGCCTCCCACCACCCCCACCCCCCAGCAGTGCAGGGGCAGGCTCCACCAGGCCCCCACTCATGTCTCCCACCACCCCCACCCCCCCGCCACCAGGGGCACCCTCCACCAGGCCCCCACTCATGTCTCCCACCACCCCCACCCCCCACCATCCAGGGGCACCCTCCACCAGGCCCCCACTCATGTCTCCCACCACCCCCACCCCCCACCATCCAGGGGCACCCTCCACCAGGCCCCCACTCATGTCTCCCACCACCCCCACCCCCCACCATCCAGGGGCACCCTCCACCAGGCCCCCACTCATGTCTCCCACCACCCCCACCCCCCACCATCCAGGGGCACCCTCCACCAGGCCCCCACTCATGTCTCCCACCACCCCCACCCCCCACCATCCAGGGGCACCCTCCACCAGGCCCCCACTCATGTCACCCACCACCCCCACCCCCCCAGTCACCAGGGGCACCCTCCACCAGGCCCCCACCCATGCCTCCCACCACCCCCACCCCCCCGCCACCAGGGGCACCCTCCACCAGGCCCCCACTCATGTCTCCCACCACCCCCACCCCCCACCATCCAGGGGCACCCTCCACCAGGCCCCCACTCATGTCTCCCACCACCCCCACCCCCCACCATCCAGGGGCACCCTCCACCAGGCCCCCACTCATGTCACCCACCACCCCCACCCCCCCAGTCACCAGGGGCACCCTCCACCAGGCCCCCACCCATGCCTCCCACCACCCCCACCCCCCAGCAGTGCAGGGGCAGGCTCCACCAGGCCCCCACTCATGTCTCCCACCACCCCCACCCCCCCGCCACCAGGGGCACCCTCCACCAGGCCCCCACCCATGCCTCCCACCACCCCCACCCCCCCGCCACCAGGGGCACCCTCCACCAGGCCCCCACTCATGTCTCCCACCACCCCCACCCCCCACCATCCAGGGGCACCCTCCACCAGGCCCCCACTCATGTCACCCACCACCCCCACCCCCCCAGTCACCAGGGGCACCCTCCACCAGGCCCCCACTCATGTCTCCCACCACCCCCACCATCCAGGGGCACCCTCCACCAGGCCCCCACTCATGTCACCCACCACCCCCACCCCCCCAGTCACCAGGGGCACCCTCCACCAGGCCCCCACTCATGTCTCCCACCACCCCCACCCCCCACCATCCAGGGGCACCCTCCACCAGGCCCCCACTCATGTCTCCCACCACCCCCACCCCCCACCATCCAGGGGCACCCTCCACCAGGCCCCCACTCATGTCACCCACCACCCCCACCCCCCCAGTCACCAGGGGCACCCTCCACCAGGCCCCCACCCATGCCTCCCACCACCCCCACCCCCCAGCAGTGCAGGGGCAGGCTCCACCAGGCCCCCACTCATGTCTCCCACCACCCCCACCCCCCCGCCACCAGGGGCACCCTCCACCAGGCCCCCACTCATGTCTCCCACCACCCCCACCCCCCACCATCCAGGGGCACCCTCCACCAGGCCCCCACTCATGTCTCCCACCACCCCCACCCCCCACCATCCAGGGGCACCCTCCACCAGGCCCCCACTCATGTCACCCACCACCCCCACCCCCCCAGTCACCAGGGGCACCCTCCACCAGGCCCCCACCCATGCCTCCCACCACCCCCACCCCCCAGCACTGTGGGGAACCTGCCAGCAGGCCCCCACACATGTCCCCCTGGCCCCAGGTCCTGACGATACACAATCATGGCAGTAATGGCCAGCATACCCAGCACAAACACCCAGGCAAGGATTGCATCCACCCACATAGTGAATGCAATCACATGACACAACCCCAATGCCAAGTATGCAAAAGAACACATGTCCGTCACACACACATACACAATGGGTGCAAGTGAATGTCAAAACCCATATCATGACATGTAACAAACCAATGAGAAAATAACACAAGTGTAAGAAAATATAAAAAATGTATTAAATACCAAAAATAAGTGAATTTTTCAAACATACAACGATGTGGCTAAGTAAATAAATGGTCCATGTCCGAGAACAAAAGTGATAAACAAAAAAACAAAGGAAAAAAAAATTAAAATGAATTTGTCCAAAGCAATATCATGTAATAGGAAATTAATGAAAAACCATTACGTCATGGTGAAAACAATAAGAAATTAAAAAAATGCATCTCCCAAAAAAACAAACTATATACAGGAATGTTCCAGGGTCCATGAGCCCAACACCAAAAATGAAACCTACCACTAACTAATGAAAAACATATGTACAAAAAAGTGGCCATTGTCCGAGCGGTCCAAAATAATAAAAATAAATAAAGGAAACCTAGCACTAACTAACTAAATAACTATATACAAAGGCAGCGGGCAAGTCCTGCGGCTCACTTGGTGATGTTGCTGGCCAGGGCATCATCGAACTCCATGTCGATGTCCTGGAGGCGGGACTCTGTCCTGGCCCCGAGGTCTCGCAGGGACAACCCCATGTCCACCTCAAACTCCCTGCGAGCTTCCTCGAGGCACTCAGCCCGCCTCAATGCCCGACGCATGGAGAACTCCGCCCTGACCATGGCGAGCCGCTCCTCTTCCGCCCGCTGCCGCTCCGCACCTATCCGCTGGCCAAACTCCTCCCACACGGAACACACCACCATCCCAGGGTTGCCCTGCCCTCCGGCCGATGCCTGCCCCTCGGATCTTGATGGCCCCGAGCCATGATGCCTCCCACGTCGAGCCCGCTGCTGCCTCCGACGCCACTGCCTCTGCCAGCACGACGGCATCCAGGCTGATGGAAACCACCGACGCCGTCGTGCACGTGCCCTGCCCGATGATGCCGTCACATCTTCCATCTGCTGGGGTCCACTTGCTGTGTTGTCCACCCCTGCTGGACCTCCGACTCCCAACTGTGGCAGGGATGGGATCCCCACCGAGCTGGCTGCATTGGTCGGGGCAGGTCCACAGGGGGCCCTGGTGGCATCTGGGCTGGAAGACGGCAAGGAGAACGACCGGTGGATAGCCTGCACTGAGGAGGAGAGGGCCGTCAGATTGGCCAACACATGCAGGAAACCCCCGAACATGGCCGATCCCAATTGGGCCACGTCGGCACGGTGCACTTCGTGATGACGTGCGTGCTCCTCCCGGGAAGCACGCACGTCATCACGAATCACAGCCGTGCGCATCGCGACCCCAATCAGGACCTTCTCCACGCGGCCAGGGGTTACCACGTCCGCAGGTGGAGGGGAGTCAGGTGACATGGACATCCCCTCTACCTGCGGACGGGCCTGGGACGGGGCATCCCTGCTGGTGCATGGTGGTGCACTCACAGGGTCAGGGACAGTGACATGCACAGGCCCCTCCACGGTGACCTGTGCTGCCTCCTGCCCCTGGCCCTGGACTGCACCACTTGCACCAGCAGGGATGCTCCCACCAGGCCCCATGTGTGCACCAGTGTCGGCCTCCTCCTCCTCTGTGCAAACCACCAACCTGGATGGCTCCTCACCGTCTCCCGCCGTAGCAGGCCCCTGTGGGGGCTCACCCACCCCTTCCGCTGCAGCCGTGGGGGCATCCCCGCCGCCTTGCTCCACAGCGCCGTCTCCGCCCTCTTCTTCACTAGCCGCTGCGTAGAGGGAGACAAAGGACACAAGCATCAGGCTACTGTACAATGGTCCCCTAGACAGGAAGCAATAGCAGATGAGCACCACTGTCAAAGTACACTTCCATCATGTCCCTCCACAACACATGGGTCAGTCCAGGCAAAACACACACAGTAACAGGCATGGTGCATGCCATGGACATTTCCATGCATGTCCAATGGACTCTAGAAACATTCAATGATATGTAACTCACATGCATCATGGCTCATGCATATCACATGCACACACTTCACCTCAGTCACATCCATCTGGCCCCAAACACACCGAACACAGGCGAAACAAGGGTAAGTTGGGTGCGTCACTGAATCTGTGCATTGTCACACACATGTGTCATGCATCCATGGCATGCACAAGTCACAGACACGCAGGTCAGGCACACAGACATGGCTACCATATATGTACCTGGCATCAGCACCCATCCTTCACCCCCATCCATGTCCAGGTACAGAGACTGGCATGCTCTCATGTCCAAAATCTGCATAGGGCTCCCCATGCCGCATTTCAACACATGCAACAACCATGTGGGTCACACATCACTGGTCGCACATGCATTACCATGATGTCCCTGCACACATACATGCATACATGGCCCATGGCACACATACAGGCAAGTATCATAGAACCAGCACACCGCAACATGCCCTGTCTCACACAGTAATGCTTGGACACATACCGCTCAACTCCAGACGGGCCTCCCTCTCAAGGACCTGGGCGTGGAGCGCTGGGCGTACGCGTTCCAGGACCCTCTTCTGGATGGAACTCATGCGGCCCCGGCCCCCCTCCACGAGGCGCCGGGCCTTCACAAGGGTCCTGGACCTCAAGTCCTCCCAGCGCTTCTTGATCTTCTGGACGTTGCGGGTTGCCACCCCCTCCGCGTTGATGGCAACCACACAGTCGGCCCAGATCCTCTCCCGTCCTTCCTTGCTGGCGCGGGACGATCCAAAGAGGGCATCATACTGCCCCAGGACATGCTCCACCAGGACACCAACTTCGGTGGCAGTGAAGCTGGTGCCCCTCTGCCCCTCTGGCCTGGGGTTGCCACTGGTGCCAGATGTGGAAGTGCCCGACATGGCAACCCCAGAGGCAGGTGTGGGTGGGCAACTGGGTCCTGGGGCTGGGCTGTGGAGCGATGTAATCCCAGTTGGGAGTCTTCAGTTCCAGCAGGGGTGGACACAGCAACTGGACCCCTGCAGATGGCTGATGTGCAGGCACCAAATGGCAGGGCACGGTGGCAGCAGGCAGGCAGGCAGGCAGCAGCAGATAGCACGTGGGAGGCTGCTCGGGGCACTGGGGGGCAGTAACTCGGCCTTCTGGGCAGGAGCGTGGTGTTCCGTGTGTTTTCGGGTGGCCAGCTTGATACGGAGTGATTTGGCACGTGAAAATCCTGCACGTCAGCGTGAAATCCGAGGAAAGGCCCTTAGCGCGTAAGCGCGTCAGCACGCATACGCGATTCTATTGGACCAGAGTCCCTCAGCGCGTAAGCGCGTCTGACGTGACCCGCACGGGCGTTCCCCACTCAGCACGTGATGACGGAACACACGTGGAAATACTGCACGTCAGAGTGTCATCGCGTGATTGGCCTATGTACGTGTATTTCATTGCGTGTAATTGGACAAAAGTGCGCGTACACGCGATTGGCCTATGTACGTGTATTTAATGGGTGCGCGGCCACTTACACACGCAAGTACGTCAGCGAACCTGTATCCCGTGGTGCGTGTGAATTTCCACACGCTATTGGACTGGGAACTGGATTCCAGGGGTGCGCGGGTCACACGCTCGCCTAGAACACGCGCAAAGCATGAAATTGCGGACTTTAACAATAACAAGCTCAGACGCCAGGATGAACATACCGTTCCTAGCAGCAGTGGCAGTGGGCTACCAAAGGAGGAGGAGGAGGATAGTCAGGGCCAGAATATTCACACCCAGAACCAGCCTTTTCGGGATGCCTGATGACCAGGTGTATGGGAGGTACAGGTTTCCACCACACATCATACTGGACCTGGTGACTGAGTGGGAGGATGACCTCACATCACCCACCCTGTGCTCCCAAGCACTCAGCCCCCTGGAGAAGGTCCTCAATGTACTGCACTTCTTAGCCACTGGATCATTTCAGCGGACAAGTGCCATAGTGGGTGGGGTGTCACAGGCCACCCAGTCACGCTGCCTACACCAGGTCTTGAACATCATGACTGCACGCCCATCAGTCCGCAGGCACATATACCTGCCCAGAACACCTGCAGAAAGGCATGCTGCCGCCCTGGATTTTTACGGAGTGGCACGATTCCCCAAAGTGCTGGGTGCCATCGACTGCACCCATGTGGCTCTACGTCCCCCCAGGGCATCAGAGCACATCTATAGGAACCGCAAGCACTGGCATTCCATCAACGTGCAGGTAGTATGTAATGCCAAGGGAATCATCACCTCAGTATATGCCAACTATCCCGGGTCCACCCACGACAGCTTCATTTACCGAATGTCCACCCTATGCCGGGACATAGATGCTGGGCGGCATGGCGATACATGGCTGCTTGGTGAGTATGTATGCCACTGCACATGCATGCATGTTGGATACTGAGCAAGGTCACAACCCCACCAATGATACCAATCACCACCTCCACAGGGGACAGTGCCTACCCTCTCAGCCCCCACATGATGACGCCAATTCGGAACCCCACCACGCCACCCCAGGTAAGTTATAACACAGCCCACATTACAACCAGGGGCATAGTGGAGCGCACATTCGGAGTGCTAAAGTCACGCTTTCGCTCCCTTGACCGTTCTGGCGGGCAGCTGTTATACGCTCCCCCAGTAGTGTGCAGGATCATAGTGGCAGCATGTGTCCTGCACAACGTTGCAACACGCCGGGGCCTGGCCGTGGACATGGTGGTGGCCCCACATCCCCAACCACATGCACAGCCGCTGCGCATGGGAGGGGAAAGGGCACGGGGGGAGGCAGCCTGTACACAGCTAGTGGCTAATTACTTCACATAGAAATCACACCCCTGTGGAGTGCACACTGCCCTGGCACATTCCATCTGACAATCAATGATGACTCAACCTGACACTGATCCTGAATGTCTGGAGGATGAACCGGGAATACCATGTCAGCCTGAGATTGTTCACCTGGAAGTGTGACAATGTGTGCATCCCTACCCACACAGACACCACCAATGCAGTTTTGTGAAGTTACACATTCAAGCAGCTAAAATGAATACCCACTTGCAAAATGCAACAAGAGGACAGTGCCATGTCAGCCAACCCAACCCCAGCACCGCCACACGACACACCGTGCCATGTCATGCTAATTGCAGGTAAACAAAGTAATCCCCACAACATGACATCAGTCTCACTATGTACAGTGGCACTATTAGAAACCTGCAACACCTGAAATGCTCACAGCAATGCCGGACCAACAACATACTTGAGCACGTAGTACCATTAACATGACATCACAAATGTTACATATTAGTAGTCTCACCACCTGGAAATGCCTGCACTCCCACCACTACCAACTGTGCAGTGTTGTCGCCATGTAGAGTTGTAGGTGCACTGCTGCCAACATGGTCCCCATCTCCAGACTACAGGTCCTTGTGTGGACATGAGGAAGGGACCTGCAAATTGGGAGGTAGACACAGAAGAAGAGTTACACATCAATGCAACATGCAGTGTACTACACAACAGCAATATGCACTATGAATGTATACACAGTATTGACTACAGACTGGCCACAGAGCTCATGGGAGTCCAACGTCACTGTGTAATTCACTGTCACTTGGGCACACCCTTTGCAAGCCCATGGAAACGGGAAGCAGGAGGGGTGTGTGTGACTCAAACCCAAGCATCTGAACCAAATACATTACAAGCCTGCATGTGCCCAGCCACAATGCAGCGTATGCCCACAGGAACCACGGAAGCCAACAAATCGTCCCATAATAATTGGGAATAAAAGAAATCAAAATAAAAATAAAAATAAGAAACAATCAAAAATGGCCATTGATGGGCCCGGGGGGGTTGGGGAGGCCACCCAGGAGGTCCGAGGACAGGATGCACACCAGAACCCACCTGCGTGGATCCTGGGAAGATAAAACACCTCCATGGGCTCATGGCCCACACGGCTACCCTATTGTGGGAGTATCACTGCTGTCGCTATTATCACCCTGTGCAGCTGCATCCGGAGGTGGTCGCACTATGGGAGGCAGCCCACGCAAGGCCCTAGTCTGCTCCTCCATGGCTGCATGCATGCGGGTGTGGTAGGTCTGGTTCTGGAGGATGAGTGTGCGGAGGTCCCCATGCAACAACTCACGGGATGCCCGGACCTCCGCCCTCGTTGCCTGCATCTCAGCTGAGAGCGTACGGGTGAGACGCTCCAGCTGCTGTTCTGTCCTTTGGTGTGTTGAAGCCTCAAGCTCAACAAGAGTCGTCCTGAGGTGAAGGAGCTCCTGCCTCAGGGCTTCCCTGTGGCCCTGGGACCCAATGGAGATGGCCTCCTGCAGAGTCGCCAGTGCCGCCCGCCTGTCCCTGTTGGACCCCAACATGTCCTCCCTGTGTGACTGGCAGATGGAGTCGGTTGCCTGCTCTAGTCGCTCCATCAGCCTTTCTGGGGGGACAATGGAAGTGGCCACCCTATCCATGGCCTGAGCCATCATCTCGGATGATGCAGCCTGTTGGGTAGCCATACCGTAAATGGATTGCTCCCATGCGGTATTGCCGGGTGGCGTACGGCCACCACGTCGGCGGGCACCACACCTGTCTGGGGCAAGGCGAACTGCGCCTTGCTGTGCCGGCAATGCCTGAGGCTGCAGGACTGCATTCCCCCTCTGATCTGCTGGCCCAGGAACAGGATCAGATGTCGCGGAGTGTGACCCTGCATCCGTAACCACCGAAGGCGTAGCTGCCAACACTGACATCCCCATGGAGGGTACTGACCCTGGTGCAGGTGGGTGAGACAGAACAGAATCCCTCCCTGGAACACTCACCTGCGACGGCACGTAGGTCTCATCCGAATCAACACCTGGGTACAGCTCGGGGGAGGTGCAGCCAGAGACACCCCTTGAGAGCACGACCTGCAGCACTTGTGGGTTCTCCCCCACCACCACACCACGTCCCTCACTGGTGGTTGGTCGGCCCTGGGACACCTCCTGGGTCTGCACCATCTCCACAACCCCAGCAGTATCAGGTGCGTCTTCCCCTGCAAAGACATGAAAACAAAGAAATGGAAACAGGCATTAGCACCATGGCACACATTGAGGGCTGAGAAGCAAGAGAACCAGTACTTGATTGACACATGTCCCACATGACTAAAACCCTCCCATGCATGCACCCTCACTGCGTATGAAGTGCAGGCAAATGGCACACACTGATGACACCAAGATGGAAGATGAACAAATTTTCTGCATGCTGCCTGGCAGTGGCATCACACATTGGCCTGTGATTGGCAGGTGAAACACACATGCCATCACACAGATGGCATGTACCATTGCTATTGAGTGAAGATGGAGAGGAGGGAAGCACCTATTCATTCAGTCCAGTTCCCGCATGTAATAGCTTTTCTGATTCTAACAGGTCAGATTTTTCACCTGGAGCTGCCAGTCTGAAATGGTCCAATTGCACAGGGACATGTGTGTACAAATGATATCCAGGTAACAAAGTCACTCCACTTTACCATACCCATGTCAGACATGTGACTAGTGGACAGCGACATGCCTAGTGAAAGTGGTGGAATGCAAACAAACTGACTGAATGAACAGTGAAAAAGAAGCAAATATGTTGTGTCAAGGTGACACTTCAAGGGCAACTGGCGTGCAGTTGTGCTAGATGTCTACTGTTGGCAGAAGGGATACTGCTATGGCCAAATGCAGCTGCGCAGGAAGGATTGCATGAAGCACATGGCTGACCCATACGACTCAGGCGCACACACTCTCACCTGGCACCCGAACAGAAGCCCTCACACACACCATGCACATGGATGACACACACATGCATGTGCACTCACCGGACAATGCCTCGTAATCAGCCAGATCTCCCACGCCTTGGATCTGTTCCTCCGTGACGTAGGTCCCAGCGACTGACTCATGTGGAGTGAGTTCCATGTCTACTACTGGAGACCCACCTCCAGTCACTGGAGTTGCGGCATGACTTGATTCCAGCTTACTCTTTGCCCTGCGCTTTAGGTCATTCCAGCGCTTATAGCAATCATTGGCTGTGCGCCTCACGATTCCAAGGGCACTTACGATGTCCGCAACGGTCTGCCAGTGTGCCTGGCGTTGTGCAGGTGTGGTCTTGGATCCTGCAACAATGACCATCTTGTTGTCATGTCCGGACACATACTCGACAAGTGCATTCAGTTCGTCATCCGTGAAGCTGGGCTTCCTGGACGGGCCGGACTGTGTAGCCGTGTCTGGGGCATCAGCCTGTGCCGGACGAGCACTCTTCCTCTTCCGCTTGGAAGGTGGTGGTGATCCTGAGTGTCCTGCGCCGCTCTGGACACTAGGGGCAGGAGCCCTGGTGGACTCTGTATCAGGAGTGTGGGATTGCACACTCAGCATGGGAGTTGGTGCAGGCATTGGCTCTAGTGTGATGGTGTCAGGGGGAATGTCAGCAGCATGGACTAGGACCGACACTGTCCTGGCTGGGTGTGTGAGGGCTGGGGTGGATGGAGCCGCAGCTGCCCCTGCAGCCTCTCCGCCCTGCCTCCTTGGTGCAGCAGATGACCTTGCTGCCCCAGATCCACGTGGCATGATGGCATCAACGTGCACCAGCGCACGTGTCGTAGCCCTGCTGACCTGGAAGTCAGCCATGGAGTCAGCCAGGTCTGGTGCCACAATGGGCTGGTCCAACAAGGGCTGAGCATGGATGGTGTCAGCCACTTCAGCCTCAACGGGAGGGGGGGGTGGTGGGAGACATGGGTGGGGGCCTGGTGGAGGCTGCCCCTGGTGGCGGGGGGTTGGGGGTGGTGGGAGACATGGGTGGGGGCCTGGTGGAGGGTGCCCCTGCACTGCTGGGGGTTGGGGGTGGTGGGAGGCATGGGTGGGGGCCTGGTGGAGGCTGCCCCTGGTGGCGGGAGGGTGGGGGTGGTGGGAGACATGGGTGGGGGCCTGGTGGAGGCTGCCCCTGCACAGCTGGGGGTTGGGGGGGTGGGAGGCATGGGTGGGGGCCTGGTGGAGGCTGCCCCTGCACTGCTGGGGGTTGGGGGTGGTGGGAGGCATGGGTGGGGGCCTGGTGGAGGCTGCCCCTGCACTGCTGGGGGTTGGGGGTGGTGGGAGGCATGGGTGGGGGCCTGGTGGAGGCTGCCCCTGCACTGCTGGGGGTTGGGGGTGGTGGGAGGCATGGGTGGGGGCCTGGTGGAGGCTGCCCCTGCACTGCTGGGGGTTGGGGGTGGTGGGAGGCATGGGTGGGGGCCTGGTGGAGGCTGCCCCTGGTGGCGGGAGGGTGGGGGTGGTGGGAGACATGGGTGGGGGCCTGGTGGAGGCTGCCCCTGCACTGCTGGGGGTTGGGGGTGGTGGGAGGCATGGGTGGGGGCCTGGTGGAGGCTGCCCCTGGTGGCGGGAGGGTGGGGGTGGTGGGAGACATGGGTGGGGGCCTGGTGGAGGCTGCCCCTGCACAGCTGGGGGTTGGGGGGGGTGGGAGGCATGGGTGGGGGCCTGGTGGAGGCTGCCCCTGCACTGCTGGGGGTTGGGGGTGGTGGGAGGCATGGGTGGGGGCCTGGTGGAGGCTGCCCCTGCACTGCTGGGGGTTGGGGGTGGTGGGAGGCATGGGTGGGGGCCTGGTGGAGGCTGGCCCTGGTGGCGGGAGGGTGGGGGTGGTGGGAGACATGGGTGGGGGCCTGGTGGAGGCTGCCCCTGGTGGCGGGGGGGGTGGGGGTGGTGGGAGACATGGGTGGGGGCCTGGTGGAGGCTGCCCCTGCACTGCTGGGGGTTGGGGGTGGTGGGAGGCATGGGTGGGGGCCTGGTGGAGGCTGCCCCTGCACTGCTGGGGGTTGGGGGTGGTGGGAGGCATGGGTGGGGGCCTGGTGGAGGCTGCCCCTGCACTGCTGGGGGTTGGGGGTGGTGGGAGGCATGGGTGGGGGCCTGGTGGAGGCTGCCCCTGGTGGCGGGAGGGTGGGGGTGGTGGGAGACATGGGTGGGGGCCTGGTGGAGGCTGCCCCTGGTGGCGGGGGGTTGGGGGTGGTGGGAGACATGGGTGGGGGCCTGGTGGAGGGTGCCCCTGGTGGCGGGGGGGTGGGGGTGGTGGGAGAAATGGGTGGGGGCCTGGTGGAGGCTGCCCCTGCACTGCTGGGGGTTGGGGGTGGTGGGAGGCATGGGTGGGGGCCTGGTGGAGGCTGCCCCTGCACTGCTGGGGGTTGGGGGTGGTGGGAGGCATGGGTGGGGGCCTGGTGGAGGGTGCCCCTGGTGGCGGGGGGGTGGGGGTGGTGGGAGGAATGGGTGGGGGCCTGGTGGAGGCTGCCCCTGCACTGCTGGGGGTTGGGGGTGGTGGGAGGCATGGGTGGGGGCCTGGTGGAGGCTGCCCCTGGTGGCGGGGGGGTGGGGGTGGTGGGAGGAATGGGTGGGGGCCTGGTGGAGGCTGCCCCTGCACTGCTGGGGGTTGGGGGTGGTGGGAGGCATGGGTGGGGGCCTGGTGGAGGCTGCCCCTGGTGGCGGGAGGGTGGGGGTGGTGGGAGACATGAGTGGGGGCCTGGTGGAGGGTGCCCCTGGATGGTGGGGGCTGGGGGTGGTGGGAGACATGAGTGGGGGCCTGGTGGAGGCTGCCCCTGGTGGCGGGGGGGGTGGGGGTGGTGGGAGACATGGGTGGGGGCCTGGTGGAGGGTGCCCCTGGTGGCGGGGGGGTGGGGGTGGTGGGAGAAATGGGTGGGGGCCTGGTGGAGGCTGCCCCTGCACTGCTGGGGGGTGGGGGTGCAGGGGGACATGAGCAGGTGTGCAGGGTAGTCCCCTGTTTTGTAGGCTGCCTGGAGGGGCCGTGGAGGGTGTACAGGGAACACCTGTGAGGACCCACCCAGCCTAATCGCGTGTGACTTCCCACGCACCCCTGTAATACACGTACCCAGCCAAATCGCGTGTGATGATTCCCACGCACCCCTGTAATACACGTACCCAGCCAAATCGCGTGTGATAATTCCTGCGCACCCCTGTAATACACGTACCCTGGCTAATCGCGTGTTAAACTTCCCGCATACCCCTGTAATACACGTACCCTGGCCAATCGCGTGTTATACTTCCCGCGTACCCCTGTAATACACGTACCCTGGCTAATCGCGTGTTAAACTTACCGCGTACCCCTGTAATACACGTACCCTGGCTAATCGCATGTTAAACTTCCCGCATACCCCTGTAATACACGTACCCTGGCTAATCGCGTGTTAAACTTCCCGCGTACCCCTGTAATACACGTACCCTGGCTAATCGCGTGTTAAACTTCCCGCGTACCCCTGTAATACACGTACCCTGGCTAATCGCATGTTAAACTTCCCGCATACCCCTGTAATACACGTACCCTGGCTAATCGCGTGTTAAACTTCCCGCGTACCCCTGTAATACACGTACCCTGGCTAATCGCGTGTTAAACTTCCCGCGTACCCCTGTAATACACGTACCCTGGCTAATCGCATGTTAAACTTCCCGCATACCCCTGTAATACACGTACCCTGGCTAATCGCGTGTTAAACTTCCCGCATACCCCTGTAATACACGTACCCTGGCCAATCGCGTGTTAAACTTCCCGCGTACCCCTGTAATACACGTACCCTGGCTAATCGCGTGTTTAACTTCCCGCGTACCCCTGTAATACACGTACCCTGGCTAATCGCATGTTAAACTTACCGCATACCCCTGTAATACACGTACCCTGGCTAATCGCATGTTAAACTTCCCGCATACCCCTGTAATACACGTACCCTGGCTAATCGCGTGTATAACTTCACGCGTACCCCTGATATGCACGTTACCCGCTTTGCGTTCCTTGTTTGGCAGCCCTGTAAACTGGTCCAGGGTTAGCGCAGCCCTTTGCGATGATTTAGCGATTTTGATGGCTTTTCCTTGCGCGAGGGCGTTCTTGGGGGCGTTACTGGCGCTGCTGCAGGGTCGCTGCGATACTCTGCGCCACGGCTGGTTTGGGAGCCTAAAATCCATGAATACGCTGTGCGCCGGATTCGGTTTTGGCGCACGCGGCTGGCGCAGACTATCGCACGCGCACGCTGTGCGCCAGCCGCGTGCGCTACTTGTGCGCTGAATTCTATGAATTACCCTGTGAATCTCACCATTGCAAGAATACGTCTATGATTGGGAGACCGAATATTTCTCAGCGTGCCGAAATCCTGGTGTGAGCACCTTGCCATTGCCAAATAGCTCAATGAGCGAAGATGTAACATACTATTTGTTGCAAGATTGAATTATAACTTTCTTGCTTTCTTTTTCAAATCACGCAAGGACACACAACCCTCATTTAACTGTTTAAAATTGATGTCCCACTTTTTACATAATAGACAACATTTCTTGTACCAGGGGTATTAACAGTAACTGACGGTTTTTGTCAATTCTCCCAGGACATTAATAATATTGAGATTTTTGGACAAGCCTAAGTGTATTTTATGAAAGTATTCAAGGAAACCAAATTCGGCACGCACACCAATATTTAAAACACCAACTTCAAAGGCAAGAGCCAAGTCTGGGGTGCTTGGTCCCATGCCAAGCAACTTCCTTAGGTAAATGTGCAAGATACGGTCCAGGACAATGCACAATGAGCTACCTCAATTTCGCTACAATAGATGAGAACACCTTTGCTTCTAACACCTGAATACATTTATCTAAAAGGAGGCTGCTATATTTACGATAAAATCTCAGTAGACCCCCCAGGCCAGCACGTAGCCAGTTTTCCAAAAGCTGTAAATGTGCAGACCATAGACAGTTGCTCCAAAAAAGAACACCTAAATAGGGATATGAGTCTACCATATTCATATTTGTATTATTTATGGCCCAATTGTATTTCTATTTGTTGGCACCAAAAGCCACTATCTTTGTTTTATTTAGATTTAAGCTCAAACCGTTACCCTCAAAATATCTGGTTGCATAGCTCAAGCTGGCCCTTAATCCTTTTGGTGGTAAATCTAATAAAATGGCATTGTCTGCATATAGGGAGGCTAAGTTTCTGCAGGCAGTGGGTCATGGGTTATGTGGCCATAGTTCAACCCCTTCAAAACCTCACATATGATTCGACCCCCAAACTCCTGCCAAGGTCTGAGGAAGCTAAAGATGCCTTTGTCAACAGAAAGCTAGCACTCACAATGGACTGGCTTTAGGTCTCCCAGATTATACCAAGCCCTTTGTCTTGCAACAAACACAAGGGATTTGCTTGAAGTGTGTTGACTCAGTTACACGTGACGAGCATTGGCCTGCATCTTATCATAGTGTGGTGTTAGACCTAGTGGCAGCAGGTCACCCAGAGTGTCTGCGAGCCATTGCCACTGATGCACTATTGTTGGAGTGCCACTGATGCACTATTGGTGGAGAAAACAGACTCGCTGGTACCAGGCCTTCCTACGACAGTTTCTGTTCCTCATGTGGTATTATCACTGTTACTTAAGGGAAAGACACAGCATGTGTCAAATTCCCACCTTAAGTTGCTCATCTCTGTGGCTAATGTTACCCTGAATCATTTTTCCGTTCTGAACTCTGCTCCATTGTGACCTACCCCGGAGGGCTGGGAGCCCCACAACTGTCAGGTTGTTGGAGAAACATTTCTGTCTCCCTGTGTGGACTTGTTGGATGTACCCTTTCTTAATCCTGAGATGATTCTGTTCATGGACGGCTAGTGTATTTGAGTGCCGGAAACAGGGGACTTGGTTTCAGGCTATTCTGTATGTACCCACCATGCTGTACTAGAAGCATGCTGGTTACATGGGGCTAAATCAGCTCACTTGGCCAAGCTCATGGCCCTCACCCGCATGTGTACTCTGGCACGGGGTAGATCAGCCATGATCTATACTTATATCAGCTACGCCACAGGGTGATTCACGACTTGAGAGTTTTGTGGAAACAGCAGGGGTATTTAATGTCCATTGGTACCCAATCCTAAATGGAAAATATGTGTTAACAATTTTAGAGGCACTGTATGTCCCCTTAGCAGTAGCCATTGTGAAGTGTAAAGGGCATGATCTCTCACTTTAATTTGCGGCTCATGTAAATGATTTGGCCTATGGTGCAGCACATTCAGCAGCCTTGCGAGGGCCACTGGCTCCTAATTAATGTTTTGTTTGTGTTTTAATTCCACATTCACCTATACCTTCCTGGCCAGTCTGGCAAAATGCCAAGAACAAGTTTGTGAAGCTGAAAAGGTGACCAGGATGCAACGTAACTATGAACTGGAAGGAGATTCCCGGTGGCGTTCCCCAGATGGCTGCCTGGTGGCAGCCAAGGTACTTCTTCCCTACTTAGCCTGTGAAGCTCACAGCATGACAAATTCAGGTATAAATGTTATGATTGCACAGATGCAGTGCGATTGAATGGCTCCTGGGTTAGCCACGATGGCTCAGCCTTGTTTGAGAGAAATGCATTATAGGCCTAACCTACAACACAGGAGAATGCTGCCTACAAAGCTGTCTGCACGGCCTGTACCAGAGGGTCAATTTTTACATATGCATATAGACTTCATACAGTCCCCTTGTGAATGTCATATCTGTATTGTCTGGTCAAAGTGGATGTGGTTTCTGAGTGGGTGGAGGCCTATTCTTGTAGGAAAGCAGTTGTAGTCACTGTGGCCAAGAAATTGTCAGCTGGATGTATGCCTGTGTTTGGATTGCCCCTATGTATAGATAGTGGCTGAGGTACCCGGTTTATGGGTAAAGTCATCAGGGAGGTGTGTAAAGCTTTAGGGATAAGACAACAATTCCATTGAGCTTATCATCCTCATTTCAGCGTACCTGTGGAATGCCCTCAAGTCAAGACTGTCTAAAGTGACTGAGTTGAAGTGGCCCCATGTTCTGCCCCTGGTTTTGCTTGCCATGAGAAACAGTCCCCAGTGTAAACATAGGCTGTCCGCTCACTAGATTCTTACTGGTCGCCCTAGAGAGAATGGGAACTGCACCTCCAGCGATCTCCCATATGCAGAGTTTATCATTGTAAGATGACACCTTGATGAAGTATGGTAGCACGTTAATTAAATCTGTTTGATCTCTTCATGCTCATGAAGGTCTGTCAGAACCAGCTATATGACCCTGACACTCTCTGCGCTCAGGACACTCGGTCCTGGTGAAAGTCCATCAGCGAAGGTCTCACTTTAGCCGAGGTGGCGTGGTCCCTATCAAGTCTTGTTAACTACCAACTCAGCAGTGAAGTGCGCCAGCATCCTGGCCTGGATTCACGTGGATCATTGCCGCAAGGTTGCTGCCTCCGTTGATGACATGACCTCATTGGCCATTGATCTTCCGCATACTGGCTCCAGCACCCCCAGGACCACCAAAACCTCCACCAGTGATGTTGCCAAGTGTGTGTGTCAGATATTACCAGGGTACATGGAACAGAGACCAGTATCAGAGGGCGAGAGCACAGCCCTAGATCAGACAATATCCCTACGCAATGAACCAGGATCCGCAGTTGGTGAATCTGTTTTACACAGTAAGGTATCAGAGGGAGCTTTTGATAAGCCTCCTCCAAAATGTAGTCGAGCCCTGGGAAATGACGCCATCGAGTCGGTTTCCTCTAATGGCATACCATCTACAGTGGCTGCTTCTGCTGGACCTCTCTAGGCAACCATTCAGAGGTATACACTGCCATCCCACGAGAGGATATCTGAGAGTCACTAGTACTGATCAAGGTGACAACAGACTGAGCTACTCACCTCTAGGTGTGTCTCCCCAGTGACAATGAGTCCCTCTGAGGAGGCAGGGCAATAGCGGAGAGCCGGTGCCACTGCTGGTAAATTCCCACCAGATCTACATTTGGATCTAAAGCTAGTCTCCCAGTCACCAGCTCCAAAACCCTGTAGGGATGTTCAGTCCCTGTTGGGATTTGTGGGCCTCCAAATTTCCCTGAGGCTAACCCAGTACACCAAAAACCTGCTGCCCTTCACCTATCAACCCTGGTGGTGGGCCTCTTGTTTTATACTAACCAAGGGTCTGTGTTCATGGGACACAGCATATGCCAGTATTATCTGACCACTAAAACCGGTGTGGTGATCACTAATGTTACATTTGATTTTGATCGGAATTTCCCATTTTCCCAGGCTGGATAGGCCACTTATCCTTGTTCATGGGAACAAGGACTTGTTCATGGGAAACAACATATGCCGGTATTATCTGACCACTAACACCGGTGTGGTGATCACTAATGTTACATTTGCTTTTGATCAGAATTTCCCATTTTCCCGGGCTGGATATTCCACTTATCCCAGAACCTATTTCACTTGTGGGCATAAGGCATACCGGTTGGGAAGGGAGTTACTAAATAGGATATGTTCTTCTGGCAGTGCATCACACCTCTACATTCCCTGCTTCGGCTCCCCCTAAGCAAAGTTTTTCATGAGAAGACTGTCGCAGGCCAGGGTTACCTGATACCAGCTTTAGGGAGTAAAGTAAATAGAAATCACTTAACACAGCTCTCACTGTTGGTAGAGGATATTGCCAATGCAACAGCTTCCTCCTTGTCTATGCTGTCCCAGGGAGAGGCGGCCCTCTAAACCATGGTTCTTCAGAACCGTATGGCGCTAGACATGGTTCTGTCCTCGCTGGGAGGTGTCCGTGCAGTCGTAAAGAGTGATTGCTGCACTTTTATTCCAGATCACGCAAGCAATATCTCTGACATCATTACTCACATTTGGCACATTGTAAGCCTCCTGCACACTAGGGCGGAGGGGTTCTTGTCCTTCGGGATGTGGATCAAGTGGTAACTGGGATCACTGAAGGCATCTATCAGATAGATCCTGGTTGTAGTGGTTGTCATTTTGGGGCTATCTTGTATGTCAATGGTGACCAAAAGCCTTTAATATTGGTTACATAGCACCTGTTCTGAAGGGTGACAACCTGTTCAAATGTTTACTGTCAGGTTGAAAAAGATATAAAATGGTATGACCTGATGGAATGCCATGTTTGTTCCTCTAGAGATGATTGCAACGAGGCTAGAGTGGCTAGAGTGGAGGTCTTATAGAAGTGGAGGTCTAATAGAAGGAGACTGTGGAGGAAAATTGGGAAATTAAAATTGTACATACTCCACAGGCCTTGGACTGTAGTATTATAGTGACTAGGCCCTCTTACCTGCCATATTTAAACAGCGTTTCTTGCATATACGAGGTGGACACTGTAGAATATATTGTGCATGTCTTTGCAATGAAGGCCTCTTGCTTAGCCTGTGTGAATGCTCGCTTTCTCATCTCTCGCTTCTGACATGTTTCCCTCTTGGCATATGCAAGCAGCAATTAATCTCTCACTTTCTTAAGAAAAGTGGCACCAGAGAGCAGAAGTTATCATATTGCTAACACTCTTGCTTGCCTCAAAGCATATGAGAATCTTTAAGGAGTAAAGTGACTGAGTGATCTCACTGATAACATTGGCTTACATGCAAGAGTGCAGGTGATGTCAAAGACTGATATAATGAAGCTTTGTTCTTTGCTAGCAGGATTAATTTAGTGTGCAACCTTGACCTGTGGGGACCACCTGTTTACATTACAAAGTATGAGCCCTGGCGGGTATAAAGGCCACAGGGTTCGTAGGGAAGGGAGGCTCAGAACATTTTGTCTCGTGTTGCTGTAGGGTTCATGCTGTCAGTGTTCTACAAATAAGCGTGGGCCAATCCTCCAGATTTGTGAGTGATTCTTTTGTCTTATCACAACTTACGGCCTGATTCATGGAACGTTTTCCTTTGGGATTGCGCCATTATAAAACACTTCCATGAATCAGGCATTTAGTCTTGCTCTTCATGTAAGTGCCATTTAATCAAAATGGATTTCACAACTTGTAGTCTATTCAGCTCCTGTTTTACTCCTGAGGAAGAGGGTATTGAATCTAGTGGCTAAATTACTGACTGTGAAATGAGGACACTTAAGTTTTGATCCCATTTCCCAGTTAAAAAAACGGTTAAAGTAAGAAAACAATGTAAGGACCTTGCCTCGGTTTCCTTTATGCACCTAAAATGAGGAGTGTTCAGAAGCAGGCTAAATGCAAATCTTAATCGACTTATAAAAATGTTTTACCTGCTTGGTCAATTTACGCATGCAAGAACAATTGCAAAATGTGCACTTTCTCTTGCGAAAGGGCACTCGTATATGCACATAGTAACGCCGTTAGCATAGATTGGGCTGAACTATCAGGTCTTGGGGTGCATTTTTCACCACATTATTCACAGTGGGTATCCAGTCAATGCCTCGAATACAAAGCATTGAATGAGAAAAGCATCGACTAAAAAATGCATCGAAAAAAAAGCATTGAATGCATTTTTGTTCAAAGGTAAAGGTTTTATTTTAATTGTAATGAGTTTTAAGGGGTAAAGAAACAGGGGTTGGGGGGACCCCCCATAAAAAATGAAAAAATAAATACATTAGATGCTTTTTTTTCGTTGCTTTTTCTTAGATGCTAAGGCATTCGATGCTTTGGCATTCGATGCCATCATTATAAACCTTCACAGTGGGATGTTCTCATATATGCTCGCCCACTGGCCAGGTCTTCCGGCACGACTGGTCTAACCAGGAGCAGGTAAGGCACAAAGGATGGCGTAACTTAATACAGGAGTTAGCTCTGACTCCTCCCTTCTGCAAGAAGGACCTAGTACTCAACTTCCACCCTCTGAGAGAACTCTGGGGTACATTTTTCCATTACCTCTTAATTCCGAAGGGGGAGGCAGTGAAAATAGAAAACAAGCTTTACCAAAAACAGGCCATTGAAGAGCTGCCTCTTTGGAATGCACTGCCAACACACATTTGAGCTTCCACAATATATTTATCCCAAATTTAGTCCTGGGATCTGCATGATACTTTGCGCTGGTTTGAAATCTTTGATAATCATTCGCTGCATTGCAGCCTTGTAATGAATGATGCCCTAAAGGTCTGATTAGGAGGATGGTGCTAACTGTAAACTACCACACGAATTTGGTATTTTAAATACCACTTGAGTTGGGATTGCCTGGGATATTTTACAATTTGTGATATGTAGAGAGTACTGCATAGGGTAATATGCCATGTCATTCCCTCTCAAAACTATGTGGAATTTGAAGCTATGAGTTTAAAATGCCAGATACTTAAAGTCCCGGGAGGATAGCTCAGCGGCAACGTGCTCGCCTTGGAAACAAGACGACAGGAAGCAACACAGGTTCGATCCTGCGCTTAGTAACCGCTGGGCACGTTATAAATACGCAACTAAGAGACATATTCCTGTAACAGCGCCCCGATGCCCCAGGGCTGTGTGAGCGCTTTAAAAATGCAAATAAATAAATAAATAGGCTGCAACGAACAACTACTACAAAAACCAGAGCTTGCAAGGCAGAACCCCCAACATGCCCAACCTATAGGCCTTCCTGTAAATAAATGGCAGTGTGTCATCTTTCCCTGTGTCATCCGTGGACACATCCTCTCATTCTCTACTGGCAGCTTTAGACATTCATGACTGTTTGTCAAACAAAATAAGGCAACGTTGTGTCCCCCGCCAAGCACTTCCCGGGATTGTACATTTAGGTTTAATCCTGCTGTGCTCTTAATGCTTAGCGAACAGAGGAAAAGTTCAGCTTCAAAAGACAAAATGCTGTTTTCCTCACTGTCTACATGAAAGCTTTCAGCGTGTTTGGGAGTCCGAGACTGCAGGCACGGCTGCACAGAACAAATTCATACTGTGTTGCCATAACAACAAACTCAGAGATTTGAAATGCAAATTCTATATTCTACTGTTTACTTTAACCACATGATTAAAACCAGTAGAAAAGGTTGGAACTACTCCTTTGAAACAGTGCATATTTAAACAGCGAAGATGGCACGCGGGTCAGAGTATTAAGCGAATAATTTAAAACTCATTATTTAAAGCAATCATTTGGCTTCATAGTCTTCAAATAGAATCCTACTAAACAATTGTATTTACAGCATCTGACAAATGCAATAATATATAACTCGGGTTAGCAGCCGTATCATGCTTCACGAAATTTCGAAATATAGGTTGAAAGCAATTAATCTGGGCTAATATTTAGTAGAAAACGGAAAACAGCACTTCTCTTCAATCTTAGATGCTTTCCTGTAATTCTTGTGTCATGGAGAACAATAAGGCCCACCTAGGAAATCCAGCCCCCAAATGCATATCAAGGCAATGATGTATGATACTGACCCGGAAGTCGTAAGCAGGATATGACTGTCTAAATAGCAATGCATTGCATGATGTGTTGTTTCTGGCAAAGGAGGAGATTAGGTGGTGCCTTGGCACAGTCTACCAGATAATTCACTATTTCTGGTGGATTTATTACGCCCTGAACGTGTATATTAAGAGGATTTGTGATTAGCACTGAGCAACACATATTGAAATGAAACCATGTAGTGCCATTGGTATGAAATCCATCTTCGATCATGTGCTTCTGTGATATTTTTGGGCTCATACTGCCACTCCTAAATTACATTTTTGCCATGTTGGATACTAAAATTATGACTGCTTTAGTGTCAGAGTTTTGCGTACTGTGACACTTGTAATAAGTATCTAATAACGCCTCACTTACTACATACATGTACTACTGCACACAAAACATACAGAGACCACAACGCACACAAATAAGCCCATATAAAGGGAAAGTAATGTAGGCAAAAAAGCTGCAGTATTACCAGAAAGTGTTCATAACCTAACTGGTTATCTTCATGGGTACAAATGATTGCTGTGTTTCAGGCCCGCTTCTTCCCTTGTGTATATGTATCAAATGCAGTGACTGACCCCTTAGGAAAGTAGTGTAGGAACATATGACATGGGTAAGGTCTCCAAACATAGTACCTTTTCAATGTTTACGTCCTGACTGTCAGTGAAGAAAACCACCTGCCCTACATATGTCAGTGACCAAAAAAAGAGGGAGCCAGACATGTCATGTCATCAGTGATGTCATCAATGACATTTGTGATGTCATCTTTGATGTTATGGGTGTTAGTCTTGGCAGTGCACAGTGGTGGCTTGAGATATGGTTGCTTAGCTTACCATAACTGGCGAATTTCACAGGTTTTCCAGTTTTACCTGTAACCATAACGTCCCTGTAACTACGTTTTTCCATTGAATTTTATAGGTCTTTACTAGTGCAACTTAACCATAACGTCCCTTTAACAAGGTTTTTTCTCAGTGAATATATCTATATAATATCATGCAGCAATTTACTTGGTGTTAGTGTACAAATGATGAAAATAAATAAAATGTGTTTTGTGAAATGGAAATGTCATGGTATAACTTTATTTTGTTGTTGTTGTAAATTCTATGTAAATTTTCTCAGGGAAAAATGTGTTTAAAAAGTACTGAAACAATTTTTCTATCTTTTATTAGAGAACTAACCTCCTTAACTTTCAGCCTGGAGATGAGAGTGGAGTTCGGTGAGAACCCCAGGCACCTGGAAAGGAAGGAAGGACAGGGGTGCCGTGCCACACCCCCAACCCAAAGATGGAAGGGGAGGCTGGAGTGCCCACTCCCAAAAGAAGGAAGAAAAGCGGGTGCCATGCCATACCCCCAAACCCAGAGATGGAATGGGAGACTGAAGTGCCCTCTCCTAATGAAGGGAATGACGCCTAATGAAACCCCATTCTGCCCTGCTCTTCCCCAACAAAGAGTCATGGAAGAACAGGGGGGGGGGCATGTGGGGTGCATTTAAAGGCCCCAAACAGAAGTCCCTTTTACATGAATAGCAAGATTTTAAACACTGAAACTAAAACGGCCTGGCATTTGTTTTTGTTTTTCAAGTAAAATTAAAGAGCCATGTGGAAAGGGGCCTATGTGTCATTACCAATGGATAAGCAGCATTTTAATTTACAAAAGAAGATCCCTGTCACATGGAAAACAGGATTTTTAAACATTGAAAACAAAAGCGACCTACACATGTGTGGCAAATTAAAACAGTTTAAAAAAAAGTAAAAGTGAAAGAAATATCACTGCTCACAGAAAAATGTCAGGAAAACAAAACATGATATGTGGGTTGACAAAGAGCAATGTATATTATGTTTCACTCACAAAACTCCAGTGACATTTGAAGAGCCACTTTGTCTTCATGAAAAAAATGTCAGCCCAAGGCAGACCCTCTTGCTGGCTGTGGGCAAAACCTCAGAAGGACATCTCCCACTTCCAGCCTTGATGGCACATCTCCCATCTAATGACCAACCGCAATAAAAATATCCTGCTAAAAGCATCGAAATTCAGTATTCTCCAGACCTACTGGCTCTGAAAACCTGGACTTCAAGAAAAGTCACCCTTGGCTGGAGCACGACTAATATGTGTGAAAATGGGGGCACCCAGTTCAAAGAGCAAGCTTCCAACACAAAAGAAACTGATAAAAGTACAGGCTGACCCAGTCAAAACAAATGGGCGGAAGAGGAGCAGGACCATTTGTCCCACAAGAACATTCACCATTTTTTTAAAGGATTATTATCATTTAGGCCTTTTTCCCAGCCATCATAAGGCAGATGGATTTCATCTATGTACCATTTTTTATGTGATTTCCTGGTGATTTTGGAGGATATAAAATTCATCTTCCTGTGACTGTGGGAAGAGACAGTTAAACTAGGTTTCTAACTGATCTGAACATGATCCGAATGTGAGACTTCGTGACCGGGTGGAAATTGAAATTAGGGATATGCTTAATAACTCACATATTTATAACTGTTGTGCTTTTTATGGAAATGGTATAAAGGTGCCACATGGCCGTGTTACATGATACAGATTTGGTGGTTGTCTTATCTAATTGCCCATGATTAGCGGGAACAGAAAATATGTTTAGTCTGGCAGTTGCTAGTAAAATTATGAAGTTGTGATACATAACTATTTTTTGGCATAAAAAATTGAAAGGAGAACAAAGGATGATGACAAATGGGAATTGCCATATATTGCTCCAAACCCCTAAACCAATCCTGACTTGGAGGCTGGGTTGTGAGTAGAGAGAAGGGTAACTGTCCAATCCTAGTGGCAGGAATTATTGCAGGGTTCTTCCCCAAGATTGTAAAATTGGTGGTGCCATCGCTGCTATATAAGGGGGACTGCACTAGGACAGGGGGAAAAAGGAGAAAGACAGGAGGACAGAGAGAAGAGACAGTCCATCGGGAAGGCTGCTGAAACTTACCATCTGACAGCTGTAAGGAGACACCAGAGGAGATTGCTGAGAGTGCACCTGGGGGAAGCTGTCTAGCTCTAGGAAGGCCTCTGAAGCTGACTGGGTACTATGGTGGGGTGACCAGACCCCTGCTCTATCTTTCCAGATGCAGCTGGCTTTCCTGAACATTAAACAGAGGCTTGCTCTGTAAGTAGAACCCTAGGAAACCAAAAGGTAGGGGAGTCTGCTTGCCTTTAATCCATTCCCTTCATAGTGCGAAGGGGAGGGCAACACCGTGTAGATCCTTAGCCTTTTTAACCAAAAATATTACTTTAATTAATTCCCCTTTTGACAGAACACTACAGGGTGAGTTTTGTTAAAATTCGAAATTAATAAAGCTCACTTCCCATTTTCATGGAAAATTATAGCTTATATATTAATTGGGTAATCCTTGTTGTCCAGCTGACCCCGACTTCTTTAAGGAAGAGGGGTGTCTTTGTTCTTAAATCAGTCCAACCTTTTTATCCAGCTGCCCCAACACAGGCCTTTCAGTAAGGGGGTCTGAAGTTCAAAATTCCCCAAAGCATTCCACTTTTTCTGTCTGATGTCCCAACCTAGACGAAAGCAGGGGCGGTCTGAAAAATAAAGTGATAAATCACGCAGTGTTTATTTTAAACCAAATCTGTGGGTAAAATTATAATTGTCATACGTATTTTTACCAATCTTGAAATCCTACTGCTACCCTTTTAAGCCTGCAGGAAAATCAAAATCGCACAACATTACATAAGTGTCTTTGTTATTGATTAGTGTAATTATTTCGTGAAGTGATATTTGCAGAAAGTGAACAATTGTAACTGTGTTCTTTTTAACTCCCTTTTGTGATTTATTTATGCTAAGAGAAGTTGATTTTATTGTGCCACGGATAAAGTGGTGTTTAACATTTTCGTGCTAAATTCTATTACTTTTAATTTAAATAAATACCAATATATTTCCCGTACACCGGCCTGGTCCTTGGCTCATTGGTAGCTCAGGGGAGAGTGATCCAAGGGGCATGGTATGTGTCTGAGATAGGCCTAAAAAAGAATCTTTTGAACAGTTTGTTGTGTCACCACTTGAGCAGGAAGGAACTCCTCGTGTTGAGGGTAGCTTCTCAATAAAGCATTGCACACCATCCTCACGGACAGACTCCACTCTCTAGGCCTCAGAGACTCCGCCTTAAGATGGACATCCTCTTTCCTTGCCAACCGCTCACATATCACCCTCCTCCCACCACCTTGTTTCCAACGGGGTCACATAGGGGGCGTCCCTTTCCCCATTCATCTTCAACCTCTACCAAAGCCCTCTCCCTGCACTCATCCGCTCACATGAGCTACAACTATGCCGATGACACACAGATTATTTTCAAGATTCCCAAAACACTGGCCTCCCCCATCCTTACCTCGCCTCCAGACTCACAGAAATCGACCATTGCATGATGACTAACCATCTCCTCCTTAATCCAGGTAAAACTGAAATCCTGATTTGTGGTAAGACAGCACTCTTCCCACAACCCACCCCCTGGCCGTCCTCCCTAGCCCCGCTGCCCACGGCATCTGGCACAGTAAAGAACCTGGGATGTACCTTGGACTTGAACCAAACATCCTCTCACCACATCAACACTGTATCTCGATCATGTCACTTTCATCTCTGCATCCTCAGACACATCTTCCTGTACCTCTCCTACCCTCACAGAGTCACAGCAATCTTGGCTATCATCCTCTCCTGCCTAGACTACCCCAGTTCCCTGTATCTGGGCGCCCCTGCCTATCAGCTCACAAAGCTCCAACAGATCCAGAACTCTGCAGCTAGCCTCCTCCGTGCCCTCTCTTCTAGTGAACACATCACTCCTGCCCACTGGCTTCCTATCAGCCAATGGCCGACCTTCAAGGCCATGTGAATTTCACACTGTGCCCTCCATAGACAGCCCATGAATTCCTCCATTATAAACATCCACGCTACGAACCCATCAGAAACCTTAGATCTGGCTCTGCACTCGTCCTTGTGATACCCCCTTTAAACTCCACCAGAACAGGAGGATCCTCTTTCTCCATCCAAGCTCCCACTCTCTGGAACTCCCTTACACTTAGCATTGCCACATAGAGGACCACCTCTCCTTCAGGAAGTCCCTCAAAACCTGGTCTTCCCTCCCACAACCGGACAAACCTCCCTACTTCATGCTTACCTTTATGACACCTAGCCTGTGACACTGCTTTCCTCCCCAGGACAACTCCAGTGCAAGGTAAAGTATAACTCAGGGCAGACCCAATGATCAAATTCCATGGCCACATCCAAAGCAAAGTTCCAACTAGGGCTCAAGGGTACATATTTACGGCCGTCCACTCACACACATCCACCTCTGTATGGTTCCATGTTTTTTCATCACCAGCAATTAGAACACCAGGCATTAGAACGGTGGTCGGTCAAAATATCGAAAAAATAATCTCGAAAGACAAAAAGGTCGAAAAAATAATCTCGAAAAAACAAGTTGAATTTCTCTTTTTTTAATTATATATTTATTTTGGGGTCCGGGATTAAAAAAAAATGGTAAAAAAAAAAAAAAAAAAAGGGGGGTTAGGGGGGAACCCCCCCATTTCGAATAAAAAACGTCATTAAAAAAAATGCGACTTTTTTTTTTTTCATCCTTTTTTTTTTCGAGATTCTTTTTTTCGAGATTTGTAAATTCGGTATTATGACCATAAACCCATTAGAACGTGTACATTCTAACGAAAACATTTATCCAAATATTTTTTTTGGGGGGGTTACTGCCAACCCATCTTTACCTATTCCCTACCCCCAACCCTTTATCTACCCTTTCCCAACCCCCCTAAAAACATTTGATTTATTGTGTATATTATTTTTGTTATAATATACACTTTGAAAGGCCTGGAATTGCAATTGCAGGCCATGAAAGGACGTTGCACCCTCTGTACACCAGTCTACAACACAACACACAATATCTCTGCCATCAGAACTCAGCTAAGTTCCACAACAAAAATGCAGTCTTGCTGGACACATAACGTGTTTCCTGCACTTGTGAACTCTCCTGACCCCCTCACAGCACCATTCCACATGCCTGATCAACATGGGTAGCTAACTGGAGCCTGTCAATTCCACCCATTGTTCTTTTGGCCAAATGCACACACGCATTATAACCTCTTTGACAACTTTCCCATACCTTGGACCTCGTTCCCCTGAGAGCGTTCCTCCACAAGTGCTTTGAAGACATACTAATGGGATAAAGGCACTTTAAGAATGACAAACTACTACTACACTGTTTTTGCCACTTCCTTATGATGTTATCACCTCCTCCAACTCTTTAACACCTTCTCCCGATGTTGCTGCCTCCTGTACACTCTAACTACCTTCTCCTGATTGTGTTTACCTGTGTCCCCATCACAAATTGTGCAAGTGTTTTTTTCAGAGAGTGTCGGACACTATGAGATACGAGAACATCACGTGATACGCGTCCTTGGTTCCAGGTCCTTTTCTCTACAGGTTCTGCTTGACTGTGGGCTGATAGCAGCGTTTACAGAACGTGAATGAACGTTACGGAGCTTGGAGCCTTGTAGCTGGGCCGGGACAGGGACTGACTTGAGACCGTAGACCGCCACAGAGCAGAAGAGCGGTTTGAGAATGGTCTGAGTGGCGGATTGAGCTATGCCAGCTGTGGAGCTCCTCGGGGGGCACTGTAGCAGTGCTGGAGCAATGAGTAGTCACTGGCGAGACTGGTGAGACAAGAGACACTGCACATTCCCTTTTGTGTGAGATGTAGTATTGTCCTTGCTTTATATCCTGCCTACGCTCATTCATGCCTGCTTATTACTTGCCTGAGCTCACTTGGTAGCTGGGGCACATGCTGGGGGGGGGGCACACGAGAGCACAAGCACATGACTGTAGGAGATTTTACACATAAGCATACAAGAGCATATGAGAACATACATCTTGTCATATAGCTACAAGTGACTCACCCCATAGTCACAAAGTTACAATTAGCTACTGCAGAGTACGCATTAATAAAAACCTTAAACCACTAATAACCACCAGAAATAGTTGTGTTCACCTCTTATCTATCCCGTCACCCACCCAAGTGCTTTTTCTCTTAACCCCCAGAGCTCTTTGCTCTCTGGATCTCTTGCCCTTGTTTTGAGAACATGGGACAAGGTGGGTAGCTGTTAGGAGGCCCTATGAGACTCTAGGCACCCACTCACCACTCTGGAAAACGAAGTATGAGCAACCAGTGAGTGAGTAGAGTAGACGAGGCATCAGCTCGATCGGAGGTGGAGTATAGGGTGACTTTTGGGTGATTGTTGGGTAACTAAAACCTTACCCTTTGAACCCAGCAAACCTATTCTTGGTGTCAATCGGCACAGACCCTCATCGCTTATAGATATTATTCTAGTTTAAGAATTGGTGTTTCCTCAAGTCTTCTAGCTGCATACAGCTGCTTTGGACAAAGCTCTCCTGACTTACAAGTTCCCTTACTTTCATCAGGACATTGGATATGTCGAAGCTGCGAAATGGAAAACTAAAAATCACTGCAAAGGGGCGCATTGCTCTACAAGACCATCAAGACCATCAAGAGCTGGAATGCCTATGTGACACACAGAGTTTGTACTCGAACATCACCACCACACGGACTGAGCTGCAGCCAACCAAAGGCACAGATTTGGCACCCAACATGCTATTTGAGGTGAACGATGAAAGTTTACTGAACTCAGCATCCTTGACACCACTGCCAAATAGGGACCTCCCTCCGACCACCCATGAAGGGAGCATGCTAGATGGGGACGTAGTGGAAGCAGTGGGAGTTATCTCAAATTCCACTCTGGCTCTTAATCTAGAGGGGCCCGAGTCTGGAGAGGAGATTCAAACCCTATCCATGGGAATTTCGACATGCCCAGACAAGACTCTACCACCTACAGTGAGTCAAGTTATGCTTGAGACACCGAAGGTCCTTCCGGAAGGGAACACTTCAAGGACGAGAAACCATCACACTGAGGAAAAACCAGGTCAAAGTTCTTCGACATGTGGAAGGGGGGATGGACTTCTTATCCAGCCTCACTCTCCTCATGCTAAAATCCAGAATTCTGTGTTGGACCCGTCGTTTGAGAAATTGTGCAATGACATGGAAGGAATTGAGCACGGCAACACCTGACTGTTGGAAAGGTGGGCTTCCCCGGAGAAACGGGGAATCAACGAACAGGATGTACTTATAACTATGTACTCAGTCCACTGAACAGTTCTTTAATAGAGCATCAGGAACGAGGGGAACATGGCCCTTCTCATCCCCCACCAACTCATGAAAACTACTACTCTCCTAAAAATCTAACATTAAGGATAAATTCAAATATTATGCTGCACGTTGAGTCCTTGGGTCCGGCTTCGATATCCACCCTGCACTTTGTTTTTGAATCAATGTTAAGGTTATATGATAATGTAAAAGAGCTGGTCCAAGCCAGCACAACAAAGCTGGATTCCTTGGACAAGGGCATAACTAGAATACTGGCAAACACCTGGGATCATCCGAACTTCTGCAAGGCCTCTACACGTCATTGTTTTACTGGGGCAGGAGGGGCGGGAACGATATTGCTCCCTACCAAGGAGAACAGAGCTTCAAAGATCCCTGAGATGGAAATTGGTGAACTTTTGCCAGAAACCCCTTCACCATCAAAAGACAGTCCATCACCTCTGGTAGAGTTGTGTCTAACATAACAGGAAAACATTCCAGATGACTCAGACCATCCACCCGAAATAGAGGTTATAAATGACTCCCCAGAGGAAGATTCAGATCGTGAGGGTTGGGTTAGGGCCACTATACAAAGGAGAAAGGAAAATCACAAAGGAAAAAAAAAGACTAGGAACATGCCAGATCGTATGGAATAATTGGGTGCATTTTACCAGCATTGGCTACCAATTAGGCCAACTAAACACAGTGGAAAGGATTGAGGTTTTCTTAGCCCCCCCCCAATCCTCCATGCCCCCCGCAGACTCCACCGGCATCAGTACAAGGAATTCACACCAAACTGGACCTTACAGGAAAAACGGATCTTGAAGAATGGGTGTGGCTGGAGACAGCACTGGAAATGTTTAAGAAAAGAAAGGTAAGGCAGTTCAGCCTTTAAAGAAGGGTGCTCAACACTGACCTCATGGAACATCTGTGGCTACCTGAATTTGAAGGGACTGGTTGCATCTGAACTAAAGAGGGCAGGAGTGCTACTGTTGCAAGAGACGATGGCAACTACCCCCTTCGAGCTGCAAGGCTTCCATACTTAGAACAAAGTTACTATCAGGGGGAAGCAAGATTGGCCATCCGGAGGCCCGGAAATCACAATCGACCTGAATTATGACTTCAAACATTATGAAATAGAGGTGAAATCGAAGGACCTCATGCCTGGGAATGCATTCCTTTCCACCACAAAGCCCAACCTGCTAATTTTCAACCTTTACTTTAACAATTCGAATACCAAAATGGCAGACCTTAAGCAGGCATTGGACTCCCTGCTTGCGGGGTGGTACGGGAGGGGAGACAAAGAGCCTATAGTGGTGCGGGGGATTTCAATTCTGCTTGTGCACTACCAAACTGTAAGGGGGGGTTGGCAAACCTTGCAACATGCACCACTCACTCTGTACCCCAGGGTGCAGCGGGGAACAACTATCAGATTTGCCTACCAGTGGACCAAGAAGTAAAGAACTTCTACACATGGACCCGGGGGGAGAAAAGTCATGGATTGATCACCTATTTGTCTTTGAAGATCTGGGACATCTCTGCGATCCAATATCAAAAGGGGATGGTCATGGTAGTGATCATTTCCCCCTAAGTCTGCCAATCAGACTCCCATTGACAGTTAATCATATACAACATGAAACTGCCTTAATTTCACTGGATACAAGGGGCGGATGGTGAAATGGAATGCAAGTTCCTACGGGAACTTAAGAATTTTGTGGGAAAAGAAGATGTAAAAAATGGAGCTGGGAAGGCAGCGTTTGACAGTTAATAACTACTCTTTTATCCTATTGAACTGCCTAAAGTATCTAACATCATCGCAGGGAAACAACACAATCTTTCCTTTGATGTTAAAGTTAAATTTGGCAAAACAGGCAAAGAGGGCAGCCATTAGAACCCTATGTAAAACAGTGTTTGACTACTCAACCTTCAGGGTAGAAAATAGAATAGTTAGTAGAATAGTGGGCATTCAAAAAATTGTGCTGAGGCGAATATGTAGGGAAAGATTGATCAATCATAACTAAAAGCTGATCAAGACTCTTATCTTGAAAGATACAGTCAACTTCTGGAAAATCTTGGAAGGTGTAACGAAAGGCGCGTATAACTCCTTAGAGTGCAAGATCAGCACCCAGGAATGGGAAGCTTACATCACTTAGAAATACGTTAAGACACCCGAAGAGGAGAATCTTTCTAACCGTCACATGATGAACCCAGCACAGGGAGCCTTGCGGTGGCAGAGGGAGGACATCCTGTGGGCTATCGAGAGGGCCAAGCCTTCAAAGGCCCTCGGCCATGACAACATACCACCAGCATTGATTAAATCAAATTCAGAACTATGGGCTGAGCAAAACCCTCATAGTCCCCGGCACATGGAAAGAATCCTTAATTATCACTATAAACAAACAGGGGAATAGGTAGAATCCGAATAACTTTAGACCAATAGCTTTGCTGGATTGTTCCAGTATGAACTTGGGAACTCTTTTATTAAGAGAGCTTAAGGGACACATAACATCTAAGGGCTTGTATTCTCAGTCCCAGATTGGGTTTCGCACTGGTATGGGAACCTCCTTGAATGCCTTTGCTATTTCTCACCTTCTAGCAGCGGTCAAAAAATCTAAGATAGGGACGGTCTATATAGCATCGAGAAACCTCTCCAGCACTTTCAATACAGTTTGCAGTGCAAGACCTTGGAAGAAACAGCTGGATATGAATCTCCCACTAATGCTGGTGCAGCTGCTGGCTCTGCTGCACCCTGACACAACAGTCGGAGTGAGGTTGACGGCGAGGGAGCCATGACGGACCCCATTGCTACGCACTTTGGTTTGCGGCAGTGGTGCATGGTGGCCCCCACCCTATGCAACCTCTATCTTGCCGATTTACCCTGTGTCTGGGAGGGGGAACCACCAATCATGTGAAGCTGGGCTCTGTGTCATTAGACTGCATCATCTTTGCTGATGTTGTAGTCTTGTTCGATCTGACACTGATTGGGCTCCAGAGGAAACTCACACTGTTCTTTGAATATGTGGTAGGGAACACCCCCAGAGTAAACAGCGAGAAATCGAAGGTAATTCTCTTTACGAACAATAGATCCCCAAAAAATATGACATGGATGTGGGTGGAAATCCCCTAGTCAGAGTGGAATCCATTAAGTATCTCGGGTACAACGTTACCAACACTTATTCTAAGGAGAGCTGGAAACTCCTGGTCAGGGGCAAGACTATGCCATTGTTTGCAAAAATGAAGAGGGTTTACAGGCAACTGTGTCACTTCTTTTTAAGCCCTCTTTTACAATACTATCTTTCCACTGTGGAGCCCACTTTACTCTACTGTTTGGATCTTTGTCTTTTTGAACTGGGGGATTTCCTTAACACTATTCAGGGAATGTTGTTTAAGAAAAACCTAGGCCTGTCTATGGCCATTCCTAACGCTGTCATAAGGCAAGAGTTCGGGTTTATCTAATTGGGGACGAGAGCCCAATGGAGAAAAATGGCAGAATATGCTAAACTATTAAATCCACCTGCTACGTCTCTTTACCAGAGCTGGGGGGCAGAGCAAACTAGAGCATCTGGGGCCACTATCACAAAATTCAAGGAAGAAATGGCTGAACTTCTTACCTTGATAGGGTATTGGAGATCTTTGTCATAACCTGGGCACTGTCAAGAACAAACTGCACCACAAATACGACTGGGTGATCTCTTCAGAACAGGTGGGGAACTATAGTTTGTACGTTGAATACAGCAAATTTCTCACTAAATGAGAGGTACACCCGAAGTATGTTTATATCTTCCCTTGTCCTAAACGTAGGACAACCTACCTACGCTTTAGGTTAAACCAAATTCAGACTCTGGAAAGGACGTGCAAATGGGGGCCAGGCACGACCGACCAGAGCTGTAGATTGTGTAAGAACTCGGCTACTAAAGAAACCATCAAGCATCTAGCGGCCGATTTCCCGGCTCTGCATACAGAAAGGGATAAACACTTGGGGATAAAAATAGTCAGTGAACTTGTGTGGTCTAGCCGGATGATTGGCCAGGGTCAGACCCGGACACTGTCTTTAACTGGTCTTCTTGATCAGATACAAAAAAAGAAATGGAGTTATGATGAAGTACATTGACTGACTTCCCTGGTTTTTTGCTGAAGTGATGTTTTCTGCACATTGTTTTACGTAATCTCTTTGAATACCTTAACGCTTGCTTTGTATGACAATGTTCATTTGATGACATATCGAACTGTGAATTTGAAGATGAATCAACAGAAATGTCAGAGGAAAGTGACAGGACTATGCAAGATGAAAGCTCTTATGAGATGCATCTGTCATTAGATCGGCAGGAAATGAGAAAGGGACCGAGAAATAACTCAAAGGAAGATTGCGAAAGGACACTAAAACTACCGACTGTGTACCTTTCCTTTTCCAAAGGAAAGGTACACAGGATAAAACTACGAAGAATAGCGATGCAATGTGACAGCCTAATATTGAATAGAACAAATCTCCTGCAGCTAATCCATGCCATACCTAATATGAAAGACATAACATCAAAAGACATACAAACCATACAATTCATTGACGATGCAATAATGGATCAAATCTGGATAGACTTTACCGCTGGAAAAACACTTCGCTTAATGATGGAAAATAAGCCCCAATTCCATCAACTAGGATTCAAACTGATGTTGAACGAAGAAATAAACTACTCTGAGGAGATACAACGAGCGAAGTCATATGTCCAAGGTCATTCAAGTCCTAAGGTCCGCGAGAACCACAACTCAGATGATTACCAGACTAGGTCTTGTGAGTCCAATAGAAAGAGGAGACCGATCAAGAGGGAGGGATACGATGATAAACGTACTCAAAAACATTACCTGACACATACTAATCACGGCATATGGAGACAACTGGAGGATACAACAGCGAATGACCAAGATATGTACAAACAACATCTGTAACAATCAAATAAAGATAAGACATCGACGATCTCACTCTGCTCATGGAACACACAGGCACATAGACATGTATTCCGAATAACAGACCACGATCTCAATAACCACAACCTTGTCTGTATACAAGAATCTTGGCTATCTGAGCAACCAATATGCAATGGATATTCTGTGCTAATGAATCCAGCCATTCAAAGGAAAAGAGGCCGACCACCGGCTGGACTTCTAACAATAGTTAAAAACGGGACAAATATTGAAATAATTGAATCTGAAAATGTATACCCATGGGCACAGTTAACGATCATCAATCAAATGAGACGTAGCCTGGAGAAGATAGTGCCGAAGCCCAGCCCAACCAAAGCTGAAACATGTGGCATAATGAATTGGAATCCAACGGTCATGTCTGAGGAAATCTTTATCGATACAGTCTTCTCAGCAATTGATCAAGCAAAGACGAAATACATTGACATAGAGTTCATCATTTGTGGAGACTTAAATATTCACCTCTGTGATACCAATGGTGATGAAATTGAAGAACATAAACTACACTCTCGAGCCAAAAGCTGGAGCAAAGAAGTATCAAATAGGAATATGTTCAGATCTAACAGTATGGATATAACCACAGGTTGCCCCATAGAAACCTGGGCACGAGGGAGGATAACTGCAACAATTGATTATATTTTTCTGTCAAAAGGACTTTACGCCGAAACCAGCAGCAGCCGAAACCTCAAATCTAATAACAGCAATCATTACATTATGATAAGAGCCTGGCATTTCAAATACACAAGTAATGAGAAAAGATGCCTTCCACCAATGGAGATCAACAACGGTAGGAAGAGATTAAAAATCATACAAAGTATGCTAGAAAAGCTACCGAATATCCTGTTGAATTCCAAGATGGAAGGCACACAAAAAATGAACTATGAATGGTTGCTTTATCCTTTCAGGAAACCAAACTGCAATACGTAAATATATCCATGCATGTAACCCCAAGGTGGCAGAAAAGAAGAAGGAACTGAGGCAGAATATAAAATGGTTAACAAGACAAAATCTGTGTGATAAATTTAAACAAATCAGACTGGCAAAACAATGACATAAAAATTGGCTGAGAAACAACAGAATGAGCGTATTACAAGAGGACGCAGAAAAGATGCTACAAATTCGGAAAAATAGTAATACGAGGCAATTGTGGTCCTTATTAAATGGTCAGGCGCTCACACAAGACTCAATGATTGCCGATATACCTGAAGCTAGCTGGACGGAATATTTTACTGAGCTATACGGACTCCGCCCAAAGAAATATGAGCATACACAGCAAGTGAAGAATCCAACATGGCAACTTGACTGGGAGCTCTGCGATATGCAGAAGGCAAGCCAGAGTCTAAATACATCTAGAGCGCCAGGCCCTGATGACCTCTCAAACATGATCATTAAGCAGAACCCAGCTATATGGGGATCAATATGCGACTGCATATTCAAGTTAATCCAGAAGACCAAGAACATTCCAGCAACATGGCAGCAAACTACTCTAATCCCGTTATTCAAACACGGGTCAACTAAAGAGCCAAGCAACTATCGTCCGCTCGCTCTATTGGACCCACTTGGGAAGATTTTTGCGAAACTGCTACTTTAGAGCCTGAATAGCTGGGCGACGAAGGAAATGAAATACGCCACTAGACAAACAGGATTTGTGAAATCTATAGGAACGAACATCAACCTTTTCCTATTGAATTTATTAAAACCTGAAGCCATAAAATCGAAAATACAGATCTACGCAGCCTTCATGGACCTAAAGTTAGCTTTTGACCTCGTGAACAGAAAATGCCTGTGGAATAAACTGCGTTCATGGGGCTGTGCAAGTAACATCTTAGAACCCATCTAATTATCATATGAGAACACCACCATCACAATCAGATTGTCCAGGGAAGGCATATTCACGGATGCTATCAAGACATGGAATGGTCTGAAACAAGGCTGCCCCTTGGCAGCCACACTGTTTAATTTATTTACAGCTGATTTTGAAGCAAATATTTACACTCTGCTGATGAATCCACCGACACTCAACAACACAAGACTATCCTGCATCATGTATGCAGATGACATTGTACTACTAGCCAAAACTCCAAGAGGGCTGCAGATTGCCCTTCAGAAACTAGAGGAATATATGAATAAAAACCAGCCTGAAATAAACGTTCAAAAAACAAAAATAATGCCCCTGATGAGACAAAACAAACGGAAAGGAGATAACATCTCTTTCTACATAGGTAAGGAAAAATTGCTACAAGTAAAGAAGGTAAAATACCTTGGAGTATGGCTAACGCAATCTCCAACGGAGAAAGAATGGTCGCAACATCGTTAGCGCGACAAGCTAAAATACTTCACCAGAAATTTGGAAAGTTTTCTCTGTCCCCATTAATAACGTTCTACAGACAAAAAGTGATGGCAATTTTAACATAAGGCGCGGAAACAATGATTAACATCGAAAACACCTTCTGGCAACAACTAGAAGGAATTTTCTGGACGAAAGTACTAGCTCTATCAGCGTCATTTCCAATGCCGCGTATACGAGCAGAGCTTGCCCTGCAATCTTTGGTCTCAACCGTAGTATGGAAACAACTCGATCTATACCGAAAAATAATGAGTGACACATATGTTCCACCACTTGAAATCCTACGAAGAAGGAAAAACTGAAGTAATGAACAACCATTGGACATCTGGAATAAATCTGCTGAGGCTAAAAGAGAAGAAGCCGGCATTTCTCTAGACATGCTGCTCAACAGACCGCAAAAGGCAAAAAAGAGATTTGCGGACAACGATTGCACACAGACGAATGACACGAAAGCCACGTACGAACATGATCTTCCATGCAAATTTGATGTCAGATCTATTAACAAACTGCCATCATACTTAAAGATATTTCCATTGTGTAAGATAAGGAATACTTTTATGAGATTGTGTTTAAATATCTTACCAACACTTGAAATCATGGCAGCAAGGAAAAAAATTCCAGGAAACCAAAATCACTGTAGGTTTTGCAACGACAAAGAGACAATTGAAAGCTTGCACCATGCACCATATCATCATGATATGCCCCGCTCTAATCGAAAAAAGAAATCTGTGTAGAGGATGGTTTATAAGCAACCAAACACAACTCTCTCCTCAAGATCGATGGGCCCAAATTCCATCGGGAAACGAGAAAAAAAGGATTGTCTCTTTTTGGAATAAAATCATGGATACCATTCAGCTTGGATGAAAAATAATAAGGACAATAGATTTGGAGAAAGAAGAGAAAGTTACAGCTCCAATATGAAGGGCTCGATCTGACATTTGTGAATAAGATGATATGAACTAAGAGTTATATATGATATTATAATAAGATGAACGTTTTGATCTGAAAACCAAAACATTTTAATAAAAAATAAAAAAATAGATTTTCTTTATCATGTTTTTGTATCAAGTGAAAGGTTCATACTTTTGTCTGAACCATAACACTTAAATAAACAATGAAAAAACGATCTTCTCCTGATATAACCATTTCACCTCTTCCTGATGTTACTATCTTCACCATCTTCACCAGATGTTTTCAACCTTCTCCTACTATAACTATCTCCTTCATCTCTTCACCAGTACGTACTGAAGTTGTTACCTCTTCCAGACTCTTACAACTGTTCGCCACTTCATTCTGATTTTACCACCTCCACAAAACCTTTAAAACCTCTCCTATTGTAACTACCTCCTCCAACCCTTCACCACTTCCTCTTCCAGACATTCGCCACCTTGTCCTGAATCCTTCTCCCCTATTACCTCTAACAGTCTCTTCTCCTCCACAGTCTTTGTAACACAAGCAAACTGCTCCAACTGTCAGCCATAAACCTGCTCAAAAAACACATTTTCAGACTGGGCTGCGTGGCCTATACAGAAATATTTCCCCTCCACCCAGGTAGGGTCATGGATGAAAGGCTGCACCTGTGGTTCCTAATTATCAGAGAGCTAGGATTGCTTGCTGGTTAGAGCCTCACTTACGTCCAGTTGAGGCTGGGAGGGGCTGACCTAGACCTAAATCAACCCTGGACACCATTTTGAATTGTATGTGTGTGTATGGAGTGCCAGGGGGAGCAGCCTGTTGAAGGATCATGTTGAGTGCTGTTGTTGTACATGTAGGTTCAGTTTGGGGATTAAGGATGTTTCTAACTATAGTTTCCTGTTGAGCATAGTGTTTGGATTGTTTGGCATATTCGCGGGTTCACAGACTTTGTGAGCAGATCCACAGACTTAGTCCATGCTCTCAGATGGCTCTGCAGACCTCTTAGATCCTGTGGGAAGTATGTTTGCACACCTGCAAGACTGTGGAGAGACTGCCAGTCATCTCATTGTGGGATTTTGCGTAAAGAGGCAGGGTTTTGAGATTCTTCATTGGTGAAGGGTGTCTGGATGTTCCAATTTAACTGTCCTCTGCCAAGCGATGGAGACCAAGAGAAAGTGACTCAGGGATCCTCCTCACTACACTCCAGCCCATCTTCAACTTGCTCTTGGAGATAGCCACACCTCACAGAGCCACACTCAAGTCCATTTGCTGAGCCACAACGAGTACTTCATCACACCTGATTTAAAATGCTCTACATACTACGTACACTTGTCATCACCCATAAATGCTTACCTTGAACAGCACCACAATATCTATCCGACAAATTTTCCAGGCACAGCTCAACCAGACCTACCAGATCTCCCTATCTACACTGCCTTAACATACCCAAATATAATTTAAAATCAGCAGGTGGGTCGAGCTTCCCAGTATTAGCAGCTAAATGCTGGAACTCACTCCCCATTGACATCAGATCAGAACCTTCCTTCTGGTCCTTTAGAGCTAAAGCGAAGGACATGCTCTTCACCCAGCGACATTAAGCCACCACCTCTCACTTGATATGACTTCATCAGCTCCTGTTCAGGCTCTCTTAGCCTGTCCCTATCTTTTGTTGTTTCTATGCACCTTAACTCAAGTCACACTGTTTCAACTTTTCTCCTTGCAATGTCGACCAAACTGTAACCACCGGGACGTGCTCACGCACTTATCTGTATTAACACGCGAGTCAACCAACCTGTAACAGATGGTCGACAAGCCCTGATTTCCAATGTATAATAAGTATGCATCTGTAACATTGTCACAAGCTCATGTGCCCAGTTACCTCAGGGTTAGGTGTGCGATACAAATAAATAAACTAAACTAAACATAGTACACAAAGAAATTGGATCATTTTGGTGCCTCAATAATTTGGCCATGATGTAACCATGTGGATTCCCTCTTTAACGCCTGTGGATAATCATTGAGCCACTCATTCGGTTCGGAATGACTCCAGAGCCATCAGTTCTGTGCAGAGGCATTCTTATGGGGGGGGCACAGGGGGCTATAATGCTGGGTCTTTTGATAGTAGCCCCGGATAGAAGCTCAGGGACTATAACCAAAAGGCTAGCTAGCCCCAAATCCCACCAGTCCCGACATAAGCTTAGCCCTTGATCTTTTCCAGACCTAGCAACACCCCTGGTTCTGTGTATGTTATGTAACAATTACCAATTATATCGTAATCAGTGTAACTGTTGTTACACTTACGTTTCATATAATGTATACATTGATTAATGCATTGTTACTGCACCTTAGTATAATGTGATACTGAAAATTCAAGTAAGATGAGTAGGCATCAAGGCAGGGAACGCAGGCTATCTTCGGGCAGTAGTGCATGCATGTATGTATGTTAGGCACCAATGCAGAAGTAGTAGGCTGTAGGCAAGTCAAAGCAGCAGATGGTCGGGTATCGTTTGGGTTGTAGAATTTCATTGATTAACCTAGTGCCTACTGTTGCAGAGGAAAGACGGAACATTGCCCTTTTTTTAGACTAGAGTACCCCTTGTTCCTTTAGGGAGGAGGCACACATTCACGCTATCGGTCTCTGGAATGAAATTATGTTTTGTAGTGTAGTCAGACTCAGAAGAAGCTGCATCTCTCTCATGGAACGAATTTGCACACCATGAGGCCAAACCACAGCTCATGTCGTGAGTAGTGGCATGCTTTACAGTGAACATTTGCAAGGGTTACGGAAGAAATCACAACCTGTTGCATGTTCGCAGTCAGCCACAACACACTGGTGTACAGCGTGCAAGCATTCAGAAAACCCTTAATGATCAGGGACGTTTTTATTGGCGGTCAAACGGGGCCCTTGCCCAGGGCCCCCACCTTGGAGGGGGCCCCACAAGTCTAGCTGATGTAAAGAAATAATATTCCATTTTGCACCAGTCTTAAATAGCACACTTCAGGATATTTTATGGGGTGCTGCTAGGCTCTAAACCCATTGCCTTTCTGTTTTGGCAAGTGTATTCTGTCTTGATCAAATCATCATGTATTGCTTTCTGTGTTCATTGTTGTATACATAGTTTGTGTGTTCCTTATGGCACAACTCTGTAGCAATCTTTCCTTCCTGTGGGAATTATGTTGATCATGTGCAATAGGCAATGGTGAAATGCATATTGATAAATTGAGTGCCACAATGGTTCCGAAGTTAGCTCAGTGTGTGAAGCACCCATTGCAGAGATAAGTGTTCATATGCAAAATTAGAATATTACATTCCAGCACAGCTGGCTGAGCCTTTCCTTATGTCTGAAGTTTATAAACCTGCCTGCATATGTACTTGGTTTTGCAAAACAACATCTGCTATTATCAGCAATGTACCTGTACCAGATAGGCATTTCTATAAAAACTAACATATCCGTATGGTTTGTTCAGATGGAGTGTTGTAAAACCTAGGGTGATAGCATAAACTGTTAGTCCAAGAGGTGAATAAGTATCCAAATTCAGGACTATGGAACGACAGTGTTCATGTTTGTATCCTGGATTTGTCAGCAGACGATACAGTGATCCTGGTCAAATCATCTAATATATCTTATATTACTGTGCTGTCTTCTGTGAGGTTTTCCTTCTTGCATGCTGCTGGTATCGTTTAGCCCATAACTTGATCTTTCTTCTTATGTAGGCCATTTTGGTGGACGGGCTGGTAGACAGAAGAGAGCGGACCATATTTTGCAGGCCTCATGTAAGCATATTTTAAGGTCTGCTTGTTTGACACAAAAAACGGTTTGCATTTTTGGTAAAAGTCAAAGGTTTTAAATGTCACAAGCCTTTGTTTTGGAAGTATTTAAAGTTTTAAAATACAAACCCAGATTAAATTTGTTAAATCACATAGATTGGTATGCTGGTTCTTATATACTTCCCTTGATGGAGAGAACGAAGCTAGAATCATTCCCATTTTGCATAACACCCTTCTATAATATTTTGTTTAAAAATTGTAATGTTTGGTGATGTGATGTGTACTTTCCAAGTCTGTTTTTTAAATAAAATGAGATAGTCTTAGTTCATAGTAAGAACTGTAAAATAAAATGTTCAAACGCAGAAACTGCACAGTTGGCACACATCCCAGCTTCACCCCTTAAACAATGTGTGATCCTGGGCATCTCATTTATTCTTGTAGTGCCTAATCTCTCAATATTGCCAGTCCCTAAACCTTTCAAAATTGTCAGCCCTTCCGAGTGATATCCTTCTCATGGTATGATCTTCATAAAAGCCTTATTCATGGTTTCACTGTGTTAATAGTGAGCATACTTATATCACACAGCACAGGCCTTTATTTGTTCCTTTGATAGCTAATGGCAACACTACAATATCCCACTTCTAATCTCAGTTTGTCTGGATAAAGACACCTACCCGGTAGATTCTAATCTGCCTCCACTATCCATGCTACGGTATGTGTAGCGTTCTCTTTCCTTCCAATTGGTAGTCTCTATCCATGCTTGAGCACGTTTGCATTCTGTGAGGCAGCTAACATGAGTTCTCTGTCTATTATGGGTTACATGTACCTTTTACATACAGTCCTGCATTAATACTACATCTACCTTCCTGGATGTTATTGATAAAAGGTATCTTGTATGTACTAGAACAATAACCCCTTTGTAGACTGCTAATGTTGGTCTTCAAATGCTACTTGTTTATAATTTTGATTAGAGCAATAAGGAAGAGTGCAAGGAGACTTAAAGGGAGTAAATGTGCTTATTATGCTGTGAGACAGCATATCAACCTAGAGGTTGTGAGCATGATGGGTGGGTGGAGCTACCAGTATTCTTGATCCCTTAATTCCTTTGGTTTGGTGGAGGGGGCCCCAAAGATGTCCGTGCCCGGGCCCCAAAAGTGCTTAAGATGCCCCTGTTAATGATAGCTTTTCAGCAGGTTTGTGCCGTTATGCCTGCATCCCAAAACACTGCACTTTATTCCACTGAGAGGGACTCCCATGCAGTGTCACACCTGACCTATTGGAGAAGAAACCTACTCACTGTGCCCTACTTCAAGATTTTTAGAGAAATAGTTCCCATAAAACCAAGATACATGACCTAAGCTTCGTCTGTAAGGCCAACCACAGCTGTACACACAGGTCAAAGTAAACTATTCAAAAAGATCCTAGCCTACATACCAACGTAACACCCCCCAGTAGGACATGATAGGTTATTTATGACACACTTAATACCGAGAGGTTTCTAAGCGGGAACCTGTGATGCTCTGTGTCATCTTGCTTCCAATGCGAGCACGTTGCCCCTGAGCTATCCTCCCGAAACAAGATTCACAGGTGCTCCTCCTGTAGCTGGAGGAGCACTTGTAAACTTAAAGCTGGACTACGGCAGCACTCTCTACTCAGGCTTTTGTCATGACCCTTGCCCCTGGCCCTCACTGGCAAGTCAGCCTTCCAGTTAGGGCCAGGTCAAAGGCCTTAAAACCTCATCCAAGATTCTCTTGGAGTCAGTCCTGGCGCCTTTGGCGCCAGGCTCATAACTTTCATGAACTTGGGGGGGTTCAGCCAACATGGAGGCACACACAGAGCTCAGTTACAAGGAACTATGCAGTCTAATCTTTTGGGTGTGGCAGGCCTGGGACTACTTTACCTGGACTACTTTGGGTGTGGCAGGCCTGGGACTATTTTACCTGGACTTCTTTAAGTGAGACTATTTAAAACGCACCAAAACAGCAGAACATGCTTTGCATTATTCTGTTGTGGGCAGCGTAACGCTCACCGTGTCCAGTTCTTTGATGCCAGCTTACCTGAAACCAAGGACCTGCAGAGAGAGAAAGAACACTACGAAACTCCTCTTGAACAGTATCCTGTCTTCAGTCCATCGCCGACTTCAGTTCCACTCACCTGAAGGTACGAACTCCATCATCCGGCACCGCATGCATCCTGGAATACCATAACATGGAAAGAGGAGAAAGAAAGACAGCATTAGTAAGCGTTTACTCACGTTTCCTCCCGAATGAAGAAAGCCACACAATTCTTACCTGGGTAGTCATCTGCTGGTCAGTATCATTGCTGGAACATTACGGCGCTCGGCAAGGAACATCGCAACCTGCAAGGAGAGAAAAGACACAGGTTAGCAATATATAAGGTGAAACATTACTCACCGGAGAGCATCACTCACACTGCGCTTTCGCCTTTCCTGCCTATGCTCATCTTCAAATTGCATGACAACACCAAAATACCTTTCCGTACCTAAAAGGAAAGAAGCAAGACATTATTATTTGAACTAAAAGGAACATAAGAACTGCATATAAAGACTGTAAAGCAGCAAACCTACGGAGTCACAGCAGGCCTGGATTCCCACAGTGAAGTAACTTGGTCGCTGCTCGCCCCCCACATCTACGCGCCACTGCCACGAGGAGCAGGACGGAGAATCCCCCTTTCACAATATTAAGACCCATCTTTAACCAGAGGCCTTACCAAGGGACCAGGAGAGGGTTTGAGAGTGCAAATCATCCAACCAGGGCTGGGTGGTGTCCCCGTGGATACCAGGTGAGCGTAACAGCCTTCTTTCCAATCAACTCAAAAGGCTGCAAATACTCTGGAAGGTAGGTTCATCTTTGGCTTACGGAAAAGCCAACCAGCCGCCAACCACTTCAAAAGCATACATTGGCTTTCGGTGCAGGGCAAGAGGGGTAGAACAGATCATGTGCCTTGCAAACAAATGCCTAGATGCCAGGAGGGTGAAGTTGTGCCAGCAGGATAGCTCAGGGGCAATCCAGGTCGTGGAGACTGGTTTCTGGTGTTTAGCGAATCCACGTCAGACGCTTAGGGACTGATTTCTGGTATTAAGCGTAATATAAAAGATTAATTATTTCATTAATTAGAAGTCCCTGCACCTACATGAAAAGATCTAAATGCAACCCAAAAGAGCCATGTACTCCGCGCAGACCAGCTGACTACTAATCTCAAATAGCATGCAAACCTGGAGGGGACAGATGATTTGCTGCAGTTTCCCCCAGTTTATGGAATAAACCTGCATAAGGCGTACCCCCAACCTGATGTTTTTCAGGGCAAAAATCAAGACCTCTTTGTTCTAAACACCACTGGAATCTGCCTTAATCTGCAGCGAGAACTCTACAAATAAACATACATCAATAAATAAATATAATAAGGGATAGCCAATGACACAGTTCCAATGTTTCAAAACCTGCGGGTAAATGAGTTCACAAAGTATGTGGAACTGTCCTGGCTGGTTTGGTCTGGTGTTCTTTGACATTACTCTACCCTGGTGCCTTCTCTGAAGGTAGGGACACAAGGTCAGAACTTGATGGGAAACTTAGTGAATTCTGGGACATGAACGATGATGCACGTTTTAAAACCAAGATCGGCCTAAACACAGAAACTGCACCAGTGCACGTGCAATTCGTCTCTGTGCTATCGATGGGGTAAAACTTACGCTTGTGTAAACACGTGTTCATTGAATGAATTCTTTCACCAGGAAAATGTTTGCCCCTCTGCTAATGTGCAAAGAAGTGCAGAAAAGTGAAAAAAGTGCAACACATTTTAGAGCCAGTTCAAAAGTTTTGCTAATGATGTCCCAGAAAAGCTCCTTGAATCAGACATTATTGCAGGATAGTCTTAAAATTCGTGTACTCTCTCGTGAAAACCGAGGGGTCTTCCTCACAGCTGCAGGCCGCCGGGCATTAATGTCATTTTCAGACCTCCCGGCAGTTATCAGTGATGAGATGCCTGTCACAGACGACCAGCCACAATATTAAAATTAAGAGTGATTGGAAGCGTCCAATAAAACAAGGTTGAATTTATGTTCACAGTTTTCTGTTGGAGTTCTAGGAACACCCCAGTGCAAATCGCAAAAGACAGTGGCGGAGGAGCACACACATTGTGCACAAATGCTCCTGCCTCTGTAATAAAATGCTGATGAGATGATTTGCATTTTGGCAAGGTGAAACGGCCAGCAATTTCTTGCTATTGTAGGCAAATGATGAAAAAAACTGCACAAATTGCTGTTTTCCACTTATGATGCAGATCCAAGAGTAAGTGGATCTCTGATTCCTGGAATATGTTTCCCCCCCCCAAAATGTCATTATTGTACTTTGCAGATGGCAGTTTGAAAGTAACATATTAACATTTGTTATGAGGCAACATATGTTCACACATACCCACCAGTTCTATCAAATATCTGGCTGAAAAAACAAGTAAGAACATTTGCTAACTCAATTAGCATCAATACAATCTTACCATATGTTGTAAATAACCTCATCTTCTGGACTTGTTTTTACTTCAATTAAAAACAAAACGATATGGAAGAAAAGGCAATGCCGTTGTATGCAGACAATTTTTATGCATCTTCATACAATTGCACTGTGCTCGTGGCACAGGAAGCACGGGAAGGGACATATGGCATGTGTGAATGCACTCAGTTTCCGGCCAAAAGGGAAATCACTGTAGCAAAAACCCACATGTTGCCTCAAATGCAATTAAACAGCTAGACATTAGTATTAAAACAAAGGCTTGGACCAGGCCACGTCCTTTCTCTGCTCCAGTTTGGCAACGTGGACTGCCAACGTGCAATGTCCCTATTTTAAGTACAAGAAGTTTTGGTATGGGTGACTGGAACTTGTTTCTTGTGGAGTTAAGAGCCTAAAGCTAAAGGAAACTATTTTTCATCCAATGTTGACAACCCCATCGATCTCTCTTTTCTCGATTAATTTTGTCTAATGATATAATGATGTGTTCGCAACGTTCCCCTTAAGTGGAATTTGCAAAGAGCCCCTTAGAAAAGTAACTTTCGTTCTCCCTGGTGTGAACTGATGGCCTCCCCAGACATTAGAATGCGTTTTCTAGGTTACTTGGAACTCCGAAGTGACCTCAACATTATGCACCGTGCTTAGAAAATAACACCATGTCGTAAAAACATGTCACATTTTAAATACCTCTTAGTTTTAAGACACCGCCTAAGTATGAGTTGGTGTTGACCGGGATATTTATTGGATGGGATACTTAGAAAGTACAGCGTGGGGAAAATATAGGTTATTCACCATATGCACTATTTTCCAGGTATCACATGTGGTAACTATTCCATGCAACACCAACTTATGATTAGGTGGAGTTTTAAAAATAGCAGAAATGCCAAATTATGTTATCATTGCTACTACACTAATAATGAGGATCTTAGTGTGCAGACAAGATTGTGTTCTCCTCTTGGACTGAAATGCATATCTCCCTGAAAGGTTTCGGTGACAGGATATAAGAATGCATGCTGCAAACTTAGCGTGGGTGCGGGTGTGTGTGTGTGTGTGTTGGTGTGTGCGCGCTACACCTTGCTGCAAGCCTTTTTTCACTTTAATTTCCTAACTCAGGACACTTTCTTCTTTCCTGTTCATGATGGTACCATCGAAAGCCTGATCTCTCTATCACTAGACATTCTGTAGTTCCTTATCAATGAACCTTATGTGAAAAGGGCTGATCAGCTTCACCTCTTGCTGGAAATACAACAGCTTATATACCGCAATATACATTTGATAAAACCAACCAAACAGGTGGTATTTCAAATATATATTTCTATCACCTGCCAATGTATGAATTGTGTGATGTTTACCTCACGCAGTATCCATGAGGAATACCACATGTAAATGCTTCATGATTATGTGGTGAAATCGCCTGAGCAATCCATAATTTAAAGGTTAAAATTGGAAAAAGAAATAACATTCTGAAAACATAAGCACATCACAGAAGAATATGGCGCGGGGCCTTGAGGGTGGTGTATATTCTCAGATGCCCACATTCTCACCTACTTTTCAATGTAATGCACAGAAGGGTCATTACTAACTCTACTGTAATCTTCCTGGATCCATGCAGCTGGTGTGTGGAGCTAATTCTTGAGACCCTCTTGGGCCTTTGTTAATGGTAATGTTTGTCCCCCCCGCCGAGGCCGAAGCCCCGTTTCTCACCCTCTCCAACCTGCACCCTCCCACGCCATCCACTTCCCTGTTCCATTCCTTCCACCTCCCAGACGACCCACCATTCCCTGATTGTCTGCCTGAACGTACTCTGCTGGGTCTACCGACCTGCAGTGCTCCGTGCCTGCTTCTTCCTGGATCCACGTAGCTGGTGAGTGGAGCTAATACTTGAGACCCTCCTGGGCCTTGGTTCATTGCAATTTTTGTCCCCCCACCGAGGTCACAGCCCCGTTGCTCACCCTCTCCAACCCGCTCCCTCCAACGCCATCCATTTCACTGTTCCATTCCTCCCGCCTCCCAAAACGCCCACCGTCCCCTGATTGGCGCTCTATCTAGGTCATAACTCACCGTCCCAGAGCAGCCCTCTGCCCGGCAGCCCCTATAGGTAAGGGCCACAAGGCAAAGGGCGGCTTCATCAGTGGCAGCTCCTGGTAGTGTCTGCAGGTGTCAGCAGGGGAAGCCAGTGGTCAGCTGTCAAACAGCAGCGACTAGTTAGGTAGGAGTGGCCAGGGTGAGAAACAGAGCCTCACTCTACCCTGAAAACCCTGCCACATAGCAACCTTACGTACACTAGAATAATACTGTGATTATTACACTGGGCCACTCTGAGATAACACTATGGTTATTGGCCGTATTTAAACTGCTTTGTGAAACCTAGACCTTTCTCCCATTATACAGGACTTTCAGACCTAGGTGTGTTTTTATGTTATTTAAATTGCATTGTGAAAGTATTTAATTGCATTCTGAAGTATTTAAATTGCATTCTGAAAGTATTTATATTGAATTGTGGAACCTAGGCCTTTCTCCCCTAATACAGGACTCTCAGACCTAGGTGTGTTTTTCTCCGTTGTTTAAATTGCATTGTGAAAGTATTTAAATCGCATTGTGAAAGTATTTAAATCGCATTGTGGAACTTAGGCCTTGCTCCCTTTAGACAGGACTCTCAGACCGAGTTGTGTTTTTTTCCAGTATTTAAACTACATTGTGAAAGTAGTGCTGTCTTTGGTTTTGCCCTCTTAGCAAAGCGTTCATCTAGCAAACTGTTCTACCATTGTCTTTGCTCTTGTTGTTTTGTTCAATTGTCTACTATTGTCTCCTCTCTCCTTGTCTCATCTGCTTGTGCCCCTCCCTGTGTCCTTCCCTAGTGCTCTCTCCGCCCCACCCCCTTCCTCTTCTCTCCTCTCCATACCTACTCTATGGTGCTCTCTGTCTCTCCTATCTTTTCTAACTGCTTCTCTATCAACTATCCTGCTCTCCTCACTGAATCTGGTAGGAAGAAGTTGAAAAAGGACATACTGGTCTCCAATCCAGGCCTCCCTATCGCTGACATCTATACCAGTGCTTCTTCCAGGCAAACCCTCACCGACATCTTCTTTGTCATTCCCTCGCCAGACCTATGGACTCCTCATATGGTCTCTGTGCTTTCTCCTTTCTCTTCTTCTCCCATTAATGGTGGCACCCGGTGGGAGGCCCTTCTGGCCTCCTTCCACTCCTCAAAGGTCATCATTAATGTTTACCTGAATGGTACCATCTTGGTCCAAGGCCCTCAGGCCAACCGTATCCTCTTTGATAGATGCTTCCTGTGCCTCATCAATTTCCTTTCTTCTCCTGCTGTCCCCTCTCCTCCCTCCACGGCTTCCTTGCCTCCCCCTGCAGTCTCCTTCTTGGCTACCTTGCCCTCTCCTCCTTCCTCTTCTGCTCCAGCTCAGGCTTCTTCTACACCTCCACAGGGCTTACCTCTGATTCGTACTCCTCCCCGGAAGTCCTTCAAGGACGGCAACCTTCTCCACATTGCCACTCCAAACTCTTGCTAAACTGTCAAACAATCCTCTGACATCTGCTGCTTCCTTAAAGAACTTGACCTTGATGTCCTTGGTCTCTCCAAGACATGGTTCACGGCCAGCTCTGTCAGTAGCTTTGACACTCTCCTACCTGACTGCTTTTAGATCCTCTCCGCGCCCAGGTCCAATTGTTCTGAAGGGGGTGTAGCCCTGATCATCCTTGAGTGGATTCCTGCCTCTGTCATTCCTACGCATGCCTACTCCTCTTTCGAATGCCTCGTCTGCAGGCTCTCTCTCTCTCTCTCCTAGCCATTCCCTTACTGTGGCTACCATTTATCGGCCACCTGGTCAGATCTCCTCCTTCCTCTCTGAGTGGGCAGACCTCTCCTCTTCCCTCCCGGTCTTGAGCACTCAACTCCTCCTTCCTGGAGACTTTAACATCCACCTGGATGCTTCCTGTCCTTCCTCTGGACTCTTTCGCGACCTCTGCAACTCTCTCTCACCCTCCATCCTCCACTCTGGCCCGACTCACTCTGCAGCGCACACTCTGGATGTTCTATTCTCTAGAGACCTTCTTGTATCTGCTTTCTTAGAAAGTGCGCTTTATAACTCAAACGTTTGAAATTGCCTGCAATCAAGTTTGAGCCCCGCAGCACTACGAGCAGAGCTCTTGCTGCTTTCCCTGCTTCCTGGAGGAGGCGGGGCCTATCACGCACATGTGACGGATCACGTGACTGCATCCCAGCATAAATTGCCGGCCCAACCACCCTTGCGGCGTTAAGCCCTGGAGGCAGTAAGGGCTGGAGCTTCTGTTTTGCGGTTTGACTGTGACCTGTGTCCCTGTGTAACTGCCAACAGTGAATTTGTGAGTAACTTTCACCGGACATTTTCGCTGCTCTACTGCTTGCCCAATTTAAATCTGTCACTAGGGTAAGGGGGGAGAGTCGGACTCTGGCAACTCCTTAAGCTGTCGGGTGTTCCTTGCCCTGAGACTTGGGGCTCTTTTGGAGGCTCGCAGACTTTTGGGACTTTTTATTTTGTTGTGAACTTTCTATTCTTACTACTCAAAAGACATACTCTGTGACACATTCCTCCCTATTTTCCTGATTCTATGGTAGAATCCATGTCTGTTCGTTTCTCATTTTAAAGTGTATTTGTGATAGTTCCATATTCGATTTTTAACTGACTTATTTTAGCTACCAGTTCTATTCAGTGCATTTTAATACTGCGTGCCGTTATAAAGGCTTGGGTATTCTCCCCTATCTGTGTTTTATCTGTTTGTGACATTCATCTTAAATATTAAGCTCTGAAGCACTTTATCCTAAACCTTTTATAGAATTGCGTCGCTGGTACCTTTCTTGTTCTCTTGTATCTGTTTCCATAGGTTTTGCCCCTCCCCCCGGATGACACGTAAGGGATTTAGGAGTCAGTCAGCTATGTAGGCTTCTCTCGACTCCACTCAACCTGCTGAGGTGACTCCCTCTCTTGCTGCGAAAGAAGGCACTCCTTCTGTGAACCCCCCTCTTATCTCCTTGGACTCTCTTCCTCCGAATAGTATGGCCCATGCTCAAATCCATTCACAAGATAGAAGTGAGGTATTTAATTTGTTGGGCATTATTCCACCCACCCCAGCAAATCATAGCTACATCTTTATTGGTAAACAAATATTTCCATTGATGCCCAGGAAAAACGCTTAGCCGCCACTATAGCTCTGAATTTGGAGGAAGGTGGCAGCTCAGTTGGGGCAAGGACGTGTTCCAACTTTACGAATAATAATACAGTGAATATTACCCACTTAACCCCCTACCACAAACAGAGCTGCTTCCACCTGCCTCTACGTTGGATGATTCTGGCTTAAATTCTGTAGAATTCCCTGCTGCCCCTAAAGGGGTAATTGCTCCACAACTCTCCATACTAGAGGACAACAAGAACTACTCTATTTCCCCCGACAACTTATCTCGGGAAGTGCCCCCTTTTGGAGGGGCTGTTAATCATGCTTCTTCTATTCATGTCAATCTTTCTGTTACTTCTTCTGGTAATGCCCCTACTTCAACAGTGAAATCTACAATTTTTAAAACTCCACTTACAAAACCTCTGACCTATACTCCTAAAATAAAATCTAACATGGGCACTTTGGGTAAACCTATCCAAGGGAAAACAATCTCCAACTATTTTGGGAAAAGGACAGCTACCAGTACTCTTATTAAACCTCCGCATTCAGCTTTGACAGTGGCTACTCTGGACCATCTGCACTTGGCGGATATAGCAAAGAAATTAGAGCCTGAAGATCTCCCAGATAATGATATCGATGACATTAGTATTATCGAATGCGCAGATAAGGCAGTAGGTGGCAGTGAGCTTGAACCTAATTCTTCGAACATAAATAATGTAACCCAACAAACCTGTGATGCATCTTATGTGGGTTTCCCTTCTGAACTTCCTAATTTCATTGATGAGTATACAGAGAAGCAAAATTGTCTCAGAGAAAGGGGTCTTCTCCCAGAGATGAAAAAGGAACATGCCAGTGAGTCTATACTGCAGCACACTCTTAAAGAGGCTGATGATATAATAAGACTAACCCAACCTACAGTCTCTGCCCTGAATATGGTTCTTAGTTCCTTTGTGAGTCTCTATGACAACATTTGGTCAGAGGTTAGATCACATTCTCTCTTACTCTTACTCTCTGAAATTTATATCAGGATGGAAGGTCTATACAGGTTTGAAGAGTTGGTAAAAATTATTAAGGAAGATAATCCCTCAATAACTAAACAGTGCCTGGATTCTGCTCTGTTAAGTCAACCCACTATGGAAGGGCCACCAGATAAGAAGGTCCATAATGTGGAAGGGACCAGTACCTCGGGGGAAGACATTAACAAGATCAATTCTTCGAATGTTCCGTCCTGTCCAGGTAAGGGTATATGCGCTCAAGCCTCTGCTATCCTCCCCCCCATGAAGGATGAGGGAGTTCATTCGGATCCTGTCTTAGATGCTAAACCATCTATCACTCCTATAAAAGTGTCTACTAGTCCCCCTGTGGGAAAAGCCCCAGAGAGGCTGGCTGTCAATTCCGCTGGTTCTACTCTCCATGTGCCTGCCTGTGAACATTCTACACTAGAAATGGCTAAATCGCACAAGGGAGACAATGCTGCCTTCTCACTAGACTCCAAATCTACTCTTAATTTGGAGAAGTCCTCTGACTCCACTGACCCTACGAAAGAAACAGTACACTTAAAGGGCTTTGCCCATATAGGTTAAAAAAAAACCTAATCAACAAATAAAGAAAACCAGAAAAATATGAAAAAAATGAATTAATTTGCCAATCAATTCTTTAAAAATCTGGTTCTGCCAAGCGCTCCCCCGAGTGTAACAACTACTTTCCCTCTTAAGGGGGTTAATATTCCGTTGGAATCAGAAGTCCCTCTAATTGCTTTTCCCACTGCTACCCCTGCTATAGCCGGGTCAACCATTGTACCTACTACTCTAACTGCTTCTAGTCAGACTGAATCTTTGGCAGTTAGTTCTATGTTGAATGACAAAATTCCCCTTGTGATGGTGGGGAATGCTGTGCTGGCTGAGGAAACTCAGGCCAATTGCACCTCAAAAACAATTCCTACCTCCTTGGAGCCTATAAATAACAGTGCTCAAGTTACTTCAAACCCTCAGACTGAATGGAATCCGAGGGCATCTTCTTCGGATGCAGACTCCTTATCTATTCCAGGCAACCTGTCATCTGGTTTAAATCCTATTCACCCGGTGCCTACTATTACTGCAATATCTGCGAACCTGGTTAACCTCGACATGGTGAAACAACTATTCCAGGAGCTTTATAGTACAAAACTCCCTACTGGGTTGGCCGTTAATCCAACTCCAGGTTCAGCTCAGGATGGGGTCCCTACAACTAGTTCCTCCTGTATAGATGGTCAATCCCTTGGCCACTTTGATGGTCATCTGGGCAATGCAGAGTCTTTTTTGGGGGAACGTGCTATGGAATTTAGACCAGTGGGGGATCTCTATGTCCCCAATTCTCTTAATTCTGTTTATCTAAAGCCCCCAAATGGGGACTCCTTCAATGGTCATGAATGATCTTGTGTTGGGCCTCATATTTCCCAAAATAGGACCTCTTTTAATGGTTATGAAAGATTTCCTGTGGGACCCCCATATACCACAAAATAGGACCATCTTAAGGGGTGCAAGGGGTTCTGGCCTGGAAGCTGACCCTTTAAGTCAATTTACCAAACATATAGTCGACTCATTAACCCAATGATCGGGGCCTAAAGACTCTCTGGAGATCCTACAATTTACCAGTCTTTGGGGCAGGATATGCCAATCTGTCTGAACCGCAGAAATATTCTTAAAATCTTTCATCAACTGACTCCCCTCTCTCTTATATCGAGCTATGACATGGAAAGGATTTTCTTTCCCTCCAAAGAACGTTTAGATATGAGCAATATTGTTCTGAAATCAAGAGTGGTATTGGAATTAATAATGGGCCAAAAGTAGGGCCTAAGGCAACTTGGCTTTGAAGCAAGTTTGTTATAATCCAATCAGCTTCCCGCTGAATATGGAGGGTGTAAAGAATAGAGGGGTAATCTTACAATGGTGTATCATCCGGAAAGATCGCCACAGCCCCAGTGGAGGCAATTTACACCCAGATTCAATGGTAAGGCCAGAAACTGGGCCCAGGTCACTTCTGGCCTGTGGAAATGAGCATTTTCCTATTAATCTTCCTCCAGCCCCTACTCTCATGGCTCAGAATACATTTATTTTTCTATCCTGGAACTCCAGGGGAAATGTACATCTTTTCAGGGATACTGACACAGTAGATATTAGTGGCTCACACTGTTTCTTTCTACAGGAAACTTGGCTGCTTTCATCCTCCTCTGTTGATGGATTCGAAATCTATTCTCAATATGCTAAATCTAATTTGGGAGGGAGGGCTTCAGGGGGCCTTCTTATTGGAATCAGAGCCTCTCTTGGCCTTAGGAACAAGGTTCTTTCGGACAAACCATTTGGTATCTTGGCTCTGGAGGCCATCTCTGGAGATGGCCTGGTCAACCTTCTCTTGATTAATATCTACTGGCACAAAGGCATTGCTGCCCTTGAGCCCTTCCTGGAAAGTCTAATGGATTTGGTTCTGGCATGGAGATCTCTACATCCGAGGGGGAACGTGATCTTAGCCGGAGATCTTAATTCTGACTGCTCCATATCGTCTGAGGCCAACTATGGCGATTTGGGATTAGTCTTGGAGGATGACAACCGGAGAGGTCAGAAATATGTTTGGGGTAGACTTTGGAATCTTGCTTTGGACTCGGTCAGCTTAATTTGTCTTAATGGCACCTATGACGCTACTCTCCCGCTCTGCCCTACATGGCAGAGAGGTCTCTCAACCTCTACTTTAGACTATGGGCCTCATTACACGGACGGCAGTAAGGGTTTACCGGTACCGGTATTTTACCGGTACTGGTAAATCCTTACCGCCTTACTACGAGGTCCCTTTGCGGGTTGGAGAATTTAACGCCTGATTTTTGCAGGCGTTAAAAACCAACCCGCAAAGGGACCAGGGAGCTAATTGCGGTACCGCAATTTACGGTGCCGTAATTAGCACCTTCCCCATTGCCATTATGCCCTATGGGGCAAAAATGGGAATGGGGAGGGGCAATGGGGGAAGGGGGAATTACCACCCCACCAACCTTGGAATAGGGTGGTAATTCCCCTTTCCACCAAGGCGGTGCCGGTATTTTACCGCCGTCCGTGTAATGAGGCCCTATATCTTTGTAGACCACTCTCTGTCCTCTCTCTCTCATCTGAAGTTCGGGTTGCCTTTAACTCATGGAGTGACCATGGGTCTCTGTTGGTTACATTTCTTTCTCATTTTCCCATGAAGTTTCTGCCCTCTGGGGGACCTCAACACCTTCAAACTGTGGGACGAGGGACCGGGGTACGTTGGTCTTCTGCCAATATTAATCTCCTTAACTGTCAACTTATTTCCTCATTTAACCATACTTCCCTCTCCTGGAAACAAGCAGTTTTCAACACCTCATATTTTGACACCTTCCTAAATGCTCTTTATAGTAGCATTTAAAACTCGCTCAGGAAGGGTAATCCTAATAAATCCCACGCTCATAGGTTTGTCCAGGAACTGGCCAATGAAAAGGCCTATTCTCGGAAACTTATCAGGGAAGTTCAATTGCTCGATACTGACTGGGACAACAAAAAAGCAAAAATTAAATCCATTCGTCAAAAATATAAAAACTACTGCAAATCAAGAAAATCTAGTTTGCTACAAAATGACACGGAGCTTATGTTAAGAGGCCTGCTCAATAGAGATCTTAGGGCATTCTGGGCTATTTTTTTAGCCCAAAATGATTTTGTGGTCGTTGACCAATTGAATGCCATCCCAGAGGTCCGATGGGTAGACCATTATACCGAACTTTTCGGTAAAGGGGAAGAGGCACTAGAACTATGTATAATTAGGGAGGGTGCACCAAATGTTACTTGGGAGCCCATCATTGAGTTTGAGACAATAGTTGGGTTTATTACCAAAGCCAAGAAATCCAGGGCCCCCGGTCCTACTGGCCTCACAAATAACACATTGAAAGCGGAACCAGAAATCTGGGCTAAACTTCTGTGTCTGCTATTTCAAGATATAGTAAATACTGGTAATGTCCCAACCAGCTGGCAGACCGCTCACATTGTTCCCATCTTTAAGAGAGGTCAATGAACCCTGGTCAAGAACTACAGGCCAATCTCTCTTATTGATGCAGACTGCAAGCTGTTTGCTTCCATGCTCCTTTCTCATCTCAACGTTTGTATTAAGGAAAATCACATTCTCCCGAAGCAACAAACAGGTTTTAGGGCCGGCCACTCAACCAATCTTAATGGCTTTATCCTAACTGCCCTACAAAGTACAACATGGGGAAAATTTGGTGGTACTCTGTATGTTACCTCAATCGATTTGTCAAATGCATTTGACTTGGTAATCAGGTCAAGGCTTTGGGGGAAACTATCAAAGTGGGGGATCCCGGCAGGGCTTTTAAATCTAATCATGGCAATGTATGAAAACTCGGGGGTCCATATTAGGATTGACTTAGAAGGAACACTTTTTAGAAGAATAAGGACATGTATTGGGGTCAGACAGGGCGGCTCCTTAGCCCCATGCCTCTTTATCCTCCACTTGGCAGATGTAGGGGAGTTTCTTGGAAATACAGGCATGGTGAATGCAAAATTGGGGGATCTCAGGCTCTCTTGGTTGGCATATGCTGACGATTTCCTTCTCTTTGATCAGACCAAAGTGGGCTTGCAAAGACTTATCTGCAAGTTTGAAGAATACTGTACACTAAACGGGCTAAAAATTAATCCGAGTAAAACCTGCTCCATGGTCTTCTCTAAGGGGAAAAAAGGGAATAAACAAGTGTGGAAAATTGGTGGTGAAAACATTATGAGAGCACATAAAATTGTTTATTTAGGATTCCTTATTTTGGCCCAACCATCGACCGCTGAATTAAGAAGTTCCCTCAGACATAAAGTACTCCCGCTTATTTCACAATCTATTAAGTTAGATAATAAATATGGGAGGTTCTCCTTCAAGCCAATCGTAGATTTCGTCAAGGGAAAGGTGACCCCGAAATTAATATATGGAATGGAACTACACTATCTGGCCCTTCTGACCTTTTGGGACACCCTTGAGGGTATCTACTGGAGAAAGGTCATGAAACTGCCCAACTGTATCCCTATAGCGGCCATAAGGTATGAACTGGGTTTAGTCTCTCTGCGAGCTAGAATACTTTGGAGGGCTCTCGCACTTTTCTCTGCCCTGCTCTCTCCTAAATATGACACACTTTATGATGATGTGGGTAAGATGCTCTTCTCACAGGGATCCCTAGACCAAAACCTTTTTCTTTCAAAATTTAGGGACCTCTGTGACAAGACCTAGGGATACCCTCTTGACCAATCCGAACAAAGTTAACGAGTGCCTTTTCTGTTGTGATTGGAACGATACGCTGGAAAAACTTCATACTTATCCATCCCTCTGCGATCTACAATTTGATCATAAGAAGAGAGGCTGCTTGTCATTTATTTTGACACAATTTCCTAACCGCTACTACCGTTCACTTCTCTTGAAACTTAAATGGAATCTTTTGCCCACTAAGGAAGTTCTACATAGAAGGAAGGAGATTAGTGACTTGGATCTTACATATCGTTTTTGTCATATTCCTGGGGTTATTGAATCTGCCCGTCATTTCTTTTTAGACTGCGCTGCGTTGAAAGGCCCTAGGGCAATTTACTTAGGCAGATTCAATACTCTGGGATTATTGGGAGCAGAAAATCTTATTTGGTCCCAGTGTCTGTCTATTTCAAAAACCACAGATGGACTTGCGGTGGCGGGGTTCATTAAGTCATTAAATCTGTATATGCCTTCTTTATGACCAATCTATATGATGAATTTATAATTTTACAATATTGATTGTACTGTGTATCTATATAAATTTGAAATTTTTCTATTTTTCGCAGAGGGAGGAATGATTTGAAATTTTAAATTTCGTACTGAATTTTAATTCTGCACTGTTAAACGAGTCTTCACGAGATCGCTGGTTACCTTTTCTTCCTGTAGACCGTGGAGTTGAGGTTGCCAGTATGTCGGTGTATCTATTGCCGATGAATGGGTAGCACGAGAAATTAGCCCAATCCTCGCCTGACGATATATGACAGGATGGCACTGGACCAACTCCCAACGCCACGGGTGGCACTTCTCAGTATTTGCGTGACGTCGGGACAGTGTTTCCACTGGCTGAGAAGGCTTGATGAAGACACCGATGATAGCGGAAGCTGAACTCAGGAACATCCAAGAAGGCAGCAAGGCACAGGTACCGGCAGGGCACAAGACAGGCAAAGGTGAAAGGACTGCAAGGACAAGCAGGACAGACAGGGGAATCCCACTTTCCTAGTAGAAAAGAGTTAATCTAGGAACCCAGACAGGACCTCCCCTACCCTAAACCAGGAGGCAGGCAAGGACCCAGCAGAACAGGGAAGCAAGGGTTAGGAGGACCAAGGAGCAAGAAGAGGACAAGGAGAAGAGGCAGGGCTAGGCAGGATAAGGCAGAGCAGGGAACTGGAGGGCTGAGGCACGGGCGCCAGGACTCCAGCAGCGCATACACAGTAACAACCGCGTTGAGACGCATTGTCCCTGTGTATGCGATGCTCTTTTAAGGCCCGGGATCAAAGCGAGGCTTGGAACGCATGTTCCGACACTGCGCATGTGCGGGACGTCGAATCCTGATGATCCGCGCATGCGCAGATCCTCGCAAGATGGCGGCGTCCACGGAGCCTATCCGGACCGCGGGTCGGCGTGAGGAAAGACGCCACCGCGGGTACAGTCTCCATGAAGGAGGAGACCGCTGTGGCCGTGGACCCGGGACCCCAGGACAGGTAAGTGGCGCCCGCGAGCGAGCGCGCGGCGTGACATGCACTGATTTTATTGGTTTGCTCAATGCTTTCTACTTTTAGAAAAAGGATTCTGGGGTTGTAATGTGTCTTTAATGAAAATCTTTTGTAGTGTTTGTTTTTTATGTTTTTCTTTTTTCTATTTGATGTTTTCTTTTTTCTTATTGAATGTATTTGTAAAGGTTTCTTTTCTAAACCATATGCAATAAAATAAAAAAATTAATTAAAAAAAGACCTTCCCCTTTCTATCACTCTCACCACTCCCCTCTCCTGGAGTGATCACTTTCTCCTTTCTTCCCAACTCACTCTCTCCACCCCTCAGGCCAAGCTAACTCCAGCACTGCCACCTACCTTTCCAGTTATCTGACCCATGAAGCGTGTGTCAGTTGAGGTTTTTCCGGCCACTTTCTCACCCCTCTCCCTCGCCCTTCGGCTGACTCACACCCTGACACATCCCTTTCTATGCTCTACTCAGTTATATCTGATATTCTTGATGTTCTTACCCCTATCATGAGGATCCGCTTGAAGCCCAAAGCCAAGTGCAACTCCTGGTATGATTCAGACTTCATCACCCTTAAACGCAAGTGCAGGGTGGCTGAGAGGAAATGGCGTGCTTTCTGTACATCCTCTGACAGACTTGCCTGCCACTTGTTACAAAGGCAGTACCAGCTCTAGAGAGCCCTCATTCAAACCTGTGTCTCTTCCGCAACCAACAACTCGGCCGAACACAAGGCCTTCTAGGGCTTGGGGCCTTAATACTTTCAACTCTCTCTTTCTAAATATCTTCCTCTGGAGCTCTTCTCTCATCTGCCTCCAACTCCCTCAGGGTCAGACGCTTCTCCAAGCAACAGCTTGGCTGTAGATCTCTTTCTTCGGCTGGGGCCTCCCGCTGGAACAGCCTCCCTGAAACTTGAAGAGAACCATCTCTGGTTCCGGAAGCACCTCAAGACCTTTCTCTTTGCTTCTGCTTTCTCTCGTCCTCTCCCCTGCTGAACTCCTGACTGAAACTGCACTGGTCACCTGGCTATCCTCTGATCTCGGGCCCAAGTCCCCTCCCCCGCCAGCTGCACACAAGCACTGCCTCCTAAGCAACCCCTGCACTTGGGCTGTTTCTGTATCCCTACAGTCCCCACCAGCTCTTGACACTTGAGGTCTACACTTACCCCAGCACTTGAGACATGCTGGCCGCACTTTTTACTTATTGTTTTATTTATTCTATTTATTATTTATTTATTACTGTTGATCCTATGTACTGCACTGCCCCACCCTTTTCGCCCCACACTTTCCCTCTCCCCCCTCCCGGCACTTGCACGATCTCAATGTCACCTGGCCTAGTAAGATTGTTGTCTGTCTTCCCTCTGTTCCCCCTCCCTTGCTTCGTCTTGCCTTGAAATACCTGTGTATAGGCGCATTATAAATACCATGTCATATCATACTGTGCGTTAATGTACATATGAAAGTAGCCATATGATCCGCTAATATACCTAATCCATGTCCATACCACAAAGAAGTATGGATATCAACTTTTGAAACATCAGTCAGATGTCACATGGGTATTTTCAGAAATCACATGGGCTTTCGGCAAAATGAATCTTTTACCACTAGTGTGGCAGTGAAGTGATTGGTCAATCTGCGGGCTATACGAACTGGTATAGCCCGCATATTGATTAAAGCCAAGGCGGCGGCACTGTTGTAGAGTGTCATTTAATTAATTATGTTGCGGCCGCCGCCCAAACAGATCCACTTGCAGCATACGTTGATTTCAACAGGACACACAGAACTGAAACAGTTAAAGTTCTGCGTGTTGAGTTGCCTTCAAAGCATGCCTGGCGTGGCGCCTCCCCATCAAGGAAGCAAACTTCCTTTCATTTGTACTTGTCAGTAGAATATCCCCCAGTAACATGTGCGCGCCAGCACAAATTCATACCCCATTGGTATGAAATGTGGAGATTCGAAACATTCACTTTGACCCTCAGAACGCTTTATCCCAGCGTTCCCCAACCTGCATCATATGAGTGCACTGAAACAGCCACGTTATGGGAAAAGACATGTTGGGCTGCAGTAGAATGCTACGAAGGCACGCGAGGAATATAGGCACCTCACAGTCAGTAATAAAAGCTACAGCTACATAGTAAATAAGGGGACAAAAGCTGCAGTACACAGTTTTGATGTATAAATGACATTTGACTAATTTCTGCTTTAATTAAACATTTCAAATTTATTGTACTTTAATTAAACACTGAGGGTGTTCTAATAGCTTTATAGACCTGCACCTCGCCTGCACCGGGCGTTATGGTCCGTCATATCGCATTAACTCAGTCTTCAGGGTCCATAACTCCCGGTACGGCCCTCGCTACAGGTCCATAAAGCTATAATAATCTTAGGGCTAACTGTGGTGGCTCTAAGATTTCCACATGCGGTAACAGTAGTTCCTGCATGTGGAAATCTGGCAAAGTTATATAGAGGGCGTGCACCGGGAGGTTATCCTGTTCCACCCCAATGACTACCCTTTTCGTACAGGGCATACAGGGCATACAAACAGGAAATAAGAAGGCATCATACAGTGTTTGTGCATCTATATTATGGCAGCAGGCTAACGAGTCGGCCTTTAGGGCGCATTGCATTCTCGATGCAGAAAATGGTAGGGTGCGGGAGGGTCTACACGAAAGACTCGATTATCCATAGTGTTTGCATGTTATATTTTTTCTTTATTACACAATTTAGGGGGTGTCCACCAGAAAAATTATTTTGTTAAAAAGTAACAGACTAAAGAGTGACTATGTGTTTTGCATATTCATATTTATTGGTTAACATGTGCCTTCGTAAAATTTAATTTTCCACACTGCTAGAATCGGAAATCATTTTTCAGTAAGTATTAACATTATGGGCCTCATTACAACTTTGGAGGCAGCCATGGCGCTATTAGCGCCATGGCTGCCTCCAAAATCGTGTCCGGGTTCCCTGAATGGGGAATTACCGGGCCGTTCCGAGTATGGAGGGCCTGGTAATTCCTCCTTCAGGGAACCCGGTCCTTCCCCATTCCGAATTGAGCCCCCATAGGGCTCAATGTGAATGGGGAGGGAGCTAACAACAGGCCCACTCATTATGGGCCCGTTGTTAGCTCCCCGGTTCCCTCGCGGGACCCGCTGTGGACGTCTGGATAAATCAGACGTCCACAGCGGGTCCTGCGAGGCAACCTCGTAATAGTGTGGAGTGGGTTTGACGGCACCTGCACCATTACCTGCACCGTTAAACCATTCCGCACATTTTATAATGATGCCCAATGTGTCTTTTTTGATTCTGCTCTGCAGATAAGGTGGCCATCGTAGGCCTGCATTCCATACCTGCTTGGCCTTCAGCCAATATAGTTTTAACTCTAGATTCGAACTGTTTTTAGGAGAGAGAAGTATCCACCGTGTTTTTTTGTTACTCATTTTGTTCTGTGATCACCATCTGATCAACAGGTCTATGGGACTTCGAAAGCTAATGTGTTGTATTACTGCAGCATGATATTTTTAGTCAGTCCAATGAAAGGTATCCACATTTGGATGTTGAGTCCTTTTTTAGAACTGGAATAACATAGCATTAAATACCATATTGCGCACTGTACATGCAATCTTATTGGTGGTAATCGCTGTCCCAGTTGCTGGGTGCTACACAAGACATAACATCTCACAATGGTTGATGTATACAAATAGTTGTGAGAATCAGTGAGCTTGCAATATCAAGTAGGGATAGCATACGCACACATAACTCAAATATGAAATCCATGAAAGACATTGGGCCTCATTAGGACCTTACCGGTCCGGAAACAAGGGTGCTGGTAAGCTCACCGACACTGTTGTTTCCAGACCAGTATATCACAGGTCGGCCTGCCGGAGCCGATGTGCCCGACAGGTCTGACCCTGCTGGGCACAGCGGCCACGCTACACAGAGCGGTCACGGAAGCACCGGCAGCAACAGTGCCAGTGCTTCCGTGTCCCCACTCCAATAGGACTCTATGGGAATGGGGACTTACATGTTACCAGTGCCTGACTTTCTGAGCCGGCAGACTTGTTATATGCCGGTTCGGAAACAACATTGCTGTTTGTTTACGGACTGGCAGAGGCCCATTGAATTCACAGAATGTACCCACAAAAGAGCAGGTTAGATGTCTTTAATTTACTTTATAACTTCACCCTAGTCCTAGCTTGTTGAGTTTAAGAAAAAGAATGATGTGCTATTACAATTGTCAAAGAAATTATGTTGTATTACAATTGTTATATGCTTTGCCTATAAAATCCTATAAGTGACCAGGCACACTTAGAAGCCCTCACCACTTACCGCTCATAAGTATAGTTTAGCTCGTAAATCCATTCTTATCTCCAAACTCAACCTTTGAGACAACCTTCTTGCTTGCATGAATACTGGGGTTGAATACCTGGGCTCAGTCACAGAGGAGGTGGAAGAATATTCACCTTAATTCTGATCCCCTATAGGTAGATTTTTTTAGTGTTATCAATCTCCAGAGCCTTCATTTGTTAGCCATGTAGTCTTCGAAATGGCCAATGGAATCTGCCAACTGAGCATTCTTTGGAGAAAAAAGACCATTCAGATTTTTTAATTAAGCTTCAACAAATTATTGTGTTTAGAAGAGAAATTGATAATCCAGACTGTCTGCCACAACAGAATCTCGCCTAACAATTTTGATAATTTCTAATATTAAATGAAACTCTAACATTTCATTCCTTTAAATAATTACCTGTTTGCAAAGGACAATAAATTGAGCAGCAGTTCTGGGATGTCATGGAATGTGCTGTTTGTTCATTTGTTTCTTTGAAGATTTACAAAACATGCACGCAACAGATGAAGGGCTGACAGTAAAAAGCCAAAAATATATAAAATGATACCAATGACATTGACATAAATCAAAAAAGCCAACTGACGAAAACGCGTTGGGGCTCCTTTTGGAGTTCCATGTAAATTACACGGAGGGGACCTGTTACATTTACACTTTTGCAAAATAAATGTCCCCTACCACCTAATTTGCAACATTTGTACGTCTGAGCGCAAAAGGGGGCTGTGAAAAGGTGGCGTACTCGCCTGCACGCCACCCTTTTGCACTCTGACATACAAATGGAGTAAATGCCGCCTGCCATGTACACATGGCCGGCAGCATTTACAATGGATTCCTATGGGATCTGTCTGATTTTTGCTGGTGTAAAAAGCAAGCAGATACCCTAGGAATCCACAGCATTTACACCAGCATCGAAAAATGTCGTACTGGGTAAAATGCTGGAGCATTTGTATGGCAGAGAGGAAGGGAGGGACGGAATCGTAACTTATGATAGCCCCTCCTCTCAGCCATACAAATGAATAAAAATGAGGCGTAACGTAAATGAAATGCGTTAATGCCTTCCATAGAAATTAGCTCTGTTAAGATCATTATTTTGCTAAGAAGCTGTGTAGAATTATATGCACCCCCTTAAGTGGCACTTACCCAAAACTGAATGCTTGAAACCAGTTGTCCGCCATTCACACTTTCTCAAACATTGTGTAATCAACCTTAGTCTCCGAATAAAGAAGATGGGAGACACAGCACAGCTGTAAAGGAGGCTGGGAAATTAATTTAGAAAAATAAGTTATGCACGTGTCTTGGTGGAAAGGCATAGAGGAATCAGGGTGAAAAGCAGGCTGAGTACCGGGCAAAAACTTTATACAAAAACTTATTGGCGAAGCCAAACGTTTTGGCTTTTGCACAGTCATGATCAGTGTGGACAACTTTAATTATTTAATACACTCTACAGATGGTAGTTGTAATCAGTTCTACGCCCCAATGCACTTTAAAATGCAGAATGTGCCACAAAAGTGCACAGTAAATGCCACCCTAAATACTATTAGTAACCCGGCGAGAGACAATCAGAAGGCAAGAGCCATTCTGATTGGCTCTCGCCAGGTCCCTACCCGGCCGGGAATCCCTTCATCGGGATTCCACGGCCTTTGTTCCCGGCGGGGGGCATGGCAGCCCCTCAGCCAATGAGGAGGCTCGAAGCGGGGCCATCCCTGCTCCGAGCCTCCCCGCGGCTGAGAGGCTGCCTTCTCCCCCCGCCGGGGACTCGGGTAAGGAATTCTTTTTTTCTAAATCCCCTCCCTCCGTCCCTCCCTCCCCCCTCACCTTCTTGTTCCTGCGTCCCCGGCGGGGGACGAGGAAAGCCTACAGCCGTATGGAGACTCGGAGCGGGGCCATCCCCGCTCCACGCCTCCACACGGCTGGAGGCTTCCCTCGTCCCCCGCCGAGGACGCAGGTACGTTTTTTTTTTCTCCCCCCTCCCACTCCCGCCCTCCCAACCCCACTTACCTTATTTTTGATCCTTTTTCGGGAGCGGACTGGCTGGGAACACTTGTGTTCCCAGCGCTTCTGCTCCCGATGCCCGCCATGGAAAGGGAAAACGGACTCGGTTTTCCCTTTCCATGGCGGTGGCCATTTTCTTGGTCGTTTTTTTTTCTCCTTAAACGCTGCAGCGCTGAAACGCTGCAGCGTTTCAGGACATAAAAAAGCTTTTAATGCCCCGGTCACGCAATTTTTGCGGGCCGGGGTACTAATAGCAATAGAACCCTCGCGTCGGGGGCATTACCGTCTCAGGTAATGCCCCGGGGCCTTTGGTAAGGCCCTCGCTTTGCTCGGGTCCTTACCTATGGGCCCGGGGCATTACCTGAGACGGTAATGCCCCCGACGCTCGGGTTCTATTGCTTAATTAAGTTTGTCATGAAAGCGTCACGAATTGTGATTCACAAATTTGGGCCACTTATTTATTTATTTGTTTGTACTTCCCACGACTGGGAATTGGCTGTAAACGGAAACATAAGCGAAGACATTTTGAAGGAAATGTGATCAAGCGAGAGCTGGTTTCCTTTTGTCATATAAGGAACGCAGCAAAGAATTGCATTTCCCCGGAGGCTTCTCGTGGCTTTTGCAAAATGGATGCTCAATGGATGCTGCTCCAAGTGTGTTGGTACATTTATATTCAGAATAGAGAGCATCGTGTAGATTGCTCTGCCTCCTTTCTCTATCTCTATGACGTGAAGAAGGACAGAAGACCTCCTACTTGAATCTGTAAGACACTTTAGAAAGGTAATCAGGGTTTCAGGTGGCTGACTCAATTGTAATAAGACTATCAGGAATTAAACTAAGCTTTCGATTTAGTGAAACCGATGGGGGATGTTAAATATGCAGGGATCATATTGAAAGTCTTTGGATCGGAGGATACAAGCAGAATCTCGAACAAAATGATTAAGGGTCTTGTGATGAAAATCTTAAAGAATAACTAGAACCAAGGCAAGGAAGGAAAACGAGCACGTTTGCCGCTTTCATGCTGTAATATAAAACGCTGAGGGTAGGAATGTTACATAGTGGTCAAGTGTAAGTGACCAAAGAAAAGATACAGTCTGAGAAAGCAGTGAGTCACTGCAAAATGTGGAGTGACAGGCCTGCGATGCAGAGTTTGCCAAGTTATTAGCTGAAGGAAACGTACTTGCGAGGACTTGAACGGGCCAGTACGGTCGATGAGTCTGATCAGCGGTGGCCGATAACATCATTGAGCCACAGGGAGGCTGAGAGCAGAGTGCAGGAAGCCTGGAGCATGAGCACCAAGAGTCAGCAATTGCGTAACAATCAAAATGGTGGATGTTGGGGGTTGCCTGCCTTGGCCATCTGGCAGGCAACCCTGGTGATATCCTTTACAACACATGACAGGCCTGCGTGCCGACCCTCCTCTGGCCGCACGAGCACTGCCCCATTAATGAGGGCCGCGGCCAGGGAGGGTCCGCTATCAGGGTCCTGGTCTCCTCTTTTGTTCTGCGGGAGGGGAAAACGGGCACCCCTGCAGGGGCAGAGACACCCCTCCTTGCCTCGGGCAACGGGTGCCGCCATTGAGGCACAGAGGGCCGTACCAGCTCTGCCCCCTCAGTTGGAGCAGGCACTCTGCTTCCTTTCTCGCTCCGTGCTGAAGCATCTGCGTTTCTCTTCTCTGCTTCACACCGGAGCATTCGATGTCCACCCTTCTGTCCCTCCGGGGGGATGCTGCCGAGGGACCATGGCCTACTCCAAACCGGCCGGACCCCTGAGAGGGCCACGGTCAGGTGGGGCAAAGGAGACAATCGCCGGCAGGGCTCAGCACGTCCTCCAGAGCTCCTCTTCCTCCCCAGGCACATTTCTTGCGGTTGTTGCCGCACAACTTCTCCTCCTCCTTCCCGCAGCCGTGGTCACTTCAGGAACCGTGGACATAGCAGGGGTGCCACAATGCTCCGATCCCGGCCGCACGAGCATCCCCATGAATGTGGGCCGTGGCCGGGGTGAAGCATGTCAAGGATCCCCTGCATCTCTCCACCATGGCAATGGACTGTTGCTCCACCACCTCAGAGGGACAGCACTGCAGGGTTCCCTCCTCGTCGACAATGTTGGGTGTTGCCTGCCATGGCCATCCGGCAGTCACCCCTGGAGATATCCTTTACAGCACATGTCAGGTCCAGTGTCTGTGGGGGTTGGGGCCTGCCCTGGACATCCAGCAGGACCCCACTTGGTACTATGTGGCATCAGCATCCTCGGGGGTGGGGGCACAGCCAGCCATGCCCCTGACCGTACGGGCCTCTGCCACCGTGCTGGCACGAGGGTCTCACGGCATCAGGGCATGCTGGCCTGGGCCTCCCACCTGGAATGAGACACGGACTCAGGTGCTCCTGTTGTGGAGTCTGCAGCCGCTCTAACGCACGTGCCTGCAGGGCTCCCTTTTATTAGCTTGGGCCATGACAAAGTCATGGCCCATCTTAAGAGGGCAATGCAAGGGGGGAGGGACACATCCCCTTAAAGGGGCAATACACGCAGGAGGGTTCACCACCTCACAGTGGACAGCCGTTCTGTTGCTCCTACTATATGCAGGCAACAGCGCCCATCTGGTAAAAGGGGACACACGAGAGGTGAATAAACTAACAACTTTAAACTGGAGGAAAGTGGGATGGGTGCTTATCTATCTTGCAGCAGTATGTCACAATGAGGAACAGAGGACAAACGATAAGAGGCCTTCACCACCCTAGTACTGGATACTGAAAGATGGTTTAGCAGCTTGAAATAGTGCTTGAGAGGCCCTCCGGACTATGAGGAAATGCTTGAGCTAAGGAAGTGCTTTACACCCTGAAATAGCTTTTCATAAATAGCCTCTGACCCCTGGCAAAGTGCACGATTGACAGGGGATGAATTTTGAAGTAGCACTTAATTGAGAAGCACTAAATCCTACTTGAATATGAAATTCTAAACTTTGTAGCAGCGCTCGATTAAGAGGCGTTGAAGTCTGAACGAGGGCTTGAGAGAGAGTCTGAGCGATGAATTAAATCTTCATAAGCCGCAAGATGTCCTGGAGTACCGGTTGAGCCTGAGAGGCACAAGAGCCTAAAGCAGCGATTTGTTAAGAGCTCTGGAATTTAGGAACAGCACTTGAAAGAAAGGCACTGAATCTCAAGCAAGCACTTGATTGAGAGGTACTGAACCCTGAAGTAATGCTGACCTTGCACTACACCGTAAAGCAGACCTTGATTGGGAAGTGTTGAATCCTAATGCAGTAGTTGGTTGCAAGGTACTCATTCCTTTAGTAGTGCTTGAGCATAATAGCCAACACACCCTGAATTTGTGCTTGAGAGGCACAGAACCCTGAATTATCACATGGTTAAGTGATACTAAATCTGGAATTAGTGCTTGACTGAGAGCATTTAACCCTGATGTAGAACTTTAACTTGTGAGGCACTAAATCCTGAAGTAGCACCTGAATAGGAGGGGCTGGATCCTGAAGTAGTGTGCTATTGAAAGACCCTGAATCCTGCAAAATCTCTTGGGCCTGAGAAGTGCTGATTGCATACATGGCACTTGACCTTGAGAGGCTCTGAACCTGGAAGTAATACTTTAGCTCAAGAGGGGCTACATCCTCTAAACTTGTTTTAATTTGAAGGGGGTTTAAGCCTTGTATTAGTTCTTGAGCTTCAGAACTGTGAAGTGTGAATATGACAGGGATATGAGAGTTCGAAAACTTTGAAGGAAAGAGTGAATACTAATGGGGCACTAGGTGAGAGGAAATCTTACATGGAAAACAAAGCTACACAGAGACTGTGTTTGGCCTCTATGTAATCAATGGGTTGGATTTCCTAGCAAAAGACTACAAACTAAAAAATCAGGCACATCCACCAGTCTGAGACGCTAGGTCTAGTGACAAAGAACACTTCAAGTGAAAGCAGTGCGGAAAAAGAAAAAAAAATCAGAACGCTTATGTTGGCAGGTCTTCATCGATATGGACAGCTTGATTGAAAAAGTTGCATAAGAAAAAAGTTTTTTAACGGGGACAAAATAATTTGAACCAATGCTGATTTTATTACCTAACCTTTCAGGAAAGGATGAGGTACCACTTAACCTACCTACTTAGATGGATTAACCACAATTCTTTCTTCTGCCGTAGCCAGTTGGATTATTGCACACTGGGATATGTGTGCTTTAGAATGTTGACCTTTGCTTTTGGTGTGGCAGGTCACCTTTCCTAGTGTAGCATTGTGTTTTTAACTTTTTTCTATCTGAGCTATATGACGCGATGCCTGCTGATAGGGCAAGGACCCTCTGGTGCAGCCAGCCTTATTTGTGAAGGTAACCTCGTAATCTATGGTACTCGCGCCTCCATAACTCCAACAATTCCATGTTTCTGATGTCTCGTCACTTAAACGTACTGGAACAGGTGCCGATAGGACTTTTAAAGAATTTTAATTAAGCCGGAAGCCTGGGCGTACACCTCTGTGGTTTACTCCCATATGTCCCACCCGATTCTCCTTCCCCATCCTCCAGACATCAAGACAATAATGTAAAGACTAGGATTTGCATCTGCCTTGATATCCTTTCCAATTGCTTCCACAAAAGGATGGGCCATCCTATTCGCCGTCAGCAAAGCCTTCAATAAACCTCTCCTCAAAAATCACAATTGTTACTCAAGTGACCACACATTTCATTGGCAAAATACTTAAGAATCTAATTTGTGGACAGCTTCAGGAATATGTTGAGACTAACAACCTCCTCCATGAATTGCAAGACAGATCCAGACCAACTATAGGAAGAGACTTCACACTTCCCTCAATTTAGGACATGCTAAAGTGCAATGCTGATAACAACTCAACCAGTGCGCTCATCCTTCTGGAAATTTCGGCACACCTTCTGGGCACCATCAGTCACAGCTAAGAAGACTAGAGGACATAGGGATAAAGGGAGTCTCCCCCTCTTTGATCACATATTTCCTGTCAGGGAGGGAACAGAAGCAGCACTCGTGGCCCCTTTTACATCACCTCCTTTAAACCTGACATGTGGAGAACCCCAGGGCCCCAGGTTCTCTTCAACAGCTACATCACCCGTCTCCTGGATTTAATCAGCAAAATGTGCCTCACATGCTTTAATTATGCAAACAACAGACACATTATTTAGGGATTCACCAATAACTTCACTACATTCATGCCTGACCTCAATATATGCCATGTGCATGTAGACTCATGAATGGCTGCTTACAGATTTATGCTGAAACCCATCCAAAAATAAAATGAAGACCGAATTCCTACTCCTACCCAACAACACTGAACACCCAGACATAGAGACCTGGCTATTAACCATGAAACTTGAGGGCTTCACACCCAAGCTCACCTCCTGTGCCATGTCCCTCAGGTTCCACACTGACAAACACATCTCTTCTTCAAGAAACACATAGCTAAGAAAACTCAGACAGCTTGGTATCAGCTCTCCCTCCTGCAGAATGTCAGGCCCGTCCTACATCCAGAAATCTTTAGATCCCCCATTCAAGCACTGACTCTGTTTCACCTGGATAGGGGCAATGCCCTACTCAATGGCCTCCCATCGTCCTCCCTTGTGCCCCTGAGAAGTGCCCTCCAAGCAGCTGCATGCCTCATCAAGGGTCTTCGCAAATACAACCACATCACACCGGCCCTGATTGACCTTCACTAGCTCCCACTGCATGCACAAATCACCTTCAAGTCTTGCTGCATCATCTATAAGGCAGTCGCCCTCAAGTCACTGAGCTATCTCATGGAGAAACTCAGCATCTCTAGCAGACAGCGCACCACCAGAAGCCAAGACACATGCAGACTTGAAATCTGCCACTGCAAAAAGGAAAGGACCAGAAAACGAGCCTTCTCTGCCTATTCCTTATGAATATGGAACCTTCTCCCCGTCAGCATCAGATTTGCCTCAAGCCCCTACAATTCTGAAAAATAACTCAAACCTCACCTCATCAAGGAGTCTCTCCTCCTCCTAGGCCCTCACGTTGCCCCTGCGCCACCTGACTTGCTAGAAGCCATCCACCCTTCCCCACTGCGCCACCCTGAACATTTGTGCCCCTCCTCTGTGTCACTCTGTATCCTACCCCTGCTGTATATCTGTTCTGTTGTTACCTCCGAAAAGTGCTCTCTAATGCATCTGTACTGTTGTATACATATGTAAAGCGCTCTGTTGCTTCTCGAAGCTAGGTTCAAGCTAAATAAATACCATTATAATAATGATGAGAATAAGAATAAGAATAAGAACATGAATAAGAATAAGAATTAAGCATAAAAATGATGTGCAGTGAAATACCATTGAAGTGCATAGTAATCTACTGGTCAGAAATCTACCTCTGTTGGGAGGGAATTCGGATTCACTCAGATCCGATTTGGCACAACTGAAACAGAATCGAATGATTATCACCAACTATTCACTTCATAGTCATGCTCAGGAACATACAACCTCACTCACAGAGGGTGCCCAAGGTTCAATTACTGTCCCCATTATTTATGGCCCTGTTTGTTACACCTGAACTAACCAATGCCCCTTTACATGTTGTTTTTTACCAACTTGCATTACATACTCACATCCTCTAACAACAGCCACCTCAGGCCTAGCCAACATCTCTCTGGCTGCCCACTCTGGGCCCACTTCCTACTCCTACCTGACAGGCTAAGAACCTGGAGGTCATCTTCGACTCCACCCTCTCCTGGTCTCCTCACATCTCTGACGTCTCTAAGAAGTCAAACTATCAGCTGCACCTTCTAAGAGGTATTCTTACTTTCCTCACTTTCCCCCAGAGGCTCACTGTCTCCAGAGCTCTGGTCCTCTTTGGGCTGGACTACTGCAACTGCCTCTTTCTAAATCTTCCTGCCTCTACTCTCGGTCCTGTACAACTTACCCAGAACAGGATTGCAAGACTTGTCCTTGGCCCCAAGTCCAGGGATCGTATCTCTCCAGCAATGAAAACTCTTCACTGGCTCCCAGTGGCGGCAAGGATCAAGTTCAAGACCCTCTACATCTTCCAGAAGGCTTTCTGGGGCCTGGGACTGCACTACCTTGAACTCTCTCTTCCTAAACATCTCCCTTCTCGAGCTCTCCGCTCATCCACCTCCAACTCTCTGAGGGTCAGTCGCTTTTCCAAGCAGAGAGTTGGGAGCTGGGCCTACATCTGGAACAGCCTCCCTGCTTCTCTAAAGCTTGAGCAGAACCACCTCCAGTTCCGGAAGCAACTCAAGACCTTCCTTTTCGCTTCCGCTTTCTCTCTTCCTCTCCCATGCTGACGACCCGTCTGGTCCATGCACTGGTCACCTGGCCACCCTCTGAACCTGGGCTCCGGTCCCTGCCTGTCTAGTTGCACTGGCTCTTAGCTCTCCCCAGAACTTGTGGTCTTTATCTGTAACCCTATAGTGCCCTCTCTCTGTGCTTAAGAGCCACCTGTTGGCTGCACTTTCTTACCTGCACTGAAACAACAGCTGTCTGCAGTTTTGATTACCTGCACTTCTCCATCCCGCCCCCTGAGCACTGCTCCCCATTCTCTTCCCCACACCTGCGAGATCTTAATGACAGATGGCCTAGTAAGATCGTTGTTTTGTCCTCCCTTGTTGTCAGGAATATGGGATGGTGGAGACGGAAGAGGTGTCAGGGACTTCAGACAGCTTAGAAAACTGTATATAGGCCAAGAAACTGCCTTTCCCAGCAGCCTCTGGGACATCTAGTAGTTCTTGCTGTGTGCGTGTGTGGCCAGCTGACACTAATTAGTAAGAGCTTATCAAGGGCCAGCGGCGCACGGCAGGTGTGGCTTATTCTGGTTTTGTGAGGCGAAGCCATGCTAGAGGTTTGAGGAAAGTCGCTCGCTCCTGCTATTGTTTTTTCCCCCTGAGCAGGCATTTCGAGCGGATGGCAGCAAAAGGAGGACACGCGCGGTTGCTATGCCGGTACTTTATTTTTCCCTGAGCGGCCTTTGGAATGTGCAACAGCTGAAGAAGGACCCGCGCTGCTGTCACGGCTACGCAAGATTACGTCCGGGAAGGCTTGCGAGCTTCCCGGACAAAAAGATAAGTGCAGGAAGGGGTTTGTGAATTTGTTTGATGTTACGGGTTCATGTTGGTGCTAGATTCATGGTATTCTCTATTTGCAAAAAGGGAAGAACTCTTAATGTGCACTGCATATGTGTGTAGAACTCATGGATTTCCAGTATTAGGGTCCGGAGAGGAAATAGAACGTGAGACCGGTCATATTTAGTTTGTAGAGTACTGGTGCTTCAATGCCTCTGGCACTAGCACTGGAAGGATGCACAGACTTCATTCGAGTATCAGTGCTGTTAACTCGATTACTCAGAGTGTGTTCAGGAGCACAGTATAATGTTTGTGCTTGTTCTAGGTCTATGACCATACATGTTTTAAGTTTGTATGTGTTGCTACTGCCTGCCCATAGGGCCATGTGTTATGTTCTTCATGTGGGAATGACATCCCATGAGTCTGTTTCATTTTTGCTTGCATATATGTGGTCCATGTAAGTGTAGGACAACCTGTGTCTGTATCAAGGGGTATTAGGGAGTGCAAGTTTTCTAGGATATGCATCAGTGACCTGTATTAAGGTGTATTATTGATGGACTGACTTTTATGTTCTGGTCTACGGTACTCCACAAGATATTAGACAGTGGAGGGTTTTTTCCCTGTTACTTTACCGGTCCTATCCAACCTAGGCATTTCCTAATCCTCTATCCGGTTTTCCTAACATTACCCCTCCCGTCCACAACCTCTCCCTAACCCTCTTCCCCCCACTGGCTGCCACGCGGTATCCTGTGTTTATATATCAGGTATCTGTGACAACCACGGATGGAGGGTCGACTACATTCGGCTTCTGTGGTTCGGGGGAGAGTGTCGACACACCTTCCCCCATTACTGTGTACTTGATTGTGGACATAATAAGCCACCCCCAGATTGGGATACTTACAACCACCCGAGCCAAATGGAGGTGACCACTCCGGACTTGGCAGACGTGCTTAAGGCGCTTCAGGATATTCATGTAGAGTTAGTACAAGCAAGACAGGAATCTGATAATTTAAAGACGCAAGTACAGAGTTTGGTAGCTCAGCGAACCCCGTTGGAGGGGGCTAGAGGTTCTCAGAATCATAATCCCACTGTAATTGTCCAACCTCCTAGTAGTGTACCATTGGCAGCGCTAGAGGCTTTTTCAGGTGATCCTAGGAAGTACATGACATTCCTGACCCAATGCCGACTTCATTTCTTGTGTAAACCTACTGCGTTCGAATCCATTCAGGCCAGAACAGCCTTTGTAATTTCATATTTGACAGGGGATGCAGCTGCATTGGCTATGCCCCCTTCATGCCCCCTTCATGGCAGATTAACCATTGCGAGCACTGCCAAAGATTTGTTCTCGGACTACATCTCGCGGAGCATGGCCCTTTCCCTTTGCCTTGACTGCGCTTTGAAACATGATGGTTCTCACTGAAGCATAGTCAACATAAAACAACCCATGTTCAATTCATATGCGTAGCAATTAAACAAAAATCAATGAGGACACAAACATCCAAAGAAAGTTCACGATGTTCATTTTTTTAAAAACATTTTATTATTTTAACTTTAAACAACCACAAAAACCAAACAACAAAACAAAACTTTAACATAACAACCACTCTGGCACTTCCATGTGGGTTCCGCTTCTGCATCTATCTCGGTTCAACAAATGCTAATTTGTGATGTCCGATAGAGCGAGGTAGGACAGAACACTTTATCTAAACAATTATCACAAACTCCTAACAAAATTACAAACTCAGCACATTTCCCTTGACAGAACCACCCACAGAACCATAATGCCAAACATCCATCCAATTTTGAGCTCCAATCATCCAACATACATTCCAAATACCCCAACAGTAAAATATATAATTCCTATTAAAAAGCATGACAGTTAATTATTGCCTATCAGCGCCATTGCAATCTATATTGTGTGCCATTATTATACTACTTGTGGCAAAACATGTGTTGGAAACCTACATACATGCTAATAAAAAACAAAAAGAAATGAGAAACTTGTAATCAATGATTGCTGGTACGTAAACGATTTGATCGTGCCAGTGATTGATGCCAACTCGAGTTTTGGCCCAGGGCTGCGACAATTTCCGCGAAGCCCGGCCTTCCTCAGGGAAAACCAGTTTGTTTGATGGAGTGGACAATTATTTTCACAATTATGTGCTATAAAAAAACATAAACACTGGACTTAGAACTTGAAAACCTCAATCATAGTAGAATCAACACAAGCTTATGTCAGTTGTTTTCAATGGGGCCCTAACCCAATGTACCAATTTTTAAACTGACTGCCGATGGAGAAGGAGCACCCACCAGACCGGGACCCTCTCCAATCCCAAACCACCGGGAAAGAAAACCTTAAATGGTTAACCAACAATTCCCACAGAGCATAGCCACATACACCACACACAGACCACATACACCAAGGCCAGTGTGTGATGTCTGACAGCTGGCCCCACAGGGGGTCCAACGTGACATTTGCTCAGAGAAGGTCCCTTTGGATATTTACACTGGGATACTTTTTCATTAATGAGGTCCACTGTGTTATTCTCTTTTTTGGGGGTCCATTGCGATATTTGAACTCTGCACATATGGATACTAGAGCGGCCATTGTGACAGAGTGTAACCATGCCTATAGGGGGGCATTGTCAAAATCCTTTCACTAGCATGTTCATTATGGGTTTGCACTGTGATATTTGTTGTGATTTCAGTAACTGTTGGCATTTCGACAGTCTGTACGCGGATCCACTAAGTCACTCACACATGGCAGGTGAGTACAAGCTGGCCTCCCGCGCAGTACACACTAAGACCATCAGAACGTTAGCTCTATCTGACCAGCTTGTATACACAATCCCCAGCGGAGATGCAGACTTCAAGCAGTCTTGCCACAAATCACCTAGAAAAAACCCTTCGCACAGATCCCAGCTACATTGGATGTTCACTCATCAACACAACAGCACAGCAATTTTGCAGTGCGCTTTCTGTTCCCACTGACCAAACCCAGCTCACTTTCTTGAGATCCCAAAGCGCCAAGAGACCACGCCAATGGCAGCAATGTACATTATATAACCTAATAACGTAACATAATGTTATCGAGCATATCCCAAAATAGCATTACTAATTTGTGTAATGCGAAATTAAGCCTTACTCCAAACCCTGACTGTTTCCCCCTTGCCTCTCAGAATATAACATCTACACCTTATTTAATACTCTGCAGTGTTGCCTTGTAGTCGTGCAAAATTGGACATCGTGCTCTTGGCAATGAAGAATTTCGACCTGAGAGCCTTTACCATATTTTCTTAATCAGGGGACCTGGCACGTAATCATTTTAAATCTCTGCTTCTGAAAACGTGGTTTGTTTTCTTACACAAAGCCGGAGTTAGACAAGGCCATCTCTTTCCATTTGCCCTCGTTATTTAATCTGTCAGGAATTCCAAAGGATTCCTTTGTTGACATCGATTGTGTGCAAATATGTTCACAGGTATTCACTTTACATTTTAATTAATTTTCAATTTCTCCCGTGTTTGATGAGTATGCGGGCACGAGCTTTGCGCCATGCCGGTAATGACCCCACCGCCATGCCGTAAAAGGGCGAAAAATCCCCCTTTCCGGCATCGTATGTAGTGCAAATAGCTCCTCCGGCATCCAAGCCATCACCGCTAATAAGCAGAACCGGAAGTAGCGTCATCGCACAGGAACGGGAAAGAGCATGGCGGCCATCTTTAAAAACACAATCCATTGCCATCGACCACAACCAGGAGCCATCTGACCCCCAGAACTCTGCCACACCTCCAACACTACCTGCTGCATCTCACCATGCCGAAAGCTGTTAAAAAACCACAGATCGCCTGCGCAAAGAGCGCTTCTCCCGAGAGGAGTTGACCATGTTGGCGGAGACGCTGCAGGAACATGCCAATGTTGTGTTTTCCTCCGACACGTCCCGCCCTGCAGTGCAGCGCAAAAACAGATATGGGCAGAGGTCGCCCAGAAAGTAAGTGCCGTTGGCACCACACCCCGCACTCCCAAAGATTTCCGTAAGCGCTGGGACGATCTGCGTTAACGTGTGCGGCGCATCCTCTCCGCCAACTGCAACCTGGGGATGGCGACAGGCGGAGGTGCGGAGTCCCCCATCAAGTTGCAACCATGGAAGGAGATATGCGCCAGCACCATAGGGACGGAGGCAATTGAGGGAGTGCGGGACATGGAGCGAGGAGCCCCGTCATCAACCGATGCAGGTAGGTGTCCCAAATGAAACAATGCTAATACCACCACGATGATGTCCACCTGAACTGATGTAGAGCAGGGTCCACCAGACACATATGTACAAGACTGCTTACAGGCAGTGCACAGCATCATCTTGTCCACATGCATAATGCACCCCATATGTGTTTCAACCCAGACGCCTCCATGCATCACCCACCCAAAAGCCAAGCAACCCATATGTCACTCCCCCAATGTCAATCATCTGCCATTCCATATGAATACAGCCACCCCAATGCATGCCCGATGCCTGTAGACCCATCACTAACCCTCTCCCTCTATTGGTCCCCCACAGGCATGCATTCAGACAGCGGTGGGAAGACACCAGGGAGGAAGATGCCACACCACAAAAAAAGGCCATTGGCGAGGAGGGAGAACACCGCCCCTCGACTTCAAGGTGTAGAGGCAAACCTGCACCACTGCGGAAGGCCAAGAAAACCACAGAGGACACAGCACCAATGTGCACTACGGCCCCCACAACAGCACCCACACCAGCCACCATAACCCAGGAGGCAGTGGCAGAACGCACAGTATCGGCTGCCAGCAGCACAGTGGGTGAAACAGCTGCCACAGCAGCCGTATCGGACAATGAGGCAGACGTTCAGCTGCATGGCGCAACACCCGCCACAGGCCCCCTGCACTCACCACAACTATCCCCATGCAGCTTGCAGAACAACTTCATGCACGGGCTGTCACCTGGTGATTCATGGCCCGCAAGTGCCAGCCCCACGCCAACTGTGCATGATGAACAAAGCATGGTGGAAACCCCTCACACATCCACCCCAGTTCCAACCAGCCAAGAGGGGATCAGTGCTATTCAGAGGCGCCAGGAGGAGCTCACAGGGCTGTTGACGCAGCATATAATGGAATGTGGCCGGGCAAGGGATGACATTAGGGAATGTGCTGCATCCCTGAAAACAGCAATCGAGACCACCTTGAAGGACATTTGCGCCAAATTGGCAGCAGTGCGGCACGTCCTCTCCGAAATGGTGGCAGCAATGCAGGCCATGCGTCCACCACAGTTGCAAGAACAACCTGGGACATCTTCAAATGCAAGTTCAACGAGGACCAGCCCAGTGCGTAGGTCTGCCCGGAACCTGCGCAGATTGGACAGGGGTGCACCTGGTGCTGGAGGAGGGAGAGGGCTGTAGGTACAGCCAGGCATACTGGTGCCATGTGGACTAATGTTGCACGCTACTGCACACCATGTGTGGGGAAGTCAAGGGACGAGGGGGAGGAGGGAGAGGGTGTGTGGGGGAGTTGAGGGGGGAGTGGGGAGAGGGTGTGTGGGGGAGTTAAGGGGGAGAGGGGAGAGGGTGTGTGGTGGAGTTGAGGGGGGGAGAGGGTGTGTGGGGGAGTTAAGGGGGGATGGGGGAGAGGGTGTGTGGGGGAGTTGAGCGGGGAGGGGGGAGAGGGTGTGTGGGGTGGAGGGCTTGCACACTTTGTTATATTTCTTTAATACACCTGTTGGGAAGTCATAATTCACATGTGCGGACATTGCTTATTGTGTATGTGTGCTTTATTGGTGAACAGTCTACAGTGTCCATGTCCCTGATACACCCAGTACCCTGAGTGCCACCTCCATGTCACACTCCCCGTCCATGTGTGCTAGAAACATTGGTTGATCAGAGTCTGACGCATGGCACGACCCTCTTGTGCATCGCTTCCTCCCTGAAGTGCAGCCCCATCTCCACCCTCCTCATCCTCATCGTCAGGTGGCTGCAGTTCAGCGTCAGACGGCATAGGCACATTCCGTCTGATGCACATATTGTGTAGCATGACACATGCCATGATGATCTTGGCCACCTTCTCATTGCGGTACAGGAGTGCACCACCAGACCTGCTGAGGCAGCGAAACCATGCCTTCAAGAGGCCAAATGTCTGCTCAATCACCACACGGGTACGTGTATGTGCACGATTGTAGTCCTCCTCATGCCTGTTCTGTGGGTTCCGGACTGGGGTAAGGAGCCACCTCTTCATGGGATAGCCTGCATCACCTGAATGTGGGCAACAATGTATATGTGTAAGTCATCACATCATATGGGACCTGTATCAATGACACCATGGCATGCATTTATTTCCTGATTACAACCACATTTCCATGAATGAATAGATACACACGATGTGACTGCTATGTGTGTATTCCACTTATGGACAGGTGTGCGTGCCATCATCTAGTGGGCGCAGGGGGGTCCTGTTCCTTGTGAGTGCTCATGCACTGTGTTCGTCCAGGCCGGTTGTTACCAGGATCTGGCTGATGTGCAGTCTTGTATGCTTTCATCCTGTCACCGTTGATGGCAGCCTCATGTTGATCTCACTATGCACAACAAATGGTGACATGCAGTTTTGTTGCACCTCTGTGTAGTGGTGTATTAATGTATTTGACCCTCATGTAACTCCTTTATACGCAGTAATGGACGACGGTCCTTTCTGTTGATGCTATTTGGTGCTGTGTATTGGCCATACTAATTGCTTGTAGCTGCATTGTGTTGCGGGGGATACGGTCTGATTGACTACAGCCACATGTAGATGGCTAGGGAATGGTTGTGACACTGCATCATTCACATGGTAGGGCTGCATACATCAAGCATTATGTGGTCAGGTGTCAGGTCCGGTCTGGCCTGCTTTGGGGTATGAGCATCGTCTATTCTCTCAGGCACTCGCAGCCAGGTGAAGTATGCACCCCCCCCCCATCTCAGCCAGGTGAAGTATGCATCTCTCCCCCCCATTCCAGCCAGGTGAAGTATGCATCTCTCCCCCAATCACCTACCCACATCGCATTTCCATGAGCCTAACATGCAACACACCGAGAAGCCAGGATCTCTGCCCTGCATGTCGCTCCATGTAGCCTGGTATTGTGGAGTTCCGCAGGACCACTGAATCATGGGTTGATCCGGGGAATCGGGCACAACAATGTGTGATGATCTTGTTTGAGTCACATACCATTTGCACGTTGATGGAGTGGTATAACTTACGGTTGCGGTACGCTACCTCCATGGCATGTGGGACCACCAATTCCACATGGGTGCAGACGATGGTGCCAATGCAACCAGTGAATGGAAACCAACTTTGGTGTTTGAGATCTCCTGGGCAGTCCGTGGTAAGTAAATGTGGTCGCCTGTGTGCTTGAGGAGGGCATCAAGCACTTGGTTCAGCGTACGTGAGAATAATGGTTGTGATATGCCATGCATGTGCCCCACTGTGTGCTGGTAGGTGCCTGTGGCCAGGAAGTGGAACACAGACACTACCGTCTGTAGGGGTGGGATGGCAGTGCGTGTTTCAATCAGGCTGACAATGTCGTCATGTATCATGTCCACAATGGTGGTGATGGTGTCCCGGTCCAGACGGTTCAGGGTGTGGATCTGCTCAGGGGTTAGGTTGTATGGACTAGCTCTGATGCGAGGGATTGGGGGCTGCCTGCGTGGTACCACTGGCTGCACTGGTGGGGCATGCTGTGCCTGCCTAACCCTCATTCTCCTCCTGCGTCTCCTCTGTGCTGCCTGTTGTTGTTGTTGTTGTTGTTGTTGTAGCTGGGGTTCCACTGCAATCATGTCCTCCAGCCCCAGCATTGCTAGTAGTATGGGAATCATTTTGGTGTGTGACTGGGTGTGGGAAGGGGGTGGGGTGTGCTCCTTTTGTGCTGGCCCAGTCTATATTTCCTCCACCTGTGCTGATTGTGTGCCCCTGTGGCAGTTTGGAACTCTGCACATGACCGTTTACGGGTGGTCCGCGATGCCGGTATTTGCTCCATGCCGGTAAGGTACTTTTCGGACTTCAGTGGGCCATTATTTGCATGGCCGCCTGACTTGTGATGTTCTCATGTTTACGCCATGCTGGTATTGCCGACATGGAGGGTCGCATGCCCGCGCCCATGCCGCTATTAGAGGCACCGTTAATTACGGTGCCGCTAATAGCGGATTGGCGGGTCATGATCGTCCAGAGCGGTAAGCGATGCCGGTAATCCTTTACCGGCATCGTTGTTCCCTTACCGCCTGGGTCGTAATGAGGCCCATGGTCTATTATTCACTTCCCTAGCAATGGGAATACGCCAACTCTTGGCTCGTTATGGTCCCATAAGTAATTGATTAGGTTGCAAGGAAAAAAAGGGCCTGCCATCGGAGCGCGAGACACTGAAGCTACGTCGCACAATATTTCTAGTAACAAGCAAATGGCGGCTAAACCAAAGGAACGAAACATGACACAGAGATGTATTTTGCAAGAGAATAAACATATATATTAGCTCATCAGGTGTCATCTAAGTCAAGAGCTTACTGAATTCACAATTCACATTTAGCCCAACATTTGATAGTGATATAACGGACAATGTTGACATTCCTTGAAGAAATGGCTCAATGAGAGTTGGATGGGTTGCATTGGGAAATAGAGAGGCAAAGAGCTTTCAACAACTGAGCAAACAATGGGTTTGGTGGATCAGTGAAAAGGGAAGTAAAAGCGGTAGTCCACAGATCCAGAGTATTTTCTGCAATACAACAGACAGAGTTGAGGAGAAGGGTGTACTTTACATGTCCGCCTGCTGTTGCCCTTCCGCCTGACTGATGCATCTACATTTCCACTAGGATCTATTTTCATGCTGGCAACAATGCTATAGTTTCCTATGCAGATTGTTCAATTCATAGTGTTCTTGCAGTGGCAACAAAAGGATGAAACATTGGCCATTTTTTAATTTGCCACAAAATCTGGCCAGTGCACCTAAAAGTCTCAAAATATAGTATTTCACCATCCACCTGTTATTATAATTAGTGTAATCGAAAAACCGAGGTCAGTTTCTGATGTCCAGTGGCCACAGCATCAGTGGCCCCAACGCCCACTCATCAGTTATTCGAGGGATCGCCCTACGTGAGGAATTGTTTTCAATCCAGAGGCACAAAAATAACAACAGCAATGGAAGTCTGTAAATTTAGTATATATCTCAAAGTACAAAAGCCACAAAATCAACATATGTGTGCTGCAATGTTTCATTATTCTTGCTGTAAAATGTGGATATCAGTGCCACACTAGTTTGGGGGTCTGCCATGGAATCTGGCTCAAATGACCACCTGGTAAAAGCAGGAATCCTTTGTAAATGCAGCCCTCAATCGTTAATTCAGGAGTCATTTACACTTTCCACAAACGTAGAGGGGACGTAAAGTGTAACGTCGATTTCGCTTTTGTTTTACTCTTTATGTTTCCACCATGTGATAAATAAGTAAAGCATTGTACAGATCAGACTTTTGTACTTAGGTGCAGATGGATGTCGTCAGCTCTGGGCAATTTAGGTTTTAAATTAAAGTACCGTCAATGCCAGTTTGATGCTTTTAAAACATTCATTTAGCAACAGGGCAGCACATGCAACATGAGTTGTCCCCTGATTGATACAAATTGGTTACACTAACAAAATATCGAATCCAGCAAAATGTGTTCAGTGCAGCAAAAGGGAGATCCGTGCATTTGTGGTGATGTGCAACGGTTTGCCAAAGCGGCACCAAGTGCAAAACGTCAAGAGTGGATGAAGCACAGCATTAATAAAAGAGATAGTACAGGGCTCAAAAGGACTTGATTTTTATCAATGAAGCTCTGTTAGCTTTGCTGCATTGCATTCCTCTGTTATGAATCAAATCTATTCCTGGTAACCCCTTGCTGCCAGGGCTATGAGAGCACTTTCGTTCTTGGCTATAAGGAGAAATAAGGCAGTACGCAGGACTTTGATCGATAGAAGCGAAAGATGCTACTTGTTTACCAAAAATCCTTGGAATACTCTTTTTAGTGCAGAATAAATATTCCATTGATTGACTGCCAATAATAATTTGGAAAAGAAGCTCTTTGTAGAAGCCTCGTAATCTGCCATGGCACAGGTCTTGCACAGATGGTGTATGCTTGCTAGGAGGTGGATGGTTGTCGAAGAAGGATGCTGACACAAAGGTGGCATGGTGGTTGCTATAAACTTTTATTTTTATTTATATTTATATTTTATTTATAGTAAAAAGAAACCCTCCCTATCCCTATCCCTATATTGTGAGAGGGGTTTCCCTGCCTCAAACTAACACTAAAAGATCTCTCAGAATGTCCATCAAAATCAAACTCCACCAACCTGTGTCACATCCTAGTCCTATCCCTTACACTGCAACTGAAGAATACCCCAACAGAAAGTTCCTTCTCTCAGAGAATGACTCCCTTTTCCTGGTATTCGCGTGGTGTTCACAAATGTTCCCTTACAAAAGGATGCCACAGAGAATGACTCCCCCCCCCTGGCTTGTGGTTTCCACAAAACCTTTGCACACTCAGTATTTTGGACAAGGAGAATGACTCCCTTCTCCTGGTGTCTCTTGAGTATTTTCAAAGGGCTTTACTTTCTTCACCAGGAGAATGACTCCCTTCTCATGGTGTTTGAGAGTTCTGTAATAACAAAGTTCCAAATCCTTCTGTGGGTTTCAGTGGACTTCTCCCTGCTACTGTGACAAGGATGCTTTCCTTGGATACTCAATTCACTTCTGTTGGGGTCCCAGACCCTTCTCTGCTAAGCAGTGGATCTATTGCTGCCACTGTGATGAGGAAGTTCTCCTCGGATGCTCGATTCACTTGTGTTGGGGTCCCATACCCTTTTCTGGTGGTCAGTGGGCTTATCCCCACCACTGCAGCGAGGACGTTCTCCACAGATGCTTGGTATACCTTTGTTAGGGACCCTGGCCCATCTCTGGTGGTCAGTGAGCTTAACGTTCCCACTGCGATGAAGAGGTTCTCCTCGTATGCTTGGTTCACTTTTGTTAGAGTCCCTGACTCGTCTCTGGTGGTCAGTGGGCTTATCGCTGCCACTGGTAAGAGGAGGTTCTCCTCGTATGCTTGGTTCACTTTTGTGAGGGGCCCTGACCCGTCTCTGGTGCTCAGTGCACTTATTGCTGCCACTGGAATGAGGAAGTTCTCCTCAGATGCTTGTTTCACTTTTATTAGGGTCCCTTACCCATCTCTCTTCCACCCTTCTGTCCCTTCCAGGTCTCTTGTACCTCCTGTTACGCTCAGTGGGATTTTGGTATGCCAGCGGAACTTCCGGGGACTGCATTCCATCTCTCCGGCTCTTCGGGCTGCTCTCCTCGGCTTCTGCAGCACTTCAGCGACTCCACGCTTTGCTCTACTGCTCGGCTCTCTTTGCCTGCTTCGTACTTGGGTCCACTCCATCTGAACCCACAGAGAACTCCCTCAGCAATTCTCCAGTGTCCTGCTGGATTGTCTAAGTCCTTTGTTTCTTTTGACAGCTTGATCTTCATGTCTCCTCAAGGCCACCTCGTACCAGTACTAGCACAGTCAGTAATCCTCATGTTTCCTGTGCTTTTCTTCATCCTAGTACTTTATGTCTTTGCTGTACCACATGCAATACAATAATACATTGGCCTACTCTCAAGGAAGTTACTTGGAATGGAGGGTGGGAACTAGAGAATGTTGGGGTGTGATGTTGTTCAATGGGCTGTACCCTCGGTGGTCGTCCTTGTTCCCGGAGGGAGAGTACCTCGCCATGAGGTCCTTCCACATTAAACAACCCCTAGTGGGACTATTGGGTAATGGCCACACCTTCCTAGCATGGGAAAGGGCTCCCCCTTGGAGAAAAGTGACAGTACCTAGTGAATCGTCACAGAGGAAATTCCTACGGATATCAGCAGTTATGTTATTTTTGGTTGGACAACAGCACAGAAAACATACAACAGAAGTTATTGACAACTTGGGGTCCTTAGAGTTGCCCCTAGTACTCAACCGTGCTAAACACAGAGCTAGTCATATACTGGAACTTAGTTTCAACTGTGGATTCACGATGTTAACTTTGGCAGTTGTACCTGATTCCTGGTCAGACCATTGTCTGATAGCTGAACTAGGTACTTGCGACCTGCACCCATCAAAAGCACAGGTTTCACATCTGCCTTTGTCCCTGTCCCACTAATGAAACCCTACCCCCTTTTTTCTTACAGAACCAAGCGTATTGAGGCCACTAATAGTGGCAGATGGGCGCTATACAAGACCACTTACGTTACTTTACATGAAGTGGTCAAAGTGTATGAAAAGAATTAGTAGAACTATGCTCCCTGCTGGCCAGCCCCTTTTCCCACAAACCTCATCCCCACACCCCCTCCCATGCAAAAAACAAACCCCCAAACAAATGTTCCTTTTGTTTAAGGTGCAGTGGACTGAAGTGCAAGTGTCAACTGCTTCTTACACTTTTATTTTAAAACGAAATCAGTTTCTTTGTAAAATAAAAGTATAGGAACAGTAAAACTTAATTAAAAAAAAGTAGACCGCTCCCGCCCATTTCAACCAATGCATGACACCTATACAAAAGCCAAAACATTTGCCTTTGTTAGTACTTGTTTTTAACATGACCTAAGTGCAAGGAACATGTGCAAAGGCACACATCTGTCTTATTCTGATTACAACAGCAACACGTTTAAATGCCCAATTGAGGAATTAAATCTTGGAAGACTGCTAAAAAATAGAAAACCTTTTTGGTTTTGCTTGCACCTTTCTTTGCACCAGTATTTCCTGTCTTCACATATATAACTTATGCTATTCCCAACAAATAAATGAAAGCATTCAAGTCTGACTGCGTGTAGATTTTTTTATTTGTGTGATAATTCTAGGCCCTTTTGGATGACACGTGTTTTGGCATTACACTTTGCCTTTCTCAAATCGGGGCATTTCTGTGACAAAAAATATTGAAATAATATAAATAAATAAAAAATGTGAAATCATGTCCTAGAACTTAAATATATTTGCATATTCATTTCCCTGTTCAAAAATGTGTGAGAGAGTGAGTACATGAAGTAAAAAACACAACAAATTTAACCTTATACCAATTTGTGCAGCAAAGCATGCGTTAGAATGGGGACTAAAATGCCCCTTCATCCTGTTATAGTAACCCATGGGATTACTAGGTGATGAGAAAGTGAAAAGAAAATTGACATATACATACAATTACTTTTAGCTATTTCAGCCCCATTTATCATTCTAATGTCTGTTTCATCTTGTTCCCTACTTCATCCTGGTAAGTATTTTCCTAAAGTTTCCTCCCACTCATTCCCTTTCACAGAAAAGAAAACCTAACTGCTGTCATCGTTTGTTGTTTTGTTTAAGAAATGCATATGCGTGAAACATTTGGTTTAAATTAATGGGCTTTCTTACCCTAAAGTATCGCGGTCCCAATAGTCTGCTTTATTGCAGTCCAGTTAGTAATTGGGGTCAAATCCCATCTGCTAGAAAAAGCAAACAAATTTAGGATGACCCTAGTTTAAGGCTTAGATCCTAGTTTCATGCAGTGCAGTGCGAGTTTGTTAATTTTCAATTTCCTTCTTATAGTATTTAACAAATTCCAGAGTAGAGAAAAATAAAATAAGATAATTTCAGTCTCTCTAAAAAGACGGTTTGACAATGAGGCACCCTCATGGTAGTGTTCATTACACTTTGATAACTTTTAGCTTTCTTGCGTCGTGTTAAGGTTCTAAAAAGCATGTTGACCAAGCTCATTTAAAAACAGCATGTTCCCAAATGAGCGGCACTTGCATTGATTGGTCCCAGTTTAGGGTGGGCTTGTGAGAGGACCATAGGGCTTACCTGAAAAAAAGTCCAATTCGTGCTCTAAGCATCGAGTCAGTTAGACTGCCTCTTGGATGATGGAAGGACTAGATGTGACACTGCCTGTCAGGCAGAGTAGTCTAACCTTCATTTCCATCGGATGTCTGATTACGGCCATGTTTTGGGCTAAGTTAGTGATGTGCATATTGCTATAGGGTGTTTGAACCCAAATTCGTTTTAAATCCAAGTATGTTCTAAGGGTTAATTCGGTAATAGATATCTAATGTTTTTTGTTTTTTCAGAGGCCTGATGTAATTAGATGCTTTAGTATTTTTTGACCTTGTTGTTGGCCACGTTTGTCAATGTGCTACTGCATATTTTGCTTGCATTTCCAATATACAGTACGTCGGGCATTCTGGTCATTTGAGTCCAAATTCTAAAATCTTGGTTTGCACTCTATTTTGACTTATAATTTAAAGCGTAAAGAATGTTTTTCAAACAGCATTTTTTGTTACTGAAATAGTAATCTGTCTAATTAAAGCACGTGAATATCTTGATTCTAAATGGTTTTGATTTCCACCATTTCTACCGCTAAGCATTCTGGTAATGGTAGTTCTTCTCTGCCTTTAAATATTCATGTATTGATAGATTAAAAACCTAGATTGATAAGCTCAATACTAACGTAGGTGGAATTCTTGATTAGAGGTGGTTTCAAATTACCGAATTTTAACCGCTAGGCATTCTGGCAGTTGTGGTTTATATCTAACCTTTCCATTTTCTATTTAGATACATGAGAGGCTAGGTTAGTAATTCCGATGCTGAAAATGAATGTTATTTATTTTTGTAAGCAAATATAGGTTGCAAAACTTTTTCTGGTCCAATAGAGTCCAAATTCTAAATTCTGGGTTTGCACTCTACTTAAACTTTAAGTTAAAAGATAGAGAACGTTTTTCATACGACATTTTTTGTTGTTACTGGAAATAGGAATCTGTCTGTGAATATCTTAATTCTAATTGGTTTTGCGTTTCGCAATTACTACCGCTAAGCATTCTGGCAGTGGTAGTTCTTCCCTGCCTTTAAATATTCATGTGTTGATAGATTAAACCTAGATTGGCATTCTCAATATTAACATGGGTGGAATGCTTGATTTGAAGCATTTTCAAATTGCAAAAAAAAATGTTTTAACCACTAGGCATTCTGGTAGTCAGATTATAAAAAATAGGGTGCAAAACTTTTCCACTAAGTGATTTTGGTGGTTGTAGTTCTCGTCCTATTTTTCATATTCAATTTGTGTTGGTGTACTTTACAACAAATGGTCTATCTGTACATATCCATACCCTGGATCATAGAAACGACACAATTTCATTGTCAGAGTTTAGGCCCCGTTCTACAGCTTTAAAGTGACAGATAAGTCTTGTTTCTTCCTGGCGAAGTCGTAGTTCCTGGTTTCCTCGTTGTCTTCCCAGCTGAATCTTTTTAAGTCCAACAAATTTGATTTCTCTTTTGTCCTGTATTTGATGGTGGGTTTGCCAATGTTCTGATAGTGGCAAATTCCTATCTTGACTTCTGATTCCTGATATGTGTTCTCTGATTCGTGTTCTTAGTTCACGGATTGTGCTCCCAATGTATATCAGTTTGCAAACCCATATGATGGCATAAATGACAAATTTAGAGCAACAGTTTATTTTTTCACTGATAAATGTTTGTGTTCCATTTTTGTCCTTGAAAAGGTTTGTGTTTGGTATTGCATGTTCATACATTGAACAGAAACCACATTTCCTAAATCCAAAAGTTGGTTGTTTTAACCAAGTTGATGATCTTATATCCTCTTTCTCCGATAGTAGTGAGGGGCTTAGGCTACTTTTCAATGTTTTTGCTCTTCTGTAGATTAGGGTCGGTTGATCTTTGATGTATTTTCCAATATGGGGATCAAGTTTTAGTAAGTACCAGTTCTTTTTTAAGTATTTTCTTGATTTCACGATTGTTTGCACAATAGGGGGTAATGAATTGAACTTCGTTGTCCTTTGTTGTTTCTTTGATGGTTTGGGTTAGTGTTTCTGATCTTTTCCTTTTGTGCGCTTTGTTCCATGCTGTTGTGATTGAATTTTGAGGGCACCCTCTAGCAGAGAATCTTGTGGTTAATAATTTGCATTCTTTATTGAAAGTGTCTTTGTCCACACAATTTTGTCTTGCTCGTATGAATTCCCCCTTGGGGATGTTTCTGATGACAGGTGGGTAATGACAACTCGTGGCAAAAAGTGTACAGTTTACTTCTGTTTCTTTCCTATAGGTTTTGGTTTTGAGCTGGTTCCCCGATACATAGATTGTTAGATCTAAAATGTTGATTGCTGTTGTGCTACTTGTTGCAGTAAATTCTAGTCCATATTGGTTATCATTGACTTGATATTGAAAGTCTTTTAGTTCCTGTGTTGTTCCATTCCATATAAGAAGAACATCATCCATAAACCTGATCTATTTCAGTACTTTTGTTTGATATGTTTCTTTTCAGATGAAAAGATCCTCAGTCATGCCCATGACCAAATTGGCCAGGGCTGGGGCGTATTTTGGGGCGTATTTTACGCCCATGGCGATACCTCTTATTTGTTTGAAATATTCATTATTGAAAATAAAAATATTGTTTTCCAATGTTGTCATTAGCATTTCTTTAAGCATGCAGACATAATTGTATTGTGATGCTGATTTGTCTTTGAATACATAGTCCATTATCTCCAGGGCTAAATTGTATCCAATCGATGTATAAAGTGTTTTTACTTCCCAAGTTGCTAATAGGTAGTCTTGTTCCCAGTATATGTCTTCCACTATTTTTATTGCTGCTGTAGTGTCTTTCAAATAAGCTTTGACTTTGTACACTTTAGGTCTTAAGATGTTCAATGTAGTCCGCAAGTGGTTCCGTGGCCCAGCCTATGCCACTTACAATTGGCCTTCCTTCTGGAATTCTCTCAAAACTCTTATGTACTTTAGGAAGAAAATTAATTGTAGGTAGTATTGGCTTGGGAACAAATGGGTGTAGTTTTACATCGTCTGTGATTAGCCCTTGGAAATGCCAGCCTTCTATCAGGTGTTTCAAATCTTGTACAATCAGCTTGGACAGCAATTTCTCATAACAATTGGGGGTGGCTAAATGATTGTTTGCCATTTCAATATATTCAGAACTGTTGAGTATGATGATGTTCCCCACTTTGTCTGCTTCTTTGATCACTAGCTCTTTGTTTTTCTTTAGGTTTTTGAGCGCTGTTCTCTCTTGTGGTGTGAGATTGTTATAAGTGTGGCTTTTGTTTGGTTTGTTTCTGTCCGTTAGTTGATTCAAATCATGAGTTACTGCCTTATAAAATGCATCCAGCAGATTGTCTGGTGATAGTTGTGGTAGAAATCTTGATTTTGGTTTCAACTCTTTTGGTTTAATACTGACCGGGTGTATTTGTAATTCCGGCATGGTCTGATGTATCAGGTACTCTTCATATTCTTGTATCATTCTCAGTAAATGTATGTTTCCTAATTCCTCAACGGTGATGTCACTGAGAGTGACAGGCTTGGTTGTGCTTTTGTGTTTTTCAACTTGGGTAGCAAAGAATTTTTTCAATTTTCATTTCCTATGTACCTCTATTGGTTTAAACATTGTTGTGGGAGCAAAAGACAGGCCTTTGTTGAGCAAACTGATTTCTTCCTTTGTTAAAGTTTGGTCTGATAGATTCATGACTAGGTTGTTTATTTCGATTTTTTCACTGCTTCTCGTGCTCCTGCTCTTGTCAGGCATCAGTATTCGGCTAGACCGTCTGGATTTCCTGAGTCTTCCTGACCCCCTCCTTCCTCTGCTCCGACTGTAGGTTGTGATGTGTCCGGTTGTTTGTTCACTTGAAAATGGACCTGCTTGGGTATTAAATTTCTGTTGCCCTTTTTAAACCATCAGATTTGGTTTAAGAAACCCTGGGCCGTCTTCTTGCTTGTGTCCTTCGGAACGTCAGCGTTTTCATCTGGTTCCTCTTCTGCTTCTGAGCTGGCTGAGGATGTATTGGAAGTACTTTCTCGTGATATTGGTTTCGTGAATTTATTATATTTCTCTTGGAAGGTGCATACTTTATCGTTCTGATAATCTCTGTCATCACGATAGAATTTTCTCAGTTTCCATAATTTGATATCGTCTTGATATTCTTTCAAGATTTCATACATTTTGAGGTCGTTTTTGTTCCTTTGTAACATCCAGTGCTTTGGCATCCACAATTTCCTTTTTGGTTAGTTCTATTTGTTCTGTTATCCTTTTGTGTTCATGTTCCACATGTTCTACCAGCATTAATAGCATTTGTTTCGAACATTGGTTTAGATTTCATTCCCAATTATCGGCCAAGTCCTGGTCTTCGTCTTTATTAAAGTCTGGAAATATTGGCGAGAGTACAAATCTAAGGGTATGACCAAAAAGCACCTCAAATTGAACTGCTAAAAAATTGCATTGGTAGGTCTTATACAACACAAGCTTTGAGGTTTCTACATGACAGAAATAGCTAGAAATTAATAAATAGATAATTCCCAAGCACCATAGCTCTTGCTATGTCATGGACGTGATGCAGAATAAAAGATCCCAAGGTAGGCGAACTCCCGTCCCCTGCACACTCTCAATGGCTGAAACTTAGCCAGACTATTGTAACAAGAGGTCATATATATGTGTGACAGACAATCTTACTGAAGTTGTAAATGATAAAGTATTTGTAAAAGAAAAAAGTTAATGTTTGAAAATCAAGTATTTGAAAAAGAAAGATTTCCAACAGGTTCCTTTGTTCTTCACAGATGTAACTTTAATAGGAAACCCAACGCGTTTCGAGCTGGTGTGCTCTTCCTCAGGGGTTCAAGTATTTGAAGTTTTACTGTAATTTAACAGAAAAGTGGTGTCAATTCGACAATTTTTAGTCATAATTCATGAATTTCATATCTTTACAACCGAGATCAAAAAGCATCTTAAGCTTGATAAATCACCTTATAGGTAAAAACTCCAGAAATGTTCTGGTCTTGTGTGAACCATACGGACATAATCCAAATCTGTTCATCAATAGTGCCCAAAATTCTACTAAGCAAAAAAGGAAAAAGAAAGACTCATGGGATATCTGTACTCCTTATTAATGTGGCTACTAGTGATAGTAAAAAGAGGGGAAAGTCTCTGTGTTTTACCGTTGTAATGACAATGTCCAAAGAATGGGTGAGAAATGGTTATGAGACCATGAAACCTCTCCAGGAGATGTTTAGTGCATCTCTTGCGTCAGACACCTTATGAGAAACTCTCTGGTATGCACTGATCACAGTCCTCTCTGACACCCTGCGCTTCCTGCAGACCAATTTGCCAAGGTTGCTGAGGTTTGATGGTGGAGTCTGGAAAAATACGATCAAATTCATTTGGCAATCCATCCATTCCAGGTGTTTCATTGGTATTTAACTCCAGGATTGCTGAACAAATCTTTCCATCAAGATGATATCATCCAGTGCCTCTGCAGTATCTGCAGCGAGTCATGGCAATCTGATCTTAGACAGATGTTCTATTCCCTGAAAGTCATACTTGGCTTCTAACGCATAAAGGCCGTTATAAAAGATCTGAAATTCAGTTTTAATTCCTTCAGGGGTCATATATAAGACGTCCTCAGTATTTTTGACAGTTCCGATGACTCTTTTACTGAGTTCCACTTTCAGTCTCTAAGCAACACAGCAACTTCCTCTCTCCCCTTGTATAAAGTAATTCACTCTGCTTCTGAACATGCCATATTGTGTTCTATGTTGTTCATATTTTTTCCTTCTAGGTTCATCGTGTAGAGTTTCATAGCAATATACTGGAGTTCAACTGTATTTTGCCTGTTTAGGTACATTTATATTTTTCTTTTGTTTCCTCTTCCTGTACCATCCTGTCATATTAGTTAACATGCATCTCCACTCCTCTTCAGAGTGTCTCATATGATTGTACTGGGCATGCCTTTGGTTCCATTCCGTTAGATAAAGTCATCAATTTCTTTAGTCACTGATTCTCTAATTTCACTTTGAATTACGGATGTGGTCATTCTCCAAAGAAACGATTTAATAACTCTATGGGGGTCATTACAACCCTGCCGGTCCGATAACAACGGTGCTGGTAAAGGCTTAGTAAATGCTTGCAAGGCGGATGCCCTCTGACCTCTCCGGCGGAACAGCACCCGCTCGCAGACTTTCACAGTAGCACCAGCACCGTACTGAACGATGCCGGTGCTACTGTCATCCCCATTCCCATTGAGTCCTTTGAGACTCAAATGGGAATGGGGAATACCATTTTTCCAGCGCCTGACTTCCCAGAATATACTGGTAATTCCATGAAGCCAGGTGCCGGAAAAATCACAAGTCCGGCGGCCAGTCTGCCAGTTTTACTGGCACGGCTTCCGCCGGACTTGTAATGAGGCCCTAGGATTTAGGCCCAGCCAAACAGAAATATCGGTGATTGGTCTGTCACAGCAATTGTCCATATTTCTTTATTATAACCGTTCGAGGTTGCTTGACTCAAAGTTAGAAAGTAGTGAAGTAGGGAGAAAACATTGTGACAAGCTGAGTGAAAGCTGTAGTCTCTCCCAGATCGGTTTTCTAACTCCAAATGTCTGCCAAGTGAAATTCATCAACCAGGCTGTCTAAGGCTCTCTTATTCCTTGTCGTATGTCGAGTTCTAAATGAGTTGGATCAATCTAACATGGGTTCCATAACAGTATTAAAGTCACCTCCAAGAACGATAGCAGTAGAATCACAACCTTCAATGTGTTGTGCAAGTTCATAAACATTATGAATCATCAGAATTGGGGCATGAATACAGCATAGTAAGATTTGTGTGTCTTGAATCTTAATTTGAATGATGTAATTCTCCCCTCAGAGTCTTTTTTGCTTGATATGATTTTGAGAAGCAGGTTTTTCCAAAATAAGATAGATACACCCCTCACCCATGTGTTGAATATAGAGTACAATGTTTGGCCTACCAACTTGAATTTAAGTTTTTCACCTTTTACATCATAGAGATGACATAGGACATAGATTTCAAGGTAGTAAAAATCTTATTGCACTTGGTGGGGCTTTTACGTACATTTATATTACATGAGATTCATTTGAGGTGTCGGATCCCGGTAACAGAGCCATGGGTTGTTATGTTGAAATAATATTTAACAAGTAGCAATATGTTCATGTGAGATAAGCAGATAATTAAAGTAAATTATACATCTACTCAGTATTGAAACAAATAAATTACATACATAATTATATAAATAAATACATAAATAAATAAATGCCATGCCCAATGAACAAGATAATTAATAAATGGGCAAAGAGAAAAGGATCAGGGTTGCCAGTAGGACCTGGCTAACAGTTACAATTGGATGAACCACTGCATGTGTGCTAGAGTGAATAAGGCAGAGAAATTGTAGGCAGAGCAGTATCACCACCCAATCAATAATTATCAATATCCAATAATGAATCCTACCACCATTTATAACTGAACAAGGTACTCTTTGTTCCCTCGCCATATCATGACATGCATAACGTGGTATTCCCCATCAGATATAAATTAAACTCAATACATACATGTCTGAGAATCTGTTTAAACATATATACTTGCAGTCACTTACATTTTGTTTCTATGGGCCTCATTATGCCTTTGCCGGTCCGGAAACAAGGGTGCTGGTAAACTCACCGGCACCCTTGTTTCCAGACCGTCAAATTCCTAAATTTGCCTGCCTGGGCCGCTGCGCCCCACAGGTCTGACCCTGCCAGGCGCAGCAGCCATGGTAGGCAGACTGTTCACGGAAGCGCCTGCACCGTTAGCAACTGTGCAAGCGCTTCCGTGAACCCATTCCCATGGAGTCCTATTATACTCCACAGGAATGGGGAACAACATTTACCCGGCACCTAGCTTGCCGGTCTGACAGAACTTGTACTGTCCTGGTTGCACCGGCAAGCTAGGTGCCGATAAAATGTCACGAGTCCAGCGGCAACCCGCCGGAATCACCGGCAGGGTTACCGTCGGACTCGTAATGAGGCCCTATGTCTCTCAAGGAGGCAATGATGCCATACGTATGCTGCTGGGTACCTATTACATGACACACTTTGCCCACAGATTTGAGTAGAAAGGACATCAAGAACTACGCGAACATCTTGATGGATTTCAAAGTTAGGTCTTCTCTTTTCCTTAAACTGCATTGATCAAGAATATATCCTACTAAGCACAGTTGTTGAACTAAATGGATCACAGTTCCTGAGAAGAAATCCAAAGATTCAGCAAACCAGGAATTAAAGTGTAATGTTTAAAGATCAAACACTAATATGTATACCAATAGGGTAAAGGGTGTTCGGTTCACAATCCGCATAGTGTGATCCATATCTTGAATGTGTCTCCCTTCCATCTCCATTATACCGGGCGCACCCATTAGTTGTAGTTCCGGGCGATGCTTAGGTCATGCGTGTGCCGTGTAGACGTTATTACACTGTGCGCCCTGCATGTTGAGCGCACCGCAATCAGTAAGTCAGGTGGTCAGGCACTGGGCAGAGGTGCTCGATCTGATGCATAATAATACGGTAAGGGTTTTCAGATGACTGAAATGGGCCTGCCTCTGGAAACCGTTAACAGTTCATCATCTAATACAACATGTTTATATTAATGATATAATATAGGGACACACTGATGCAACGTGCAAGTGGAAATGACAAATATCAAAATAAAATTGAGAGTGTTCATAGTAAGAGTCTCAGACACAATACCTTCTTCCGTCTGTGCATTAATTGAGCCATATATATTCCTGTAGAGGATCTTCGGTTATTTTCACTGAAATAGGTAGGAAAAGGTTTCAAGGTTGCAGGGCTAAGGAGGATACCTTTAATTTCTTTTTCCCTGACAATTCTTTTGACTTCTGCAAATTGCTTCCCTTTAGTTACACGATCTTTGGGGAAATCTGGGTGGCTGTGTATCTGATTTCCAGGCTACGATATTGATCTGTTTTTCCCAGCTTTCTGGAGCACAGAGATCATTACAAAGGAAATATTAATTTCCCTTGGTTTGCCAGGGTCTATTTTACCAGCTCTGAACACCACATCAATGTCATTTCTCTGTCTGATATAATTCTCCAGGCATTCTGGCAAAAGAGTAACTACTCAATCAATTGGACTGTGCAAAGTGCCAGGAGACTCAGGAACCCCGAGTAGGTGGAGATTATTAAGCCTTCTTAGTTTCTCAAAAGCAGTTTGTTCATTTCGTCCCTGATTTCAATGTACACTCTGTAGCTTCCAGAGAGCTCACTTTCAAACCCCCAGACACTCGCTATACCTCAGCTTCACACCCATCCAAAGATGAGACCTTACCTGACAAGTCTGTAAGGGTAGTTTTCATCTCACCAACATCATCAGCAACATGTTTCAGAAGATTGTAGATGTCGGAAGCACTTGGATTTTTACCATCCTGTGTGTCAGCGGCTTGCTTAGGATGATTTTTTGGATCAGGGTCCTCAGGGGTGTCATTTCTCGTCCTGAACAGTTTGTTGGTTTATTTTATTTTTTTATAGTTTTTTTTCTTTGTTTAGTGCGCTCGTTCCTAGCTGCAGATAAGAATAAGCTAAGTTCCAATTCCGGATCCTGATCATCTGGGCTCGCTTCTGCACACGTGACCTATAATCATAGACCATATTTTCAGACTATCCCCTGTTAGTGCCTAGAGAAGAGCTACCAATTACATTTTGCATTTGAGTTTCTTATTGTATCATAGTTGACAGATAAACAATATTGATGGCACTGAAAACAATTGGTGGAGGGGCTGATGGAGACGTAAAAAAGACATAGAAATAGGACCACATAGATGGAAAAGGATATATATACTTAATGTACAGTTGTGCAACTAGCCCTATTTATAATTGAGAAAAATGTTGTGAATCAAGAGGAAAAACTGAGGACCAAGCGGGACGTAGAGGTGTCTTCTGCTCATAGAAAGTATACTTTTAGAGCACTCCTAAACCCACCCACTGTGTGAATGCTATTGACTTTGGGGGGATAGTGAGTTACATTTCTACAGAGCCAAGGGCTAGTGAAAGTTTTTTGTCCAAGATGTGTTTTATATTAACTCATCTTATAGAGCTCAACTGATGCCAAAAGTAGCTTCCTGGCAAAAGCCCTGAATTAAAGAAGCACAATTAATCAGCAAAGGCAGAAGTGAACAAGAAAGCCTTTCAATTTCCTGTGAAAAATTCCAGTGGAGATTCTCATCTCAATTTAAAGAGGAAACGCATTCGGCAGGGTGTGGGCTGGCTCAAAGAAAGGCCTTACATCGCCTACCGGAAAGGTGATTTGGTAACTGTACACAGAGCCAGGTTTTCACAATGTAAAGTACGCTCAGGAGCAAACTGCTGTAATCCTGATATCAAATATGTGGGCCCTGTGTGGGCTAAACCGTGTTATATGGCAGACACAAGATTCTTAAATATGATTTGCTGTATTACTGGGAGCCAGTGCTACTTGGCCAAGTATGGGGAGTTATGGTCAGAAAGGTGTAAGAAACCTGAGGGCATTCTCACACCTACTCCCGGGGATCTTCTACTGAGGTGACCAGGGAAGGGTCATCACTTTTGGATCCCGAACCTAGAGGTGGACAAGCGAGGGGGGATCACCTGAGTGGAGGGTCCTTGGGGAATGGGGAGAGGGTGCCCAAAGGCGAGAAATGGGCCCTCATTACGACCCTGGCGGAGTGGGTTTCCGCCAGCGGTAATCGCGGCGGACCCGTCCGCCGTACTACGAGTTCCCTTAGCGCCATGGAGGTTTCTCCGCCTGGTTTTACCGGACGGAGAAAACCATGGCGCTAAGGGACCTCGTTGTTAATTACGCCGCCGTACTTTACGGCGGCGTAATTAACTCCTTCCCCACTCCCATTATACCCTATGGGGCAAGAATGGGAATGGGGAAGGGTAAAATGGGGATTGGGGATTTACCGCTCCGCCAAGGTCGGCATGGGGTGGTAAATCCGCCAACCCCCATGGCGCTATCGGCGGCTTTCCGCCATGCTCCGCGGTGCATTTAGCACCGCGGATTCCACCAGGGTCGTAATGAGGGCCATGGTATCCCCCTTTCCTGATGCTGACCTACCCTGCCCTCCCTCTGCCTTCATGGGTTATTGTTGCTCCCAAAAGATCCTTCCCCCTTCATTCCCACCAAGTACTGAGACGAGGAAGAAGGAACTTAGAGTAGTATCCACTTCCCATTCTTAAAACCACTCTAGTACTGGGACAAGGAAGAGGGCTATAGAGGAATACTACTATCAAGATCAGGCAATTGAGCCTGAAGCCTTACACCTGCAGCCAGATACCCGTGGTCAGGTGTATAAAAGGTGGAGTCCACAAGCATGCAGTGAGAGAGCAGCCGAAAGGCCAGCCCAACCCACCATCAGGCAAGGGAGAACAGAATGCAGAGACACTGAAAGACTGCAAGGTGAAGCAGAGTTTAAATGCATGGTGAGGGAGCCGTGTCTCCAGAGAGCCAGAGAAGGCAGGAGAAGGGAGCCGTGGAGAGCATTGGTCCCTTCGTTATGGCAAAACAGTGCTTGTTCCCCTGAATGGGGAAACCAGCCAAGAGGTGTCTGAGGGGCAGGCGGTGAGACCCTGACCTCAAGTATAAGAAATCACGAACAAGGAAACTGAAAAAAACAGCAATGCGACCAGTGAGTTTCAGACAATGCAAGAAACCCGGTGCGCGTATGTAAGTTGCCGAGCTACTTTGTATCGATTGGTCCCGTGCAATAGGCACATTCTCGAAGGTCTCTGATTAAAGCAGAATGAAGAAACAAATGAATGCATTGCTAATAGTGGATTGTCAAGAAACTATGTATCAGAGTGATCCCGCAAGAGAAAGTTTCACGTGTTCAAAAGTCTCTGAGCAATTAAGGACAATTAGAAAGTTACAAGAGCTATCAATGGAGGATAGTTCAGCGGCAACGTGCTCGCCTTGGAAACAAAACGACACGAAGCAACACAGGTTTGATCCCCAGGTCCGTGCTTAGAAACCTCTGGGTATTAAGTGCATTATAAATACGCAACTAAGATACATATTTCTGTAGCAGCGCCTCAATGCCTCGGGGCTGTGTGAGCACTTTAAAAATGCAAATAAATAAATAAATAAATAAATACTACAGAAAAGAGGCTATGGAAGCTGTGAGTGAGCAGTCGAGGGGAGCAGTAAAGTGTGAGAAAATTGTCGAACTGTCAAATCTAAAACTGAACAAATAGGGGGAAAAAGGATATCAGTGAAAGCCGACAAAGCGGACATTGGGCAAGAGATTTTAAGATGTGCCAAGAAAGACAGCTAACCAATAAACATTTATGTCTTTTTGAATTAATTGTGAACAGCCAAACAAACCCAAATCAAGATGATAGAAAGCTTGGGCAAGGGCAATGGGTTGTGAGACCTGTAGTGGTTGGACCGTGAGGTCTGTCAACTGCGCCTAGACCAGGAAGCCTCAACAAATCTAGGAGAACTATGAAAGCTTTGGGGGAAGGGAACCCTAAAATCCTGGTGAAAATTATGAGATTGTGTTTGTGAACTAGTACTTCAAGCTTGGGAGGGGAACCCTGAGCTCCTGCTGAACATTGTGAGACTGCTTTTGTGAACCAGTACTTTGGGTTTGGGGAAGGGAACCCCCGAACTCCAATTGGAATAGTGTACACACAGTTGAACATTGTATACTGAAATCAAGTGTGCCTTGAACTTGGGGAACGAAAATCCAAGTGCTGGTGGAATATTTGAAACCTACAATTGTGAGAACTGTATCCTGAACTTGGAAAAGGGTGCTAGAAGCCACTCCAGACATTTTCTTGAACACTGTTCAGTTAATTTAGAATAACCCTACAGTACATTTAGTATTAGACTTGAGGGCAAGCATAGGTTCTGGCACAGACAGATCTTTGATTTGGACTCACAGACATAGACTTTCCTCAGTTTCCTTAAGTAGGGAAAGTTAGGCATTACACCATCCTGATACTTAATAAAGATTCTACTGTTGAATTTGAAATCTGTTGTCTGTGTCATCTCTTGTTGCCATGCCTGTCTCACAAAGGGCATGATCAAATATGAGACAAGCTGAGTTTTGAAAATGTTATAGATGTCTCAGGTTATAGTTGGACAGGACTGAGTATAGACAGTTGACATAGTCTAAACAAGACTGAATCAGGATTGAAGCCACTGATAACCTCGCAGACAGGTCGAGAAATTGAAACAGTTGGTGCAATAAACAGTGCTGGCGGAAATAGGGGGAACAATACATTAACCTGAGAGGTGAAAGTCAAAGAATTATGAAATTTGAACCCAAAATGATGTACAGTGGGCAAAAACAACGACAAGATCCAATAGAGGCTGACCAGAAAATGAGCCCCAGAGGGATTCCTTATTGCCAAAAATATCCATGCAGCTTTCAATTTCTTTTCAAATAGGAGTGTCGGCAGCATAATTAAGAAACGAAAACCCATTAGAGTATACCAGTGCTGCCAAAGATTGAATAAACAAGTTTAATAAAGTGAGTGACAAGGAAGCCCTCCATATACTAAAAGTCAAGGTTTGGCAAAAAGGAAGGGCAGAAAGCCTGATTGCATATAGTACATAAGGAAGGAAGAGAACAGGATAAAGTGGTGCACACAACACCACTTACCACCAGATGTATAAGTAATATCTTATGGTTGACGTGGGGAAAGCTTCCGAAGTGTCTAACATGAACAGTCCAAGGAAACCAATCGTGTTTAGTATCATCTGGATATCATCCAACACACTCAATATAATTAACTACAGACATAGGAAACCAACCATGTTTAGGATCATCAGGATATCATCCCACACACTCAATAGAATTAACTCCATTTGCCTACCTCGGTGGAGCCCGCCTTGCAGAGGTTCCAAGGCATCAGAGCCTTTAATTAAATCTTGAAACTGAGAGCATCACAGTTTGAGGATTATTTTTGAGACTGCAGGTAACAGGGAGACTAGCTGATAATTTGTATAATTTGTTGAAATCAGTGAGTATAAGGATGGCTTTTTAAGAAGTGGCTTGATGATAGCCTCTTTCAGCAATTTGGGGACAAGTTCTGCTGTGAGGGAGGCACTGAGCACAGACAAAAGTGTTTCACAGACCACATTAGAACATGATTTATAAATTAATGAATTATTGAATTGATACATTTCATTGATTGGATTTCTGCATTAACATAGACATTAAATACATCATAACAGAAAAACATTATGCAAGATTTAAAATCAATTAAAAATACAATGTTTAAAAACAGAGTTCACCCAACTTCAATTTCAAGCTAAACCTTTCTTCGATCGTCTTGTGAGAGCCTTGCTCACATGAGTACCCAGATTAAAAATAAAATCAAGATCCAAACAGTTCTAAATAAAATACAATGCCGTTTTACAGTCCCTTATATGATTTTCCAAAAAGAAGGGCCTTAGCCGATCTATTCGCAAATCCAAGTACCACCTACATGTAAGCAGAAAATGCTTAAGATCCTCCCTTACTTTTAGCCCACACATATAGCTTTTTGATGGGTCTCCCAGTCACCGATTGGTACAGGCTTTTAGTGGTAACATGTTTAAAGGCAGTAGTAAAATAGAGCACCTACAGTTAGGCGAGGGCATACTAAAGAAACTACCCCACCGTCTCGGCATTAATTCTCATAGCCGCATAGAGGTTCAAAGAGCCCAAAACCTCAACCATGTTCCGTTCCTGGGCAAGGTCCCTGCTAAGTATTCCCTTTTTAACCCTTTATTTTAGATCTGTCAGGTTTAGGTCTCTTGCTGAGTTCAGTGATTCAATCCCCACTGTCAACAGTATAAAACCACTTGAACTTTGAACAAAAACCTCAGCCTGCCATCTCCGATAACAGGTACTGAATATTATCGTTTTTCAATGGTACCTGCAGAACCTTTGAAAAAAAGGCACCTTGTCTCAGTTTAGCCTGTGTGTCAACCCTGGTGATTCCCAACTCCAAACACAGGGCGCAGTTTGGGGTTCCCAATGGGAGACCCGTCAGCCTTTTCATAATCCCATTTTGGGAAACCACCAACTTCTCACAGTTAGAACTCCCCCACATTTCACTATCATACAGAAGCATAAGCCCCACCTTGCAGTTGTAAACCTCTATAGCTTTGCACAGCATGCACCCACCAAATTTATGGTAGAATCTAATTAACCTGTTTAACCTGGACCTGACCTTCAGACATACTGAGTCCAAATGCTTGCCCCACTTCCCGTTACCATCAAAGGTCAACCCAACATAACAGAAGGAATCCACAACCTCGATTTTCCCACCATTAAGATACCATGTGTAGTCTACCTTTGTCCTGCCATTGCTAAAAACTACAGACTTTGTTTTGTCCCTATTCAGGGTTAAATTATTAGCTTCAAAATAATCAGCAGCATAGTCAAAACTAGCTTGCAGCCCAAAGGGGGTCAAGTCAATCAAAGATGTATCATCAGCATATAACAGTGCCTTGAATGACCTGCCACCCAAACGGGGCAGATTGATCCTTGAATTTGCTTATGCAGGATTAAAGTTAGCTAAAATAGGAGGAACAGTAACCAAGCCAGGGAGCAACCCTGTTTAACTCCCTGATTTGTAAAGAAATTCCTCTGTTAACCGACCTTGATAGGTTGCCCATACAGCAGCAGTGGTATCTAAATAAGCTCATAGAATCAATTGCAGTAGGTTCAGGGGTACATTCAGGTCCCTAGGATTCTGCCATAAATAGCCCCCTCTTCATTGTATTAATGCCTTTTTGAGGTCCAAACAGGTCACATATAATCTACCCCCTCTTATTAGACAATACTTCTCAAATAGAATATGTTGAACCAAGCAGTGATCTTTAGTTGAGGACCCACTACGACACCCTGCTTGAGAGAAAGTTAACACTTTATTACTCTCTGCCCAATCTTCAACTCTCCTCTTTAGGCATTTATTAAAGATCTTACTGAGGATATCCAAGAACGAGATTGGGTGGTAACAGTGGGGATTGTTAGGTGTGCCCTTCTTAAAAATGGGGGTCATTATAGCCTTCTTCCAGGAACTGGGAACCACCTCAGAGATTGAAATTGCATTAAAATGATTTCCTAAAAATGTGGCCCACCAAACAGGACTCCACTTCAAGAGGTCCGACTGAAGGCCATCAGAACCCACCACCTTCCCCATTGGGAAAGCAGCGATACACTCCAAGATCTCCCCCTGTGTAAAGACTATAAGATCCCCGCATTCACCTAGATCACACTGCGGAGAAACACCCTCCCCTCCCACTTCACATAAGATGTTAGTGTAGTGGGACACCCACCTATCACCTGAGATACAATAAGGGTCAGCCGTGTTTGGAATGTCCAAAAGAGCTTATAGTTATTGTTTAAAACTGCATTCTGTAACCTTTCCCACTGTTTCACTGGGTATTCTCTCCTCTTAGCCTTCAACAGCTTTCTGTAATCAGATTTAAGAGCATGTAATTGGCCGGAGTTCATACTTCCACACTTCACTGCCCCACTAATCTTCCTTTTCAGGAACCTACAATCTTGATCAGACCAAACCTCACCCCCACGTTCTCACCTTTCAGGCTGATTCCTACTCGAGAGCAGTTTCCTACATTCACCAATTAGTAGCTCTAACACTTCTTAGTAGCAATTAATACATACTACGCCATCCAATTGGGTATCATAGATCTCTAGCAACTTATCTACAACCCTAGGTACCTTCAGGATCGCTCTCCCAGTGGCCCTGCCTCAAAGGCGGTAGGCGCTGGCTAATCCTCTTGCCGTTTTTCTCCATCTGAGCAGGGGTCTGTCCAGAGAACTCCATAGCCACAACCAGTGGGAATTGGTCACTTTCCAAATGGGCTACCATCTCAAATCCAATAATACTAGAAAAGGAGTATTTGTTAACCAAACAGTAGTCTACAACAGGCCCATATTTACCCAGTCTACAGGCATTCTTTGGGGGGTGGGGGAGCGGTCTCTGTTGCATCTCCCATTTAAATCAACCAGGAGGTATTCCTTCATGCAAGCACTCAACTCTTTACCCGGGCAGTCTTCTCATGGGTTCAGTTGACATCTGGCCGGGATAACATGCTCTACCTCCAGTTGACAAAGGTCAACCGCGTCCTTCGCTCGTGATCCTAGCTTGGCGTTAAAATCCTCCACCGTAAGAATATTACATGGAATTTCACATTCCAGAAGTTCCTCCAGCACCTTCCTCCAACAAACATTCCCTGATTGACCTTTTTTTGGTGGTAAGTACATATTCACCAACAACAAATCCATTTTACTTGGTCTGGTTTTCCACAGAACAACCAATGCAAACCCATTTCTGACTGCCACCCTTTCAGCTGACCAGAGTGGGGATGTCCTAATGTAAGCAAGCACTCCCCCACTCCTCCTCCCTTTGCCTACAGCTTTTGCATCAAGTCCAAAACTAACATAATTTCTGAGTGTAGGAGCAACTTAACCCATGTTTTGTTTAAAGGCAAATGATATCATAATCGGTGATAAAAGTGACCCATTCCTCTTTGATCATTTTGCCATTTAACCCAGCCACTTTCCAAGAAATCTGTTTAAAGTTGCTGCTCTCGATCCATGCTGTTAACCCTAGAGGCAATTCTGCCTACCACCTGTATTGTGGAAATTTGCTGGGGAACTGCAATACACACTGTGCTTAGCTTTCTTAGGCATTATCATAACAGGTCTTACATTAACTTTGAGCCCAGGGTCAACTTAGGTGCACCGTGGGCTTGTGCTGCTAACAAATTTGGCTCGAGGCTTCTCCCAGTTTCCAGTCCACCCCTGGGACAATAGCCACATACCAATTGTTGCGTCGGTGGCATATTTTGGCCAGGGAGTTCAGAAAGATCTCAATGCCCATATTAGCCAGCAAATCTCTGCATTGGATCATGCAAGCTCTAATATATGAATTGTTAAATCCAATGCACAAATTACACAGAACAACACATTGTGACAAATTATGGACATGAGAACAAAATGTAAACGAAATACCTTCCAGACCCAAGTCAGTCCTTATGATTTATGACTCTTTTTCAGGGCTCAAGTCGGGGGTACACGTGGGGGGACGCAGTCCCCCCACTTTATTAAGACGGTGGACTCAGTCCCCCCCAGATAAAATAAAAAAACATTGAAGGTCCTTTTTGAATGTATGAATTAAAGCCGACCTCAGGTATCAAACCGCGTCGTTGGGTTTGTAGGCCAGACACTTCACCACTGCACTGTGTGACCTGAAGAAGAATAACAAACAACTAAAAGTGAAATGTTCCATTTCTGTACTGCAAGTCCCAGGGAACACATTTGTATTGGTTCTTGGAGTTTAAAACAAGCACAACGTTTAACGTTTTCAAAAACACTATTAGAAGAAAATAGCCTCTCTTAGTTTTGTGTGTGTGTTGATTTTATGAAGGCAAATGCCATTCGTCCTGTGCAATTGGGGTGGTTATGCAAAGGCAATTTAATGAAATGTGCATATTTCACCTTGATTTGATAATTTCTGGCAATGTCACATCTCATTTGTTTGCTGATGCGGCCCCCCACTTAAATTTTTAGGACTTGACCCCTGCTCTTTATCTAGCACGGATCAAAATAGGGGGCAGATTTGAACTTGAAATGATGACCCTCTGATGATTTTGAGGTTGCAGTCAGTGGTAGTAGGATGGGTAACAGCACTCAATCTCTTCTTCCAAGGGCAGGATAATGGGTGGAACAATGAGTTGGAGTACGAAAGGATTTCCAATTTGGTGCTATTGAGGCAGAGCTATTTGTTGCCAACCCGGAGTTTATGTCCTTGGGGTATTCAGATGGTTGGATTGAACAGCATCTTGATGTAGCTGAAAATAAATATGGGTGTCATCATCAGTGGAAGAGTGAACATCAACATGTCTGATCAAGTTGGCAAGGGGCCTGGTATAAATATTGAAAAGAAGGAGGGAAAGGGAGGTGCACATGAGGGTTGCTGCAGGTAAGAGAAGAACTGTAGGAAGAGAAGGAGCCACGCTTGATGAAGTATCAACAATCTGGCAGGCATGATTTGACCCAGAGCAATGCTCCATTCGTATTGTCAGCAATAGATGAGATTCTGTTGTCAAGGGCGAGGTTGCTAATGGTGTTAAATGCTGTGGCGAGATCCAGGTATGTGAGTGCCTAGTTCTTACATCGTCAAGGATGCAGAGGAGTGTGGTTCCAGTGCCTCTTGCAGGATGAAAGCCTGTGTTTTTTGTTGTCTAGTAAGCTGTAGGATTAAATTTGCAGTTCAAATTGGTTGGTGGTGTATTTCGGGAAAATAATTTGTGCCGTGGCTATATGGGTTGGTAATTTGCAGAGTTCCTGGTGTCCGAGCCTGCTTTCTTTAACAGAGGTGTGCTTCTTGAAAGCAGTCAGGATAGTTCCTTAGGATAGAGACAAATTAACAAGAGATAAGATGTCTGAGAGAAGAGAGGAGTGTGATTTGATAAAGGAGGAGGGGCAGACGTTTAGCAGAGAGAGAGGGAAAAGCCGATCTGTGGCATAGACAGCCTGTGGCCTCAGCAAAAGGTACTTACCTCTTTTTCCTATGCCCAACCTGTGCAATTACATTCTCAGGATGGGATGAATATGCAATGTAAAGCATCTGTTGGTCATGAATTAATTGGGTTGCAGAACAGAGCAATGTTAAGTAGGCACACTTGAACTTAAAAGGCTCAGATACAGACAGTACAGCAGGGAAATAAATCACCAGAGCCTCATTAGCACCAGAGGTCTGCCTGGAGCTCGCTTTCTTCCGTTAGATAAAAAGGAAATCATTTCACCTAGTTCGGTGGCTTTCATAGATTAGAATATTGCCATTGATTTTTTAATAGGTTCAAAACGTCCCTATTTTAAAAAATCTCCTATCTCTACCATCAGGGGCAACACATTCATGTCAATTACAAAAAGAGATAGGTTCAATATTATTAAAATAAATCCTAGTATTCTCATATAACAGATATCCCTCTCCAAATGATGATCCGGCACTAATATTCTGAAATAATGGATTCAGTGCAGTATGTAGCAGTATTTATCAATAATAATTTATTAATAATCATAAACATATATAAATTCTGTAGAGACCCTAACTTCACACACAGTGGTTATGTCTAATACATATAGATCACTCTAGTGTTCATAAAACCTCCAACATTGAATCAGTAAACAGACATTGAAGACAATACATTACAACATCACCTAATAAACGTGTCATAAAACCACATATTCCCAACATGTTTCAGTTCTTCAGGCTCTTAAATGGCTGAACTTTCTCAGGGGAAACCATTTTTCCTAAAAAAGATTTCTTCAACACCGTGCGGTAGGGGTCCAAAAAACATCTACCAACGGATGTCATAAAAACCTGCAACATAAAAGTGAGAGGGGGAACCTTATAATCTAAAAGATACCAACATAGTACCAAAGTTCCTACCTTCACCAACTATAAGGAAGAAACCAAAACAGTGTGAAGGACTAGGGCTGTACCGAATAGCATATTTAGTATTTGGCCGAATACTGAATAGTTTGCCAACTATTCGGCCGAAGCCGAATATGAAGCCGAATAGTTGCTTTGTTTAATAAATCATGTTCCAAACTTCAAAAAACACTTATTAGAAAACCAAAGCACCATTTTAAATGCATTCTATACTTTTTATTTCTCTTCTTTGTAATTGATGTAGCATCTTTATTTAAAGTACAAAAGCCAGAAATAAAGAAGATTTAAACAAAATGAAGGGACCAAATGTACAGAAGAGTGTTGCATAATCAGTGCAATTTAAGGTAGGAGGCTTCACAAATGCAAAAGGACTGCCTTTGTGAATCAGATGCATTGCATTCTCTATCCAGTTGCGGTCGATGCGGTCGAGTTTTGAAACTTCTTTGCAGCTCACATAGAAATGTATAAAATGGTTCACGTTGGCTCATGCAGGACACAAGTCAAGAGGAAACCCCACCCAAACAAATGCTGCTCACTTTTCACTTATCATAGCCACTCCTTCTCGCCAATACACAAACATATGCAACGTATCATTCCTGATAAAATATCAGATAATGCTAAACTCAGGGCTGAAGTCCTTAAAAAAAGAAAAGGGGGGACTATGACGTACACAATGGGGAGTGACATGACAGGAACCGAAAGTATCCATGCACGTTTCTTTCAGTTTGCTTTTCCAACTGAAAAAAATGCACATTGCATATAACCATTCACCAAAGGAAAAGATTTTCCTGTATTGTTGCAGGGTAAGTATAAAAGATGAGCACCTTTTATGTTTAAGAATCTGTAACAAAACATGCCCTAAAGAGCAGATTACAATATAAGATATTTTTCAGCTGTGTGACAGCAATTTGTCTGGTCTAATTCTATTCAGTTTTGCAAACTGAAGTCTATATTTGCCTTTCTGAGTTCATGTTGCATTGTATTCAAATGAGAATGTCAAAGTATTCTGCAAGAGCCGAATAACAAGAAACTATTAGGCCGGAGCCGAATAGCTTTTTTTCAGCCAGAATTCAGCCGAATACTTACTCGAAGCCGAAGTTCAGTAAACCCTTAGAAGGAACCATCACCACGACACAAAATAGTGCACCCTCTTCCGAGAAAGCGAATTTCGAGTATAAAGTACCTTCAAATCAATCAAGACCTCTTCGTATAGATTCGCCTCTAGCCCCTTCAATCAGGCTATTATATATCTGGATGGTCCATTAGCCACCACAGAAATTTTGATAACTGGAAAACAGTGACATTGCAAATTAAGAAGCATCTCATCATGCAGGCCCTAGTCTCTCTACATGTCTAGTTGCCCTGGGTACCTGCTAGGTCTTAAAGATGACAGCAGCAACACCAGAGTAATTTTCAGACCAACATCTTCCTATATCCACATGGACAATTCCAAACGCAATTATGGATTACATCTGCAAACAACAATGGGGAACATCCATCACTCTCCCCACCAGAATTTGATGCACTCTTATGCACACCTTATAGGGTCTATGAAGTATATTTACCTGCTGGCTAAGTCTCAGATGTCCAAGTGTGCGTTTTCATATGGTTCCAACCTTTATAGCCGTCACGCGGGACAAAAGAAAATGCCAAACAGGGTAGAACACCGTCTGAAATGACATATAAAAAATAAACCCCAGAGCCTCATCAGAATCAGGGCTCTGTTTGTAGATAAGTTTACTCCATTAAATAAAGAAAAATAATGTCACCACTTCTTGTGCCTTCTCTGGATGCAAATGTGCCCGGGTGCAGGAATAAAGGCACATCTTGTTGGGAAGTATGTCCCTTCTCGGACTGCAGGATTTTGGAAGTTAATGCTACAATGTACAAGTGCACACAGGAGCTGTGCAACAGTATTGAGAGCTATTTCCCTTATGAAGTCCTCTACTATAGATGAAAGCACTGGGAGTCTTTGCAGAAAGACCCTCTTACTAAAGCACATATAACGCCTAGTAAGATCTGTGATATTCCTAGCCCTCATCCAAACAGGATGCTATCAATGCCCATCTCTGGCAAGGGACTGTACACCTTTAATTGTAGATTTACAAATATCATGCATTTTATGTATTGTACCAAGATACTTTATTGTGGTAAATAATTATTAAGTCTGAAAGAAATAAATCCATGTGCAGGGTAGATTTTATTAGCGATCTCAAATTGTGCTATGTCAGCTGTGAAATAATAAATCAGTTCTGGCTATTAGGGTTTACTGAATAGTGCACACTGGCACATGTAGTCCTGCATTCATAATATGAAGATGCATGGTATGCAATACAAAGACTGGGATATTTAAACCATGATTTGTAAGCTCTGTCTCAGCATATATTTGAGAAACATGAATGTGCATGAAGGAATGATGCAGGGTGAGAAAATTAGATGGTATTTATTCTGCATTTCTACCATCGATAAGCTTATGAATTTCCATATTCAGCAATTAATTTGCATTTATTTCAACTATTCTGCAATATTGTAGAGTGATTAAGTACAGTCCTCCTTAAACTGAGGACGACCTTAATGAGAAAGAGGAAGGACTGGGCACAGGGATGAGGGAGTTAGAGGAGGGGCTACGTGAGCCCGAGACAGAAGAGGGTAGAAGGGAATAAAGAAAGGATTAATATACATTTGGCTCCATTGGTATTATTTGAGCCCCATTTATTTGTGGTCACAGGGCCTCGCCCCATCGTCCGATCCTTCTGTGTCCCTGGGGCAGGGGACACAACATTCACTAGAAGAGAAAACATACAGGTTTGCGAATGCTGGCAGTACAAGCCCTTTCTTGTTTCTTTATGAAGTCGACTAAATGAACATTGTTCAGTTGTTAAATTTTATCATGTATTATTTAAAATGTTGTGAAGATCCCAGTACTCACTGTGATTCAATGATGTTCACTTCTTTGCCTTTGACAATTTCTTTGTTAAATGTTAATGTTTGAGTCATTCTCACTACAAAAGTGCATCTAGTCCCAAAGCCCACAAAGGCTCCATTTAGCAACATAATCTTCCAAATCAACCAACTGAGTCACAAAGTAAACCCCCCCCCTCACATTTTCTGTATCACCTCAACTTTGTTAATCAAATTTAACAAGTTGCAGGGCCTTTAGAAATAATGACTTCAATCACATACCCTTCTCACACCTCTTCTTCTGTTTTGCGTCTCGAAGGTACAATTATAAAATCTACAGAAGATAATTTGTTTGGGCTCACATTACTTTATGATCTAGGTCAGCAGAAGTGGGAATTTGGTTGAATTGTGTCTTTTAGCTACTCGAAGGTATCCAATAGATAGAGTAGTCTTCAAACGTTGTCCTGTCTACGAGGGCATGCCGAAAAGACACCCCCAAACACATAAATGTATGTCATTTAGTTGCAGGGTTCATGCCCTGGGCCTGTGTCCATAATGTGCAGGCCCACATTGGCAATAAATTGTGATATAAATAAAAATACTTGAGCCTCAGCAGAATGACAATGCCGCTAAAACAAACACAAATAGAGCCCAGTAATAACTGTGATGGACAAATGCAAGAACATTTGACTTTGGCATCTGTTGAAAGGGGTTAACGCCTTTGTTTGTAGATTTGAAGATTCTATTCACATTATGCATGGTAGATATACTTATATATATATATATATATATATATATATATATCTCCACTGAAAAAACGTTGTTATGGGGCGTTATGGTTATGTTGGACTAATAAAAACCTATGAAATTAAAAAAGAAACGTTGTTAACGGGACGTCATGGTTTCAAGTAAAATCGAAAAAAAACCAGAAATTCGCCAGTTATGGTGAATTTAACAACCATAACTTGCGCCACCACCTAAGACTAACACCCAGGACATCAAAGATGACATCATACATGTCAATGATGACATCACATGTGAAATAAATTCTGGTGAGCGTTTCCAAAAATCTGATGCACTTCACGCTCTTCACCATCCAATCTCGCGCCTTGAAACATTTGTGTATAGGCGCGTCATAAATACCATATCATATCATATCATATCATAATCAGTGAACACGTCACATGTCCGCGGACATGACGCAAGCTGATTAACCAATCGGTGTCCTGTCCGTGGAGCGAACTAGGAAGTGTGTGCGCGGAGCGGACATAGATATCACTAATTTTTTGTGACCTACTTTTTGGTCATTTAAAAAAAAACGACTGGACGGATTTCACCAAAAGCACGCTTTTGGGACAAAGCCACTGCTCCTGCTGCAAATTTGGTGAAAATCCATCCAGCGGTTTGGGCTGTAGGTGTGAGCAAAGTTTTTCCCCCATTCAGTCTATGGGAAAAAAAGACATTTTGGGACCCCCCTATAACTCGCCCCCCCCCCCCCGGACCAAACCTCACCAAACTTTGCAAAATTCAGAGTGGGCCATATACTTTTTTTGCAAAGTTTGGTGAGGATTCGTCCAGGGAGAGAAAAGTTATAAGCCGCCCAAAAAGTGCTCTTCCTATGGAATTGACAACTTAACCATAACTACACAGCTACAGCTAACGTGGCTGTGTAATATATATATATATATATATATATATATATATATATATATATATATATATATATATATATAGGAGCATGAAATAGTGATGTTAGGTAAGAAAAGGGATGGGCCTCATTACATGTTTGGCGGTGCAGGAAAGAATTACAGCCACTTTTCCTGCACCGCCAAATTATACGTTAGGTGGTCAATACATCAATTTTCAGAGGAAAAGTAGGAGATTCACCTTATTGGAGGTAAGTTCTCCACTTCATCTCCAGAAATAGGTAGATGTACTGCATGGTAATTCCGCTCGTGGTAAACCGGCAAAAGTCCCCATGGAGGCCTATGGACTCCAAAAATGGGGAATTACCACCACTGGTAATCCCTCAGTAACTCCACAAGATCAAGTGGTGGTAACAGATATTGAATTTGGCAGTATTTTGCTGGATTTACCAGTGGAATGAAGCGAAAATCATACTGCCACATGTCTTTTCTGCATTACTACCTTAATCAGGCTTTTGCATTTTCACATTGTGCAGTTTCATTCAGGAGTGTACCAAACATCAACTCAGAGAGACAAATATAGAGGGCAGGCTGGAAATGTGGAAGGAATTATAAATTGTCTACCATATCAAAGTGGTTATGTACTGCAAAGAAGTATTTGTGAGAAACATGAAAACATATCAGATTGGTAGTGGAGAACAGTTGGGGTGGGTAAAAGTCGGTTATATGTCAGGTAGAGTGAAATGCTCCAGCTAAGGCCCCTCTTCGGTTCGCCTGTGGGTCAGTCTGCCTACGTGCATATGGAGTGATAATTGTGAGGTCTGTTTGGGGTTTGGGACAGATAGACATGTTCTGCTGGTGTTATTGATAGGAAAGATGAGCAAAGGTAGACTTGGATGTTACGTATTAAGCAGTGTAGGGTGTGGCCAACAGTTTCTCCCCCACGCTGGCTACTTAGGAGGACTTGCATATTGGAAATCTCTACTTTGTACCACTAGCCACTTTTCCTCAATGAGTAGGATGTGAGAGAGGAGAGCACTCTTCTGTGAAAACCTAGAGATGGGGACTCCTGTATCTGCTGCTGTTATGGGTGGTGCATTAAAGAGTGACAGACATAGAGAAAGCCATAGGTCCTTGCATCCTCTTGTGGCGAGAAGAAGGCGAGGTAAGGGGATTTGAACTGACCTATATGTAATTGAGAGACTTCTCAACAAGTAAGTTCTATCTTAAAGCTCATTTGTGGACGATTTAGTCACATGTCAAGCTTTGCATCACTTGATTGGCCCTACTCCAATCCTTTGAGGAACTGTCCTTTTCAGAAGTATATGTCTCACTCTAGGACAGTGTGCTCTGCCTGTGCTGTTAGAGAGAGCAATGTCTGGAACCATATGTATGGACTTGCCGGGTGGCAGTATTGCGAACAGGTAAGTACATTGCCCAGGACAGAGAGTTACCATTGAATGTTTTCAGGATGCACGAACAGCCAGGACCTACTGATACATTTCCTCGTGAGCTGCAAGGATAGATGGTAACTCACTTTTCAACTAACCTACAATGCAACTTGCAATAGGTTGCCATGTGTGAGATGCTCAATTTCAACTGCAAATGGTGATGTCCATGGTATTCATTGCAACTTGGCACTTTGTATTTGTGAAGGCTGCAATTGTGATTTGCACTGACTTTATATATGCACCATTCTTTCATAAATCTTGTCTCTGTTTTGTATTAATATTTTTTCTGCCTAGTATGCTTTAAACATAGTTGCTGTTTTTATGAAAATGAACAGAAATAAAACACATGGCAACATTTAAAATGTTTAATTTTTGTTTAAAAAAGTTGTTTATTTTTTTAGTTTGTAACATGATTTATCAAATAAAACAACTATCAGTCTCAGATTCGCTTCAACCAAAGACTTGCTTTACTATTCGATATCTGGTTGAATACTAAATTTGCGTTTTGGTACAGCCATAGTTATTTTGCTAACATTTAAGTGCACACTTCACAAGAGAAAACATGCATATGCTTGAACTATGGCAGGGATGACTTTGTTATCTTTGCACTTGATATAATGAATAAGAATTAGATGAGTAATGTCAACATGTATAATTAAAACATTTTGCGAAACTGCTGATACTACTGCTGATACTCACTTTGATGCAGTGAACTTTACTACTTTTCCTGTGATACAGCTTTCTAGTAAGTATCACTGATTGGGTGATTCGCAGTGCAACAGTGCCTCTGATGTCAAGCCTAAACACATCACAGTTTGTAATCTAATCTTTCATGACAACAAATTGAATCACAAAGGTGATTTTTAAGCGTATTCGCTTATTTTCATAATGCTTTCCAGACATACATCAAGGGTTTGCTTTTTTGTAGCACTTCAAAATGTTCATCACATCACACACAACAACCAGCTGCATGCACTTGCCAAACAATGACTACAAGAAGGTTTCCTTTTCACACCATTTCTTTTGTTATGCCTCTTGAGAGTACAGTATTACTTCAGAGCACTATCACAAGTTGGGCATTGAGGGTGTGGAATATCATAGAACATCCCTTTGATGGTCTTGATGCCAAAACAGGTGGATGTTGGTGATAAGTATGCTGCAGTAGGGCACGTAGGTTTCAGGCATGCACATGTGAGCATGTGGGCTGCAATTTGACATACAATATGATGAAGGGCTTCAATATACCTTTGGCACAGACAAGTAGTATGACCACCAACTTGAATAGAGGGTGTTTGGCTCTGTGCATGTTGATGTGACTTTCTAGGTACCCTCAATCAGTGGCACACAATACACGATGCTCTCTCTATCTAGCCAGTACAGAATGATCAAATGGTGGCCTGCCAGTCATTGCCGGATTATCCATTAGGCCAAGTAGGCAATGGCCTATGGGCCCCACTCCTTTTAGGGGCCTCGTGACAATGGATCAAAATAAAGCGGTGCAGAAAATTAAAAACATATTAGGAGATTATTTGCAAGGGGGGCCTGACATTTCGACTTCATACAGGCCTCCACAGGGTTTAATCCTGCACTGCTGCCAGTGCCTATATGGATGCCTGACCATGGGTATGAGTGGCATCTGCATCCTCCTCCTCCTTTCTGGTATTAGTACCCGGCGAGAGTCAACCAGAATGTAAAACATATTCTGAGTGTCTCTCGCCGGGTCGTTACCCGGCCGGGAATTCCTTGGCTGGGATTCCACGGCCATTGTTCCCTGCAGGGGCGTGGCAACCCCTCAGCCAATGAGAAGGCTTGAAGCAGGGCCCTCCCTGCTCCGAGCCTCCACACGGCTAGAGACTGCCATCGTCCCCTGCCGGGGACTCAGGTACGTTTTCTTTTCGTTTTATTCTTAACACCCTCCCAACCCCACTTACCTTCTTATCTTCATTTTTCTGGGAGCGGACGCGCTGGGAACAGAAGTGTTCCCAGCACATACGCTCCCGATGGCCGCCATGGAAAGGGAAAACGGACTCTGTTTTCCCTTCCCTGGTGGCCATTTTCTGTGTCATTTTTCTTTTTTTCTTTTTTTCTGCTCCGAAACGCTGCAGCGCTTCGGGACAGAAAAAGTTGCTTTTAGTACCCCAGTCTTACAGTTTTGCAGGGCCTATAACTATGGGCCCCGGGGCATTACCTGACTCGGTAATGCCCCCGCCGCTCGGGGACTATTGCTTAGTTCATGTACAAATGACTAACAATTATAATTAAATTAACAAATATCAGTCACCAAACACATATAATGATCTACCTATTGTCAAACTATCAAATGTGTATACAACCAACCCACATATTTTGAAAGGGTGTTTTATCTTTAATTGTTTAAAAATATTTAAAATATTTTCAAACAGATGAAGAAGTGATTCAAGTGTCTAGAAGATTCACAAAGGAAGCATGACAACAAGGACCCACTAATCTGATTATGGATTCCTCGATAGAAGTAAAAGAAATAATGATGAATATACAAAAAGATATGCAAGCAATGAAAAAGGACACTGAACATTTAAAACTAATCATGGAGAGTAAAAAATGCAGCAAATGTGTCTACAGAACAAGATATATCATGTATTTCAACTGAAATTGAAAGAAAACCCATAACCACACCCCCTCCCAAATAAACTTGTTTTCATCAAACTGTGTTTGAATTTTTATCCCTTTCAAATATGTACACCTATATGCATTATTGTTGATTCAAAAGTGTTTCAAATGTTACACTAACTGTTTGCAAACTCTACAATCAATACATATTTAAAAAATGTCCAAAATTTAATTAAATATATATATATATATCCTAAGCCGGGGCTACCAAAATATCCAATCATGCTACGCCATCGAAATCACGCCTGGGACAGCCCCTCCGCCGGTTACTCGCGTCTCCAACTGCCGATGGCTCATTGGGCTGGATCTTAGCCGCGGCTATACATCTATGTTTAAACAAAAAAAATTGATTTCCTTCTACCTGAAAAAAAAGAAAACAGAATCAGTTCAATGACACACACACTTTAATAAACACAATTTAATACACACATTTTTATGAACCTCATATTTAATATGCAGTGCATCACTCATATGCACTATATAACAGATACTACATTATTGCATAGTACACTGTTGTTCTCTTTGCACATACTAATCATTGGGTCATTGGGAGAAACAATCCAAACTGGATTAAAAAAAACCCATACAACAATATAAAAAAATATTTTTAAAAAACCACTACAAAAAACAAACAGGAATATATAAACTGGGTGAAAGTAAACACAGAACTTTACACTGGTAGCATGCAGAACAAATTATGAGAAGATTAAGAAAACCTAGAGAACAAGAGAAAATAGGGTAGTATAAGTAAACTTGGAGAACAAGAGAAAAAAGGGCAGTAAAAATAAACGTAGATAACAAGTCATCAAAAAAATATAGTTTATCAAACTACTTTTATTTTACTTTTTCATTTTTGACAGCATTGTCTTTTTCATGTTGTAATTGTCATTGTTTTATATTTTGCTCCGTACTAAAACATTCCAACTTGTCTGAACATGAGAGCACAACAACTGACAACATCATCATTTGGACCAGCAACCCACATAAATGAAAGAAATAGCATACAGTTGGTGCTTCTTCAAAATCAAGGAACCCTGTGCAAAAAAAGAGGCAGAGGAGATACTCTTCACCTTCTATAATAAAACTCTAAACCATGTTCTAATGTTCCATCGCAAAGTCTAGGAAGATCAATAATGATTAATCCATCATAAAAGAAAAATGCATGGGTCCCATTCCTTACATAGACGGAGATCAGCAGCACTTGCAGCACCTCAATGCAACAATGTCAACAGCGGTATCAAATGCACAGACTCCTCTTTTACTGACTCCTGATCTTTCCATGATGCAAATCATGTGTAAATGATGTAAAATCATTACAAAGGCTGGAAAGATCACTAAGAAAGCTTTCCATACATCTGTTGCTTCCATCTCCAGCAATACCACTTTCTTTTGAATATAGGTTGACCTTTCACAGGAGTTAATTGTTCACCATCTAGTGCAAATCCACTGGGATGATGATAACAATTCAACTACAAGAAAATACAAAACTAAGCACATTACAAAAATAAACTTGCACAACACCACCAATTGAATTACCTCACACAACACTCCAAACCCCTAAATGTAATGCCTAGATCAAAATACATTAGAAGTACAAGAGCTACAATCAAAGAAACCGTCAGCCTTAATAACAAATGCAAAAGCTACATGTCCACATTTTCAAACTTAAAAATAGAGTAAAACATATTTGCCACTCAAACACAGCAAATGAATAAAATAATAATGAACAATATCTGATAGCAATGACCACTACAACTAGCACACACAACACTGCAAATAAGCCTTCAAATCTGTAAATACAGAGTCACAGATACTTTCACATCAGCCACACCCCTGGCATGTGCACAGTCAGAATTCAGGAATCAAAAGGACAAAACCGGCAAAACATTGTGGCTTTTATATTTTCCAAAACAAACACCAAAAAAGAAGACTATGTACCAATAAAACTACTAAGATGGCTGACACATTTTCAGCACAACCTATCACTGAGCCCTACACAAATCCAAAAGAAACAACACCCAATAACAAACAATGAATATGACTCAAACACACCTAGCATCTTTCATAGCCGCAGCTATTTGATGCAGATACAGATATTGATTTGTACCCGCAGCTACACGCACATTTTCCTGCAAGCCCCAAATAAAAGTAAATTGGCTTTCAAAACTTCAAATCAAATAAGTGAACAACTAAGTACATAAAATAACACACACAAATAAAATTATGTACTGTATCATGCACATTAACATATGATTACTGCACAGACAGAAGATTTATATTTATAGATGCAGCTTTAAATATACCCATAGCTTCATCCATGACAAATGAAATACCAGATAGTATCGACACACCTATGAATGTGCTTTTGATAGATGCAACTATACAAGAGCCCCTCCTACACACCTGCTGGTAGCCGCGGCTATTCGCAAAAAAATCGAATTCAAAATTGCATTTACACTGCAACAAACTCTAAAAACTGTCCCCAACATACCTACCAGCCCCCCCCACAAACACCCTCCCACTGCCTCCACTCCTCAGAGTCCTCCTCCACTCCCCTCGGCATCTTATAATCCCACAAAACACTCAATACATATAAGATGCCACCCCACCTTAAAATTCCGGGTAGCCACAGCTACTCCACGTCCACAAACACATGACGTGTCACTCGCTCATACATATTTGCGGCTATAATGGGGGAGGTGTAGCACCATCAACCAATTAAAAAGTACAATACACACACACATCATATATACCCTGCTCATACAAACTACTTGAAATTCAAACTAGGAATCATTTTCCTGGAAAGAGAGAAATACTGCAGATATCGTGGCTGGTTTGAAAACTGTGTGGCTAATTGGGGACACTTGGTTGTTTTGGTTGCTGGCTTTGTGAGAAACTAAATATTAACATGGACCTGGGTTTGACAGATTTTACCATTAAATGGTTTGGATTGCGGGGAATGAGTTGGTTCCAGGTTTTTCCAAAATTGTTAAGTCTGAAAAGTACAGAGCACCCACACGTCAAACTAGTTCATTGTGGAGGCAAAGATTTGGGGAATGTACAAGGGGTGTCCCTTACTTTAATGAAAGAAGACATGGGAAAACTAATGGAACTATTTCCTCACACTATCTTTATCTTTTCCAATCTCACTCAGAGGCAAAAATAGAGATGGACCAACAGATTTAATGGTAACATTGAGAAATCCCAGAGAAATGTTAATAAAGCAGTTTCAGCATTCATGAAAGACCACAACCAATTATGGATTGCGAACAACAACATACAGTTCTATATGAGCAATTTCTATAGACATGACGGAGTACACCTAACCGATGAAGGAAATGCAGTGTTCCTTCATAACATCAAAACAGTACTGCTAATGTTCTACACTCAGTGTACCCCAAAACGGTCCTTTTATGGACTACTCATCATACATAAATACACAAATACAATAAATAATAACTAAAACATTTTGTTATTATACCCGCAGCTACAGTTCATTAACTTTTACCGTAGCCCCGGCTACAACAATTCAGTTAAAAGGGAGACTAACTTCAAATTTTATACCACAATCCAACTTAAATGATGAATACAGAACAACACTACTTGTGTGCTAATGTAAACTAACTGAAAAATAAGAAGCATGAAAAAAAATACATAACAGTAAACTAGATAGGCCATAAGTGAGGATACACAATCTAAAATTGTGTGGTGCATCTAAAACTAGACTACAATTGCTCCTTTTTATATTACTTTTGTTAAACTATTTTCTTCTATCTTTCTCCAAAGTCTCACATGCTGGAAAGTCTGAAAACACACATCCAAAATAAAAAAGACTCTCTAATACCTGCCAAATCACTGACCATGGCAAAGGCCAGTGATTTTTCATCCCCAACGTCACTATACCTAAATAAAGTACTTTAAAAAAAAGCACTGACACCCCAAACTATATAGCTGGCGGATATCTAACTACACATACCCTCGGCTATCTGTAGTCCTTTGTAGCCCCGGATATAGGCGCAAATATCAGCAAAATGGGCAGAAAAGAATTCTTTCCTGCACCTCACCATGTGCCCCCCCCCCCTCATCTGTGCCAGCTTCTCCCACGGGATGGTCTCCTCACCTTTCCTGCCCTCACTCTTTCACCTCAGAGCACACGCTGCTTCTGTGACGCAGTTTGCTTTGAGATGTCGGCTACTCTCGGGTATAGCCGAGGGTATAGAATGCTTTGTGTTGCAAACTCGGTCCCTAAACCCTCTCCAAATCCCAAATTTCACTCAGTGCTTTCTAGCCATCCCCCCACCTCTACCCTGACGGCATTTGTAATTTGTGTACCCGCAAATAGCTTTTTACTGCATTTAATTTTCCCATAACCTCGGTTACAGCCTTGATTATCTTCACATCGAGAGAAAAACAAGACGTTGGTCGTTTCATTTCTGAAAAACATGATCCTGCAAGCACCAATTTTTGGAGAAGGGGGAACCACCTTTGGTGTCAAATTTTAAAATAACCACAGGACGGAAAAACCCCAAACCAAGCATGGCGTGCAAGTCACTGCTTTGTGCCCAAGTTGTTTCAGACCTGATCCAAATCCATCCAGCATTTTGGGCTTTTCAATTTGGCAAAAATTGACCTTTTTTGTCTATGGGGAAAATGAATGGAAAGTAAGCAGCACTTTTGGGAAAAACATTTTTTTACACTTAATAACTTTTTGATTTTTTAACGAAACTTTGCCGTCTGGGGGGCCCACAGACCTTTAATCACTTACGTAATTTCGGCAAAATCCGTTACTCGAATCAAAAGTTATTAACAATAGAATTTTGAGGGGTTCCTATGTTTCTTCGACTCACCTTAACTAGAGGGCGGCTTTCCCGCCCTATAATATATAGATAACAAAATAAACAAATAAATCTGATTGGCAAGACACAAGTGTCACAGTCTCCTACTAGAATCGCCTTAATGACAGCTAACTGCAACTATTTTCCTTATGTATTTTGTTTCGATGACCGCAAGTTTTAAGACTTAATTTCTCCCAGGAGTTCATTCTTCCGGCTTTCACTAGACCTTGGATACGTTTTGGAAGGGACATCTCTCATTTCACAACACTGTGCAATTGTGCTGCAAAACATATGTGCGTGTTTCCTTAAGTCCATGAAATAAACTGATAGGCTCAAGAAGCCATGGATATAGCGAACGTTGCACTTTACTAGTGCCACATAACATAGATCTAAAACCACATTTTATATCTTGCATGGTGAGACATTAAGAAATCAGCGTGGCATCTTAATTTGTGATGTTATACCACAGGGTTGATCATTTATTTAACGCACACTTAGTACTGTGGGCGATTCAAGTCACCAGTTCAAAGAAAATGCAGCTTTTATTGTCTTCTCCCCCTTTAAGGCATCACTCCCCCATTCTCTCACTTCCAGCGAGTTTAAAGGTAAGTTCAGGAGAGCAGCAGAAATGATCCACACCATCAGTTCGGTACTTTATTTAACTTTTTGATCACCAGTCATGCAATTCCATTCCAGGATTTGTGGAAAAGGAAATGCAATTAATACACTGTGCCAAGGTTTTTTCAGTAAAGTTCAAGTGTTTGTTTCGTCAATTGTCTTGGTGTGTGATATTTTACATTGTGTTGTGAAAGTGACTTCTAATGGGCAAGAATTGAAGGAACTTATAAAATAAACTGTGTTATTTCACAACCCGTTTCTCTTAACAGAAAGCAACACTGAGGCCTGCAAGTTACAGAAGTCTTCACAGTGGCTGCTTAACATACCTTGCTAGCTTATCCATGTGTTGTTTTGTTGCCTGATGGTTGCATAGATCCCTGATACAAGTGCTCAATCCACTGAGCTATTTAATCTCAGGGGCACCCCTACTCTGCGGGTTACACATAGATTGCTTCGCTGCCACAGCTGCTCTGCCCAAAGAGTGATCTAAAATACCTTGAAACCTGTCTCAAACTTCACCCTAGATGCTTTAAGCCCTCTTCCCTGCCCAGTGACAAACAACCACAGACAACTATCCCTTCCCTCCAACTCTACCAAGAACCCTGCATTCTACACCATCATCAGCTCAACTTCTTCTCCAACTGAGTCTTTGCCCTTGCATTTCGGTTATACTGTTCATTCATTGCTAAATGGATGTTTATGGAAATAACGGTCAAAAGGACCATGTAGTATGCCTGCTCATTTGCAGGCCTTCTGCAACACAATACATGCTACTTAGTCCATAAACCTGACTTTATTTTAACATAATAAATGTGGAGATATGAGAAATTAAACCTGTCCCACTGTAGGGTCCAGACCGTGAACAATTAAATGGAAAACGGGGGTGAATCGTACTAGGACACCTCAGATTACAGCAACCTGACAGGAATGTCCCCTGAAACTCCTTAGACACCATTTTATGGGATTATTTTTGTCTGGAGGATTTGGAAAATTGTGTCCTTTCCTACTATGTTTTTCATCTCCTTTGTCCTATGACTCTTTCAGTCTCGCACACACTATGACGAAGGCTGGGTACCTGAAGACCACGAACATACTTTATGTTATTCACTTTATATCAATAACTTGCTGTGAAACTGAAAACAATGACTCCAAAATTGTTGCATTGCTAATTAAGAAAATTGGCATTAGTAAAATCTTCTAATTAATTAAAAACAAATATGTCTTGCATAAACTCTTCAGGCTTCTCTGATTGGAGGTGGCTGGGAGCCAAACTTATACACTTACTATGTGTACATCTTGTTAATGCTGGGTTGCCAAGTGGCAAGAGAAGAGCACCAGAAGACCAGTACACTTCATCCATTATGGTGAAAGGCACTCAACTAAACCTACTCCTTTCGGGACTGCTTGGAGTGCGCTATTGTCACAGTGAGAGGGCAGTAGGGTGATGCATATGTCGCACTCGGTTTTCAGCTTGGCATCGCTACAATTATTAGAAGTCGGGGCTCGGACAAAGTCAGGTGTTACACTTAGCTTCACATATTTAAGTGCATCCTACCAGTGCTGGACATGATCAACAAGATTGATTCTGACAGAGCACTCATTCTCTACAGACTTGATTATTGCAACAACCTTTGCCTGTGATTTACAAAGAAGATGCACCAATCACCACTCATTCGGAACAGCGGTCAGAATGACTATTAGCCTTAAAGCTAGAGACCATAAAACTCACAGCCCGATCGTGCTCCATTGACTCCCACTGGCACAAAGAATTGAATTCCAAACACTATGCATTGCTCATAGAGCCCTCTCGAACCAAGGTCCTGGATATTCATTCCAAGGCCATGTAAATAACACACAACAAGAAAAGTCATCTCCCCAGCCAGCATGAAACTGTACAACCACAGTCAAGAAACTGTGGCCTTGGGGAAGATCCTTAGCATGCCAAGGTCCTAAAACTGGAATAAGCTACCCACATCCATGAGAACAGTAAAAGACCATAAGAAATTCTGGTCTTCTTAACTCAACAATTTAAATGTGCTAAAGTCATGCAAGTTATACACAGTGTTCATTGTTATTACTCTTGTTACAGGTTATGGCACTCAGACAACGAGGAAATGTGTTATTGCACCATGAATTGTTATTGTACACCAATTACGCTTCTGCTCTTATGCCAGACTATGGTGCACAAGCATTGTGAATGCTTATTTTGACTCCTCCTTTCAATTCTCCCTTCCCCCCCTTCAACTCCGACCCCTTTATTCTCTATCACGAGCCCATGTTTTTACTCTTGATGCCATGAAGCAGCATTGTCCGCAATAGGCACGTATAAATACCAAATAAATTAGTAAATAAAGTAATGAGTACATCTATCTCATTGTTGTCCTCTCTGCAGTATTTGAAACGATTGATCAACTTTCTCTTGACCTCATGCCCCCTAATTGTGTCTTCCAGGACACCACCCTTACTTGGGTAGTATCCCCCCTGACAATAGCTCCTTCTCCATCTCCTGGAACTTTGAAACGTCCTCTCCTACCCCCATTCATGCCATTATCCCTCAAGGTTACGTCCCCCCCCCACACTATTCACCCTCTCTCAGCCAATCCATAACCTCCCTTGGTTTCTCATGCCAACATTAACATTTTCCCCTACCACTCCTGTGCCCTACAACTATCCTCTACCGTCCCCAATTGTCCCTCTGCTATTACTTCCCTCTGCATCCCCTTCTAGGTCACTACATCCTCTGCCATTGCAGCGCCAGGCCCAGCAAAACCACTAACTTTTCAGAGGTGCCTTAGTCAAGACCTCTTTACATTAAATTACATAAAATTAATCACTGAGTGTCTGCATTGCCTGGTGCTCAACCTTTATTCTATTCTTTTCTTTTTTTATGTTAAGTTTATTTGTTAACAATAAAACATAATTGCCCTTAGTGATGTCACAACATACATCAATAAATAATCACCTAGACTAAGAATAGATTAAGATCCCATAAAAACATTAAGGATCTGTCTCTTTTGGATCAATGCAACAATATATATTTAACAATGGCCGGTCCACACGAAAACTATTAGACACTAAATAACTAATGTCTGCCTTCATATAGCGTGTCTGTGACTTAATAAACAAACACTTAGGCAATAGTATCAATTGGGTCAGCGGAACTGGAATAATCAGGCAGATAATTACATAAATCCTCAATTCTCTATGACTAGCATTTTAGGCAGATCCACAGATGCACTTTTCCCATTTGTAAGTGAATTCTGCCAAGCCCAATACATCCATTCTCATTCTTATGATACCTTTTCTTACACAAGTGACACACCTATTTTGAGGTATTTATCTCGAAGCCCAGGGATCTCAGTCTCCCTCATGAACGTAATGCTGCAGTCTGCTCCCAGTCCACGAACACTTGCTTACAACCGTGTTCTTAATTTCTAATGAATTACATTCTGTACTCAGCAGAGCAGGACATTCTATGACCTAGCATTAAAAAAATAAGATTTTGCCACACAAAATCATGTGTATTGACATCTGGCTAGAGTTAGGCATCTGTCTTTAAATATATTTGTTAAATTAGAATTCTGTTTTTTATGCCAATCATTTTTTTTAAATAATATTTGATTTGGGTTTATGATTTCAGAAAATCTAGATTTCCTAATCCCTGTCTCTAACCTACATTCTGTCTCTGGGGTACACAGCAGTCCACAAAGAGCTGCCTAATTTGGAAGTTGTTTATTTGTTTCAAGTAACTGTCATGTCAGGACCCAACTATCAGGTGAGGTTAGTTCACCAGATCGTTAACAGCAGTTTTGCAGAGTGAATACATACAAGAAGAAAATACAATCCCTCTGCAATCCAAAACGGTATTACCAAACCCCTTTATCAACTGGTCTTTTTACCTTTTCAGCATATTGACTTCAATAGAACAAGTGTAAGATTTCATGATCTCACTAGGCGGGATTTCAGTCTTCCCCAATTAACAGAACGGCTAGCTTTGTACAGCCAGGAAATCTCAGACACCCGAGGTCATTGTGAAGTGTTCAAGAGATAACAAACACAGATTTGTATCTATAACACAATTAAGCCTTTTACTCCACTAACAATATTTATTTGAAGTAACATAATCTTTGTGACTTAATGTACTTCCTGTGGCGTAAGCATTTGTCTAAATAGTTTGCTAGGATAGCGGAATACAAATGTTTGAATAAATACATTGCTAGTTGTGAAGTTTGTCTTCGCCATGCCACCGACAGACACATAATTCAATATGGATTCCTTTGCTCGGGTACAGCAGCCCTAATGTTAAATATAAAGGCCTAGTCTTTCTTTGCTCTTTATACTTACATTTAAATGTACTTACAATTATAGTTCACACCAACATTTCTAAGCCTTCATTTGCATATATTTGCCTTTTTCCTCCACATTACTCTTCCACCATATTTATGTAACGCTCACCTGACTCCCACGGAGGCGCTGGCCTGGTTTGCGCTGCTGTGACCTCTTCTAAGGTGATGCGCAGGGTTCGGAAGACAGACTGGACCGGGCCCCCCAAATCTTGACTGTCTGGCTCGCAGAGGTACCCTTCTGTAGGCGAAAATAGGGGATTAACTGTCTGCGGGGTAATGCAATCGGCCTCCCACTTTCCCCTCTCACCCTCCTCGAAACCCTTCTGTGATTCCCCGTAGCGTCTCACCTTAGGGTCTGGAAGGACGAGCTCTCCATCCTGCTTCTGATGCAGGGGCGCGTTGGTATCCAGTTACTTCACTGGATTTTCGGATTGGTGAGAACCAAACTTGCTTGGCTTCCAGGTAAGTTTTTTGATGAGAGATTCCCCTTGTGTCCATGCATTAATGCGCTAATGCTAGTGTCTTTTTCCCCATAGGGGCCGGGGTACGGAATGCCGGGGAAAAGGCACCGACCCGAGATGAAAGGTGAAATCCTTGTAGAAATCAGGTAAGTCTTTAATGAGCGTTTTGGTAATGTCTTTCATTCGCTCATTAACGCTGATGTCTCTTTTTTCCCCTTAGGGTCCGGGGTCCGGAAATGCCAGGATGCGGCGCGGACCCAAAATGAAGAGGGAATGAACCAACTGGTAAGTCTTAATAACATGGATATTTAGCTTTCCTTATTCCCTTCTCTCTCTCACCTTTTGTTCTTGTCTTTTTCTCCCTAGGCGCTGGGGCGTGACTGCGAATCCGGATGATCGCTGCTGAACATGGAGGCGCCCTGTAAAGGTGAGTGGAATGCGGCGCTGCAGCGATCGACGCAATGTGCTTTTAAATAAAAGTCTTCCTTTTCAGGATTGTCGGCGAGATGTCTCCGGGATGCGGATTTAGCAGGTAAGGACTTTTCCTTCTTCTGTTCTCTTCTTCTCTTCCTTTGCAGGTGATCCAGGATGCTGGCAGGCGTGGCAGAAGTCAGGATGCAGGAGCAGACACGGTGAGCGTCCAGCTGCTAGATGCAGAACAACGCGAAGCACGTGTGGCTGTTCGGGTGGGGTTTAAATAGCCTTGGAAGAAGTTCCAGGTATGTATCCTTCCACCAATCAGGTATGTATCCTTCCCCGACCACGCCCGGATGGTAAATTAGTCCCACAGGTAAAGTAGTTCCTTTCAGGCCTCAAGGAGGCCGGGATCCTGCAGCATGGTCTGCATCAGGTAAGTGCACCCAAGCACTCTCATAATGAGCCTGGCGCCTATGGCGCCAGGACTGATGTCTTTTATGAGCCTGGCGCCATAGGTGCCAGGACACTGTCCAAAGGGCCCCTATATGGGGTTGCTGGGTCCTTCCTTGGGGACTGGATGTCCGCTTTCGGGGATGCAGGGCTTGAACCGGCTCCACGGGAGCGGGCATCATGACAATTTATGCTCCATAAAGTACAACACTATTAATTGTGGAGTCATATTTACAAAGATATTGCTTTAGTCTTTGAGGTCCAAATATATAATATAAAAATGAATCAGGCCACCCAGTATGATCTGGATAAATGTATGCTAGATAGGTGTAATGATCTCCACTCTTTACGAGCATGCAACATCTATTTGGACTTGTGCATGTCTCGATCAAAACAAATAACCTTAATCTTATTCAAATGTATTCAAAGGTGATGAGCTCAGAAGAAATCACCTGGCAGTCATCCCAATGCAGGTGGTATATCTAAAATTGCCATATCCTGCATATAAACAGTGATCTATATAGGCATGCCTTCCAGATTCACTGCTGTTGTCTAAATCAGTCAAAAAGAGGGTGGTGTTGGGAGTGTGAATCGGGCAGCATTGTCTTACTCCTATTAACATCAAACCTCTCAGATGATTCCTTAACCTTTGTGACTCGGACTGTGACATTTGTTCAGTAATAGAGTTTCTGTACTAACGTAAACAGTCCATCAGAACACCTGTTTGTCAAAAGTGTCCAAAATGTTAGCCAGACCCAGGGTCGGATTGGCCCCTCGGCCTTTCGGCCCGTGGCCGGGCCGAAATCGGCCCTGGGGAGTGGGGGCCGTTTTCTGGCCATGCCTGGGCCGGTTTGGAAGTAAAATAAAGTTGAAAAAGAATATTTTGTTTTCACCTTTTTTTTCCTTTCAAAAAGCCTTTCATCCTTCTTAGGTCGATAAATGAGTACCAACACAGGTTGGGTGAAATTGTACGCATATTTGTTCTATAAAAAAGAACTTAAGTGTAAGTGCTATACAATAACATATTATCATTTGGCCTTGGACGTCTGCTTGGAGTCACAGTAATTGAGTGTACTTAGGACCAATGCTATTTGATGGCACTTCCTGTTTTGTCAAGGGGTGAAAGGTCGTGTTTCAATGCTTCCCGAGATGTCACTTTGGGGTGTGGTCAAATGACATCACTTCGGGTGATGTCAACAGAGGTCAAGGGTCGTGAGGCGAGGGTGGCCCACTTTTTTGAGGCGAGGAGTGGGCCACTTTTTTTTGGGTGCCCGGGCCTATTACTTGTCCCAGTCCGACCCTGGCCAGACCTGCTCTAGCGCTGTACAAAGAAAACTCTAATCCTCCCCCAGACTCATGTGCTCATTGAACCGCTCAGCTGAACTCTTCAAAATCCTAAATGAACTTTCCATAGTAAACTCTATCTCATCCACAGATCATCATTACCAAGAACTTTGGCCAGCTAGTCACAAATCATTTGAAGACCATGACAGAAACATAAAGCACAACATCTTGGCCAACCCCACATCCTCAGTTTCCGCCCCTCCGCTGCCCCTCTTTTCACTGCATCCCTGCTCTCTCCTTCTCCAATGTGGCTGATGAAGACATCATTCCAACTATATGCTCCTTCAAAACCAATGATGGTGCCGGTAGTTTGTGTCAGGTGTGACTCTGCATTATACAGAGCAGGGGTCCACTATTTTATTAGGGTACTTCCTTTAGAATGCACATAAAGACCAGGACTAAGTATGATGTATTAGAGGTTTTTGTATATTTTTAACTAGTCGAAATACACAGTTCAGCTAATGGCCACCTCCTTTGACCAGGAAAACAAAGAGCCTCATTATGAGTCAGACAGCTATGGTAACAAAATCGCTATTTGCAACTACCACCTGTGTGTACTTAACATATGATACAGAGTAAGATACGACAAGCGCAAATATTGACTGTGGAAAGGTTTAACTTAACACATGGAGTATTTGGCCAACACCAAAAAGATAACACATGTGGAAGTTATCACACATTTATGAGTCTGAAAACCATCTAAACAACACCAGAAATACCCCAAACATTTACCCCCTGCAATTTGGTGGTCATGATAACTGCTTGGTGAGGCCAAATGATACGGCAGACTGTAATTTTCTGCAGGACAGAAAAGGCTTACACCACAATGCAAATCACAATGCAACCAGGTACATCCATGTCTCTTCACATCCCTTGATCTTGCTGAAGCAAACAGACATCAGCAGATCTTGTGTGAGAAGGACATATTTAAGCAATATGCCCCGAGCAGCGTGGGCATTACGAGTCAGATAATGCCCCGGGGCCCATACTTATAGGCCCGCGAAGCGAGGGCCTTAACGAAGGCCCCCAGGCATTACCAGACTCGGTAATGCCCCCGCTGCGAGGGACATATTGCTATTAGTACCCCGGCCTGCAAGACCGGGGTACTAATAGCATTCTTTTCTGTTCCAAAATGCTGCAGTGTTTCGGAACAGAAAAGAAAAAGAAAAATGTCCAAGGAAATGGCCACCGGGAAAGGGAAAATGGAGTCTGTTTTCCCTTTCCATGGCGGATGCGCTGGGCACAGAAGTGTTCCCAGCGCGTTCACTCCCGAAAAAGAAGAAAGCAGAAGGTAAGTGGGGTTGGGAGGGCGGGAAGGGGGGAGGAAAAACAAAACAAAAAATCACATATCTGAATCCCCGGCGGGGGACGAGGGGCTGCCACGCCCCCCACTGGGGACAAAGGAGTGGAATCCAAGGGATTTCCGGCTGACTAATGCCCCGGCGAGGGCCAATCAGAATGGTTCTTTCATTCTGATTCTCCCTCGCCGGGTCCTAATATATAGAATGTACTTACAAAATCCTCATTGTGGTGTATCTTCTTCTGGAGCATTGTTTTGAGTGTCTTTATTTCTAATCTCATCTTCTGCAGGCCATTCCATGTATTGTTCCATTGTTCCAGTGGTACGGAGAAATACTTCTTGTCAGTTCAGGGTTAGAATTTGGAATGGAGGAAGATTAATGAGGAGAGAAGGTGGCATGTTTTTGTTTGCTTTGTGATTGGTTGTTCATTGTTTGTGTGGTGAGTGGCTGCCAATAGGAAATCAAGTAGCACAGATGCTGTTGAATAGTATAGAGCCTTTGAGAGAATGTATTTTGTTTGAGTGATGTTTATATATGCCAATAAAATTGTAAATGGGTGAGGTGCACCCTTAGGAAACAGTGCTGTTTTGGGGTATATTTATTGTTGTATTTCATATTTGCAACATGGAGCCAATTCCAGAAGGAAAGGAATGTCTTTCTTCAGAAGGTTGTGGAAAGTTTTTGGAGAATAGGGTTAATAGTGATGTTAATAGTGATGTTGAGGACATAGGTGATGAGTTCTCAAAGCATTGGCTTACAAGGTTTTTTTGGTTTTATAATATTATATTAGATGGAGTGTTTTAAATGAGAAGTATTTGCTGTGATTGTGGAGATATATTTTTTACAGGGAGCACAAGTTTATTTCTCTTTGAAAGAAGAAAAGTAATTAATCATCTAAAGAAAGAGCACAGACAAGTTTTTCAAAATGTTTTGAATCATCATAGAGGTCAAGATTATTTCTCTGATTGAATATGTTGGTGATGTGGTGGTAGAAGAACCCGAAGGCGTTTTTAAAATGCATTTGTTGTCCTTTTTTAAAATAGTCACGGCTGCGGTAAGAGCCAATGAAATGTTGTGCCCTGTCAGGCGTATTGCAGCCGCGGTACCGACCACAGGATAGGCCATAGTCGTGGGTATGAGCGGGCAAATGGCACATTGTGTATTTTTGGTGGGTGCACCTGAGGCTATAACTGTCTCGCCCTAGCCGCGGGTATGAACACACCAAACGCATGTTAAAGTCTTTGAAATCCGTGGGTACGAGCAGGCAAATGGCACGTCATGTATTTTTGGCGGATGCAGCCGAGGCTATAACTGGCGCACCCTAGCCGGGGGTATGAATGCACCAATCGCATGTTGCAGCCTTAGATTGCCGTGGGTATCAACCACAGGATAGCCGTGGGTATGGGCCGGCAAATGGCACGCCGTCTATTTTTGGCAGCCACAGCCGCGACTATCGCTATTGCTTCGCTATACCTGCGACTACAGCCGGTTGTATTTTGGTGCAGTGATCATATTATATCATGGATGTTTTAGCTCAGATTTGTACATGTGTTTCTGTTTGGATGTTGTCACATGATTGCCAATGCAAATTGATTTTGAAATGTTTCTGATATGTGTTTTTGAGCGCATTAGAAAAATGTTTGCGTAGCCGCGGCTATAGGTGGGTTTTCGTTGTGTAGCTGGGGTTATAGCTACGGGTATGTTATAGGGAAACATTAGGAAGAAAATTAAAAAAAATATATGTAGTGTGTAAATATTGTGTAAACTATTCTTTGAAGTATTGTGTTGGGGTTTATTGATTGATATAGCTTGTGATAGAAATGTGTTTGTCATTTTACTTGTTTGCTTTCTAAAGTCCTCTTTTTGTGCTATTGAATTGTGAAAGCTATGAAAGTGACATTTGTGTGAACTTTTCACAGTTTGATTTTAAAACTCAGAGTGTGCACATGTTCTGTGTTTGGCTCTGGTGAAGATCTATTCATTATTTGGATCGGCTGAAGGTGAGTGATAGTGTGTTTTATATACTTTATGTACAGTTTTAATTATTGTATTTGTAAGATAATTGAAGTATGTTTGGGTGTCTCATTTGGTCAAGTTAATAGGTTTTGTCTGCAGAGTAGGGTTTTCTATATTTTACTTCAGTGCTTTTAGGAGAGTGATGAAGCAGTATGACATGGTGTGCTATGCTTATGTTTGCCAGAAAATATACTTGCAAAAAAAAGTTGTTTCTTAGTGACATTGGAAGATATGATTTGAATGAGGGTGCATAAGAAATCCTAGTGTGAACCAAGCAACATAACCCTACTCTTGACAACTATTGTGGCTGTTTGTGTGCTTTGAAGTTGGATATTAAGCTGTTTTTTGTGACCCTGTATTGATGATTTTCTACTGTGTTAGAATTGTGGAAGTGTGAAATTACAATGTGAAGAAGATGAAGCTATAGTGGCAAAGTGGGTAGGGTTTCATAGCATATGGGACATGTTTGTATATTGCAGGACTTTCACTGTCATGTAATTGTTGGTAGTAATTTTGAATAATGATTTGTCATTTTTCCAATTTGCGTGCAAACAATGTGCTTTGGCAGTGCAGGAAAATATTTGGGTTCCATGCTATGTAATACAATATGTTGTTATGGAATGCACTGACATAGAGAGATGTAAAATGAATGGGGGTGCATAGTGGGTTAGGGAAAACAGTAGTATGGATGAGGTTTGCAAACATGGTTTTCTCGGTTTGCTTAGGTGACATAGCCATTGAAGTTTAGCGCAGTGGAGGTGGGCAGTGAAGGGAGGACATACATGTTGATATGTTTTGTTTAGTAGTAGTAGTGATTAGTGTGTAGATGAAATGTAGGATAGTAAGTCTGGCCATTGGTCCAATGAATAGATAGAAACAGGGGCGGCATTTGACTTAACATGTTATTGGATGAGGATGACTAAGAAGGACTGATTACATGGGTGTTAGGAGGATGAAGGTTGTGACAGAGCACAGTTATAGTTATGTGAGTAGCAGTAGAGTGAATGTTGTCTTCCTGGAGTTGATCTACAGTCTTTAAGCAGAGGGATGTTAGGTGTGAAAACTAGAGCTGGTTGGAGTAACCCAATGCTAGTGCATTATTTTGCAACTTTTCTTTCTATATATATACTTGTCATGAATGGTTTTTTGTATATATTGTTTGTATTATGCGTATGCTTTATTAAGAATTGTTATATTATGTAAGAAATCAGTAGTGTGGTGTATAAGATTAGCTCACTTTTCATTTAGATTTATCATTGAAAAATGTATGGTTTCAAGCGCAGATATATCAGACGTTGGCAAAGCTCATGGCCAGTTGATCCTTTGTTTCCATTCAGAGCACATGGCAGTCATGCCTACCTCTTTAGTGGTGGTGGTTATTTTGGTGGTTTAATGTGGTCTGGCATTGCAGGTAGACAAACGGTTGATTTCCCAGCATCTGTTGTGTGAGGTTATCTACATCCTGTTTTTTCTAAATCCCCTTTTTCTGTTATGGCATATATTGGGTTTTGACATATCACACCCTTTTTTATGGATGTGGTTTGGATGTCAAATTGTTATGGTATGTAAGAAATGCGTAATGTGGTATATAAGATGTCAAATTAATGGGTTTGCATCGTGGGCTGGGGGAAACAGTATTATTGATAAGGTTTGTTGGGTGCATACTATGGGCATAGAGGTTTTAACAATAAATATTATTCTATAGAGTTATTGTTTAATGTACACTTGCTAATCATAGGCATCTAAGCAGACTATCCTGAAACATTGATGCCTTTCCCTGGCTGTTATTATTGATGGATTGAACTACTATGCTGGCTGCACTCTCAGTAGTCTACTTGAGCATATTGTGGTGTTTTTGCTTCTGGTATGAGCATTACTGGAAGCAATGCTACCTTAATGTTTTCTCAAATGCAATTTTTGTTTTGTTTTTACACTATCTTGTTTGAGTAAAGCACTGAGTACATTGTTTTCACTTCTCCTCATGAACAGGTGACACAATTCCTAAGAATAACACCAGTGTAGTTAAAAGAGGATAAGCAGTTAGTAGTGTCCTTGCACTACCGAGAGCTGTGCTGCCCTTGCTGCACTTACTCAGGGCATTTGTGTCCTATTTTTCCCTCCCCTCTCACTTGCACTTCCTCCCTTCTTTTCTATTTGCACTTTTCGTTCTTGCACTTGTATGATCTGAATGCACAAGGCCTAGTAACATTGTTTGTCTTGTTTTCCCCCTGTCTTCCCTCCCTTGTCTTGTGCCTAGAAATACTTGTGTGCTGGTGCGTTATAAAGGAGTTATGATATCATATCAGTTGGGATGTTCTTGAGGATATATTTGATAATGGTGGGTTATATGATAATTGTCCACCTCCAGTCAGACTTGTCCACTCACCCTCACTGTCACAGGCAGTACTATATGAGCCCTCTACCTTAAGTGGCACTCAGTGTTGAACTTCTGAGTCACTCCCTTGTCACTCTCTATTTTTCAGTTACCAAGGAAACATGCCAGTTGTCCCATGTGTGTGGCCATGAATGCATCCAGGGTACTGTTGTACAGTACCACGAAGTCCTGTGTGGACCTATATATCCTGGTGAAACAGGGTGTGCAGGTTATGTCTGTGTCACATGTAATCTATACATTTAGGGTTTGCTATTGTTTACAGTTCTGGAAGACAAACTTCCTCCCAATCGCTGACACACATGGAATATTGCACATGTGTGCAGTTCAGGAAACCATTGGTGTTTGCGAACTGGTCAATTATGTGAAATCATCTTTTTATATCATCTGTTGCCCCTGGGATTTGCAGTGCCATGTGTGTTGTTGCAGGTATTACCACCTTTTTCCGTATGTGTGGAAATATTGCCTGTATCAGGTCATATACCATGCCAACAGAGTATTGGGAGGAGTTTGTTTAAAACAATGGCATGTAGCTACATACTTCAAATGGTGTAACATGGTAGTGTGTATATTTCCTTTGCATCCAAGGTCGCTGTCAATGAGTTGGAGTATGTAGATGGTGAGCTGGTGCAGCTAATACGGTTTCTTGATTTTTTACTCTGTTTGCCCTTACAGGGACAGTGTGATCCTGGATATGTGTGGCTATTATGTTCTTCTCCTTACTTGCAGGGTCATGTGTTGTATGAATGTTATTATGCCTTTAATCAGTAGGGACAGATGTACAAGATACATGAGGAGGGTTCCACCAGGTTGTATGATACTCTTAGTCTTCTGTGAGGTGCAGGTAGGCTTGTCATGTCCACAGGGGGTGAAGTGGATGCATCTTTGCTTCCTTTCAGAGCATGTGGCAGTCATGCCCACCTTTTTAGGGGTGGGGATTGTTTTGGTGGTTTAATATCCAAAATTTGACATTGCAGGTAGACCAAATGGCTGATTTTCCAGCATCTGTTGTGTCAGGTTATCTACTTCATGTGTTTTCTAAATCCTATGTTCTCTGTTACGGCATGTATTGAGTTGCGACAAATCACACCCTTTTATTCTGGATGTGGTGTGGATGTAAAATTATTATGGTATGTAAGAAATGGGTAAAGATGTCAAATTAATGTGGTTGCATCGTGGCTTAGGGGAAACAGTATTATTGATGAGATTTGTTAAGAACATTTTCTGGGGCTGCTTAGGGCATATGGCCATTGAAACTTTAGCAGAGTGGGGATGGACAGTGACGGGAGGACATAGATTCTGATATCTTTTTGCTGATTAGCAGTAGTAGTTATTAGTTTGTATGGGAAAGGCATAATAGTGTGTTAGGCTATTGTGTTATGCTGAAATGGGTGGAATCAGGAGGTTTTGTTAATTGTGCATGTTTTTTTATTGGGGATGGCTAAGGAGGCGTAATTAAATGGTTGCTGGACGAAGCAAGTGTGTGGTAGGGTTTAGTTATCTGAACACTTTTATACTTGATGCTGTGTACTTGCAGTTGTTGTTTAGCTGTTAAGACGAGGTCTATGAGGCGCTTTATGGTGGTACTAGGGGACTTAGCCATTTAAACTGTAGTGATAGTGGGAATGGGTGGTGGGGGGAGGGTGGACATGCTGATATGTTTTGTAGAGTAGTAGTAGTCCTTCTTTTTTAAAGGTTCCTTTTTGAATCATGGTTGCCAGTTTGGAACAGTTTTTGAATGTTTGCTTTCATCTGAAAAGGGAACAAGTGTCTTTTTGATTTAAATCCTGGTATATTTCTTTTCTGGTGGGAAGTGTACTCACTTTAGTAGATATCTTGTCAGGACTAAAAATAAGAAAATTATCTGCACGCAGGAAAACACCCAGGGTGCGAATAACTATTATACTTGTGCTGACGGGCAGACACAGGCTTTTCTGTTCTGCAGCTTTGAGTGAGTGTCTTCTTTCGCTTCGCCTTAGAAATCTTGGGTTGGCGGGCCCTTAAAGTGCATCTACACCTGTTAGCCTGGGCTTTATACTTATATTTCATATTTAAAATATAAAGAAACACAATGTGTGAATGTAATCATTTCATTTTTTTATACAACTTTTTTTGTAAAATGCCAACAAGAAAAGAACGAGTTATAAGAAAGGGTTATCTGCAGGGAAGTAAAGTTAAACAGTATCATTTTTAAAAAGTAGTTTTTTTTTAAATCTGTAAATACAAATCCTGTAGATAATGCAACAATTTCTAGTGTTGAGGATAGTTTTAGAAATGTTGAGGTTGAAATAAGAGATATTCAACACAAAGTTTTGCTGGAACCGAAAATGTTTTTATTGAAAGTAAAAAAAGAATAAATATTTCAAATGTGTTACCATTAGTAAAAAAGAAAGATTTTGAGAAAAAAAGGTAACAAAAGTGCTATCAATTTGAAACAGAGGAACAACGATATATATAGGAGAATGCATCACTCCCGTGTTTTTACCAATCTTTGGAGAAGCATGAAACCAAAATCTAGATATGTGGTAAAACGTTTTTTTCAAAAGAAATAAAGTAGACGTAATCATTAAGAAAGCTTGTGATATGAAAATAAAATTCAGTTTCATATTAAATAAACTTAAGAAATTGCTTAGGGTGACTACACCATTCTCTAGAAATATAAAAACAGTTCATGTGCTTATACGTGCCAACTTTTGTGACATCTTTGGTGGAGAGTGGAAACACCCTTCTCATATTGATTTTTTAATGAGGGGAGTTACACTCAAGGAAATAATGTTCCACTAGACATGATGAGAGTGGACGTAGCTATGAAGTCTGAAATGGTGTGCTTTCTAAAAAAGAAGAAATCATACAGTATAATAGTATGGAAATGGAAACTGTAGGTCAGTCAAAAATGAAACAAAAGAAGGATTGTGAGGTATGGGCTTGCCATTTTCTGTGCAATATTGATAGATTTTTGCAAGTATTGCACTAAAATGATAATGTTCAAAGACAAATCAAGATGCTACAAAGATTAGATGACTGAAGTTTGTGAAAAAACAGGACTTTTGGTTCACTCTCTAGTTTGTCTTGATAAAAGTAGCTCTTACAGTCAGTTTAATCATATACGGATGCTGGCTGCACATCACACCAAAATGATATACCTTCTAGTTAAACTGTATGACTGCAAAACACCAAGTATGTCTCTTGCTGTTTTAAATCAAATACTTTTGACTGGAACTGTACAAAGTTTAGTTTCTACAATGCAAATTATAAATATGGTGCATTTGAAAGAGTATGTGTACATAGATGAAACACTTACAGGAAGTGGAAATGATGATCATATACTTTCAAAGGATCAGATTTTTCAACAGTTTAAAAGAAGTATTGCAATGTTTGAGTTGTTTTCTACTGAAAGACCTGCCATTGTTTGTGTATCTTGTCAAGGCACTTTTTATAAATCTCAAGTGCAACTAGTGTATGTTGAGAACAAAATTAAACACACTGTAGAAGAAGTTTGCAAAGAACTTTATCTGTATGTGTTTGTAGAAGAACGATTTGACACAAGTGAGGCACTTTATGTTTATAGACACTGCACCTCATTACGAGTTTGGAGGTAGCCATGCCCTTAATTAGGGCATGGCTACCTCCAACCTCTGGTCCGGGTCTGGGTCCCACAAAAGGGGACTTACCGGGCCATTCTGACCTTAGGGGGCCCAGTAAATCCCTTTTGCGGGACCAGGACCTAGTACATCCCATTCCCATTTGAGCCCCCATTGGGCTCAATGGGAATGGGGAGGATGCTAGCAACGGGCCCGTTAATGACGGGCCCATTGTTAGCATCCTGGACTGCTAGCGGGTCCCGCTCTGCATGTCTGGTCTGGCCAGGCGTGCAGAGCGGGACCCTTTGCAGACCCGGTAATATGGCGGCCCAGAATGAACGGTGCCGGTTCCTTACCAGCACCGTTCATTCCGAGGCTGCCACATTTCTAATGAGGCCCACTGTGTTGGATTGGATATGGTAGTGCCTGATATCCCTCTTGTGCTTCAAGAATTGAACATGTTTGAAGTGATTGCATTGCAAACTGTTCATTCTTTTCAAGTTATTTTTAGACTGCAAACAAATATGTAAATTCTGCCTAAGAAGCCTTTAATGCAAGGTATGAGAGGCAAAGTTGTGAATTTACCCCTGTATTTGGAAGAAAATGTTAATAATCTAAAGGAGTGAAGCGTGGCATTGCAGATTCTTTGTTTGTTTTAGTAAATGGTGTTGCCACTTAAGGTGAGAGGTTTTGGCAGCAGCTTATCAATATTGGAAAAGTGAAAAACGCATTGGCATTTCTATTTGAGCATAATGATTTATACAAAGGCAAACTGACTGTACGAGACTTGTCTATGCTTGATGTTGAGTCAAAAGAGCAGTGTAAGTCAGTTTCAACATCTATCTGTTGCAGAAGGGAGTAGTTTCTGTGAACATTACATTATTCATTCTATACACTCACGTGAATTCATGGCTGACAATTTAGAATTGTATCAAATGAAAGCCACGAAAGGTGCACCAATTAGTATTTGGGAAAAGACATTAGAAGCATGTTGTTCCGTTATGCTTTTACCATCTAGTACTGGCAGGAGATTGGATGATCAGAAGGTGTGATTCTCTGCTTTAGAATACCATTGTACAAGAATGTATTTTATTGTGCAAAATGAAAATAATTTTTTTAAAAAAAGAATTTATTAAGAAGATTAACGATTCCGCACCAATGTTGAATATATTTTTACTCATTGTATGAAAGTGAATTTTCAACATTATGTTATGCTGTTGCTCATATACTACAGACCGGAACTAGATTTAAAAACATGTCTGCATGTGAGATGCTGCAACAGGTGAAAGAAATAAATGAAGTTTTAGAGGGCAAACAATGAGAGGAACTAAAGAATTTTGGTACAGGAGATACTCCAAGGTTAGATGCATGATCAGAAACTTGGAATCTCCAGCCTGGTTTATGACTTTAAATTGCGCTGAGTGTGGTTCAGATGATCTTGCAGAGTGGATTCGGGAAAGTAATGCAGTGAAAGACAACATAGTACACATGACATTGGGAGAATTGTGTTCTATGGACCCTGTAAGTGTATCACAGTGTTTTCATCCCAGATTTTTTAACCATGTTACACTTTATAGTTAATAAAGAAAATGGTGCGCTAGGCCCTGCAGAATATTTCTCTTGAAGGAAAGAGTACCAGGCATGTGGGGCTCCACATATACATATGCTGTTGTGGATTAACTATACTCCTCAGTTTGGTAAGTAAAGTGATGGCTGTGTGATGGAGTGCATTGAAAAATATATTACTTTTTCTATTCCAGCTCAGCACGTGAATGCTGATCTATGGAACAAAGTGGAAAGGTTTCAAAGGCATTCATGTGGAAAGTACGGTCAAAGAAAATACAAACATAATGACAAGTACTACAGATTTGGCTTTCCAAGGCTTGTGACACCAGTTGCTCTAGTGAATAGTTTAATGTCATCTGTTCGAGACCATCTTACTGGTAAGTGTCAGAGAAATACCTATAATTTAAAAAGAAATAGGGAATGCCAATTTATTATTGATTACAATGCTGTCATTGCTCAGCTATGGAATGCAAATACTGATGTACAGTTTATTGCTGCTAATTCGTTATGTTACAGCATACATGAAAAAAGCAGAAATAAGCAATGCAGCTGAAGTATGGGCAGATTTATCTTCAGATGAAAGTCTCAGTCAGAAACTTGTAAGCTTTGGTTTGAAGATGCTTTCACATAGAGAGTGTTGTGCTATGAAGCTGCAGATCGGCTAACTAGTTTGCCTCTGTATGGATGTAGCGTCAATGTAGTTTGGTTAAGTCTTGGGCCAGCTAGTACTAGAAAATCAGTACCTGACAGTACAGAGATTTTGAAAACCAACTTGATTGATACATATTATCCAAATCGATCTGAATTGTTGGAGGATCTTTGTTTACATGAAGTAGCACAACACTACTCATATCAAAATATTGAAGCAAACAGTGACAGAGGACGGTTTAAAGTACATGGATGTAGTGGTTGTCTAGTGAGACATGAAAAGGCAAGCCTCATTAACCACATGAAACTGTCTTGCCAAAGTGCAGAGAAAAAGGAATTATTTTATTTTTGTATTTTGCAGTTGTTCTTCACATGGCGTGCAGAGAGTGATTTACTTGGAAGTTTAGAAACTTTTGAAAAATAATTTCTTGCTAACAAATGCTTAATTACATATCCAAAATGGAGCATTATTTGGACTTACTGGACAAAGAACTACGTCAAGAAGAACCTTTGGCAGCAGAATTGGCAAAAGAGACTCCTGAGGGCAGTCAAGAATCTGCAGCAGGAAGTCAAAATGTTCTTGGTGAGCCAATTATTAAAACTGATGTTGAGCTTGCTATGGATAAAGTAGAAATTGCAATGGAATAAAGTAAAGTTGCAGATGTGAATTGCGATTAAATTGTTAGTAAACTTAGGGCCTCATCACGACTTTGGCGGTAACCCTTAAATCCGGCAGTCGCGCTATTACCGCCAGATTTAAAGGTCCACCAAATCTGGACTTTGGCGGATTTAACCCTAGCTCTGAGCTGGGGGGAAATCTGCTGAAAATTCGCGCTATTACCACCGGCGGGAAATCTGCCAGCGGTAAGAGCGCAAATTTTCCCCATTGAGCCCAATGGGGAACGGGGCATTCCCGAATGGGCTCAATGGGGAATGGGGAATTACATTACCGCCAAACTCGTGATCCGGCGCTATTAGCGCCGGGGAGTTCAGTGGTAGGGCTAATACCGCCGGCGGTAATACCGCCGGCATTACTGCCAAAGTCGTGATCAGGCCCTTAATATAGAGCAAAAAGAAGTTTATAATAAAATTAAAGATAGGTTCTTACATGGTTTACTGCATGACAAGCGTGAATGCTCTTGTGTGCAATACAAATCTGTTTTGTCGTGTGTTAGTGGACAAGCAGGAACAAGTAAATCTTTTTTAATTAATGCAATAAGAGCTCTGATCCAAAATGTAACAGATTCCTCTTTGTCATGTACTGTAACTGCTCCAACAGGTTTAGCAGCATTTAATGTAGGAGGCGTTAGTTTACATTGCCTGTTAATGTTAACAGTGGAGCATGACAACAAACTAGAATATCGGAAACTTGTATCCAGTGCAGCACAAGAAGTAGGAAAAGTTCTTAGAAAATTAAATTCCTTGATTCTAGATGAACTAAGAATGGTGTCTAACTTGAGGCTGGCTTTCATTCATTTGCGAATGCAAGAGGTTTGGAAGACTAACTACAACATTTTGTTTAGAGGTAAACATGTACTTGTTTTTGGAGAATTGTTAAAATTAACTCCTGTGAAAGGCCAGCCAGTTTTTAGAATGCTGCAATCTAAAGATGTTCAAAAAAGTGTATGGCGTATTGGTCATTTTTACCTTTAGAATTGTTTTTAATTCTAGGAACTTACCATTAATATGAGACAATCTGGAGACATATTCAAAAATGCTTAATAAGATTCGTATAGGTGAAAGCAGTCTTAAAGGGAAGACTTATTTCTAACATGTTTTATGTAGATTGCAGTCCGTCTGATGTCATGTTGACTCTTAAGGAAAGACATATTTTTTGTGTTGCTTTGATGTGCACACCTGCAGAGTGTAACAAGTTTAACTATACAATGCTACTGGCAGAGAAGCAAAATATTGTAGAGATAAAATCATGTGATGTTTTAGATGGTCATGTTGTACCTTAAGAGTTGGATAAGAGAGCAAAACTTTGATTAGGTCAACTAGAGAATTCAATTTGTAAAACTGCAGATCTTGAAGGAGTTTCAAAACTGTGCATCAATGCACGAGTAATGTTGAAGAGGAATTTGAATGTAGAAATTGGTCTACTTGATGGAGCAATGGGAAGACTGATTGCATTTCACACCTTCCCTCACAGTACAAGTATTGAACACGTTGAAGTTACGGTTGATCATGTTGAAGGAACTCACTTGATTTCTCGGAGCTCTGCACGTTTCATGATTTTTAAGGCTATGTTTGTGAAAAGATCACAGTTTCCATTGTGCTCTACTTATGCGATAACTATTCATAAATCACAATGTTGACTTTAGAAGCAGCACTTATTGACATTGGTCATACAGTGTTTAAAGAAGAAATGCCTTATGTAGCTTTGTCACGTGTAAAAATGTAGGTTTATTTCTAATAAACGTTGATGAAAGCAAAGGGACAGCTGACAGTTCATGCATTGAATAATATAATTTGTTGCATGTACCGTATGCTCTTCGCTTGAACCATATGCCTGTTCATGTGAAGCAGTCATCCAGGAAATATAAGGAGTCAGTGAAAGCACATTCAAATTAAATCAGTCCTTGTAAGACTAAAAAACAACGGAATGTAACGGAGTTGGAGAGTTGTTCAACTGTAACATACTGTCATTGCAGCTTTAGTAATGAAACAGGAGTTGAATGCTATTGTAATGCAGCTTTGTGTATGTTGTTTCAAATGACCCCATTTATGCAAGAAATAGCTTCAACAGAATAGAACCAGCTATGTGTTGAACTTTCATTTCTTAAAAAGTTTGCAGATGAAAATCCACACCGTTTATATTTGGCAATGTCAATCCGAAATGTATTAGCTGTTGCAAGTGGAAATGAACAATTTTCTCAAAATGCACAGGAGCATAGTCAAGAATTTTGAATGAAAGTCTTTGAGATATTAGTGAAAGAAACTGTTAATGTAGATACGTATGTTGGAATTAGTTACGAGTGGAAGCATATGTGTCCAAAATGTAAGAAAGGGTATTCTATTCCAGATCTTTGTGAAGGATTTGTGTATCTGCACGTGCCTGATTAGAAAAGTGTAACATTTTCTGATCTTGCAACTAAAGCATTTCATGACATGCAATGCAGTGACTGTTGTTGTAATTTACAATCAACACTGAAAAATCTAGTTTTTAATAAGTATGTATTGATTATGTTTCAAAGATACAATGCAGATGGTAGTAAAATGAACACGTCAATAATGAATTTCGTAAATAGTCAAGTTTCTGTTAGTAAGAAAACTTTTAAGCCATGTGCAATTATTTTTCAGGAGGGGGCATCCATTGAATCTGGACATTTCACGACATGGGTGCGTACAGAAGTAGATTGGCTTGCTTATAATGACTCTATGGTCACACACCACACTATATTGCCAAGGGTGTTAAAGAATGCTTGCTTAATGTTGTTACAAACAATGTTTTAAAATATATGTGTAATATTCTTTGTGAATATAAACATACAAAATACAAATTTGAAATAGAAAAATAGGCTAATAAGTGGTTTTTGTAAAGTATGACATGGTTTGCTACTACGATGTTTTTTAAAAATAGTACCAAATACATGTAGAGGTAGTATTGTGAAGATTATATAATGTAGAAGAGAAAATAGCATCTCCAATCTGAAATGTCATTATGAACTTCTCATGTGTGTAGGTGGCCAAACAAAGGACACACACAGATTGTATAAGAAGTATGGAAATTACATTTGCTATGTTATTGATGCAGTTTTTGATATATGTTAATATGGTTATTCACAACATTTGTATTGTCCACATATTATTTATAATCTAGGTATGACTATAGTCTCAAAAGATTAATACTCAAAATAATGTTACAGTGTTGGCATGGCTTCATGTATTACTTTGTAAAACTGAAGACATAGTTATCTTATATGTCTTGGTTTCCTGGTGAAGATTGTATAAAGTAATCTGTAAATTAGTCATCATGTAGCATAAAGTAATTTTTGCATACTATTGTAACATCTGTGCATTGGAGCATTTATTTGTGTACGAACTATGGAGGTTATAGGCAATTCTTTTTCGAAATTGCTGATGCAAAAATTAGTTCATAATAACTTAAATGTTAAATATTGTAAATAACAGAACAGCGTTTTTTTTCCATTGAGAAGTTGTTTTCCTCTATAGCATGATTAATGAACACAACTTGGTAATGGTTGTATACTTACAATCAGTATTCTTTTAGTATCATGATGAGAAAAAAAACAAATAATTTTGTATTTCTTTTGTTATGATGAACACCAAATTACCAATGCAGTGGTGATAGTGCATAGTATAAATGGCATTTACCATTAATATTAACATTTTTTTCAGACTTCATATATGGAAGAGAGATGCAAGGAATGTATATATGCACATACAAAGAATTGTTTATTTTTGTTATAATATTATTTTTAGCCGCAGTTACGGTGCCAACCAATCAATAGTGGGATGTGTTTTCCACAGCTAAAGTGATCAACGACAGGGGAGATTTTACTCGCGGCTCTGGTAGTCTCGGCTACAGGCAACAATTGACAATTTTCAGTACAGAAACTGCATAAAATGAATTACAATAGATTTTGCAATATATTTTTGCAGTCTGTGTTTAATTTTATCTATTTATGTAACATAAAAAGTGCTCCTTTTTGGGGGATGGAAAGAGGTGAATGGAATAGGGGAGGAAAATACATAAGGATGAAACATTTAACAAAGGGAATAAAAATAAAATGCAACACATATTTTCTTTTTTCTTTTTTTTCATTAGAAAAAAAAGGGGGGAAATTGCCACTACAAAAAAATACTAAGCCTGACAGGTAATCTGATGTTGAGCGATTAACTTTGGCCATTGCTCAATTGTGGCCTCTCTCTTGACACTCATTTGCAGCATCCTTTACACTTGACTTGCATCCTGGAAAGTTTGGGTGTTGGAAACAGAGGAGTCAGTATAGTAGATACTGCTGATGTAGATGCTTGATTTGCACTTGGCGTTGTTGATGTACCAGTGGCTAAAGGTGCTGCAGGTGGTGCAGATCTTAGTCTATACAACAAATGTGTCCCATGCATTTTTCTTTTGTGATGTTCACAGGCTTTACGATATTCATCATCGACATCGTCCCACTGGACTCTCACCAGATGGTTAATCATTATCGATGTTCCCAGACTTTGAGACAGAATTTTGGAAGGTCCACGGTGTAGAGTCTTGTTGCAGAATGTGCACAGTACCTTTTCCACCTCTTTCCTGGAGTGGTGTTCCTTCACTTTAAAGAAGCGCCAACTGTGTGCCGTTTTCTTCATGCCTGTGTGCTTCCTCCTTGTTGGTTAAGGATTGTCCACCCAAATGATAACCTCATCCTCACTGCTCCTACTGTCATGGTCAGACATGTTGCAGTGTCCAACTTGGGAGAGAAATATAAAAGAATCAAAATGACAACACGAAATAGACAATGCTGGAATAAATAAAAACGTTTTTTAAAAACAAAAAAGTAGAACAAAAAATAGACAAATTAAAAAATCACAATACAAATAAAATTGGATTTTGGGAAAACTGGGTTAAAATGTGTCACGTGTTCCCCCCGGTGGTGCTTATGGAACAGATGGACAATGTGACTCCATTGAACTGCACAGCACGCTCTTTTCCTAACATGCTTGCGGGTCTAATTGTTTTCCAACATAGCCGCCGACGGGCTGCATTCATTCACTATACACCCGGCGGTCTGTGCGTTGCAACCCAGCTGCCTTCTTGTCTATTTTGGGTAAGGCGCTAGTTTTCCTTGTTCGCTCGACACCGAGCTTTCTTGCTTTCCTTCCGACTTCGTTTCGCTCTTCTTTTGCCCCTCTCTGTGCCGTTCTCTTTCGGCTCCAGTTGCTCTCTGGTTCTCTGCAGGTCCCTCCGCTTGTCTATTGGTTTTCTCCCTGCCTTCTGCTTTCTCCACGTCCATCCCTGCAAGTGCTCTTCTTACTGGGGCTGTTTTCTAAGGCTGTGCTTTCCTGGCGCTTCTCTTTGAGCACAGCTCTTCTCTCTTGCTCTCCGTTCCCTCTTCGCTACTCTCCGGGTCTCCCGCAGCCTGGCCTCCCAATACATTGCAAGAGTTTCTTGTCACCCTTCTTCTCTCAAGAGGCATTCCATTCCGGGCAATGAGGGGAATCCTGCTGTTACTTTATCTGGATTCTCTACTCCAAGGCGGCCTACCTTTCTTCAACACTCCTTCTCTTTCGATCCTGGACTCCTTAACCTGCCTCTGGACATTTGTGTGGGATAAATCACACCAACACAGTCAGATCTTCACGACGACAGCGAGGGGGGTTCTGCCTCAATAGACTTTTTTCCCTTTCCGGATTTCTCGGAGAAGAAGCTGCTAGCCTGCCAATCCCCGTAGGCAGGCATAGTGGCTTCTCTCTGAGGGAGACCTTACCTCTACCACAAGAAGACGAGACCACAGGGGAGGAGAAGAGGAAAGGAGAAGCAGACCAGCTCTAGTGGCAAGGTGATGACAAAGAGGTGTTGTCAGACGTGAGTGATGAATGTTGCGCATTTGACAAAAGGATGAGGAGATTAAGGGTTAAAGTGCCAAAAGTGCTTGTAGTTACTCACTAGTAAGTACAGAAAGCAATGATTAATGTAAAGTTATGTTTTTGGGGGTGTGGTGATTTTTCACGGCTACAAACTGCTGTGCCCCTGGATTGGACAGCCTTGCATGCGTGGATGTTGTCGAATGGCATGAGCGTAGCCGCGTCGATGCAGCACAACATTTGATTGGATGATTTGTTGACACACGTACAAGCCACGTGTAGGTGCAGAGCCGCAGCATGTATTATGATTGGCTGATGCATTTCTCGAGAAGAGGCGTAGCCGCATCACAGGAGTTGTACATCTCATTGGCTTATTCGTACGCGCGGGTTACGTTAAACAGCATGGGCGTACTCGCATCTATACTTCGCAAAGTGTGATCGATTTGTTTGTTGGCGAGTATAACATGAAGGCGCAGAACCCCAGCATGTGAAACCATTGGCTGACGCATTAGGCACGAAGTTGCGCAGCTTTAATGCCACCCTGACATGGACCGATGACCGATGGACCAGCCTTTATTTTTATCAAAATTGGTTACGGGTCACACAAACACCAGACAAGCTAGCCAGCATCTGCCACAAACAGCACCCCGCCAAATGACATTCACACAAAAAGAGACATTTACCCAGTGGGCACAGGAATCATGTCACACCCTACTCCTTCACACCTGTATTGGGCCCTCCAGCACCACTTCCCGAAAAAGCCTCAAAACGTACCTGTTTCCCAACCCCTAATGCAGCCTCTCCACCTCACAGGCTATCGCTTGTCTACCCTAACCTTCCTATCCTATCCTGAAATGAGTTTGGAACTTCGGTCTCACCCTCCCAGCCCTTTATTTATTTATTTATTGCATTGGTTACACGCCCAAACCCAAAGGTATCACGGTGTAGATACCCTTGCATTTTTGGACATTAAAATAAAATAAAATAAGGGATAAAAGCACAAAGGGACCAGATGAATGTATGGATTAAGAAGAGAAGCACCGTTGTAAAATGCAGCTGGCATGAAATAGGTTGCCTAGAGCGCAGGCCGCAGGATGTGGAGGGTGCGTATATACGGTGTGTTTGATGTTCGGGGGACTTTTAAGCTGGTTCTGGAGGCGTTCCAGCTGTTATCCTTGCTAATAAACACGAACAAAGGCTTCGAAGAAAAGCATGCAGTGGTTTTTGCTTCCAGGTCTTCCTGCCTCGGCTATCCTCCCAGTCCAGTCCATTCCTGGCTCTGTACCTTATAAGCGCTTACATTTCCATCTCAGACAGGATCTGCTGACAGCTATTTCTTTTTTGCAGGCTCCTTGTATCTGATGCCTTTAAATTGCACTTCCTCGGGCTTATTTTAAATTGCTTCCCCTCTCTCATCCTCCTATCTCTCTTTACTAATCTGTCCTTATCAAAAATGAAACAGCCTCAGCTCCGCTCCGCTTTGCCGACTGCTGATTCCACGCGCTATCTGCACCTCTCTTTTCTTCCACATGCAATGGGCAGAATCTGCAGCCCAGTGGTAGAAGTGTACTGGAAAAAGTAGTAGAACTATGGTCTCGGGCAGGTGAGAGCGTAGAGGGAAGCAAAGTGCAACATGTGAAAAGTGCTGCAGCCGGCGCATTCCATTAGTCTAGGTGACCAGTAACTAAGACTCATGTTACTGCTTTACACTTGCACAGGGCCATGAATGCACACAGCCTCTTTAATAGAATGGTGATTATGGTCGTAAAAAGTAGACGAATGGTAAACAGAAAAAAATAAAAGTAGTGGAATAGCGCTCCCGGCCGTTCCCGCTCACTTCGATCACTGCCAGTGCAGCCCATTTGTGTTCCTATATGTAGAGAGGCCAAATTACTAAAAAGTGCACCTAAATACACACATGTCTGATGTGCACGTGTACCTGGACTATTGTGATGATTTGGGCAAGTGCACGTTTCTGTACGCCTTTTGTGTTCATGTACAGAACCGCGAATGTGAGAAAAAGACCCTGCTTTTCCTAAGCATTGACGATAGTCTGGGATGCTTGCCTTCCAAAGACATGCCTTCACTTTCCTTAGCAGTAGAAACTAATACTACTATGCGCACGCGCCCTCCCTTCCCCCAGGGGCATAGGCAGGGTAGGGCCTGAGTGGGCAAGGCCCACCCAAAATCTGCAAATGCCCACTCAGCAGCGCTGTGCGGGCCTTTACAGATGTTAATGTCACTTGTGCAGGCCCAACTACATTAGCTTCAGTGCAAAATGTTCCTTCATAGAGTTGTCAATTTTCTTTGAATTGAGGTCAACATGTCTCTCCCCCATTGCAGGTGAAAAAAAAAGTCCAGCCTTTTATTTTATGTTTGCTCTGAAAGACCGCTATTGATTGTGCCCTATGACCCTTGTTTTGCAGTGTCTTTGGGTTCTTTTGAGATCCGCCCATCCTTATTAATGGTGATTAGGGACCTTTACACAGATAACCCCGAAGACACGACGCACCTTGCAGGCGGCAAGACTACTTCATATTCCCTGTTCAGAAAGCTATATGTGTTTGCCCCCCCTGCTCATTAAGTTATTTACCAATTTCTGTGCCAGCTTTTCGCAGTCATTTTTAGATATCAGAGAGAAGCCAAGACAGAGCAGTGTTACATTTTTAGAAAGAGTGGCCTTGAAAAAGAAAAGACAATCCGACTCAGAGCCCTGGTGTATGGGAACAATTAACGCCTTGAGCTGTGTGGCACTGTGTTCGGGAGTCACTGTACAGGATGGGGGTCATTTTACATGCTGCTGGGTCGCCCTGCATGCAATCCTCATCACTGTCAAACCCGAGTGTCAACGTGAAGAGTTAAGTAAGGCGAAATCACCTTTACACCCCGCTTTGAAGAAATAAAACCCGGTCTGCAAATGACGCTTTGCAGGTGGCGTTTTGTAATTTTATTTTTTTTTAATTTATTTTGGTTGGCTAAATTACATTAACCTTTCAAAACTAATTTTTACATAATACTTCAAATTACAAATCACATCATATCACATCACATCAGGAAGAGACACTGACAACTAAAAGAAAAAGAGGGGAAAAAAACAGAAAAATGCAAAAATCAACCCAAGAAATTACTTGACAAAGTTAATTCAAAACTTAAGCCACATACAAAATGAAAACCTAAGCATATATAAAATCTAACAATCCAGAATAAAATAAGCTTAAGCGGCTACGTGTTACTTCTAGGTACACTGTAATCAACTTGTTCGCTAGATGATCAGTCCCGGGAGGATAGCGCAGGCAGCGTGCGCGTCTTGGAAGCAAGATGACACAAAGCAACAACAGGTTCGATCCCGGGTCCGCGCTTTAAAAAAAAAAAACCTCTGGGCATTTAAAGGAGAGTTCCGGGACTTTTTTTTTATTGTCGGCCATGTGTTTGTAAGCATAAATCGGTAGATCGTAGGAAACTTTCCTATGGACCTTACCCGACTTTTCGCCCATTATCGCACTCGAAATCAGCCTCCATTTTGTGATAATCCTATCATTCCGCCGCATCGACCTGGCTCACCTGCCTTTGCGGCACTAAATCAAATCCCCCGCCCCTGAGCCTGACATCAGCAGACGCGTACTGCCCATTTCAAGCACGTCTCGTGTCAACAATCGCTGCGCCTCAGCTATTGACGTGTTGCCATGGAAATGGCAGGACGCCTCTTTCCCCAATAAGTATAAACACACCGTTTCACAACACACAGCAGCAGATTTTCGATTCCATTCCTCTCTCTGTGTTACTTTGAGTATTCTGTGACTCGTTTCTGTGCTCTGGTCAGCTACCTTCGCCGCTTGTAGCCCGTGTGAACACCTGTACCATCTCTGTAAATTATTTTACTATCTTTACCGCACAATGGCCACAATAATGCCGTATATGTACGAGCCCGAGTACACCGAGGAAGAACTACTGGAAAGTCAAGCACGCGAAAACGATGGGGATTCGGACGGCAGTTGGGAGGACCAGTCAACGGATGAAGAGCCTGGACCATGTCGCATGGACGGCGTCTCCACCTGGTGCACGTGCAATCGGTGCGAGCTAATGCCAACTGAGGAGGAGAACTGCTGCTGCCGTGAAAATTCCGGGTGCTTGGCCTACATTTCGGAAAGCGAGCAAAGTCTGCAGGAAGGCGAGCAAAGTCCGCAATGCATCACCGAGCTGCCAGAGTTCAGGGAAGCCTGCCTCTCACGGACCGTGTTGAGGATGATGATGGTGCTTATGCACGAACTTCGCGGCACTGTTCGTCCGCGTAATCCGAGTAACGAGTAAGTATACTCTGTTTGTGATGTCAGTGATGCCACCACTATTTCATGGTCGTCTCCCACATATAAAATTACATTTACATATCATTCGAACGCATGTAAATTTGTTCCATATAGTGCATTTTCTAGATATAATTTTTTTCTAAGAAAAATGACATGTGTTACCTGAATCGACATTGATAAGAAAGTTTGGTCAGTTTAATACAGTTTGCATCTTTTTTTTTCACAGGTGGTACAGGCTGGTGGCCTATCGTTGCTTCACTTGGTGGCTTCACGGGAGGCTCGGACACCGCGTTCGGAGAGTAATACCTGCCTGTGCGGTACTTGCCATTAGACAACATTTCCCCAGTGACAGTGGACAATACCGCGGATTTTCCCTCGATGTGCTGCAACCTCAACTTTACAATGTGTAATGTTTATTATTTATGTTTAATTAAAATCTAAAATAAAGCCCAACATATATTTTAACAATGGTTGTTTTGATTTTTTAAATGAATCTAGTGTATATTCTCCTGGGAGGGTGAGGTATTTATAAACTCACCCCCCTGCATTCCATGTAGTAGATCCTGCAGCCATCCTCTTACATTCAGTTAGATGGCCTCTCCTTGGTGAGGCCCTGCGGCAAACTGGTCTTGTCTGCACGACCACCGCCCCGATCCACCCCCCGCCCTATCAAAGGCAGTTCGCACCGGGGTACTTGTGCTGGCAAGTGGAGCTGTCAGGGAGCGATAAAGGCCAAGAGGTGCCAAAGACCATGTACACTTCAAAGTGGTCTATAGAGCATGGGTTGTTGTTCCCATGTCTACCTACAGACCCCGTGTCTCCTGCCAAGCATCCCCCCTCACGCTGGACGCCCCCCTGCAATCCACATAAGTGTGTCTCCATTCACGAGTCTTCCTGTGACTTGTCTGCACGACCACCGCCCCGATCCACCCCCCGCCGCCCTATCAAAGGCAGTTCGCACCGGGGTACTTGCGCTGGCAAGTGGAGCTGTCAGGGAGCGATAAAGGCCAAGAGGTGCCAAAGACCATGTACACTTCAAAGTGGTCTATAGAGCATGGGTTGTTGTTCCCATGTCTACCTACAGACCCCGTGTCTCCTGCCAAGCATCCCCCCTCACGCTGGACGCCCCCCTGCAATCCACATAAGTGTGTCTCCATTCACGAGTCTTCCTGTGACTTGTCTGCACGACCACCGCCCCGATCCACCCCCCGCCGCCCTATCAAAGGCAGTTCGCACCGGGGTACTTGTGCTGGCAAGTGGAGCTGTCAGGGAGCGATAAAGGCCAAGAGGTGCCAAAGACCATGTACACTTCAAAGTGGTCTATAGAGCATGGGTTGTTGTTCCCATGTCTACCTACAGACCCCGTGTCTCCTGCCAAGCATCCCCCCTCACGCTGGACGCCCCCCTGCAATCCACATAAGTGTGTCTCCATTCACGAGTCTTCCTGTGACTTGTCTGCACGACCACCGCCCCGATCCACCCCCCGCCGCCCTATCAAAGGCAGTTCGCACCGGGGTACTTGTGCTGGCAAGTGGAGCTGTCAGGGAGCGATAAAGGCCAAGAGGTGCCAAAGACCATGTACACTTCAAAGTGGTCTATAGAGCATGGGTTGTTGTTCCCATGTCTACCTACAGACCCCGTGTCTCCTGCCAAGCATCCCCCCTCACGCTGGACGGCCCCCTGCAGACCGCATAATGCCACGACATATACACGTCATTCATTCACAAACACACCCCTGTTTCGAATTCTTTATAACCCACTTCATATTTCTAATGAGAACTTCTTTGCGCTTTGCTAGTCAACCCGTGAAGGTGCTGGTTATCTGCTCTTCGTCTCTGTGAACTTCCGTGACCACTTTGAGCAAACTCGTCAGTTTGCAACCTGTGAACTGCTCCCTGTTCTACGACAAGAAACTACTCTGATCCCTGCATCTAACTGTTTGTTCGTCAAGGTAAGTCCATGTACCATAATCATTTTGCGTCCTATTTTTTGATTTATATCTATTTGCTAGTAGTCATCAAATTGCATCCATGTTTTCTTTTCGTTCACGACAGTACATGCAAGGAACTAGTCACATGTTCTGAGTTTAGTCAAATTACTTTTTCTATTTTTTGAAAGTTATTGAAATACTTATCCGCATGTGAATAACGTGTATAGTTCCAAGAACCAAAACGGACCTTGCATTGAACCTTTTATGTGTCATTTAATGTTTTAACACATTGGTATTCATAGAGAATTGTTGATCTTTACTTTTCAGAACTTTCCATAATGCCTGCCTGTTCCATTGGCGGTTGCCCTTCAAAGACCCATAACAAATCTGAAGGTACTATAATGCATGTTTTCCCTAAGACAATAGATCAGATAAGAGAATGGGTCCGATATTGCGGATATCCAGCCTCTGAGATAGAAAGTAGAGTCCTAGAAGTCTTTGCGGACAAGAGGGGTGATCGATACCGCATCTGCAGCAGGCACTTTAGCCCAGACATGTACTCCACATCATTGCTAATAAGGACGAAAACACCGCGAGCGAGGCGAAAATTGCTCTCAACCGCTATTCCCACTCTATTCGTCCACATCCCTCCACTGGTGAGTCAAGTTTACGTATTTATCTCTCGGCATTGCGGTAGTGTGTAGCATTAGCTAACAATAATTTCCCCATTTATGTATCCACTCAATATGAAGGCTGAAGATTCTCCATCCGTGTCGTTATTGCAGTCATCAGCCACTTCAAGCGCCTATCGGGTAATCTTACTTAGCTATTCTGACACTGACTTGTTTTAGGCATGTAAATCAATAGTTTTAATTGATCGTGTAATTATTTTACCTAATGGTACACCACAGTACTCGTCCTCTAGTCTTTGTTTTCAGTTATAATTATTGTTATCCAAAATAATGCAAGTACTGTCTTTCAGGGAGATGCTGAGGAGTCCAACGCATTGACGACAACCGTAGATGTCACTCAGATGCTCGAGGTACGTTTCCGGACAGTTCCATCGATGGAGATCATCAGATCTTGCATTCTTGTAGCGTGATTGTTACACACAATGTTTCTTTCGTTTTTAGCCATTGGTATGTCCTTCTGTCGTCGCCCTCCTATGTGTCTTCTTTTTTCAATATTGTGTTCATTACTAATGAAAGTCCTATGTTTCAGGGAGTCGATGGAGCATTAGTCCAAGAGGAAGGGGGAGCATGCAGTTATGGGTCGGCGCAACAGCTTGCAGAAGTGTGCACCGCAGTTACAGCGTCCCTTGATGTTCTTATGCATTTCGAGGTATGGATACTGACAGATCAATCATGCGAGATCAAATGACGTGATTACATCCGCTATACTTCCTTCTTTATTAACGCAAGTACTATGTTTCAGGGAGCTGACGGAGCTTCTTCAACAAGAACATCACCCCTAGTAGTTGATGCAGATCTCTGGGTGGTGACACTTCCAACGATGGAGCAAATCGAATCATATTTAGATATCCATTATTTATTTTAGACAACTGATCATTTGTGCAGGTCTATTTAGATGAGCCGTTGACGCCTGCAGAAAATTTATGTTCTTTTAAACAAAATACAAAACCATACTAATGCAATTACTGTGTTTCAGGGAGTTGCTGAAGCCTCATCTTCAATAATATCATCAATGGAAGTCTATGCGGAGCCCGAGGTATGGATCTTGACAGTTCAATCTAACTAGATCAACAATGCGTGAACTATTGTCGTTTGAATGTGCTACACAATGCGTTCATTCGTGTTTTGCTATTGAGATGTACGTATGGGTATTGGTCCCCAAGTACATTTTGTGTTTTCAATATTATTATACATACTAATGAAAGTTCTATGTTTCAGCGAGTCGATGGAGCCTCAGTGAGTGATGGATGTGCTTATCATGAAAGTATAGTCGTTGCAGCGCGAGAGGAAGTGGAGACATGCACACACGAGTCGGAGCAACAGCGTCCAGATGTTGAAGTTCGAGGAAAGAAAGTTTCAAAGAAAAGAAAGCAAAAGAAGGTTAGTGTCCTGTTCACTATATTATGTTGTCTTTCACTGTCAATAGTTCAATACTGTAAGTTGTGTTTAAACTGAACATCCCTTTTCTAATCTGTCCTCTAGTTGCGAGTGGGTGTAAGAACTAGATCTACACAGACAGTGAAGCGAACGAGAGATGTTGCTTGTCAAACCTTTTGGCAGGGACTTGAGACTGGAGATGCATCGTGCCAATGGGAAGAATATGAAGTGATTGACAACGGAGCTATACCACCACCAGCCATTGATAGTGAATGTCCTCCTGGTAGTTTGGATGCAGTCGTAGATCAATTCACAGAATCCACACCCGCAAAAAATAAGAGCACGCGAAAGTTGAAGACATTGTTTTTTTCTCCCATCTCCGGACAAGGAACAGATGTTGCAATGGAAGAGAATGAAGTGGACGACAATGAAACACCATCAATATCACTCAGCATAGCGGAAGACGATATCAGAGATTGTACCTTTCATGCGAGTGACATGTCCTCAACGTTACAGGCCGAACCAGCTGGGATGCAGAGTGACAGTATAAGGAAAGAGGCCAAATTCATTGTATTCGATAGCTGTTTGATGGATATTATTATGATGATGAAATGTGGGCATTGGGTTGGTGGGGAAGTATGTGGGGAGCCATTGATTAATGTGACTCGTGCAATTCGAGGCACTAACCTTAAAATACATGCCACCTGTACACAATATCATCCGTTCGCATGGTCTGCACAACCCATGCTGGGGCAACTGCCAGCAGGCAATCTACTTTGTGCAGCGGCCGCACTTTTTAGTGGTTCAAGTTTTAAAAAGTTACAGTATTTCTTTCAGTTTGTGGGAATCCATTTCATTGCGAAAAGTCAGTTCTACAAATACCAAACCGATTATCTATTTCCAGCCATCAGCGAAGCTTGGAGAATGGAAAAAATGTCAATGGAAAGTACATTCGCGGGCAAACGCTTCAGGCTAGCCGGTGATGGACAATGCGACAGTCCAGGATTTTCAGCCAAGTACTGCACCTACCACTTTCAGGACATGGAAAGTAAGAAAATTGTGAGTTCGGTGGTCGTGCAGGTGTCACAAAGTACATCCTCAGTGGCCATGGAGAAAGTTGGCTTTGTAGCATCATTGCAAGAACTACAATCGCGGGGAATGGTGATCGACCTGATAGCCACGGACAGACACGTTTCAATTGCCAAGACAATGAGAGAACAGTACAAAAATATAAATCACCAATTTGACGTTTGGCATCTTGCAAAATCAATCAATAAAAAATTGTCGGCTGCAGGAAAAAAAAAAGATATGCAAGGTATTTCACAGTGGTCCAAGTCAATCAGCAACCATCTTTGGTGGAGCTCAAAAACATGTGAAGGGTCGTTGGAAATTCTACTGGAAAAATGGCGGTCAGTAATGTTGCACTGTAGCAACGTACATCGATGGTCGACAAATGAGCATTTCCACAAATGTGAACATGGCCATTTGTCCACAGAGGAGGCACGGAAGAAGAAGTGGTTGATTCCTTCATCACCCACTCACAAGGCCATTGAAAAGATTGTATTTGATAAAACTATAACAAAAGCTTTGAGGGGACTCACGGAATTCTGCCACACAGGAGATTTGGAGGTGTTCCACAATATGTGCCTCAAGTACAGGCCCAAAAGATTGCATTTTGGCATGGAAGGCATGATAAATCGGACTCTTCTAGCGGTCTTGGCACATAACCATAATGTTGGCCGTCAACAAAGTAGGACGACCGGAACTTTAGGGACGCTTCGCTACAATAAGGCCTTCACTAAAAGAAGTAAACAATGGGTGATCAAACCAGTGTTTGAGGATATGCAATATGAGTTTATTGAGAGACTTATCGTAGATGTCCTCGATAGGCACATACATGGAGTGGTGAACGAACCTATGCAGGGGACAACTGCATTGCCACCCAACATTGCCTCTGTTCCATGTCCACCTAAAGCAGAGCTCATTGAGAAATACACATCACGGTTTAAATGATTGTAATTCGATTGTCTGTTCTCTCTTCTCTCGAGTCTCCTCATGTTGCAGGCCCATTGCAATTAAACCAAACAGTAATATAAATCATTTTTACAAAAATTATAGAATGTTTCCGTATTACAAACACATGGCCGACCCATAGGGACAATAAAAAAAAGGCACGCAGACAAGATGCCCTTACACTAACTGGAGCTAACTAGAAATGTGTGCTCGCTCAAAGTGAAGGTCAGCTGCTTTGATGTTTTGCTCGGGTGGCGGAACGGCCCACAACCCAATATAAGGTTCTATTGTGATTTGACCTTGACAGGCCGGGACCATCCTGAAAGACTAAGAAAAGATAATGAATAAAATTTCAGAAACGAAACGATGAGCCACGTTCATTAGAAGAAGTAACGTCGGCAAAGAAGGAGTGGTGTTTCGGGTCTGCCCTACACAGAGACACAATGGAAAATGCAAATATAATGTAAGTAACTTTTGATGAGTTTATACCGCAATTTCATTACTATACAGTGGCTTTAAAGACGGGTTCAGTTGTACTTGTTCGTTCTATGTGGCATAGTGTTTTCTACCGCGCTCTATCTGGAGGAGAAACATCTGCTTTTACTGAAGCACCTCAAAACCTTCCTCTTTGCTTCTGCTTTCTCTCTCCCTCTCCCCTGCTACAACTGGTCCACTGTCTGCGACCTCGGTCCTGGGCCCTTCCACTCTCCACCTGCACTGCCTCCCTGTCAACCCCTGCACTGGGGGACTGTCTCAGTATCCTACAGCCCCCCCTTCCCAGCACTTGTTCTGCACTTACCTTGCACTTGCCACCAGCTGGCCCTATTTATTTATTATTTTATGCTACTTACCTTGTACTCCACTCCCCCCCCCTCCATGCCTCGCCACGCCTTTAAACACTTGTGTACACCCAGTAGCGCTGTCCTCGCTATGAAATGAATAATTTTAATAAGGATCTGATGGTGAGACTAATTTCATTTTTTATGTTTTTAGGTACATCATTCACTACTGTCTGTGTCACGAGTACCAGACACCGGCGGACGGCTTCTACAGCCGCCAGTTGCTTCTCCGCGTGAACAACGTTACCACCCTGACCATTTTATGGGACGATCGCCAAGAACAAGTATGCCCTTACGCGGTACTAACGGTTAGATGCAACATACCTACCGTTGTGGTGGCCTAGTGCCTCGTTGTTGGAACAGCCATGCGATTATCAGTGCGACAGAAGAGCTTATTTTTATCGTAAACCAACACCCTGTGTACTGCACACGAACATCGCTTCCCTCAAGACGAACTAATTTGGATCGAGAGCAAAGAAAAATGCAAATCGCTGAATATTCTCTAAACATTTGATGTCCAATAAACGTACTTTGACAAATGTACAATCTTGCCGTTTGCTTTTAAACCACGGTTTCACATTCCGAATTGTGGTGCTGTATTGTGAGATGCTCTAAGACCCTGTGTACTGCAAAGGACCATCGCGTTCCTCAATACGAACTTTTTGGAACATGAGCAAATAAAAATGCAAATCGCTGAATATTCTCTAAACATTTGATGTCAAATAAATGTACTTTACCACATTTACAATCTTGCGGTTTGATTTCAAAGTACAGTTTCATATTCCGAATTGTGGTGCGCTGTATTGTGAGCTGATCTGTGTTGATTTCCGGGGTCTGTGTGGAGTCGCGTAGAAGACGCCTGGGCGCGTTTGCCTACGCAGCTCAGTCACGTCACGGATAGAGGCGGGGAATATGAATGTTTTGATAAAGTCTGTTTCAGGGGCGGGGGATTTGATTTAGTGCCGCAAAGGCAGGTGAGCCAGGTCGATGCGGCGGAATGATAGGATTATCACAAAATGGAGGCTGATTTCGAGTGCGATAATGGGCGAAAAGTCGGGTAAGGTCCATAGGAAAGTTTCCTACGATCTACCGATTTATGCTTACAAACACATGGCCGACCCGTAGGGACAATAAAAAAAAAGTCCCGGAACTCTCCTTTAAGTGCATTATAAATACGTAACTAAGACAAAAATAAATAAATAAATAAACACACAATTACGCAACTAAGAAAAACAAACAATTCCTGTAACAGCGCCTCAATGCCTGTGGGCTGTGTGAGCGCTTTATAAATGTAAAATAAAAAATAAATCAGTCTATGGCCAATACGGAGCTTAAAAATTGCATAGTGGCTATTCTTAATGAAATTTTAGAAGTAGCAAATAATTCATGCCATAGTTCATCATCTGAGCACATCAGATAATGTGTTTGGGTTAACTTGTGGAGGACAATTTTCCTTTGCTTCCTTAAAGCAACACACACAATTAGTATGTGTTTCAATGTCTCTTCCATTCCATCAATTTTACAAAAACGACAGTACGAAGCATCAAGATGGATTAATCCCCTTCTCAATAGAATTTGGTTGGTTGGTCATAAATTAATGCGAAATCTTAGGATTTGACTTCTAAGTGCATGCGACGGACACTTCAATAGGTAGTCAGCTGTTTGGCGGAATATTTTGTTACCAAAAGAATGTCTATCAAAATCTCTTTGCAGTAGACATTTATGTTGGGTGTGGTGCCAATCCAGTTGGTATAACTTAAGTTTGGCTTTAGTTGGATTATTAAGCATAAGATCTAATGAAATGTTAGCTTCAGACAGATCAGAGAGTACACTAACTCTCCAGTTTGCTGGAAATGAGTGTGATGACCGCAATAGATAATTGGCCAATATTAAAAGCATATTATTTGCGACAAGACCCAATAGGCATTTACGAAAGAGACAACATCTCTTCCAGGAAACTGGGATGTGAATTGATAAAATGCCCAATTCAAACCGCAAGAGAGCAGTTGAGTTGGGAAGTTTGAGCACCTTTTTCCAAAATTGAGCCTCCGCTCTATCCCAGTACAATTGCTTTTGGGGAAGCCAGGTCTCAGCACCATAGGTAATGATGGGGATAACTTTCTGTTGAAAAAAGGTTAGTACATGGGCACAAGAAAATTTACCAAACTTAGCCTGGAGAACCTTGGCCTAGGAGATTAAGGTAAGGAGTTTACCAGTTATGCTAGATCTGTGGGGGGTATTTGCACGAGAGTTGCTAAATGCAACACCAAGATATTTGTAATTGTTGACTATGGCCAGTTTTTGATTCTGAAGGACCCACTCATAGTATTTTGATTGGTTTGTTTTACTTTTTCCTAACTCCATGATTTGGGTTTTCGCCAAGTTAAACATTAGATTAATTTTGGCAGCAAAGATTTCTAGTTGGTTAAGTAGAGTCTGCAAGCCACTTGGAGTTTGTGAAATAACAACCAAGTCATCCGCATAGAGAAGCCATGCGATGACTTGGTTACCAAGCTTTGGAGCATCATTTATTACCTGCAGAAATTCAACTCCCATGTCAAGGATAAATAAATTACACAGAGTTGAGGCTAGAATGCAGCCTTGCTTAAGGCCGCGTTTAATGTGGATTATATCTGATAGTAGTCCACTCAAGTTCAATTTGACCTGCATTGTTGTGATTGTGTGAAGGAGATTTATGAGCTTAATAAGAGAATGTGGGCAGCCAAATCTCATAATTTGTTAATTAATAGATGGCGGTCCACAGAGTCAAAAGCGACTTGAAAGTCTACAAAAGCCAAGTACAGGGGTTGACATCTTGTTGCATAAGATGATTTAATAGCATTGAGCGTAGTAATGTTAATTGAAGTCCCAAGGCCCGCAACAAAGCCGGTTTGAAAGGGATCTCTACGATTTTCACTACTAGCCCAAATGTTGAGATCTCTCAGAATGATACGGCTATACATCTTCCCAGGCGCATCAAGAAGCGCTATGGGATGATAACTGGCCGGATTCGTGCAATCACCTTTTTTGTATATTGGGACCACTAAAGCTTGGCATCAGGATGTTGGAATGCATTGCTTCACTTGGATGGAGACAAAGATGGTATATAGAATATTTGCCCACAATTCAGGGTGCTGTTTTAGAACAAAATTCGAAAGGCCATCCGGTCCAGGGGCTCCGGAAGAGCTGGCCTTATTTATGTAAAATAACACATCTTCTCGATCAAAATTGAGAAGAAAGGGAAAATCAATTGGCTTACACGGCGCCCAATCAGAACTGGTTTGTGGGAGATCATAGATGTTGGTGAAGTATTCCACCCAACTTCTTTCTGATACACCGTTAATTTGGGAAGATAACTGAGAGCAAGTTGTAGCCGAATTAATTAGCTTCCAAATCTGAGAGGTGTTTTTTCCGTGAATTGTGTGCAGCCACCGCTCACCATCCCTTTGAAAATTTCTGCCTTATGATCACGTATCCAGTTCTTGTATTCAGTCTTCAACTTGCGTAAGGACAACTCGCGATAGTGTGCTGGGAGAAGCAGAATTTGCCTTTTTTGTCTACCAAAGAGAGACTTCCTGAGTCTGATAGATTGGTCAAATACATGGGTTGGACATGCATTATTGGATATCTTCCTTCTAGATATACCAGGGGAGGCAAATAGATGCATTTTGTCACGATATTCCGAGGGATTATACCCCGGCTCTATGAGGAGATGATGGTCCTCCACTAATTCATGATTAAATGCTTCCATAGCAAAGTTAGTCCAATCCAGTCTATTATGCTGAGCATTTATGGCCAAGGCTCCCAAATGTCGCTGTCGAAACTGTGGTTTGGCTTGGGCATGAACCACGATTTCAGCCAATAGCATCAATTGATCACTAGATGAAGAGGGCAGGATAGAGAACTTGGAGATCTGTTTAAATAACGCTCTATCAACATAGACGTAGTCAATTGTTGCTTTATGTGAGCCACTTGACCACGTATGGGAAGGAGGGATGTCACTTTTGAATGCCCCATTTAACATGATCAGATCCCATGTTTCTACAAAGTAAGACCACAAGGCGACCCGTTCGGAGTTCTTCTCCTTAGAAGATGTAAATAAATGAATGTTCAAGTCTCCAGCAAGAATAACATGCGCAATATTAGGAATAATAACAACCTCTTCCATAAGTGAGTTGAGGTCCTTAAAAAAGGTAGAGGTTAATATCGCAACAGGATTCCAGTTGAGATTAATAACTGCAAATTTGAGTGTCTGAATCAAAATTACAGAGCATTGCATGAATGAGTTCAGTGGGGGAGGATCTTCTGAGCTGGTAATAGTGGCAATATTGGAAATGGTTACAAGACTGGACATTGGTCTTCCTTTTTGACCTTTCAAAGCTGGGACCAGATGAACATGATAATTGTCCCAAGATGGAACTGACAAAAACCAAGTTTCTTGTAGGAGCAATAAATCATAGTTCATTAAAATGCAATTTGAGTTATTCTTTTTTTTAATAAACTTTATTTATTATATCACACAGATACATCAACCGTATGGGCATGTCGATTCTGCCATTTATACATTATTGAACACAGTAAAGAAATACACACAAAAAATAAACAAAAGGGAAAAGGTGGAGGGAGAACCACACTTATCATAACATTTCCTCTCGTTCTGCTTTATCAGCCAGGTATTGTTTATAGATGGGCCATATGTTTTTAGGTCTCATAGCTACTTGCAATGAGTCAATATATATTTCTTCGTTATCGTTCGCCCATATCATGTCATTATCCCAGTCACTCAGTGGGGGGGCTTTTGCTTTTCCATTTTAATAATATTGCTCTCTTGGCTAATAGTAAGCGCACGTTCAGTAATTTCCGCCAAATTGGATTCATCTTCCCTGTGGCCCCCCAGTAGGCATAACATTGGTGACCATTCAACAGGTTCCTCGGACATGTCATCCAATGCTTTGCATATCTCCTCCCAATACCTCCTCAGGTGTGTGCATGACCAAAACATGTGATAAGTGTCAGCCATCTTGAGCCACATCTTGGACACTGACCTTCGGTGGTTGGATATATACGTTTCAGTTTGACTGGAGTATAGTGCAGTCTATGTACAATTTTGTAATGGATCAGTTTATACCTGGTATTGCAGGATATAGATTTGGATAAGGCACATGTTTGTGACCATTGATTGTCAGTGATAGCTTGTCCCAGGTCGCACTCCCACTTTTCTTTGGCATTATGTGCCTATGGCGGGTGGGTTTGAATGATGGTCTTATACAGTGTTGATGCTGATATCCTACCCTTCTCAGCTGTGAACATATATCCCAGGCTCAGGTTTATCGTTGGTTCAGCTGGGAATTCTGACCATGTTTTTGCTATGGCAGACCTCATTCGCATGTAGTGCAGCCTATGGTTCGGCGTATCCGCCACAGTATCTTTTAGGATGTCCCATGTCACAAACTGCTTATCACGGAATAATTGCCCCCACTGCATAATTCCTCTAGCGCTCCAGAGTGTCGCCACTTCTTTGTCCATAGTGGGTGGCATGGCCTGGGCACCCCAGATTGGCATACTCGGATGATACAGTGTTTCTGTGCCGTGTATATCAACTATCCTTGCCCATGCTGTGGATGTAACCCGTGTGGGGTCAATAGTATTATAGTGTTTAGGGCATGACGATGTCAGGTCATGTAGCAATGCAGCTGATTTCGGTATTGGGCCTTCGTTTGTAGGATCTTTAGGGTTAAGAAAGTCTGTCACCCATTGTGCCGCATAGTGCGCCTGGGCTGCGAGGTAGTAGATCTCGAAGTCTGGCGCTGCTAGGCCACCCTGCGGGAATTGATCCGTGAGGACCCTCCACTTCAGTCTAGAATGACCGCCCCACACCAGCACTTTGCAAGCGCTCTCTATTTTTGCAAACAGTGCTCTCCCTGGCCACACCGGGAAGGTGGTAAATAAGTAGAAGAGTTTGGGAATAATTATCATTTTTATCAGCGCGATTCTCCCCATCAGTAATATCGGAAGAGAATTCCAGCGTGACATTTTGACGCATAGAGCCTCAGCTAGGGCGTCATAGTTCAGCGCACGAGATAGTTGTGCCGTCCTGGTTACTTGCACCCCCAAGTATGTGATGTGTACAGGGCTCCAAACAAGGCCATGCAGATCTGGGGGTTCTGTCGTTGCCTCTGTAAGGGGGAAGACTTCCGATTTGGCCGAGTTTAGCTTCAGGCCCGAATACTTGCCAAAAGTTTGGACCACTGCTAGGACCCTACCAAGGGAATGTCCTGGGTTCTTTAAGTACAGCAATATGTCATCGGCATACATTGTAATGATATAAAATTTACCCTCGCGAGGTATTCTGTACTTACTATATCGGGCCCTGATTAGATCTACTAGGGGTTCTATCACTAGAGGAAATAGAAGGGGGGAGAGTGGACAGCCTTGACGGGTGCCCCCTAATAGTTCCAGTTGTTCTGATAGTGTACCGTTTATACTGATCTTAGCATAGGGGCGCATATAGAGAACCTTGACCCATTTAATGAAATTGGGGCCGAACCCGTAATTATGTAGGACCCTAAACAGGAAGGGCCAATATACAGTGTCAAAGGCCTTTTGCATGTCTAATGAGACAGCCACTGCTTGTAGATCTTCTGGTATTGCTGCTAGGATTTTGTGGCAACGACTAATGTTTGTTGCTGTGGATCTATCCGTTATGAACCCCGCTTGGTCCTCGTGGACCATGTATGGCATAAGTGGTGTTAATCGTGTGGCCAGGATCTTCGCGAAGATCTTAGCATCCGTATTTATTAATGACAGCGGCCTGTAAGAGCCTAAGTCTTAGGGGGGCTTCCCAGGTTTGAGCAGTAACGTAATGACCGCTTCTCTGGTAGTTTCCGGTAGCTCCTCATTTTCTAGGGCTTCAGACCAGACGGCTAGTAGTTTGGGGACCAGGAGTTGTGCAAACTCCTTGTAGAATTCTTCCCCGAGGCCGTCAGTGCCTGGGGCTTTCCCGTTGGGCAATGCCTTTATGGCTTCAGCTATTTCTGTTTTGGTAATCGGGTTCTCTAGGGCCTCCCTGGTTGCATCTGATATAAATGTTGTTGGTATCTGGGCCAGGTATTGATCTATTTCTTGTTCCGTGGTGGTACTCTGTGGTGAGTAGAGACGTTTGTAGAAGTCAAAGAATGTCTCCCTGATCTCCACTTGGTCTGTGGTCACCATCCCATCTCCCCTTGTTATACACGGTATACTCGTTGGGCCACGTTCCCCCCTCACCATCCTAGCCAGTAGCCTACCCGGGCGTTCCTGTTCCCTATATCGCCGCGCTGCTGCTGGCCTGTCAAAGTAGCGAATTGTGCGGTCAGCGGTTTCTCTAAATTCATCTATCTTGGTTTTGATGTCAAGCCCCAGTTGTGTGGAAGGCGTTTGTGCGAAGAGATTTTGTGCTTCGGCTATGTCTTTTTCCCATCGGGCGAGGTCCCCACGGATATCCCTTAAAACACCAAACATGACATTGCGGTGCCCCTGATGCATACCTTGAACGCTTGCCACAATATTGCCTGACTGGACACAGACCCTTTGTTAATTTCAAAGTATTCTTGAATATGTTGGGTTAGAGATAACTTATAAACCTGGTCCTGTAGGGCTGCAGGTTTGAACCTCCACGGCGGCCTCTTTATCCTAATCTCCGGGATTGTCATTGTAATCAGAATGGCAGAGTGATCCGAGTATGTTCTCGGGTAGATATGTGTGTCGGTGATCCAGCCGAGTGCCTCATGGGATAGTAGCCATACGTCTATCCTTGAGTGCATATCGTGCACTGAGGAGTAGAATGTGTAAGCACGTTTGGTACCTTTTAACGAGCGCCACATGTCCCTGAGTCCCAGGTCAGCCATATGCGTTAGTATTTTTTGAGTCGCCCTAGTAAGCGTTCTCGGCTGATCCGATGTACGGTCTAGTTGGATGTCAAGAATAGTGTTTATATCACCCCCACAAATCAACTGGGCCGTGGGAAACTTAACTAATTTCCCGAACAGTGTGGAGTAAAAGTCAGGATCATCTATATTTCGGCCACATATGTTTAGGAGTAGCACCTCTCTATCTTGAAGCGTGCCGTGGACCATGACATACCTACCCTGAGGATCACACTCCGAATCATGGCAAGTGAAGGGAATGGTTTTATGTATCAGGGTTACTACTCCCCTTGCTCGGAGTTGAGTAAGATGTATAGTACTGGTGCGTGCCCCAGTTCGGAGCCAGCTTTTCAGCTTGTTGCTGTATCAAGTGAGTTTCCTGTAGAAACACTATCTTGGGGCCCAGCCTAGCAACATATGCCATTATTTTCCTTCTTTCTATCGGGGATCCCACCCACGAACATTCCAGCTCAGCATAGTGATATTGTCATTGTTCGTCTTAGCCATCATCTCGAGACCTCATCAGATGGTGTGTGACTCGCTCCCTCCCCTCTGTGTGTGCATCTGTGTTTTCTTGGAGTATCTGTGTGTTTTTAACCGTAACACCCTCCCAACCAAACTGGTTCCCCAACAAGCTTTCCCCTAATCCCACCCCCACCCTCATAGCTACCCAAACTTTAACTATGTCCATATACCCAACCCCTTTCCCTCCCATAACTTAGGCGTGCACCCGCAACAGGGGTGGTTCCGCTGCGAATTCCGGGCCAACCCTTTTACTGTCTTTGGCAGTGCGGCCGGTCTTGCTTGCTGTTACTTGGACACATATTAAATGAATGGAACATATTCGTTCTTCTTGACTGCGGATCTTGTTGATGTTTGAGGTGTTCCCACGAGGGGGTACCGTAGTCCCCTCGTCATTGTTTTCCCATTGTGTTATGTTCCCATGAACATTTCTGGGTATCAGGCTTCATCCCCATTCGTCGGTTGTTCGGTTGGTAGTTGGATGTTGGTTTCAACGAAGCTTGCGGCTTCTTCCGGGAAGGTGAAGAAGTAGGTTTTTTTTTTATGTTGTAGCCTCAGCCTGGCTGGATATAGCATTGCATAAGGAATGTTGCACTCGCGTAGCAGCTTCTTGACCCTGGTGAAAGAGCGACGTTCTTGCTGTACTGCCAGCGTGTAATCTGGGAATATACGTATAGTATTCGCCTCCCATCTTAGTTCTTGCTTTTCTCTAGCTGCTTTCAGTACCAGGTCTCTGTCCCTGTAGTTCATCATGCGCGCTATGATGGGTCTTGGGAAGGCTACAGGCTTGGGTTTGCGGGCCAATGATCTGTGTGCTCGCTCCACTGTGAACATGGGTGACCAACCTGGGTCTCCTAAAAGGTCGCGCAGTAGCTTCTCTATTGACTGCTCCATGGGTCCCTTCAATGCTTCTTCAGGCATACCTATTAAACGTATATTGTTGCATCGAGATCTCGCTTCCAGATCCTCACACTTTATTTTGACTGTCCCCAGTTCCTTTGCCATTGTTGTGACAGTGCATTTTAGCGCTTCCAGCACATCCTCAGTGTCCCAAATTCGGGTCTCAGCCTCTGTGATGCGACTAGTGGTCATATCTAGTTGCGTCTTGATGGATGCTAGTTGGCCGTTATGCCATCCAATTTCTCGTTGAGCGAGGTGAATCCCTGTTGCATAGCTGCAAAAACTGCTTGCGGATCCATTGCAACATTCTCTGTTGGTGTAAGTGGTTGCAGCGTTGGTTCAGTTGACATAATGGTCTCCATCACTTTCTTCGTTGCCGTGGGGAACTTTTCTATGGTGCCTTTCCCCTTTTTTGGACCTTTGCCCTTGGGCATCGTCTTGTAGTAATTCTGGAGTTCAGTGTTATGCCTGTCCACTATGTGGTGAATTGACCCGTTATGCCAGGGATGTGTGGTCAGTCTGATTTGATTCGGTGGGCACAATGGGGAAGTAGTGCCAGTGAGACGTTTTAACCCGCACCCTTCCAGGTGGCACTCGGGCCGGTGATGTCACTGTTGCATAGCGGTAGCCCTCACCATCTTGGGGGGTATGTACCCTCTCTGTTGCGCTTTAGTTTAGTGGTAAGGTTCACGCCATGACCACTGCCGTAGAAGTTATGGTTGTGTCTTACTGGTTTCCTGCCCAGGTTTGCATGGCTGATCGTTACAGAATTTCGATTTAGGCATGTATGTGTGGAACTCCACGCGGTTTGGTTATGATTTGCGTCGTCCAGTCGAACACCGGTGTCTGCCTGCGTGGGACCTGTCCCAAAGATGTAACCAATGGGGTATCGATGTGGGAAGGTTATTTCAGGCCATCCTGCCCCATTGTAGTGTATCTAGATGTCAAGATCTTAGTAAAGTGCGCCAGGTCTCCGAGGGGGGGACCACCGTAGCTTGCTGGGTAGGTGTCTCTGCTGCCTGCACCGGAGACGATATGGCTGATAAGTTCCGGAGTGTCTCTGCTTTATGGGCCTACGTTCTCCCGTGTGCCACTTGCAGGTGATGCCCAAACCGCTGCAATGTCACCAGCGCAGAGTCTCTATAGTTGATTTTACTGTGTTGGGAGCAAAGCCTTTGTCTGCTCGAGACGTGATGTGGCCGTGGGCATATTGGCCGTGTGTTTACGTTGGTGTAGCTGCAGTGATCCCCAGACGTGGACTGCATGCGTGTAGGCCGATGGCTTATTGTTATGGGCAAGCGTGTCAGTTTCCAGCTTTATTTCACAATGTTCGTACCTCCCCAGCACCAAGCCGCCCGTGTCTCCGGGCTGTGCACCCAATGCACTGTTCAGGCTGAGCGGGACGGGGGTGGGTGAATTACGGTACCCCTCTCGCCGCAGTGTTATGTTTGACTAGCAAGTGTCCTCGGGTGCCCGCCCCCCCTTGTCCTTACCGCTGTTGCTTTCACCCGCCTCGCCGGTGGGGGGGCCATATCTCCCTCTTCAGTGTAGCAAGAGGGCTCGGTCGATCTGTGGGTGCTCTACGTGAGACGGAGCACCGCGGGTGTAATGGCGGGATGTGCTCGCTGGTCCTATGCAGAAGTTACCACGATGTAACTTCGGAGATAGGGTATGTCCAGAGCAGAAACTCGGGCGACACGTTCCAACAGCCTTGATGTCTACTTCGGATGAAATGAAGGCAAAACCTGGCCAAATTGACAGAGTTATTTGTAGTTGGCCTGGAGTGTCTGAGGAGCTCACACAAGAGCAGCCATCTCGCCTCGCGCACAACAGCACCCCCCACCCCAATTTGAGTTATTCAATAAATGCTTATGGCCCCTAGTATTCCAGCTCAAAAATGCTATTTTATATGTCAGAGGGCATTGCTCATCTGATCCTAGTTACGCATTATTGCAACAACAATATTTGGTGGATTTCACAGTAGGCACTACACTCTCATATATTGAACCTGAAGGACGGGATCATACGCCATCGATTTGTTCTGGCTGTTGAGGGACCTCAATTAAAGGACTTTCACTAGAAGTAGGTGTTACTCTGAAGCCAAGCTCAAAAAGGACGGATCTTGCAGACCAAATGGTGTTAAGGATAACACGTGATCTTATCCAAAGACAAGATACGGTTGAATCCTTATCATCAGGAAATTATACCTGCTCAATATCCCCAGAAGCAATATCTTCTATTGATGGAATGTCAGAAAATAACGCCATGATGCTCTTTCTATTCATAATGAATACCGGGTAGGAGCCACCACGACAACTTATGAATATTGAATAGGGTTGTGAAGACTTTCTGTTTTTGATTCCTGGTGGTGCTGAGATCTCCCCTCTACCATGAGGTACCTCAGAGGAAGGGTTTGAGGTCTTAGCCTCCACTGGAGTTTTAAATGTAACACACTTCGTGCTCACCTTCTGATCTAAAGAGAATGGGGATCAATGTGAGAGTCATGTAACAGTGATTTCAAGGAGGACTTGAGGAACCTCTGTTCCATAGTTAGCGATACTAGACAATCTTTAATAGAGAATAAAATGTTATCCTGCGTATTCACTTGAGATGGAAGAACATCTGAGATTGAGGGCTTACTCTCTATGGCTAAGACATTCTTTTCACCTATGGGAGGAGAAGTGGCTAGTCTGGAGCCTAATTGGCTGCTCTGCAAAGGAGTTTTCAAACTAATAGGCAGAGGTTGCATCAATGGGTGAGTCACTACTGGCGCCGAATGAAATTGGCGCATATAATCATCCACGGCTTTCCTAAGTTCTTCGTGTTAAGTATCGGAACAGAGGATTCGGAGCTATTCAGGGGAGCCCCCTACGAGGTAGTACGGGGAATACCTCAGAAGGCGGACCCTCAGGACCAGCTCCCAATTCTTCAACAGCCTGCACCAAATCATCCAAAAGAGAGTGTGTTGGAATCAACTGGGTGTTGATGGAGCCGTTTTTTGCAATTTATTTTCTTTCTTGTACTAGATTAGAGTATTTTTTGGTTATGGCATTAGAGGCTTACATTGAGCATCCAGCTGGTTTAGAAAGCGATTTGAAGAACTATTTCGATTGACCATTGGAACCCACTCCTTTGGATTTTTGTTTTTTTGTTTTTTTAATGTTCTAGTTATTTTCGGCCCAGAATTAGATGCATTCATCAACCCTTTTTTAGAATTTTTATCAAAAATGGTGTACGCCTCTTTAAGAGGCAGTACAATCTTTGTTGCAGATGGTTCGCGGGAGGTATTAGGTACAGGAGGTTCGTGGGCAACCACCGGAATCAGTAACAGTACTACCAGGGCCACCTCTATGGTTAACTCCCGGATGATACCGTCAACAAAGGGAACTGCAGCCATAAGACATTGTATTGCCTTGCCGGAAGTGCATATCTCGAGCTGAGGTCGAGAATGCTCAATTGCCACTTTAAACACAGGATTGATCTCGGGAATCTGGATTGTCGGCGAGGTGGCATCCCTACCATCAAAAGCCTGCCTCTGGGCCAGGGAATCAGTGATTGATTTCTGCCAACTGCCAGTTTCTCTAAGGCTGTCTGCAATAGAGTTTACTTTGACATCAAGAGCTTCGAATAATTTTGCCAAGGACATTAACGCGATGTTCATAACTTCAAGAGTGATCATAGGGGATTTCTTTGCGAAAGACCCCAAAGTTGCGGCAGAAATTTCCCAAGCCGGCCTTCTTGGGGTTGGTGGAATGAAAGAAATCGAGATATCTGATTCTGAGGGACTTACATTCAGGAATAGTATGGGAGATTTGGAGAGGTCATGAGCATCTTCCCTGGCCGAGAAACAAGAATTTGATGAATGAAAATCATTGACAGCATCGCCAACATTATGCATAACACTTTCAAGTTTGTTTGACAAAGGTACCACATTGCCTGTACGAGCATTTTGAAGAATCATGGTATCAGATAACGAAATATTACAAGGTAATTTGCAAACCTTATTACTGACGTTCGAGTCCGATACTGACGGCAAACTCATTAGAGGAAATTTTATGATAGAACATTCTTGATTTATAATTATCGGCTGTGCCTCTACATTTGAGACACTTATGTTTGCTAGATCCGGCATCTGCGCCACAGATCGAGAGGGCCGCAAGGTGCCAAACCCAAAGTCTCGAATGTCACCAGCTTGAGTGTTTGAGCGGCTGCGTTTCCACCCAGCTCGTTTGTCCAAGTTGCAGCCTTTGGTAAGAGGACGGGAGGACTTTGGCGTTAGCGGGAGTCCATCCGCACTCAGAGAGTCGCACAATACACACAATCGTGCAGGACAAGGCATGTCAGAACGCAAAGTATAAGTTCTTGCTCTTTTGTCAGCCATAGCGTGGCAAAGATTAGGCAGACAAAAAAAAGATAAATAAAAAAACAGGAAAGTAGGTGTACAAAATCACACACAATATAGAAAAACAGAGGCTGGGGGTCACGTAACTAAAAGTAAACCAAACAGGGAAACACCTCGCACCGGGCGCTGCGGCAAAGCGGGAATTTCCGGGACTTACTCGGGAGCAGTGCGCGGCGCACGCATGTGCACCGTTTTATAGGCAGTCCTACTATACGTAAAGAACAGAGCCTTGTGGGTGTTGCAGTCTTTGATGCCGGTAAAGCGCAGTAGTCTGTGAAAGAAAAACAATCCAGGTAACTTCACATACGTCCGCGGCAAAGCGGGACTTTCCGGGACTTACTCGGGTGCGTGCCGTTTTGTAATGCATTCCAAAAGATTCTGCTTTCTTTATAGTTGGTGCAATTGACAGGCGTATTCCTTTGGAAGTCCTTGGTTTTACGACTGCGATTCACGCTGCTAAGCTCTGGGACCCTTTACCTGCGGAACTTCTCAATATAAAAACCTGCTACTTTTAGGAAACTCATTAAAACCTTTATTTTCCACTGATCATCTGTGCTCCCCAACTTGGTTGTTATTGTGTGCTGAGATACATTCGAGTGGTGGTGCCTCTCCGCGCCTACACTCATGTAGTTGATGGATATGCACTACAATATGATCTTATGCACTCGTAAAAACCGGGTGCTCCTCCAAGTCGGAGGAGGAACAAAGCGGGGATGCACACTCTGCTTTGCTGCCCCCCCACACCTTGCGGTAAAATGGGTATGGCTCAAAACAGAGGCATAAAAGCATTACACCTTGTTTTTACGTCTCAGTTTAATGCCGAAAATGACTGCCAATATGTATTTTTGCCATGCACTAGCACTACGCAAGCAAATATATAGTTTGCAATACCAACATGGGAAAGCAAATCTTTCTTTTTCAATGTAACGTGTGCTCTACTGTACACCACTTCCTGTGCCCACTCACAAGAAAAGATGTGTACCCGCAGAGTGTTAATACTGACTTTCTGAAAGTAGCACTTCCGTTAGATTACCCGGTCTGGGGATCTTGGCTTGGATCATAGCCCCACCCGGTCCACAGGTCTACACATTCTCTATCGATTGTGATGGCCCCAGGAATTCAGTCAGAACTCTCTTCCCTTCCTAATCTACTCCTTTTATTCCTTTCTTTTTCTTTTTTCCCCCACTGTGGGTATGTGGTACCTTTCCATTCAATCCTTAACCACTTATGACCTACCAAATGTACAAGTCATCTCATCTTGAAATATCTGAATCTTCAGGTAGCTTTGAGTGGATACATCTGAACTGCAGCAGTGTAACTTAACTGCAAAGGCACCAAACAGCCTCTGATCGCAATCATGCCTTCTCCCAGTGCTATTATTACCTTTTTATCATTGCAAAACTAATAAGAGGCAGGGACGTCGATTCACCAAAAGGTCATGGGTGGCGGAAGTGACATCACGCACTTGATCATATCACAGAAAGTGGTGTGACATAGCATTTGACCCTGGTGGCATCGCCGGAAGTGACATTTCCAAAAGTGGCTTGCAGGCATAAAAAAGTACATAAATGTGCAATTCTTAAAATACCAAATAGGCACTAAAGCAGACAAGAATATTTTAGATACCAACCACATTTTAAGAAGGGTGCTGCCTTCTTCATATGGTATGGATGGGCTCATAGAATCAACATATGCTGAAGCACTGCCCTAAATATGCCACATCAGCATTTTATGGCCACGGACTTCCATGGTATTCCAATTATCATCCAAACTGAAGGTGGTACTCATTTATCAACCTCGAAAGAATGAATGGCTGAGTCAGCCTTTTTGGGGTTCTAACCTGCAGATAACACATAGATTGCAGCAGTGAATGCTCAACCCGCTGAGGTATCTAATGCTTTACTATAAAAGATGCAATGCCACAATAAGAAAACATATACAAACTGTCTGCTCAATGCAACAGTGGAACAGTATCCCTCTTCCCCTTCATCTTGAGCAGGATCTTCTCAAATTCCAGAAGCTCCTCAAGACTTTCCTTTTCACCTCCTCATTCCCTTCCTCCATCCTCTGCTAAATCCCCCAGTTGCTGAGATTGGTGGCCAGGGCGCTATGTGTCCTCCCGGGTCCTGACCTCCCACACCCAATCGCCTACAGACTTCACCCCTTATCCCCCAGCACTTTTCCTGGCACTCACTGGCCTGTGTCACCACAGGCCTGCACTTATTTATTGGCAGCTGACCACTCCACCTATGTACTTACAGCTGCTCACTCCCTAGCACTTTCCTCTTGATACACCTAGCACTTACCCCCACTCCCTCATCCCCTCTCTCTCTGCACCTGCACGCTCTGAATGCTCACAAGACCTAGTAGGACTGCCTCTATCTTTCATTGTTATATTGTTTTAATTCCCATGTTCCCTCCCTGCTGCCCTTTGGGCACTTTGAAACACAAATTTACTTGTTGTATAAGCGCCTTAAAAATGCACAATAAATATAATAAATAAATGCAGGCCAGGTACATAATAACACTTATCATGTTTTGTGGGGTACATTTACCAGCACTGCAGAATTCCCCTACATCACCAAACTACACTTCAGCAGATACCAGCAGAATGGCTACGTTGGCTCTGTTGAGCATCATTGCCTCGCATCAAAACTGTGTTTTGCAGTCCCCAAAATAATGGCTGCGCTGATTTTACTAAGCACTTATGGGGCAAGATGAAACATGGAACACCCTGCGAATGGCTGCCAGTGTTTTTCTTATGTGCACCAAAGAAAAGAATTCAAGGGCAGCGCTGCTAGGCTGCCAGCTTAAACTTCCCACTGTAAAAGGGAAACGGTCTGCCTTTAAAAATGACTGTGCACTGATGCCAGTTCCATTTTCTTCAACATTACACAGTTGGTTCCAGTAAGACAGGTAAATGCCCATCTACATTCAGGGTGTACACCAGCAAATGAGGGCTTCCACACTGAATGGCATGTTGTGTCAGACAAAATCTGCGAAATAGCAAAGAACTTCACTCCAAGCTGTATGCAAAACACTTCACTTTTGCAACAAAATGACACACAGAAACTCTTCCAAAAAAGCCCTCTCGCTCTCCTAGCTCATGTCAGTTTCAAAGGACCTTTTCTTTGAACAGATGCCTGTGCATTAGAAACATCCTCGGGCTTTGGAAAGGTTAAGAAAATGGATGCAAGGAAGGCCGCATTTGTAAAGTGACATTCAAGGAAAATTAACCACGTGTAAAATTGTGCTTTTGACAAACAAGAAAAAATTCTGTTTTTTTACTAAAACCTTTATTTTGAGATTTCACAAGTGCATCAGAGATATCTGACATGTATTGAAAATATACACATTTAACATACAACATAATATGCAATATCAAGTTAGGGTCCCCTTTGTATTTTTCGGGTAGGTGACTATTTACGTGTTCTCAGTATGATCTCATAGATATTCATGTAGTCCTGTTGGCCGGATCGTTGGCGGAACCAGTTGACTCATTTTCTGACATGTCGGGGGATGTCTCCAGATATCTCCTCAGTGGGGCCCAAATATCTTTTGGTCTACAGGTAGACACCACATTTTGAACATATATTTCTTCAGTTTCCTGTACATGTATTAAGTCTCTCAACCAAGCTTGCCGAGTGGGAGGGATTATTGCCTTCCAGGCCTTAAGGATACACCTTTTGGCGACCACCCCTGCAATTGCAACAAGTCGACGTGTTTTAATTGAGACCTTCCCAATGTCGCCGAGTAGGTATTTTAGTGGGGTTGCAGGGATTTGGAGGCCGATAATGTCACTCACTGTCACAGCCACTTCGCACTAGAACTTTTTAATCGACAGTCCCAATACATGTGAAATAAGTTTGCCACTTGGGTCTGGCATTTAGGGAATTCTGGTTTTGTCGGGCGGTCGAATTTGGTGATTTTATTGGGCGTGATATGTAGATGATTCAGTATCTTGAATTGGATCAGTCTGAAGTTGGTGCATATAGAGACAGATTTGGTGAATTGGCAGTATTTCGCCCATTGGGTGTCTTCGGTTGTAATCCCCAGGTCCCTCTCCCATTTGGCCTTCATTGTGTTCTTGGAGGGGGTGTGTCACTGGACCGCTTTATAGAGGGTTGAAATTCCTCCCATGAAACCCTCGGGTGTCATGGTATCGGTTAAGAATTGGTGAGTGGGTGAGACTTCCAGAAAGGAGGGCCATTGCTTCTTACACGCTGACTTTAACCTGTAGTATTGTAGTGATGTGACCAACCTGGTCTTGACTTTCGCCTGGACGGTCTTCAGAGACGCAAACTTCCCATCAGGATATAGGTCACCCAGATGCATTTCCTTCCCTGGGTCCCACCTTTTCTGGAGGATTGTGTCGAGGGTGGGTTTGAGCTTTGGGTAGTGCCATAGCGGGGTATGTGGCCAGTATGGGTTGTCGCACCCCACCCTTTCCAGTAGACCGGACCAGGCTCGCACTGTAGAGCCCACTGGGTCGACCTCCCCCCGATCCCTCAGCGCCTTGGAATAGGGCTTTGCACACAAGTTGAATGGGATCGCAGCAAACTTTTCAGCTTGTATGTGTGCATATGCTTCTGTCGAGTCTGACCAGTATTTTGCAAAGTGAGCCTGGGCTGCCTGAAAATATAGTTGAAAATCGGAGCTAAGAAAAATGTCTGTTTAAAGGACAAATGTTGAATTAAGGCCATGTCCTTGCATAAAAATGTGATGGGGGCTTGTTTTAAAACATATATAGGATATTTAATTCCAACAGACTTGCTTTCTGGTTCAGGAAAGAAAAATAAATAAATAAATACATTTGCTGTGAGGCCAGAACAGGTTTTTGAAGGCCCTGGCTTCAAAGGGCATGGCTTCCTGGGAACAGGATCTTCCTCCCCACAAGTGGACCAACATCTGGGGCATATGAATAGGCAAGGGTGGGGGATTTCACGATCTTGTCAGACTAAGTGGCAGTGCTCCGGCATGTGACAATGGATTTCCAGGATACATAGGTGGGAATTCCTGTTGACATATCTCCTACGCTGCCACTGCCAGGATCAAAGAAGTCGTCATGACAACCTCTGTGCCAGTGGGCCAGAGAAAGACATTTGGCTTTGAGGGTTGGAAGACTGCCCCTTTGGGGGTAAAGCAAAGACTTTGCCTATTTAATAAACTTTAAGACTTTTATTTCTGCAACCTGAAAACGCAGGAATATGAAATTTTAAGTTTGAAAGTCATTTTTATTTTATTTATTTGTTTATTTATTTGCATTTTTAAAGCGCTCACACAACCCGTGGCCATCAAGGTGCTGTTACAGAATTTTTGTTGTTGTTGTCTTAGTTGCATATTTATAACGTGCTTAAATACCCAGAGATTTCTAAGCGCGGACCCGGGTATCGAACCTTTGTTGCTTTGTGTCGTCTTGCTTCCAAAGCGAGCACATTGCCACTGAGCTATCCTCCCGGTACATTGTTGTGCCATTAAACTAAAACATTGAGGCTTCTCCTTGCATGTTGGGAACGCAAATGTCCTAAAAATGACATTTATGAGAAAACTGTACATGACACGGTGATGAAAGTTAGATGCAAATATAATCCACCTGAATATGCTTCTGTGTAACGATTTGTGGATTTTTAGGGGAGGTGGTTTCCATTGAAAAATGCAAAAGATTAGTAGGTGGACTAAACAAACTCGTACAAAGTTGAGGGTTTGAATGGCAGTTTCTGTGTAAAATATGGAATCTGCCTATGTGATTTTCAAAAGCTCTACAACTATAAAAATGTGCATTTTGTGTAATAACTGATTGTGCAGAAGTAACTGTGGGATGGCTTTGTACATCATAAAAAGTACACACCATAAAAGTGAGTAACCTCCTTCAGTCCAATCGACTGACAGGGAGGCGGTGACATCCACAGCTCACCTATCCAAGGTTAAGAGGTGTGACTAGCTTGAGCCAGCCCCATAGTAAAATCCAGTGATGTCATGCTCCTTATATAAAGGGGAGACATGGGGAGCTCTGGACACACTCTTCTGAACTTTCCAGCTCCTGCGCATCCAGAGACCCAGACGTTCCAGATTCACCCCGCAAGATTTCAGATTCCACTGTCAGGCCAGGGCTAGCTGACCCTACCCAAGCAGAATCACTGATCCAGAAAAACCCCACAAAATTCCCAATAATTCAAGGAGAGCCCAGCTGATCCACCTCACTGTGCAGGGACCAGACCAGGCCCAGCTGTTCCCTTCTAGGAGAACCTGCTGCCATGTACAGTGACCAGACCTTACCTCACTGTCCAGAACCCCGGTCCGCTGCCCAAGCTTCCCCATTCAAGTGCTTGTTGTGAGTATTTCCCTTCCCGAGCAACCCCAAACTGCATCCTTTGCTGTATTACCTTGCATTAGGTCCAATCCTATAGAGATCCGCTAACTGTTCTAGCAAAAATCCTTTAAAACGGTCAGAATCCCCTGTGTATCTTGTTGTTAGGAAAATCTGTAGTGATCTCCTAGTGTTAGCGCCATTCGTCCACATCCTTACAGTTCATTGCATAAATCCTTAGTAATATTTGGAATAAATTAATTAATTCCCACATAGAGAGGAATCAGTGTGGGGGGGTTAAGACTGCAGCTTAACCTTTCTCACGGGTAGCGTTTCTCCTGTTGATAATCTAGTCATGAAAATATAGTTTCAGTAAAACTTGTCATTTCCTTTCCAAAACCGATTTTCCCTGTTAAATGTTAAATGTTAAATGTTAAAGGTATTTGTACCGCGCACCGTCACGAACGGAATTGCTGCCCATGCGCTCTGGTGGATCTGTAAACAATAAGGTGGGATGGGTTAATAAGGTGAAGAGAGAGTAGGATAGTGAGAGGAGTGGTATTCTGTTGGCAGCTTCAACTCTGTATACACCAGATGCTGAGCTTTGGTGCGGATATTAGATCGGTGTCAGTCCGCGTGTGCTGTTGCTCCGGCTTATGTGTTGTTGCAGTGTTGTGAAGTGCATGCGGCTTGTTGTGCGAGAGATGGTTGTGTGAGTTTTTTGAGTGAGATAGGTATGCAGAGTTTGAGCTTATATTGGTTAGTGGGTTACCTGACTTTTAGCATGCTAACATTCACAGTTTTGTGGGCACCTGTTGACCCCCACAATTCTATCTAGGTGCGGCACAGGCCAATGTCCGGGATTCCATCCAGGTGTGGGCCCGCCAACACCCACAGTCCCATCCAGATGCGGCGCAGGCCAATATCCACAGCTCTAAGTGTGGCATATGCTAACACTTGTATGCTAATATTCACAATTCTATCTAAGTGTGGACATGCTAACATTCAAAGTCCCATCTAGATGCAACGCAAGCCAATATTCACAATTCTATCCAAGTGTGGACATGCCAACATTCCCAATTCTGTCTAAGTGTGGGCATGCTAATATTCAGGTTTCACCCAAGTGCGGGCATGCTAACATTCAAAGTCCCATCTAGATGCAACGCGAGCCGATATTCACAATTCTATCCAAGTGTGGACATGCCAACATTCACAATTCTGTCTAAGTGAGAGCATTCTAATATTCAGGTTTCACCCAAGTGCAGGCATGCTAACATTCAAAGTCCTATCTAGATGCAACGCAGGCCAATATTCACAATTCTGTCTAAGTGTGGACATGCTAATATTCAAAGTCCTATCTAGATGCAACGCAGGCCAATATTCACAATTCTGTCTAAGTGTGGACATGCTAATATTCAAAGTCCTATCTAGATGCAACGCAGGCCAATATTCACAATTCTGTCTAAGTGTGGACATGCTAATATTCACAATTCTGTCTAAGTGTGGACGTGCTAATATTCACAATTCGGTCTAAGTGCGGGCATGCTAATATTCACAATTCTGTCTAAGTGTGGACATGCTAATATTCATAATTCTGTCTAAGTGTGGACATGCTAATATTCACAATTCTGTCTAGGTGTGGACATGCTAATATTCACAATTCTGTCTAAGTGTGGACATGCCAATATTCACAATTCTATCTAAGTGTGGACATGCTAACATTCAACGTCCTATCTAGATGCAACGCAGGCCAGTGTTCACAATTCTATCCAAGTGTGGACATGCTAATATTCACAATTCTGTCTGAGTGTGGACATGCTAATATTCAAAGTCCTATCTAGATGCAACGCAGGCGGGAAATCCGCCGGCAGTAATAGCGCAAATTTTCCCCTTTGGGCCCAATGGGGAATGAGAAATTCCCGAATGGGCCCAATCGAGGAATGGGCACTAACCGTTCCGCCAAACCTGTGATCCGGCGCTAATAGCGCTGGGGGTTTGGCTGTAGGGCTAATAGCGCTGGCGGTAATAGCGCCGGCGTTATCGCCCTACTCGTGATGAGGCCCTCTGTCTAAGTGTGGACATGCCAATATTCACAATTCTATCTAAGTTTGGACATGCTAACATTCAACATCCTATCTAGATGCTAGGTAGGAAGCTGCTCCAGCAAGGAAAGCAACCTATTTCTTGAATTTGGAATTTTATACTTTTATACTTTTTAGCGTTTTAAACTGTTGTACTTTATTTGAGGTGTAATACTGTGTTTGTGTTTCACTTGCCTGCATGAAAGAAGGATCAGAAGGATCACAATGATTGCCACAGTTCGCTCGCTCTAGGCGGCGCCGTGTTCATTAATCCCTTTTGTAGCAGAGCAGAGGTGAGCTTCCTGGGCTAAGACGACTCTTGAAGTCCTCTTTCTTTGTCCATCAGCCCTGCCCTCTGCCTCGCTTTCATCCCGATCCCGGCACTTATGTGCTGGATCGGTCGCCCGCGCATTTGGTAGGAAGCTGCTCCAGCAAGGAAAGCAACCTATTTCTTGAATTTGGAATTTTATACTTTTATACTTTTTAGCGTTTTAAACTGTTGTACTTTATTTGAGGTGTAATACTGTGTTTGTGTTTCACTTGCCTGGATGAAAGAAGGATCAGAATGATTGCCACGGTTCGCTCGCTCTAGGTGGCGCCGTGTTCATTAATCCCTTTTGTATCAGAGCAGAGGCGAGCTTCCTGGGCTAAGACGACTCTTGAAGTCCTCTTTCTTTGCCCATCAGCCCTGTCCTCTCCCTCGCTTTCATCCCGATCCCGGCACTTATGTGCTGGATGGGTCGCCCGCGCAGCGGGCGGGCGCAGCGGGCGCGCCTTCAGCATGCCGAAGGCACGCTTAAGGCAAGCCCGTCTGTGCCCGTCCCTGCCGGGAAGGGCCGAAAGGAGCCGTTAGATAAAGACTTTCTGGTCTCTCTTGCACCCTCTGATACCAAATGGCCCACTGGTTGGAATACCCATATATCCAATACAGGTCCGCCCCCCACTATCACGGAGCCTTTGAGAACCACCCATACTTTATGTCTCTTAAATACCAGGTCTCTCCCGGCGCACGCTGGTGAGATCTGGGATCTGTTAGCACACAGGCAATCAGACTTTTTATGCCTGACTGAAACCTAGCTTGCTCCGAGCTCGGCACCTGCTATAGTCCAAGCTCTCCCCTCAAACTATCGTATTCTACACCAGGACCGTCCACCCCTTAAGCGCGGTGGAGGCATTGCAGTCATCTTTAAAGACATATTCACGGTTACCCAGCTACCTTGTCCACTCACATCAACTATGGAAGCCCTCCTGTGTCGATGCATACTTTCGCCTTCTAGTACTATTCACCTCCTGCTTATTTACCGCCCCCTGGTCCCATAGGTCGCTTTGGGATAGACTTTGCCGATCTCGCAGCTGGCCTAAATTTGCAGTATTCCAATCTTGTGATATTAGGTGATTTTAACTTACGTTTCAATTTACCTAGATCAGATGAACTCAATTCCTTTTTGATAGCCTTTCTGATCTTCACTTTTGCCAACTGATTCAAGCCCCCACCCACCTCCATGGTAATATCCTTGACTTGGTATTCGTAAAAGATACTTTGCTTGTCCCCGGCCCGATTGAGCCAGTGACCTGGTCTGATCACTACCTGGTCACGTGCTCACTTCAGTCAGTCTCCCCTCCCTGCAAGATTCTCCCCTCTAAGACGCTTCTCCGCTCCTGGCGTTCTGTTGATCCTAAGGCACTTAGCACTCAGATAGCCTCCAATTGTACCTCCCTGAGACTCTTATCACTTACCGCACTCTCTCAGTCACTGACGACTGCCGCCAATCACCATGCTCCATTGAAACTTACTCAAGGCCGCAGACTACCGTCTCAGCCCTGGTTTACTGATGTACTAAAAAATGCTCGTCTTCAACTTAGACAAGCGGAACGTAAATGGCGGATTAACTACAATCCAGCGCTTAGATCCCTATACAAGATCAATCACTCTACTTATTTAGCCAGCGTTAAACTCGCTAAATTAACGTTTTTTGCTCAGAAAATTGAAAATGCTTTACTTAAGCCGAAAGCTCTATTTTCTATTGTTCACTCTCTTGCTTCCTCAGAGTTGCTGACCTCTATGGTTAAGCCATCACAAAAACTATGCAATGACCTTGCATCCTTTTTCACCACTAAAATTGATGTGATTAGATCAAACATTGCTAAATCCGTCTCCCAGCTGGTCGGCCTTCCCTCTGTTTAGTGAGGGAGAAGTCATGGCAGCTATATTAAAGATTAAATCTTCCTCCCCTGAAGATGCCATTCCTGCTATTATTATGAAAACGATCGCCCCTGACATTCTGGCTGAAATTACTGCGGCTATCAACAACTCCTGCCAAGCCGGACTGGTCCCCCCAGAATTGAAATCTGCCAGGATTATCCCCCTCCTCAAGAAGCCCTCTCTTTATCCCACCGTCCCTGCCAATTTCCACCCGATCTCTTTACTCCCATTCTTGGCTAAACTTTTGGAATCTCTGGCCACACCTCTTCTGTCCTCCTTCTTAGAATCTTCTAATATTTTCAACCATGCACAGGCAGGTTTTAGGCCAGGTAGAGGGACGGAAAGTGTGCTTGTCTCAGTACAAGACGATATGTTCAGACTGGTCGATGCGGGCGGAGTAGGGGCTCTGATCCTGCTGGATTTGTCTGCCGCATTTGACACAGTGGACCATTCTATCCTTCTATCACGTCTTGCACAGATTGGGATCTCCGGTTCTGTTCTTGCTTGGTTTACTTCTTTTCTTTCTGACCGCACCCAGACTCTCGCCATGCCTCCCTTTCTCTCTGCCCTTTGTGCCCTTACCTGTGGTGTCCCTCAGGGATCCTCTCTTTCCCCGATTTTGTTCAACATTTATATCTGGGCAATGGTCTGCCTCATTCACTCTTATGGACTTAACTGTTATTCCTATGCGGATGACACCCAGATCCTGATCCGGCTTGATCAGGATCAATCCGTGGTCTCAGCCTGTCTTCATGATTGCCTTAAGGCAGTCGGTGTCTGGATGGACCAAAACTGGCTCAAACTCAATGGCGATAAAACGGACGTGATGCTTGTAGGCTGCCCCCCTAACCCTTCATTATGGACCACCGCCTTCTGGCCCACATCTTTGGGTCCATTACCGTGTCCTGTTAACAAGGTAAAGAATTTGGGTGTTATCCTTTCTGCCTCCCTCTTTATGTCAAACCAGGTCTCGGCTGTCTGTCAGTCCGCACATCATCAGATCAGGGTTCTAAAGAGGGTCCTACCTATGATGCCAGAAACCATGCGCCCCCCGGTGGTGGCGGCGCTGGTCCTCTCACGGCTGGACTATTGTAATTCCTTGTACTTATCCCAACCGACTGGTCTGCTACAACGCCTCCAACGTATGCAAAATCTGGCAGCCAGATTGGCTACCGGCTCCCCCTATGGCGCCCATATTTCACCGGTACTTCGCCGTCTCCACTGGCTCCCTGTGGTACAGCGAGTTAAGTTTAAGTCACTATGTATCATCCACCGGGCAATTCATGGCTTAGGAGCGGAGTTCCTTCAATCTAAATTCTCCCGATATATTCCGGAACGTAACCTTCACTCCTCCACAACCAACCTACTTAAGGTCCCCAGGTTCAACCGGGAAAGACTCGGCGGTAGAGCCTTTCTTATTGCCGCGGCCAAGCTTTGGAACACTCTTCCATTACCACTTAAATCCTCTGCTAATCATCTGGCTTTCAGGAAAGCTCTGAAGACCACTCTGTTCTAGCTTTCTGCCCTTATTGTGTTCCCTGAGCTCGCAGCTTCCACACCAGCGCCATGATGCCTCTGGGCGACCGTGCGCTTCACAAGTTTATATAACATAACATAGATACAACGCAGGCTAGTGTTCACAATTCTATCCAAGTGTGGACATGCCAACATTCACAATTCTGTCTAAGTGTGGAAATGCTAATATTCATAATTATATCTAAGTGTGGACATGCTAATATTCACAATTCTATCCAAGTGTGGACATGCCAACATTCAAAGTCCCATCTAGATGCAACGCAGGCCAATATTCACAATTCTATCTAAATGCGGCGCGTGTTGGTCTTGACAATTATGTTACTATGTAATGCAAGGCAACTTCTACAATCCTGTCATGAATAAGTTCAGTCTGGTGGTCACAAATCTTTCTGAGTGTACCTGGTGTGAGTCTATGGCAGTCTATGTTATTGGGAGGTAAGATAGATTGGCAGGAGTTTTCTGGAGTAGAGTAATTGCTCTACTCCCCACCCATGCCACACTCTGTTGACTGCTGGCTTCACTGACATCCCCTGCGGACACCTGCAGACACATCTTGGAGCCGCCAATGTCGGAGCCGCCCTTGGCCTTGGGGCCCTTAGCCACAGGGGCTGTCGGGCAGAGGGCTACCCAGGGGTGTCCTTGATGAGGGAGCAGAGCACCAATCATGGCCAGTGGGAGGGCTCTGAGGCGGGGAAAGAAGCCCCATGAAGCGGTACGGCTGTGGGGGAGAGCCCGCTATGGCCTCCCGCCACGTGCTTTGTAAAACACCAGTTTTGTTGCTTTTGGCCTGAAGGGGGTGGGGGGGGACAGGGCAGCACTCACCTGGCATGGAGATTTAGTAGAAATGGTGCTGGTGAGGCGTGCACGCCGGGTCAGTAGACCAGTGTTTTCTTTTTTTTTCTTTCCACAGCACCAATCATGGCCAGTGGGAGGGCTCTGAGGTGGGGAATGAAGCCCCATGAAGTGGTACGGCTGTGGGGGAGAGCCCGCTACGGCCTCCCACCACGTGCTTTGTAAAACACCAATTTCGTTGCTTTTGGCCTGAAGGGGGTGGGGTGGGACACAGGGCAGCACTCACCTGGCATGGGGATTTCATACAAATGGCGCTGGTGAGGCACGCACGCCAGGTCAGTAGACCGGTGTTTTCTTTTTTTTTTTTTTTCGCAGCACCAATCATGGCCAGTGGGAGGGCTTTGGGGTGGGGAATGAAGCCCCATGAATCGGTACGGATGTGGGGGAGAGCCCGCTACGGCCTCCCGCCACGTGCTTTGTAAAACACCAATTTCGTTGCTTTTGGCCTGAAGGGTGTGGTGGGGTGGGGACAGGGCAGCACTCACCTGGCATGGGGATTTTGTACAAATGGCGCTGGTGAGGTGTGCACACCGGGTCAATAGACCGGTGTTTTCTTTTTTTTTTCTTTCCGCAGCACCAATCATGGCCAGTGGGAGGGCTCGGAGGTGGAGAATGAAGCCCCATGAAGCGGTACCGCTGTGGGGGAGAGCCCGCTACGGCCTCCCGCCACGTTCTTTGTAAAACACCAATTTCGTTGCTTTTGGCCTGAAGGGTGTGGTGGGGTGGGGACAGGGCAGCACTCACCTGGCATGGGGATTTTGTACAAATGGCGCTGGTGAGGTGCGCACACCGGGTCAGTAGACTGGTGTTTTCTTTTTTTTTCTTTTCTTTACGCTACACCAATCATCGCCAGTGGGAGGGCTCTGAGGCGGGGAATGAAGCCCCATGAAGCGGTACGGCTGTGGGGGAGAGCCCGCTACGGCCTCCCGCCACGTACTTTGTAAAACAACAATTTCGTTGCATTTGGACTGAAGTGGGGGGGGGGGACAGGGCAGCACTCACCTGGCATGGGGATTTTGTACAAATGGCGCTGGTGAGGCGCGCACGCCGGATCAGTAGACCAGTGTTTTCTTTTTTTTTTCTTTCCGCAGCACCAATCATGGCCAGTGGGAGGGCTCTGAGGCGGGGAATGAAGCCCCATAAAGCAGTAAGGCTGTGGGGGAGAGCCTGCTACGGCCTCCCGCCACGTGCTTTGTAAAACACCAGTTTTGTTGCTTTTGGCCTGAAGGGGGTGGGGGGGGGCAGCACTCACCTGGCATGGAGATTTAGTACAAATGGCGCTGGTGAGGCGCGCACGCCAGGTCAGTAGACCGGTGTTTTCTTTTTTTTTTCTTTCCACAGCACCAATCATGGCCAATGGCAGGGCTCTGAGGCGGGGAATGAAGCCCCATGAAGCGGTACGGCTGTGGGGGAGAGCCCGCTATGGCCTCCCGCCACGTGCTTTGTAAAACACCAGTTTTGTTGCTTTTGGCCTGAAGGGGGTGGGGGGGGACAGGGCAGCACTCACCTGGCATGGAGATTTAGTAGAAATGGTGCTGGTGAGGCTTGCACGCCGGGTCAGTAGACCAGTGTTTTCTTTTTTTTTCTTTCCACAGCACCAATCATGGCCAGTGGGAGGGCTCTGAGGTGGGGAATGAAGCCCCATGAAGTGGTACGGCTGTGGGGGAGAGCCCGCTACGGCCTCCCACCACGTGCTTTGTAAAACACCAATTTCGTTGCTTTTGGCCTGAAGGGGGTGGGGTGGGACACAGGGCAGCACTCACCTGGCATGGGGATTTCATACAAATGGCGCTGGTGAGGCACGCACGCCAGGTCAGTAGACCGGTGTTTTCTTTTTTTTTTTTTTTCGCAGCACCAATCATGGCCAGTGGGAGGGCTTTGGGGTGGGGAATGAAGCCCCATGAAGCGGTACGGATGTGGGGGAGAGCCCGCTACGGCCTCCCGCCACGTGCTTTGTAAAACACCAATTTCGTTGCTTTTGGCCTGAAGGGTGTGGTGGGGTGGGGACAGGGCAGCACTCACCTGGCATGGGGATTTTGTACAAATGGCGCTGGTGAGGTGTGCACACCGGGTCAATAGACCGGTGTTTTCTTTTTTTTTTCTTTCCGCAGCACCAATCATGGCCAGTGGGAGGGCTCTGAGGTGGAGAATGAAGCCCCATGAAGCGGTACGGCTGTGGGGGAGAGCCCGCTACGGCCTCCAGCCACGTTCTTTGTAAAACACCAATTTCGTTGCTTTTGGCCTGAAGGGTGTGGTGGGGTGGGGACAGGGCAGCACTCACCTGGCATGGGGATTTTGTACAAATGGCGCTGGTGAGGTGCGCACACCGGGTCAGTAGACTGGTGTTTTCTTTTTTTTTCTTTTCTTTACGCTACACCAATCATCGCCAGTGGGAGGGCTCTGAGGCGGGGAATGAAGCCCCATGAAGCGGTACGGCTGTGGGGGAGAGCCCGCTACGGCCTCCCGCCACGTACTTTGTAAAACAACAATTTCGTTGCTTTTGGCCTGAAGGGGGTGGGGTGGGACACAGGGCAGCACTCACCTGGCATGGGGATTTCATACAAATGGCACTGGTGAGGCACGCACGCCAGGTCAGTAGACCGGTGTTTTCTTTTTTTTTTTTTTTCGCAGCACCAATCATGGCCAGTGGGAGGGCTTTGGGGTGGGGAATGAAGCCCCATGAAGCGGTACGGATGTGGGGGAGAGCCCGCTACGGCCTCCCGCCACGTGCTTTGTAAAACACCAATTTCGTTGCTTTTGGCCTGAAGGGTGTGGTGGGGTGGGGACAGGCAGCACTCACCTGGCATGGGGATTTTGTACAAATGGCGCTGGTGAGGTGTGCACACCGGGTCAATAGACCGGTGTTTTCTTTTTTTTTTCTTTCCGCAGCACCAATCATGGCCAGTGGGAGGGCTCTGAGGTGGAGAATGAAGCCCCATGAAGCGGTACGGCTGTGGGGGAGAGCCCGCTACGGCCTCCCGCCACGTTCTTTGTAAAACACCAATTTCGTTGCTTTTGGCCTGAAGGGTGTGGTGGGGTGGGGACAGGGCAGCACTCACCTGGCATGGGGATTTTGTACAAATGGCGCTGGTGAGGTGCGCACACCGGGTCAGTAGACTGGTGTTTTCTTTTTTTTTCTTTTCTTTACGCTACACCAATCATCGCCAGTGGGAGGGCTCTGAGGCGGGGAATGAAGCCCCATGAAGCGGTACGGCTGTGGGGGAGAGCCCGCTACGGCCTCCCGCCACGTACTTTGTAAAACAACAATTTCGTTGCATTTGGACTGAAGTGGGGGGGGGGGACAGGGCAGCACTCACCTGGCATGGGGATTTTGTACAAATGGCGCTGGTGAGGCGCGCACGCCGGATCAGTAGACCAGTGTTTTCTTTTTTTTTTCTTTCCGCAGCACCAATCATGGCCAGTGGGAGGGCTCTGAGGCGGGGAATGAAGCCCCATAAAGCAGTAAGGCTGTGGGGGAGAGCCTGCTACGGCCTCCCGCCACGTGCTTTGTAAAACACCAGTTTTGTTGCTTTTGGCCTGAAGGGGGTGGGGGGGGGGCAGCACTCACCTGGCATGGAGATTTAGTACAAATGGCGCTGGTGAGGCGCGCACGCCAGGTCAGTAGACCGGCGTTTTCTTTTTTTTTTCTTTCCACAGCACCAATCATGGCCAATGGGAGGGCTCTGAGGCGGGGAATGAAGCCCCATGAAGCGGTACGGCTGTGGGGGAGAGCCTGCTACGGCCTCCCACCACGTGCTTTGTAAAACACCAAATTCGTATCTTTTGGCCTGAAGGGGGTGGGGGGGACAGGGCAGCAGTCATCTGGCATGGGGATTTTGTACAAATGGCGCTGGTGAGGTGCGCTCGCCGGGTCAGTAGACTGGTGTTTTCATTTTTTAATTTTTATTTCCGCTACACCCATCATGGCCAGTGGGAGGGCTCTGAGGCGGGGAATGAAGCCCCATGAAGTGGTACGGCTGTGGGGGAGAGCCCGCTACGGCCTCCCGCCACGTGCTTTTTAAAACACCAATTTCGTTGCTTTTGGCCTCAAGGGGGTGGGGGGGACAGGGCAGCACTCACTTGGCATGGGGATTTTGTACAAATGTCACTGGTGAGGCGCGCATGCCGGGTCAGTAGACCAGTATCTTCTTTTTTGTTTTTTTCTTTCCACAGCACCAATCATGGCTAGTGGGAGGGCTCTGAGGCGGGGAATGAAGCCCCATGAAGCGGTACGGCTGTGGGGGAGAGCCTGCTACGGCCTCCCGCCACGTGCTTTGTAAAACACCAAATTCGTAGCTTTTGGCCTGAAGGGAGTAGGGGGGGACAGGGCAGCACTCACCTGGCATGGGGATTTTGTACAAATGGCGCTGGTGAGGCACACAATCCGGGTCAGTAGACCGGTGTTCTCTTTTTTTTTTTTTCGCAGCACCAATCATAGCCAGTGGGAGGGCTCTGAGGTGGGGAATGAAGCCCCATGAAACGGTACGGCTGTGGGGGAGAGCCCGCTACAGCCTCCCGCCACGTGCTTTGTAAAACGATAATTTCGTTGCTTTTGGCCTGAAGGGTGTGGTGGGGTGGGGACAGGGCAGCACTCACCTGGCATGGGGATTTTGTAGAAATGGCGCTAGTGAGGTGCACACACCGGGTCAGTAGACCGGTGTTTTCTTTTTTTTTTTTCGCAGCACCAATCATGGCCAGTGGGAGGGCTCTGAGGCGGGGAACGAAGCCCCATAAAGCAGTACGGCTCTGGGGAGAGCCTGCTACGGCCTCCCGCCACGTGCTTTGTAAAACACCAGTTTTGTTGCTTTTGGCCTGAAGGGGGTGGAGGGGGACAGGGCAGCACTCACCTGGCATGGAGATTTAGTACAAATGGCGCTGGTGAGGCGCGCACGCCGGGTCAGTAGACCGGTGTTTTCTTTTTTTTTTTTTCGCAGCACCAATCATGGCCAGTGGGAGGGCTCTGAGGTGGGGAATGAAGCCCCATGAAACGGTACGGCTGTGGGGGAGAGCCCGCTACGGCCTCCCGCCACGTGCTTTGTAAAACACCAATTTCGTTGCTTTTGGCCTGAAGGGTGTGGTGGGGTGGGGACAGGGCAGCACTCACCTGGCATGGGGATTTTGTACAAATGGCGCTGGTGAGGTGCACACACCAGGTCAGTAGACCGGTGTTTTCTTTTTTTTTTTTTCGCAGCACCAATCATGGCCAGTGGGAGGGCTCTGAGGCGGGGAATGAAGCCCCATAAAGCAGTACGGCTGTGGGGGAGAGCCTGCTACAGCCTCCCGCCACGTGCTTTGTAAAACACCAGTTTTGTTGCTTTTGGCCTGAAGGGGGTAGGGGGGGACAGGGCAGCACTCACCTGGCATGGAGATTTAGTACAAATGGCGCTGGTGAGGCGTGCACGCCGGGTCAATCGACCAGTGTTTTCTTTTTTTTTTTCTTTCCGCAGCACCAATCATGGCCAGTGGGAGGGCTCTGAGGCGGGGAATGAAGCCCCATGAAGAGTTACGGCTGTGGGGGAGAGCCCGCTACGGCCTCCCGCCACGTGTTTTGTAAAACACCAATTTCGTTGCTTTTGGCCTGAAGGGGGTGGGGGGGGACAGGGCAGCACTCACCTGGCATGGGGATTTTGTACAAATGGTGCTGGTGAGGCGTGCACGCCAGGTCAGTAGACCGGTGATTTCTTTTTTTTTTTCTTTCTGCAGCACCAATCATGGCCAGTGGAAGGGCTCTGAGGCGGGAAATGAAGCCCCATGAAGCGGTACGGCTGTGGGGGAGAGCCCGCTTCGGCCTCCCGCCACGTGCTTTGTAAAACACCAATTTCGTTGCTTTTGGCCTGAAGGGGGTGGTGGGGGGGGACAGGGCAGCACTCACCTTGCATGGGGATTTTGTACAAATGGCGCTGGTGAGGCGCGCACACCGGGTCAGTAGACCAGTGGGTTTTTTTGGGGGGTTTTTTGCAGCACCAATCATGGCCAGTGGGAGGGCTCTGAGGCGAGGAATGAAGCCCCATGACGCGGAATGGCTGTGGGGGAGAGCCCGCATCGGCCTCCCGCCACGTGCTTTGTAAAACACCAATTTCGTTGCTTTTGGCGTGAAGGAGGTGGGGGGGACAGGGCAGCACTCACCTGGCATGGGGATTTTGTACAAATGGCGCTGGTGAGGCGCGCACGCCGGGTCAGTAGACAGGTGTTTTCTTTTTTTTTTTTTTTCGCAGCACCAATCATAGCCAGTGGGAGGGCTCTGAGGTGGGGAATGAAGCCCCATGAAACGGTACGGCTGTGGGGGAGAGCCCGCTACGGCCTCCCGCCACGTGCTTTGTAAAACACCAATTTCGTTGCTTTTGGCCTGAAGGGTGTGGTGGGGTGGGGACAGGGCAGCACTCACCTGGCATGGGGATTTTGTACAAATGGCGCTGGTGAGGTGCACACACCGGGTCAGTAGACCGGTGTTTTCTTTTTTTTTTTTTCGCAGCACCAATCATGGCCAGTGGGAGGGCTCTGAGGCGGGGAACGAAGCCCCATAAAGCAGTACGGCTCTGGGGAGAGCCTGCTACGGCCTCCCGCCACGTGCTTTGTAAAACACCAGTTTTGTTGCTTTTGGCCTGAAGGGGGTGGAGGGGGACAGGGCAGCACTCACCTGGCATGGAGATTTAGTACAAATGGCGCAGGTGAGGCGCGCACGCCGGGTCAGTAGACCGGTGTTTTCTTTTTTTTTTTTTTCGCAGCACCAATCATGGCCAGTGGGAGGGCTCTGAGGCGTGGAATGAAGCCCCATAAAGCAGTACGGCTGTGGGGGAGAGCCTGCTACAGCCTCCCGCCACGTGCTTTGTAAAACACCAGTTTTGTTGCTTTTGTCCTGAAGGGGATGGGGGGGGGGACAGGGCAGCACTCACCTGGCATGGAGATTTAGTAGAAATGGCGCTGGTGAGGCATGCACGCCGGGTCAATCGACCAGTGTTTTCTTTTTTTTTTTCTTTCCGCAGCACCAATCATGGCCAGTGGGAGGGCTCTGAGGCGGGGAATGAAGCCCCATGAAGAGTTACGGCTGTGGGGGAGAGCCCGCTACGGCCTCCCGCCACGTGCTTTGTAAAACACCAATTTCGTTGCTTTTGGCCTGAAGGGGATGGGGGGGGACAGGGCAGCACTCACCTGGCATGGGGATTTTGTAGAAATGGCGCTGGTGAGGCACGCACGCTGGGTCAGTAGACCAGTGTTTTCTTTTTTTTTTCTTCTTTCCGCAGCACCAATCCTGGCCAGTGGGAGGGCTCTGAGGCGGGGAATGAAGCCCCATGAAGAGGTACGGCTGTGGGGGAGAGCCTGCTACGGCCTCCCGCCACGTGTTTTGTAAAACACCAATTTCGTTGCTTTTGGCCTGAAGGGGGTGGGGGGGGACAGGGCAGCACTCACCTGGCATGGGGATTTTGTACAAATGGTGCTGGTGAGGCGTGCACGCCAGGTCAGTAGACCGGTGATTTCTTATTTTTTTTCTTTCTGCAGCACCAATCATGGCCAGTGGGAGGGCTCTGAGGCGGGAAATGAAGCCCCATGAAGCGGTACAGCTGTGGAGGAGAGCCCGCTTCGGCCTCCCGCCACGTGCTTTGTAAAACACCAATTTCGTTGATTTTGGCCTGAAGGGGGTGGTGGGGGGGGACAGGGCAGCACTCACCTTGCATGGGGATTTTGTACAAATGGCGCTGGTGAGGCGCGCACACCGGGTCAGTAGACCAGTGGGTTTTTTTGGGGGGTTTTTTGCAGCACCAATCATGGCCAGTGGGAGGGCTCTGAGGCGGGGAATGAAGCCCCATGAAGCGGTACGGCTGTGGGGGAGAGCCTGCTACGGCCTCCCGCCACGTGCTTTGTAAAACACCAAATTCGTAGCTTTTGGCCTGAAGGAGGTGGGGGGGGACAGGGCAGTACTCATCTGGCATGGGGATTTTGTACAAATGGAGCTGGTGAGGTGCGCACGCCGGGTCAGTAGACTGGTGTTTTCTTTTTTTGTTTTTCTTTCCGCTACACCAATCATAGCCATTGGGAGGGCTCTGAGGCGGGGAATGAAGCCCCATGAAGCGGTACGGCTGTGGGGGAGAGTCCGCTATGGCCTCCCGCCACGTGCTTTGTAAAACACCAATTTCGTTGCTTTTGGCCTGAAGGGGGTGGGGGGCGACAGGGCAGCACTCACCTGGCATGGGGATTTTGTACAAATGGCACTGGTGAGGCACGCACGCCGGGTCAGTAGACCAGTATCTTCTTTTTTTTTTTTTTTCGACAGCACCAATCATGGCCAATGGGAGGGCTCTGAGGCGGGGAATGAAGCCCCATGAAGCGGTACGGCTGTGGGGGAGAGCCTGCTACGGCCTCCCGCCACGTGCTTTGTAAAACACCAAATTCGTATCTTTTGGCCTGAAGGGGGTGGGGGGGACAGGGCAGCAGTCATGTGGCATGGGGATTTTGTACAAATGGCGCTGGTGAGGTGCGCACGCCGGGTCAGTAGACTGGTGTTTTCTTTTTTTTATTTTTATTTCCGCAGCACCAATCATGGCCAGTGGGAGGGCTCTGAGGCGGGGAATGAAGCCCCATGAAGCGGTACGGCTGTGGGGGAGAGCCCGCTACGGCCTCCCACCACGTGCTTTGTAAAACAACAATTTCGTTGCTTTTGGCCTGAATGGGGTGGGGGGGACAGGTCAGCACTCACCTGGCATGGGGAGTTTGTAAAAATGGCGCTGGTGAGGCGTGGACGCCGGGTCAGTAGACCACTGTTTTCTTTTTTTTCTTTTCTTTCCACTGCACCAATCATGGCCAGTGGGAGGGCTCTGAGGCAGGGAATGAAGCCCCATGAAGCGGTACGGCTGTGGGGGAGAGCCCGCTACAGCCTCCCACCACGTGGTTTGTAAAACATCAATTTCGTTGCTTTTGGCCTAAAGGGTGTGGTGGGGTGGGGTGGGGACAGGGCAGCACTCACCTGGCATGGGGATTTTGTACAAATGGCGCTGGTGAGGCGCGCACGCCGGATCAGTAGACCAGTGTTTTCTTTTTTTTTTCTTTCTGCAGAACCAATCATGTCCAGTGGGAGGGCTCTGAGGTGGGGAATGAAGCCCCATGAAGCTGTACGGCTGTTGGGGAGAGCCCGCTATGGCCTCCCGCCACGTGCTTTGTAAAACACCAATTTCGTTGCTTTTGGCCTGAAGGGGGTAATGGGGGGGGACAGGGCAGCACTCACCTTGCATGGGGATTTTGTACAAATGGCGCTGGTGAGGCGCGCACTCCGGGTCAGTAGACCAGTGGGTTTTTTTGGAGTTTTTTTTGCAGCACCAATCATGGCCAGTGGGAGGGCTCTGAGGCGGGGAATGAAGCCCCATGAAGCGGTACGGCTGTGGGGGAGAGCCTGCTACGGCCTCCCGCCACGTGCTTTGTAAAACACCAAATTCGTAGCTTTTGGTCTGAAGGGGGTGGGGGGGACAGGGCAGTACTCATCTGGCATGGGGATTTTGTACAAATGGCGCTGGTGAGGTGCGCACGCCGGGTCAGTAGACTGGTGTTTTCTTTTTTTTTTTTCTTTCCGCTACACCAATCATGGCCAGTGGGAGGGCTCTGAGGCGGGGAATGAAGCCCCATGAAGCGGTACGGCTGTGGGGGAGAGTCCGCTATGGCCTCCTACCACGTGCTTTGAAAAACACCAATTTCGTTGCTTTTGGCCTGAAGGGGGTCGGGGGGGACAGGGCAGCACTCACCTGGCATGGGGATTTTGTACAAATGGCACTGGTGAGGCGCGCACGCCGGGTCAGTAGACCAGTATCTTCTTTTTTTTTTTTTTCTTTCCACAGCACCAATCATGGCCAATGGGAGGGCTCTGAGGCTGGGAATGAAGCCCCATCAAGCGGTACGGCTGTGGGGGAGAGCCTGCTACGGCCTCCCGCCACGTGCTTTGTAAAACACCAAATTCGTATATTTTGGCCTGAAGGGGGTGGGGGGAACAGGGCAGCACTCACCTGGCATGGGGATTTTGTACAAATGGTGCTGGTGAGGCGTGCACGCCAGGTCAGTAGACCGGTGATTTCTTATTTTTTTTCTTTCTGCAGCACCAATCATGGCCAGTGGGAGGGCTCTGAGGCGGGAAATGAAGCCCCATGAAGCGGTACAGCTGTGGAGGAGAGCCCGCTTCGGCCTCCCGCCACGTGCTTTGTAAAACACCAATTTCGTTGATTTTGGCCTGAAGGGGGTGGTGGGGGGGGACAGGGCAGCACTCACCTTGCATGGGGATTTTGTACAAATGGCGCTGGTGAGGCGCGCACACCGGGTCAGTAGACCAGTGGGTTTTTTTGGGGGTTTTTTTGCAGCACCAATCATGGCCAGTGGGAGGGCTCTGAGGCGGGGAATGAAGCCCCATGAAGCGGTACGGCTGTGGGGGAGAGCCTGCTACGGCCTCCCGCCACGTGCTTTGTAAAACACCAAATTCGTAGCTTTTGGCCTGAAGGAGGTGGGGGGGACAGGGCAGTACTCATCTGGCATGGGGATTTTGTACAAATGGAGCTGGTGAGGTGCGCACGCCGGGTCAGTAGACTGGTGTTTTCTTTTTTTGTTTTTCTTTCCGCTACACCAATCATAGCCAGTGGGAGGGCTCTGAGGCGGGGAATGAAGCCCCATGAAGCGGTACGGCTGTGGGGGAGAGTCCGCTATGGCCTCCCGCCACGTGCTTTGTAAAACACCAATTTCGTTGCTTTTGGCCTGAAGGGGGTGGGGGGCGACAGGGCAGCACTCACCTGGCATGGGGATTTTGTACAAATGGCACTGGTGAGGCACGCACGCCGGGTCAGTAGACCAGTATCTTCTTTTTTTTTTTTTTTCGACAGCACCAATCATGGCCAATGGGAGGGCTCTGAGGCGGGGAATGAAGCCCCATGAAGCGGTACGGCTGTGGGGGAGAGCCTGCTACGGCCTCCCGCCACGTGCTTTGTAAAACACCAAATTCGTATCTTTTGGCCTGAAGGGGGTGGGGGGGACAGGGCAGCAGTCATGTGGCATGGGGATTTTGTACAAATGGCGCTGGTGAGGTGCGCACGCCGGGTCAGTAGACTGGTGTTTTCTTTTTTTTATTTTTATTTCCACAGCACCAATCATGGCCAGTGGGAGGGCTCTGAGGCGGGGAATGAAGCCCCATGAAGCGGTACGGCTGTGGGGGAGAGCCTGCTACGGCCTCCCGCCACGTGCTTTGTAAAACACCAAATTTGTAGCTTTTGGCCTGAAGGGGGTAGAGGGGGACAGGGCAGCACTCATCTGGCATGGGGATTTTGTACAAATGGCGCTGGTGAGGCACGCACGCCGGGTCAGTAGACCAGTGTTTTCTTCTTTTTTTTCTTCTTTCCGCAGCACCAATCATGGCCAGTGGGAGGGCTCTGAGGCGGGGAATGAAGCCCCATGAAGCGGTACGGCTGTGGGGGAGAGCCCGCTACGGCCTCCCACCACGTGCTTTGTAAAACAACAATTTCGTTGCTTTTGGCCTGAATGGGGTGGGGGGGACAGGTCAGCACTCACCTGGCATGGGGAGTTTGTAAAAATGGCGCTGGTGAGGCGTGGACGCCGGGTCAGTAGACCACTGTTTTCTTTTTTTTCTTTTCTTTCCGCTGCACCAATCATGGCCAGTGGGAGGGCTCTGAGGCAGGGAATGAAGCCCCATGAAGCGGTACGGCTGTGGGGGAGAGCCCGCTACAGCCTCCCACCACGTGGTTTGTAAAACATCAATTTCGTTGCTTTTGGCCTAAAGGGTGTGGTGGGGTGGGGTGGGGACAGGGCAGCACTCACCTGGCATGGGGATTTTGTACAAATGGCGCTGGTGAGGCGCGCACGCCGGATCAGTAGACCAGTGTTTTCTTTTTTTTTTCTTTCCGCAGAACCAATCATGTCCAGTGGGAGGGCTCTGAGGTGGGGAATGAAGCCCCATGAAGCTGTACGGCTGTTGGGGAGAGCCCGCTATGGCCTCCCGCCACGTGCTTTGTAAAACACCAATTTCGTTGCTTTTGGCCTGAAGGGGGTGATGGGGGGGGACAGGGCAGCACTCACCTTGCATGGGGATTTTGTACAAATGGCGCTGGTGAGGCGCGCACTCCGGGTCAGTAGACCAGTGGGTTTTTTTGGAGTTTTTTTTGCAGCACCAATCATGGCCAGTGGGAGGGCTCTGAGGCGGGGAATGAAGCCCCATGAAGCGGTACGGCTGTGGGGGAGAGCCTGCTACGGCCTCCCGCCACGTGCTTTGTAAAACACCAAATTCGTAGCTTTTGGTCTGAAGGGGGTGGGGGGGACAGGGCAGTACTCATCTGGCATGGGGATTTTGTACAAATGGCGCTGGTGAGGTGCGCACGCCGGGTCAGTAGACTGGTGTTTTCTTTTTTTTTTTTCTTTCCGCTACACCAATCATGGCCAGTGGGAGGGCTCTGAGGCGGGGAATGAAGCCCCATGAAGCGGTACGGCTGTGGGGGAGAGTCCGCTATGGCCTCCTACCACGTGCTTTGTAAAACACCAATTTCGTTGCTTTTGGCCTGAAGGGGGTCGGGGGGGACAGGGCAGCACTCACCTGGCATGGGGATTTTGTACAAATGGCGCTGGTGAGGCGCGCACGCCGGGTCAGTAGACCAGTATCTTCTTTTTTTTTTTTTTCTTTCCACAGCACCAATCATGGCCAATGGGAGGGCTCTGAGGCTGGGAATGAAGCCCCATGAAGCGGTACGGCTGTGGGGGAGAGCCTGCTACGGCCTCCCGCCACGTGCTTTGTAAAACACCAAATTCGTTTCTTTTGGCCTGAAGGGGGTGGGGGGAACAGGGCAGCAGTCATCTGGCATGGGGATTTTGTACAAATGGCGCTGGTGAGGTGCGCACGCCAGGTCAGTAGACTGGTGTTTTCTTTTTTTTCTTTTTATTTCCGCTACACCAATCATGGCCAGTGGGAGGGCTCTGAGGCGGGGAATGAAGCCCCATGAAGCGGTACGGCTGTGGGGGAGAGCCCGCTACGGCCTCCCACCACGTGCTTTGTAAAACACCAATTTCGTTGCTTTTGGCCTGAAGGGGGTGGGGGGGACAGGGCAGCACTCACCTGGCATGGGGATTTTGTACAAATGGCACTGGTGAGGCGCGCACGCCGGGTCAGTAGACCAGTATCTTCTTTTTTGTTTTTTTCTTTCCACAGCACCAATCATGGCCAGTGGGAGGGCTCTGAGGCGGGGAATGAAGCCCCATGAAGCGGTACGGCTGTGGGGGAGAGCCTGCTACGGCCTCCTGCCACGTGCTTTGTAAAACACCAAATTCGTAGCTTTTGGCCTGAAGGGGGTGGGGGGGACAGGGCAGCAGTCATCTGGCATGGGGATTTTGTACAAATGGCGCTGGTGAGGTGCGCACGCCGGGTCAGTAGACTGGTGTTTTCTTTTTTTAATTTTTATTTCCACTACACCCATCATGGCCAGTGGGAGGGCTCTGAGGCGGGGAATGAAGCCCCATGAAGCGGTACGGCTGTGGGGGAGAGCCCGCTACGGCCTCCCGCCACGTGCTTTGTAAAACACCAATTTCGTTGCTTTTGGCCTGAAAGGGGTGGGGGGGACAGGGCAGCACTCACCTGGCATGGGGATTTTGTACAAATGGCACTGGTGAGGCGCGCACGCCGGGTCAGTAGACCAGTATCTTCTTTTTTGTTTTTTTCTTTCCACAGCACCAATCATGGCCAGTGAGAGTGCTCTGAGGCGGAGAATGAAGTCCCATGAAGCGGTACGGCTGTGGGGGAGAGCCTGCTACGGCCTCCTGCCACGTGCTTTGTAAAACACCAAATTCGTAGCTTTTGGCCTGAAGGGGGTAAGGGGGGACAGGGCAGCACTCATCTGGCATGGGGATTTTGTACAAATGGCGCTGGTGAGGCACGCAGTCCGGGTCAGTAGACCAGTGTGTTGTTTTTTTTTCTTTTTTCGCAGCACCAATCATGGCCAGTGGGAGGGCTCTGAGGCGGGGAATGAAGCCCCATGACGCGGTATGGCTGTGGGGGAGAGCCCGCTACGGCCTCCCGCCACGTGCTTTGTAAAACACCAATTTCGTTGCTTTTGGCCTAAAGGGGGTGGGGGGGGACAGGGCAGCACTCACCTCGCATGGGGATTTTGTACAAATGGCACTGGTGAGGCGCGCACGCCGGGTCAGTAGACCAGTATCTTCTTTTTTGTTTTTTTCTTTCCACAGCACCAATCATGGCCAGTGGGAGGGCTCTGAGGCGGGGAATGAAGCCCCATGAAGAGTTACGGCTGTGGGGGAGAGCCCGCTACGGCCTCCCGCCACGTGTTTTGTAAAACACCAATTTCGTTGCTTTTGGCCTGAAGGGGGTGGGGGGGGGACAGGGCAGCACTCACCTGGCATGGGGATTTTGTACAAATGGTGCTGGTGAGGCGTGCACGCCAGGTCAGTAGACCGGTGATTTCTTTTTTTTTTTCTTTCTGCAGCACCAATCATGGCCAGTGGAAGGGCTCTGAGGCGGGAAATGAAGCCCCATGAAGCGGTACGGCTGTGGGGGAGAGCCCGCTTCGGCCTCCCGCCACGTGCTCTGTAAAACACCAATTTCGTTGCTTTTGGCCTGAAGGGGGTGGTGGGGGGGGACAGGGCAGCACTCACCTTGCATGGGGATTTTGTACAAATGGCGCTGGTGAGGCGCGCACACCGGGTCAGTAGACCAGTGGGTTTTTTTGGGGGGTTTTTTGCAGCACCAATCATGGCCAGTGGGAGGGCTCTGAGGCGAGGAATGAAGCCCCATGACGCGGAATGGCTGTGGGGGAGAGCCCGCATCGGCCTCCCGCCACGTGCTTTGTAAAACACCAATTTCGTTGCTTTTGGCGTGAAGGAGGTGGGGGGGACAGGGCAGCACTCACCTGGCATGGGGATTTTGTACAAATGGCGCTGGTGAGGCGCGCACGCCGGGTCAGTAGACAGGTGTTTTCTTTTTTTTTTTTTTCGCAGCACCAATCATAGCCAGTGGGAGGGCTCTGAGGTGGGGAATGAAGCCCCATGAAACGGTACGGCTGTGGGGGAGAGCCCGCTACGGCCTCCCGCCACGTGCTTTGTAAAACACCAATTTCGTTGCTTTTGGCCTGAAGGGTGTGGTGGGGTGGGGACAGGGCAGCACTCACCTGGCATGGGGATTTTGTACAAATGGCGCTGGTGAGGTGCACACACCGGGTCAGTAGACCGGTGTTTTCTTTTTTTTTTTTTCGCAGCACCAATCATGGCCAGTGGGAGGGCTCTGAGGCGGGGAACGAAGCCCCATAAAGCAGTACGGCTCTGGGGAGAGCCTGCTACAGCCTCCCGCCACGTGCTTTGTAAAACACCAGTTTTTTTGTTGCTTTTGTCCTGAAGGGGATGGGGGGGGGGACAGGGCAGCACTCACCTGGCATGGAGATTTAGTAGAAATGGCGCTGGTGAGGCGTGCACGCCGGGTCAATCGACCAGTGTTTTCTTTTTTTTTTCTTTCCGCAGCACCAATCATGGCCAGTGGGAGGGCTCTGAGGCGGGGAATGAAGCCCCATGAAGAGTTACGGCTGTGGGGGAGAGCCCGCTACGGCCTCCCGCCACGTGCTTTGTAAAACACCAATTTCGTTGCTTTTGGCCTGAAGGGGATGGGGGGGGACAGGGCAGCACTCACCTGGCATGGGGATTTTGTAGAAATGGCGCTGGTGAGGCACGCACGCTGGGTCAGTAGACCAGTGTTTTCTTTTTTTTTTCTTCTTTCCGCAGCACCAATCCTGGCCAGTGGGAGGGCTCTGAGGCGGGGAATGAAGCCCCATGAAGAGGTACGGCTGTGGGGGAGAGCCTGCTACGGCCTCCCGCCACGTGTTTTGTAAAACACCAATTTCGTTGCTTTTGGCCTGAAGGGGGTGGGGGGGGACAGGGCAGCACTCACCTGGCATGGGGATTTTGTACAAATGGTGCTGGTGAGGCGTGCACGCCAGGTCAGTAGACCGGTGATTTCTTATTTTTTTTCTTTCTGCAGCACCAATCATGGCCAGTGGGAGGGCTCTGAGGCGGGAAATGAAGCCCCATGAAGCGGTACAGCTGTGGAGGAGAGCCCGCTTCGGCCTCCCGCCACGTGCTTTGTAAAACACCAATTTCGTTGATTTTGGCCTGAAGGGGGTGGTGGGGGGGGACAGGGCAGCACTCACCTTGCATGGGGATTTTGTACAAATGGCGCTGGTGAGGCGCGCACACCGGGTCAGTAGACCAGTGGGTTTTTTTGGGGGTTTTTTTGCAGCACCAATCATGGCCAGTGGGAGGGCTCTGAGGCGGGGAATGAAGCCCCATGAAGCGGTACGGCTGTGGGGGAGAGCCTGCTACGGCCTCCCGCCACGTGCTTTGTAAAACACCAAATTCGTAGCTTTTGGCCTGAAGGAGGTGGGGGGCGACAGGGCAGCACTCACCTGGCATGGGGATTTTGTACAAATGGCACTGGTGAGGCACGCACGCCGGGTCAGTAGACTGGTGTTTTCTTTTTTTGTTTTTCTTTCCGCTACACCAATCATAGCCAGTGGGAGGGCTCTGAGGCGGGGAATGAAGCCCCATGAAGCGGTACGGCTGTGGGGGAGAGTCCGCTATGGCCTCCCGCCACGTGCTTTGTAAAACACCAATTTCGTTGCTTTTGGCCTGAAGGGGGTGGGGGGCGACAGGGCAGCACTCACCTGGCATGGGGATTTTGTACAAATGGCACTGGTGAGGCACGCACGCCGGGTCAGTAGACCAGTATCTTCTTTTTTTTTTTTTTTCGACAGCACCAATCATGGCCAATGGGAGGGCTCTGAGGCGGGGAATGAAGCCCCATGAAGCGGTACGGCTGTGGGGGAGAGCCTGCTACGGCCTCCCGCCACGTGCTTTGTAAAACACCAAATTCGTATCTTTTGGCCTGAAGGGGGTGGGGGGGACAGGGCAGCAGTCATGTGGCATGGGGATTTTGTACAAATGGCGCTGGTGAGGTGCGCACGCCGGGTCAGTAGACTGGTGTTTTCTTTTTTTTATTTTTATTTCCACAGCACCAATCATGGCCAGTGGGAGGGCTCTGAGGCGGGGAATGAAGCCCCATGAAGCGGTACGGCTGTGGGGGAGAGCCTGCTACGGCCTCCCGCCACGTGCTTTGTAAAACACCAAATTTGTAGCTTTTGGCCTGAAGGAGGTGGGGGGGGACAGGGCAGTACTCATCTGGCATGGGGATTTTGTACAAATGGAGCTGGTGAGGTGCGCACGCCGGGTCAGTAGACTGGTGTTTTCTTTTTTTTTTTTCTTTCCGCTACACCAATCATGGCCAGTGGGAGGGCTCTGAGGCGGAGAATGAAGCCCCATGAAGCGGTACGGCTGTGGGGGAGAGTCCGCTATGGCCTCCTACCACGTGCTTTGTAAAACACCAATTTCGTTGCTTTTGGCCTGAAGGGGGTCGGGTGGGACAGGGCAGCACTCACCTGGCATGGGGATTTTGTACAAATGGCACTGGTGAGGCGCGCACGCCGGGTCAGTAGACCAGTATCTTCTTTTTTTTTTTTTCTTTCCACAGCACCAATCATGGCCAATGGGAGGGCTCTGAGGCTGAGAATGAAGCCCCATGAAGCGGTACGGCTGTGGGGGAGAGCCTGCTACGGCCTCCCGCCACGTGCTTTGTAAAACACCAAATTCGTATCTTTTGGCCTGAAGGGGGTGGGGGGAACAGGGCAGCACTCACCTGGCATGGGGATTTTGTACAAATGGTGCTGGTGAGGCGTGCACGCCAGGTCAGTAGACCGGTGATTTCTTATTTTTTTTCTTTCTGCAGCACCAATCATGGCCAGTGGGAGGGCTCTGAGGCGGGAAATGAAGCCCCATGAAGCGGTACAGCTGTGGAGGAGAGCCCGCTTCGGCCTCCCGCCACGTGCTTTGTAAAACACCAATTTCGTTGATTTTGGCCTGAAGGGGGTGGTGGGGGGGGACAGGGCAGCACTCACCTTGCATGGGGATTTTGTACAAATGGCGCTGGTGAGGCGCGCACACCGGGTCAGTAGACCAGTGGGTTTTTTTGGGGGTTTTTTTGCAGCACCAATCATGGCCAGTGGGAGGGCTCTGAGGCGGGGAATGAAGCCCCATGAAGCGGTACGGCTGTGGGGGAGAGCCTGCTACGGACTCCCGCCACGTGCTTTGTAAAACACCAAATTCGTAGCTTTTGGCCTGAAGGAGGTGGGGGGGGACAGGGCAGTACTCATCTGGCATGGGGATTTTGTACAAATGGAGCTGGTGAGGTGCGCACGCCGGGTCAGTAGACTGGTGTTTTCTTTTTTTGTTTTTCTTTCCGCTACACCAATCATAGCCAGTGGGAGGGCTCTGAGGCGGGGAATGAAGCCCCATGAAGCGGTACGGCTGTGGGGGAGAGTCCGCTATGGCCTCCCGCCACGTGCTTTGTAAAACACCAATTTCGTTGCTTTTGGCTTGAAGGGGGTTGTGGGCGACAGGGCAGCACTCACCTGGCATGGGGATTTTGTACAAATGGCACTGGTGAGGCACGCACGCCGGGTCAGTAGACCAGTATCTTCTTTTTTTTTTTTTTTCGACAGCACCAATCATGGCCAATGGGAGGGCTCTGAGGCGGGGAATGAAGCCCCATGAAGCGGTACGGCTGTGGGGGAGAGCCTGCTACGGCCTCCCGCCACGTGCTTTGTAAAACACCAAATTCGTATCTTTTGGCCTGAAGGGGGTGGGGGGGACAGGGCAGCAGTCATGTGGCATGGGGATTTTGTACAAATGGCGCTGGTGAGGTGCGCACGCCGGGTCAGTAGACTGGTGTTTTCTTTTTTTTATTTTTATTTCCACAGCACCAATCATGGCCAGTGGGAGGGCTCTGAGGCGGGGAATGAAGCCCCATGAAGCGGTACGGCTGTGGGGGAGAGCCTGCTACGGCCTCCCGCCACGTGCTTTGTAAAACACCAAATTTGTAGCTTTTGGCCTGAAGTGGGTAGAGGGGGACAGGGCAGCACTCATCTGGCATGGGGATTTTGTACAAATGGCGCTGGTGAGGCACGCACGCCGGGTCAGTAGACCAGTGTTTTCTTCTTTTTTTTCTTCTTTCCGCAGCACCAATCATGGCCAGTGGGAGGGCTCTGAGGCGGGGAATGAAGCCCCATGAAGCGGTACGGCTGTGGGGGAGAGCCCGCTACGGCCTCCCACCACGTGCTTTGTAAAACAACAATTTCGTTGCTTTTGGCCTGAATGGGGTGGGGGGGACAGGTCAGCACTCACCTGGCATGGGGAGTTTGTAAAAATGGCGCTGGTGAGGCGTGGACGCCGGGTCAGTAGACCACTGTTTTCTTTTTTTTCTTTTCTTTCCGCTGCACCAATCATGGCCAGTGGGAGGGCTCTGAGGCAGGGAATGAAGCCCCATGAAGCGGTACGGCTGTGGGGGAGAGCCCGCTACAGCCTCCCACCACGTGGTTTGTAAAACATCAATTTCGTTGCTTTTGGCCTAAAGGGTGTGGTGGGGTGGGGTGGGGACAGGGCAGCACTCACCTGGCATGGGGATTTTGTACAAATGGCGCTGGTGAGGCGCGCACGCCGGATCAGTAGACCAGTGTTTTCTTTTTTTTTTCTTTCCGCAGAACCAATCATGTCCAGTGGGAGGGCTCTGAGGTGGGGAATGAAGCCCCATGAAGCTGTACGGCTGTTGGGGAGAGCCCGCTATGGCCTCCCGCCACGTGCTTTGTAAAACACCAATTTCGTTGCTTTTGGCCTGAAGGGGGTGATGGGGGGGGACAGGGCAGCACTCACCTTGCATGGGGATTTTGTACAAATGGCGCTGGTGAGGCGCGCACTCCAGGTCAGTAGACCAGTGGGTTTTTTTGGAGTTTTTTTTGCAGCACCAATCATGGCCAGTGGGAGGGCTCTGAGGCGGGGAATGAAGCCCCATGAAGCGGTACGGCTGTGGGGGAGAGCCTGCTACGGCCTCCCGCCACGTGCTTTGTAAAACACCAAATTCGTAGCTTTTGGTCTGAAGGGGGTGGGGGGGAAAGGGCAGTACTCATCTGGCATGGGGATTTTGTACAAATGGCGCTGGTGAGGTGCGCACGCCGGGTCAGTAGACTGGTGTTTTCTTTTTTTTTTTTCTTTCCGCTACACCAATCATGGCCAGTGGGAGGGCTCTGAGGCGGGGAATGAAGCCCCATGAAGCGGTACGGCTGTGGGGGAGAGTCCGCTATGGCCTCCTACCACGTGCTTTGTAAAACACCAATTTCGTTGCTTTTGGCCTGAAGGGGGTCGGGGGGGACAGGGCAGCACTCACCTGGCATGGGGATTTTGTACAAATGGCGCTGGTGAGGCGCGCACGCCGGGTCAGTAGACCAGTATCTTCTTTTTTTTTTTTTTCTTTCCACAGCACCAATCATGGCCAATGGGAGGGCTCTGAGGCTGGGAATGAAGCCCCATGAAGCGGTACGGCTGTGGGGGAGAGCCTGCTACGGCCTCCCGCCACATGCTTTGTAAAACACCAAATTCGTATCTTTTGGCCTGAAGGGGGTGGGGGGAACAGGGCAGCAGTCATCTGGCATGGGGATTTTGTACAAATGGCGCTGGTGAGGTGCGCACGCCAGGTCAGTAGACTGGTGTTTTCTTTTTTTTCTTTTTATTTCCGCTACACCAATCATGGCCAGTGGGAGGGCTCTGAGGCGGGGAATGAAGCCCCATGAAGCGGTACGGCTGTGGGGGAGAGCCCGCTACGGCCTCCCACCACGTGCTTTGTAAAACACCAATTTCGTTGCTTTTGGCCTGAAGGGGGTGGGGGGGACAGGGCAGCACTCACCTGGCATGGGGATTTTGTACAAATGGCACTGGTGAGGCGCGCACGCCGGGTCAGTAGACCAGTATCTTCTTTTTTGTTTTTTTCTTTCCACAGCACCAATCATGGCCAGTGGGAGGGCTCTGAGGCGGGGAATGAAGCCCCATGAACAGGTACGGCTGTGGGGGAGAGCCTGCTACGGCCTCCTGCCACGTGCTTTGTAAAACACCAAATTCGTAGCTTTTGGCCTGAAGGGGGTGGGGGGGACAGGGCAGCAGTCATCTGGCATGGGGATTTTGTACAAATGGCGCTGGTGAGGTGCGCACGCCGGGTCAGTAGACTGGTGTTTTCTTTTTTTAATTTTTATTTCCGCTACACCCATCATGGCCAGTGGGAGGGCTCTGAGGCGGGGAATGAAGCCCCATGAAGCGGTACGGCTGTGGGGGAGAGCCCGCTACGGCCTCCCGCCACGTGCTTTGTAAAACACCAATTTCGTTGCTTTTGGCCTGAAAGGGGTGGGGGGGACAGGGCAGCACTCACCTGGCATGGGGATTTTGTACAAATGGCACTGGTGAGGCGCGCACGCCGGGTCAGTAGACCAGTATCTTCTTTTTTGTTTTTTTCTTTCCACAGCACCAATCATGGCCAGTGAGAGGGCTCTGAGGCGGAGAATGAAGTCCCATGAAGCGGTACGGCTGTGGGGGAGAGCCTGCTACGGCCTCCTGCCACGTGCTTTGTAAAACACCAAATTCGTAGCTTTTGGCCTGAAGGGGGTAAGGGGGGACAGGGCAGCACTCATCTGGCATGGGGATTTTGTACAAATGGCGCTGGTGAGGCACGCAGTCCGGGTCAGTAGACCAGTGTGTTGTTTTTTTTTCTTTTTTCGCAGCACCAATCATGGCCAGTGGGAGGGCCCTGAGGCGGGGAATGAAGCCCCATGACGCGGTATGGCTGTGGGGGAGAGCCCGCTACGGCCTCCCGCCACGTGCTTTGTAAAACACCAATTTCGTTGCTTTTGGCCTGAAGGGGGTGGGGGGGGACAGGGCAGCACTCACCTCGCATGGGGATTTTGTACAAATGGCACTGGTGAGGCGCGCACGCCGGGTCAGTAGACCAGTATCTTCTTTTTTGTTTTTTTCTTTCCACAGCACCAATCATGGCCAGTGGGAGGGCTCTGAGGCGGGGAATGAAGCCCCATGAAGCGGTACGGCTGTGGGGGAGAGCCTGCTACGGCCTCCTGCCACGTGCTTTGTAAAACACCAAATTCGTAGCTTTTGGCCTGAACGGGGTGGGGGGGACAGGGCAGCAGTCATCTGGCATGGGGATTTTGTACAAATGGCGCAGGTGAGGTGCGCTCGCCGGGTCAGTAGACTGGTGTTTTCATTTTTTAATTTTTATTTCCGCTACACCCATCATGGCCAGTGGGAGGGCTCTGAGGCGGGGAATGAAGCCCCATGAAGCGGTACGGCTGTGGGGGAGAGCCCGCTACGGCCTCCCGCCACGTGCTTTGTAAAACACAAATTTCGTTGCTTTTGGCCTGAAGGGGGTGGGGGGGACAGGGCAGCACTCACTTGGCATGGGGATTTTGTACAAATGGCACTGGTGAGGCGCGCATGCCGGGTCAGTAGACCAGTATCTTCTTTTTTGTTTTTTTCTTTCCACAGCACCAATCATGGCTAGTGGGAGGGCTCTGAGGCGGGGAATGAAGCCCCATGAAGCGGTACGGCTGTGGGGGAGAGCCTGCTACGGCCTCCCGCCACGTTCTTTGTAAAACACCAAATTCGTAGCTTTTGGCCTGAAGGGAGTAGGGGGGGACAGGGCAGCACTCATCTGGCATGAGGATTTTGTAGAAATGGCGCTGGTGAGGCACGCAATCCGGGTCAGTAGACCAGTGTGTTCTTTTTTTTTCTTTTTTCGCAGCACCAATCATGGCCAGTGGGAGGGCTCTGAGGCGGGGAATGAAGCCCCATGACGCGGTATGGCTGTGGGGGAGAGCCCGCATCGGCCTCCCGCCACGTGCTTTGTAAAACACCAATTTCGTTGCTTTTGGCGTGAAGGAGGTGGGGGGGACAGGGCAGCACTCACCTGGCATGGGGATTTTGTACAAATGGCGCTGGTGAGGCACGCACGCCGGGTCAGTAGACTGGTGTTTTCTTTTTTTTTTTTTTCGCAGCACCAATCATAGCCAGTGGGAGGGCTCTGAGGTGGGGAATGAAGCCCCATGAAACGGTACGGCTGTGGGGGAGAGCCCGCTACGGCCTCCCGCCACGTGCTTTGTAAAACACCAATTTCGTTGCTTTTGGCCTGAAGGGTGTGGTGGGGTGGGGACAGGGCAGCACTCACCTGGCATCGGGTTTTGTACAAATGGCGCTGGTGAGGTGCACACACCGGGTCAGTAGACTGGTGTTTTCTTTTTTTTTTTTTTCGCAGCACCAATCGTGGCCAGTGGGAGGGCTCTGAGGCAGGGAACGAAGCCCCATAAAGCAGTACGGCTCTGGGGAGAGCCTGCTACGGCCTCCCGCCACGTGCTTTGTAAAACACCAGTTTTGTTGCTTTTGGCCTGAAGGGGGTGGAGGGGGACAGGGCAGCACTCACCTGGCATGGAGATTTAGTACAAATGGCGCTGGTGAGGCGCGCACGCCGGGTCAGTAGACCAGTGTTTTCTTTTTTTTTTTTTTTTCGCAGCACCAATCATGGCCAGTGGGAGGGCTCTGAGGTGGGGAATGAAGCCCCATGAAACGGTACGGCTGTGGGGGAGAGCCCGCTACGGCCTCCCGCCACGTGCTTTGTAAAACACCAATTTCGTTGCTTTTGGCCTGAAGGGTGTGGTGGGGTGGGGACAGGGCAGCACTCACCTGGCATGGGGATTTTGTACAAATGGCGCTGGTGAGGTGCACACACTAGGTCAGTAGACCGGTGTTTTCTTTTTTTTTTTTTCGCAGCACCAATCATGGCCAGTGGGAGGGCTCTGAGGCGGGGAACGAAGCCCCATAAAGCAGTACGGCTCTGGGGAGAGCCTGCTACGGCCTCCCGCCACGTGCTTTGTAAAACACCAGTTTTGTTGCTTTTGGCCTGAAGGGGGTGGAGGGGGACAGGGCAGCACTCACCTGGCATGGAGATTTAGTACAAATGGCGCTGGTGAGGCGCGCACGCCGGGTCAGTAGACCGGTGTTTTCTTTTTTTTTTTTTTTCGCAGCACCAATCATGGCCAGTGGGAGGGCTCTGAGGTGGGGAATGAAGCCCCATGAAACGGTACGGCTGTGGGGGAGAGCCCGCTACGGCCTCCCGCCACGTGATTTGTAAAACACCAATTTCGTTGCTTTTGGCCTGAAGGGTGTGGTGGGGTGGGGACAGGGCAGCACTCACCTGGCATGGGGATTTTGTACAAATGGCGCTGGTGAGGTGCACACACCAGGTCAGTAGACCGGTGTTTTCATTTTTTTTTTTTCGCAGCACCAATCATGGCCAGTGGGAGGGCTCTGAGGCGGGGAATGAAGCCCCATAAAGCAGTACGGCTGTGGGGGAGAGCCTGCTACAGCCTCCCGCCACGTGCTTTGTAAAACACCAGTTTTGTTGCTTTTGGCCTGAAGGGGGCGGGGGGGGACAGGGCAGCACTCACCTGGCATGGAGATTTAGTACAAAAGGCGCTGGTGAGGCGTGCACGCCGGGTCAATCGACCAGTGTTTTCTTTTTTTTTTTCTTTCCGCAGCACCAATCATGGCCAGTGGGAGGGCTCTGAGGCGGGGAATGAAGCCCCATGAAGAGTTACGGCTGTGGGGGAGAGCCCGCTACGGCCTCCCGCCACGTGTTTTGTAAAACACCAATTTCGTTGCTTTTGGCCTGAAGGGGGTGGGGGGGGGACAGGGTAGCACTCACCTGGCATGGGGATTTTGTACAAATGGTGCTGGTGAGGCGTGCACGCCAGGTCAGTAGACCGGTGATTTCTTTTTTTTTTTCTTTCTGCAGCACCAATCATGGCCAGTGGAAGGGCTCTGAGGCGGGAAATGAAGCCCCATGAAGCGGTACGGCTGTGGGGGAGAGCCCGCTTCGGCCTCCCGCCACGTGCTTTGTAAAACACCAATTTCGTTGCTTTTGGCCTGAAGGGGGTGGTGGGGGGGGACAGGGCAGCACTCACCTTGCATGGGGATTTTGTACAAATGGCGCTGGTGAGGCGCGCACACCGGGTCAGTAGACCAGTGGGTTTTTTTGGGGGTTTTTTTGCAGCACCAATCATGGCCAGTGGGAGGGCTCTGAGGCGAGGAATGAAGCCCCATGACGCGGAATGGCTGTGGGGGAGAGCCCGCATCGGCCTCCCGCCACGTGCTTTGTAAAACACCAATTTCGTTGCTTTTGGCGTGAAGGAGGTGGGGGGGACAGGGCAGCACTCACCTGGCATGGGGATTTTGTACAAATGGCGCTGGTGAGGCGCGCACGCCGGGTCAGTAGACAGGTGTTTTCTTTTTTTTTTTTTTCGCAGCACCAATCATAGCCAGTGGGAGGGCTCTGAGGTGGGGAATGAAGCCCCATGAAACGGTACGGCTGTGGGGGAGAGCCCGCTACGGCCTCCCGCCACGTGCTTTGTAAAACACCAATTTCGTTGCTTTTGGCCTGAAGGGTGTGGTGGGGTGGGGACAGGGCAGCACTCACCTGGCTTGGGGATTTTGTACAAATGGCGCTGGTGAGGTGCACACACCGGGTCAGTAGACCGGTGTTTTCTTTTTTTTTTTTCGCAGCACCAATCATGGCCAGTGGGAGGGCTCTGAGGCGGGGAACGAAGCCCCATAAAGCAGTACGGCTCTGGGGAGAGCCTGCTACGGCCTCCCGCCACGTGCTTTGTAAAACACCAGTTTTGTTGCTTTTGGCCTGAAGGGGGTGGAGGGGGACAGGGCAGCACTCACCTGGCATGGAGATTTAGTACAAATGGCGCTGGTGAGGCGCGCACGCCGGGTCAGTAGACCGGTGTTTTCTTTTTTTTTTTTTTCGCAGCACCAATCATGGCCAGTGGGAGGGCTCTGAGGCGTGGAATGAAGCCCCATAAAGCAGTACGGCTGTGGGGGAGAGCCTGCTACAGCCTCCCGCCACGTGCTTTGTAAAACACCAGTTTTGTTGCTTTTGTCCTGAAGGGGATGGGGGGAGACAGGGCAGCACTCACCTGGCATGGAGATTTAGTACAAATGGCGCTGGTGAGGCGTGCACGCCGGGTCAATCGACCAGTGTTTTCTTTTTTTTTTTCTTTCCGCAGCACCAATCATGGCCAGTGGGAGGGCTCTGAGGCGGGGAATGAAGCCCCATGAAGAGTTACGGCTGTGGGGGAGAGCCCGCTACGGCCTCCCGCCACGTGCTTTGTAAAACACCAATTTCGTTGCTTTTGGCCTGAAGGGGATGGGGGGGGACAGGGCAGCACTCACCTGGCATGGGGATTTTGTAGAAATGGCGCTGGTGAGGCACGCACGCTGGGTCAGTAGACCAGTGTTTTCTTTTTTTTTTCTTCTTTCCGCAGCACCAATCCTGGCCAGTGGGAGGGCTCTGAGGCGGGGAATGAAGCCCCATGAAGAGGTACGGCTGTGGGGGAGAGCCTGCTACGGCCTCCCGCCACGTGTTTTGTAAAACACCAATTTCGTTGCTTTTGGCCTGAAGGGGGTGGGGGGGGACAGGGCAGCACTCACCTGGCATGGGGATTTTGTACAAATGGTGCTGGTGAGGCGTGCACGCCAGGTCAGTAGACCGGTGATTTCTTATTTTTTTTCTTTCTGCAGCACCAATCATGGCCAGTGGGAGGGCTCCGAGGCGGGAAATGAAGCCCCATGAAGCGGTACAGCTGTGGGGGAGAGCCCGCTTCGGCCTCCCGCCACGTGCTTTGTAAAACACCAATTTCGTTGATTTTGGCCTGAAGGGGGTGGTGGCGGGGGACAGGGCAGCACTCACCTTGCATGGGGATTTTGTACAAATGGCGCTGGTGAGGCGCGCACACCGGGTCAGTAGACCAGTGGGTTTTTTTGGGGTTTTTTTTGCAGCACCAATCATGGCCAGTGGGAGGGCTCTGAGGCGGGGAATGAAGCCCCATGAAGCGGTACGGCTGTGGGGGAGAGCCTGCTACGGCCTCCCGCCACGTGCTTTGTAAAACACCAAATTCGTAGCTTTTGGCCTGAAGGAGGTGGGGGGGGACAGGGCAGTACTCATCTGGCATGGGGATTTTGTACAAATGGAGCTGGTGAGGTGCGCACGCCGGGTCAGTAGACTGGTGTTTTCTTTTTTTGTTTTTCTTTCCGCTACACCAATCATAGCCAGTGGGAGGGCTCTGAGGCGGGGAATGAAGCCCCATGAAGCGGTACGGCTGTGGGGGAGAGTCCGCTATGGCCTCCCGCCACGTGCTTTGTAAAACACCAATTTCGTTGCTTTTGGCCTGAAGGGGGTGGGGGGCGACAGGGCAGCACTCACCTGGCATGGGGATTTTGTACAAATGGCACTGGTGAGGCACGCACGCCGGGTCAGTAGACCAGTATCTTCTTTTTTTTTTTTTTCGACAGCACCAATCATGGCCAATGGGAGGGCTCTGAGGCGGGGAATGAAGCCCCATGAAGCGGTACGGCTGTGGGGGAGAGCCTGCTACGGCCTCCCGCCACGTGCTTTGTAAAACACCAAATTCGTATCTTTTGGCCTGAAGGGGGTGGGGGGGACAGGGCAGCAGTCATGTGGCATGGGGATTTGGTACAAATGGCGCTGGTGAGGTGCGCACGCCGGGTCAGTAGACTGGTGTTTTCTTTTTTTTATTTTTATTTCCACAGCACCAATCATGGCCAGTGGGAGGGCTCTGAGGCGGGGAATGAAGCCCCATGAAGCGGTACGGCTGTGGGGGAGAGCCTGCTATGGCCTCCCGCCACGTGCTTTGTAAAACACCAAATTTGTAGCTTTTGGCCTGAAGGGAGTAGAGGGGGACAGGGCAGCACTCATCTGGCATGGGGATTTTGTACAAATGGCGCTGGTGAGGCACGCACGCCGGGTCAGTAGACCAGTGTTTTCTTCTTTTTTTTCTTCTTTCCGCAGCACCAATCATGGCCAGTGGGAGGGCTCTGAGGCGGGGAATGAAGCCCCATGAAGCGGTACGGCTGTGGGGGAGAGCCCGCTACGGCCTCCCACCACGTGCTTTGTAAAACAACAATTTCGTTGCTTTTGGCCTGAATGGGGTGGTGGGGACAGGTCAGCACTCACCTGGCATGGGGAGTTAGTAAAAATGGCGCTGGTGAGGCGTGGACGCCGGGTCAGTAGACCACTGTTTTCTTTTTTTTCTTTTCTTTCCGCTGCACCAATCATGGCCAGTGGGAGGGCTCTGAGGCAGGGAATGAAGCCCCATGAAGCGGTACGGCTGTGGGGGAGAGCCCGCTACAGCCTCCCACCACGTGGTTTGTAAAACATCAATTTCGTTGCTTTTGGCCTAAAGGGTGTGGTGGGGTGGGGTGGGGACAGGGCAGCACTCACCTGGCATGGGGATTTTGTACAAATGGCGCTGGTGAGGTGCGCACACCGGGTCAGTAGACTGGTGTTTTCTTTTTTTTTTTTCTTTCCGCTACACCAATCATCGCCAGTGGGAGGGCTCTGAGGCGGGGAATGAAGCCCCATGAAGCGGTACGGCTGTGGGGGAGAGCCCGCTACGGCCTCCCACCACATGCTTTGTAAAACAACAATTTCGTTGCTTTTAGACTGAAGTGGGTGGGGGGGGGGGACAGGGAAGCACTCACCTGGCATGGGGATTTTGTACAAATGGCGCTGGTGAGGCGTGCACGCCGGATCAGTAGACCAGTGTTTTCTTTTGTTTTTTCTTTCCGCAGAACAAATCATGTCCAGTGGGAGGGCTCTGAGGTGGGGAATGAAGCCCCATGAAGCTGTACGGCTGTTGGGGAGAGCCCGCTATGGCCTCCCGCCACGTGCTTTGTAAAACACCAATTTCGTTGCTTTTGGCCTGAAGGGGGTGATGGGGGGGGACAGGGCAGCACTCACCTTGCATGGGGATTTTGTACAAATGGCGCTGGTGAGGCGCGCACTCCGGGTCAGTAGACCAGTGGGTTTTTTTGGAGTTTTTTTTGCAGCACCAATCATGGCCAGTGGGAGGGCTCTGAGGCGGGGAATGAAGCCCCATGAAGCGGTACGGCTGTGGGGGAGAGCCTGCTACGGCCTCCCGCCACGTGCTTTGTAAAACACCAAATTCGTAGCTTTTGGTCTGAAGGGGGTGGGGGGGACAGGGCAGTACTCATCTGGCATGGGGATTTTGTACAAATGGCGCTGGTGAGGTGCGCACGCCGGGTCAGTAGACTGGTGTTTTCTTTTTTTTTTTTCTTTCCGCTACACCAATCATGGCCAGTGGGAGGGCTCTGAGGCGGGGAATGAAGCCCCATGAAGCGGTACGGCTGTGGGGGAGAGTCCGCTATGGCCTCCTACCACGTGCTTTGTAAAACACCAATTTCGTTGCTTTTGGCCTGAAGGGGGTCGGGGTTGGACAGGGCAGCACTCACCTGGCATGGGGATTTTGTACAAATGGCACTGGTGAGGCGCGCACGCCGGGTCAGTAGACCAGTATCTTCTTTTTTTTTTTTTTCTTTCCACAGCACCAATCATGGCCAATGGGAGGGCTCTGAGGCTGGGAATGAAGCCCCATGAAGCGGTACGGCTGTGGGGGAGAGCCTGCTACGGCCTCCCGCCACGTGCTTTGTAAAACACCAAATTCGTATCTTTTGGCCTGAAGGGGGTGGGGGGAACAGGGCAGCAGTCATCTGGCATGGGGATTTTGTACAAATGGCGCTGGTGAGGTGCGCACGCCAGGTCAGTAGACTGGTGTTTTCTTTTTTTTCTTTTTATTTCCGCTACACCAATCATGGCCAGTGGGAGGGCTCTGAGGCGGGGAATGAAGCCCCATGAAGCGGTACGGCTGTGGGGGAGAGCCCGCTACGGCCTCCCACCACGTGCTTTGTAAAACACCAATTTCGTTGCTTTTGGCCTGAAGGGGGTGGGGGGGACAGGGCAGCACTCACCTGGCATGGGGATTTTGTACAAATGGCACTGGTGAGGCGCGCACGCCGGGTCAGTAGACCAGTATCTTCTTTTTTGTTTTTTTCTTTCCACAGCACCAATCATGGCCAGTGGGAGGGCTCTGAGGCAGGGAATGAAGCCCCATGAAGCGGTACGGCTGTGGGGGAGAGCCTGCTACGGCCTCCTGCCACGTGCTTTGTAAAACACCAAATTCGTAGCTTTTGGCCTGAAGGGGGTGGGGGGGACAGGGCAGCAGTCATCTGGCATGGGGATTTTGTACAAATGGCGCTGGTGAGGTGCGCACGCCGGGTCAGTAGACTGGTGTTTTCTTTTTTTAATTTTTATTTCCGCTACACCCATCATGGCCAGTGGGAGGGCTCTGAGGCGGGGAATGAAGCCCCATGAAGCGGTACGGCTGTGGGGGAGAGCCCGCTACGGCCTCCCGCCACGTGCTTTGTAAAACACCAATTTCGTTGCTTTTGGCCTGAAAGGGGTGGGGGGGACAGGGCAGCACTCACCTGGCATGGGGATTTTGTACAAATGGCACTGGTGAGGCGCGCACGCCGGGTCAGTAGACCAGTATCTTCTTTTTTGTTTTTTTCTTTCCACAGCACCAATCATGGCCAGTGAGAGGGCTCTGAGGCGGAGAATGAAGCCCCATGAAGCGGTACGGCTGTGGGGGAGAGCCTGCTACGGCCTCCTGCCACGTGCTTTGTAAAACACCAAATTCGTAGCTTTTGGCATGAAGGGAGTAAGGGGGGACAGGGCAGCACTCATCTGGCATGGGGATTTTGTACAAATGGCGCTGGTGAGGCACGCAGTCCGGGTCAGTAGACCAGTGTGTTGTTTTTTTTTCTTTTTTCGCAGCACCAATCATGGCCAGTGGGAGGGCTCTGAGGCGGGGAATGAAGCCCCATGACGCGGTATGGCTGTGGGGGAGAGCCCGCTACGGCCTCCCGCCACGTGCTTTGTAAAACACCAATTTCGTTGCTTTTGGCCTGAAGGGGGTGGGGGGGGACAGGGCAGCACTCACCTGGCATGGGGATTTTGTACAAATGGCACTGGTGAGGCGCGCACGCCGGGTCAGTAGACCAGTATCTTCTTTTTTGTTTTTTTCTTTCCAAAGCACCAATCATGGCCAGTGGGAGGGCTCTGAGGCGGGGAATGAAGCCCCATGAAGCGGTACGGCTGTGGGGGAGAGCCTGCTACGGCCTCCTGCCACGTGCTTTGTAAAACACCAAATTCGTAGCTTTTGGCCTGAAGGGGGTGGGGGGGGACAGGGCAGCAGTCATCTGGCATGGGGATTTTGTACAAATGGCGCTGGTGAGGTGCGCTCGCCGGGTCAGTAGACTGGTGTTTTCATTTTTTAATTTTTATTTCCGCTACACCCATCATGGCCAGTGGGAGGGCTCTGAGGCGGGGAATGAAGCCCCATGAAGCGGTACGGCTGTGGGGGAGAGCCCGCTACGGCCTCCCGCCACGTGCTTTGTAAAACACCAATTTCGTTGCTTTTGGCCTGAAGGGGGTGGGGGGGACAGGGCAGCACTCACTTGGCATGGGGATTTTGTACAAATGGCACTGGTGAGGCGCGCATGCCGGGTCAGTAGACCAGTATCTTCTTTTTTGTTTTTTTCTTTCCACAGCACCAATCATGGCTAGTGGGAGGGCTCTGAGGCGGGGAATGAAGCCCCATGAAGCGGTACGGCTGTGGGGGAGAGCCTGCTACGGCCTCCCGCCACGTTCTTTGTAAAACACCAAATTCGTAGCTTTTGGCCTGAAGGGAGTAGGGGGGGACAGGGCAGCACTCATCTGGCATGAGGATTTTGTAGAAATGGCGCTGGTGAGGCACGCAATCCGGGTCAGTAGACCAGTGTGTTCTTTTTTTTTCTTTTTTCGCAGCACCAATCATGGCCAGTGGGAGGGCTCTGAGGCGGGGAATGCAGCCCCATGACGCGGTATGGCTGTGGGGGAGAGCCCGCATCGGCCTCCCGCCACGTGCTTTGTAAAACACCAATTTCGTTGCTTTTGGCGTGAAGGAGGTGGGGGGGACAGGGCAGCACTCACCTGGCATGGGGATTTTGTACAAATGGCGCTGGTGAGGCACGCACGCCGGGTCAGTAGACCGGTGTTTTCTTTTTTTTTTTTTCGCAGCACCAATCATAGCCAGTGGGAGGGCTCTGAGGTGGGGAATGAAGCCCCATGAAACGGTACGGCTGTGGGGGAGAGCCCGCTACGGCCTCCCGCCACGTGCTTTGTAAAACACCAATTTCGTTGCTTTTGGCCTGAAGGGTGTGGTGGGGTGGGGACAGGGCAGCACTCACCTGGCATGGGGTTTTGTACAAATGGCGCTGGTGAGGTGCACACACCGGGTCAGTAGACTGGTGTTTTCTTTTTTTTTTTTTTCGCAGCACCAATCGTGGCCAGTGGGAGGGCTCTGAGGCGGGGAACGAAGCCCCATAAAGCAGTACGGCTCTGGGGAGAGCCTGCTACGGCCTCCCGCCACGTGCTTTGTAAAACACCAGTTTTGTTGCTTTTGGCCTGAAGGGGGTGGAGGGGGACAGGGCAGCACTCACCTGGCATGGAGATTTAGTACCAATGGCGCTGGTGAGGCGCGCACGCCGGGTCAGTAGACCAGTGTTTTCTTTTTTTTTTTTTTTCGCAGCACCAATCATGGGCAGTGGGAGGGCTCTGAGGTGGGGAATGAAGCCCCATGAAACGGTACGGCTGTGGGGGAGAGCCCGCTACGGCCTCCCGCCACGTGCTTTGTAAAACACCAATTTCGTTGCTTTTGGCCTGAAGGGTGTGGTGGGGTGGGGACAGGGCAGCACTCACCTGGCATGGGGATTTTGTACAAATGGCGCTGGTGAGGTGCACACACTAGGTCAGTAGACCGGTGTTTTCTTTTTTTATTTTTTCGCAGCACCAATCATGGCCAGTGGGAGGGCTCTGAGGCGGGGAATGAAGCCCCATAAAGCAGTACGGCTGTGGGGGAGAGCCTGCTACAGCCTCCCGCCACGTGCTTTGTAAAACACCAGTTTTGTTGCTTTTGGCCTGAAGGGGGTGGGGGGGGACTGGGCAGCACTCACCTGGCATGGAGATTTAGTACAAATGGCGCTGGTGAGGCGTGCACGCCGGGTCAATCGACCAGTGTTTTCTTTTTTTTTTTCTTTCCGCAGCACCAATCATGGCCAGTGGGAGGGCTCTGAGGCGGGGAATGAAGCCCCATGAAGAGTTACGGCTGTGGGGGAGAGCCCGCTACGGCCTCCCGCCACGTGCTTTGTAAAACACCAATTTCGTTGCTTTTGGCCTGAAGGGGGTGGGGGGGGACAGGGCAGCACTCACCTGGCATGGGGATTTTGTAGAAATGGCGCTGGTGAGGCACGCACGCTGGGTCAGTAGACCAGTGTTTTCTTTTTTTTTTCTTCTTTCCGCAGCACCAATCCTGGCCAGTGGGAGGGCTCTGAGGCGGGGAATGAAGCCCCATGAAGAGGTACGGCTGTGGGGGAGAGCCCGCTACGGCCTCCCGCCACGTGCTTTGTAAAACACCAATTTCGTTGCTTTTGGCCTGAAGGGGGTGGGGGGGGACAGGGCAGCACTCATCTGGCATGAGGATTTTGTAGAAATGGCGCTGGTGAGGCACGCAATCCGGGTCAGTAGACCAGTGTGTTCTTTTTTTTTCTTTTTTCGCAGCACCAATCATGGCCAGTGGGAGGGCTCTGAGGCGGGGAATGCAGCCCCATGACGCGGTATGGCTGTGGGGGAGAGCCCGCATCGGCCTCCCGCCACGTGCTTTGTAAAACACCAATTTCGTTGCTTTTGGCGTGAAGGAGGTGGGGGGGACAGGGCAGCACTCACCTGGCATGGGGATTTTGTACAAATGGCGCTGGTGAGGCACGCACGCCGGGTCAGTAGACCGGTGTTTTCTTTTTTTTTTTTTCGCAGCACCAATCATAGCCAGTGGGAGGGCTCTGAGGTGGGGAATGAAGCCCCATGAAACGGTACGGCTGTGGGGGAGAGCCCGCTACGGCCTCCCGCCACGTGCTTTGTAAAACACCAATTTCGTTGCTTTTGGCCTGAAGGGTGTGGTGGGGTGGGGACAGGGCAGCACTCACCTGGCATGGGGTTTTGTACAAATGGCGCTGGTGAGGTGCACACACCGGGTCAGTAGACTGGTGTTTTCTTTTTTTTTTTTTTCGCAGCACCAATCGTGGCCAGTGGGAGGGCTCTGAGGCGGGGAACGAAGCCCCATAAAGCAGTACGGCTCTGGGGAGAGCCTGCTACGGCCTCCCGCCACGTGCTTTGTAAAACACCAGTTTTGTTGCTTTTGGCCTGAAGGGGGTGGAGGGGGACAGGGCAGCACTCACCTGGCATGGAGATTTAGTACCAATGGCGCTGGTGAGGCGCGCACGCCGGGTCAGTAGACCAGTGTTTTCTTTTTTTTTTTTTTTCGCAGCACCAATCATGGCCAGTGGGAGGGCTCTGAGGTGGGGAATGAAGCCCCATGAAACGGTACGGCTGTGGGGGAGAGCCCGCTACGGCCTCCCGCCACGTGCTTTGTAAAACACCAATTTCGTTGCTTTTGGCCTGAAGGGTGTGGTGGGGTGGGGACAGGGCAGCACTCACCTGGCATGGGGATTTTGTACAAATGGCGCTGGTGAGGTGCACACACTAGGTCAGTAGACCGGTGTTTTCTTTTTTTATTTTTTCGCAGCACCAATCATGGCCAGTGGGAGGGCTCTGAGGCGGGGAATGAAGCCCCATAAAGCAGTACGGCTGTGGGGGAGAGCCTGCTACAGCCTCCCGCCACGTGCTTTGTAAAACACCAGTTTTGTTGCTTTTGGCCTGAAGGGGGTGGGGGGGGACTGGGCAGCACTCACCTGGCATGGAGATTTAGTACAAATGGCGCTGGTGAGGCGTGCACGCCGGGTCAATCGACCAGTGTTTTCTTTTTTTTTTTCTTTCCGCAGCACCAATCATGGCCAGTGGGAGGGCTCTGAGGCGGGGAATGAAGCCCCATGAAGAGTTACGGCTGTGGGGGAGAGCCCGCTACGGCCTCCCGCCACGTGCTTTGTAAAACACCAATTTCGTTGCTTTTGGCCTGAAGGGGGTGGGGGGGGACAGGGCAGCACTCACCTGGCATGGGGATTTTGTAGAAATGGCGCTGGTGAGGCATGCACGCTGGGTCAGTAGACCAGTGTTTTCTTTTTTTTTTCTTCTTTCCGCAGCACCAATCCTGGCCAGTGGGAGGGCTCTGAGGCGGGGAATGAAGCCCCATGAAGAGGTACGGCTGTGGGGGAGAGCCCGCTACGGCCTCCCGCCACGTGTTTTGTAAAACACCAATTTCGTTGCTTTTGGCCTGAAGGGGGTGGGGGGGGACAGGGCAGCACTCACCTGGCATGGGGATTTTGTACAAATGGTGCTGGTGAGGCGCGCACGCCAGGTCAGTAGACCGGTGATTTCATTTTTTTTTTCTTTCTGCAGCACCAATCATGGCCAGTGGGAGGGCTCTGAGGCGGGAAATGAAGCCCCATGAAGCGGTACGGCTGTGGGGGAGAGCCCGCTTCGGCCTCCCGCCACGTGCTTTGTAAAACACCAATTTCGCTGCTTTTGGCCTGAAGGGGGTGGTGGGGGGGACAGGGCAGCACTCACCTTGCATGGGGATTTTGTACAAATGGCGCTGGTGAGGCGCGCACACCGGGTCAGTAGACCAGTGGGTTTTTTTGGGGTTTTTTTTGCAGCACCAATCATGGCCAGTGGCAGGGCTCTGAGGCGGGGAATGAAGCCCCATGAAGCGGTACGGCTGTGGGGGAGAGCCTGCTACGGCCTCCCGCCACGTGCTTTGTAAAACACCAAATTCGTAGCTTTTGGCCTGAAGGGGGTGGGGGGGACAGGGCAGTACTCATCTGGCATGGGGATTCTGTACAAATGAAGCTGGTGAGGTGCGCACGCCGGGTCAGTAGACTGGTGTTTTCTTTTTTTGTTTTTCTTTCCGCTACACCAATCATAGCCAGTGGGAGGGCTCTGAGGCGGGAAATGAAGCCCATGAAGCGGTACGGCTGTGGGGGAGAGCCTGCTACGGCCTCCCGCCACGTGCTTTGTAAAACACCAAATTCGTATCTTTTGGCCTGAAGGGGGTGGGGGGACAGGGCAGCAGTCATCTGGCATGGGGATTTTGTACAAATGGCGCTGGTGAGGTGCGCACGCCGGGTTAGTAGACTGGTGTTTTCTTTTTTTTATTTTTATTTCCACAGCACCAATCATGGCCAGTGGGAGGGCTCTGAGGCGGGGAATGAAGCCCCATGAAGCGGTACGGCTGTGGGGGAGAGCCTGCTACGGCCTCCCGCCACGTGCTTTGTAAAACACCAAATTTGTAGCTTTTGGCCTGAAGGGGGTAGAGGGGGACAGGGCAGCACTCATCTGGCATGGGGATTTTGTACAAATGGCGCTGGTGAGGCACGCACGCCGGGTCAGTGGACCAGTGTTTTCTTCTTTTTTTTCTTCTTTCCGCAGCACCAATCATGGCCAGTGGGAGGGCTCTGAGGCGGGGAATGAAGCCCCATGAAGCGGTACGGCTGTGGGGGAGAGCCCGCTACGGCCTCCCACCACGTGCTTTGTAAAACAACAATTTCGTTGCTTTTGGCCTGAATGGGGTGGGGGGGACAGGTCAGCACTCACCTGGCATGGGGAGTTTGTAAAAATGGCGCTGGTGAAGCGTGGACGCCGGGTCAGTAGACCACTGTTTTCTTTTTTTTCTTTTCTTTCCGCTGCACCAATCATGGCCAGTGGGAGGGCTCTGAGGCAGGGAATAAAGCCCCATGAAGCGGTACGGCTGTGGGGGAGAGCCCGCTACGGCCTCCCACCACGTGGTTTGTAAAACACCAATTTCGTTGCTTTTGGCCTAAAGGGTGTGGTGGGGTGGGGACAGGGCAGCACTCACCTGGCATGGGGATTTTGTACAAATGGCGCTGGTGAGGTGCGCACACCGGGTCAGTAGACTGGTGTTTTCTTTTTTTTTTTTCTTTCCGCTACACCAATCATCGCCAGTGGGAGGGCTCTGAGGCGGGGAATGAAGCCCCATGAAGCGGTACGGCTGTGGGGAAGAGCCCGCTTCGGCCTCCCGCCACGTGCTTTGTAAAACACCAATTTCGCTGCTTTTGGCCTGAAGGGGGTGGTGGGGGGGACAGGGCAGCACTCACCTTGCATGGGGATTTTGTACAAATGGCGCTGGTGAGGCGCGCACACCGGGTCAGTAGACCAGTGGGTTTTTTTGGGGGTTTTTTTGCAGCACCAATCATGGCCAGTGGGAGGGCTCTGAGGCGGGGAATGAAGCCCCATGAAGCGGTACGGCTGTGGGGGAGAGCCTGCTACGGCCTCCCGCCACGTGCTTTGTAAAACACCAAATTCGTAGCTTTTGGCCTGAAGGGGGTGGGGGGGACAGGGCAGTACTCATCTGGCATGGGGATTTTGTACAAATGGAGCTGGTGAGGTGCGCACGCCGGGTCAGTAGACTGGTGTTTTCTTTTTTTGTTTTTCTTTCCGCTACACCAATCATAGCCAGTGGGAGGGCTCTGAGGCGGGGAATGAAGCCCATGAAGCGGTACGGCTGTGGGGGAGAGCCTGCTACGGCCTCCCGCCACGTGCTTTGTAAAACACCAAATTCGTATCTTTTGGCCTGAAGGGGGTGGGGGGACAGGGCAGCAGTCATCTGGCATGGGGATTTTGTACAAATGGCGCTGGTGAGGTGCGCACGCCGGGTCAGTAGACTGGTGTTTTCTTTTTTTTATTTTTATTTCCACAGCACCAATCATGGCCAGTGGGAGGGCTCTGAGGCGGGGAATGAAGCCCCATGAAGCGGTACGGCTGTGGGGGAGAGCCTGCTACGGCCTCCCACCACGTGCTTTGTAAAACACCAAATTTGTAGCTTTTGGCCTGAAGGGGGTAGAGGGGGACAGGGCAGCACTCATCTGGCATGGGGATTTTGTACAAATGGCGCTGGTGAGGCACGCACGCCGGGTCAGTAGACCAGTGTTTTCTTCTTTTTTTTCTTCTTTCCGCAGCACCAATCATGGCCAGTGGGAGGGCTCTGAGGCGGGGAATGAAGCCCCATGAAGCGGTACGGCTGTGGGGGAGAGCCCGCTACGGCCTCCCACCACGTGCTTTGTAAAACAACAATTTCATTGCTTTTGGCCTGAATGGGGTGGGGGGGACAGGTCAGCACTCACCTGGCATGGGGAGTTTGTAAAAATGGCGCTGGTGAGGCGTGGACGCCGGGTCAGTAGACCACTGTTTTCTTTTTTTTCTTTTCTTTCCGCTGCACCAATCATGGCCAGTGGGAGGGCTCTGAGGCAGGGAATGAAGCCCCATGAAGCGGTACGGCTGTGGGGGAGAGCCCGCTACGGCCTCCCACCACGTGGTTTGTAAAACACCAATTTCGTTGCTTTTGGCCTAAAGGGTGTGGTGCGGTGGGGACAGGGCAGCACTCACCTGGCATGGGGATTTTGTACAAATGGCGCTGGTGAGGTGCGCACACCGGGTCAGTAGACTGGTGTTTTCTTTTTTTTTTTTCTTTCCGCTACACCAATCATCGCCAGTGGGAGGGCTCTGAGGCGGGGAATGAAGCCCCATGAAGCGGTACGGCTGTGGGGGAGAGCCCGCTATGGCCTCCCACCACATGCTTTGTAAAACAACAATTTCGTTGCTTTTGGACTGAAGTGGGTGGGGGGGGACAGGGCAGCACTCACCTGGCATGGGGATTTTGTACAAATGGCGCTGGTGAGGCGCGCACGCCGGATCAGTAGACCAGTGTTTTCTTTTTTTTTTCTTTCCACAGAACCAATCATGTCCAGTGGTAGGGCTCTGAGGTGGGGAATGAAGCCCCATGAAGCTGTACGGCTGTTGGGGAGAGCCCGCTATGGCCTCCCGCCACGTGCTCTGTAAAACACCAATTTCGTTGCTTTTGGCCTGAAGGGGGTGGTGGGGGGGACAGGGCAGCACTCACCTTGCATGGGGATTTTGTACAAATGGTGCTGGTGAGGCGCGCACTCCGGGTCAGTAGACCAGTGGGTTTTTTTGGAGGTTTTTTTGCAGCACCAATCATGGCCAGTGGGAGGGCTCTGAGGCGGGGAATGAAGCCCCATGAAGCGGTACGGCTGTGGGGGAGAGCCTGCTACGGCCTCCCACCACGTGCTTTGTAAAACACCAAATTCGTAGCTTTTGGTCTGAAGGGGGTGGGGGGGACAGGGCAGTACTCATCTGGCATGGGGATTTTGTACAAATGGCGCTGGTGAGGTGCGCACGCCGGGTCAGTACTGGTGTTTTCTTTTTTTTTTTCTTTCCGCTACACCAATCATGGCCAGTGGGAGGGCTCTGAGGCGGGGAATGAAGCCCCATGAAGCGGTACGGCTGTGGGGGAGAGTCCGCTATGGCCTCCTACCACGTGCTTTGTAAAACACCAATTTCGTTGCTTTTGGCCTGAAGGGGTTGGGGGGGACAGGGCAGCACTCACCTGGCATGGGGATTTTGTACAAATGGCACTGGTGAGGCGCGCACGCCGGGTCAGTAGACCAGTATCTTCTTTTTTTTTTTTTTCTTTCCACAGCACCAATCATGGCCAATGGGAGGGCTCTGAGGCTGGGAATGAAGCCCCATGAAGCGGTACGGCTGTGGGGGAGAGCCTGCTATGGCCTCCCACCACGTGCTTTGTAAAACACCAAATTCGTATCTTTTGGCCTGAAGGGGGTGGGGGGGACAGGGCAGCAGTCATCTGGCATGGGGATTTTGTACAAATGGCGCTGGTGAGGTGCGCACGCCAGGTCAGTAGACTGGTGTTTTCTTTTTTTTCTTTTTATTTCCGCTACACCAATCATGGCCAGTGGGAGGGCTCTGAGGCGGGGAATGAAGCCCCATGAAGCGGTATGGCTGTGGGGGAGAGCCCGCTACAGCCTCCCACCACGTGCTTTGTAAAACACCAATTTCGTTGCTTTTGGCCTGAAGGAGGTGGGGGGGACAGGGCAGCACTCACCTGGCATGGGGATTTTGTACAAATGGCACTGGTGAGGTGCACACACTAGGTCAGTAGACCGGTGTTTTCTTTTTTTATTTTTTCGCAGCACCAATCATGGCCAGTGGGAGGGCTCTGAGGCGGGGAATGAAGCCCCATAAAGCAGTACGGCTGTGGGGGAGAGCCTGCTACAGCCTCCCGCCACGTGCTTTGTAAAACACCAGTTTTGTTGCTTTTGGCCTGAAGGGGGTGGGGGGGGACTGGGCAGCACTCACCTGGCATGGAGATTTAGTACAAATGGCGCTGGTGAGGCGTGCACGCCGGGTCAATCGACCAGTGTTTTCTTTTTTTTTTTCTTTCCGCAGCACCAATCATGGCCAGTGGGAGGGCTCTGAGGCGGGGAATGAAGCCCCATGAAGAGTTACGGCTGTGGGGGAGAGCCCGCTACGGCCTCCCGCCACGTGCTTTGTAAAACACCAATTTCGTTGCTTTTGGCCTGAAGGGGGTGGGGGGGGACAGGGCAGCACTCACCTGGCATGGGGATTTTGTAGAAATGGCGCTGGTGAGGCACGCACGCTGGGTCAGTAGACCAGTGTTTTCTTTTTTTTTTCTTCTTTCCGCAGCACCAATCCTGGCCAGTGGGAGGGCTCTGAGGCGGGGAATGAAGCCCCATGAAGAGGTACGGCTGTGGGGGAGAGCCCGCTACGGCCTCCCGCCACGTGTTTTGTAAAACACCAATTTCGTTGCTTTTGGCCTGAAGGGGGTGGGGGGGACAGGGCAGCACTCACCTGGCATGGGGATTTTGTACAAATGGCACTGGTGAGGCGCGCACGCCGGGTCAGTAGACCAGTATCTTCTTTTTTTTTTTTTTCTTTCCACAGCACCAATCATGGCCAATGGGAGGGCTCTGAGGCTGGGAATGAAGCCCCATGAAGCGGTACGGCTGTGGGGGAGAGCCTGCTATGGCCTCCCGCCACGTGCTTTGTAAAACACCAAATTCGTATCTTTTGGCCTGAAGGGGGTGGGGGGGACAGGGCAGCAGTCATCTGGCATGGGGATTTTGTACAAATGGCGCTGGTGAGGTGCGCACGCCGGGTCAGTAGACTGGTGTTTTCTTTTTTTAATTTTTATTTCCGCTACACCCATCATGGCCAGTGGGAGGGCTCTGAGGCGGGGAATGAAGCCCCATGAAGCGGTACGGCTGTGGGGGAGAGCCCGCTACGGCCTCCTGCCACGTGCTTTGTAAAACACCAATTTCGTTGCTTTTGGCCTGAAAGGGGTGGGGGGGACAGGGCAGCACTCACCTGGCATGGGGATTTTGTACAAATGGCACTGGTGAGGCGCGCACGCCGGGTCAGTAGACCAGTATCTTCTTTTTTGTTTTTTTCTTTCCACAGCACCAATCATGGCCAGTGGGAGGGCTCTGAGGCGGGGAATGAAGCCCCATGAAGCGGTACGGCTGTGGGGGAGAGCCTGCTACGGCCTCCTGCCACGTGCTTTGTAAAACACCAAATTCGTAGCTTTTGGCCTGAAGGGGGTGGGGGGGACAGGGCAGCAGTCATCTGGCATGGGGATTTTGTACAAATGGCGCTGGTGAGGTGCGCACGCCAGGTCAGTAGACTGGTGTTTTCTTTTTTTTCTTTTTATTTCCGCTACACCAATCATGGCCAGTGGGAGGGCTCTGAGGCGGGGAATGAAGCCCCATGAAGCGGTATGGCTGTGGGGGAGAGCCCGCTACAGCCTCCCACCACGTGCTTTGTAAAACACCAATTTCGTTGCTTTTGGCCTGAAGGAGGTGGGGGGGACAGGGCAGCACTCACCTGGCATGGGGATTTTGTACAAATGGCACTGGTGAGGCGCGCACGCCGGGTCAGTAGACCAGTATCTTCTTTTTTGTTTTTTTCTTTCCACAGCACCAATCATGGCCAGTGGGAGGGCTCTGAGGCGGGGAATGAAGCCCCATGAAGCGGTACGGCTGTGGGGGAGAGCCTGCTACGGCCTCCTGCCACGTGCTTTGTAAAACACCAAATTCGTAGCTTTTGGCCTGAAGGAGGTGGGGGGACAGGGCAGCAGTCATCTGGCATGGGGATTTTGTACAAATGGCGCTGGTGAGGTGCGCACGCCGGGTCAGTAGACTGGTGTTTTCTTTTTTTAATTTTTATTTCCGCTACACCCATCATGGCCAGTGGGAGGGCTCTGAGGCGGGGAATGAAGCCCCATGAAGCGGTACGGCTGTGGGGGAGAGCCCGCTACGGCCTCCTGCCACGTGCTTTGTAAAACACCAATTTCGTTGCTTTTGGCCTGAAAGGGGTGGGGGAGACAGGGCAGCACTCACCTGGCATGGGGATTTTGTACAAATGGCACTGGTGAGGCGCGCACGCCGGGTCAGTAGACCACTATCTTCTTTTTTGTTTTTTTCTTTCCAAGGCACCAATCATGGCCAGTGAGAGTGCTCTGAGGCGGAGAATGAAGCCCCATGAAGCGGTACGGCTGTGGGGGAGAGCCTGCTACGGCCTCCTGCCACATGCTTTGTAAAACACCAAATTCATAGCTTTTGGCCTGAAGGGGGAAGGGGGGGACAGGGCAGCACTCATCTGGCATGGGGATTTTGTACAAATGGCGCTGGTGAGGCACGCAATCCGGGTCAGTAGACCAGTGTGTTGTTTTTTTTTTCTTTTTTCGCAGCACCAATCATGGCCAGTGGGAGGGCTCTGAGGCGGGGAATGAAGCCCCATGACGCGGTATGGCTGTGGGGGAGAGCCCGCATCGGCCTCCCGCCACGTGCTTTGTAAAACACCAATTTCGTTGCTTTTGGCCTGAAGGAAGTGGGGGGGACAGGGCAGCACTCACCTGGCATGGGGATTTTGTACAAATGGCGCTGGTGAGGCGCGCACGCCGGGTCAGTAGACCGGTGGTTTCTTTTTTTTTTTTTCGCAGCACCAATCATAGCCAGTGGGAGGGCTCTGAGGTGGGGAATGAAGCCCCATGAAAAGGTACGGCTGTGGGGGAGAGCCCGCTACGGCCTCCCGCCACGTGCTTTGTAAAACACCAATTTCGTTGCTTTTGGCCTGAAGGGTGTGGTGGGGTGGGGACAGGGCAGCACTCACCTGGCATGGGGATTTTGTACAAATGGCGCTGGTGAGGTGCACACACCGGGTCAGTAGACCGGTGTTTTCTTTTTTTTTTTTTTCGCAGCACCAATCATGGCCAGTGGGAGGGCTCTGAGGCGGGGAATGAAGCCCCATAAAGCAGTACGGCTCTGGGGAGAGCCTGCTACGGCCTCCCGCCACGTGCTTTGTAAAACACCAGTTTTGTTGCTTTTGGCCTGAAGGGGGTGGGGGGGGACAGGGCAGCACTCACCTGGCATGGAGATTTAGTACAAATGGCGCTGGTGAGGCGCGCACGCCGGGTCAGTAGACCGGTGTTTTCTTTTTTTTTTTTTTCGCAGCACCAATCATGGCCAGTGGGAGGGCTCTGAGGTGGGGAATGAAGCCCCATGAAACGGTACGGCTGTGGGGGAGAGCCCGCTACGGCCTCCCGCCACGTGCTTTGTAAAACACCAATTTCGTTGCTTTTGGCCTGAAGGGTGTGGTGGGGTGGGGACAGGGCAGCAATCACCTGGCATGGGGATTTTGTACAAATGGCGCTGGTGAGGTGCACACACCAGGTCAGTAGACCGGTGTTTTCTTTTTTTTTTTTCGCAGCACCAATCATGGCCAGTGGGAGGGCTCTGAGGCGGGGAATGAAGCCCCATAAAACAGTACGGCTGTGGGGGAGAGCCTGCTACAGCCTCCCGCCACGTGCTTTGTAAAACACCAGTTTTGTTGCTTTTGGCCTGAAGGGGGTGGGGGGGGGACAGGGCAGCACTCACCTGGCATGGAGATTTAGTACAAATGGCGCTGGTGAGGCGTGCACGTCGGGTCAGTCGACCAGTGTTTTCTTTTTTTTTTTCTTTCCGCAGCACCAATCATGGCCAGTGGGAGGGCTCTGAGGCGGGGAATGAAGCCCCATGAAGAGTTACGGCTGTGGGGGAGAGCCCGCTACGGCCTCCCGCCACGTGCTTTGTAAAACACCAATTTCGTTGCTTTTGGCCTGAAGGGGGTGGGGGGGACAGGGCAGCACTCACCTGGCATGGGGATTTTGTACAAATGGCGCTGGTGAGGCATGCACGCTGGGTCAGTAGACCAGTGTTTTCTTTTTTTTTTCTTCTTTCCGCAGCACCAATCCTGGCCAGTGGGAGGGCTCTGAAGCGGGGAATGAAGCCCCATGAAGAGGTACGGCTGTGGGGGAGAGCCTGCTACGGCCTCCCGCCACGTGTTTTGTAAAACACCAATTTCGTTGCTTTTGGCCTGAAGGGGGTGGAGGGGACAGGGCAGCACTCACCTGGCATGGGGATTTTGTACAAATGGTGCTGGTGAGGTGCGCACGCCAGGTCAGTAGACCGGTGATTTCTTTTTTTTTTCTTTCTGCAGCACCAATCATGGCCAGTGGGAGGGCTCTGAGGCGGGGAATGAAGCCCCATGAAGCGGTACGGCTGTGGGGGAGAGCCCGCTTCGGCCTCCCGCCACGTGCTTTGTAAAACACCAATTTCGTTGCTTTTGGCCTGAAGGGGGCGGTGGGGGGGGACAGGGCAGCACTCACCTTGCATGGGGATTTTGTACAAATGGCGCTGGTGAGGCGCGCACACCGGGTCAGTAGACCAGTGGGTTTTTTTGGGGTTTTTTTTGCAGCACCAATCATAGCCAGTGGGAGGGCTCTGAGGCGGGGAATGAAGCCCCATGAAGCGGTACGGCTGTGGGGGAGAGCCTGCTACGGCCTCCCGCCACGTGCTTTGTAAAACACCAAATTCATAGCTTTTGGCCTGAAGGGGGTGGGGGGGACAGGGCAGTACTCATCTGGCATGGGGATTTTGTACAAATGGCGCTGGTGAGGTGCGCACGCCGGGTCAGTAGACTGGTGTTTTCTTTTTTTGTTTTTCTTTCCGCATCACCAATCATGGCCAGTGGGAGGGCTCTGAGGCGGGGAATGAAGCCCCATAAAGCAGTACGGCTGTGGGGGAGAGCCTGCTACAGCCTCCCGCCACGTGCTTTGTAAAACACCAGTTTTGTTGCTTTTGGCCTGAAGGGGGTGGGGGGGGACAGGGCAGCACTCACCTGGCATTTAGATTCAGTACAAATGGCGCTGGTGAGGCGTGCACGCCGAGTCAATCGACCAGTGTTTTCTTTTTTTTTTTCTTTCCGCAGCACCAATCATGGCCAGTGGGAGGGCTCTGAGGCGGGGAATGAAGCCCCATGAAGCGGTACGGCTGTGGGGGAGAGCCTGCTACGGCCTCCCGCCACGTGCTTTGTAAAACACCAAATTCGTATCTTTTGGCCTGAAGGGGGTGGGGGGGACAGGGCAGCAGTCATCTGGCATGGGGATTTTGTACAAATGGCGCTGGTGAGGTGCGCACGCCGGGTCAGTAGACTGGTGTTTTCTTTTTTTTATTTTTATTTCCGCTACACCAATCATGGCCAGTGGGAGGGCTCTGAGGCGGGGAATGAAGCCCCATGAAGCGGTACGGCTGTGGGGGAGAGCCCGCTACAGCCTCCCGCCACGTGCTTTGTAAAACACCAATTTCGTTGCTTTTGGCCTGAAGGGGGTGGGGGGACAGGGCAGCACTCACCTGGCATGGGGATTTTGTACAAATGGTGCTGGTGAGGTGCGCACGCCAGGTCAGTAGACCGGTGATTTCTTTTTTTTTTCTTTCTGCAGCACCAATCATGGCCAGTGGGAGGGCTCTGAGGCGGGGAATGAAGCCCCATGAAGCGGTACGGCTGTGGGGGAGAGCCCGCTTCGGCCTCCCGCCACGTGCTTTGTAAAACACCAATTTCGTTGCTTTTGGCCTGAAGGGGGCGGTGGGGGGGGACAGGGCAGCACTCACCTTGCATGGGGATTTTGTACAAATGGCGCTGGTGAGGCGCGCACACCGGGTCAGTAGACCAGTGGGTTTTTTTGGGTTTTTTTTTGCAGCACCAATCATAGCCAGTGGGAGGGCTCTGAGGCGGGGAATGAAGCCCCATGAAGCGGTACGGCTGTGGGGGAGAGCCTGCTACGGCCTCCCGCCACGTGCTTTGTAAAACACCAAATTCATAGCTTTTGGCCTGAAGGGGGTGGGGGGGACAGGGCAGTACTCATCTGGCATGGGGATTTTGTACAAATGGCGCTGGTGAGGTGCGCACGCCGGGTCAGTAGACTGGTGTTTTCTTTTTTTGTTTTTCTTTCCGCATCACCAATCATGGCCAGTGGGAGGGCTCTGAGGCGGGGAATGAAGCCCCATAAAGCAGTACGGCTGTGGGGGAGAGCCTGCTACAGCCTCCCGCCACGTGCTTTGTAAAACACCAGTTTTGTTGCTTTTGGCCTGAAGGGGGTGGGGGGGGACAGGGCAGCACTCACCTGGCATTTAGATTCAGTACAAATGGCGCTGGTGAGGCGTGCACGCCGAGTCAATCGACCAGTGTTTTCTTTTTTTTTTTCTTTCCGCAGCACCAATCATGGCCAGTGGGAGGGCTCTGAGGCGGGGAATGAAGCCCCATGAAGCGGTACGGCTGTGGGGGAGAGCCTGCTACGGCCTCCCGCCACGTGCTTTGTAAAACACCAAATTCGTATCTTTTGGCCTGAAGGGGGTGGGGGGGACAGGGCAGCAGTCATCTGGCATGGGGATTTTGTACAAATGGCGCTGGTGAGGTGCGCACGCGGGGTCAGTAGACTGGTGTTTTCTTTTTTTTATTTTTATTTCCGCTACACCAATCATGGCCAGTGGGAGGGCTCTGAGGCGGGGAATGAAGCCCCATGAAGCGGTACGGCTGTGGGGGAGAGCCCGCTACAGCCTCCCGCCACGTGCTTTGTAAAACACCAATTTCGTTGCTTTTGGCCTGAAGGGGGTGGGGGGACAGGGCAGCACTCACCTGGCATGGGGATTTTGTACAAATGGCACTGGTGAGGCGCGCACGCCGGGTCAGTAGACCAGTATCTTCTTTTTTGTTTTTTTCTTTCCACAGCACCAATCATGGCCAGTGGGAGGGCTCTGAGGTGGGGAATGAAGCCCCATGAAGCGGTACGGCTGTGGGGGAGAGCCTGATACGGCCTCCCGCCACGTGCTTTGTAAAACACCAAATTCGTAGCTTTTGAGCTGAAGGGGGTGGGGGGGGACAGGGCAGCAGTCATCTGGCATGGGGATTTTGTACAAATGGCGCTGGTGAGGCGCGGACTCCGGGTCAGTAGACCAGTGGTTTTTTTTGGAGGTTTTTTTGCAGCACCAATCATGGCCAGTGGGAGGGCTCTGAGGCGGGGAATGAAGCCCCATGAAGCGGTACGGCTGTGGGGGAGAGCCTGCTACGGCCTCCCGCCACGTGCTTTGTAAAACACCAAATTCGTAGCTTTTGGTCTGAAGGGGGTGGGGGGGGACAGGGCAGTACTCATCTGGCATGGGGATTTTGTACAAATGGCGCTGGTGAGGTGCGCACGCCGGGTCAGTAGACTGGTGTTTTCTTTTTTTTTTGTCTTTCCGCTACACCAATCATGGCCAGTGGGAGGGCTCTGAGGCGGGGAATGAAGCCCCATGAAGCGGTACGGCTGTGGGGGAGAGTCCGCTATGGCCTCCTACCACGTGCTTTGTAAAACACCAATTTCGTTGCTTTTGGCCTGAAGGGGGTGGGGGGGACAGGGCAGCACTCACCTGGCATGGGGATTTTGTACAAATGGCACTGGTGAGGCGCGCACGCCGGGTCAGTAGACCAGTATCTTCTTTTTTTTTTTTTTCTTTCCACAGCACCAATCATGGCCAATGGGAGGGCTCTGAGGCTGGGAATGAAGCCCCATGAAGCGGTACGGCTGTGGGGGAGAGCCTGCTACGGCCTCCCACCACGTGCTTTCTAACACACCAAATTCGTATCTTTTGGCCTGAAGGGGGTGGGGGGAACAGGGCAGCAGTCATCTGGCATTGGGATTTTGTACAAATGGCGCTGGTGAGGTGCGCACGCCAGGTCAGTAGACTGGTGTTTTCTTTTTTTTCTTTTTATTTCCGCTACACCAATCATGGCCAGTGGGAGGGCTCTGAGGCGGGGAATGAAGCCCCATGAAGCGGTATGGCTGTGGGGGAGAGCCCGCTACGGCCTCCCACCACGTGCTTTGTAAAACACCAATTTCGTTGCTTTTGGCCTGAAGAGGGTGGGGGGGGACAGGGCAGCACTCACCTGGCATGGGGATTTTGTACAAATGGCACTGGTGAGGCGCGCACGCCGGGTCAGTAGACCAGTATCTTCTTTTTTCTTTTTTTCTTTCCACAGCACCAATCATGGCCAGTGGGAGGGCTCTGAGGCGGGGAATGAAGCCCCATGAAGCGGTACGGCTGTGGGGGAGAGCCTGCTACGGCCTCCTGCCACGTGCTTTGTAAAACACCAAATTCGTAGCTTTTGGCCTGAAGGGGGTGGGGGGGACAGGGCAGCAGTCATCTGGCATGGGGATTTTGTACAAATGGCGCTGGTGAGGTGCGCACGCCGGGTCAGTAGACTGGTGTTTTCTTTTTTTAATTTTTATTTCCGCTACACCCATCATGGCCAGTGGGAGGGCTCTGAGGCGGGGAATGAAGCCCCATGAAGCGGTACGGCTGTGGGGGAGAGCCCGCTACGGCCTCCCGCCACGTGCTTTGTAAAACACCAATTTCGTTGCTTTTGGCCTGAAAGGGGTGGGGGGGACAGGGCAGCACTCACCTGGCATGGGGATTTTGTACAAATGGCACTGGTGAGGCGCGCACGCCGGGTCAGTAGACCAGTATCTTCTTTTTTGTTTTTTTCTTTCCACAGCACCAATCATGGCCAGTGAGAGGGCTCTGAGGCGGAGAATGAAGCCCCATGAAGCGGTACGGCTGTGGGGGAGAGCCTGCTACGGCCTCCTGCCACGTGCTTTGTAAAACACCAAATTCAGAGCTTTTGGCCTGAAAGGGGTAGGGGGGGACAGGGCAGCACTCATCTGGCATGGGGATTTTGTACAAATGGCGCTGGTGAGGCACGCAATCCGGGTCAGTAGACCAGTGTGTTGTTTTTTTTTTCTTTTTTCGCAGCACCAATCATGGCCAGTGGGAGGGCTCTGAGGCGGGGAATGAAGCCCCATGACGCGGTATGGCTGTGGGGGAGAGCCCGCATCGGCCTCCCGCCACGTGCTTTGTAAAACACCAATTTCGTTGCTTTTGGCCTGAAGGAAGTGGGGGGGACAGGGCAGCACTCACCTGGCATGGGGATTTTGTACAAATGGCACTGGTGAGGCGCGCACGCCGGGTCAGTAGACCGGTGTTTTCTTTTTTTTTTTTTTCGCAGCACCAATCATAGCCAGTGGGAGGGCTCTGAGGTGGGGAATGAAGCCCCATGAAAAGGTACGGCTGTGGGGGAGAGCCCGCTACGGCCTCCCGCCACGTGCTTTGTAAAACACCAATTTCGTTGCTTTTGGCCTGAAGGGTGTGGTGGGGTGGGGACAGGGCAGCACTCACCTGGCATGGGGATTTTGTACAAATGGCGCTGGTGAGGTGCACACAGCGGGTCAGTAGACCGGTGTTTTCTTTTTTTTTTTTTCGCAGCACCAATCATGGCCAGTGGGAGGGCTCTGAGGCGGGGAATGAAGCCCCATAAAGCAGTACGGCTCTGGGGAGAGCCTGCTACGGCCTCCCGCCATGTGCTTTGTAAAACACCAGTTTTGTTGCTTTTGGCCTGAAGGGGGTGGGGGGGGACAGGGCAGCACTCACCTGGCATGGAGATTTAGTACAAATGGCGCTGGTGAGGCGCGCACGCCGGGTCAGTAGACCGGTGTTTTCTTTTTTTTTTTTTTTCGCAGCACCAATCATGGCCAGTGGGAGGGCTCTGAGGTGGGGAATGAAGCCTCATAAAGCAGTACGGCTGTGGGGGAGAGCCTGCTACGGCCTCCCGCCACGTGCTTTGTAAAACACCAAATTCGTATCTTTTGGCCTGAAGGGGGTGGGGGGGACAGGGCAGCAGTCATCTGGCATGGGGATTTTGTACAAATGGCGCTGGTGAGGTGCGCACGCCAGGTCAGTAGACTGGTGTTTTCTTTTTTTTCTTTTTATTTCCGCTACACCAATCATGGCCAGTGGGAGGGCTCTGAGGCGGGGAATGAAGCCCCATGAAGCGGTATGGCTGTGGGGGAGAGCCCGCTACAGCCTCCCACCACGTGCTTTGTAAAACACCAATTTCGTTGCTTTTGGCCTGAAGGGGGTGGGGGGGACAGGGCAGCACTCACCTGGCATGGGGATTTTGTACAAATGGCACTGGTGAGGCGCGCACGCCGGGTCAGTAGACCAGTGGTTTTTTTTGGAGGTTTTTTTGCAGCACCAATCATGGCCAGTGGGAGGGCTCTGAGGCGGGGAATGAAGCCCCATGAAGCGGTACGGCTGTGGGGGAGAGCCTGCTACGGCCTCCCGCCACGTGCTTTGTAAAACACCAAATTCGTAGCTTTTGGTCTGAAGGGAGTGGGGGGGGACAGGGCAGTACTCATCTGGCATGGGGATTTTGTACAAATGGCGCTGGTGAGGTGCGCACGCCGGGTCAGTAGACTGGTGTTTTCTTTTTTTTTTATCTTTCCGCTACACCAATCATGGCCAGTGGGAGGGCTCTGAGGCGGGGAATGAAGCCCCATGAAGCGGTACGGCTGTGGAGGAGAGTCCGCTATGGCCTCCTACCACGTGCTTTGTAAAACACCAATTTCGTTGCTTTTGGCCTGAAGGGGGTGGGGGGGACAGGGCAGCAATCACCTGGCATGGGGATTTTGTACAAATGGCACTGGTGAGGCGCGCACGCCGGGTCAGTAGACCAGTATCTTCTTTTTTTTTTTTTTCTTTCCACAGCACCAATCATGGCCAATGGGAGGGCTCTGAGGCTGGGAATGAAGCCCCATGAAGCGGTACGGCTGTGGGGGAGAGCCTGCTACGGCCTCCCACCACGTGCTTTCTAACACACCAAATTCGTATCTTTTGGCCTGAAGGGGGTGGGGGGAACAGGGCAGCAGTCATCTGGCATTGGGATTTTGTACAAATGGCGCTGGTGAGGTGCGCACGCCAGGTCAGTAGACTGGTGTTTTCTTTTTTTTCTTTTTATTTCCGCTACACCAATCATGGCCAGTGGGAGGGCTCTGAGGCGGGGAATGAAGCCCCATGAAGCGGTATGGCTGTGGGGGAGAGCCCGCTACGGCCTCCCACCAGGTGCTTTGTAAAACACCAATTTCGTTGCTTTTGGCCTGAAGGGGGTGGGGGGGACAGGGCAGCACTCACCTGGCATGGGGATTTTGTACAAATGGCACTGGTGAGGCGCGCACGCCGGGTCAGTAGACCAGTATCTTCTTTTTTCTTTTTTTCTTTCCACAGCACCAATCATGGCCAGTGGGAGGGCTCTGAGGCGGGGAATGAAGCCCCATGAAGCGGTACGGCTGTGGGGGAGAGCCTGCTACGGCCTCCTGCCACGTGCTTTGTAAAACACCAAATTCGTAGCTTTTGGCCTGAAGGGGGTGGGGGGGACAGGGCAGCAGTCATCTGGCATGGGGATTTTGTACAAATGGCGCTGGTGAGGTGCGCACGCCGGGTCAGTAGACTGGTGTTTTCTTTTTTTAATTTTTATTTCCGCTACACCCATCATGGCCAGTGGGAGGGCTCTGAGGCGGGGAATGAAGCCCCATGAAGCGGTACGGCTGTGGGGGAGAGCCCGCTACGGCCTCCCGCCACGTGCTTTGTAAAACACCAATTTCGTTGCTTTTGGCCTGAAAGGGGTGGGGGGGACAGGGCAGCACTCACCTGGCATGGGGATTTTGTACAAATGGCACTGGTGAGGCGCGCACGCCGGGTCAGTAGACCAGTATCTTCTTTTTTGTTTTTTTCTTTCCACAGCACCAATCATGGCCAGTGAGAGGGCTCTGAGGCGGAGAATGAAGCCCCATGAAGCGGTACGGCTGTGGGGGAGAGCCTGCTACGGCCTCCTGCCACGTGCTTTGTAAAACACCAAATTCGGAGCTTTTGGCCTGAAGGGGGTAGGGGGGGACAGGGCAGCACTCATCTGGCATGGGGATTTTGTACAAATGGCGCTGGTGAGGCACGCAATCCGGGTCAGTAGACCAGTGTGTTGTTTTTTTTCTTCTTTTTTCGCAGCACCAATCATGGCCAGTGGGAGGGCTCTGAGGCGGGGAATGAAGCCCCATGACGCGGTATGGCTGTGGGGGAGAGCCCGCATCGGCCTCCCGCCACGTGCTTTGTAAAACACCAATTTCGTTGCTTTTGGCCTGAAGGAAGTGGGGGGGACAGGGCAGCACTCACCTGGCATGGGGATTTTGTACAAATGGCGCTGGTGAGGCGCGCACGCCGGGTCAGTAGACCGGTGTTTTCTTTTTTTTTTTTTCGCAGCACCAATCATAGCCAGTGGGAGGGCTCTGAGGTGGGGAATGAAGCCCCATGAAAAGGTACGGCTGTGGGGGAGAGCCCGCTACGGCCTCCCGCCACGTGCTTTGTAAAACACCAATTTCGTTGCTTTTGGCCTGAAGGGTGTGGTGGGGTGGGGACAGGGCAGCACTCACCTGGCATGGGGATTTTGTACAAATGGCGCTGGTGAGGTGCACACAGCGGGTCAGTAGACCGGTGTTTTCTTTTTTTTTTTTTTCGCAGCACCAATCATGGCCAGTGGGAGGGCTCTGAGGCGGGGAATGAAGCCCCATAAAGCAGTACGGCTCTGGGGAGAGCCTGCTACGGCCTCCCGCCATGTGCTTTGTAAAACACCAGTTTTGTTGCTTTTGGACTGAAGGGGGTGGGGGGGACAGGGCAGCACTCACCTGGCATGGAGATTTAGTACAAATGGCGCTGGTGAGGCGCGCACGCCGGGTCAGTAGACCGGTGTTTTCTTTTTTTTTTTTTTCGCAGCACCAATCATGGCCAGTGGGAGGGCTCTGAGGTGGGGAATGAAGCCTCATAAAGCAGTACGGCTGTGGGGGAGAGCCTGCTACGGCCTCCCGCCACGTGCTTTGTAAAACACCAAATTCGTATCTTTTGGCCTGAAGGGGGTGGGGGGGACAGGGCAGCAGTCATCTGGCATGGGGATTTTGTACAAATGGCGCTGGTGAGGTGCGCACGCCAGGTCAGTAGACTGGTGTTTTCTTTTTTTTCTTTTTATTTCCGCTACACCAATCATGGCCAGTGGGAGGGCTCTGAGGCGGGGAATGAAGCCCCATGAAGCGGTATGGCTGTGGGGGAGAGCCCGCTACAGCCTCCCACCACGTGCTTTGTAAAACACCAATTTCGTTGCTTTTGGCCTGAAGGGGGTGGGGGGGACAGGGCAGCACTCACCTGGCATGGGGATTTTGTACAAATGGCACTGGTGAGGCGCGCACGCCGGGTCAGTAGACCAGTATCTTATTTTTTGTTTTTTTCTTTCCACAGCACCAATCATGGCCAGTGGGAGGGCTCTGAGGCGGGGAATGAAGCCCCATGAAGCGGTACGGCTGTGGGGGAGAGCCTGCTACGGCCTCCTGCCACGTGCTTTGTAAAACACCAAATTCGTAGCTTTTGGCCTGAAGGAGGTGGGGGGGACAGGGCAGCAGTCATCTGGCATGGGGATTTTGTACAAATGGCGCTGGTGAGGTGCGCACGCTGGGTCAGTAGACTGGTGTTTTCTTTTTTTAATTTTTATTTCCGCTACACCCATCATGGCCAGTGGGAGGGCTCTGAGGCGGGGAATGAAGCCCCATGAAGCGGTACGGCTGTGGGGGAGAGCCCGCTACGGCCTCCCGCCACGTGCTTTGTAAAACACCAATTTCGTTGCTTTTGGCCTGAAAGGGGTGGGGGGGACAGGGCAGCACTCACCTGGCATGGGGATTTTGTACAAATGGCACTGGTGAGGCGCGCACGCCGGGTCAGTAGACCAGTATCTTCTTTTTTGTTTTTTTCTTTCCAAGGCACCAATCATGGCCAGTGAGAGTGCTCTGAGGCGGAGAATGAAGCCCCATGAAGCGGTACGGCTGTGGGGGAGAGCCTGCTACGGCCTCCTGCCACATGCTTTGTAAAACACCAAATTCGTAGCTTTTGGCCTGAAGTGGGAAGGGGGGGACAGGGCAGCACTCATCTGGCATGGGGATTTTGTACAAATGGCGCTGGTGACTCACGCAATCCGGGTCAGTAGACCAGTGTGTTGTTTTTTTTTTCTTTTTTCGCAGCACCAATCATGGCCAGTGGGAGGGCTCTGAGGCGGGGAATGAAGCCCCATGACGCGGTATGGCTGTGGGGGAGAGCCCGCATCGGCCTCCCGCCACGTGCTTTGTATAACACCAATTTCGTTGCTTTTGGCCTGAAGGAAGTGGGGGGGACAGGGCAGCACTCACCTGGCATGGGGATTTTGTACAAATGGCGCTGGTGAGGCGCGCACGCCGGGTCAGTAGACCGGTGTTTTCTTTTTTTTTTTTTCGCAGCACCAATCATAGCCAGTGGGAGGGCTCTGAGGTGGGGAATGAAGCCCCATGAAAAGGTACGGCTGTGGGGGAGAGCCCGCTACGGCCTCCCGCCACGTGCTTTGTAAAACACCAATTTCGTTGCTTTTGGCCTGAAGGGTGTGGTGGGGTGGGGACAGGGCAGCACTCACCTGGCATGGGGATTTTGTACAAATGGCGCTGGTGAGGTGCACACACCGGGTCAGTAGACCAGTGTTTTCTTTTTTTTTTTTTCGCAGCACCAATCATGGCCAGTGGGAGGGCTCTGAGGCGGGGAATGAAGCCCCATAAAGCAGTACGGCTCTGGGGAGAGCCTGCTACGGCCTCCCGCCACGTGCTTTGTAAAACACCAGTTTTGTTGCTTTTGGCCTGAAGGGGGTGGGGGGGGACAGGGCAGCACTCACCTGGCATGGAGATTTAGTACAAATGGCGCTGGTGAGGCGCGCACGCCGGGTCAGTAGACCGGTGTTTTCTTTTTTTTTTTTTTTCGCAGCACCAATCATGGCCAGTGGGAGGGCTCTGAGGTGGGGAATGAAGCCCCATGAAACGGTACGGCTGTGGGGGAGAGCCCGCTACGGCCTCCCGCCACGTGCTTTGTAAAACACCAATTTCGTTGCTTTTGGCCTGAAGGGTGTGGTGGGGTGGGGACAGGGCAGCAATCACCTGGCATGGGGATTTTGTACAAATGGCGCTGGTGAGGTGCACACACCAGGTCAGTAGACCGGTGTTTTCTTTTTTTTTTTTTCGCAGCACCAATCATGGCCAGTGGGAGGGCTCTGAGGCGGGGAATGAAGCCACATAAAGCAGTACGGCTGTGGGGGAGAGCCTGCTACAGCCTCCCGCCACGTGCTTTGTAAAACACCAGTTTTGTTGCTTTTGGCCTGAAGGGGGTGGGGGGGGACAGGGCAGCACTCACCTGGCATGGAGATTTAGTACAAATGGCGCTGGTGAGGCGTGCATGTCGGGTCAGTCGACCAGTGTTTTCTTTTTTTTTTTCTTTCCGCAGCACCAATCATGGCCAGTGGGAGGGCTCTGAGGCGGGGAATGAAGCCCCATGAAGAGTTACGGCTGTGGGGGAGAGCCCGCTACGGCCTCCCGCCACGTGCTTTGTAAAACACCAATTTCGTTGCTTTTGGCCTGAAGGGGGTGGGGGGGACAGGGCAGCACTCACCTGGCATGGGGATTTTGTACAAATGGCGCTGGTGAGGCATGCACGCTGGGTCAGTAGACCAGTGTTTTCTTTTTTTTTTCTTCTTTCCGCAGCACCAATCCTGGCCAGTGGGAGGGCTCTGAGGCGGGGAATGAAGCCCCATGAAGAGGTACGGCTGTGGGGGAGAGCCTGCTACGGCCTCCCGCCACGTGTTTTGTAAAACACCAATTTCGTTGCTTTTGGCCTGAAGGGGGTGGAGGGGACAGGGCAGCACTCACCTGGCATGGGGATTTTGTACAAATGGTGCTGGTGAGGCGCGCACGCCAGGTCAGTAGACCAGTGATTTCTTTTTTGTTTCTTTCTGCAGCACCAATCATGGCCAGTGGGAGGGCTCTGAGGCGGGGAATGAAGCCTCATGAAGCGGTACGGCTGTGGGGGAGAGCCCGCTTCGGCCTCCCGCCACGTGCTTTGTAAAACACCAATTTCGTTGCTTTTGGCCTGAAGGGGGCGGTGGGGGGGGACAGGGCAGCACTCACCTTGCATGGGGATTTTGTACAAATGGCGCTGGTGAGGCGCGCACACCGGGTCAGTAGACCAGTGGGTTTTTTTGGGGTTTTTTTTGCAGCACCAATCATAGCCAGTGGGAGGGCTCTGAGGCGGGGAATGAAGCCCCATGAAGCGGTACGGCTGTGGGGGAGAGCCTGCTACGGCCTCCCGCCACGTGCTTTGTAAAACACCAAATTCATAGCTTTTGGCCTGAAGGGGGTGGGGGGGACAGGGCAGTACTCATCTGGCATGGGGATTTTGTACAAATGGCGCTGGTGAGGTGCGCACGCCGGGTCAGTAGACTGGTGTTTTCTTTTTTTGTTTTTCTTTCCGCATCACCAATCATGGCCAGTGGGAGGGCTCTGAGGCGGGGAATGAAGCCCCATAAAGCAGTACGGCTGTGGGGGAGAGCCTGCTACAGCCTCCCGCCACGTGCTTTGTAAAACACCAGTTTTGTTGCTTTTGGCCTGAAGGGGGTGGGGGGGGACAGGGCAGCACTCACCTGGCATTTAGATTTAGTACAAATGGCGCTGGTGAGGCGTGCACGCCGAGTCAATCGACCAGTGTTTTCTTTTTTTTTTTCTTTCCGCAGCACCAATCATGGCCATGGGGATTTTGTACAAATGGCGCTAGTGAGGCGCGCACTCCGGGTCAGTAGACCAGTGGTTTTTTTTGGAGGTTTTTTTGCAGCACCAATCATGGCCAGTGGGAGGGCTCTGAGGCGGGGAATGAAGCCCCATGAAGCGGTACGGCTGTGGGGGAGAGCCTGCTACGGCCTCCCGCCACGTGCTTTGTAAAACACCAAATTCGTAGCTTTTGGTCTGAAGCGGGTGGGGGGGGACAGGGCAGTACTCATCTGGCATGGGGATTTTGTACAAATGGCGCTGGTGAGGTGCGCACGCCGGGTCAGTAGACTGGTGTTTTCTTTTTTTTTTGTCTTTCCGCTACACCAATCATGGCCAGTGGGAGGGCTCTGAGGCGGGGAATGAAGCCCCATGAAGCGGTACGGCTGTGGGGGAGAGTCCGCTATGGCCTCCTACCACGTGCTTTGTAAAACACCAATTTCGTTGCTTTTGGCCTGAAGGGGGTGGGGGGGACAGGGCAGCACTCACCTGGCATGGGGATTTTGTACAAATGGCACTGGTGAGGCGCGCACGCCGGGTCAGTAGACCAGTATCTTCTTTTTTTTTTTTTCTTTCCACAGCACCAATCATGGCCAATGGGAGGGCTCTGAGGCTGGGAATGAAGCCCCATGAAGCGGTACGGCTGTGGGGGAGAGCCTGCTACGGCCTCCCACCACGTGCTTTCTAACACATCAAATTCGTATCTTTTGGCCTGAAGGGGGTGGGGGGAACAGGGCAGCAGTCATCTGGCATTGGGATTTTGTACAAATGGCGCTGGTGAGGTGCGCACGCCAGGTCAGTAGACTGGTGTTTTCTTTTTTTTCTTTTTATTTCCGCTACACCAATCATGGCCAGTGGGAGGGCTCTGAGGCGGGGAATGAAGCCCCATGAAGTGGTATGGCTGTGGGGGAGAGCCCGCTACGGCCTCCCACCACGTGCTTTGTAAAACACCAATTTCGTTGCTTTTGGCCTGAAGGGGGTGGGGGGGACAGGGCAGCACTCACCTGGCATGGGGATTTTGTACAAATGGCACTGGTGAGGCGCGCACGCCGGGTCAGTAGACCAGTATCTTCTTTTTTCTTTTTTTCTTTCCACAGCACCAATCATGGCCAGTGGGAGGGCTCTGAGGCGGGGAATGAAGCCCCATGAAGCGGTACGGCTGTGGGGGAGAGCCTGCTACGGCCTCCTGCCACGTGCTTTGTAAAACACCAAATTCGTAGCTTTTGGCCTGAAGGGGGTGGGGGGGACAGGGCAGCAGTCATCTGGCATGGGGATTTTGTACAAATGGCGCTGGTGAGGTGCGCACGCCGGGTCAGTAGACTGGTGTTTTCTTTTTTTAATTTTTATTTCCGCTACACCCATCATGGCCAGTGGGAGGGCTCTGAGGCGGGGAATGAAGCCCCATGAAGCGGTACGGCTGTGGGGGAGAGCCCGCTACGGCCTCCCGCCACGTGCTTTGTAAAACACCAATTTCGTTGCTTTTGGCCTGAAAGGGGTGGGGGGGACAGGGCAGCACTCACCTGGCATGGGGATTTTGTACAAATGGCACTGGTGAGGCGCGCACGCCGGGTCAGTAGACCAGTATCTTCTTTTTTGTTTTTTTCTTTCCACAGCACCAATCATGGCCAGTGAGAGGGCTCTGAGGCGGAGAATGAAGCCCCATGAAGCGGTACGGCTGTGGGGGAGAGCCTGCTACGGCCTCCTGCCACGTGCTTTGTAAAACACCAAATTCGGAGCTTTTGGCCTGAAGGGGGTAGGGGGGGACAGGGCAGCACTCATCTGGCATGGGGATTTTGTACAAATGGCGCTGGTGAGGCACGCAATCCGTGTCAGTAGACCAGTGTGTTGTTTTTTTTTTCTTTTTTCGCAGCACCAATCATGGCCAGTGGGAGGGCTCTGAGGCGGGGAATGAAGCCCCATGACGCGGTATGGCTGTGGGAGAGAGCCCGCATCGGCCTCCCGCCACGTGCTTTGTAAAACACCAATTTCGTTGCTTTTGGCCTGAAGGAAGTGGGGGGGACAGGGCAGCACTCACCTGGCATGGGGATTTTGTACAAATGGCGCTGGTGAGGCGCGCACGCCGGGTCAGTAGACCGGTGTTTTCTTTTTTTTTTTTTTTCGCAGCACCAATCATGGCCAGTGGGAGGGCTCTGAGGTGGGGAATGAAGCCTCATAAAGCAGTACGGCTGTGGGGGAGAGCCTGCTACAGCCTGCCGCCACGTGCTTTGTAAAACACCAGTTTTGTTGCTTTTGGCCTGAAGGGGGTGGGGGGGACAGGGCAGCACTCACCTGGCATGGAGATTTAGTACAAATGGCGCTGGTGAGGCGCGCACGCCGGGTCAGTAGACCGGTGTTTTCTTTTTTTTTCTTTTTTCGCAGCACCAATCATGGCCAGTGGGAGGGCTCTGACGTGGGGAATGAAGCCTCATAAAGCAGTACGGCTGTGGGGGAGAGCCTGCTACAGCCTCCCGCCACGTGCTTTGTAAAACACCAGTTTTGTTGCTTTTGGCCTGAAGGGGGTGGGGGGGGACAGGGCAGCACTCACCTGGCATGGAGATTTAGTACAAATGGCGCTGGTGGGGCGTGCACGCCGGGTCAGTCGACCAGTGTTTTCCTTTTTTTTTTCTTTCCGCAGCACCAATCATGGCCAGTGGGAGGGCTCTGAGGCGGGGAATGAAGCCCCATGAAAAGGTACGGCTGTGGGGGAGAGCCTGCTACGGCCTCCCGCCACGTGTTTTGTAAAACACCAATTTCGTTGCTTTTGGCCTGAAGGGGGTGGGGGGGACAGGGCAGCACTCACCTGGCATGGGGATTTTGTACAAATGGTGCTGGTGAGGCGCGCACGCCAGGTCAGTAGACCGGTGATTTCTTTTTTTTTTTCTTTCTGCAGCACCAATCATGGCCAGTGGGAGGGCTCTGAGGCGGGGAATGAAGCTCCATGAAGCGGTACGGCTGTGGGGGAGAGCCCGCTTCGGCCTCCCGCCACGTGCTTTGTAAAAACACCAATTTCGTTGCTTTTGGCCTGAAGGGGGCGGTGGGGGGGGACAGGGCAGCACTCACCTTGCATGGGGATTTTGTACAAATGGCGCTGGTGAGGCGCGCACACCGGGTCAGTAGACCAGTGGGTTTTTTTGGGGGGTTTTTTACAGCACCAATCATGGCCAGTGGGAGGGCTCTGAGGCGGGGAATGAAGCCCCATGAAGCGGTACGGCTGTGGGGGAGAGCCTGCTACGGCCTCCCGCCACGTGCTTTGTAAAACACCAAATTAATAGCTTTTGGCCTGAAGGAGGTGGGGGGGACAGGGCAGTACTCATCTGGCATGGGGATTTTGTACAAATGGCGCTGGTGAGGTGCGCACGCCGGGTCAGTAGACTGGTGTTTTCTTTTTTTGTTTTTCTTTCCGCAGCACCAATCATGGCCAGTGGGCGGGCTCTGAGGCGGGGAATGACGCCACATAAAGCAGTACGGCTGTGTGGGAGAGCCTGCTACAGCCTCCCGCCACGTGCTTTGTAAAACACCAGTTTTGTTGCTTTTGGCCTGAAGGGGGTGGGGGGGGACAGGGCAGCACTCACCTGGCATGGAGATTTAGTACAAATGGCGCTGGTGAGGCGTGCACGCCGAGTCAATCGACGAGTGTTTTCTTTTTTTTTTTCTTTCCGCAGCACCAATCATGGCCAGTGGGAGGGCTCTGAGGCGGGGAATGAAGCCCCATGAAGCGGTACGGCTGTGGGGGAGAGCCTGCTACGGCCTCCCGCCAAGTGCTTTGTAAAACACCAAATTCGTATCTTTTGGCCTGAAGTGGGTGTGGGGGACAGGGCAGCAGTCATCTGGCATGGGGATTTTGTACAAATGGCGCTGGTGAGGTGCGCACGCCGGGTCAGTAGACTGGTGTTTTCTTTTTTTTATTTTTATTTCCGCTACACCAATCATGGCCATTGGGAGGGCTCTGAGGCGGGGAATGAAGCCCCATGAAGCGGTACGGCTGTGGGGGAGAGCCCGCTACGGCCTCCCGCCACGTGCTTTGTAAAACACCAATTTCGTTGCTTTTGGCCTGAAGGGGGTGGGGGGGACAGGGCAGCACTCACCTGGCATGGGGATTTTGTACAAATGGCACTGGTGAGGCGCGCACGCCGGGTCAGTAGACCAGTATCTTCTTTTTTGTTTTTTTCTTTCCACAGCACCAATCATGGCCAGTGGGAGGGCTCTGAGGTGGGGAATGAAGCCCCATGAAGCGGTACGGCTGTGGGGGAGAGCCTGCTACGGCCTCCCGCCACGTGCTTTGTAAAACACCAAATTCGTAGCTTTTGAGCTGAAAGGGGTGGGGGGGGACAGGGCAGCAGTCATCTGGCATGGGGATTTTGTACAAATGGCACTGGTGAGGCGCGCACGCCGGGTCAGTAGACCAGTATCTTCTTTTTTGTTTTTTTCTTTCCACAGCACCAATCATGGCCAGTGGGAGGGCTCTGAGGCGGGGAATGAAGCCCCATGAAGCGGTACGGCTGTGGGGGAGAGCCTGCTACGGCCTCCCGCCACGTGCTTTGTAAAACACCAAATTCGTAGCTTTTGGCCTGAAGGGGGGTAGGGGGGGACAGGGCAGCACTCATCTGGCATGGGGATTTTGTACAAATGGCGCTGGTGAGGCACGCACGCTGGGTCAGTAAACCAGTGTTTTCTTCTTTTTTTTCTTCTTTCTGCAGCACCAATCATGGCCAGTGGGAGGGCTCTGAGGCGGGGAATGAAGCCCCATGAAGCGGTACGGCTGTGGGAGAGAGCCCGCTACGGCCGCCCACCACGTGCTTTGTAAAACACCAAATTCATGTCTTTTGGCCTGAAGGGGGTGGGGGGGACAGGGCAGCAGTCATCTGGCATGGGGATTTTGTACAAATGGCGCTGGTGAGGTGCGCACGCCGGGTCAGTAGACTGGTGTTTTCTTTTTTTTATTTTTATTTCCGCTACACCAATCATGGCCAGTGGGAGGGCTCTGAGGCGGGGAATGAAGCCCCATGAAGCGGTACGGCTGTGGGGGAGAGCCTGCTACGACCTCCCGCCACGTGATTTGTAAAACACCAAATTCATGTCTTTTGGCCTGAAGGGGGTGGGGGGGACAGGGCAGCAGTCATCTGGCATGGGGATTTTGTACAAATGGCGCTGGTGAGGTGCGCACGCCGGGTCAGTAGACTGGTGTTTTCTTTTTTTTATTTTTATTTCCGCTACACCAATCATGGCCAGTGGGAGGGCTCTGAGGCGGGGAATGAAGCCCCATGAAGCGGTACGGCTGTGGGGGAGAGCCCACTACGGCCTCCCACCACGTGCTTTGTAAAACACCAATTTCGTTGCTTTTGGCCTGAAGGGGGTGGGGGGGGACAGGGCAGCACTCACCTGGCATGGGGATTTTGTACAAATGGCACTGGTGAGGCGCGCACGCCGGGTCAGTAGACCAGTATCTTCTTTTTTGTTTTTTTCTTTCACAGCACCAATCATGGCCAGTGGGAGGGCTCTGAGGCGGGGAATGAAGCCCCATGAAGCGGTACGGCTGTGGGGGAGAGCCTGCTACGGCCTCCCGCCATGTGCTTTGTAAAACACCAGATTCGTAGCTTTTGGCCTGAAGGGGTTAGGAGGGGACAGGGCAGCACTCATCTGGCATGGGGATTTTGTACAAATGGCGCTGGTGAGGCACGCACGCCGGTTCAGTAGACCAGTGTTTTCTTTTTTTTTTTCTTCTTTCCGCAGCACCAATCATGACCAGTGGGAGGGCTCTGAGGCAGGGAATGAAGCCCCATGAAGCGGTACGGCTGTGTGGTAGAGCCCGCTACGGCCTCCCGCCACGTGCTTTGTAAAACACCAATTTTGTTGCTTTTGGCCTGAAGGGGGTGGGGGGGACAGGGCAGCACTCACCTGGCATGGGGATTTTGTACAAATGGCACTGGTGAGGCGCGCACGCCGGGTCAGTAGACCAGTATCTTCTTTTTTTTTTTTTTTTTCCACAGCACCAATCATGGCCAGTGGAAGGGCTCTGAGGCGGGGAATGAAGCCCCATGAAGCGGTACGGCTGTGGGGGAGAGCCTGCTATGGCCTCCCACCACGTGCTTTGTAAAACACCAAATTCGTAGCTTTTGGCCTGAAGGGGGTGGGGGGGGACAGGGCAGCAGTCATCTGGCATGGGGATTTTGTACAAATGGCGCTGGTGAGGTGCGCACGCCGGGTAAGTAGACTGGTGTTTTCTTTTTTTAATTTTTATTTCCGCTACACCCATCATGGCCAGTGGGAGGGCTCTGAGGCGGGGAATGAAGCCCCATGAAGCGGTACAGCTGTGGGGGAGAGCCCGCTACGGCCTCCCGCCACGTGCTTTGTAAAACACCAATTTCGTTGCTTTTGGCCTGAAGGGGGTGGGGGGGACAGGGCAGCACTCACCTGGCATGGGGATTTTGTACAAATGGCACTGGTGAGGCGCGCACGCCGGGTCAGTAGACCAGTATCTTCTTTTTTGTTTTTTTCTTTCCACAGCACCAATCATGGCCAGTGGGAGGGCTCTGAGGCGGGGAATGAAGCCCCATGAAGCGGTACGGCTGTGGGGGAGAGCCTGCTACGGCCTCCCGCCATGTGCTTTGTAAAACACCAAATTCGTAGCTTTTGGCCTGAATGGGGTAGTGGGGGACAGGGCAGCATTCATCTGGCATGGGGATTTTGTACAAATGGCGCTGGTGAGGCACGCACGCCGGGTCAGTAGACCAGTGTTTTCTTTTTTTTTTCTTCTTTCCGCAGCACCAATCATGACCAGTGGGAGGGCTCTGAGGCGGGGAATGAAGCCCCATGAAGCGGTACGGCTGTGTGGGAGAGCCCGCTACGGCCTCCCACCACGTGCTTTGTAAAACAACAATTTCATTGCTTTTGACCTGAAGGGGGGAGGGAGGGGTCAGGGCAGCACTCACCTGGCATGGGGATTTTGTACAAATGGCACTGGTGAGGCGCGCACGCCGGCTCAGTAGACCAGTATCTTCTTTTTTGTTTTTTTCTTTCCACAGCACCAATCATGGCCAGTGGGAGGGCTCTGAGGCGGGGAATGAAGCCCCATGAAGCGGTACGGCTGTGTGGGAGAGCCCGCTACGGCCTCCCGCCACGTGCTTTGTAAAACACCAATTTTGTTGCTTTTGGCCTTAAGGGGGTGGGGGGGTCAGGGCAGCACTCACCTGGCATGGGGATTTTGTACAAATGGCACTGGTGAGGCGCGCACGCCGGCTCAGTAGACCAGTATCTTCTTTTTTGTTTTTTTCTTTCCACAGCACCAATCATGGCCAGTGGGAGGGCTCTGAGGCGGGGAATGAAGCCCCATGAAGCGGTACGGCTGTGTGGGAGAGCCCGCTACGGCCTCCCACCACGTGCTTTGTAAAACAACAATTTCATTGCTTTTGACCTGAAGGGGGGAGGGAGGGGTCAGGGCAGCACTCACCTGGCATGGGGATTTTGTACAAATGACGCTGGTGAGGCACGCACGCTGGGTAAGTAGACCGGTGTTTTCTTCTTTTTTTTTTCTTTCCGCAGCACCAATCATGGCCAGTGGGAGGGCTCTGAGGTGGGGAATGAAGCCCCATGAAGCGGTACAGCTGTGGGGGAGAGCCCGCTACGGCCTCCCGCCACATGCTTTGTAAAACACCAATTTCGTTGCTTTTGGCCTATAGGCGGTCAGGAGGGACAGGGCAGCACTCACCTGGCATGGGGATTTTGTACAAATGACGCTGGTGAGGCGCGCACGCTGGGTAAGTAGACCGGTGTTTTCTTCTTTTTTTTTTCTTTCCGCAGCACCAATCATGGCCAGTGGGAGGGCTCTGAGGCGGAGAATGAAGCCCCATGAAGCGGTACGGCTGTGGGGGAGAGCCTGCTACGGCCTCCCACCACGTGCTTTATAAAACACCAAATTTGTTGCTTTTGACCTGAAGGGGGTGGGGGGGGACAGGTCAGCACTCACCTGGCATGGGGATTTTGGACAAATGGCGCTGGTGAGGCGCGCACGCCGGGTCAATAGACCGGTGTTTTCTTTTTTTTTTTTTTTTGCAGCACCAATCATGGCCAGTGGGAGGGCTCTGAGGCGGGGAATGAAGCCCCATGAAGCGGTACGGCTGTGGGGGAGAGCCCGCTACGGCCCCCCACCACGTGCTTTGTAAAACACCAATTTTGTTGCTTTTGGCCTGAAGGGGGTGGGGGGGACAGGGCAGCACTCACCTGGCATGGGGATTTTGTACAAATGGCACTGGTGAGGCGCGCACGCCGGGTCAGTAGACCAGTATCTTCTTTTTTGTTTTTTTCTTTCCACAGCACCAATCATGGCCAGTGGGAGGGCTCTGAGGCGGGGAATGAAGCCCCATGAAGCGGTACGGCTGTGGGGGAGAGCCTGCTACGGCCTCCCACCACGTGCTTTGTAAAACACCAAAATTCGTAGCTTTTGGCCTGAAGGGGGTGGGGGGGGACAGGGCAGCAGTCATCTGGCATGGGGATTTTGTACAAATGGCGCTGGTGAGGTGCGCACGCCGGGTAAGTAGACTGGTGTTTTCTTTTTTTAATTTTTATTTCCGCTACACCCATCATGGCCAGTGGGAGGGCTCTGAGGCGGGGAATGAAGCCCCATGAAGCGGTACGGCTGTGGGGGAGAGCCCGCTACGGCCTCCCGCCACGTGCTTTGTAAAACACCAATTTCGTTGCTTTTGGCCTGAAGGGGGTGGGGGGGACAGGGCAGCACTCACCTGGCATGGGGATTTTGTACAAATGGCACTGGTGAGGCGCGCACGCCGGGTCAGTAGACCAGTATCTTCTTTTTTGTTTTTTTCTTTCCACAGCACCAATCATGGCCAGTGAGAGGGCTCTGAGGCGGGGAATGAAGCCCCATGAAGCGGTACGGCTGTGGGGGAGAGCCTGCTACGGCCTCCCGCTATGTGCTTTGTAAAACACCAAATTCGTAGCTTTTGGCCTGAAGGGGGTAGGGGGGGACAGGGCAGCATTCATCTGGCATGGGGATTTTGTACAAATGGCGCTGGTGAGGCACGCACGCCGGGTCAGTAGACCAGTGTTTTCTTTTTTTTTTCTTCTTTCCGCAGCACCAATCATGACCAGTGGGAGGGCTCTGAGGCGGGGAATGAAGCCCCATGAAGCGGTACGGCTGTGTGGGAGAGCCCGCTACGGCCTCCCGCCACGTGCTTTGTAAAACACCAATTTTGTTGCTTTTGGCCTTAAGGGGGTGGGGGGGTCAGGGCAGCACTCACCTGGCATGGGGATTTTGTACAAATGGCACTGGTGAGGCGCGCACGCCGGCTCAGTAGACCAGTATCTTCTTTTTTGTTTTTTTCTTTCCACAGCACCAATCATGGCCAGTGGGAGGGCTCTGAGGCGGGGAATGAAGCCCCATGGAGCGGTACGGCTGTGGGGGTGAGCCCGCTACGGCCTCCCACCACGTGCTTTGTAAAACAACAATTTCATTGCTTTTGGCCTGAAGGGGTTGGGGGGGTCAGGGCAGCACTCACCTGGCATGCGGATTTTGTACAAATGGCGCTGGTGAGGCGCGCACGCCGGGTCAGTAGACTGTTGTTTTCTTTTTTTTTTTTCTTTCCGCTGCACCAATCATGGCCAGTGGGAGGACTCTGAGGTGGGGAATAAAGCCCCATGAAGCGGTACGGCTGTGGGGGAGAGCCCGCTACGGCCTCCCACAACGTGCTTTGTAAAACAACAATTTCATTGCTTTTGACCTGAAGGGGGGAGGGAGGGGTCAGGGCAGCACTCACCTGGCATGGGGATTTTGTACAAATGACGCTGGTGAGGCGCGCACGCCGGGTAAGTAGACCGGTGTTTTCTTCTTTTTTTTTTCTTTCCGCAGCACCAATCATGGCCAGTGGGAGGGCTCTGAGGTGGGGAATGAAGCCCCATGAAGCGGTACAGCTGTGGGGGAGAGCCCGCTACGGCCTCCCGCCACATGCTTTGTAAAACACCAATTTCGTTGCTTTTGGCCTATAGGCGGTCAGGGGGGACAGGGCAGCACTCACCTGGCATGGGGATTTTGTACAAATGGTGCTTGTGAGGCGCGCACGCCCTGTTAGTAGACCGGTGTTTTCTTTTTTTTTCTTTACGCAGCAACAATCATGGCCAGTGGGAGGGCTCTGAGGCGGAGAATGACGCCCCATGAAGCGGTACGGCTGTGGGGGAGAGCCTGCTACGGCCTCCCACCACGTGCTTTGTAAAACACCAAATTTGTTGCTTTTGACCTGAAGGGGGTGGGGGGGACAGGTCAGCACTCACCTGGCATGGGGATTTTGGACAAATGGCGCTGGTGAGGCGCGCACGCCGGGTCAATAGACCGGTGTTTTCTTTTTTTTTTTTTTTGCAGCACCAATCATGGCCAGTGGGAGGGCTCTGAGGCGGGGAATGAAGCCCCATGAAGCGGTACGGCTGTGGGGGAGAGCCCGCCACGGCCCCCCGCCACGTGCTTTGTAAAACACCAATTTCGTTGCTTTTGGCCTGAATGGGGTGGGGGGGACAGGGCAGCACTCACCTGGCATGGGGATTTTGTACAAATGGCGCTGGTGAGGTGCGCACGGCGGGTCAGTAGACCGATGTTTTCTTTTTTTGTTTCTTTCTTTCCGTAGCACCAATCATGGCCAGTGGGAGGGCTCTGAGGTGGGTAATGAATCCCCATGAAGCGGTACGGCTGTGGGGGTGAGCCCACTACGGCCTCCCGCCATGTGCTTTGTAAAACACCAATTTCATTGCTTTTGGCCTGAAGGGGTTGGGTGGGACAGGGCAGCACTCACCTGGCATGGGGATTTTGTACAAATGGCGCTGGTGAGGCATGCACGCCGGGTCAGTAGACCGGTGTTTTCTTTTTTGTTTTCTTTACGCAGCACCAATCATGGCCAGTGGGAGGGCTCTGAGTCGGGGAATGAAGCCCCATGAAGCGGTACGGCTGTGGGGGAGAGCCAGCTACGTCCTCCCGCCACGTGCTTTGTAAAGCACCAATTTCGTTGCTTTTGGCCTGAAGGGGGTGGGGAGGGGCAGGGCAGCACTCACCTGGCATGGGGATTTTCTACAAATGGCGCTGGTGAGGCGCGCACGCCTGGTCAGTAGACCGGTGTTTTCGTTTTTTTTCTTCTTCTTTCCGCAGCACCAATCATGGCCAGTGGGAGGGCTCTGAGGCAGGGAATGAAGCCCCATGAAGCGGTACGGCTGTGGGAGAGAGCCCGCTACGGCCTCCCGCCACGTGCTTTTTAAAGCACCAATTTCGTTGCTTTTGGCCTGAAGGGGTGGGGGGACAGGGCAGCACTCGCCTAGCATGGGGATTTTGTACAAATGGCCTTATGTGTTGTGCTCAAATAGTACATGCATGCACGCACAGCAGCAACATGAAGGAACTGAGTGGAATAGCTCGCTGATAAATGACTGCCTTGTAAGGTCGGCAGATGCAGGTTTAGTGACTAGAATTAAAATCAAGCTGGCAAGAGGAAGTTAGTGCCCTCCTTCGCCCTTGTTATCGGCATGGTCGTCTCTTGGTCTTTTTCCTGCACATGCTTTGGTGATTCTCAGGGCTCAGCACGTGCTATTTCAGCACATGCTATTTCTGTCTCAGCGCGCCATGTTTACACCTCTGGGTAGGACTTGGATCATTGAGCATGCGCAGTTTGTTCCTTTTCCTGCCTATACTTTGGTGCTTCTCTCTCAGCCTTTGCTTTCCGTTTAAAACTCGAGTTTCCTTTTTTGTTCAGAATCTCATCCAGTCATCCATTCAGAGTTACCCTTCACTTTCATATTATCCCTGTTATCTGCATTTGTCCCTCAGCATGTCTGTTTCACCCGTTTTTAAAACTGTTGTCATATTTAAACCTGTGAACACAAGCAAATGCAATGTCTACACGTGTGATTTGGCTGCACTGTGCTTTTCATTCCAAAGTTGATTTTCTGAACGGTATGCCGGTAGCTAGGACCTTGCCTTGCAGTTTGATAGTGTTCTTACTTCTTTGACACAGCCATACTCATTTGTACCTCATTAATTCAACCGCACCTGTAAAACAAGTATCTACTAATTCTGAGTGCTATTTGGTTGAATTGCAAAGGTTTTCAAATCCGATTTTGCCTCCCATTTCGATGGGGAAGGTCAGATTTTAATTCTTGCATAGTATATCTGACTCCTTGCTACTCGTTTCTATCCACCCAAAATTCAGTTAATCGGGGTTTGAGAGAGTATTGCAGGTGGAAATCTTAACTGGGGGGCTATCTACCCAAAAAGTGACCTTGCTCTCAGTTACTTGTGCCTTGCGTATGTTATATTAGAAGGTCAAACTAAATGTCTTCCATCATTTTACAGTGTTATTTTCACCATACTGGTGATTGCTGCTCTGTATTAAATTTGTGTAATTTTCATTGAAATTAAAAAATAAATAAATATTGTATTATTACACACCGGCCTGGTTCATGGTCCATTGCGACCCGGGGTGTTTGTAAAGGTGGGTGTGAGACGGGTTGGGTGCCTTTTCAATCTGAATTTTTAGCCAATAAATTAAAAGTGTTTTAATTGTGCGCTGGATCCTAGGCCATTATCAAGAGTCCTGGTCTGGTGCGTGACTCCCCTTTAGAATCCTTAACAGTTTGCTGTAGCCTTGATGATGCAGAGTAAAAACTGTCATGCCACAGTAAGACATACCTAGACTGGCTGCACCAAAAATGCCAATCTAACCACATAATAACACTTATCATGCTTACGTTATCGTAGATACCCAGAAAAATATACAATGCCATAGTAAGGAAAGGCTGTACTGGCTGCACTCAATCATCAGTGTAGCCAGGTAATTACACCTATGATGTTTACATCATTACAGACACCAAGAAAAATGTGCCACGTTACAGTAAGGAATGGCTGGTCTGGCCTGCCTACACCCAAATGCTAGTCTAGACAGGTAATAACACGTATCATACTTACTTTATTATAGATGCCCAGCACAAATGTCATGCCACAGTAAGAAATGACTACACTGGCTGTATCAAAATTCCATTCTAGCCACTAATAACACATATCATGCCTGCTCTATCCTGGATGCCCATTATGTTTTGTTCACACCCCTCCACCCCACCATACCCACACACATCCCCTCTCACTGCCAGTCTACTCCTCTAACCCCCAAAATCAGCTCCTCGGCCAAGCATTACCTCCATGTCCCTCTTCCTCATCCCACAAGGTGATGCACAGACCAGAGGAACTGGAGGTTTCCATGTCCTGTTGCAGCGAGGGGGCCAGCCTCTTATGTCAAAAAGAAATAATTTCTATTTGAAGTCACTCTGACTTCAAACATAAATGATTTCCATTGCAGAAAACCATAATGAAAATAATATCTTTATGAAGTTAGAGTGACTTCAAAAAGAAATTAATTATTTATTTAAGTCAGAGCCCCCCTGCACCCACCCCAGGACATGGGGCAGTGAGTGCTGCTGAGGTGGAATATAAAAAGGGCTCTTGTTTGAGCCCTCTTTACTTTCAGTTTCTCTCTGCCTCTGCAATCCTTAAGCAGCGGTCGCAGAGGCAGTGCCAGGGGTTTCAGGGGAGTTGCTAAGGTTCGCAGTTGCAACCCCTGGCAACCTCAAATCACATTTGAGATAAGAGGTCTTGATCTCCCCTTCTTACCCTGAGGTCATCCAGGGTACTATTGTCTCATTGAATGATTAAATTAATGCTGTGTACCTTCTTGTGCCAAAGGGTTCTCTAGGTTTAGGTCATGGGGGAATTCCTATTTTTAAACACATCACTATCTATGCTTCTTCTATAATGCGGGTATTGACATAAAATAATGAAACTCCCCCGATAGTAATGATTGATTCCCTGGGGCCCTTCAGAGAAAATACAGGGTACTGTAGTCGGCTCATCAGAAATGGGCATATGATTTAACATTGTGTTATTTAATCAAGCTTTGGTTAAGATGCTAGGTTTTGAATTAACTGCAGACACCTCACACTATCCTCCCCATTGCTGTTCAAATCACACTTCACATAAACTATGGGTGGCATCTGTAATGAATGGTTCACAGCACACAGCTAAATCTGGACTTTAACTTTGGCACCTAACTCTAATATGGTAATGACAAAGTGCCTTACTTTGTTCTGCAGTCACTCAGGGGAGCAGGTGCCCCCACAAACCAGTTGATGTTCAGGCTGGGTAATGTAACAGAGGTTCCCAAACACATGGAAGGGGACAGTCACATTGCCTCACTAAAAGCCAGTACCAAGGGTCTAGCCTCTAACCACCACATTGGTCCATCAAGGCAGAACAGCCCTATAGACCTTAGTCCTAATAGGGACCTTAATAATCGGCACGCTTGTGGAGAAAGTGCTCCTCCTCAAGAGATAGATTGAGTTTAAACCCTGTTCTAACCAGACCCAAATCGCCAATGTTTGAACGGAAGACTTGCTCTTTAAGGGAAAGCCTTTCTCTGACCAACGAAGATACTGCATAGAACACTACTGTTAGCAGCTAATTTGGCACTTCATAGAAATTGTAGTTACAAGCCTGAGGGAACCTCAACGAATACTGGGGTTCAGCAGAGACAATGTTCAAGCCTTTGGCTTCCCAAATGCAGAGAAATTGACTCAGCAAGCAGTAGTCCAACTAAAGTATTCACTGGCACCTAAAAAATATGCTAGGGAAACTAAAAATCAGACTGTTCACTCCCACCTAGTTAATAATAAAGCTGGAAGTGTCAAAAGCTTACTAAAGCATGTTTGCAACCCATAATCCACGCACTGAAAACACCAAAGCCTTCATCTCAGTTCAGGCAACCTCAGGGGAGTACAAGTCTGGAATCCAAAGTGGCAGTCAGCTCAGCTACAGGGTTGGTCCCGCCCCTTGAGCACAGATCAGTCTCAGGGGTCATAAGGGAAATTAGACAATCACATCCCTCACTCAAAGAACACTCACAGGTAGAGATCTTTAAAGTAAGACCCACATGGGCAAGGGTATCACTATATAAATCCAGTCAGCATCAGTTGGTGAGTGTGGGTTGCAGCAGCAGGTGCGCCCTCTTTGGAATGCTAGAGAATAGAGAGTTGAGAGAAAAGGGGAGGCAGGGGATATTGGAGAAGATGGAGAGGTGGTAACAGTGGAGAGCAGGAACAGGTGGAGATGGAACAGAGCCAAAAGGTGGTAACATCGGGAGAGAAGCACTGACAGAATGAGGTGGCTTCAGTAGAGGAGATCAAGAATGAGTTGGTAAAAGCAGGAAGAAAGAGTGTATTGAAGAAGTGGGTGGCAGTAAAGGAGATGAAGAAATCAATGGTAACATTAAGAGGGAACAGTGGACAGAAGGAGACCCGCAGTAGAGGTGATCAAGAAAGATGGGATAATATCAGGAGGGAAGAGTGGACAAAAGGTAGGAGGGGCAGTAGAAAAGGCAAAGGCAGAGACGATAACATCAGGAGGAAAGTGTGGACAGAAAGAGGTAGTAGTGGTAGAAGAGATCAAGGAGGAAGTGTTCTCAGCAGGAGGAAGCAGTGGTAGTAAATACATGGCAACATCTAAGTTGAGAATTTTCAGAAAGATGTGGTGGGAACAAAGAGATTGAAGGAAAAGTAACAACAGAGGAGGCAAGAAAAGTTGGTGGTGAGACAAAATGCAGAACGAATGCTGGAGGAGGAGGTGTGAACAACATCGGCATTCTGATGTAGAGAGGTAGTGCTGGAAAAAAAGGGCCAGGGAGAGGTGATGAAAGCTAGGGGACAAGACTAGGTGTGGGCAACAGGGCCCATGATTGAAACAGAACCAGAAACATCAGGCAAAGAAAATGGTAAAGAGGGGGTAGCCAGAGAGCTAAGACGATCAAAGAAAGAAGGAGGAAAGGATGAGCAACACCAGGTCTAGAAAGAGAGAATAGAAAGGTTTCAGTGGAGCAGGGCAGCCATAGCCAGGACCAAATGATGGGAGGAGGAACAAGTTAGGACAGGAAAGTTATGGTCAGTTCATAAAGGTGAAAGGGGAGAGGTCTAAGATAAAGAGCCTGGCTCAGTGACCCCTGCTTTTCTCTCCCTGATAACTATGACCATGCCTCATCTAACTACATGACCCGGTACCAGAGTTAGTCATGGGTACGTAACCCCAAAAAGCAATCAAGCAATATAGACTAGGTCTAAGATATCTGCAAGCTCACAATGCCATGCATGGAGAGGTGGAGAAACATCCTAGTAACTGTATAAACCTGAACATTGCCAACAAGAGACTTGGGGCCTAACCATCAACCAAAGGGGGAGGGACAATTCTTTGAAAAAGACAAGCCTAGTTATTGGTATTATTTCTTGTGGGAAGTGCCCAGGTTTGAATTTTAGTTGGTGCCTATTTGTATTTAATCCCCAAAAATAAATAGTGAACCAACAGCACTTGGCATTGGCATCCTTCTTGATCCCCAGTGTCCCATGTGAAATGGTACAAAATAAACACCTACCAACATGCAATAGCCTTCGTATAGTAAAGGTGAAACATATCATCCATAGGAAAAGCAAAGTTCCATGGTTAATAACTTTTGAGCTCTAGGACGGATCATCACAGTGTTTGACATTCCTATACTAGGGCCCAGGCCTCCCAGGACTGGAATGTTTTGTGTCAATCTGTACTACAGTTCAAAAGATATAAAAGGTAATAAAAGGGTATGTTTTTCACTTTTCCATTCATTTTCCCACAGGGAAAATGTCCACTTTTTGCTAAAGGGCAGAGCCCAAACTGCTGGAGGGTTTTGTATCAAATAAGAAACAAGAAGGGCTTGAAGCGCCTTTCCTGTTTTGGTTCAAATCCATCCAGTGTTTTTCTTTAAATGTGGTGCAGAGCAGGGTGCCACTGTAGCCAAAAAGTTAGTCATATCTCCCACGATGCTTTGCTGCTGACTAGCTTTTTCAGTTCTCAAAGTCGGCCATTACGCGATTTGAAAATCATGATTCAAATTGATGTTGGAAAGTGCTCTAAAATGATATAAAGGGTGTAAATTACGGAGCTTTGATGGCAAGGAACATCTGGGCCGGGTGAGCAAGGATGATTGGCGAAAGTTTGGGGCTTGGGGATAGTGCATCTTTAAATACTCAAAAACTATTATACATTGAGATGTGGTAATTAGTGTGGTTGCTAGTTATGGGAAGATGAGTATTTCAGCTAGATTTAGGAAGTTTAATATATATATATATATATATATATATATATATATATATATATATATATATATATATATATATTCCAGATTTTGTGACATCGAGAACGGCTTAATTCAATTGTTTCGTGAATAAAAAGTGTATCCCTGAGACACATTCATGGCTGAGCTGTGATTATAATTACATTGTGTTTGGTTTTGACTATATGACCTTTTCACGTGATATGAAGGAACGCTTCTCGCTTTAGTGTTCTCTTCGGAGCAATTCTCGAAGTCAGGCTTTGTAGAGGGTTTGAAGAGAAGCACGGTGTACTGAGATAACTGCATTATTTAGCATGATTTCTCCATACGTAAGGAGTGACTAACAAAAAGCATATACAATGTAAAAAATTGTAGAGTAACCTCTCGACAAGCAGAACAGGAAATAACAACTGTCTAACGCAAAAGGCTTGGTGCAACCTTTTGAAAGAAGAACAAAAGCTTTATTTTGTATAAAAAAGGAAAAGGCTTGACAGGGTATTATTATAAGTCCACTGCTGTAGAGTTATCTCTCTTCTTCAAAGCAAACAGAACGTTATAACTGTAAAAATCATCATTCATGATGTGTACAATATACAGTGTTCATCCCCCACCCTCATAGGCAACCGCCTATTGACATACTAATAATCACATGTAGACCTCAAGTTCATTGGTTGCATCTTCTCTGACTCCAACGTCTTTGCACATCGGTGATCTCTTCATCTTGGGTCACTGTAAAATGATTGGTTACGTTTCTGGGAACACTGCCCAACCCTGACGCCTAATCACTTGATGTGCACCTGGCCTGCAACATGAGCTCAGCAGATAACTTTGAGGTGAGTCTGGTCATTGTGAATAAAGCATCCCTTTTCTCATCCCAGACACACAGACGCCCCTGCCATGCCTCCCCATCGCAATCTTCGAACAGTTGGCATCACCCTTTGCTCTCCCCAGTAAAAATCACAGACTTTGTTGTCTTCTGCTCCCTACTTATCAGCTACCCCTCCCAAGGCACAAGTCTGGGTTCTCTGCAGGTCCCATTAATCAGTCCAAATAGTGAAGGATTTAGGAGTTTTACTCATGGGCATCTGATAGTTCGAATAGGATGACTATTATCCTGGGGGCGCTAGTGTCCTAAATCTCTACTTGCGTCTTGGCAGCTCAAGACCCCTGCCTTTCCTCCCATGGGTTTGTCCTTTACAACTGGCCGCAGCCCTTATTCGTAGTGGACCATTCACATTTCCTTTCTAATTTTGCAAGGCTCCAGCAAGATGTATCTTTATGTGTGTTTTTGTGTTCCCTTCCTCATCAGGGGTGGGGGAGGAATATTCTCCCACAAACCTTGTTGTTTTGTGTGCCCAACACAGCCTGTGAGGATTCAGGCCTACCTCAGAATATAGCGTCAACGATTCATTCTATATGTATGTCAAACGCATGCAATGTATCCACCTAGCATTCTGAGGAGCTTGATAGTTATTTTTCTTATACGGTTCTGTAATAAATATGCCCTGTACCATTCACTCCCCCCGCCGCCTGTACCCACTTATGTGTATTTTCCATGTTTTCGTACACTTTCTGCAACTGGAATCATTTAGGAGGGGCTGGAGACTGAACGTGCATCCCAACATTCCCCCCTTTAGTTAATCTTCCATTACCTAACCTCTCCTTCTTTCTCTCCCTATTTGCTTCATGCTTAGGGACCCACATCCTACATACATGGCATAAGCTCTCCCCATCCTGGGCATATTTCCCTGGAGTACATGTGAGATAAATGCATTCTCCGTCACCCGGTAAGTCAACCCAATACTCGGTGTGTTTCTCTGGGTCTGGTGGGGGTGATAGCAAAAAAGCGGTTGTTCCTAAAGAGTCCTTTAGGAACTCCCGTCCCCTGCACACTTTCTAATGTCTGAAGATCAGACCAAACATTCAAGTAAGTAATCAATAGTTCATATTAACCATTTGGTATAATTGACAATTTGATATATGAAACTCTCTTTTTCAATATTCCAGTAAAACATAATATTTTATTATACAAATAAAGAAGCTCAACGCGTTTCGAGTCACAAACTCTTCTTCAGGGGCAATATCACAATTCATCAGATTTCTAAAAAGTAGAAAAGAAACATCTTAGTGTAATATTTCACACTGTAATTCAACAATAAAGTAAGTATTCTTTAACAAAGTAACTACCAGGAGATCGAAGAGATTTCTTCACAACTGTCCAAATTTAAAACAACGGCAGAACTGGGATCTATCTTAGAAGATATCAATAGCAAACTAGACAACTACAAAAAGGAAATAGAACAGATGAAAATAAGGAAATTCAGGCGAGATACTCTTGATTACGCCCGGGATATTGTCTACTCTTGGCAGGAGTTCTATAACAGCAAACAAGCCAACTTTACACCAAGGCAACCAAAACCACGACCCACTAACAATAATACGGATAGTAGCGAAGTCACCAGCGGTGAGCTTGAGGAACGTCCCTCGACTAGCAGGACGACATTACCAACAGTGGGAATTACTCCAAGTGATATTTCTACTCCCACAATTGGGACCGTACCAGCACCAATACCACCACCTGAGATTTTTTTAGGAGGAGGAGAAAAACCAGACGAGGGAAAAAGAAAACCCTGTCAGAAGAACAAACATTGAAGGAACCAATAATAGTCAATATCTCTTCCAAACCACTTTCTCAGTCACAAATAGATACTCTCAATTTAGGTATCTCTTTTATACCAACTACCAATACAAGTCTGTTTGAAGAGGAGGTCAATCTGTTCAAATTAATTTGAAAAATGGAACTGAAAGTCTTTTTTGATAATCTCACTACAGATACAAGCACAAAAGATAAATGTCCTTATCTGGAAATAAAAGACAAAAGTCATTTTCATCTACAAATTAATCATCCCCTGATAAATTTGTTTAAATTAAAAAACACGAGAGCACTTAGAAGCTTGAAATACACAACCTTTAGCAAACAAAATATCAAAAAACACCAGTTGAAAATCATTAAAGATCTAGCTGAGGATAATAGTGTAACTATTAAGAAAGCAGACAAAGGAGGGGCTCTCGTTATTTTGGACACCTCATTTTATAATGAAGGCTGTTTGAAACTGTTATCTGATCAAAATACCTACCTTAAATTGGATAGCGACCCTGTTAGCAAGATTAAGGCTACTATCAAAACAACCGTAGAAAAAGCCGAAAATGCAGAATGGATATCAGAGAACACAAGTAAATTTCTGATTAACAACAATCCAGTAACACCGGTGTTCTATGGACTCCCGAAAATTCATAAGAACAGAATAGACCCACCTTTTAGGCCAATTGTCGCCGGTACAGAGAGCATTTTTCATCCCTTGGCAGTATACCTGGATATGGCACTGCAACCTCTAATTCAAAAAACAGAAACTTATCTAAAGGACACAACTCATTTTCTACAGAATATCAGAGATTTGAACTTGGAGGAACATAACCTTATACTATTTATAATGGATGTTACTAGTCTCTACACCTCTATTCCACATAACCAGGGCATTAATGCCCTCGAATGGTTCTTACTAAAACATGAAGAAGTTACTATTCACAAAGTATTTGCAATTGAACTCATTAACATCATTCTCTTCAACAATTACTTCAGGTTTAATGGACAATTCTTTCTGCAAACATCAGGTACATCGATGGGATCATCGGCGGCACCCTCATATGCCAATATTTTTATGTATTTCTTCGAACATACACATGTTTTAGATAATGTTGCTTGGAAAGACAAAATTAAGAGCTGGTTTAGATACATTGATGATATCTTCGGCATATGGAAAGGAACCGAAGAAGAACTTTTGAAATTCTGGGAATACCTCAACAAATGTAACGACAGGATTAGGTTGACAATGGACATAGGTAAACCATCTGTACATTTTCTGGATGTCACCATTGAAATTACGAATGAGGTTCTTAAAACACAGATCTACAGGAAACCGACAGATGTGAATAGTAGTCTACATTTCCAAAGTTTTCATCCAAAACATCTAAAAGAAAATGTACCTTACAGTCAACTTCTCAGAGTGAAAAGAATTACATCAGGAGCAGATAAACTAGAGGAAGAATACATCAACATGAAAACAAGATTCACAGACAGATGTTTCCCTGGAGACCTGATCGATAAAGCCATGCTCAGAACTGAACTGCATAGCTGAGAGGACCTCCTCGACCCAAAAGCCAAAATGAAGAAAACTAACTTAATTCACTCTTTGAAATATTACAGTCAAAGTTTTCAAATCAAGAGAATCATTCACAAAAACGGGGAGATCATAAAAACAGATCCACAACTGAACAACCTTTTTCCGGAACCACCAATACTGGCATACAAGAGGGGCAGAAACTTTCACGATAAATTGATTAAAGCTGAAAAACAGAAACCTGGTAATCAAACTGTGCTGTGTAAAACCAAAAATGGGTCTTTTCCATGCCTTAATTGCCAACACTGTTCAAATGTGATTAAAGGCGATCACATCCGACATGGTAATACTGGCAAAAAGATACCTCTGAAACAATATGCTACATGTGACTCTAAAAATGTTATTTATGCCTTACGCTGTCCATGCGGTAAATATTATGTTGGCAAATCCACCAGGAAAGCAAAGGAGAGATGGACAGAACACAAGTCTAATATTCGCACAAAAAACATTAAATCACCAGTATACAGACACTTCAGAGACCATCAGCATACAGTAGCACAAATGCGCTTTGTAATACTAGAAACTATACATCCACTTCCTCGAAGAGGTAACTTACAGAAGTTACTAGCCCAGAGAGAACTTTTTTGGATTCATTGCCTCGACTCCCTCTCCCCTTTGGGGATGAATGAAGACTATTATCTGGGCCCTTTTTTATAAATTTTATAAATCTTGTATCCAAATTTACTGCCTTTCACAAAAAATGTAACTTTATTTTATTTCTATTCTTTTGTAGTAGGTTTATTTTTCATGTGACTGTGTAAGATTGTACGCCCCTAGGTGGGCAGGCATTACATGTATTTTCTAAAGACTCTTCAGTTTTGGACATCTATGACTTAGTCCCTGTAGGAAGACTGACAATTTCACTGATCTTCACTTATTTTATCATCTCCATTTCTTATTCTTTTACGTAATGAGTATTTCACTGTCTTACGTTTGCTTCCTTTTCCGTAGTTTTTGAATTTACAGCCACCATCACGTTTTGACGCAGATCGTGTCACTATGGTGACGGCGCTATGAGTATTCTACACTTTGCTTACTTCCTAACGCTACTCTCCTTCCTTACGTCAATACTTTTACTTTTTAAGCGTTTGCACATGCTTGATAAATGACATCATTCTCATTCTCATGACGCCCTGCATCTTTCCATCAAGTACACACGCATGCGCCTTCTTGATACGTCACGGCACTGTGTTTACTCTCCTTCCTTAGGTTATTGCGCATGTTCGCATATGACGCAAGCCTTATGGCGCTCTTCACCTCTTCCTTAGGCGCACGCGCAATCTACTGCGCATGCACTCCTCCACACTCCTTTGAGCATAAATAAAAGGCACCCATTGGAACAACGCATCCTACTTTGGTGAGATGTGTCGCTCCCCGGCTCCCACGTGCTTTGATCTTTGGCGAATTCTGTAAGTAGCTTAGGTACTTTTCCCTGTACCATTGGCTGACTCGTGATTCGAACTAGCACTTATCCTTTTCTTCTTACTTTCAGCTTCTTGCTGTTAGGATTTCTTGTGGTTACCGTTGAGTAGTACACTATTATTGATGTAAGTGTTTATTTATTATCTTTTACTACATTCCAGGCTCTACATCTTTTCCTAATTAGAGTTATTACTTGTATTACAGATTAAATATTGATCTACTGTTGGACGCGGGGTCCTATCAATCATTTACTTCATGAATATATACACCTCTAGGATTGTTTCCCTATCTAGACACCCACTTGCTGGGGTAAGTGTTGTCCGTTTTTCTACCGACCATACTGAGTAAAGACCTTTTTACAGCAATCTCTCTCTCTTGACTGCATTTGCTGATTGATTTGATAGAATTCTGGTTATTTTGAGCCGAGCTAAGCTCCTTTTCTCCACATTTCTAATAATAGCTACACTAGCTGATTTACCTTAATTTCTTGTTGACTTACTGCAGTAGGGGTGACCCCCTCTAGGGTATAGAGGACCCTGATTGATCTAAGTATGTATTAATACGTGATTTGTTAAAAATTGTTAAAAAGTAGTTACTTTGTTAAAGAATACTTACTTTATTGTTGAATTACAGTGTGAAATATTACACTAAGATGTTTCTTTTCTACTTTTTAGAAATCTGATGAATTGTGATATTGCCCCTGAAGAAGAGTTTGTGACTCGAAACGCGTTGGGCTTCTTTATTTGTATAATAAAATATTATGTTTTACTGAAATATTGAAAAAGAGGGTTTCATATATCAAATTGTCAATTATACCAAATGGTTAATATGAACTATTGATTACTTACTTGAATGTTTGGTCTGATCTTCAGACATTAGAAAGTGTGCAGGGGACGGGAGTTCCTAAAGGACTCTTTAGGAACAACCACTTTTTTGTTCTTACATATCCAACCTAGATGCCAAGGTTGAGCCTTTGCCCCCCGCACCTCAAAACTCCATATAAGCATTGTAGAATGTCTTCAACAATACCCTTGCATGTATTTAACCAAAAGAACCTTTAATATAGGTGTGCCTTGGTGTTATATGCTTTTCTTCTGGTGAGGGCGATGTCAGGGTCCGTGGGGGATGTATTGGTCATTCAGTTCTGACCATCCATGGTTTATTTGGATCATCTGTCTGAACTTGCACATTCTTTATACCTGGGAGAGCTCTTACTGCCCTGATAGTAACCATCATCATTGCACTCTGTGGGATAGTGTTGGCACAGCATCGAAGCATCATTTGGCACATACAAAACAACAGCAACAGGAGCACAACTATCGGGACCAATATTTTCACCACTGCTCCAGGTCGTGTTGGTGCCCACAAACACATTGTATTGAACCACCTTTCAGCATGGACCTCTGCCTCACTTTCCAGGCCAGTATTCAATTTATGAAGGGCCCCTATGATGTATGTCAGAAACCCATTTTCTGCATTGTTTGGGAGGTCCTATGTGCAGCAAGACTATGCTATTATTTTGCATACTCCCTCTTCATTGCTGTCAGAAGATTCAGGATGAACCGGTTGTGGAGTGTCATTAACCAGATCACCCTCAGCTCACTCTTGATAGCATTCAGGCCTTGCTCAGTGTCATTTGCGGGATTGCACGAAAATATAGTTGTTAAAAAAAATGAATGGTTGAAAGGACCGGTTTTTGGCTGTACCAAAATTACAGACAGCCGAAAACTAACATTTGAACTATTCGATTTTCATTATAGCGAACAAAGCAAGCAGGAGTTTCAGGGGTGTCTCCCGCTCCCTTGTTCACTATAATGGAATAAGGGGTGTCGAATTTGTAAAGAAAAAAAAAGAAAATAAAAAGACCCTGCAGCGCGGTACCCATCCACGGATGTGAAAGGAACTGTGCGCTGCAGGGACTCAGCGGCACACAACAAAGTGTCCTGCCAAAAGGTAAGTAAAGGGGTGGGGAAAGTGGGGTCTACAAAGGCCATTTATCTGTGGGGTGCTTATTTCGAATACAAACATTTAGAATTCTACATTTACATCTTCAAAATGTTCGTATTCGAAATAATCACGTACATCCATCATTTGCCAGGTGGATCATCTTCCACCTAACTATGTGCAGCCATTTGGCATTGGCTGCAGCCTGGACTCCTGGCATTAGAAGGAAGGCGAAGAACACCTCCATCTTGGTCTAAAGGCAACATTTGTCTGGAATTGCTTCAAGCAGTTTGGACGACTCTTCTGGCAAATAATTCGAGGTCTTCTTCTGGGTCTTCAGTGAGCGCTTCTTCCTCTTCGCCCATGGGGGTTGGGTAGGAACTTGATTCTGTTGCTGCATAGCTGGCTTGAATGCAGCTTGATGAGCTTCAGGCACCACAAGGAGAGATGAGTGCACGGTTGTTAGTGCATAGGCGCCTCATCAGGATGGTGGGAGGCGCAGGTATGCTTGCTGGCCACACGCTCAGTAAAGATCCATTAGGGATGCCGTTCCTTTTGCGAGAACTGGACTGAATAGTGTTTTATTGCATTTAATGTTTGCGAACTTACGGAGCGAAGGCTGAAGGGAGTAGCGAAACGTAGCCTCTGTGTTTTTGGTTCCTGATAACTTTCTCTTCTGAGTTGCAGGGGCAGAGCCTGAGCCGGGAGAGCCGAATAGACTGCAATGCTGCCAGAGCTCGAGGGCAACATCTTGGCGGAATGACAAGACAGCAACCCGACATGCCTCCATCGATTCCAAAGGGACCATTGTTGCCTCTGGGGCATGACAAAGGTTTGCTTGCGATATGAGCAACCCCCTGATTGTGGCTTTTGCCGCTTCCCACACTGTTGACCAGCAGAGCTCGCCCGTGTCATTCCTTTGGAAAAAATCCCTACTCTCAATGTCGACAGTGTTTCTAAAAAACTTGGTTTTTGTATAGGGTATAATTACAAATCCATCGCCAGTCGGTTGCTGCGCCTGGCCCGAGTTCCAAATCCACTCTCCCCATGTCGCGATCTGACCATCCCACTAAGTCAATACCTGTGTTAATTATGTTGTGTTCTTGCGCTGCATCTACAAATACGTAATCAATCCGAGTAAACGTGTGGTGTGGGGAGGAATAAAACATATATGCTTTGGTATGTGGGTACTAAGAAGTTTTCCTGTATGAGGGTTTTGAGCGACTCTCTTCCTGGTGGTGGTGTGGGTCCCATTGCGTACGACATCCAATCCAACGTGGGATCGATGACCATGTTAAAGTTCCCACCGCAGAGTACCATCCCTGTTTTCCACCCATCCAGGAAGGTCAGGAGTTGCCTACTGAAGGGGATTGGGAGGCTGTTTGGTGCGTAGCCAGAGCATAGTGTGACAACCACTTTGAACCTAATGATCCCATTGATTGCCAGAAACCTTCCAGTGACATTTCTATGGATCTGTACAATCTTCAGGCCTAATGAGGCTCTACGTAATATACCCACCCCTCCTTTCTTTGCCAGCCCTGATGCCCACACCGTTCCCTCCAACTGCTTCTCTCTGATGCTGAACTCCTTTCCTTTGCGGAATTTGGTCTCTTGTATAAACATAATGTCTAACCCTGATAGGTTGATCGCCCTAGCCAGCATGGATTGCTTCTGGGGAGAGTTCAGGCCCTTAACATTGAGGGTCCCAAACCTTACTACGTCAGCTACCATTGGTCTGGCCCTTTGATGTGCTTCTGCTGACCCACACCCCTAGCTTTAAGAATCACTTGCCAACCTTTAGGGCCGCTAACTGCTGGTCCGCTGCCCATGTGCATTTGTATGAACTTTTCCTAACATACCCTCCACACCGTGCCTGAGCATGTGTACTCGTTAATTGCCTTCTGTTTCGCCCCTTCTCTCTCGCCTTTTTCTAGTTTCTCCCTTTAACTCCCACCCCGCCCTGAACTGAAAAAAGTGAAACCCCGGGGGTTCCCTTGTGGCGGGAGACGCCCTAAGAAAAAACATAGGACCACACAACGGGGAACTCCTTGGAACCTGCAACAGGGTTAACTACGTAATAACAAGCTCTTTGCTTTTGGATGGAACTCACAGTTCACCATATGGTGCTCCAGTCGCCGAATGCAGGCTTGATGCCTTCTGTCAACAGGGTAATCCCGATCCAGTCTGAGAGGCATTGCGTGAGGCTGGCTCTAAGTGCCAGGGAGAAAACGTTTTTTGCAGTGACCATCTTGGGCTTGCTCTTCTGCCTGCCTACACTGGCAGTCCAGCCTCTCTTAGTAAAGGCGTGTTTAGCCACTTGAATTTTCTCATCCCCTTGGCGCAACCTTTTATGGACCAGGGGCCTTCCATTTTCCTGGGGTTTCGGAGGAGAAGGGAAGTTCCTCCATCTCTGCACTGTTTGTCCCAGCAGTTAGGCCCCGCAGCACGCTGTTGGCCTCCTTGGCGGTGACAACTTGATATTCTTCCTCACCGTGTTTGAATGATAACGCGAAGGAGAACCCCCATCTGTAATAAATTCTTTGCTCCCGCAGCCAGGAGGTTAAAGGGCAGCAATCTCTCCTTTTGGCCAGTGTCGCTGCTGATAAGTCTTGGAAGATTTTCACTCTCGAGCCCTCGAAGTCTATGTGGTCTCTCCCTCTTGCCCACGTTCACTGGGAAGGAAAACAAAAAATGTTGTTTCTCAACTGGTCCTGACACGGGGAACAAAACTCAAGGTCTCAGAAAACTAAGTCTCAAGGCACTAGGATGCACGGTTTGCAAGATATTTGCACTGCAATGTGTTGCGATGAACTGCACTATGCCAGGGTGAGGTGGAAAAGCGATCTACAAGATCATTCATTTTCAACAATTGATGAGAGTGTTATGTCTCAATACAGAACCTGTTCAGAGAACGGGTACTTCTGCTAGTTTTTAATTAAAATAAACGGAGGGAAAAACAGTCTTTATAAAGAGCGTAAAAAACTCTTAAAAAAATTCCGTAATAACTGTCAATTTCTCCCGTGCTCCACTCAGGCGTCCTCAATTGCCTCAAAACTATTTGCATTCAATACTATTGCACCTCCTGCAGGTGAGAAAATTCCCTTCTGTAGATCTATGTTAGAGTGGAATAGCCAATGCAGGGGTGGCAGAGGAGGGACTCCCATCAGGGGATGATGAAGATGACGGAAGTGGAGAGGAAGATGTAGCTGGTGATGGTGGTGCTTCCTATGTGTTGAAACAAACAAACAGAAAACAAAGTACAATAAAGGGAAGAAGCAAATGGAAGAGGATTTGGGTAAGGAAAAAGTGCAAGTTCCACAAATAGAGTAGGTCAAGTTTGCACTGTGCCTATGAATTGATCTCAAAAGCAATGAGTAAATGGCAACCCTCCCGAAGCACCCTTGTGTCCCACCTTCCCTTGCTGGGCTCACTGGTTGTATTTGGCCGCTTCATTCTTCCTCACACTCTAGGATGAATGCTGCAGTTTGCTGGTCGATCGGGAGAATGCTTGGCCTCTTTTCCACTCTTTGTCAGGAAACTGAGGTTGACGGGAAGTCTTTTGCTCTCAGCCCTGCCATGGCAGTGCAACAGCTTTTCTGTCTCTTCCCTCAGGGACACCGGCAACCCCTTAGCGTCGGTCAGCCGTTCGCCTGCTCTTCCCCCTTCACCAGACATTGTCTGCCGCCGGGTACTTCTCGAGCTTCTTCCAACGCGAGCCGCTTGCTTATGTCAGTTATCTCTCTCCCCCCTGCATCAGCTGTGGGGAATTTAAATGTCCGAGCATTGCGTGTCTCCTTCAAACAACTAGAGCATGGTGTGGGCTTCCGTGCTCTAGTGATCTTTATAGCTCCATTCTTCCTCCTCATCCCAGTATTTCCAAAGGATTCATTTACATGTGATTGATAGTTTATTTCAATTCTATTTTCAGGATTTTGTAGAATTCCATAAGCAAGTCTTGTAGATTGCTGAAGGGGGTTACCACAATATGCCATCAAGGCATGAGGAATGGAGGGGGTATCTCTAAAAGGAAAATGGTGATACCATGTCTCATCTGATGACCCCTGCATGCCCCACTGATGGGTCCCCTGCCCCCATATGGTCCTCCCTCATATAGCCGCTCCCAGGGTCAGGATCAGGTAGTGGCAGCCGTCCACATATGAAGAGACTATCTCTGGGAAAGGAGTGATGACATCATCAGATTCACCACAGTGGATTAAACATTTTGTGAAAATAAATGCAAATCTCTCTCCATATATATATATATATATATATATATATATATTTATATATATCAACTAACTGTGTAGCCAAAATTACTGCACTCAACCTCTTTACAATAGCTGGTGCATATGGACTAAAGCTTGACTAAGCTTTCAACATTTCAAAATTAAGTTATACCATCCACTTCAGCTCACCGCTTCCAATTGCTGATAAGTGAGATAGTAAACAAATGCCCACGGACACTAGACCAACTTGGTGAAAGTAGTTACGTTTATTTCATAAGAAAACAAACGACCATCAATACATCATAAAATGTCTATGTCAATTTATGCAGACCAGGTCTAAAACTATGAAACTCACCCCACCGGGAGGAAGTTCCGTGTTCCGCTCTGTTAGAAGAGCTTCGTCAGGAGCATTCTCCATCATGCGTTTTCTCACATTTATGTAAAGTATGTGTTGCTTTGCGGCTGTTTCCATCTGTTCGCGTCCCACGGTCACATAACCCGCTGAAAGCTGATCTTTCCTTACTGTTCATACTCTATGAGTCTGGGGGATTTCAAAGTCCACTATCTTAGAGTGCTTATTGTTCACATGATGTCTAATGGCTCCATATTTGTAATTTGAATTTGAAGGTTTTATATATGAGGGTTGCGAACAAGTACAGTCACAGTCACTTTGCCGACACCTGCTTTTAAATGTAATGTACTAATTGCGAGAATATTGCACAAGTGTGCTTACTTCAATCATGCTGGGCTACCAGAAATCGAATTGACATTTCGACAATGGTGCCTCAATGCTCCCAGGTGGAGCGGGTTTCACAGATTAATAGATTAATAGATTAGTAGCAAAGCGACTGTAACTGTACTTGTTCGCAACCCTCATAAATAAAACCTTCAAATTCAAATTACAAAGATGAAGCCATTAGGCATCATGTGAACAATAGTTACTCTATGATGGCGGACTTTGAAATCCCCCAGACTCATAGAGTATGAGCAGTAAGGAAAGATCAGCTTTCAGCGGGTTATGTGACCGGAATGCGTGGCAACTTCCACCCGGTGGGTTGAGTTTCATGGTTTTAGACCTGGTCTGCATGAATTGACATAGATATTTTATGATGTATTGATGCTCGTGTGTATTATAATTAAATAAACGTAACTACTTTCACCAAGTTGGTCTAGTGTGTGTGGGCGTTTGCTTACTATCTCACTGATCAGCAATTGGAAGTGGTGAGCTGAAGTGGGTGGTATAACTTAATTTTGAAATATATATATTTATATATATATATATATATATATATATATATATATATATATATATATATATATATATATATATATATATATATATATATATATAGGAGTGCTTAAATTTAATACCATTTTGTGTGAGTTCTTTATTCACGGAGGTGATTTGTGGTGTTGTTCTAGATTTGTAATGCGTATCTAATAGCAAGAGTATATTTTGTGTAATGCGCAGTGATTTAGATGTCACAGGGAAAGTTATTATAATGGCGCTATTAGCGCCATGGTTGCCTCCAAAATCTTACGGATTCCGCCATGGTGAATGGAGCAATTACCTCCCCATTCCAAGGTTGGTGGGGGCGGTATTTCCCCATTCACCATGTCCCTTCCCCATTCCCATTTTAGCCCCCATAAAGTCCCTTTGCGGGTCCCGTCCTTAAAGGCTGGTTTTACAGACTGAAGGCCATCATGTTGAAGTTTTGAACTGCACCCGTATGCTAGAGGAGCCAGAGATTGTGCTAAGCTCGATTGTGCTGCCTTATCCCGTGCTGAAAATGGGAGGAATGGAAGCCAACGGCTTAAATATCCTAACTTATGATTTCTTGAACACTTTTCATTTCCATAACTATGTTTCCCACACTATTTGTATTTAGAGGTAAGGACTGGCAATAGATTTAATAGTATAGGCCCTTTTATTTTGACAAGACACCAATAAGACTACATTATTATTATTTTGTCTTAGCTTGCTCCCATCTTTTAATGTAGGTTTAGATAGGCATTTTTCAAACCCAATTGAAGTTCAATAAACACCCTTGAACTGTGGTCACTTGTGTCTGTCTTACTGTTGATACCATGCATTCCTTACTGTGGACAATTTCAATGTGTCAGTGAGGCTGAGGCTGAGGCTATATGAGCACTACACTATTAATCCTCTGAATTCTCGTGAGGTAATGGGTGATGCAATTGAATTATATCAACTGCAGTATGTAAGGCATTCAGCAATTAGTTTGTGGGAGAAGAGTTTAGAGGGCCTATGTTTCCCAATGCCTTTTCCTTCTGGAAGAGGCAGTCATCGGATAAACACCCTTCACTCACTTCTGCATCAGAATACCATTGTACACACATGTATTCAGAAGACCCACAATTCAGGACACACATAAAGTACATTTTAAACCTGTACGAGAGATAAGGATTAGGCATTAGAAAGCAAGATAATAAACATTCTTGCTTACATGCGTGGAACTAAAGAGTACTGGTACAGACATCATTCAGAGGTAAGGTGCATGCTGTGAAACTAAGGTCCGCCCACTTGGCTTGTAACTCTGAGTTGTGTACATTATACATGGGATGAATTGTTGGATTTTATTTGTCAAAGCAACCCTTCTAAAAGTGAAGTAGAGCATACGACACCAGCTGAACAATGTGCTGTGGGCTCTATTCTTGTCTCTCGCTTTATCCACCATTTGTATTCTAGCTATGTTGTATTTCATATGCTGTAAAGACAATAATCTTCTTGGACCTTTAGACCATTTTTGTTGGAGGAAGGAATATCAGGCTTGTGGAGCAGCTCTCATTCATATGCTCCTGTGGGTGAGAGACAGCACTGTTTCTGAGTTCATTGACAAATACGTTACATGTGCGCTTCCAAAAGAGCTGAAAATGCAGAGTTGCACTTGAAGGTCTTACGTTTTCAAATGCACAAGTGCAGTAAATATTGCTACGGAAGAAATACATGCAAAAGGAAATATTACACAAGGTGGACATTTGGATTCCCTAGTCTTGTTTGTTCAGCTGGTCAGGTGAACAGTGCTAGGTCTTCTGTTCGACACCATGTTACTGGAAAACACTGCAAAACACATACACCTCTGCCACAATAAAGAGTCCCAGCTCATCAATTACTACAATCCAGTTATAGCTCTGCTTTGCAGTGCGAACATTGTTGTTCAGTATGTAGCAGACAACATAACTGCTGTTTCACAATATGTTACTGCTATGTGGCCAAAGTGGAAAATAGGAAGGCAAACAACGTGTTGGCTGATTTGACAGCAGATGCAAGCTTTCGTCAGAAGTTTTTCAGTTTTGGCATCAACATGCTCTCCATGTGATTGCGGTCCATTTGAAGATTTTGACAGACTTAATAGTTTGTGACTGAGCCTTTGACCAGACATTTCTAGGAAACATGTGCATAAAACACTTTCTGAAATTGAAGGTTTGGCCAAAAAATAACCCTTCAGTAAAGATACACTGAACAACAATTTGAATGACACATATTATCCAAAGTGGCCCAGTGTTATGGAGGAGCTGTGCTTGTATGAGGTAATTGAGCACAACTTATATAACAATGTGGATGGCATATGGAAAAAAGGACATTTCAAGTTACGTGATTGTCCAATGTGTCTAGTGAGACATGAGAAAGCATCTCTCATCAACCACATGAAGCTGTCTTATGAAACTGCAAACAAAAAAAAAAGAATAGTTTTACAAAGGTAGCGGGCGCCCCTCTCTCGCAAGAACAGACATGATAACCTGTTCAGTGGTTATTAACCACTTGAGAGTTCACAGCCACTGCTTTTACTCACTGTGCCTTTCACAGATGGGTTTTTTTTTTTCCTTGTTGGGGATCATCAGTGAGGTGAAGCTAATGCCTCTCTAAGCACAGTGAGAGGGAGACCACGTCTGGTTGCCCCCAGGAGACCTTTTTTTTTTCCTTGTTGGGGATCATCAGTGAGGTGAAGCTAATGCCTCTCTAAGCACAGTGAGAGGGAGACCACGTCTGGTTGCCCCCAGGAGACCTAAGCGAGAGAGGGGCGCCCGCTACCTTTGTAAAACTATTTGTTAAGGAACCTGGGATTGGTAACCCTAGGTCTCCTGGGGGCAACCAGACGTGGTCTCCCTCTCACTGTGCTTAGAGAGGCATCAGCTTCACCTCACTGATGATCCCCAACAAGGGTGAAACACGTGTATGGGGTTGCTGGTGGTACTCTCGTTCAGATTGGAATTGCCATTGTATTTCGGTGCTGGACTGCCCCTGGGCAGGACAAAGACTGATATGCAAATGGATATTTCCCATCTGTGAAAGGCACAGTGAGTAAAAGCAGTGGCTGCGAACTCTCAAGTGGTTAATAACCACTGAACAGGTTATCATGTCTGTTCTTGCGAGAGAGGGGCGCCCGCTACCTTTGTAAAAAAAAAAAAAAAAAAAAGAATTGTTTTACTTTTGCATCTTGCAGTTGTTTTTAACCTTGCATAGTGAGGAAGAGTTTTTTGGTACTTTTGTGTCTTATCAAGCAGTGTTTGAGAACAAAAAAACTGATATTTTTTATCCCAAATCTGTCAGTATCTGCATATGCTAGAGGAGTAAATTGACCAGGAGCAAAGCAAAAGGTGGCAATTGAAATTGCACAGACAATTCCTGAGGGAGGTCAAGAGTTGGTTGATAAGTCAAAATGCTTGTGGAAAACCACTTTTATGCAATGAGGCTATGGAAGAAGTGGAAAATGTCATGCAACAAGCTAAGGATTCTGAGCTTCAACTTCTCGGTTTAGTAGCAAATCTAAACAATGAGCAGGAAGACATATTCAAAGAAGTTAGTGAATGTATTTGTCATGGCCTTGACCATGAAAAGAAGGTGTGTTCATGCTCAGGTTTTCATCCTTTGTTGCTGTACATAAGTGGACAAACTGAAACAGAAAAAAATGTCTTAATTCATGCCCTGAGAGGCTTTGCTCAGGAAATGACCAGCTGTTCTCTATGTTATGATATGTCATGTTATGTTATTGGGATTTGCCCCATGCACAGCTGCCACTTTTGTGGTCACTTGGTGCCCTGGCAGATCGGAAAAAAGGGGGTCTTAGTTAGGGGGATTGAGAGGGAAAAGTGCAAGAGAGCTACAGTTTGGAAAAACTGGTCATTCAATGCTAGGTTTTTTAGTTGGTAGGTGTTATGTGGTGTTTGGTGAATGAGTGTTGTGAGACAGGCATGGTATCAAGAGATGACACAGACAATTAGATAGATTTGGAAAACCTTTATTTTTGGTGGTCAGGATGGAAAAATACATATCTTGCCCTAACTCTAGCATGGAAATTCTCCCTAATGAAAAAAGTAAGGGAAGTCTAAGTCTGTTAGTCAACAGTAAACTACTGTCTGTGTCAAAACCTATGCTTGCCCTCACTTCGACCAAGTAACAGGGTGTGTGGAATTTGGCAAACTTAACAGTGTTCAAAGCAAAGTCAATTTGAAAATGGAGCTCCTCCACAGCTCTCTTCCCCAAGTTCAAGACACTCAGGGTAAGAAAGTTCCACAAGTTCTTAGGATTCACTTCGCAAAATTCAAGGACCTTTCCTTATCTGTATTCACTTCTTCACAGGGTTTCTCAGACTCCTCTTGTCTTGAACGTAGACCCTCCTGGTTATCCTTCAAAGTGTCAATGATCAAGGTTACTTTGCTTTGAAACACAAAAGTATACAACAGTTCCTTTGGAAAATATAATTATTCTCTTATTACTTGTGGGGCTCCCTTCCCTATGCAAAACCAAGTCCTTATTATAATTAGGCCTCCCATGGACATGGCGCAGTTTACAGAACGCACAGTCCACCCATTACAGATCACGCAATCAGGTGCCTAACTTTACTCTTAATTTACTCATAGTTTATTGGCGTGGAGTCTCTTCGGCTCACCTGGATCCACCTCCTGCCTGGGGGCCACCCCAATGCTTCTCAACACTCATGGTTCACTCACAGTTTCTCTTTAAGTATTAGTGTTTCACAGTTTTTCTCTTACTTCAATTTTCATGTAACCTTCTTTTGCTCTTGATTCTATTTTCATGTAACCTTCTTTTGCACTTACTTCCAGTTTGCTCTTCCTTACATTTTCTTCCAGCTCCCCTTTTGACAAGGAACTGCTGTCAGGATTTCTAGTTTGCTCAGTTTTCAGCCGCACAGTATTCCCCTGCAGTTGCAGGGCTTTCCATTACTTTCACAGAGACTTTCAAATGTGTATATTCTTATATGTTACCACTCTGTGATACTGTTTACTTCCAAAATGCTTTTACCATTGTACTCTTGTTAGCATTATCCTTTTTCGCATTGCTAATTTGTTAAACTGGCTACCAGAGACTTTCAGTAACGAGTGCTTTCACTCTCCGTCACTCTGATAGAATGTATATCATCTTTTCTTTATAGGCATGGGAGTTAGCAGCCTCCTTCAGCTTTCCTTCCTTGACAGTCCTTGCGTATGATGTCAGGGTTTCTCCACCTGCCCCTCAGACCCTTCTGGGCTCTTATTCTTACCCAGGGGAATGAGCATGAACTGGGCAGTATGCAACATGGGATAAGCACACCTCCCGGCTTCCTCCTGCCGACCCCTGTGGCTCCCTGGAGACACAGCTCCCTTGCCACGCTTTCCTCTGCTTCACCTGACAGTCCCTCAGAAGGTTCTTATGTGATTTTCCCTCCATCTCACTCTCCAAATCGAACTACAACTCACGTGTGTGTTCCTTTTATATTCATCTAAATAGTTAACAGGATGCAGGTAGACATAGTTGATGTCAATTTCCTGACCCTGCCTGGCCTTGTTAGTGGGACACATCCATTGGGGAAGTTGGCGTGCCTTGATCATCTGCATCTTCCTCATCCCAGTACCATAGTGGTGTTTCTCATGGGAAATCTTTACTCCTCTTGACTTCCTCTTTTTCGTGTCATTATTTGAATGGTGTTTATGTGTGCTTGACTATACCCTATAAAGGTTGAGGGAGGTTGGAAAGGTCACTATCAGGAAGGGGGCGCTACCATGTTTTTCCGTCAGGTACCCTCATTCCAATCCCCAAGGACCATCCACTCAGGTGGTCCTCCCTCAGTTATCCACCCCCAGGGTCAGGATCTAAAAGAAATGGCCCTTCCCTGACCGCCTGAACAGAGGATCCCTGGGGAGTAGATGTAAGCGTACCCTCAGGTTTCTCACAAACTTGACAAATGTTATGCACAACCAATATATGTGATAGAACTCAATGAACAGAAATGTATTAAATACACTATGCTCACACTTGGGTAACTTAAATACAACTTTGTGCCTTGGGAAAGCCTTGGTAAGGACGTAACAGTTGCATGTGCCTCCAAATGGAGAATTTCAGCACTATGTATAATCAAAAACTAAACTGGTATTAAACCAAAATGAAAATATAACTCAAGACCCAAACTAATTAATTTCTTTGACCTATGGAAGCCTACGCGCATGTTACAAACCAAATATAAAAAAAACACCTATGGCTTAATTAAAGACCATCAGGTCCTAAATACATTCCTACCATTAGAGTACAATGTAGTAACACAAAAGAATTATCTACCTTATGTTTCCCCTTAGGAAACGGTGGTGTCACCTGGATCACACTGGAGGTCCATAGAGTGAGTGAACCCTATTACAACCATGCTTGGTCCTTAAGAAGATGACACTAACCTTTTTGGTCATCGAAACGGGTCGACCCATCTATGCATGAGGTTGCTCATACAGATGACGATGTCCAACTCAAGAAAAAGGAACACGTCACAAATAATGTGTTTTACCACTAGATAGCTTTACAGCCTCTAGGTTTCTTGCTCTTTTTTGAGGAGCTTAATGTTTTTTACATGATCAGAACAAGGCTGGAAATGACAGGACTACCACTATAAACTGGTGATTAAAATACAGAGCGAAATTCCAGATAGTAGCAAAGGTCCATGCCATTCCGAAAAAGACATTCTCTAATGTTTTCTATCTTTAATGTGTATGTGACGACTTGTAGCTGACCTTTTAGAAGTGGATAACATCCTCTAGTTGGATAGGGAAAGTCTTCCTGCTATCCATTTTAGATAGGCGTTGCATCATCCTATCCCTAGTGTTAAACGGGATATCATATTGTACCTCCTTTATTGTATATATTGGGCTAAGCCCAGTCGCTCTGCGAAGAAATCCGCATTGCAAAGTTCCGACCTTAGATCGACTTAGCTGCCATTTTAGGTCCATCCGGCATTTTGATTTTCATTTCAAAGTCACTCTGTGTTCTAAAATGGTGGACAGCATTTCTCGCTTGTAACCTAGCCGTCCTGACCGTCGCACAAAAGTTAATGTCTAAACTGCCCGTAGGCCAAATGTTAGGGTCATGTAATGAGACCTTGTCCTACGTTTGACCTGTAGATCGAGGATTACCCGCGACAACAAGTCCGATCCGCGGACATACATCAAATACAATGTTCTTTAAATATTAAACGTGAACATTTGTTGAACTACATTGTATAGGACGTGTACTAAGGCAAAGTGTTAAATCCGAAGATACACTGCTGCCATTGTGACTTGTTGTTGTACAAACTGGAAATAATCTGTGTGCATATGGTTGGATAAACTAGAGGTGAACTCGGCACGAACCCTAGACTGAGAATTATTAACTTGCAGAGGGGTTGGACATTACGATTGGAAAATGTATAAAAGATGTAAATGTCTAGACGTCCAGTACCTCTCACTTCTCACACCGAAAGGGCTGGTATTCGCTGTGATGTACTGAGGGCCAGATAGCTATCTGATACTTTGTTTCTTTGTAAAACTGTACAGTTATTTGAATAAAGATCTGTGAATCTTTATAAGCCTGTGTTTGGTGTATTTCCTTTTGGGGTACTCAGCCTCGATATTTTTCTTTGCTTTTACAGATGGTACCTGAATAGGGACCCTCAAGATTGATGCCAGCTCGTTGAAGGTTGATGCGGCTATCGGACCGGGACCGGACGGTGTAAAATGGGGCCCCTTTCTTGGATGAGACACGATAGCTCAGCAGCGCTGCATGACCCGATCCCTGGACGGTGAGCATGCGGTCCGAGTAGGCATCTTGACGAGGGTCCATATATCGAGGCGGGCAGATTTGCCGAAATCAGCAACCATGTGGGACCTTAGTTAGAACTTTGCAATTTGATCGGACCTCCTTAGGATTTGATCAGGTGAGTCGTGACCCAATTCTTAAGTATCCTGATAATTTGTTTCGGCGTATTGCACTTGTGAGTACAATTATTGACCAGGTAACACCAGTGTTCTGATATGCCTGGGAAATTGTCTGCCTGCTTCAGGGCGTTATTCCGCAATGACAGACAATCTTTTGAATTTGGCCGACCGGCGCTAATGGAGGGGTCGCCGGCATGTACTATGTACTGTAAGCACGGCATTGGTAGTATAGTATTTAATGATATTTGGCACAGACAAACTAGACATGCTTCCGAACTTCAGTGGCCAATCAATGGTAGTTTTGAAATTCCTCGTATTGAATACTTAGAATCCATATTATTGAAGAAAAAGGCTAGACCTGCAGCATTCGATGTATTACAGAATTGGAAGAAAGAATCTATGCAGCAGCTTAAGAGGAGAGAAAAGCATGCACGCCGTCATATGACAAATGCCGGAAAAGCGTTGTTATGTGACCAGAACAAACAGTTTGAGTCAGTTAGGAATATGAATAGGGATTTTTCACTTGGTATCCAGAAAATGTATCCTTCAAAAGACTTTCATGTATCTGATGAACTTATTGACAAACTTCTAAATGAACGAAGGCCTGGTGCCAATGTGCCACCTCCGTATGTTCCTCTTCCTGCTGTTATTTCTCCTCCCATTGTTCCTCCTGCTCCTCCTATTGTTCCTCCTAATGTTCCTCTTCCTCCGACTGTTGTTCCTCCTCTTGTTGTCGCTCCTCTGCCTGTTCCTCCACCTTTTACTGCTGTTACGGGTCCGGGGCTTGCCTGCCGCGCCAGTGATAGTACCTTTGTTTCCGAATGTACAAAATTTGCCTACTCTCCCTCTTCCAAGTGGTTCTACACCGCTTGTAGTAGATCGGGGAGCGGGATCGAGGGTTTTAACTCGTAATAATGTGTCTTCAGAGAAAAAGCGTGAATTAACTGCGTGGGCTAAACATTACATGGAGAGGGCTGAACAATCTGATGTTTTTGCCACACTTTGTAATTTAGACAATTTTCCTGAGAAAAATGTTTTTATTGAAGGATTAGGAATTCATTTATCTGTAATGTGGAACAGGCTAAATGATATAGATCTCCCACAAGGGTTAAGGGATCTGAATACTTTAGCATTCTCTAGAGATACTGCGGAGAAAGTACAAGAGCCTGTCGAGAGGGTTTTTGAGTATAGAAAAGAGTTGGAAAGGTTGAAGAATGAAGATGAAGATGGTGATAGTTTGGGCGCTATGTCAGTACAGACACGGTTTTTTCCTTGTCGCAAATCGATAAACAAGGAAACACACATTTGTACGAAAGATGCGATTAGGTGGATCTCAGACACGTCGATAACTCCCGTTAAAGTATATGACACGTATATTCAGTATACGCCAGAAATGCCGAGGAAAGTGGTACAGGTAATGGTAGAGTACCTGCAGGATGAATGCGTAAAAAGAAAGGTTTGTTGTCCCGCAGAGTTATTGAGTATTTATAAGAGGGCTTTTTCATTTGACACTCCTTCAGCTGCTTTAGCGCTCGATTTAGCTCTGTTGCTTAGTAAGCGTTCGGAGTTGCCTACTTCTCAGTTGCCTATGAGAGAGGTTCCTCTGACATTTGTCCCAAAAGTTGAGATTCCCGCTGATCCTGCAACAGCTGCAGTTGCTCAAGATATTCCTGCACATTATGTGTCGCAGTTTGTTCACTTCCCGTTTTCGAGACAGGAAGTGAACACCATTAGACAATCTATTCCTGATATTAGGAAGAATCCGACAGGGTTCTACAAAGAAATAGAGTCTGTCTTGCAGTTGTCAGTATTCACCTTAAGTGATATTGATTTGTTATTTCCCGTACTCTTGCCTGTTGACTTATGGAAGCAGATTAGGACTGTAGATGATGTACCAGGGTTAGGAGGTTCATGGGATACTATGGCTAGACTCGATAGAGAAAGGCCAGCTGGTGAGAGACCACCACAGGTAATACTAACTTTGCCTGATAGAATAGTTACAAAGTTGAAAACTATAATTCCTGAAAGAAGGATTATTTGGGACAAGCTTACGGCCTGTGTCCAAGGGAAATGCAAGGGTGCTACCGAGTTCTTTAACCGGTTAGAACAAGTATTTTCGGATTACGGTGGGCAAGACTTAAGTACAGAGTCTGGGAAATGACTATTCGTGGATAAATGTGTGCGTGGATTGCTGCCTGACATCCAGTCACAAATTATGTCTTCCGAGAGCCCTTGGCAAGCAAAGTCTCAGTCAGAAGTACTACACATGGCTCAGTACTATGAGAATCGTGTCAATAACGAAAAGGAAACAGTTGAAAAGAGAAAAGGTGACTTAAAGACAAAAGTACTATTGCAACAAATTGTTAGAGGTCCTAGAGGGGGTACTTCGCAATTTAGGGGTCAGTACGTTCCACAGGGGAATGCGCCATTGGGTCCTGTAAACATAAACCAGTGTGCTTATTGTAGACAAGAGGGTCATTGGCGTGCACAATGCCCGATCCTCCAGCAGAGGTCAAATAACGCATTTGGGAATATGGGTAGATGATCCAGAGGCCGCCCAGGGGCAGGCGGTCCTGGTAGAAGTCAGTTTTCACAGGATTCACAGCAACCTTTTTCGCAGGACAATCAGGCACCAAGTGTGGACAATAGAAACATTTTTGATCATCCTTCTGCCGCTTACCTCTCTGAAGAACTTCCTTTCGATGACATTCTGTTTCGCTAGGATTGCCCGAAGCAGGGTTTGGAACCAACGCCTATTTCCGTTAATCAGAAAGGTCCCTACGTTGAAATCATAGTGGGAAATAGGAAACATCTATTCTTGATAGATACAGGGGCACCAAAGTGTTTCATTGATCATTCACGGGTTCCAAACATTTCACTGTCAGGGCAAACCAATGTTTCTGTAGGGTTTTCTGGCACACCTGTTGTCTGTCCAGTTTCTTCGCCGGTACCTATTACTTTGGGTCCATTTAAGGACCACTGTCCATTCCTTTTGACCACAAATTGTGCAGAGAATTTGTTGGGGTTGAATCTGTTGAAAGAATTAAATCTGGTAATTCATTGTTCTTCTGATGGAGTGCGTTTGACGATTTCACCACAGCAACTTTCTGTCTCCCAATTCTTAACCAGACCTTTGCCGCCGGAATTTAGTAATGTTCCGGAGTATTTGTGGGCAATTGACGACAATGATGTTGGTGTTTTGCAAATTGAGCCCGTTAAGATTATTCTGAAACATGGAGTAAAGTTTCCACGTATTCCCCAGTATAAGATCTCGGTCGATGGTGAGCAAGCTTTGAAATGCATTGTTTCTGAATTTGTGCATCGAGGGGTGATTGAGGAAATTGCAGGAAGTTTGTGCAATAGTCCGATTTTGCCCGTGTACAAGAAAGGCGATAATGCAATTCCCTTTTGTTTCATTATTGATCTACATTAATAAGATCGTTGCTCCACAATTTCCTATTGTGCCTGATGTGACAACAATATTGACCATGATTCCGGCTTCAGCTACTCACTTTAGTGTTGTGGATGTAAAGAACGCTTTCTTTAGTATCCCTATACATAAGGACAGTATACTTGTTCGCGTTCACCTTAGGGGGACGCTTGTTTACCTTTACCTGTGCACTGCAAGGTTACACGGAAAGTCCTAGCATTTATAGTAGGGCTTTGAAAGAGCAGCTCGACACACTTGAGTTGCCCACTACTTGTACACTGCTTCAGTATGTAGACGATCTTCTCTTAGCTGCTGACTCAGAGAGCGTTTGTAAAGAGGGCACCGTGTTGTTGCTTATTTACCTAGCACAACATGGACACAAAGCTTTGCTTAAAAAATGTCAATATTGTCGACAGGAGGTTGCCTATTTAGGCTATCTCCTGTCAAAGGAGGGAAGAAGGTTGATGCCAGAACGGATAAAAATAATTTCTAGCATGTCTGTCCCAAATACACAGAAGGAAGACAGAGCCTTGATAGGAATGGCTTCTTACTGTAGGCAGTGGATCCCGAATTTCTCCTTAATGATTAAACCAATGTTGGCTTTGATGAAGAAGGGCATTTATTCGCCATTGCCGTGGAACTTGGAACACCAGCAATCCATTGATCTGCTCAAGACTGCATTGTGCTCGGCGCCAGTTTTGGGCACACCAAACTATGAAAAGGCCTTTGTGTTGTATGTGCATGAATGTGATGGATGTGCTTTGGTTGTATTAACACAGGAACATGGAGGGAAGAATAGGCCATGCGGCTACTTTTCTTCCGCCCTTGATCCTGTTGCATGCGCTTTGCCAAGATGTTTAAGAGCTGTCGCTGCTGCTGCTGCATCTGTAAAACAGAGCAAGGGAATGGTCCTAGGCCATGCTTTAACCCTGATGGTACCTCACTCTGTAGATGTTCTATTAAACAGAACACAAATGCAACACCTCACCTCCACACGATTAACGAGATATGAATTGATCTTGTTTGCACCGCACATCCAAATCAAGAGGTGTTGTGGCCTTAAACCGGCAGAACTTTTACCTTTCTTGCAAGGTGCTGCTTGCAGTGACGAAGAGTCACATGACTGCCTTTACACTACAGAACAAGAGACTAAAGGCAGAAACGATCTAAGAGACATTCCTTTGAACAATCTAAAAGGGGAGCTGTTTTGTGACGGCTCCTGTTTCAAACTCCCGGATGGTACATCCACAGCTGCTTATGCAATCACCACATTGAGCATGGTCGTGGAGACCAAAAGAATCACGCATAACTCCGCGCAGGCCACAGAGATTATAGCATTGACCCGAGCTTGTGAACTTTCCGAAGGGCTTATTGTAAACATATATACTGGCAGTCAGTATGCCTTTGGGGTGGTTCACAACTTCGGTAGACTTTGGGCAGAACGAGGGTTCTTGACCTCACCTGGCACTAAAATCCAGCATAGCTCCTTGATAGTACGGTTACTCTGAGCGCTTGCACTCCCTACTCAGCTAGCGATTATGAAATGTGCAGCACATCAGAAGATCGTAGATAACATTGGGAAAGGGAACGCTTTCGCTGACCAGATAGCCAAACAGACTGCCACTGATCTCTCTTTAGAAATGTATACTTCAAGGGAAGCCACACATGCCTGTACTTTGAATGAGGGTATTGAATCCATAAAGAACATTCAAGCCGATGCCACATTAGAGGAATCTAAGAAGTGGGCTGAGGGTTTGGCGAAAATGGACGATGACGGGTGCTGGGTGGACAAGGTTGGAGGTAAATGGTTACTGCCCGACGCGTATATTATGATGATGGTTGTTATGGCTCATGGTCCCACCCATATTTGTGCTCGTAAGGTCACCAAAATGTTGCAAAATGTGTGGGTAAATGACAAAATCCCTAAAGTAGCTGAACGCTTCATTCAAGGGTGTATGGTGTGTTTACAGCACAGTGTGGGAAAGGGCACATCAACTCCTAGGAGTAGTTTTGGTCCAACTTCTATTCCCGTTGAAGTAATCCATTTTGACTTCATAGAAATGGAGCGTTGTAATAACTTCAAATACGTATTAGTTGTCATTTGTGCCTTTAGCAAATGGGTTGAAGCTTTTCCCGTCAAAGATGCCACTGTTATGACCACGGCAAAGACCATGCTGAAGGAATATTTTCCAAGATTTGGTTTGCCGAGAGTCATCTGGTCCGATAATGGTCCACATTTTATCGCTGCTATAATTCTGCAGATATGCGCGGGATTACAGATCGATAAACGGTTCCATTCGGCCAGACACGCACAGAGTGCTGGAGTAGTAGAGAGACACAACGGCATCATCAAGAACAAGCTCGCTAAGACATGTGCCGGCACCAAGCTAAAATGGCCGGACGCCTTACCGATCATGCTATTGTCCATGAGAATGACCCCTCAAACTAAGACTGGGCTCTCTCCCTTTGAGGTAGTCATGGGTAGGCCAGCTAACATTTGGAATGTACCAAAGCCCCGTTCTTTATGAGATGTCGAAAATGTACTTCTTTCTGATTACTGTGACCAGTTAACTAAAAATCTGTATTTGATTTATCACCAGGTCCGAGAGGCTTTACCTGTCAGATACGAGGGCCCCGGTCACAGCATACGGGTGGGAGACTGGGTCCTCACAAAAGCATTTGAGCGATCTTCTTGCCTCGTACCTTGTTGGAGGGGCCCCCACCAGGTCCTCCTGGTCACACAGACGGCGGTGCGGGTAGCAGGCAAGAAGCACTGGATCCACGCGTCCCACATCAAGAAAATTCCATACCCTTTACCATACACTACAGAAGATACAGAACCCCTCACCAGTACTACAACCAACGATCACTAAGCAGTAAACAGCATTGAGAGTACGTCGGAGACTCTCCCTGAGCCCGTGGGGCCTGGGGAAACAGCCATTTCACCTCCACACGCTCCACAATTTCCGTCTTTAAAATGTGTTCCGGATCTTGCATCAGATTCTGCTTTGGATTCGTTGCTTCCAACGGGAAGTGACGACACGTTGTTCACAGATCACTCAGTACCAGGAGTCACAGGTACGATCTGCGTCTGAGGAAATAGACCTACTGCATGGTTCGGCTGTGCCATCAAAGAAAATCATCAAAGGGCTTGCCTATTTGGCCCGATCATTTGTATATAAGGGGATTCTGTTGGCTAGGGTTTGTGAAAGGACTAAGAAGACGCTCGGCCTGGAGGTTGCCAGCAAATAAACTTTGGTGCAAATCGTTTGAAGAATACAATGCCTGCAACCGCTCCCGCTTGTACGGAACAGATAAGAGACTGTGTGACCAGCTACGAAAACAATCGAATGTGTGGGCCCCGAAAACATATTGTTGTTTAGTGATAATGTTAACTGGTTTTACAAAAGTAATTGCCTTAGGATTCTGGTATCTGGAAGAAGTACATCCGCTTGAAAATGTGTTACCCACTGAAAATGTACCCACTGTTTCTACTCCATTCGTGCATCTGCACACTCTATCTCCTAGAGACTCTCAGCACAGACAGAGTTACCACAACAATAAGAACAAAGTTATGGCAGAAAAAGTCACGAGTCCACAGCGCTTATATAGTGATTAAGAAAATAAACATCAAGGCTGCGGGTATCTGGGCGGTGTGGGTGTACTGCCAATACACATCCACAGGAATAGTTGAAGAAAAACAAAGATGTTCCCAGTCTCACTGCGCCAAGAAATTATAATTAGTTGCATTGAGCTTTCCGCAACTGCGAGGCATTTTGAGAACTGTATCTGGCATTGTCCTACTTTAAATGTGGAGTTCTTGTTGCTGCAACCTAAGCCTCTGATGAAAAGCTGTACACAGCTTGAAACACGTGTCAGGCTTCTCTTTGCACAAACAATAAAGGCTTCTCTTTGCACAAACAACTAATTATAATTTCTTGGCGCAGTGAGACTGGGAACATCTTTGTTTTTCTTACCACAACAATACTCTATTACTCATTATGAATGCTACACATGCCATCTTTAATAGGTCCAACTGTTGGGTCTGTGCGCATTTACCGCAACACGGGGATAAGGGGCTAGGTTGGTATATTCATCCTTTACCTTTGACAACTGCTTGCTATGCTTTTCTTAGAGCACTATTCTTTGGCCGATGTAACAATAGTATCTCATGGAATTTTTAATGGGACTAACTTGAATGATTTTGGGAAACGTGTTCTAACGCCCCTGGGATGCTCACTCTTTGTGAATAGGAGCAAGCCAAATGTTGCTTCTATTAGGCTTTCTGACAGGCTGTCCCGTCCTTTTCAATCTTTGATCTCTTTCAAGATGGCTCCTATAGGCAATAGGGATGCCACGCCTCCTTCTTATACTGTCAACCACAGCCCCGATTCAGTTTCTTTCTGCATACAGAGGAATGGTACTCAGTCCATGGGTGATTTTAAGAGTTGCGCCAACGTTGCGAATCTGACTAGTGAGGACAGAACTTTGTATGTAGACGAACCTGTCTACTTTGTTTGTGGTAATGTAGCATTTCCATGGTTACCCAGGGATTGGCAGGGAACTTGTTATTTAGGGATTCTGTTACCCGGAGTATTCATTGCTAGCACTGTAGAAGTTTCAAAGGCTCGTCCACGGCAGGACGAGAAGGGGGATACTTCAGCACAAATTCTGGGCAAAGTAGCTAAATCTGTTGTGCCATTTTGGGGACAAATACTGAACTCAGAAGATATCAGGAGACTAGCAAGAGTACTGGAGAGGACCATCAACCGGACCACTGACATACTCTATAATATGACATTAGAACAGAAAGGTTAGTGGCACTTCAGAACCGGATAGCATTAGATGTCACTCTGGCTGAATGTGGTGGGGTATGTAAATTAGTGGGGTTCCGCTTGCTGTGTTTTCGTGCCAGATTCCTCCCCAACGATTTTCAGAGCAATTCAAAATAACGAATTCGTGCTGAAGGAAATCTCAGTATCTGACTTCATGGCAATTGATATTTCCGATAGTGATTCAGGATGTATGGACATTGAGACGTGGAGTTACTTGTAAAGTGACTAGAAGTAGTTTAGCACTTGGCTTAGGCCAAAAGGAGGGTTTGTTAAATGGGATATCATATTGTACCTCCTTTATTGTATATATTGGCCTAAGCCCAGTCGCTCTGCGGAGAAATCCGCATTGCAAAGTTCCGACCTTAGATTGACTTAGTCGCCATTTTAGGTCCATCCGCCATTTTGATTTTCATTTCAAAGTCACTTTGTGTTCTAAAATGGTGGACAGTTTTTCTCGCTTGTAACCTAGCCGTCCTGACCTTCGCACAAAAGTTAATGTCTAAACTGCCCGTAGGCCAAATGTTAGGGTTGTGTAATGAGACCTTGTCCTACTTTTGACCTGTAGATCGAGGATTACCCGATCCGCGGACATACATCAACGTGAACATTTGTTGAACTACATTGTATAGGACGTGTACTAAGGCAAAATGTTAAATCCGAAGATACACTGCTGCCATTGTGACTTGTTGTTGTACAAACTGGAAATAATCTGTTTGCATATGGTTGGATAAACTAGAGGTGAACTCGGCACGAACCCTACACCGAGAATTATTAACTTGCAGAGAGGTTGGACATTACGATTGGAAAATGTATAAAAGATGTAAATGTCTAGATGTCCAGTACTTCTCACTTCTCACACCGAAAGGGCTGGTATTCGCTATGATGTACTGAGGGCCAGATAGCTATCTGATAGTTTGTTTTTTTGTAAAACTGTACAGTTATTTGAATAGAGATCTGTGAATCTTTATAAGCCCGTGTTTGGTGTATTTCCTTTTGGGGTACTCAGCCTCGATATTTTTCTTTGCTTTTACACTAGGGAGAGATTCATGGTGAAAGGGACAGGGTGTTTTTCATAACACGGACAGCCTGTTTTGTGTATTTTATTCAACAAAAAGAGGTTTTGCTCCTTCACTTTAAACTGTGTTCTCCTAATGCAGTTCTTTTAACCTAATATACCCATACACTGCAAACCTATATTTTCCGACTGACTAGTGAGTATCATCATTGCTAGGTTCTGCAGCCAGGCAACATTATCAAAGGACTTACTATTACTAGACACAGGGAAGGCACACTGCCCTATACCCACTACTCCTATTGTTACTTACCAAGATCTTAGTCTGTAGAAGTGAAAAGAGAGTAGAAGGAAGATAAAAGCCAGAGGGGAAAATGGATGCTACAAACAAGAAGGAAGGCTGGCTGTAGTGAGGGTTGAATGATTTGTAATAGCATGGGTGGGTGTCAGTCCTTCCAAGAGGACCATAGTTCTACAGTGCAGAAAAGAAAGGTATGTCCAAACACTTGTGATCATTTGATTTTGGTTCTAAGGAAAATGTGTAGAATTGAAACGTGTTCAGAATATAATGTTTGGATGCAAGATGGGGTTTATGAATATGCCTCAGTAATCCCCAGTTTGTTGGCTTGATTGCTTAAGTACACAAACAATGGAACTCTGGTGGACAGTGTGTGAAAACATTTAGAAAAGAGAAAGGAACATCCACATTTCTCTTAACTTATATAAGTTATAAATATATGCAGAAAAATGATTAACAAATCCCTTCACAATAAATAATTATTGTAACATGGGGCCTCATTACGACCTTGCCGATCCGGTAATAACGGTGCCGGTAGGCACCGTTGTTACCGGACTGGCAGAGTACAAGTTTACAAGCCGGATGCCCTCCCGTCCGTCCAGTCTGACCTGGTATGCGAAACAGCACCTGCTCGCAGACTTTGACAGAAGCACCTGCACTGTTTCCCATGGTGCCGCTGCTTCCGTCCTCCCCATTACCATTGAGTACTATGGGACTCGAATGGGAATGGGGAGTTACATGTTTCATTGCGTGGCTTCACGGATCGCCAGGGCTGTAATGCCCCGGTGATTCCCTAAAGCCAGGTGCCGGAAAAAAACACAACTCCGACGGCAGCCTGTCGTTTTTACCGCCGGACTTATAATGAGGCCCATTGTGTTTATGTTCACACAAATTAGGCAAAACACTGCTAAAACACATTATGCGAAAAAGAGCATGTTGGGTAATGAACCAAATGTTCATATTTGTAGAAATACACTTCTAAGTATACAGTGTAGTGTACAAAGCCCTAGATGTTTCAGTCCCTTGGCAGTATGTTACCTTCTTCAGGGGCACGTAACAGTAAGGGGTGTGAATTGCTCAGGTATACATTTAAATTCTACCAACGGCATCCTCCGGAAATAATAATTCCTGCACTTCTAAGATTGAGGGCCGAGATTTGTCTAGTCAACCGTTGACTATGTAGAAAAGATGAATGTTGTTTGATGACAAAGAGAATAGTCTGGCATAAATGAGATGTAATCAGTAATCTTATTTTCTGTGTTCAAGTCCTGCTAGAATCCATCTAATTTCAAATACTACACAGGAGTCCTGAATTGTGCAATGTAAAGTCTGCCTGGGCAATCAATTCCAATAAACAGGGCAGATGATCTAAATTGCAGCAGAGCTTTCATAAATGCTGTTTCCAGCACACTACATGTGTGGCGCCAGAAAGAGCATGGTGCCATGACGCAGTAAGAAACACCTAAGCACACACTCACACACAGTGTGTAGGACCCTGCCAGACTAGAGCCTAGTCTTACATCCTGATAGAACACAGAGAGCAATGTGTGGCACCCAGCCAATGGACAAAAGCGGCAGTGTCAAGAAAAAGGCTATGCACAGGTACGTGCAGGCCCCAAAATAGGAGAGGGAGAAGGAGTTACAGGAGCCCCGTCGCCACAGAAATGTACAGGCTTCAGCCCATGCAAGGCAGGGAAATATTAAATAAAATAGGAACCATACAAGAGGATGCAATCAAGAAAATGTGCGCATATACATCAAAGATGGGAACTGGCTTTTGAGTTGGTGGGGGATGTAGGCAGTGCGCTACACTAGCAGCCTGAGCACCTTTGACCCTTCCACGCTGCAAATCTGTAATTTTCTTTACCTTGCTCTCCTGGCTCCATAAAACCGTTTTATTCAATATAAACCCACCCGAAAGCTGAGATCATCATCAGTGGACATGCTCACTATTGTATTATTTGTATTGCACCTTTTACCATTGGTATGGTCCCAGCGCTCTGTAGGTTGAATGCCCATGGGGGACCAAAGTCCAGGTATGGAAAAATGTGATATGTGCTAGTGCTAGTATGCGAGTGTGCATACCGGCCAGTACGAAGATAAGAAGAGGGGGCCAAATCCCTGCTAGCTACCCATGTTGAGTCGGCATGTGGATGGGTGGTGAGAGACAGTCTAGAGGGGGTATGAGAGGGTGGGGTAGTTATTATGTGTGGAGCTATATAGAGAATTTTTGTTGTGAACAATAGCTGCATTCTTATGAGTGGTGTATGATGCAGATACATGCAGGTCTGTAGATGTACTTTCAGATAAAGTTCCGTAAGCATGGAGTGCAACAGATTTAAAAATCATTGCCTGTGAACTAATGAATGCCCCAGTGCTCTAGCTACATTCTCCGCTCACCTAGATGTCATTCACTGGATTGTATATTCATCAAAATACATCTAATTGCAACACACTGCCTGCCCCCAAAAAACATCCAAGTGTAACACATTGTCCGCCCCAAAATACATCTAAGTGCGACGCAATGCCTGCCCCAAAATACATCCAAGTACAACACGTTGCCTGCTCCCAAAATACATATAAGTGCATCACAATTCCTGCCCCCAAAAACATATAAGTGCAACACATTCCCTGCACCCAAAATACATCTAAGTGCAACACACTGCCTGCCCCACAATACATTGTAAGTAGTTTCAATCCGGCACACACCCAAGTCAAAGCCCAGAATGTAGTGCACAACGGAAATCCTTATTTATTTTTGTCTAAAAGTTCAATATTCTGAAGGTCCACTCATATCACACCGTTCGGTCACACTGAACCAAGAATCAGGCTGGTTTGCAAAGGTAAATATTTATTTATGTATTTAAAATGTAATCACAATATGTTTTAATAGATAAACAACAATCACAAATGGGGTGACAGAACACTGAATAATATCTTTAATACACGAGGAGTAAGTAATGAGCAAAAGAATGCAGCACAGAAAATAGTACTTTTGTGTTGGTTCAGATCAGATAGCACTGTGGTTAGCAATTCCCCCTGAAACACCCCTCAATCTCCCAATAGGCAATGTAAGGAGATAGGAAGAGAGAGCAGGTATTCAGGAATAGCACAAATCAAACAGAATATCAGTCCCACTTTCCCCCAGCAAACACAAGAGAAAAACGGAATTGACTTTCAGCTGTCAGGCTGGCTTTCAAGATTGTCTTTAGAATGGAGTGGGCAAATATGGTCAAAAATACTGAAATTGTTATAAATTCCTATGGGAGCCACTTTGAATAATTGCACACAGGCACAAGCAATGGTTTGGTCAGCAGAAAACAATTGAAATCTTAAGGTCTAAGTCGGAAACAAGTTAGAGCTATTTTACACATGTAAACCTTTCAGATTTTTAAAATTGCGGCAAACTTTGCATTGTGCGATATTCACGATAACGGGAGGATCGCACTGATTTGCAGTGCAGTTCTGGGTTCTATGGATAGCTCTGGATGTTGGGTACAAGTAGGAGTTGAAATCGCAAAAACCGAGGGAGTTATAGAGGTTTTAGTAAAGGTCGTTTTTGTAAAATAGGCGCGAGAATGGAAAACAGGAGTGCACTTTTGAAAATGACAAATGGGTTTGCTTACACTAGAGGATGACTATGAAGAAGCGAATACCACACAGGAATCTTACAGTCACTGGATCAGGGTGACCTACCTGATAAGGAAACTCGACTTCTTCAGATGAGAAAAGGGTCAGCGCAAAGGTAGTTCTAACAAAACAGGTTCTGAAGGAAAGATAGGATGGGTTTGAGCTAGGGATAAGACAAGGCAAAGGTACTCCTAACAATACTGGTTCTGAATGAAAGATAGGATGGGTCCGAGATAGGGATAAGACTATGCAAAGTACATGTGCTATGGGACACAGTTATTCCTATTTATACTCACAGGATAAGTTTTTAAATGGGACCGGCAGCTCTGGTCAGGATTGGGTCTGGTCTAGGAAAGACAGCACATCAGGCACGGTACTGGATCCTCTAGACCGGTCGCCAGATTGGCACAGGATCTTCTCTCCTAGTCTGTGGGTATTTGGATCAGCTGCATGGCGAGTTCCTCAGGCAAGCCTAGTGGTGGCAAGCCAGAGAATTTCTGGATACTGATTCAAAAGGCCTTCTCACACCACACAGCACTTTACTGAGTGGAGAGAATAAATTTGAGGATTGGGGCCTTGCTGTAAATCAATAGTCTTTATTGCTGGCAAGAGATTTGGCATCTTGAGCTAGAAAAATATTTAAAGCTGGATGTAGGAAGCTGGATCAGAGTGCTTCGCCGGAATCAGGAAAGTGGCTGGATCTGTGAGTCCCTATGTGTTGTCAGCTGTCTCTATTTATGCCTAAAAATGACATCACAAAGGGGTGTGTGGGCCGGCTTAGCTAGGCTTGCCCTTGTGAGCTGGGATAGGACCGCACTTCATCTCCGCCTTGCAATTTGAGTGATTGGATCAAGGCTGGGTGATATGACGTTTTATGATTTGCTTTACAATTCTCTGAGACCTCCCTTTATCCACTGGTCTCAAAATCTGATTTTATATTAAATGTACATTTCTTCATTGGTCACCTTTATACAAATCACACACATGGATGCCACAGTTTACATAGCAGCTATTCCTCAAAATCCTGTAGCTGTGGGATCTTGTCTCCGCTTTCTACAGAATTTTGCCCTTTTTGCTATAAACAAAATGTCCAATTTTTCTGCAAATTCCCACAAGTGTGCGTGTTTAACATCGGTATGTAGATTTTCACAATTCTAACAGTAATATATTTTGCATAAAACCGCATATCTTGCCATTCCTGTCCAGAACATGTCACACAGTTCTGCCGCCTCTTCACATGTGCAGCCAGAAATTAAATTAACAACTCTGTCATTTTATATTTTTCACCATTTTGAATAGCAAGTTATAAGTCTTTTAAAATGTGTTCTTCGTTCATGTTTAGCAACAAATGGTCGCTTGGCTCCACCTCTTTTTGTCTCCCTGCAGTCCAAGGCATTCCTCTCCTGGCTTGTTCCTTCCAAAGGCCATTTACAACCCTTTTCACACTTCCAGTTTCCTGGGCTGCAACTTTGTCATTGTTCCTTTGCCTTCTGTAGACAAGATTCTGTCCCAACCTGAATTAACACCTCCCTGTGAGTTTCTACTGAGAGGAAGGCCCTCCTTCTGGGAGAAAGACCTGCTTTTCCAGTTCTTTGCAGCTTCAGCCAAGCTAATTAACTTTTAAAACTACATCTGTTGCATTACATACAAATACATTGGAATCAAAAACACAACAAAACTCTGTATTCCTTCTTGGAATCAATCCTGTTTATGTTTGCTAATTCAGCAGACTTTTTAGTTTTAGGTCATTTTAAGCTTCCTGAGTACTTCTCTGACAGCTGTCATTCAGGTGGCCCCGGGTACTGCACCCAGATTTTGGCACAGAGGCTGTCAGTTTTCAGACTTTGTATGTTTCACAATGTTTCATTTGATACATGGATTTTAGCACCAGGCAAGATTGTGAATGTTAAAGGAATTTTGGAGTTTTTGGCAACAAATCAAATGTCACTTGTAGGCACATTTTAAGGTTTCACGTGTAAAGTGCTGCTTTTCTCTCTGCACTCTGCTGGTCATGGGACCCACTGGCACATTTCAGCAGGGTGTGCTCTACTCCACTGCACATGCACCATGGGTGGTAGGTTGTGCATCCCTCTTTTTGTGTACTGAAGCACACGGTTTTTGTAGGTTTTTGGCGTGCACAAGGGTTTTGCGGCCATTGTAGCTGTTTCTTTCCCCATAACTGGCAGGGTGATGCCGCATAGCATAGCGGAGTGGGTCAATACATCCCACAACATGCAAGTGAACACATTGTCTACCCCAAAATACATCTAGGTGCAACATATTTCCTGCCCCCAAAATACATTTAAGTGCAAACATTGGCTGCCCCCCAAAATACACCACAATACGCGCACATTGCCTGCCCGCAAAATACATCTAAGTGCAACAGATTTTCCACCTCCAAAATACATCTAAGTACAACACATTGCCCGCCCCCATAATGCATCTAGGTGCAACACATTGCCTGCCCTCAAAATACATCATAGTCTAGCCTTTACATTTCCTCTAAATGCAATAAAACGGAAAATCCAAGAGCACAGTGCAGGACAACATCATGTCACGAGTAGGTGGTAATAATTTAGGAGTGGTAGAGTTTTACCAGAGCACAGTAATGACTGTAATCCCTGCGCATACCACCTTACCTGGGTGTAGCTGTAGTGTGTCCCGTTAGGTGTCCTTGGGCAAACGAGAGATGGGAGCTGCCAGGGCCAAAAGTTAAGGTATTGGAAGTGGGATGGACATTCGTTTTCTGTTCAGCAAAGATTGGAATGCTCTACCATTATCAAAGATGGCACTTTAAAGTGAGTGTCGCACTTTACAAATCCTATAACATGCATACGCATACCTCATGGCCAATTCCAAATAACCAATGCTGAAATATCCTTAATATCCTTAAACACTGAGAAACATGTACAGTGTACAGTACTTGTCATCGCTATTTGTAATATATATTGGCCAACACTTGGTGTACCCTTGGCTGAGTTACAATCCAATACCATGGATCCGTGCAAGCCACCTGCCATACCTTTATTTATTTTTCTCAATGATAGGCTTACTAACAAGGTAATTGCACCCCTTCTCTTTCTCCACGACATGGTGCTAGACACAAACCAGACTACCCATCTGCAAGGGTTTAGCCATATGCAACATGTTGCATCATCTGATAACTGTGTTGATCCCTTGACTTGAGGTTCACAAGCAAAGTCCACATTTTAAAAACATCCTATGTTTCCGAATATGATTGGCAAAAAATTGAAATACTATTTATTGATACATGATGATATATGATATGATATGGCATTTAGAATGCGCCTGTACACAAGTGTTTCTAGACGCAATGTAAATCACAAAAGCCAGCCTACACATGTGTTGACCACCCAGGCCATCATCAGTGCCTCACTCGTGAAATCGGACCGGTTTCCCGTACTATTGCAAAACCCATGTTTGACATACTCAACACCTTTTTTTTCAAGCGGAGCGCTGCTTGGATTCCTAATGAGCATTTAGGTCGTAACTGACCTACAACACAGAGAGAATGTCAAACATGGGTTTTGCAATAGTGAAGGTAACGGTAATTCCATTTGGCAGAGTATTCTGGTGAATTTACCGCCAGAATTCCGCCAAACTCGTTATTAGACCCTTAGTATTGTATAGTACTTTGTTTAAAGGTTTATATGATTGTATATGCTGGCACCTGCTCACTCCCCCTGCCTGCTCTGGTTATCCCACTGACTGCTCCGAACACCCTCACTCACAACATTTCATTAGAAAAAACAAGAGACATTTGAAAATAACAAGAGGCAAAGAGGGGAAAAACACAGCATTCATAGTCTGTGTGGCGAACTTAGGCAATGTTACTGATAGAACTATCTCCAACTCTTTGGGATGAAAATTCCCAGCTATCAATTGCTGTCGGTTACAAATATACAGAGGAGTGTTAAGAATGTATTAAAAGGAGAAATAAAATAACATTGCAAAAGTATAGCTGCTCCTTACCTAACATTTTGCATCTAGAGTAGCCCTGTCTGAATCCGTGCATCAGTTATCAGACTGTACGAGGAATTAAAAAGGTCGTTCCTAAAAGCAATCAGGGGCTGGGATGGCGTTGGGTGTGTTCTGATGCAATGTTCAGTGTTAAAGATGAAATACGCTTGTACGCACTCTATAACCACAGGACCGGAAGTGCATAACATCAGCCAGTCTCCTTCAGAAAAGGGAGCAGCCTTGTGTGCTACACTAAAACCTCTGCGTCAGTGTTTGTTATGTGAACTGTTATGACCGAAAATGGCGAACAAACAAAACGAAATCATAATAATATGAAGACAATGGCCCTCATTACGACCCTTGCGGAAATCGGAAAACGATGGCGGAAATGCAATACCGCCATCGAATAGCGCTCGGTGCGACTATGACCCGTCACCGCAAAGTACGAAGCCATTAGCGACACCGTAGTGAACGCCAACGCTAACTGCACCAAGCACGCGCGCGCGCGCCATGCCAAACCGCAAACACCACCATGGCGCAACGGTACGCCAATCCGACCCTAGCGGACATGTACCTAACGCCATCAGGCATGGCGTAATGTACCATTCCGCCATGGTGAGAAGTACGGCATCGCGAATCAACCGTAAACGGCCCCACTGAGTGCCTGTACACCGCTCCCTGCCCACAAAGTACAACTCCCCGTAGGCGCAATGAAGCCACAATGCAACCATCGAAATGTACAAGTCACCCATGCATGGCAACGAACAAAAGAAACACAAGAGGGGCCAATGGGAGCTGCAGGGCACAGATGGCACGAATACAGAAGCCATCCCAATGGACATGACCACAGTCCCCCACCAAGAAACGCACGCAAACACAGGCACCTGTGACCAGCCATATTCCGAGAATCACATCATTCCACCAGTCCACCTGGCTGACCGGCATCTGTTACACAAAACCCAATCCCCCGCCCCTGAGCATGACAACATTCAAACTGTCATATTGGCAGCCCCCATCCCTGACCTCACGGGCTTAGTAGGCAAACGCGCACAGTACAGTACCACACAACTAAACTCCGAAGCTGGAACCCAATGCAGATCTCCTCACAATACATCGCCCCCCAAATAGGCATATGCCACATCACTTGCAAAGAAAAACGCTACACGGGCCAAATCAGAATAGAAATTTAATGCACATCAAAGTCACCAAGCCCATACAGCCATCAGGCCATGAACTCCTAAACACCAATCACCATTGTGGGCTGCATCCGCAAGAAATGACCAGCCACTACTTGTGTGTCGTCCTGTTCCCTCATGGTACACAGAGCCACATTCACGTACGAAAAGGCAACATGGAAGCGCACAGAACCGCAGGGCCGTCCCAATGGGGAGGCACTAGTCCAGCTGAAAGGCCGAAATGTTGCTCCGAGCCACCAGTACTGCGTAAGGGCATGTGGGCCATTGGCGATCGTCCCATAAGATCGTAATGCTGCTCCACTGATTAACACGAAGCAGCAGGTGTCGGGAGTAAAAGCCATCTGCAGGAGTGGCATACAGATGGCAGTGGCAAAAGGGGAGGAGATACCTGTCAACCAAAAGAAAAGAAAAAGAACAGAATGGCCATCAGAACTACATTCCAACAACTCACTTCAATGATCACACGAAATCCACAGCCATATGCATGCTAGCCCACTCCAAAGGATCATCACCACCCCAAAACCACTTGCGACTCCTAACCATCTATATCGAGGTGCAAACACCATCACAAACGAGTGTACCTGTGCATGCGTCTGTCAAAACAGAATCCATCAGATGGGAATGTTAATGTGCATGGACACAAGTGTCTGAGGGCGTGTCGAGACAGGGAGGGCTCAACAAGGCCAGATAGACGATGGTCCCACCATGGCAGCCCTGCATCACATAGCGTAGGGGAGGCGGATAGATCCCAAGAAGCCCTGTACATGGCAAACTCTGTATCAAATCCCCTGCCCATGCATCCATTCATCATTCCCTCATCCCGGAATCAAAACGCCTGAATAATTACTCACATAACATTAGAAACATCCATTGAGTCTGTGCGTTATGCAGCCTGCAAAATCCACAGTGCCCCAGCCCGTAATTCCAGTGTTGTGAAGTAACATGTATGTGGGAACGGCCGGCCTCATCGCCCACGTAGCAATTGCGCATCCCAAACTATTCATATCAATCATTACTTCCTCGCCATGGGCCCTGTCTCAAGGACATTGAACAACAGAACGTTATATTTGCAGTCAGACCTGTGGGCATCTCCTCGCCGCTAGCTGGAAACCGAAAGCGCCGCCCTTGGAATTCCACATTTGCAACATCACGCCGAAAAGGCATCTGTGGCCGTTTGAAATCACTAATTATTCCATCGAGTGCGGCTGTGTGTGAAAATGGCAACTGCCTTCACCCACAAATGGGACGCCCCGCCCGTCATTGCAACTCGGTAAAGTGATGCATGAGGGCCCACCGTTACTCGAGTACTACGTTCCACTGACCCTTCACAAGTCTTTTCGCGACTGCACAGATAGTATGTGCAACAATGGGACCACAGCAGAATGAACATGTCAACCAATGTTACACAGCCATCGGGTACAAATACAGGATTGCAATAGCAAGATGCCATTCCCAGATTTGCAGCGTTGTGCGCGGGACCTGCTCGGCCAAAGGGGAGAGCAGCTTGCACAGGTGGAATTAATCACCACAGGTGGAGGCCATACAGCCTGAAAACACATAAATTGCACAGCCAGTCTCCTCCCACAACCACACCGAAATGCTATCGGCAGGACTCGCGATGTTGGCCCTGGGGGACCTGATAGCACTGCAACTACTCCAACTCCAAGAAGAAGACGAACACCAACTGCTACCGGCCGCACGAAGGAGACGCAGGAGGAGGAGGAGGCCAAAGCAGGGCCAGCAAGGGCCGCCAGCACAGCCACTACCACCACGCAGGCAGCCCGCAATCCCACGCCTCCGAGCACATCCGTTCAACCTCACTGATGAGCAGATCCACACCCTCTACCGTCTGGACCGGGACACCATAGCCGCCATTGTGGACATGACACAGGCTGACCTTGTCAGCATGATAGATAGCCCTACCGCCATCCCACCCCTACTGAAGGTGGTGTCTGTACTCCACTTCCTGGCCACAGGCACCTACCAGCACACAGTCGGACAGTTACATGGCATTTCTCAGCCACTGTTCTCACGGACACTATTGCAAGTGCTCGATGCCCTCCTGCAGCACGCAGACGACTACATCTCCCTACCACGCTCGGAGCAGGAAATTACCAACACAAAAGTGGGATTCCATGCACTTGCCGGCATACCGGGTTGCATTGGTGCCATCGACTGCACCCATGTGGAATTGGTCGTCCCACATGCCATGGAGGCCCAGTACCGCAACAGAAAACAATTTCATTCCCTGAATGTACAAATGGTGTGTGACTCCAACAGGATCATTACACATTGTTGTGCCCGATTCCCTGGATCGACCCATGATTCTATGGTCTTGAGGAACTCTACAATACCACGCTACATGGAGCGACACGCAGGGAACAGATCCTGGCTACTCGGTGAGTCTCATTACATGCATGATTATGTGGGGAATGTGATTTGGCAATGACCTGGCAGGAAGGGGGGGGGTGTGCGTACGTAGCAATGGCATTCCACATCATACGTTTCTCGTCCACATACAGGTGATGCTGGATATCCACTGAAGAGATGGCTCCTCACACCAGTCCGGAACCCACGGGACCAGCATGAGGAGGACTACAACCATGCCCACTCACGTACCCGTGTAGTCATTGAACAGGCATTCGGCCTACTGAAGACTCGTTTCCGCTGCCTCAGCAGGTCTGGCGGGGCACTCCTGTACCGCCATGAGAAGGTTGCAAAGATGGTGATGGCATGTGTCATGCTCCACAACATGTGCGTACGTAGAAATGTGCCCATGCCCCCTGACGCAGAACTGCAAGCACCTGATGATGGTCATGATGAGGGTGGGGATGTGGCAGCACCTCATGGAGTCTGCGAGGCACCGGAGGCCCGTGACATTCGTCAGCATCTCATTGATGCATGCTTCTAGCACTCACGCCTGGTGGCTGATACATGGACACGGGACTCGTGGCACTGTGCGTGTCTGGGACATGCACAATATGGACTGTACGCCTATGATGGCCTAGTACACAGAAATCAATGTCCACACATCTCATTGGTTGATCGTGCACTTTTTATGGCATATGTGATGTCATGTTGAACACCCTATCGACCCGCCACCCAAGTGAGCCCAACACACCCCCTCCACCCTCCTACCTCCCCCACGAACCCCAGTGTCCAAAGATGCTCATTGTCAGTGGGCTGTCGCTATTGCAAGCCCCCTCTGCGGGTATCAGGGGCACCCCTGCCTGTGGAGCGCAGGTTCCTTCCAGATCTACGTTGGGGGCTGCCCTGGACGGAACTTGCAACGGATGATGTGTCTGCCTGCTCACGTCCATGCATGTCCCTAAGGGTTTGCGAGAGCTCAGTGAGCACACGGCGCACTGCGGCAAGTTCGGCACATACGTCTTTGGACGTCGCATGCAGTTCCCCCCTCAGGCTCTCGGTGCTTCTCTCCATTTGGACTCTCAGGCTCTCGGTGCTACTCTCCATTTGTGCCCTCAGCGTCTCTGTGCCTCTCTCCATTTCTGCCCTAAGTGTCTCAGTTGATGTTTCTATGTCTGCCTTAGTGCCCCCACATTCATCGGCATGGTCCTTGAGGAGCGTGGCCATTTGCTGCTGTTGCACGATTAACTGGTCGAGGGACTGTTGCCTCTGCTGGGCCATGCCCATTTGCGGGGGTGTCACAGAGGGGCTGTTGTCCTCATGTTGCCTTGCCACAGGGCTTGGGGGGGATGGCCAGTCGTTGTCTTGTGGGTGCCCCTGCGTGGTATCCTCATGTTGTACGGGATGGGACAGACAGGGGGATTGGGACAGGTCATGGATGGATCTGACTTCGGCATCCCCGTTTTCTGTGTCCGAGCATGCTGCCATCAATGGGGTGTCACCTATGGTGCTGCTGCCACCAGAGGCAGTGCCTTCTGTGGCATCCATTGGGGGGACCTGTGGTGGTGGTGTTGTGGGCATGCTGGCTGCTGGGGTGCCTGTTGATGTTCCCTCCTCTGTGCTGCCACCTGATTTGTGCTGCTGCCGTGTCTTGATGCGTGCAGCTGAGGTGGAGGGTCTCTGGCCGTTGGTCTTGGCCCTCTTTGCAGGTGTGCTGGTAGGGGTGTCCTGTAGCTCGTCGTTTGGATCGGACCCTGTGGTGGAGTAAAGGAGGGCGAGGGTTAATGATGGGTCTGTGCGAATTGGAATGGCATTGTATCACATGCTCTGGGGTGGTACCTGAGGGTGATTTGGGTCGGGTCCTTGGAGGTGCTTTGATTTGTGTGTGGAGTGAGGGTGCAGTTGTTTGGCAGCCTGCAGTTAGGGTGTGCCTGCTGCACGTGTAGTGCGTGTATTAGGGGTTTTTAATTATTTATGTATTTATTGTGGGTTTTAACGTGCGCTATCAGGCCGATGTGTGTGGCCGTTCTCCTGGACATGTGTTTCTGTTGCACTATGTGGACGCATGGTACTTCACATGGATGGACTGTGTGGATTTGGCATTGTTTTATCTGGTACACCTACCTGAATCTTCGGATGTCTGCACTCCTTTCTCCATCCCTCCGACTCCCTCTATGCTCTCCATTCCGATGGTGGAGGCACAGATTTCTTCCCAGGGGGTCAACTTGATGGGTGATTCAGGACCTCCCCCGGTGGCTGTGGCAATGTTGCGGTTGGCAGAGAGTATGCTGCGGACGCGTATCCGCAGGTCGTCCCATCGCTTGCGGCATTGCTGTGGGGTGCGGGGTGCGGTCCCCACCGCACTTACCCGCTGTGCCACCAGAGCCCATATGGTCTTCTTGTTTGCAAGTGCCGTTCTGGTCATTTGCGTGGAGAAGACGACGGCAGCATTCTCCTGGAGGGTCTCTGTTAGCACGGTGAGTTCCTCGCGGGAGAAGTGGACCTGCCGCTTGCGGTCGCACGCTTTCTTCGCTACTTTTCCCATTTGTCTTGGTTTCGCTAGGGTGGGTGACGGGTTGGGGTGTGTTTCAGGGTAGTGATTTTAGTGGTTGTGTGGTTTTAGTGTTTTTATAGGTGTACGCCAGGATGTTTCCCGTTCCGGGCCCATGTTTTAACTTCCGTTTCCGTATATTTCCGGTCACCGTACTTTCCGGTAGGCGCACACTGCGGTGACCGCTAAGAGGGGTGGCGGTATTGCACCTAGGGCGCCGTACGGCGGCGGTGTGGGCCGTTTTGGGGTCATTTCCGCCATCGCGGACTTTGCACTTCCGCCGTGGCGTGGTGCTCGTGCCCGATGGGTCGGAATGGGCCGCACTTTGCTCCTTCGTGCAATGGCGGAAACGCTATTTACGCTGTGGCGCTCCGGTCAGTCGCTTTCCGCAAGGGTCGTAATGAGGGCCAATATCATTCTACATCTTAACCAAGGAACGAAACAGTGACTTTTAAGACAAAGGGAGCAGCCATTACACTGGTTGAATTTACAATTGATAAAAGGCCTCTGCTGTAACAGCGCGGGGGAAGGAGAGATCAAGGAGACTTTTTATTGGAAATGCTGCTAAGCAGTCATTTTACAAGATGCTTCTCCAGTGGCGGCATGCTACAGGTGGGTTCACCTTGATGACGCACATTATCACCTTCCAGGACAGTCATTTGCTGTCTATTTGAGATTTAATGCAGGCACAATGTACCCCTGGTGGCTACAACTGCTGGCACTCGAAAGCAGGTGGCCTGGGTAAAAGCAGACATAACATCAAGAAATTGGTAAGGTTACTGCACAGTGGCAAGTAGAAAAGGTGTGCCCAGCCCAACAAATAAAGAATGATCATTAATAATGGGCGTAGAGGCAGAGTTTGGTCACCTAGGTGGTATGGAAATGTAAAAGCTGTATTCGACACATGGTAAGATTTAAGTCCATGAGTTCATCAATTCGCCTAAGAGCACTGAACACCTTGAAGGTATCTAATTGGTTACTGGATACCCAGTAATGGTGTGAGTTAGGCCCCAGCCTTTTCCCTTACACTACTGATCTTCTGCCTGATTTTTATTACCTACTGTATACCCACCTATTTCAAATTTCATTAACTGCCTGAACTTCACTTGAAAAAACATTTCTATCATGCAGTGTATTTATTTAGTAATTTTTTTTTTTGCCAACTTTATGCCATGGGTTTTTTCAGGTTTTCTAGGACAATGTTCTCCTGAAAAACAAAATGGATGTACTCACTGGTCACTGTGAAATACTGTTTCAGATGATTGATTCTCCAGAAGAAACAGCAAGGAAAAGGGTATTCATTGACTATTGGGGTACATCTTTAAATTTAGGCTAATGACAAGTTTCTCCGGCACCCAACCAATTACCCTACAGAACAGTGCCCTGTCCAATTTTGTTTTTAAATACTTTCCAGTGTCCCTACTGCTCTAGTTTTTCCAGACGCTGCCCTTCTGTACCGCCCTAAATCAACAATCAACGACACAATCAACCGTTTGGCAATGCCCTTCAGCTACAGCATTGTTAGTATAGAGCAGGGGTCTGCAACATTTATAGGCATACCTCTTCATTGGACATTTGTTCCCCGTGAACTTGCTTCCTGCTGCTGCCGCTGCTGCTGGTTGGTATACCAGCTGTTTGCCTTCAGTGGCCAGTGTCCATCATTTCACGGCCTCACGCTCGCTTCCTGGAGAAGGCGGAGCGCCATCACGATCACGTGACAGGTCACGTGATTTAGTTGCCAGCACAAAAAGGAACACAGACCGCCCGAGCGGCGCATACCTCTTCATTGGACATTTGTTCCCCGTGAACTTGCTTCCTGCTGCTGCCGCTGCTGCTGGTTGGTATACCAGCTGTTTGCCTTCAGTGGCCAGTGTCCATCATTTCACAGCCTCACGCTCGCTTCCTGGAGGAGGCGGAGCATCATCATGATCACGTGACAGGTCACGTGATTTAGTTGCCGGCACAAAAAGGAGCACAGACCGCCCGAGCGGCGCATACCTCTTCATTGGACATTTGTTCCCCGTGAACTTGCTTCCTGCTGCTGCCGCTGCTGCTGGTTGGTATACCAGCTGTTTGCCTTCAGTGGCCAGTGTCCATCATTTCACGGCCTCACGCTCGCTTCCTGGAGGAGGCGGAGCGTCATCACGATCACGTGACAGGTCACGTGATTTAGTTGCCAGCACAAAAAGGAGCACAGACCGCCCGAGCGGCGCATACCTCTTCATTGGACATTTGTTCCCCGTGAACTTGCTTCCTGCTGCTGCCGCTGCTGCTGGTTGGTATACCAGCTGTTTGCCTTCAGTGGCCAGTGTCCATCATTTCACGGCCTCACGCTCGCTTCCTGGAGGAGGCGGAGCGTCATCACGATCACGTGACAGGTCACGTGATTTAGTTGCCGGCACAAAAAGGAGCACAGACCACCCTTGCGGCGTTAAGCCCGTCAGGGGTAAAGGCCGCTGACTGTTGTGTGACTGTTTGGTGGCTAATAGGGGCAGACCCTTGTGGTGTGCCGAGCAGTGTTCAAAGACACATTTCATTGAGAATAAAACACTAAGCCAGAGCGCGCAAAGGGTGTCTGGCTGAACTACCTGGCTGCTTGCTGTGGCTATGACTCTACTCTGCGGCTGGTGGCAAGTCAGCCTAAAGCGGTGCGGCGGAGAGGAGCACCCGACCAGGAGATTGAGTTTCCCTCTCTCCTGGTGCAAATAGAGAGGAGCTGCACGACGATGGGACGCCTGAAAAGTGACACCTCAGATCCAGGGGCGGATGAAAGGGTGAAAACCCGACAACAGGTAAGGCAGTGGGTTGCTTCCTATCCGGTCCCTGCTGGGGGCCAATCACCAACTACAGGAGGCCTCAATAAAGGCATGTTGCCTTGGAGACAAAGCCGACTGGCTTTCCCGAAAAAAATAGTCCCGGAGCAGGACCAGCACCTGGTGAATGAAATGGCCAGGAAAGACCCCGCATCGGCGGCCGTAACACCCGAAGACGGAGATCTTGACCAAATTACTAGCAAGGTCAGAATCACCCAAGATCAGACCCCCTCCTGGAGTGGGAAAGGGCCAGGCAGGGGTAACGCAGTTAACTCTGCCAAACGAACAGGGTGACAAGATAAGCCCCCAGAGGTCTCCGGAGACTGATGAGGCCCCGAATGAGCCCATCCATTCAGAGACGCTCAGCGGGGAAGACTTTGTTGAGGAAATGCCCGACATAATCGAGGAGAATCTGACTATTGAACAATCAGAGCGGGAGGCTCCACTAGAGAAGGTGCTGGGAGTGGGGGCGGGGAAAGGGGTCGAAACATCTGACCCAATCACAGCAGAGGAGGGGGTCGACCAAAAAGACGCATCAGGAGCTTGTCCCAAAGCAGGGGAGGCACTAATCCCTAGGGATAAAACACCAACTCGGAAGGGGGCGACCACAGTACCCTTTATTACTGAGAAAGAGATGCCCCAGAAAAAATTGGCCACCCAGTGCATACTATCCAGCTGGGGGGAACCCCCACGACCAAATGAGGGGCAGAGAATGTTCGACGCAAACATTTTGATTGTCTCGGACCTAAGTCCGGGTGATCACAGGGAACAGAGGAATGGCCCTTTGCCGACCCTTCTTACCCAAAGTGGTTGCAACGGCACGACCCAGCATACGCTTAGTAACTCAAACCTTGCTGCTAAATTAATCCTGGACATCTCAAACATTACTCACAAAATAGTAAGGGAGAAAAGGAGGAGTCTATCATTCATCAAGGATAAACTGGCAGCGCTTGATGATGAGGTGGACCTGACAGACCAACTGGATGCAAATATCTCACAAAGAGGGGGAAATCTACAGAAAAATACAGGTCCCAGACAAACGGATTACAGAAGTAAAGCCCCGCAGGGGCCGTTGAAAATGACACAGCCTATGAGATGAGTATTGATGACATTTCTATGGAAAAAACAAGCGATCTATTCTGCAAGGGAAAAAGGGACGACATGGCTCATATTCAGAATGTGATGATGGCATCCTTAAACATCACACTTGCCCCCTTCTTGAAGCTTTATGAGTCCATGAACGAAAACTTGCAGTTACTACACACCTTAGCATTAAAAACTGAGGATGGAATGGGGAGATTGTAAGCTTCACGAAGCAACTGGATATGAGACTGCAAAAAGAATCTGACTTGTCGCATCAGTGGCAAAATCGCCTCTGTGACCTGGCGCGCCAGGAATCCAACGATAAGCAACTCTTGTTGGAAGCCATACTTGAGGATCATAAGTGGATAAGGAAGCAAAATTAGCTGTCCTCTTTGAAAATAGATCCCAAACGAAACTCTGAAAGGGATCAGGACCCAGAGGTGTCGAGGGGGAAAAACCCTGAAGTGATCAATGCAAAGGAAAAAACAGGCGGTCCCCTAATACTAGGGAAGGGCTTAAAGACAACTAGACCCAATAATTCAGACTGCCTGTTGATAATAGACGACGAGGAAAAGAAATCAACGTATGCGATCTTCAAAGAACCTTCGCATCAAGCAGAAAAAAGGAGCGTTTTACCAGAAGATCCTTCCAAAGAAAAGAAAGGAATAAGTCAAAAGAAAGAAAAAAATCAAGCTCAAAAGCGCAAAGCAAATGGATCCAGAGCATTCTTGAGGAACATCAAATTGCCTATTGAGGAGACGGAGGAGCCCTTACCTAAGAAGCCAAGGAAAGAACTCAGCTTGTCAGGACCATCAAAGGGGAAACCAGCGAGCAAACAGAATGAAAAAGATTCTGATACAAGTGTCTGCTTGAGTGACCTCATAGAAACAGCTGAAGAACTCAAAGAGGATGAGCTGTGGGACAACATCAGCTTATCTGAATGGCTAGCAATAGACAACCATTTGGACTCTGCCCCGATGGAAAAAGAAACGAGAAAACCCAAAGACCAAAGGAAAGAGAAACCCAATGAAAAAATAACAAACTATGAAAGGGACAACCAAAGATCTAAAGGTACCAACCGTCTGAAAGAGGAGCATCGAAATGAGAAAAGAAGCCCAGTGAAAAGGTACCAAGAAAACAGATCTCATAGGAGGTGTGACTCTCGAAAAAGCCTCCAAAGGAAGAAAGGGGACAGGTACCATGGAAACAGAGGGAGATCTCCCCACGAATATTGTGACGAAAGATTTAATGATAGCAAAGAAAAGAAGAGAGACATCATAGCTAAAGAGCCTCGATTAACTATAATGGACAGGAAAAGGAGCCCTAATAACACAACAAAAAACCCGGAGTTATTAAAGCAGCTGGAAGTCAGGCGAAATGAAAGACTCCAAACAAGTCCAATCAGCGTTATTCGAAAGAGAGAAAAACTCAGAGACATAGGAATCGAGAAAAGAAAACAAAAGTAAGCCAGCAAGGAGATGAACGTGAGACTGGGGGTAAGCATGGTCAATTTCATACATTGAGACTGGATGTGGAGTGATAGAAAACGGATAGTGCTGAACAGGACGAGGGTGATGGCACTATTTAAAGACCTACCATCAACCTCGAGAATCCATAGTGAAGATGTGGCAATAGTCGAGTTTACTGATGAAAAAAAGCCGGTCGTGGTCCTACTACATCTGAGGACAAGCAAATTGAAAGAAAGTCTGTGGGGGCTAAGGTATAACCTTGAGTCCTGGGGATACAGACTCGATGACCCAGGAAGAAAAAGTGATCAACGAGAGGTAAAGACCGTCAGACCTCCTACAGTGAGGGTGGAAAAAATAATGAAAACCTTTGAAAGGAATGCCGCGAACACAAGGCAGGAAGGAGGGTCAAAACAAAAGTCAAGTGCCAGACAACACTACGAGGCTACGAGGGATCGTTGCTCAGATTTAACAGGCAATATAAATACCTACCGAAAGGCCACAGAGGATCAATTAACAAAACTGAGATATACGATTGATAATTCAACCCAGAGGGAAAAAGGGACTGGAATCGGTACTCTGAGACTGAAAGAAGTGGAAACAATAGGCAACCCCGCCATCATACCAGAAAAAAAGAGACAATAGATTAATTGCAGTGGAAAAGGAATTAAACCTCTATTGGCATCATGGAACACACGTGATTTTGGACATCTCTACTCGGGGGAGAGTAATTTCCTAGTGAAATATGAATTAATTTGTATACAAGAGAGCTGGATCAGAAGAACTCCGGTGTGTGAAGGCTATCAAGTCTACATAAATCCGGCACAGAAGGGACCCTTAGGAAGACCTCGGGCAGGGCTGGTAACCCTAGTGAAGGAGGATTGTCAATTGCAAGTACTAGAACACCAAACCCTGAACCCGTTCATACAGATACTCAAAGTGGTGAAAAACAGAGGTAGAAATGAAAGGAGACTCCTTCTAATAAACACATATTGGAACCCCTCAGAAATAGCCACGAGTAAATATCTAGTGGAGATAATGAGGGCTATCGATGCAGCGATGTTAGTGGATGAGGGCAAATTGACTATTTTATGTGGGGACCTAAATATTAAACTGCTGGATAAAAAGGGACTGTTGAAAAGAAGACAGACTCTGCCGCCTAATGAAAAACTCTGGCTCGCTGAAATGGACACCAGGGACATGTCCATGTTGAACGGTCAAACAGTAGGGGACCTCGCAGGATCAAACACCTGGACAGCGAACTCGAGGGCGGCTTGCCTTGACTACTGTTTCGTTGCCAGAAACACCTTACCCTGGATAAACTCCTTCAAAGTAGTCCATCAGATGGTTAGTGACCATGCTCTGCTTGAAATTGAACTTCTCTGGAAGACGGAAGAGCCTAAGTACAGAAACTTTCCTGAATTGGTGTTAGCGGGCGGACGCACAAGGCTAAAAATCAAAGCGAGCTCTATTCCCCTACTAGTAGAGCAACTGAAACACAACGTCGAAGAAAACCAAGACACTGTGGACTATGGTTGCCTTTTGAAGGAATTTGAGATTAAGATCGGCCCTAACAAAAAACAAGAGGTGATAAGGAAACATGCACACAACAAAATTTTGGTGGTGAAACGAAGGGAACACCGTACAGAATTGAGACGTCTGAGAAAAGCTCCCTCATTAATAAAGAGGAACTCATAAGACTCTGCAAACAGGCCTATAAAAACTGGCTAAAATCAACCAGAATGTGGAGAGCACAATTAGATGCTGAAAAAATGATGGCAGCAATAACCACGTCTAACTCAAGGTCCTTATGGGAGATAATCAATAAAGGGGGAGAAGTCCAGACTGCATTGACATCTAGTAATGTGTCAAAGGAGGATTGTGTGAAGTTCTATACAGATCTCTTTCAGGAGAAAGACCCGATTAAGACCGAGCAAAGATCAGGAAATGTATGGTCAATTGACATTGAACGGGAAGATATCCTAACAAGGATACAAAAGTTGAGTTCATCTCGAGCGGCCGGACGGCATCTCTAACTGCATGCTCAAGGAAAACAAGGAAGAGTGGGCAGATTTCATCTTAATATTATTCCAGCAAATCTTAAGAACAAGATCAATACCCCAATCCTGGAAGGAGGCCCTAATAGTACCAATATATAAGAAAGGAGATCGTGCCCAGACAAAGGCACGCTCTTTCATCTGTTCTGGTCATGTCCCAAGGCTATTCAATTCTGGAAATCAGTGCTGGATCACATCAATAAAATCACAGGACTCACTATCCCATGGGACCCGGGCATCGTTCTATTGGGATCAAGCGGGGAGGGCCAATTCCCCCTCTCCGGGCACAGAGCAGAGCTATGCTCCCACCTGTTGACGGCCGCAAAAATCTCCATAGCTAGACTGTGGAAAAACCCAGAGGGCCCAGCAGTACAAATGTGGTGGACGAAATTCTGGGACATAATTGCAGCGGAAAAAATAACTGCCCTCCGGTTCGGAAATAGAGACAAATTCTCCCAAACATGGGCTCCCTTTTTGGACTTCACCCAGAAATTCCCAGGTTTAGCACGACAACCCCCCTCCCTACGATGGATGGACAAAACCGAATAAACACAAAGGGGACAACGCAGAGCAGAAGTACAGACTGGCCTAGGGTCCCGCCGGCTAATAAACCCAGGAATGATGCATCAATGCCCGGATAATCTGACGCTCACCGCTACCCACGTATGACTCAGTGCCTAAAGAATATACAAGGATCCCTTTTCGCCCACTTGTAACCCATCACTGCCCACCAGGGCTAGACTAACCGCTTGCTTCTCCCCTTGAACTGCCCTCTGACCTGTTATTACTGTTGTTTTGTTATGAAGGACATTGTCCTTGTTGTTTTACTACTTGCACCTCTAAGCTCAACGGCGCTGCTCGCAGCGCTCTTTATGTACTCGCAGCCACTCGATGCAATGTATGTACAAAAACCAATAAATATATATTTTAAAAAACAACCCGAGGAACTACAGGCCTGTCGCCCTACTCGACTGTATAGGGAAATTGTTCTGTTCCATTCTGCTGAGAGATCTGAAAAATTGGGCAATAAAGACAGGGATCCTCGACAAGAGGCAAACGGCATTTATGAGCGGCGTAGGAACATCATTGAACCTATTCATCCTGAATATACTCAAGCTACGAGCATTAGAACAAAAGAGAAATATATACCTGGGCTTCGTCGACCTGGAACAGGCCTTCGGTGGGATCTGCAGAGAACTCCTATGGGCTAAATTAAGAAAGTGGAACTGTCCGCAGGATCTGCTTGAGGCAATTCAGGAACTATATACCAATACTTCATTTCAGATAGTTGTCACAAAACAAGGAGATCTGACAGAAGAAATACCGACATCTAAGGGCATAAAGCAAGGGTGTGCACTGGCACCTTTCCTGTTCATTCTGTACTTAGCAGATATGAAAGAATCCCAGGACCAAATCCGTGCATTTCCTCCAGTATTTCAGGATGAAGCCCTCTCATGGATGGTGTACGCAGATGACGTCGTATTTGTGGATCAAACCCCCATAGGTCTGCAAAGGCGAATTGTGGAATTTAAGTCCTACTTAAATCAAAATCACCTGAAGGTAAACGTAAAAAAATCCATGATCTTAATAATGCAGTCGGCGCGTGGAGCAAGAGCCAGAAAACAGAAAAAGGGATTCATCTGGTCATTGGACAACCACCCACTGGAAATAGTGGACTCAACAGTTTACCTGGGGGTACTAATCAATAAGAACATCAATGAGCAAGGGCAATCAGATTCCATCAAAGCAAAGCTGAAAAAACTAACTAACCAGGCTCGAGCTCTCCACCTACGCTACGGATCCTTCTCAATGCTGCCAGTAATCACATTTTACAAACAAAAGGTAGTGGCAAGCTTAACATACGGAGCAGAATCCCTGCTAAATCTCCATTGGAAAATATGGGATGTGCTAGAGGCATCTTTCCGGAGAAGGGTACTCAGGCTCCCGAATTGCCTCCCTGTCTCGACAATAAGACAGGAACTAAGACTACAATCGATGGAGTCAACGGTCCTGTGGAAGACCCTTTCCTTATACCGGAAGTGTATCCTCGATAAGCCGTCCATTCCATTCGAATTGCTAGCCAAAAAAGAGATAAAAAAGAAAGACTTCCATTTTGAGGCCTGGAAACAGAACTGTCGCAAAATATTGGAATATTACCACATCAAAATTGCAACGCTAAAAGAAAACCCTGAGAAAGCGAAGAAACACATGCGGGAAAACGACTGGATCTCCACGGATAATCGAAAAATGCAGAATACAAACTGCCACAACTTTACGTGGGAACGAAGAGCACAGAACGAACCTCTGCCGTACCTACGCCGATTTCCCTCTTCAAAATATAGGGATCTATTGATGAGATGCAGATTAAACATCCTGCCAACAAGAGAGGTCCAATGGATAAGGAAACAAATCCTAGTGGAAGACGCAAGATGCCGTTTCTGTAATGACCCGGAGATGTTGGAAACAGCGGAACATTGGCTGTTTTTTTGTCCACAATTAAGCGCCCAAAGGAGCCTATATTTAGGCGAATGGGTGGTTAACATAAATGCAACAACGGCTGAGGAATACTGGGAACGAATCATGATGGTGCAAAAAATCGGCCCCACCCTAGAAGCCCTAAGATTCATAGAATCGATCCTAAAGGGACTAAAGGATGGAAACGTGGAATCTTAAGAGGACGGACACACTTTAAAACATTAAGCATAATGAGGGGGGGGCTGGGGAAAAGGACTTGGATCTTCTTTCTTTTGTTAAAGGTTGAAAAGAAATTTAACCAATAAAACAAACAAAAAAAAAATGTGTATCTCTAGATGTTTTGGACTACAACTCCCGTCAGCACTTGCCAGTATAGTCAATGGTGAGGGGTCATGGGAGAAAAAGTCCAAAACATGTGGGGAGCCACAAGTTTCAGACCCATGAAAAAAGGAACAGCCCTGTAACTTGGGTTCGAACGTCACTGCCAGTGCTCTTTTATTTTTAAAGTGAAAAGTTATGGTGTACAAATGTTCTAGAATGAAAACAAAAAATAATATTAGCAGTTGAACAAAATATTATGTTACATCTTAACCAAAGAACAAAGACAGCAATTGGTTGGGTAAATACAGAAATAAAATCATGAGATTGGAGGAGTTACTATATATGCACCAGTAGAATGTACATTCCCATATACAGAAAATATCATTAATAATAATTTGCAGAGAGACAGAGTTGCACAAAATCAAAGGATAAGCCCATCAGTCATGTGGGGGGTGGGGGCGGACTTTGAAAGGCTGCTGTATATGTAGTGTTTATATTCAGAAAGAAAGCACTCACTATAATGGAGCCGTTCATTTTTACCTCATTAAATGCCTCAATATTTCATTCCTAAAATGCAAATGTATTTGTTTTCTTTATTTGAAGTGACATTGGGGCTCATTACCACTTTGCTGGTGTGCAATTAACCTGCCAGTATTACCGTATTCCAGCATGTTTCTGCACCGGCAAACAACAAGCTTGCCGGTGGGGTGGCGGAATGACCTCCTGCTAACAGCTGGAGGTCACTCCGCCACCTTACCAGCCGAAAATAGCTGATATCCCCCATGAAGTCCTATGGAGGTAATTCTGCCAGACTGATTGCCAGTAACAGTATTACAATTTGCCAGTATCCTGGCGGAATTACCACCAGGATACCGGCAAAGTTGTAATGAGGCCAATAATGTTATGCACGTTTTAGGGGTTTCTTGGCCAATAAGCTCTTGAAAAAACTATTCCATTTAATACAATTGATTAATTAGTGATGAGGATCATACTCACAGCTTCGGGGGCCTCTCACTGACTCGGCAAGTGTTCTACTCTCTGGTCCACCAACGCTCTGACTGTGACGTGTTTTAGAATGGGTGGCACTTTTGCTTTGTGGGTAGGACATGCTTTTGCAGATTCATCTACCCCTGTTGAATGACAAGCAGATACCTTGTGGCGACAGAAGAGACAATTGGCCTCATCAGGATTGTGGCGGCCGCGGAATGAACGGTGCCGGTAAGGGACCGGCACCATTCATTCCCAGGCCGCCACATTATGAGGTCTGCAGCGGGTCCCGCTCTGGACGCCTGGCCAGACCAGACGTGCAGAGCGGGACCCGCTAGCAGTCCAGGATGCTAACAACGGGCCTGTCATTAACGGGCCCATTGTTAGCATCATCCCCCATTCCCATTGAGCCCTATGGGGACTCAAATGGGAATGGGGATGTAATGGGTCCAGGTCACGAGAATGGGACGTGCTGGGCCTACTAAAGCCGGCATGGCGCGGTATTTCCCTATTTTTGGAACGTGGACCCGGTACCCGGTTTGGGGGTAGCCATGCTGCTAAAAACAGCATGGCTACCTCCAAACTCCTAATGAGGCCAATGCCTCAAAGGACTGTATCAGCCATGTAATAGGAATATTTTGAGTTCGAGATAGTGCAGACATTCAGCATCATTACGAGTTTGGTGGGATCTCAGCAGTAATACCACCAAACGGTAGTACTGTTAGCACCACTCGGTCTGGTGGTGTTATAACTACCGGTATTACCACCAGCAGTATTACCAGTGTATTACAAGTGGTGGTAGGCAGTGTTAGTCCCCATTAATTGGAGTCCATTGGACTTCATGGGGATTTCAGCAGCATTACCATCGGCGGTATTACCACCAGTGGCAATTCCGCTAATGTAGTTGATTTTTGGGCAATAAGGTGGAAGAATTACCTCCAGCATTCTGCTGGAGGTGTTTCCTCTGCTTTAATCCCAAGCCCGTAGTTTGGTGGTGTGGTAATGTGGCAGTATTGCAGTGGTAACTCTGTTACCACTGCATAACCAACGTTTTTTTTATCACACCGCTTAACTCGTAATGATGCCCTAGTGTTGAGTTGGGAAAATAGAAAAGATTGATATTTCCAATAGCTACTTTTGAGTACAGTACAGAAAAAGATTGGTATCACAGGTCCCCCATTTTAAATAAAAATATTTTATTTATTTATTTGGATTTGTATAGCACATTACAGCGCGGGGGCATCGAGGCGCTGTCACAGGAAAATGAATGTGAGGTTGATTGAGGGTTACAAAAAGCCGCCCAAAGTTTCTTAGTTACAAGATAATAACAGAATTTGCAAACAGTTATCTAGTGGTAAAAACAGGAGAAAGCTGGACCCAGTGTTGCAACAGGCTTGGGCGTCCAGCTAAACCATAGGGTGCCAGGTGCAAGTTCATTCAGAGTCAGACAAATAGCAAAGAAGCGCCCAGAAAGTGCCTGTTGGAGCCTAGAGGAGTCTGGAGGAGTTTGGCCCCGTTTTGGTCTCAGCTACGTGCTGAGTGATATTCTGTGACAACTTGCCTTGTGGACTGGCCCCGCCCCCTTTTTGAGCAGGCAACTTCCACAAAAGGCACAGGCAGGCACCGCAAGTGCCCAGAAAGTGATTGTTGGAGCCTGTTAGAGCGTGGTAGGCTCACGGCTCGGCTGGAGTATATCTTTGGAATATATTATTTCTGTATTTAAGGTAACGCGACCTATGCCTACTCTATAGTGGGCTAATTGTGAGTTCTTCTTTCACGTAAAATACTGTTTTAATATATTGTTACGATCTCGGCCAGCTGCGGACTCAGGTCCCCATAGATCTCTTGTGGCTGCTCCCTCTTAGTAGATTGTTGAAATATTTAATGCATTAACCCCTGCATGTACATGTGCCGTTTTGGGCGTGGCGCATTGTCCATGCGAGGTGTGACTACACCGTCTATCACAATGCAATAATTTATCCTTTCTCCTGGCGACTCACTCTGGCCCTGCGGTACTCATGCAGTTGGGTGATATCTCTGTTTAATTGGAAGACGTTACTGTACAGGCTAGTAGCAGCGCATTGAGTTTACAAATTTGTGGCATAAGCTGTTTTAGGTACTCTAGACCTCCGGTGGGTCTCTGTGCTATGGTTGAAAGCGGTATTTTTTCCAAGTTTAGCTTCGCATGAACATTAGTCGTCCGGGGCGTGGCTTGTTACCCATGCGAAGCTTTGTCACACTGCAGTATAAACAGCTATAATATACTGTTTCTTTTTGTGGTTCAGTCTTTACCCTGCTGTGTTTAAGCAGGGGGTGACTTTTCTATATTTGAAAGGTCTGATTCCAGCGGCATTTAGTACTGAACTATATTCGGTATAGTGGCAACGGGATACTGGTCCTTTGGCTCGAATTTATCCACATTGATAGGTGGGGATATTTTTCATTAAATCCTCCCTTTATTATTGGTGCTGCGTTATTATTTTAGTTTGACCCCCATAGTATGGCGGGGCCTCTTCGAAGTGGCAACCTTCGAAATTCCTCCTACATCAACAAAATATTAAAGCAGTCCAATAAATTAAAAATCGTTGCGGACAGCAAGACTGCTAATAATCATTCAACTATGGAAACGCTTCTCCTATAAGTTGTAGTAGTAGTTGTACAGATAATCTGACACAGGACCGAGCTCGTTCCGACACTCTCGAGCTTGGCCTACCTCAGTTAGAGCCTACGAATGGAGTGCTGGCGGTCTCCGTCAAGCCCGTCAGGGATGCAGATATGCTTAATCATAAAAGTTTTTTGAGTATTCAAGAAACAATGATCCACTCTACCGTTGTAATGGAGGATGAGGAAAAAGTGTTGCTTAAAACTATTTCAGATACTTCACTGATTGCAGAACTAGAAAAGAGGGTCTGCCTGTAATGGGGACCTTCTACACCCATTAGTACGAGGGGGGGCATGGATACTGTACACTTACACAAAGCTCAGGGTCCTGATAACATTCTTGACATATCTACTATGCGACAGAAATATAGGATTTTGCAGGAACTACAGAGTGACATACCAGAGGGCAATCTAGGGGTGGAAGAGAAAGTTAAATTGCAGCTGCCTTCAGAGCCCTATAAATGTTCTAGTCTCACTGCCGCCAACCTACTGCCTCTATACGATCACGAAGCATCTCATATTGATCCTGCCATTGAAACATTGACCCCTGCTGATCTACTATCCGCTCATACATCATTTCCAGTGTTAATACATATTCTGAATCTTTTAGACAAGGGACATGAAAGGACCCGTGTTGAGATTCAGGAGCTCAGGCTCTTCCGAATAGATTGTGCGGACAAACTGAGTAGGTTGGAAGGATTTATCTTTGCTCAGGAGTCCAGGCTTGCGACGACGGCAGCCATAGATGCAAGGACAATGCTCTTCCCTACTAAGACCGAAAGCACCCAAACTATGCATGGAAGCTTTGAAGAAAAGGGAATTAAAAAAAATACACCATCTATTGTGAGGAACTTGGGTGCAAGGTCCTTTGCGGAAGTAGTACGGCAAGGAATACCTGATTCGAAAGCACAAGAAAAATATAAAGTGAAGGCTGTGGAGGAAGCTGTCCAAAGTAACTCGCTTAAGATTGAACGCTTGGAACATGTAATCAAACGTCTTCATGAGTCGGAAGAAAAAGACAGCAAGATTCCCTACACTCTAAACCAGTCGAGTAATAATGTAGACATACAGCATAGTTCTGACAGCCCATCAATTCTTCTGGAGGTAATGGAACATGAGTTAAAGAAGAATTTGGATGGAGCTAGGAATGCTGTGGCTCCTTTTGACAAGGTGTCAGATGATGTTCCTAGACATCATACATCTCGGCGGAAAGAAGAATGAGGGCAAGGGCCCTCAAGATTAGAGAAACTAAACAGATGGAGCCTTTCCAACCCAGTAAAAAAACAAAAAACTTACCATCGATAAAAATAAAAAACTGTAACTCAAATATTAAAGATATCTGTGCAATACCCTGGAAGAAGGGACGCTAGACTTAACTCAGTTAGATGAGGAAAGCAAAGCGGCTCTGGAGCTCAGGGAATGTGCACAGAATATCAAAAAGCCGGTGGACTCCATTGTAAATACCAACAAAAAATCTTTAAATAAACAACCTGTAGCCCAAGGGACAAAAAAGATAAAGGAGGTTGAGAGGGACGGGAATCCCCTTCTGGATTTGGAAGGCAAAGTGGAAAACAATTCCAAATCCAAATTGGGAAGGGGTTTGATTAAAACAGCCAGGAACTCTTGGCGTAAGATGATTGATAAAGATAAAATGGCTTTTAATAACACTGTCCATACCAACGACACAGTGGAAATAATTGATCTTACTGTTAGTGATGATGAGGATGATAAATATGAAGAACCAAGTGGCTCCTTGAGGGAGGCTATGAAACATGAAGAACATAAAGGAAATAAACAAAAAATAAACCGGAAAATGGAACAGAAAGTTAAGAAAATTGTCAAAGAAGATAGTGTGATCAGTATGTCTAATCAAGATGTGGTCTCTAAGGGGATGGGGGTCATTCAAAATTATTCACCAAAAATGTCAAATTTGCTAGCTGGAAAGCCTCCCACTCTCAGCCCCAATAATGCACAAAATCGGGATGGCTTGACCAATAAACAAGAGATCATCAACTCCACTTCAACATCTAAAAATGAAAATAAGATAACTATTGTTGAACAAAATAGTTAAGAGTAAACAGATTATGGAGAATGTACCAACTAACTTCAGTGGATGGGATGCTGCGATCCCCCCTTCGGAGGATATCAACATTCTGGTGCAACAAACCTTATTGAGACTGTTACAGTGCCCTACTAATCTGGGATCCTGAACTACTTTTCAAACTGAAACTGCTGCCTCGAGTGGGGGTGGAGGGGTTCAGCGTCAAATCACAGCTACTATGCACTGTATGGAAACCCCACACTTACTGGTAGATCCCTCCAAGGATATGCTATTTCCCTCAAGAAGTCATCCAGGTAATAATCCCAATGACAATCAGGAACCCCATAGCATTATTGAGAAGAATACAAGTAATTCAACTCGAGACCAGAGACGAATGGGAGTGGAAACTGCTAATACAGGAGAGCAGCAACACATAGAAAGTTCTTACCAACAAAATTAATGGGAGGGTATGTATTGCGTCAATAGATACTGGGATACTGGCAGCATGGAGCACACTCAGGGGGAACGGAGAAACGAGACAAGCTACGGTCATCCTTGTGAGGAGGTGCAATGGAGACAGCCACACCTTATTGATGTCCCCAGTGTGACACTGAGTTTCCTGTTACCCAAGGGGGGGTGCCTATTCCCTTACACGCGGTAGGATTTTATCTCTAATGAATGAAATTCCCCATCTATCACTTATTTCATCAGGAGACATTAAGTTGATTGACTTCATCCATCCTGTCAGATTCGACTATGTGATGATCGTACTGCACTCTCAAGCTATTTATGAGCTCATACTGTCTGAATCTGAGTCATTTAACAGATTTAGGGATGATGTTCAGGATTAGTATAAAGGAAGCTCCAAACCAAGGGATGAGGAATATAAACATATCTTGGTTACTGAGATAAACCCAATAAAGGAATTAAGGGGGGAGACCACCAATCAGGTGGACTCTACGAGTGTTACTGACTTGCGATGGCTAGCACTGACTTTGAGAGAGTCTATTTCTAAAATACAAGATTTTAAGGAGAAATCCTAACTTTGCAAGAGAGTAGTTTGATCTCCTGGAACTCTAGAGGATCATGTTTTTTTAAAAATTCCATTGAAATCTGTTATCTACTTTCTTCCTGCTCCTTTGTTTGTCTCCAGGAGACCTGGGCCACTTCACCACTTTCTTTGTATGGACACATGATAATTCAAGAGTTGGCCACAAACAAATTGAAGGGGAGACCATCGGGTGGGGTTCTGATTGCTTTCAATAATGAATTAGAGGGGAAATTGCTGAAAGATTTTAAAATTGCAAAAGGGATAATTGCTGTTCTCTTGGAATTCCAAAAAAGTAAACCCTGACTAAACTTGCTGATCATTAACATATATTGGTCCCCTCACTCTAATCTGAAATATACCATAGGACTTATAAATCGGGTAATTTCTGAATGGCAAGAGTTGTGTACTGAACTAAATATTATTATCGCTGGGAATCTTAACTCAGATTTGGGTCCTAAAATAAATAAATGCTACTTGAATGCTTCTTCAACTCAACAATCAGATTTTTAGTCATAGAGAGGACGAGGCAAAATGTATTAATTGGGAGGAATGGTTTCAAATGTTTGAGGATTGGGGTTTGTGTTGTGTGAATAATCTACTTGATTCCTCCTGTGGCTCTTTTACATAGTCTAATGGTATATTCTATTCAGTGATTCATTATGTCTTTGTTTCTCGTAAATTGCACAATTTGGTGAAAAACTTTTCTTTAAACTCAACGCACAAAAGTGATCACAAAAATGTTAGTGGTGACTTTTGCCGTAGATTTGATTAGATGCAACAAGGCTTTTTTCCATAAGGCTCACTGTTAATAATTCAAGCAATTGCATAACCTGGCATAAAGGGAATATGGAGAGAATAAATAAAGTTTTTTTACAGGACTTTGAGGCCACTGAATTTAATTAGCGGTTCCAAGAAATGTTACGAAAGAATCATGTCCCATAAGCATTCATTTTATGGGGACATGAGAGAACTTAAAAAGGAAAGGAATAGGGAATTAAGAGCATGTCAAGAAAATATTTTAGGGAACAAATATTCCATTGCGTTTGTTAAAACCATCAAGAATAAATGGAAAAATAGAATTAAAAATGTTTGCCCCCTCTTATATCAACATGATGAGGACATTTTATTATTTTCTTTAGCTGACTTTACCACACGAAAGTTTTGGGCTATGATTAATAATGAAAGGGACCATCAGTTTATGACCCAATCTGTAACGTTAGATCTGAGACTTGGGAAGTTCACTTCGCACGGATGTATGCCCCCCCGGTTTCAAAGTGGATTATGCCACCGGACATCTGTGACTGTCATTGGAATATACTGTTTGGGCAGGCCGATATATATGAAATATAATCATGCGTAACTCTTCTTCTCGGGCCCCCGGGCCGAATGGGATTGCCAATGTGGTACTGAAGTCCAATCCTGAATTGTAGTCTAAAATCTTGTTTATGCTATTTAGAGATATACTGTTAGCCAAGAGCATTCCAGACAGATGGCATCTTTCGTATATTCTCCCGATATATAAGAGAGGCGATAGGGCCTTTCCTTCCAACTACAGGCCCATCGCTCTTTTGGATACTGAATCTAAGATTTTTGCTGGTATTATTTTGGAACAGATTCAGGAATGGATTGAAGCAAATGGTATCTTATCCATATTCCCATTTGATTTTAGGCGTAATATAGGCACTGATGTGGGGGGCCTTTTGGCTACCATCATGCAAGACATAGCTTGGAAACCTGGTAACCTGCCTATTTATGTCGCTTCCATTGATCTCTCCAATGCATTCGATAGGGTAGACAGAACCATTGTGTGGACAAAATTACTTTCTTTTGGAATGCCAGCGCCTTTACTCTCTATTCTGTTTCACTTTCACGAAGGAACCAGAATAAATATTCACCTTAATTCGGAAGGTACTCTGCCAAGTGACATTAGAGTTTGTAATGTGCTTAGGCAGGGCTGTATTTTTGCTCCAACGATATTTAATTTATATATTTCGGATGCTTGAAACTTTTTGGAACCCATTGCCTTCGCCTCTCCTAAAATAGAAAGAAGAAATGTTTGCTGGACTGCCTACGCAGATGATGTGACTTTATATGACCAAACACCTATTGGTCTTCAGCGTTTTCTGGCTCCATTCCGTGATTATTCTGTGGTTAATTCTCTTCTTATGAATAATTAAAAAACTGTTGTTATTCGATTATCCTATAGGAAAAGCCCTATCAGTTTCACCTGGTTTTGAATCATGAAAAGTTACCAGTGAAACCGGCGATTCGTTATCTGGGATATCCGGTCTTTGGCAAAAAAGATTTCCCCTCTTTTGGCTCAACTGAGAAAAATCAACTACAAGTTTGAGAAATTCTCAGTTTTTCCTTGCGTACGTTATTACAGGTGTAAGACTATTGCACAATTATGTTATGTACTGGAGTTTGCACCCTTATGGTGTAGAAAATAATTAATCAGCTATGAATCTAAAATTCTGAAAGCAATCTTTAAATGTCTGCCTAAATGTGTTCCAGCGGCTGTTGTACGTCATGAGTTAGGACTTCAGTCAATTAAAAGTATTGTGGAATGGCGTAGGATTTCCCTTTATAGGAAATTTATGGTGTGCAAAGGGAACAATTTAATTTCAATCATGGGCCATGGATTACGTAATGGTATTGTGGTTTCTGTATATTTACGAGACATGGAAGCGGAGGTGCATGAAACCCTAGACAGGGCGGGAATTCCACATGATCTTCTCACAGCCAATCCTGTGTAAGTTAAGAATTTGCTACAATATTTTGACTGGAATTTAACCGTGGAAGAAGTTTCTAATTACAAATAGTATAGACATTTGGTTTCCGAGGTGAGAAAAGAATTTGGAGTAATTGAATCTTACCTCGTGCGATTTCCTGACAGGAGGTGGAGACAGGATATTATGCGCTTCTGCTTTAATGTGATGAATACAGGTGAAATTATTGATATCAGAGAAGGTAATACTGAAAATCAATTGTTATGCAGATTTTGTAAACAGCCTGAGATTTGGGAAACATTGAAGCATCTTCTAGTCGATTTAAGAATGGAGCATATCAATTGCTTTAATAAATGTGTGGCGAATACTGCAAACATAGATTTAGAGTGTTTGTGGTTAGATATGCTCCATGGCAAAAAATTGAAAATGCAGATTGCTGTGGTGCACCTTTTGAGGGCTTTTTGTAAAATAGGAACTAATATTGATGCTTTGTAAACAGGTAACAGAAAATCTGTATCTTGTTCAGGGTTTTTCTGTTCAGGGTTTTAATTTGGGAAATGTATGTTAATTCGAGGTTGGGGGACAGTTTGAGTTGAATTGAGTCGCATTAGAGTTGTTTGTGAAATATATTTTAAGTGATTTCTCTTGAGTTAGTTATTATAGCTTTTCTTGTGAAAATTCATAATCAAGATGTACTATGATTGTCAATTATTGAGATGTAATTTTAGCGATGTTTCTATTATTTCTTTTGTAAAGGTTACTGTGTAACCATATACAAATAAAAAAAATAGCAAGGTTTTGATTGCTTTTCGAAAGGAAAAGTGCAAATCAATGAGCCTGACGTGTGGTGGTAGAGCATTCCAGTGGTATGCCGCAAGGGAGGGGAAGCTCGTCACGCCTGCACGCACTCCTCGAGTTTTAGGCAGGGGGATCGTATTGGCGTAGGCAGTCCTGGTGGGCCTGGTTGAGGTGGACTTTGCTATTCTTTGGACTAGGTAGGGGGGTGCCAAAATATACGCACACATATAACATAAAAGAATATTTTATTTTACTTAGTGAGAAGCCTCCAATCCAAGCATAGTCTGATTTATAGTCCTTTAATTTTTCGAAAACTACAAGCCAAAAGGACATTGAGACAAGAAACAAGGATTTGAGCAATGATTGTAGCCCCTCCTACCAAAACGTATATGAATCTCATTTTATATATATTTAACAATCTTCTCTAGTGTGCAAAGCAGTATTTTCCCTATAAATGTGCTTATTTTAAATTGGTTGAAGAGATTTGCACAACATGATAAGTTTATACTAAGTGAGATCATCAAACTGAATTTGGTGACCATTAGCTCATAGAAATATAAACGCTGATCACAGTAAATAATATAAATGTGGAATATCCTATGGAAAGATGACTTAGATCTCTCTTATAGATTTACATAGTAGATACATCAAAGAAATCAATATGCAGCATCTGTTAGGTATTATTTGATTGAATGTAATGCTTTCCATTAAACAATGTGAATTCACAATGGCTTTACACTGACATTTGTAATTAATGTTAAACATAACAAAACCAAATATTTTACTAAAAAAAACTGAAATAAGCTAATGCGAAGGCACTGCTATATTTTTTTTGCCACATAAAAAGGGAATATCATAAATTATTAAGTCTGTATTTTAGCATTCTACAACAAATGATCAACAGAATCTAAATTGCAAGCCATATGAGAGGTTACATATATTCATTAACTAAACCACTTATTTAAGTGGTATTACAAAAGCAAGGTAAATAGTACATTTGTGTTTCCTGGGGCAGAAGGTATTATGCAGTTGTATGTACCATAGGCCTAAGCTGTGATCTTTGGTTCACCTAAACTGTGTGCTTATGTTCAGCTCTCTTGAAATGTGGACCCATTATTCATCAATGTGACTATAGGCCTGTGGGTAAAATACAACAAATGAGTCAAAATGCAGTCAAAACATGGGATTTATGTAGTCGTATTTTAATAAATGTATTTGAAAAACCACCCTGATAAGAGACTGATGAATGCATGCTCACTCAGTGATGGCAATTTCAAATAAGCATATGTCTACAAAAACCCTGACCTACGACTAGAAGAGAAGTCTCATGCAGAGTCTCTTCTCCATTAAAAGCAGTATAATAAAAGTTTTTTTTTTTTTATTGGCAGCAGTTATTTCTGTTGATATCAGTACCCTATCAATGCATGTAATTCAAAGCTAAATTGTACAGTAGGAATGTGCACTAAATGATGCATTTACAGAGGAAAGGTTGTAAATGCTTCTTTGGCTGTAACTTTAGAATGGTTTCTCTGATTTTAAATATAGAAACATCCCTGAATATGGCGGAAAAGGGGGGATATTAGTAAAGTGTATACATTATTGATACATTCACATGGTTTATTATAATGCTGGTTTGACTCGTGACAAAGCTGAGAAATGTGTCCCCTCTCCCGCGGTTGGGGGGTGTACCCCCATTGATGCTGGGGAGGTGAGCATAGTCCACAACACCGTCCCTCATGGTTTGGGCAAGCAGGAGTGTCTACCCCTTTGGGGACCAGGACTCCTGGGGTAGAGTAAAAAACCCTGTGAAATCCATTCTCTCCTCTTATATGGAGGCCACAGAAGTTGCAAAAATGATAAAGCCTTTCTGTTTGTCTGACACCATGGCTATACCTCCATAGACTCAATACCCTATAATCAGAACCTCTCGTTACAGAGATTGATATAAAAACACTATAGGTGGAGGATCAGATTCCCTGACGCAAAGTTGAACAGCAGGGCAGTAGCCCCGCAAAGCGGCTGCTGCTGCTCGACCGCGGAATGAAGGGACCCTAGGGACAAGACTATGCAGAGGATGTGGTGTGTTTGTAGCCCATGAAACTTCACTGAATCCAAGAACACCGGAGGGAAAGCTCCTCAGCCCCCATGCTGAGAAGGAGAATGAGACAGGATAACTGAAAGGGCCCTGAGAAAGCCATCACAACAAGAGGGAACCCGAATGGCAGGCAGAGACAAACACTACCAAGACCCGCATCACTGACCCTCCCTGGCAGGAACGCCACAAGAAACCAGGTAGAAGGAAGGGGGCAGTTGATTGCTGCGAGGGGGGAATACAGACACCAAGTCATTTACCAGCTAAGGAGCCCAGGAACAAGCTAAATCAGGACCAAAGAGTGCCACTTGTTGCAGAACAAGCTAAGAGTAGAGAAAGCCAAAATAATGAGATTGTCACGTCCCAACAGGAGAAAGTGATGCAAGCCCTGGTAGACAGCGACTAGGGAAATTCAGGGACAATAGAACCAGTGCATAGCCTACAGCAGGGCCGAGGTGTCCTGAGGAACTCAAGAATTGATCATTGTGATGCTGGAAATGCCTTATGGAGGGACAAGGCCTCCTGTCCTTGTCATACCACTTCTCTGTGTGTGTTTTCTCTGTGTGTTCTGCCACTGAGGGCCCACCTTGACCTCTGGGAGTGCAGCTCTTCATTCTTATCTTTTGGTGAACATCACCTATGGGATACCCTTATGGCACCCATGGGTGGGGGTACACCCTTGTGCCCCTTATGTGTGTTTTTGGGCAACTGTGTGTTGCTCACAGAGAAGGGTATGGGTTGGTGGCAGCTACCTGCTGACTTGACAATGGCTCTGAGTATCCTCCATTTTGGGATACACAGGCCCTGCCATAGGAATCAGTGGATTCCTGACAGAAGGAAAGATGCCCACTGTGGCTGCTTGGATTCTGTTGCCTTTTACTTTGTTTCCCAAAGTCCTGGGAAGCCCTGACACTGTCCATTCCTCCTGAAAGGCTGTTGGTTGGAAACACTATCTATGACTCTGTTGTTCCCTTTCCCCCTGACTGGCAGTTGGATGGAGCTGCCTCTTGTCAGAATGACTGGAGCCTTCGCAGGTGTTGTGTGTTGTGGGTACACCCTAGGGGTGGGAACTGCGTGAATGGTGTCTGAAGTAAAGTCACATTCTCTGCGGTGGGTGTCTGGTTTCTGTGCGTGACACAATGAATGAGACAGCCCTGCCTGAAACTGACATGAATGCAGTGTAATGTGCTGAAAGGATGGGTACTTGCCCCAATCCACATCTTTTTTTATGGGTGTCTGGGTGGAGTTAATGGCCTGAATGCCTGTGAGTCTGATTGGCTGCCTGCCTGTGTGAACGCCCTACTGTGGGATTGGCTGACTGAGCCTGGCTCAGGCAGAGTGAATGAGGGACAGATGTGTATATCTGGGGACCTCTCACTTAGCAATTTGTTCAGTAGCTGAAGTCGGAGCTTAGCAAGAAGAAGCTGATCATTGGAGTCCAGCTGGAAGAGAAGTCTGCTGCTGCATTTCTTCAACAATCCGAAAGCTGTTGTGTCTCCCACGGACTGATCCAGAGAGGACCGGCAAAGGAGACCTCTCCCTGAGCTATGAGGGACCATAGTGCAAAAATGCTATTCTTCATCGAAGTATCCTGAAACCAGTCCTGTGTGCCTGCCGTCTGGAGAAGGGGTCTTCAAAGTCCAGAAGAGGAGTGCCAGACATCCCCAGCCAGAGAAGTCCATTGGTGTTGCCCATGGTCCGGAGGTGCATTTTGGGACCACTGGAAGCCGTTGCTGTCTACTGCACAGAAGAGGGGGGTACCCTGGCATAGTGCTGCTGGACACCCGGAGCTGCGAACGTTCCAATCTGCCTAAGAACATTTGAAAGGACATCCTTGCAGTCACCACTGACCACTTCTTCCTACCAGGGTGAGCCTTGAGATGTTGGGTACCGTGGAAGGTCTGCTGGTGGGTTTCCCAACACCAGAAGCTATCGAAGTTGTCCCGAAGGTCCAGACTTGGTGAGGGTCCGAGGTCCTCTAGAGTGGTCAAGTCCAGGTTGCCAGAAGCCATCCAGAGGTCCGTGCTGCAGGTGCAGCACCAAAAGAACCGAAGGTCGGAAAAAACGCAATATTCCGAAACCCGACACTAAAAGTGACCTATGCACCTGTCGCCGCCAGAAGTCATCGAAGGGCAGTAGGGGTCTTATCTTCATCCACCATGCATTTAAGGCGAACACAGCAAGTTTCTTCATTTCTTCATCACATGACTTCTACAGTCGCAGAAATCATTGACCAAAGGAGAGAACTACAATGAGCCAAACTGCTGCCATCCCAAAAGACTTTGGTTCCTTTTTATTCTTGGACTCAGCATCACAGGCGGCATCCCAGGGGGTCCATCCTCAGAGGGAATCATCGAGTAAAGCCGAGAAACTCTGCCACTTCGCCTGCCAAGGCAGCAAAGGTACTGTGATGGGAAAGAGCATCTTCTAGCCTCAGGAGTCGTCCAGCGGCCCCAGATTCATCTTGGATCCTGTTCTCCTGTAGCCTCTCAGGTACTTTGGGGCTGGTGGTAGAACCTTTTAAAGAAAACAAGATTGTTGAACAATATTGGACTGTGCTGTAAAAGACAACATAAGTTACTCGCCTAATACTCGCCTAATTTTTGTATTGCAGGTAGCCAAGGTCATTACTCAGAATTTTGTATCTAAGCTAAAGAAAGCATTCTGACACTTTTCACAACTGACCTGCCTTTCTTCCTTATTCTATGCTGTTGCAGCTAACTTAAGACTCCACCTGCCTATTTAAAACTGTCTGAAGTTATTGCTTCTATTACTGGATTTAAGTGGTGTGGTACCACATAGAGTGTATATATATATATATATATATATATATATATATATATATATATACCATTCTTTGAATCAGAATTCCAAGTAAAAAGTGTTATTATTTATATGTGTATATATTCCCGAACTCTTATTTTATACTATCATGAAGCACTCTGTCCACATTGCCTGTATATAATATTTAGTTTCATTTAACCTTCCTAGTGGAGGTACAGACTATACATGTGGCAATTGTAATTTTTCCTAATGAAAACAAGCAAATTAGGCACCCAGACATAAGTCTTAAAAACAGTGTATCGGAAATGTTTTCGAAGTCACTATGTACGAACCCCCTTTCACTAAATGGTTTTAGAACTTTTACTGTTCATGTTTGATGAGCTGATTTATATGAGTATGTCTAGTGTGTACAATCTATGTGAGATACAAAGAACAATTATTATTTTTTTTTAATGAAAATAATTAAAGAATGACTTCCTGATATAAAAGATACTCTGGTGTTCAAAGTGTTTATTGATTAGCCATCAAGACAGATGAGGATAATCACAACTGGTGTCAAGAGATGCAGCCAAAAAAACGATTTTCATGAAAGGGCCCAAATGCAGTGAATCAGGGTGCATGATGTCAATATACACAAGCAAAAACACGGTTTTCATGAAAGGGCACACATGCAGTGAATCAGGGTGCGGGGTGTTAACACACACAACTAAAAACCGGTTTTGAGCACAGTACACATCAGAGAGAGAAGAGAAAGAAGTAGAGGATAAGCAGAGTGAGGTGTGCAAGATATAGATCAGGCTGCTAGGGCAAGGGGTAAAAGAATAGTTTACCCATCTCTTAATGGAGGTGATTCCAAAACCCAGCATTGTTTCTCCAGGGAATGCCTTGGAACTTGAGTTATTAAGGATGAAATTGGCCTTTGAATACACAATGTTAGAGACTGAAGCTGAGTTGAAGAAAGAGGAGTTGGCACAGCAAGTAATACTCAAAGACAGGGATCTTGAACTCAAAGACAGAGACACTGAATGTTAGAGAATCCAGCTAGAGAAAGCTAGAGTAGAGACTTCAGCCAAACCTGTTGAGAGTGTCAGGTCCCCAGCAACTAAGTTTATAAAAGATTTGGTTGGTGTGTATGTGGAGCGTTCTGATATCCTCCAATGGACAGAAGCATTTGAAATGGCTTGTGGTATCCATGAGATTGATCCAAGAGATTGGGCTAAGTGTTTGTTAAGTAGAGTACCTCAGACTGGTAATGACTGTATTCTGAAACTTAGTATGGAAGAAAGAAGTCAATATAAGTGCATGAAAGCTGCTTTGATTGCCAAGTTTGGCAAGACACCAGTACCAGGCCCAGTACCTTAAAATGTTCCGGGATTATAAGAAGAGAGAGAATATGTCTTGGGTTGATTGGGTGAGTGCTGCACATATGAACATGATGAGATGGGTTGATGGTTACTAAGCCAAGTCTTTTGTTGAACTGTCACACCTCTTGTTTTTTTACATTTTTCTTAGGCTTGTTCACCAGAAATGTGGCAGTACATTGCTGATCATAATATTTTGGATCCCTTTAAGTTGGCCAAGTTGTCTGATAAGTGGGTCTCCCACAGGGTGTCCCCTAAGGATCCCAGTGGGAAGGACAAGGACAAGGAAAGGGGGAGCCCTCAGAAGGCTTAGGAGTCCAAGAAGCAGCCACATCCAAATAAACCTAAACATTCTCCCTTTAAGGTCCAACAACCCAGTGGGGATAAGGCTCATGTGGGTGAAGTAAGAGTAGTGGTATTCCTGCTGCAAAGCAGCCTCCCAGTGGATCCAGCTCAGTCCCTCGCATTTCTGGCACCTGTTGGGACTGTGGGGCCTTGTACCACAGAAAGGGTGACCCCAAGTGTAAAGGTAAGGCACTTAGTGTCCAGGCTGCCAGCCTGACATACCCACACTCTATGCCTGAGGTGGAGGCCACTGTCCTCCCCTCCTCTCCAGGAATCACCCTTGGCATTCCCGTAGAGATTTCCTTAGTGTCCCTTGGTGTATGGGACTAGTACTCAGAAGTACTGGCTACTATCTCACAGAACATTAGAAGATGTTTGAGACGTGTCTTCATAAATGGCCAGCCTTCCACTGGTTTGAGAGATGCTGGGCCTAGCATGACATTGGTGGATGGGACCCTGTTCAGGCCAGAGTACTATGTAGGTGCTCCTCTGAGAAACACAAGGTTAATTGGTGGGCCTCGTAAATTATCTCCTGTAGCACTAGTCACCATTCAGATTGATGACAAGACAGCAAAGTGTCCTGCACTGTTTCAGGACAATGTGCCTGCCAACATTTTGTTGAGGAATGACTTGGTCGAGATTGGGTTAATCTCAGATGGGTTACCCCTGACTGCTGCTGAGGTCACTAGGTCACAGGTACAACAGGGTCTGACTGGTAGTCAGTTACCCAAGCTGAAGGGTAAACCCAAGGCTAAGAGGAAGAGTACGAAGGGCACCTCTGTGAAGGGGGCTCCATCTCTTCCTACTGTTTATACAGCACCCACTGTGGCCCCAGCTCCTGAGGGACTAGGCCCAGTGGTGACCCTTGACTTAACTCAAGAGGGCGAAGAGCCAGAGGACCCTCCTTAGGGAGAGGTACTCGCCTCCGAGGGTGTGCCCTCTAGGGTGGATTTTTGTAAGGGTCAAAGAGAGTGGCACTCTCTTGAGGGTCTAGGAAAACTGGCCCAGGACCAGCCAGAAGGTGAGTGCCTAGGACCTTTAGGATTTATTGGTAGGACCTTTAGGATTTATTGGGAGAGTGTGCTCCTTTACAGTGAGCCCACTCAGCCTGAACCTGGTGCAGTGATGAGGTTGGTTGTACCCCAGGTATACAAGCCCTTCCTGATGCAGTTGGCACATGGGGTGCTGTCATCTTGACACCAAGAGGACTAAGTAGAGGCTCTCAGCCCACTTCCATTGGCCCAGGATTGGGGTAGAAGTGGAAGGTCACTGCAAGACCTGTCAAATTTGTCAGTTGTCTGGCAAGACTGGAAGCAGTGGCATTCCCCCACAGCATCCTTTGCCAGTGGTTGGCACAGCATCTTAGAAGATGGACATCAACATTGTTGGTCCCCTTGACCCTCCCACATCAGATGGACACCGGTTCATCCTGGTATTGGTAGATCATGCCACCAGGTACTCTGACGCTATACCCCTTCAGACCATAACAGCCAAGGTGGTTGCCAGGGCTCAGCGGGGCATATTTACCAGAGTTGGATTTCCTAAAAAGGTGATGTCTGACAGAGGAACCAACTTCATGTCTAGTTAAATGCAAGCTATGTGGAAGGAATGTGGTGCAACATATATGATCTCCACCTCCTACCATCCTCAGGCCAATGGTCTTGTAGAGAGATTTAATAAAACTCTCAAGGGCATGTTAGGATCTTTGGAGGAGCCCCTTAGGCAGAAATGGGATCTCACCTACCAGGCCTGCTGTTTGCTTACAGAGAGGTGCCTCAAGAGGGTGTTGGTTTCAGCCCCTTTGAGTTCCTCTTTGGACATCCAGTGAGGGCGCCCCTTGCCTAAGTACGAGAAGGTTTGGAAGCCACACCACCAGGTCCTGACAAGCAAGTGGGGGGCTATGTGTTAGGCCTCAGAAGGAGGTTGGCACAGATGATGGGCCAGGCAACAGCAAATCTCAAGGCAAGCCAAGAATTAAACAAGTACTGGCATGACCTTAAGGTCTCAAAAGTGGATTGGACTCCTGGTCAGGAGATCCTTGTGATGGAGCCTACCAAGCCTCAGGCTTTGGCAGATAAGTGGACTGGACCCTTCAGGATAATGTCCAAGATGGGTGAAGTCAATTATTTGGTGGAAATGGGTATTCCTGAGGTAGCCCCTCAGGTATTCCATGTCAACAGGCTCACGCCTTTCCACAGGAGAGAAGTAGCATGCCTCTTGCTAGCTTCAGAGCAAGAAGAGGATGAGAGGGAGCCCCTTCCTGATTTTCTGCATAGTAACCCTGAGAATGGCTCAGTGGAGGGAGTGCAACTCTCTCTAGATCTGACACCAGAATAGCGGAGGACCTGCAGGGCTTTGCTCCAGCAGTATGCCCCTTTGTTCTCACTGACATCAGGCCTCATCCCGTGGTGTAGGCATGACATGGACACTGATGGCAGTGTACCTGTCAAAAACAGGTGCTACAGAATGGCAGACACTGTAAAGAACCACATACAGGCAGAGGTCACCAAGATGTTGGACATGGGTGTCATTGAACCGTCAACCAGCCCCTGGTATAACCCAGTGGTTCTTGTCCCCAAGGCAAGTTCCCAGGCAGGTAACAAATATTGGAGGTTTTGTGTGGACTATAGAGGAGTCAATGCAGTCACCAAGATGGATGCACATCATTTTCCCAGGGCTGATGAACTTGTGGACAAAATAGGTGCTGCCAGGTTTGTGAGCACCTTTGACTTCATATCAGGCTATTGGCAAATATCTTTGACTGACCAGGCCAAGGAAAAAACGTTTTTTAGAACAGCAGAAGGGTTCTACCAGTTTAGGGTTATGCCTTTTTCTCTGCAAAGACTCACGATCACTGGAGACATGAGCCAGAGTGGTGGAGCAGTGGAGTCCCCCGAGACAGAAGGAGAGACAGAGTGCACAAGAAGGACGTGCAGAGGAGATACTGGGAGCTGCGAGAGAGTTCCTGGGTGCTCGCAGCTTGAAAAGGCAATGGTCTCCTTAGTGGGACCTGAACGAAAGCAGGCATGTGGCAACAGAGCCGTAAAGAAACCCCGAAGGATGTCTGCACAATCCAGAGTGTGAAGCAAGCAGCCAAGCCACGCCGTAGAACAGGACCGGAGATGCTGGAGAGAACCGGTGAGCCAGCCCAAAGCAAGTGGGGACCTCGGGGCATTACAGCAACCGCGCCAATGACCATTTTAATGTTATCAGATTGCTAATACCAAACCCACAAGAAGAAAAGGCAAAGTACAGATTCAAACCTCAATAATATATGAATGCATGAGATGCAAGTGTGGGGCAAAGTTTGAATGAGCATTAAAGCAGACAGATATAGCGAGCCAAGAACGGTACATGCAGTTTTGGTGATACAGAGAAACTGTGAAAACACATAAGAAGTCTTGGCAAGGGAAGTATACCAGGCAATTGAACCTACGAGAGAAGTCCTGGCAGGAGAGTACACCAGGCAGTTGGAAGTACATAAAGAGTCCTGGCAGGGGAGTATACAGGGCGATTTGCAGAGCTACACTGAATGTTAAAGAAGGACAATGTTTGTTCAACAAAGGAGAAACTTGTGTTAAAGAAAGACTGTTACAGAACTTGTTGCCCAACAGGAGTATTGTGAATCAAGGAGAAACACAAAGGAACTGTTAGTAAAGAGACATTGCCATCTGTAAGGAACTCATGGTGGCTACAGTAAAGACAGTCACAAATGATCATAGTGCAAAGGTGTTTATTGAATTTTATAATGGGTGAGATAAACACCTAATCTAAACCTAAATCTAAGATGGGAGCAAGATACAACCATCAAATAATAAGGCCGTCCTAGTGGCGTATTGTCAAATAAAAAGGGCCTATACTAAAAAAAAACGATTGCCAATCCCTACTACTAAATTACAAAACAAGTGTGGTATAATGTTCACCAGAAAAGAAAGAAGTGTTCACAAAATGAAAGTCAGGATGGTATGGCTGGGTCTCCCTTGCCCACGTTTGAAGCACGGAACAAGGCTGGACTTCTGATCACAGCACACTCCTGGGCCTCGACAGCACGAGGTTCACAATTCTAGTTTAACGATATGAAAACCTTCAGAGATTGAGGCTCTTTGCTGCAAAAGGCCTGTTGATTCCAACAACAAACAAAAGTTCTCTCTGTGATCATGAACCCTGGGTGACTGCTCTTCGCCCCTAGGCTCCCCTTCTGCCTGGCTCGGATCCTCCTTGCAACTTTGCCCTCCCTCTGTCATGTTCACTATGGCCTTTCAAATGCAGCTTGCAATTGTTTCGAGTCTTAATGTCCTTTTGAACAACTTCTCACTGTGGATAACCCTCGGCCGGGTTCACTCTTGTCAGATGCACAGTTCAACTTGCTTTATCAAAGTCCGGGATTCACTCTCCCCTTGGCATCCGTCCATCGGGATCATATAGCCGTTCTAACACACTGTTCACAGTTTACTCTGTTTTGTCTCAACCTGTCAACTTGGGCCTCCCTCCGCCGGGTTCACTACAACCTTTCTTTAACACAGTTCATGTACCATTAACACAGTTCATATTTTGCTCATTTTCAACAGAAAGCAGGGGTTTCCTTCTCCTAGCTTTCTTTCGCCATCCCTCTGTCGGGTTCACGCTTGCTTTATTCCACAGTTCACAATCTTATTGGAAAGCGGGGTTCCCTTCCTATTTTTTTCCTCTGGCAACTGGTTAGAGACTTTCGACTGTACAAGGGATTTGACATGACCCTTGTAGGACAACTCGGACGCCTCTCGTGAACCGCTCCAGGGCCTTTTGGTTCTTGTAGTTTCAAAACCGGTCCCGGTCAGAGTCTTTCGAATCAGCGCCCACGTGGCGCTGGACCCCTCTGCAAAAGGACTTCAACTGGGCTTTCTTTAAAGTTCAAACACATACACAAGTTCTTTCTCTTTCGGATTCCTTGTGTTCAAAATGTTACCACTTGCAACCTTGGGCTCAACACAGTTCAGTTTATTGTCATCTTCCTCCGACTCACTGGCTGTGCTGAACCTGTTGGCAACTTTGTTGTCTGGAGTCAAAGATAGTACCACAGTAGCCAGCTTGCCTCTCTGCCTGCATTTTCAAAGCGGGAGGCCCCTGTGTACCATCGATGACTGCTGCTTTGCATGCCAGCTGTAGCTCCCGGTTTTATAATTTCTCTTTCTGAGGCTTTGTGAGTTGAAAAGGGCAAGGGCAACTCCCCCTTTGTCGTCCTTCCAGGTTTCACTGCCTTTCTTCTCCATTTGAACTGCCAGTTTGGTGTAGCTGTCTCCTTGTGTGTTCGGCTTTGTGTGAAGTGTGTTTTCGTGCTCTGCCTTTTATTCCTGTGGGGAATGTAAAGGGCTGTCAGGTGTGCGTGATTATTGTCAATTGCATGACCCTGTCTGACCCGTTTGTTGGGATATGTCAGGTAAAGGGCTCTGGTGTTAGTCTGTTACCGTTACTGTGTGATAAAGTGTTTATGTGGGAAAGGGGGGGCAGAGCTTCTAAATATCCTACAGGGTAGGGCGGGGAAAAGGTGTTAGAGGGAAGGGGATACCGTGTCTCAACCCTTGATGTCCCACTTCTACTCCCGAAGACCCCTTGCCCAGGTGATCCTCCCCCACTGGTCCATCACCAGAAACTGGATACAATAGTGATGGCCATGTGCTGGCCACCTGAAGGACAGATCCCTGGGGACTAGTAAGTGAGACACCCTCGGGTTTCTCACACATCCCACTTAAGAATCCAGGGGAAGGGAGCCACCCTAGGGATCCAAGATCTTTTTACCTTGGGGATGGTTTTCGTGGGAGATATTCTAATTTTCATTTATGAACACTTTTTTGCCAATATCAGGGTGAAAATATTTCCTTTCACCCTTGATTGTTTTATTTGTAGTGTGAGGGTCATAATATGATGTTTTAGACACAATGAAAAGCTTTTGAGTTTCTGACATCCTGACACAGACTGATCCTTAGTTTTGGGGTTTTTGGTAGGGAAACTCCTCTTTAGAATAGGGTCAGAGAGGTATTTTCAGAACCCATTTTCATTTAAATTAAAGTATTTAACCAACCCACCAGGCAGAAAGCCACCCCCTTTTGAAAGAGTTGACACTGCATTTGCAGGTTGAGATGTAAGCAGATTTAAAACTAAGACAAAGATAACAGCCACGTTGTCTAAATGAAATAATAACAGGGTACACAGTAAGGTGCACTTGCATCTGCCTTTGCAGCTCCCCTGTTTACACTCATTCCCAGAAGCGGAAGAGAAGAGCAGCTGAGGTACACGGCCCAATAAGAATCAACATAATCAGGAAAAATATTATGCATGTACTTTAGGCGGACTATAGTAGTAGGTAGAGATGGGAAATCTTTGTGAAATCTCAAAGGAGTTTAATACCCGACCAAGTGTACATTTCTTGCTGCCCTGAGGAAGCCTCAGCCCTTTGCAAAAACGTTTGGCCATTTCAAGCTGAAACTCGAGTTGGCATTTTTTTTGTTTTGGAACATGTTTTTGGTTAGGTCATGTGTTAAATTGGATGTTGTATTTTAGACACCTGCTTTAGGTGCAGGGTCAACACACAAGTGTGGCCCAAGGTGTTTTTTCTTTGAGGCTTTTGTTAATTGTCCTTTTTCCTTTTCCTATGCTCACAATTCGTTCCATCGTGTTTATTTAGTGCACAGGGAACTGTTAGCACTTTTTGATGGTGGAGACATTTTCTCTGTTCTCTGCTTGCTTTAGTCTTTTTGGGTTGGGTATTGTTTGACTGTAACTTGCATCACATTGATGCAATTTTTATTCTAGATGAATGTGTAGTTTTTGTGTTGATGTCAGATTTCAATATGTTTTCTCTAAAACATTTGGTATTTCATTCTTAGTGTTAAGAATAATAAAAATAATGTGTGTTGTTTCATAAAGAATTTCCTTTCGAGAATTATACATTTTTTGCTCATCACTAGACCTGCAGAGATCTTTTTTGTGTTTTGTTGAGGATGCCACTTTTGTCAGGTCTAAATAAAAAATAATCTGTGGCCAAGCCCCCCCTTTTTTCTTTATGTTTAACCAACAACATGACAACTCTGTGTCCGGGTTTCATTTCTTACACCTCACATTCCTGATAGCAAACATATCTCCTTATGACAAAGAGGTGCTTATTTTCTTGAAATTATCAATTTGACAGAAGGGAGCCGTTACGTTTACACTTGAATATAAATGGGTCCACACCACCATGTTTTTGTCATTTGCACTGTAGGTGAAAATGTAAAGGGCAACAGGTAGCATACAAGCATGTAAGCCGCCTTATGCCCTTCATATTTGCACTTGGCAGTGCAAAGTAAGTAAATGCTGCCTGGCATTCTGGCATGCCAAGCAGTGTTTAGTTTTCATTGTGAGCGCCGCTTGTCATGCTCGCAAAGGAAGCAGCGCTCACAATTACAAGTAAACCCTCCCCGACATACTTGCATGTCGGGGAGGGTTACATTTCAATTGTCACCACTGCGTACCATGCACACATTGTAAACAGTATTCACAAATACAATTAAACCCTTCTCAACAGCCAGCATGTCAGAGAGGGTTTAATTGTAATTGTACATGCGCCCATGCAGTGGGCCTGCTTTTTGGTGGAGCATAAAGCAGGAGGATCCCCCATAGGGGTTGCCAGCATTTTTGCCAACATGAAAATCCATGTTGGTAGATATAGAGAAACTTTGCATATAATCTTGGCAACTGGCTATTTCTTTTCTCCACCTTATCTCCAAACCCATTTTTTGGCAGTGTGGTCATGCAGCGGTAATGCACTGTTTTTGCCAATACCACCAAACTCATAATGAGGCCCATTGTCTGCTATTTTATATGAGGGTTAATCACCTGCTGATTGCATCAGTATTAGGCAAATGGAAATATTTAAATAACCACAAGCCAAATTTATTTTGCATTTGTAATCACGCTACAACTGGATATTTAACACATTTTCTATTTTTTGTCTGTTACTCAAACTTCAGAGGAAAACGTTTTTAAGTTCCAATTCTAAGGGGGCTAACTTCAGAACAATTGTTGATGCAAATGAATATTTGTAGTCACTCCCGAACAGGCATGTCACGCTTGATATGTACTTGTATATTGAAAGAGGATTAATACTTCTTTCTATGTTTCAGACAATAGTTGTTTGTATGTGTTATATTGTATGCGTTGCTCTTTTGTGATGGTTTCCACTTCTGAGATACAGATATAATACTATCAGAGGCCCTGTTCAATCCAACATTGCCATGTCAAATGATACTGCAAGGGTGGAGTTTGCTGGGTATTTAAACTCAAATACATAGCAAGAGTGGGGAGCTTTGGGAAAGCAGAAATGTACAGAAATTTACAATAGCTTGTTTAGCAGGAGAAACGCGGATTGGGATGTGAATGTAGTTTATGGAAAACATCCATAAGAAGTTATTTTCCATACAGGGCAGAATGCACAGATCAGCCCCAAAACAGAAACAGATTACCTGAGAGGGATTATGAGAGCAGGTATGCAGACTGAAAATAAAAGCCTATCTAGCAGAGATGCAGGAAACCTGTTGATGTTCCTACTTGTCCTTGGTCTTTGAAAGACAAACCAGAAATTAGTCCAATAATCCCAGAGCATTTAGATAAATGCCAGGAGAATTTATTGAATCCCACATTGCAATTAAAAGAATTTTGCGTAACTCTGTTTACAAGTTATTCACTGAAGGGGGACACGCGCTGGAAATGAAACTTTGTGGAAGTATACTTAAATAGATTGTCTATTATTGCCTATAAATGCACAGGTCATATGTTTCTCTGACCGTAACAAATTATTAATAACTTTAACAAATTATTAATAATTTTCCTGGGTTTTTCACAGGAGTAAATTATACCTGCAAATGCAGTGTACAAAGTTCAGGGATTGATAAACTTTCTTGACCCATGAAAACCATTATTTATATTTAAAATCCTGATTCTACCTATTATAGTGGTATAGGAAAAGAGATTGATTGCTCCCCTTCAATCCCAAGAAAGTAATGTCAATTTAAATAACCAAAATAATTTTTCAAAGTAACCTTGCACAGAAAATCAAAGGATTCTGCCTCACTTGGACTTCAAAACTGATAAAATAAATGTATTGATTCCTCTTCCATTTCAATGGTATAATTTCATGCGTCTGTGATAATTTAATGCACCAAGGTGTTTTGCTCTCCGACTAAAGCTGCTACTTTGTAGTGATTTCCAGTTATTTCAAATGAGAAACCTGAGTCCTTTTCAAAAACCTTCTGCATGTTGCTGATGTATAAACTGCCTGCCTAGATTATCATATAGTTGCAATGCAGCTTGTAATTTTTAAGGAAAGCTATTTAGAAATGTCAATTTGATATTTTAAAAATGCCTCTTTCTTATTAGACACTACGGGCCCTATCACGAGGTTGGCGGTTTGCCGCCAACACCATAACACCATATCCAGCGCCTGACTTCCCGGTGCCACCGGGATATTACAACCCTGGTGGCCCGGAAAGTCAGGCGCCAGTAAAATGTAACTCCCCATTCCCATCGAGTCCTAACTCCCCATTCCTATTGAGTCCTGTAAGACTCGATGGGAGTGGGGAGAGGAAAGCGCCGGCACCATTGCTAATGGTGCTTCCGTGCAGAATCTGCCTACCGGGGCCGCTCAAGTCAAATAGAAGTTATCATAAATATTAGGTTTCACTTTTCTAGCAACAATTGTCTATCTAAGCCATGAGAAACATTCACTTGGAGCAAAACATTATGTTTTAGGAATTTGAATTCCCAAGGGACGGGGCATCTGGGAGTTGTTAGGTTTAGGCATATTCCAACTTGAAAGTTGAGAGATTGCCCATTCTTTGTTCCAGTATGGTGTGAAAATCATTACATTATCTCTATAGAGTGCACATTTAAAATTAAATGTACTTTTACTGAACACCATTGAAACTGAACTATTTCTGATTGATTGAGCACCGATTTCTGGGAATATTGCAAATAGCAAAGTGGACAAAAAACAGCCCTGATTCTGGAGATACTAAATCAGTCAGTGCTAAATGTGTGACCCCTTATCGGCCCTTAAACGATCCGTGAAGCCTTTTAAGTATCAAAATACACTTTTTTTGCTAAATGAGAACCTTTGTGTAACTTTCTACTTTTGATTGTCAAACACGTTTTGGGCATCTAAGGTAATCAAAGTGTGTGAGGCCTTCTATGGGTTTGCTGATAGTTATGTATGTTATGGTTGGATCCTCATTGTTCTTCTCAAATAATCTTTTATAATTCTCTTGCTAGAAGTCTAAAGTATTATAGACATGGTTTTAGCATCTGAAATGGAAAGTGATTTAGGTCATTGTGCTTGCATATTTGTGGGCCCTGGCCTTCCCTTAAGAGCACTGCAATTTCACCCTCTTTAAAGTTTGAACAGCAAGTATACCAAATAAACCAGAGAGTTCAAATATTTACAAGAATGGCATAATCTCACATGGTAGAATCGGTATAGCCAGTTCCTGCCAGAAGACCTTTCATAGCGATCAGTTGGCCCTCTTAAATCACACATTAAAATGTAAAAAGTTGAAATTGGGTCTAAAACAATAATGAACCTATTCAGATTGGTATGAAGAGTCATCAGAAAGACAGAACATCTATAAAATGTGGGGATTGCAAGATTTGAATGACAACTCAGGAATCAGATCAAACATTTCAGAAATAGGGGGGTCAATCAGGAGATGAAGCAGTGCTGGAACTAACACTGCTTTGTTCTCAATTGGTAAAGGATATGCAGGTTGAGGCAGCAGAGGAAATAATTGTGTTTTAGTGGTGTACAGACCACTCACAGACAGGATGAGTGCACGAATGGTGTGACTGCCCAGCCTCAAATGTCATTACACAGACTTGACCAGCTCAGACAGCGAGGATGCAGGGGTGATGGGCAGATCGTTCAACAGCCCTTATCAGTTCAGAGACTAACAACTCCCCAACATCCTTCCCCAGAACTTTTCAATTGACAGAAGTTCAGACCAAATGCAAAAATGCATGTATATAGCCTCACAAAGACACCCGGGAGTTGGCCGCCGCAGGTTTTCCTAGTTATACACCTTGTCCCTCTTTAAAGCTTCCCTTACAAGGGAGGAAATAAATACGGAAGGCACTAGCATGTTATTCAAGAGCCATTGAGGCAGGTGCCAGGAAATACCACCAGCACAGATAGGAAAGACAATCTAGTCCATGTCCCCGGCGCCCTCAAGCTGCTCATGTTGCCCTTGAAATATCACTTGTTTATTATTCTGATTCCAGCAAGAATGAAGAGGGTGAGGGAATATGACTGCAGTTCCCATGATTATATTATTATGCTCACTGTTAGGGAAAGCATATCAAGCTATGTTGTGACTGCGACAAAAGTGTGAGGCGAGGGAGAGGAGGCAACCTGAGACACTGTGACCCCTTCATTTCATTCTTTTTTGATGGGACCTCAAGTGTGTGTGTGCCCCAGGCCCTAAAATCCCATAAGATGCCCCGAAGCCGGATTGTCTGGTAAAAGTTTAACATATTCCTCCCATTGTGTTTGTTCTTCTGGCAGCACCTTAAGAAATAATGTTGTTGCAACATCTAGAAATGCTATCAATGTATAATTCTGAGCGTCACTAAGCATGCCCTTTTTAGTTTTGGTTTAAAGTTGTCAAAGCCAACTTTGTCAGAGTATTCCTGTGTAAATGGGATTTTGATTGATGCAAAGATACATTGCAATTCAAGTGCAATTTTCATTTGGTGTGCCTGCATCCAAGATGAGTGTTTCACCCTTACCTTGCTAATTTTTCAAGCACATATAAGCACCATCCTGGAGCCACATCAATGGTTCAGAGGTGAGTGAGATGGAAAAGGCTGTTGAGAAGCAGATCATCTTCATCACAGTCCTTTGTTACAGTCTAATCCTTTTTTTAATCCTTCATCAATCCTTCTTCTTCATCACAGTCCTGCGTCCCACTCCTCCCATCACAGTCCTCCTTTGTCATAGTCCTTCTTGTTCATCACAGTCTTTCTCCTTCATCAGAGACCTCCATCATATTAATTCTTATACATCGCAGTTCATCTTCTTTATTATAGTTCTTTGCCTTCAGAGTCCTTTATCACAGTCATTCTCCCTTGTCACTCCATCATTGTCTTTCTCGTTCCTGCTCATTCTTTCATCATAGACCTTCTTCATCCTAGTTCTTCTCCATCTTCAGTCATTCATCAAAGTCCTTCTCCTTCATCTGTCCTTCATCACAGTCCTTCACCATCATCACAGACATGCTTGTTCTTCACAGCCTCCTACGTTTCAGTCATTCTCCTTCATCACAGTTCTTTTTATTTGTCACAATCCTGCTCTTTCATCACATTCCTCGTTTATCACAGTCCTTCTTCATCATCAGTCCTTCTTCATCACAGGTCTCCACTCCATTGTAAATGTAAATTGGTTCACAGTCTTCCTCTTTCATTGCAGTCATCATCATTTTCTTTTGTCACAGACCTTCAGCATCACAGCTCGTCTCCATCATCAGTGCTTCATCACAGTCCTATTGCTTCATCAATACTTTGTCACAGTCGTTCACCTTTGTCACAGTCATTTTCTTTTGTCACAGTACTTCTACTTTACGATAGTCTATCTCCTTCACCATAGTTCTTCCAATCATAGTGTTTCACCTCTGTCAAAGTCCTTCTCCTTCATCATAGTCTGCTCATTCATCCCAGTCCTTCATCGCAGTCTTTTGTTACATTCCTCCTTCTTCACAGTATTCCTTCATCACACTTCTCTGTCATCACATTCCTTATTCTTCATCACAATCCTTTGTTGCAGTCATTCTCCTTATTCAATGGCCCTTTCATTTGTCACATTCTTTTTCCTTCATCACAGGCCTCCATCACAGTCCTCCTCCTTTGTCCCTGTTCATCTCCCTCACAGTTATTCTTTTTAGTGCTTCTCCTCCTTCGCAGACCTTCTTCATCACAATCCTTCATCAGAGCCCTTGTCCTTTGTCATAGTCCTTAGTCACAGTCCTTCTCCTTCATCACAGTACTTCATCACACTTCTTCTCCTTTGTCACAGTCCTTGCCCTTTGTCAGTTTATCTCCTTCTTCACAGTACTTCTTCATCCATGTTCTCCTCTTTAATTAGTTTTCAGCATAGTACTTCTCCTTCATCAGTCCTTTGTCACAGTCCTTCTCCCCATCACAGTCCTTCTCATTCTTTACAGCCTCCTTCATGCCAGTCCTTCTCCTTCATGTTAGTCCGTGTCTGTGTGTTGCACTTCTTCTCCTTTGTCACCTTTATTTATCCTTCATCACAGTTTTCTACTTCAACATGGTATGGGTAGTATAGCTTAGTGGCAATGTGTTTGTCTTGGAAGCAAGATGGTGCAGAGCAACACAGGTTCGAATCACAGTCCTTCTGCTTTGTTGTAAAGCTTCAACATCATCACAGCACTTCTAAATTGTCAGTCCTTTTCCTTTATCACAGTCCTTCTTCATTACAGTCCTCCCTCAAAGTATTTTTTCATTTTCACAGTCCTTCTCATCCATCATAGTCCTTCTTCGCACTTCTTCTCCTTTGTAACTGTCTTTTTCCTTTGTCAGTCCATCTCCTTCATCACAGATAGTCTTTATCACAGTTCTTCTGCGTCTTCAATACTTCATCAAAGTCCTTCTCCTTCATCTGCCCTTCATCACAGTCCTTCACTATCATCACATGCCTGTTTGTTCTTCAAAGCATCCTACATTATAGTCCTCCTCCTTGTCCTTTTCTTTTGCCACATTCCTTCTCCTTCAGCACATTCCTCTTTTGTCCCAATCCTTCTTCATTATCATTCCTTCTTCATCACAGTTCTCCATTGTAGATATAACATTTGTGATAGACCTTTGTCCTCATCCTTCTCTTTCATCACAGTCTTCCTCTTTCATTACAGTCCTTCATCATAATTTTTTGTTGTCACAGACCTTCTGCATCACAGCTCGTCTTCATCACCAGTGCATCATCACAGTCCTTCTGCTTCATCCATCAATACTTTGTCACAGTCCTTTTCTTTTGCCACAGTACCTTTGCTTCATGATAGTCTATCTCCTTCACATAGTCCTTTCACTTCATCATAGTGCTTCACCTTTGTCACAGTACTTCTCCTTCATCATAGTCCTCTCCTTCATCCCAGTCCTTCAACATAGTCCTCTGTCACAGTCCTCCTTTTTCAGTTGTCCTTCATCACACTTCTTCTTCATTGCATTCCTTCTCCTTCATCACAGTCCTAGTACCTTTGCTTCATGATAGTCTATCTCCTTCACATAGTCCTTTCACTTCATCATACTGCTTCACCTTTCTCACAGTACTTCTCCTTCATCATAGTCCTCTCCTTCATCCCAGTCCTTCAACATAGTCCTCTGTCACAGTCCTCCTTTTTCAGTTGTCCTTCATCACACTTCTTCTTCATTGCATTCATTCTCCTTCATCACAGTCCTTTGTCGCAATCGTTCTCCTTATTCACATGCCATTTCCTTTATCACAGACTTTTTCCTTCACCACAATTCTTCTCCTTTGTCACTGTACTTTTCCTTCACAGTTATTCTTTGTCAGTTCTTCTCCTCCTTCACAGACCTTCATCACAATCCTTCATCAGAGCCATCGTAGTCCTTCTACTTCATCAGTCCTGTGTCACAGTCCTTCCCATTCATTAAAGCCTCCTTCATCACAGTCCTTCTCCTTCATGACATTCCTTTTCTGTGTGTCACTTTGGTTCTCCTTTGTCACAGTAGTTCTCCTTCGTCACAGTTTTCTACTTCATCACAGTCCTCCATCATAGTCCTTTTTTTGCCACAGTGCTCCCCTTCATCTATGTCCTTCATCATAGTCCTTCTTGTTTGTTAGAGTCCTTCATTACAGTCCTTATCATTTGTCATAATCTTTAGACTCTGTCATGAGTACGATGGACTCATCCCTGTTTTCCCGGTGTTGGCCTTGTCCCATGTGGCCAGGGGATGGCAGCCGCTACTTGATTCTGACCCTGGGGGTGGCTACATGAGGGAGGATCACATGGGAGGAATCAACTACCAAAGAGATGTCATGACTTCATTGGATGAGACACAGTATCCCCCCCTTTCCCATGAGGAAGACCCTCTGACACCCAAGACCTTAATGGCCTATTGTCAGCTAACGGTTCTCCCTTTTAGAGGAAGTCAAGCAACCTTTTCTATAGACTACTCCGGTCAGGCCCCCACCAAACCACTCACACAAAACAACTTTTGTTTGTAATGTGCTTTTATGTGAAATCTCTACGGAAAAACCATCTAAGAGTTAAAAGTCCAATTACATCCATGCACTCCAACTCCCATAACCACCCAGGTACTGAAATGAGGAGGAGTTTGTGCAGTGTGACAGGAGCTGAAGTACAACATGCAGGCCAGTTGTTTTTCCAAGTCTTCAATGCGCAGGACATTTAAAGATGGCAACTGCACTATTGGATCGAGCGGTGCAGGAGAAGACATTATACCCCATGCTGAGGCTCATGTACGCGAGGCACACGGACAGGTGTGGTGGAATGGAGAAGGCCATTGGGACAGAAAGAGAAATGCCACGTGCAAGCAAGAAGGGCCATGGAGACGCTGGAAGCTGTGCAAGAGCTCATGGATGTTGGGCCACTTGAAAAGACAGTGTTCCCCAGTCCGGGCTGAAAAGGAAAGTCGGTGTGTGACTGCGGAGCTGCGCAGGATGCTGGAAGAACATATGCACACTCCAAAGTGGAAAGCGAGTGAAGGAACCACACCACAGGGGCTCAAGCAGAATCAGAGACGCTGGAAGGAACCGGTAAGTCTGCCCAAAGCAGCTCGGGACCCCGGGGCGTTCCGACAAGCACACCAACAAATGTTTAAATGGTATGAAATTGCTGATGCAGAAAATACCCAAAGTTTGTTTCAATGCAGTCAAGGCAAATTACAAATTCAATACCCAATAACAAGAATATTTGAATGTGGACAAGGAAAAGTACAAGGCAAACCCCAATCAAGTACAGATGCATGAGATGCCAGTGTGGGGGAAATGTTTGAGCAAATGTTACCATAGACAGATACACCAAGCACCTCAAAGTATATGCTATTGTGGTATAGCCAAATAACTGTGAAACACATAAGAAGTCCTGACAGGCGAGAACACCAGGCAGCTGAAATTGTACAGGAAGCCGTGGCAGGTGAGTACACCAGGCAGTTGAAATTGTATATAGATTGCTGTCAAGGGGAGTATATTAGGCGATCTGAAAAACCATAACAGATGTCCTGGCAAGCAAGTACATCAGGCAGCTGAAATTGTATAAAGATTCCAGGCAGGGGAGGACCAGTTTACAGTAAATACTACAGAAATACTGTTACAGAACTTATTTCTTAAACAAGAACTTTGTGAGTTCAGTGAAGACACAAAGGAACTGCTAGCTAAAGAGAAATTTTTGCCATCCTATTTAAGAATGCAGGGGAAGGGGGCCACCCTCTTGATCCAAGGGTCTTTACCTTGGAGAACATTTTTGTTGGAGTCATTCTTGTACTTTTGGTTTTGAACACTTTTGCCAACATCAAGTAAAAGACAGTTCCTTGCACCCATTTGTTGTTTTGTTTGTAGTGTGAGGCTCAGGATGGGATGCTTTGGACACAAGGACGGCTTTTCAGTTACTGACATCCTGACACAGACAACTCCTTAGTTTTTGATTTCTAGGCAGAGAAGTTCCTCTGTAGAACAGGGTCAGAGAGGCATTTTTTTCCAAACCATATTTATTTAATAAATGTCTTTAACCAAAAACATTACAACGTTGTGTCTGGCTTTCTTTTCTGACTCCTCACAACTCACAGTAGTCCTTCCCTTGAGTCATAGTCATACTCCTTCATCACACTCTGCCTTGGTTACAGCCGCCCCTTCTGACAGTCCCTCTCATTCTTCAAAGTCATTAATTTGCAATTCTTCTATTTTGTCAGTCCTTTGTCACACTTGTCTCCGTGTCACAGTCCTTCTCCTTCATCAGTCCTTCATCATAACCTTTCCCTTCCTCACACCCCTTCACAACAATGCTTCTCCTTCGTCAGAGTCATTCACTTTAATAACAGTCCTACTTCTTTGCCACAGTCCTCCTTCATTACAGTCATACTCCTTGTTCACAGTCCTTCTCTATGATGAAAATCCTTCTCCTTCATCACAATTATTCATCACACTCCTACATATTTATCACAGTCCTTCTCCACTATCGTATTCATTCTACTTTGTTGTTGTCCTTGGTCACAGTCATTTCCCTTTGTCACAAACCTTCTCCTTTGCCATAGTCCTTCATCATAAGTCCATCCTGGAAGCGAAAAGGGTTGGTACTGTTTGGCTGCACACTGCATACTGCACACTGCTTGTGCTTTCTTGGACTTGAGTGTAAACTGCCTTCCTTTTGGAACTTTCCCCACTCTGAAGCCGCGGGAGGAGCGGCTCCTTTAATTTTCACGAGACACTTCTGAACAGCTGATTGCACACGTATTCTGTGTGCGCCTATAAACGACCCAACCCACGGCCCTTGCGGTGAGAAGCCCTGGAAGCGAAAAGGGCTGGTACTGTTTGGCTGTTCGGCGTGGACGGCTGCCGGCTGAACGAAATTTTGTGTTTTTATCCTATTTTTTCCTGTTGTGCTTTGTTGCTAGAGTATCTCTTCCAGCTTTACTGGTGTCTACTGTTCAAAAACATACTTCCGGATGCGGAGCATCGCGGAGTGCACCTGAGTGATCCTGGTGTTCACGGTACTCAAGGTGCTCAGTCTGAAAATAGCACAACAAGTTTAAGTTGTTGGAACACCAAAGGAGAAAAAAAAAAGCATCTTCTTGAGTTGGTCTATTCCACGCTCCAACTCGAGCACTTTTGAAGCCGTTTGGAAGTCTATCCCCTTGGCCCGTGTAATCCTAACGCCTTTCCCCTTTGGGTTCCTGTCTTCAGCTGGACTTGAGCATGGAAACAGAAACGGTCACCACCAGAGTGTCCCGAGAGGCTTCCCAAGTAAGTGATAAGCTGGACATTCCTCGAAACTGTTGTTTTGAAAATTCCTTGACTTTTGGTTGTAATTTATGTGCTCCAGAGCAGGGCTTGGAGCGAGAGCGGGAGGTGGAGCGGGGGACGGACTGCAGTTTGTCTTGTCTAGCCCTGCCCCCCCTCTCCCACACGTCCACACGGCTACTGACAAATCGAACTGACGTGTTTTGCAGCCCAATGGCGGTTCATATGTTTGAAAAATCTAGTACAATCCGCACAAACAAGGTGCCCACATGCAACCCTGTCGAAAAACTGAAATGGGACGGCTGGCTTGATGAATCTGAGTCCCACCTTTTCATTCGTAACAGAGATAAGTCTCCTATTCAAAGGAATCAGGAGCGTCAAATTAAAGAAAGCATCTCACAGCACTGTAAACCATTGATTCCAACACTCAAAATCCTAACATGGCAAGCAGTTGAAAAATGTACAAAAGATCGCATTTCTGGCAAGTGCTGTGCTATTGCACAGCTCACTAATGGACTATCAGATAACATTCAACTAAATATTTTGGAAGTCGCCAATCCCCTACCATGAATCGACATGGAGGAGGTGACTGTCACTTCGCCTCATGTGCCAGCGCCTCTTACCGGCGACAAGTCGCCGCCGTCTGCAGTGAAGTTGACAGGTGAAAAGAACGCACCTTGCTCCGGCCTATGCAATGCGCATTTGGCTTGCTCTGCAAAACCGGAGCGCCGCAATTCACTAATGGTAGCCGATCAGCTCCTAAAAACTTGAAAGAACTAAATGCAACTATTTCCACTAACGCAAAACTCAAATCCTTGGGGCAAGAACAATCATGCAAGGAAATTGCAGATCTGAGAGTAGTGGAAAAACCAGTGTACCTGACGTCTGAGTATAAAGCCCCTATTGGTCAGAGCCAATCAAACATTCCATCCAAAAGAAGAAAACTTGACCCAAGTGCAATACCTTTTCTACTCTGCTCTCAAAAAAGATTACCATGCAATAAGACAAATGGAACTACTACAGTAACAAACCCTAAAACTAACTCTACTAGAAGAATTAATCAGAGTTCAACTACCTCAGATGGTTCATCTGGAGAAGCTATGTCTGACTCTTCACTCATGGAACGCGATTTCCCTAAAAATACGCCGACCAGTGCCTACACGTCATAATAGAATTCGACCAGATAGCGACCGGGAGACCTGTGGTACACTTGTAAAGCAAGTAATTAATGAACTAAGGCCTAACCTGACGTCAGCTCTGACAATTACCATGGCCCTGCTGCTAAAGCTTTACGAGCAATTGAACGAGGCATTTAGAGATCAAACAAGCCTCTTAATTACTACAAACTCAAAAATAACCAAAATGGAACAGGCCCTCTACAACCTGAAACAACAAGAATCGAATGGACTCAAGAACAACGAAATGCTAAACACTCTTAAGAGACCAATGGAGAAATAACTCTGAAGACAAACGGCTTCTGGCAGAAGTCGCACGAGAGGCTATAGCGACCCTCCAAAAGCACCAATTTATGAGTGCTGACAATCTTAGTAGAAAAATTGGTGCAAAAGACTTGCTTTGTTCCACTGACCCGCCTATTGAAAAAGGAGTTCCATGCGTCAGTTCCACTGTGTCAAGAGTACAACAACCCAGGCGAGAATCTGAATCGGACTATAGCCAGGCAGTTGTCGGTCCGGACCACCGGACGGCAAATCAATCAAATGCTGAACTGTTTCTGAGCAATGAAATTACTTCTTCAACGGTAGATCCAACAAAAAGTGTTGCTCTAAATGCAACATCAGTAGACGTTCTCACCTTAGCAATCCCTGATGGTGTGCCAATCCCTCATTTGGTAACTTCAAACGAGGGTGGTGAATGGAATCCTCCGTCGAAGAAACTCTTTGCAATTTTTGAAAAAAGAAAGCCCTTAGAGGTGGGAAATAAAATACGCCAACCTTGTAAGGTGCAGAAGCAAACAATGAAAACAAAAAATGTAAAAACCACAAGAAATATAAGACCCAAAAACTCAAATAAATTTTTAAGGAACATCAAAGCTCTAAATGTATCAATACTAACAGAGCCAACAAACGAGTCTCCGAACATCGCCACTGAAACCCCACGTCAGAACCAAAACAAGGAGGACTATCAATCCCCACATACGCGAAATACTTTAAACGCACTAAAAAACCAACAAAACGAAGACGAGAGAATGGTTGAATTACTTGCTAACTTGTCTACCCACAAAGTTGACTTGGAAAATGGATCTACTGTCGAAGACTTAAAAGCCGAAGACACTCTGGACCACATCTCAGACGAGGAACTTGAATCGTCCTTGGTACAGCTTCCCCTGCTTAAAGCAGCAGTTGGGATAACTCCCAAAAGAATATGTACCTTCCCGATGCCTGTAGTTGTAAAACCTAAAGAAGCATTATCGAACCTCGACGGTCAATCTAGATTCATGACAATCGCCGAAAAAAGAGATCGAGCTCTAAAGAGATTGAATCCTGTAGTCGATCTAATGAACGTGTCAAATGCACGTTCAACTGAAGGAAAGGAAAAGTGTCCTTTGGAAGCCGAAGAGAAACGGCCAATGACTACAACTGAAAACTTAAAGCATCTCCCAATTCCTCAGTCTAATTTTCTTCATGATTGGAGAAACGATAAGAGACTTCAAGTAAAAGGAAACTCTCTCACAAACAGCCAAAGTTCCAACCTATTAATTGGAAATCGTCTTCTGATTGAGAGAATATTTAGATCAGACGACCCTTTAATTTTGAATAGACGGAGCGTGCTTCAGTTGCTTGGACACATTCCCAAACTATGTGCAGTATCTACAGAAGACATAAAAATTGTTGAATTTGTAGACGAATCAGCAACGGATAGAGTCTTACTGCATATTCCTTCAAGGCTTATTTATAACCTGATTCTAAACTGCAATTCAGAGCTACATTCTCTTGGATTCGATATAAGAGATGTGTCTGATGCAAAAATACTGGCACAAGTAAGATTACAAACGAGTAACCAATTAAACGGGACGGATATCCCGAAAGGGAACTCAATTCAACCTTTCTCTAGACTCCCTCGAATAGATGATCAGGACTCCGTTTATTGTGGTAGTCCCATAAAACAAATCCAAATTACTATGAAGAACAATCTGAATGCACCAAATGGCATTGAAAAAGCTTCAGGATCAAAAAACACTGATACAGGCCTAAGTTCCTGGAGTTGGTTATCAGCGTCACTAAACAATTGTGAGGAGCTCTAACGCCAACCCGATACGCCCGAGGAATCATTATTGATAGGCTCCTGGAACACGAGAGGATTTAAACACCTCTTTGGAAAATCGTCTAACGTACTTGAAAAATTGGACGTGATTTAACTCCAGGAAACTTGGCTCGAAAAATCACCCTGTGCCGACGGTTTTGAAATAGCTTTGAACCCTGCAATCAAGCAAAGTATGGGTAGACCAATGGCTGGTCTAATAATAATGGTAAAAAAATCAAAAAATATAAAAATAATAAGCACCGAAAATCCATCACCATACTTGCAGATTGCGACTATTGAACTAAATGCAAATTTACCTCATGAAACAACGACGATACATATCATAAACATCTATTGGCAGCACGCCGCTACTGATGAACTGGACTTCCTAGAACTAATCTGTGATACAATTGATCGCATCTCAGAGTCTAGTACAATGCCAAACCTAATTTTATGTGGTGATCTTAATGTGGAATGCGTTAAGTTGAAACTTGACACCACACTGAATAACAATCTAAACAGAAAAAAGAAAGATCCTTACAATATCAAAGCAGCATGGAGCGACGAGATGGAAGTTTGTGAACTAGTTCTATTAAATGGAAATACCAGAGGGGACATTCCTCCCAAAGCAACCTGGTCTCAAGGAAAAAACGCTTCGATCCCCGACTGTTTTTATGTATCAAACGCCATTGAGAATAAAATATCTGAATTAGTTGTGATCCCGATGGAAACAAGCGACCACGACTTAGTAACCATCTTAATCTCTAGCATGAGGTGCACTGAAAAAGAACTTTGGAATTCGAATATAAGCGTGATGCCAGGACGAAACAGAGTACGAATCAATAGAGATAACATCATTGATATTGCATCCATCTTTCACTCAAATGACAAAACCCCATTCGAGGCCCAAATCGAATATCCAAGACTACTGGAGAAATACATCGAATATAATCTTGGTCCACAGAAAATAGGGTTTTGTCATCAGCACTCATATGATCAGGAAATTGTTGCTAGAAAAAGGATCTTGAGAAAATCTTTACGAGGTGCTAAGAAGATCTCTACACATAACTCCCTGTTAGAAATGAAAAAAGCGAAAGCATTGTACAAAAACTGGCTAAAAAGCCACAAAAACCTTATTTTACAAAACGATGCCAAAGTAATGACAAAGATCCTGACTGAAAAAAATTCAAAATCATTTTGGTCTTTAATTAACAACACAGAAGCCTGTTAAGGTTCTCTCCAGGTCTCTACAGTCACCGAGGCCCAGTGGATCGATCATTACACCGAGCTATTTGAGAACCAACAAAGGAGGGTCATGAAAGCCTTGAACATTACAGTCCATGGGCCCTTAAGATTTCGAAAGATAACATCTTGAAAAATATCAAAAATCTAAGCCTCTCTCGAGCTCCTGGCCCTGACGGTCTGACCAATTGGATGCTAAAACAAAATCCAGAGGAGTGGGCTGATTTTTGTTATAATCTATTCTGCAACATCTTAAAAGAAGGAAGGGTCCCAAAAACTTGGAAATGTGCTTTGATCGTGCCGATCTTTAAAAAAGGTGCACGGTCTGATCCTAAAAACTTTAGACCTATAGCCCTCGTTGATGTGATCGGAAAAATCTTCGCAACCCAAGTTCTCAACCATATAACATCATGGATTAAAGACGTAGGGGCTGCTGATATTAGACAAACTGGATTCACAAAAGGAGTGGGTTTCATTGAATCTCTTCATCCTAAACATCTTAAAAATGGATGCGATAAGGAAAAAAACAAAGATTTATTTAGCCTTTGTTGACCTGGCACACGCCTTTGATAGTGTCGACCGGGATATGCTCTGGGCTAAAATGATAAAACATAAATGTCCACTGAGCCTACTGAAAGCGGTGCAAGAACTCTCTTCTAATACGACAGTAAAAATCAGACTCGACCAAAAGGGCTATCAACGGCCATACAAACATCAAGAGGTGTGAAGCAAGGCTGTCCACTGGGAGCATGCTTATTCAGTTTCTTCATTCACGATGTCCATAAAGACCTAGGTGAAGTAAGAGCCTTTCCACCAAAGGTCAATGGAAACCACATTGGGCACATGCTTTACGCCGACGACATAGTCCTTAGTGACTCAACACCTGTGGGCTTACAGAAAAAATGAAGGGAACTGGAACACTACACCGTTAAAAATGGTCTTGAGATTAATGCCTCAAAAAACATAGATTCTGGTTCTCCAAAACCTTACAGGTGTAACATCTGCCCGAAAAACAAAATTTAAATGGGACGTCGGAGGCAAACTGATCAACTGTGTCAGTCAGGTACCATATTTGGGAGTTTTGCTCAGTTCAAATATAAATGATAATACGATGGTCCAAAGGATCAAAAGAAAATGCAAGCTCCTAGCTGTTCAAGGTGCAATGTTAAACAAGAAATATGGAAAATTCTCCATAAAACCGGCCCTTGAATACTATAAGGCTAAGGTTGTGCCAACGTTAATCTTTGGAGCTGAGGCCATGTTGGGGTGCTCGGACGAGACATGGTCCTGGTGTGAGAACACTTATTGGAATCGAATTTTGCACTTACCGAAAGGATCCCCCTCGGCGTGTACTCGATACGAATTAGGACTTACATCCATAAACACCTATGTATTGTGGAACACACTGGCTCTCTTCAGAAAAATCACGAGCACAGATCACCGCCCACAATTCTCGATCCTGAGATGTGTGGAAAGTAAATTACCTACTGCCTCAATACAGGAAGAATGGGAGGGTCGATGTATAGCTATACTAGAACAAGTGCACTCGGACAGAGAAACGTTGATACAAAACCCAAATCAGGTCAAAAAGAAATTGTGGGATGCTGATTGGTGTGAAACCTGTGACACTTGAAATGCTCATTGCCGTATGAACTTTGCTGCAATTGAAGTAAGAGCTCGGGGATCGATACCGAGCTACATGGAATTATTTCCCTGTGCAAAGAAGCGAAGACTTTATATGAAATTTCGATTGAATTTGTTCTTAACCAATTAACTATTTAACTTACGCCAATTACCTCCCAAACTTGTTTATCTGTGTCGATTCTGTGATTCTGAAAAGAGACCCTAAAGCACCTGACCTTATACTGTAAAAAGTTCAAAGACATAAGAACGAGGACAATGGGTGAACTTTTGAATGCTAGACCCAGTTTATCTGGAGAGGACTGGTGGACAAGGATGTTCGAGGGGGCGGATAGGAAGTTAACTTTCGCTCTGGTGACATTCTTGGAATCTTTAGAGAAGAGATTGTTTGAACTTAAGGTTGACTAAAGTAGTCGTACTTGTCAACATTAAGATCTTCTGGGTCCAGAAAGACACATGTCAAATGAGTTCCACGATCTTGAAATCCGTGGTCATGAAATTCGTTGAGCCTATTGCCTCTTTCTCTTCCTTGTTCATTTTTGTTTCCTCTTTTCTATGTATCTAGCATTCACCCTGTCTTGCATCCTTCCTAATGGACAGGAATTTGCTCTCCTTTTTAAAAGTTTGTAAACAGAGTTATAAAAATAAAAAATAAAATAAAAAAATAAGTCCATCTCCACAGTCACAGTCCTTCTTCTATGTCACAGTCCTTTTTCACTGTCATTTTCTTTCATCACAGCCCTTCACTGCAGTCCTCACCTTGTTGCACAGTCTTTGTCCTTCGTCAGTCCTTCATCTCAGTACTTCTTCTTTATCACTTCCCTTTTCCTTATTCACAGCCCTTCCCCATTTTCACAGTACTTATCCTTTCACACAATCCTTCTGTGTCACAGTCCTTTTACTTCAGCAAAGTCCTTTGTCACAGTCCTTCTCCTTCATCACAGTCCTTTTCCATTGTCACAGTCCTTCTCCTTCATCACAGTCCTCCTGTGTGACAGTCCTCCTTCATCACACTTCTCCTTCATCAAAGTCCTTCTCTTTGTACCTTGTCATTCTCCTTTGTCACAATCAGTCTCTTTTGAAATAGTCTCTCTCCTTCATGCATGTCCATTTCTATCAGGAACAGTCTCACATTATGTCTCAGTTATACTAGCCCCCTCTGTATTGCGTCCTCTGTGTTTTCTTCTTTCCCCCTTCACAAATCCATCTCTATGCCTCTCTCCCTGTTTCACTTTCTCTGTTGCTTTATATCTCTTTTGCTAATCATCATCATCATAATTTTTTGTGTAGTAAAAACCTTTACAATATAGGATAATACAATATCATCATAGAAATATGCTCTAAAAATATGAGTAGACCAGAATCCATTCAATAAGACATAACCATACTAAGACATGAGCAATAACAATAACAACAAATTCCATAAAACAACGCCCACATGCCTTTCTCAGAGTTCTCCTCATCTCACTCTTGGAAAACCCTGTAAATACTGCAAACCTTGGAGGCAAAGGCCCTTCATCTTTCTTTCAGCTTTAGTCAAAGTGCAGTATTCCACAACATCCTTACACATTTTAATACAGCTTTATCTAAAGAGGGTTAGTAGCACCTTCTATCGCCATCAGCGATTACACAGGCATAAGAGGATGACGCGCACTACGGTCTCAACTATCTTATTATCGCATCCCAATCTAAACTGTATAAATGGATTATTGTCCTCTTTTTGTATAATTGTGGCCACATAAACCTCCATTCCCCATATAGCCTATGTTTCAAATACCAGGACAGCATAGGGCATTTGTCCAGGTTACCCACCATCTCCTAAATGCGTACATGCCAACATCTCTAGCTCACTTACCTAAGGGAAACCCCAGTAATCATAGGTGGAGACTTGCACTGGGTTCTAAAGACCAGCGCTTGCAATGTTTTCTTCAACCAGGCAAGTTACAATATTTCTATCCAAGCATCCAAACCTGAAATATATTTAATTGAACCTTAAACCAGGCTCCTACATACCCATAGCATAATCCGATATGCAGCTGTAAGAGGGAAATACGAGCTTCTAGGTACACGGGTCTAGTTGGAGTTTCCTTCAACAATGCAAAGCGGCATCTAAGAAAGGAATTTTCAGAGGGCCATGGTGCATAGCCCCAGGACTTCAGCACCACATATAGTTGCAGGGACAGACTTCTGTTGATAGACATCAGCACTCTATACAGTGGAGTTTTCCCCAAGTTTCATATTAAACCTCACAACCAAGCCAGCATATTGGCCCAATGTATTCCCTCTCCTTTTCACCTGTGGTCACCACCCTGTTTTCAGTGACCAGTTAAACAAAGTGATATATAACCTCCAACTATCTATCATTTACCCCAAAGCTCCTCCTTGGCATTTACCTGGGCCAATCACCATTATCTTTGTTTTGCTCTTTGCTCTTGTTAATTGCCAGCTTTTTGAGAATGCATTAATTATAAAAGGTGGCAAGTAGTTTATGCATTGCTCTTTATTTGCGAATTAGAAGCATGACATTTTACACAAACATCCTGACTTCAATCCGTGAGCACATTCAGTTGCAAGCAAAACTTGCATGCAAGGACAGAGTAGAGCAGCTGCTTCAGTTATCTCAGAGGTAAATGGTAACGCATGAATGCTGTTCAAATGTTTCTCAGCCGAAAATATACATATATCCTTCACGCTATCAGATCTACCTTACATCAGTTATAACCAGCATCTTTACATGACTATTGATGCCATCGTTGCATGGGCATGCCTGTTAAACCTGTGCTAGCCTCTGGGTCTTAGTACAATACAATATGCTAACCCTGCTGCAAACAATGCTTCCTAAATATCATGCATGTCTGTATTCTACTTTGAAGAGGTATAGTGATACGTGTTGGCCATGTAGTAAAGTTATTGTCAGGGATTACACCATTCTGTTGTACATCATTTAAAATTGAACTTAAATGTGTGTTGATGATATGCAGAAATTACCCTTTACGGGACTTCCAAGCTGCATGGAAGCTGCAGGATTAGTGCCGCAGCTGCTGATGTAAGTACTTCATCAGCCACCACATGCTAACAGCTTACGTAATAATAGGCATCTGATGACTGGCACTTTTCAGTTTGCAAGTCCTGTGAGCTAGATCAATTCATTATCAGGCCAAAACAATTCATGCCTATAAAAGTAAAATGCAATGTACAACTGCAAAAGACAACATCTATTGGCTTTGCCAGTGCTTGTTATTGATTTAAATGAGTGTACTTCTCTTTCCAGATGAAGGGATACTACCAAGCAAGCCAATGACAGTCAACACAAAGTGAAGAACCTCGTCCCATTTTCTATGTCATTGTTTTAATAAAGCAATGCAAAGACCGTCAAAGTCTTTGATGTGTTAATAATATTAGTAATTAGCTTCAAAGAACCTTTATAGTGCCAAACGGTCTGCTCTAATTGAGATTATTGAAGGTAATTAGCATCAGTTGACATAACTTGCATTCAATTAATTCTTGCTATACCCTCTCATAGATAGTGTTGAGAGGAAACCCATGTAAGTGTTATTAAGTTGCAGGACTTCTTAATATCATTATTAGCTAATATCTTGCACTGTGTGACATATTTGTTTACCTGTAACAGTTTCATGATATTTAACCCAGTTCGCATGCTCTTGTATTTCCTATTGTTCTTTATTTGTTCTGTCAAAGGTTTTCATCCCTAGGGTGTTTTTCTTCAAGGAATATAAAATGACTTAAAATGTGTGCAACTCAAAAATGTAATGTGGATTCAAAACATATTAAGTGAACATAGATAGATGTTTACAGAAAGCCCTATTAATGTAATTTCTGTTACAGGTGTTATAATAAGTATTGCCTAAATCAAGTGTGAATTTAATTTGGGAACAGTGCTCTGTAGAAGACAAGATTTGTGAGAAAAAAAATTGTTTATTTTTTAAGCAAATATTTGTAAAGGATATCTGTTAACGGGATGATTTTGCTAGCACACTGGTCAACATGGAATTGAAAACCAAATTGTGAAACAGAGTAATTTGGAAAGCAGGTTTTGTCACTAATAACACATGTTGGTTTCCCAAAACAGATTTAAATTCAGTTTGTGATCTCCCATACACATTATTGCCTATGGACTTGACAGGGTAATCTTGTAATTAATGATGTGCTTTGAGGGGCAAATCTGGCCAAACAGAATGTCAGTCAACATTACTGCTAGTTAATACACTAATTCCAAAGCTAATGGCATTCCACAGTTCAGATGGCTATTAAAAATTGAACAGATCCTAAAACACTTTTCGAACAGATGTATTTGCTTATCCAATGTCACATGAGATGTAGTAAACAGAGAATGATCTGAGTAATGAAACTAATCAGAATTGAGCTTTCGCTTGTTGTCTTGCTAATGATGGTTTACAATATACATGTTTTAACCTGATCAAATGAAGACACATCTAAAACAATATATCGCTACCTCCCAATGTCCAACAACAGAAATAAAGGTATGTGCAATATAATGAAACAATGCTGCATCTATACATATACAATGTCTGAAATTTGAAAAGGTTTTGAGACTAAAATATTAAAATCATAGCTTTGCAATGTCACTTCGTATAGAAATGGGAAGAATTGGGATGGATTTTTCAAAAGATGATTTTGTAAACGAATTGAGAAAGGAGATTGGATGCAGCTGTTGGAAAAATGTGCTGCTTAAATTCCCTGATCATATTGTAATGGAGGCAGAGGCCTTTTCGAAGGCAGGGCCACATTTCCTGAAAGAGATTTTGGAGCAGATGCACATACAAAAGGGAGACCATGCTTAAAGGAGCTGCCTGAGGCCAGGCAGTTCTCTTAAATCTTCTGGGTCTTTGAAAGACAGACAAAATGTGAGTACCTATTACCAGAGAATACTTAAATATTTTCAATAGAATTAACTAAATCACAGACAGATAGTGTTTAAATGCATATTTGGGAACCCTGTTTAAAAGTTATATCTCTGAAAAGGGGAATGTTTCAAAATGTGTATGTGCTTTGTGATTTACAATTAAAACTGAAATCCTTTGTAGAATCATTGTATTAGGAATGTGTCTGCAGTTTGAGATATCTGGAAGCTTTAGACATCTCACATTGAAAGTGGAACAATAGGTTTGATATTTGGTGTATACCCATATCAATAAAGTAATTGAAATGTCTTTATTAATGAACAAATTGAGCTGGGGTGTTGTGGGGGTGAAACAGATTCTTTGAAAATAGGGGGTGCGTTAGGACCCACTGTTTCAATTCTCAAAAAGCAATAGAAATCCTGAGAAACCCAAACCTTTATATTTGCTTGCAACAAGCTTGATATTATAGACGGTCAGTCAAATCGCATCTATTCACAAGCTATGAAGTAATTGGTTTTCATAGATTGTGTCTAACAATTTACATTTAAATCCATCAAAGAGTTTAAGAATTATATTTACACTTGAGCTGGAACTGAATAGATTATTTTGTGTTAAGCCTTATTATGTGCATGGATTCAGCTCTTGATTTCAGGGTGGGTGTTGGTATACAGTGAGTTCCATTCCCTGGATGCTTGAACTTCAAAACTTCTACCGCCAAACTTCTCCAAGCGATTGCACGGTTGGTTCAAGGAGAGAGTATCATTGGATCGTAAAGACCTTGTGGGTTTAGTGGATATCCAGTCCAGGAGATATTGGGGAGCTGCTCTATCTATGCATTTATATGTCAAAGATAAGATCTTGTGCCTAATTCTTGGTTTTACAGGAAGCCTATGTAGAGTTTTCCTGAATGAGGAGATGTGTTCATGTTTAGTTTAGTGAGTCCATAAATAGCCATGATGGCGCCATTTTGAGAGGTCTGCAAGCATTGCAGGTTGGTCTCAGAAGTGACTGCAAATGAGCTGTTGCAATAGTTGAGGTGGGAAATGACTAGCGTTGTTGCCAGCAGTGATATATTTTCAATGGAAAAATAGGGGCGCGTGTGATGGATGAGTTTGGTCCCATGGGCACACGAAGAGCGAACCTGTGAGACATGTTGCTTCATAGAAAGCTCGTAATCCAGGACAACACCCAGTGTTTTTATGGACTTACTGATATGGACTCGAATTCCAGAGATAACAAAATGGTCATAGAGGTCATCACATTTTTTTATGCGTTGGCTGGAGGCTATGATCAGAAGCTCTGATTTTTCACTATTTAATTCCAGGGAGTTCTGTGCCATCCACTACTGAACCTCCCAATAAACTTCATTCAGGATTTCAGAGTCTTGTGCTTGTACCCCGGTGAGTTTAAAGAGTACCTGGGAGCCATCTGCGTAATTCACATAATTGACACCCAGTCCGTCCAGCAGGTCAAGGAGGGGCCTAGTGTAGATATTGAAATTAATTGGAGAGAAGCAGGAGCCCTGGGGTACTTTGCACATGGACAGGATTGACAATGCCTGGGTGTTCTCTACCGCTACTCTAGATGTTCTTGGACCTAAAAAAGATTGATCCAATGACAAGCCCCATATGAGCATTTGGCAATGGTTTTAAGCCTCTCCTGCAGCAGGTCTTGATCATCAAGATCAAAAGCTGCAGAGAGGTCCAACAACATCAGACGTGTTGGCTGGCCTTGCTCTACAATCCCTGCAATGTTGGATTTGAGGTCCAATAAGGCCATCTCAGTTCCATGCCGGGCTCTGAAGCCTCATTGATGGATGTTCAGTATGTTATTTTCATCAATTAATTTATTCAATTGTAGGTACGCTACTCGGTCTATAATCTTCAATAATGTTAAATGTTTATGTTAAAGGATATTTGTACCATGCACTATCACCACCAGAGTGGTCTCCTGCGCTCTGGTGGATCTGAAACAAAAGGGGGGTTAGGTTAGGGCGTGTTAGTAGGACAAAGTTTGGAGAAGAGCAAGAGTTCTGTTGGCAGCTTCAGTTCGTTAACACGGTTCGCTGAGCTTTTTGGTGTGGTATCCAGCCCTGAGTCTGTTGTTGTGTGAGGGTCTGTGTGGCGTGTTTGTTGTTGCGGTGTGGTGAAGTGCGTGCGGGTTGCTGCAGTTTTAAGAGGTGTGGTTGTGTTTAGTTGGAGTGTGAGGGGTATTTAAGGAGGGGTGAGGTTTCTTTGTAGTTTTTGTGGGGTTGGTTAGTAGCCTTGTTGTTAAGAGAAATACACACTCCTATTGTGTGTCTTTCGGGATTCAGTGAAGGTTGTCCTCCTTTCAGTAGTTAAGCCCCAGCATGATAAGGCTGTCTCATCTCTCTGTCACCATGTTAAGCCAGCTAGTCTTTATGTGTCCATCCTTGTATTTTGCCACCCCCTACTTCCCAGTCCATGGCTGGTGCAGCCTGGTTCCATCGGATGGATCTACTTGAGACCCACGCTCGTATGCCCTTTCTGAGTGGGTTAGGTTGGTGGTAGTGCATTTGTGCTAGGCATGTTTGCTATTGTTCTTTCCTGATGGGGTTGTCGCTTGTGTTCTGTTCCACCTGGCATTGTTCTTGTAGGAGTTTCCCTTAGTCGGTCTTAGGTGTTGTCTGTGTCGTCATATATTCTGTCAGTCTGTTCTTTGTATTTCCTGTTTGATTGTTTCAGTCGTTTCCGTCTGGTTCCGAGGTGTTGAAGAGCCAGGTTTTTAGAAATTTTCAAAATTTTAGGTGGTCTTTGGTGTTTCTTGTTTCTTTCGGGAGGTTGTTCCAGGTTTTGCGACTAAGTGAGCCCCTTCATTTTTTTCTGGCGTATGGTTTTGGTTCCAGGCGGATTTCATTGCTTGATCTGAGGAGTCTCGTCAGCTTGTAGATTGTTATTTTCTTTTGTAGGAATTCTGCTCCCTGTCCGTTGATTGCCCTGTGTGTTATGCACATTGTTTTGAACGTGATACATTTGATTAGAAGCCAATGTAATATTTTTTGCACTGGAGTGATGTAGTCTCTTCTAGATAGTTTGAGGAGGAGTCTAGCTGCTGCATTTTGGATGCGTTGTAATTTCTTCAGGAGGTGTTCCGGCATCCCGAAGTAGAGGCTGTTTGAGTAGTTGAGTCTTGACATGATGAGGGCGACGATTGTCAGTGTTTTGTGGGTGAAGGAGAGAAAAGGTAGGATTCTTCTTGTTGAGTGAAGGAGGAAGAAGAATTTCTTAATTATCGTGTTTACTTGTGGTTCTAAGGTTAGAGCATTGTCCATTAGGGCTCCCAGGTTTTTTACTACCTTGGATGTGGTGGGCGCGGTTCCCAATTTAGTCGGCCAGGGAATGTAGGTGTTGTTCTCTTGGTTTCTGGATAGAATCATTATTTCTGTTTTACCTGGGTAGATTTTTAGGTTGTTGGCATTCATCCAGTCATAGATTTATTTTAGACATTCTACTAGGGTTGAGTGATCTGCTTGTGCATCTTAGATTTTGTAGATGATTTGAGTGTTGTCTGCCTAGTTGTAGCATATAATATAGTATTTTTTGAAAATCTTGATTAACGGTTTAACACACTCTGGTAGATGTTGAAGTATAGTGGTTATAGTGAGGATCCTTGTGGTACTCCACAGTCGTTAACTTGGGTAGATTTAAAATGTTTTATCCATTCAGTTTCTGTTCTGTTTGCTAGGAATTATTTAATCCAGAGTAGTGCCATGTCCGTTATACCTATATCGTCAAATCTTTTGATTAGGGTGTCATAACTTACTGTGTCGAAAGCTGCCGAGAAGTCGAGCAGAATCAGGGCCGAGGTTGCGTTGGAGTCTGTAGGTCATCCCAGAAGGATAGGAGTGCCAATTCTGTTCCTCTTGCAGGTCTGAAACTGACTTGTGCTTGGTCTAGCAACCAGTTTTTTTCTATGTGTTCTTGGGTTAGTTTGTATACGTATGTTTCTAGGAGATTTGCCAGGTAGGAAATGTTTGAAATCGGTCTGTAGTTTGAGAGGTCTTCCACGGCGCCACTTGTGTTTTTTAGAAGTGGTTTGATATATGCTGATTTGAAGGATCGTGGTACAGTCCCTGTCGTGAACAACAGATTCAGGAGACTTCTGTTATATTCCGATGGCGTTCCTTGTGCGAGGATTGATTTGTAGATGTCGGGGGGAGGGATCCATGGGGGATCCTGCTTTCTTGCAGTGCTTTACCAGCTTGACGAATGTCTCTGCTGATATTTCTGGGTAGTTTTGGAGTTTGTGCTCTGGCTCCTCATTAGGTCAGGTTGGTTGAGTGTTAAGGTTGGTCAGTCTGTTTTGTATGATTTGTCAGATGTCATTGATTTTGTTTTTGAAATGGTCTGCCAAGTTGTTGCATAGTTTTTGTGAGGGTATTGGAGTGTTGTTGCAACCTGGTGGGTTTCTCATTTTGTTCATGATGTTGAACATTTCTTTTTGTGTGTAGGTGGCTTTGGTGATTCTGTTATCATAATGCCTTTTCTTTGGCTTTTGAATTTCCTTCTTATATGAACGGATTTGTCTATGGAACTGGGCTTTCTTATCTTGGTCATATTCTTTCCTCCATTCTAGTTCCAGCTTCTTGTTGTATTTTTTCATGGTGCTTAGTAGTGGGGTGAACCATTTTGCCATTGCCCTTTTTCTTGAGGGGGTAAATGGTTTTTCTGAGGAGATGTTTTCGATTGTATCAGTAATCCATTTATGGAGTAGCTCCATTTTCCCGTCTAGGACTGCCTTCTCCAGTTCTGCCATTTAAGGTTTGGTTAGCTCCAGTTGTTCTATTAGGTTGCTTCCTTTGATGGTTTTCCAGTTTATTTTTGTGGTGGTTGGGAGCTTGAGGGGATGGATGGTAACTTTGGTTGGTAGTGTGATCACAAATGGAATGATGAGATGGTTGCTCCAAAGTATTTGTATCAGTGGTGCAGTGGTGATACGTTTCTTCTTGCAGAAGATTGCGTCAAGGGTATGTCCTGACAATTGTCTTGCCCCTTTGACCAACTGGTGTAGTTTCATTGTTGTTAGCTGCCCGATTATTGAGTTTTGAGAGTTGGTTTGTTTTTCTTCTAACCAAATGTTGAAGTCCCCCAGGATTATCAGATGCTCGTGTTGAATGGCTATGTTTGTGATGGGTCTATGAAGTTGTCGGCAAAGGTTGCATTTGTATGTCAGTGGTCTGTAAACCAGTATGAATGTAATGTTTGTTTTTGGATTCGCTGATAGGTGTATGCCCATGGATTCATAGTTCTCAATGTTTAGAGGTTTGTCTGTTTTTATTTTCAGGTGTTCTTTGAAAGCTATTGCGAGGCCTCCTCCTTTTTTATCTTTTCTGTTTAACCACAGGCATTTGAAGTTGGTGGGGAGGTATGCTCAGTAAGACCCTCCACAACCCTCACCAGCCCTCCCACCGTTGATTTTTCTTTGTTGCCTTGGTTTTTTAATTAAAAATGCATTTTCGGTTTCAAGGGAGTTCTGCTCAATGTGTTGTCTCAACATTTGTATTACATAAACCTGCTTAAACCAGCAATCAGCCTGAACATGCTCTAAGTAACCACATGCATAAATAATCAAATGCCTTTTATCTACTACTAATGTCTCGTAAATGCACGCGTGCATTGTTACTGGAGTGTTGCTTGTTGCTTCCTTCCAAACTATGAGCACAGCCTCAATAAATGGACAGCCCCAATAAAAGCCTGGGCGGTGCAGGCACGGGCCCATCTGATGGGGACAAGCCGATATCATGCACACTGGGATGGGATACAAAAGAGAACCCACTGACTTTCAAACCAGCCGCTAATGCAAGTATGCAACAAGGTTGGGGAGGGATACTTGCCTGTCAGTAACGCCTACCACCATGTCTCTGATCAAAGGAATCTTAGAATGAAAATAGTCGGCCAATGGGGCGCTCCCAACAGAGGCATGACAGAGACTCTAATTCAGGAAACGAGGACACAATCGCCTTGTCGTCTTACTTGTAATGTACATGAAGTGTGGTCCCCCAAGATGGACTTTGCCTACTGCCCTTTCCAGAAATGTTCTTAGAAGGCAATACAGTTCCCAAGTCCGTTCTTTATGTTTCTGCCTTTTTGTTTCTCTCTGTGCTTATGATCTATAAAGTTAATCCACACACATTCATGCTATTGCAAGCCACCAAACTCCAGGTGGGGGGGATAGGAAACTAGAGCTGCTGTCTATCCAGCCTGATTTGTCAAATGATAAACCTCCGCTCTGTTAAAAGATTGTAGTTGGAGTGTATACCAACATGCTGCATGAGTCTAGTCCCTGCTAGGACTCGGTGAGTCTGCCTTCTCAATAGCTCGCTAGAGGGCAGACGCGAGCTTGCTTCATCTCTAGGCCAATGGGCAACAGCTAAAATGATTTCACTCGTCCCGATAGTTTGCCAAGACATTTGGTGAGCAATGTTTGTTGTTGCCGGTGTTCGGGGTATAGGAGTAAAGGTTTTCTTCAGCAACAGACTTAGAACAGACTTAGAAAATCATTCCCCTTGCAGTGCAAAGTGTTACAGAGGCGAACACCGAGCCGGGCACGCGTGTTTGTACACCGCAGTCGACTCTGTACCATTTCCGGGGTTTGCACTACGAAATGCAAAGCATGCATGCAAATGCGGGCGGAGCTGGATGTTGGCACTCCAAAGTGCAGACGGCTGTAAATGCCTCTGTTGGTGTACACACAGCGCGAGGCTGGAGGCATTTAGCATTGATTCCTATGGAATATGCCAGCTTTTGCAGGTGCGGCTGCAAAAGGTGCATATGAATATGGTAGTAGAAAATGGCTGGATAAATATGGCGCAGGGTGTTCAGGGGGGTCGATCTGCAGTTTTTAGGTGAGCAAGACATCTAATTCATGGTCTAAATGATGTGGGTCTATGATTACATGGTACTGGTCAAATGGCGCAGTTTGATCAAGAAAAACGAGGCTAGCTTGTGCTTTTGCATCTCGACCTACACATAGCTAGAAGTACCGCGTGTTGCTCCTAAAAATAGAGGCATTCTTGTCGGCGGGGTGGCGGGGGGAGCGGTTGGAGGGGGGCAACAGCAGGCCATACACACAACATTCCACACCTCAGTAATTGCAAAGAATCGGTCAGCGCCTCACAGAGCGTGTGAGGGACGCGCCCCTCACCATTAAAGTGAAGAGGGGAGACAAGCAAAATAACGACTCCCCGTTGACAAGCACTGTCGACGTTCAGCATGGAGTTACAACTGGGCAGTAAATCACGGCGGCCTGTGTCTGCAGAGGGGAAAGGCCGGGATTCTAACCAGCAGGGGAAATCGATGCATGCTCTCTGAAGTCTCAGGGGTGTGTGGCTGCGGGCCGGCATGCAGCTAGGTGCTACAGAGGTCCCCTAGTGGTCTTTCCCTGGAATGGATTTCTTGATTGCACACCTGTGTCTGACCTCTTGTCCCCTAAGGAGTACATTCTGTTAGTTTCTCCCGTTCCACCATCTCCCTTTGCCTTGTGGGAGCTCATTACTGCAACCGGGTTTACAGGGGGTACTGTGTGCTTCTTGTGTGAAGCTGAAGAAACACCCCTCAGCCCTACAGCTAGGGTTGGGGGTGGATCTGGTACAACAGGGCGCCTGCCTGGGACAACTTACTGATGTATTTCTTTACTAGGGTCACCCCCCCACTCCCCTCCTCCTACATTCTACGCACTCCCCAACCCTCCCCAGTTCCCCCTTCGCCCACGCCAGGTGGTCAAATGAGATAAGCTGTTCCTCTAACCAATGCGATCAGTCAGCAGTGGGCAGACGGACGGATATTTTGGGGTACTCCCTTCAAGTGTCTGCGGGGTTCTTGCGTAACGTTTTCGACGCCCGTGCTGCTGCTCCTGGCAGAGAAAGACTGGCAGATAATCACAGATTTGCTGACCGGTATTGACATGACTCTTTTGAAATGTAGGATTTCAAACGGACGGAAAATATAAAGTTCATAATTATCTGCAAATCTGGAAACTGTCCTTTATTTACTATAGCGCCGCGTAGGGCTCAGGGCGCCAATAAATTGCTGGCTGTGAAAATGTTCAGATTCATTATGGAAATTGAGACACATATTATCCAGTTTTAAATTTCCAATCCCTAACATGTCGTTTTCTACGTCAGAACATTTGCATATTGCTGTAGTGGTTCAGTAAAGAAGGCCAAGGCGTAAAATCCACCTGCCTTCGATACAGCTGTACCCTCTCTGTGCACGGTAAATAAAACGTGCTGTGGGGAGAGAATTGCTAAGGAAATTCAGTGGCTAAACGCACCTACCTCAGAATATGAGTAGGTAGATCGTGTTTGAATCCCCGCAGGATGGCTCGGAATGTCATCCTTCTTAGCAGGGTCGGACTGGGACAAGATATTGGCCCGGACACCCAAAAAAAGGTGGCCCACCCCTCGCCTCAAAAAAGTGGCCCACCCCTCCTCTCATGACCCTTAAGCTCTGATGACATCACCAGAAGTGATGTCATTTGACCCCACCCCAAAGTGACATCCCGGGAAGCGATGAAACATGACCTTTCACCCCTTGACAAAACAGGAAGTGGCATCAAACAGCATTGTTCCTAAGTACACTAAGCAAAATATGGTTAGATTTCACTAATGTGATTTACATTTCATACAAGAATTGATTACCATATGTATCATTAATATCTGTGTGTATAAAACCATATCACCAAATTACTGTGATTGCAAGCAGACGTCGAAGGCCAAATGATAATATGTTATTGTATTGCACTTAGGCTTAAGCTCTTTTTTTATAGAACAAATATGTATACAATATCACCCAACCTGTGTTGGTACTCATTTATCGACCTAAGAAGGATGAAAGGCTGAGATGGCCTCGCTGGGATTAAAACCTGCAGATCACACACACATCGCAGCAGTGAGCACTCAACCCACTGAGCTATCATATCAGCTATGGTAAAATGAGCAATTATTCTGTAGTGGATACCATTAAACTGGTAACTGAGATTTAACAGCAGACCAGTTAAGTCCATCTGCAGGTCTGGTGCAAAGTTGGCCGCATGTCAAGCCTGCATGCATCTACTTTCAAGCTTCAGAGGTTGGCAAAATAGGGAAAGCATTGTACTCATAGGACATCCCATACTCTAAGCACTCGTTACCTCATACATGCAAACAAACATCCTGAACAGCATGCCAGGGAGATGGGAAATATAGACACATTCCAACAAAGCATGCATTGTGGCACAATGAAGTCTATGGCCAATTTATGTCACTTGATGTCCCTATCAGTCACCCAGCCCATGGCAGACAATGGAACTGCTCGGCCTAGCTTGCTCCCTCCACCCTGCCTACTATCTCCTCACAATGAATGGCTCCCCTAACCCAGGCTGCAAATCTGTGCCTGAAGCAGGCCAGCAGGCTGCTGGACTGCTTCAGGCACAGATTTTAAGTTTTTTTTTTTTCAAAACCGGCCCATCTGTGGGCAGAAGCCCAGTAATCAAGGAGCACACTGGCCCCATTGTAGACTCATATAGAGCCATATAAATCTCTCCCCCTCCCTCGTGCCCACAGTGAGCAAAGTGCCAGGCCGGGGTATAGAAAGAATATATATTGGTTTCAATTATAAGCTCAATGGGTAATGAGTTTGTTTAATTACATCTGTCACCTTCTTTGTGGCAGAAAAAAACAGAAAACACAGCTTCAATTACAAAACACACTTCTGTAGGATGTTAATTTTAAACGCACTTTTTCTGCATTTTCTTTTCTCTCACAAACATGGAACACTGGCTAAATAAACTGATCAAAAACCTTTACCCATGAACCTCGTTGTATGTCGAATTTCAATAATAATAATATGGCACAATACTAGAACATAATCTTTGATGTTACTGGCTGAAAGTTCTAGTGTTACAACATAGGCACCATTTTCCTTTTATGAAAACTAGTTCACATTCAAGGTTTGATGGCGTTCCCCATGCACTCAAAATGCTAGCAGTTGAAATTACAGATTTGTAAACATGGCTATGGCAACTATTACATCACCCAAAGTTAGCTGAGAAATAAACAAAAGTTTGATTTTAAAACCAGACATACATTACACGTTCCGTGTTGGATACATGATTTCACGCTTTTGCAAAGCACTTCTACCCCAGTCCCAAAAACCCAAGCATCAATGACATGCAGCACCCTTCTGTTCAAAGGCTAGGTCTAGGGAGTGGGGACAGTTCAGGAATTTCGTTTTTCAGATGCCCCCCCTCACTTAAAGGCCTGTGTTGGGGAAGTTGGACAGTAAAATGGGGATGATTATGAATTTTGTTTTTCAGACACCCCACCCTTCACTTAAAGACCAGTATTGGGGAGGTTGGACAGTTTAAAATGTTTGTTTATCGGGCCAAGGACACCCCTTGTTGAATTGTAATTGTAATTGTTTCTTTTTAAAGTGCTTGTACACAAGTGAAGTGCTTCAAAGTGCTTCAAGGCGGGAAGGGAACTAGGGAACAAGGGAATACAGTTGTCATTCTTAGGCCTTGAATTCCGAATGATCTAACAACAATAACTAGAATACTAGGCCAGAGGCATATCTACTAGTGTAAGTGTGTGACAAGGACACTACTTGGCACGCTCTGTGTACCATACTTTGACCAGTTGCAACCGCATAACTTGATGTAGCCACCTTGCAACATGAGGTCAGGCTTTCCAACTCTTGCACCTGGACATTACCTTTTTATAACTGTATGTTCTGATGTAGCCGCCTTGGAACATGAGGTCAGGCTTTCCAACTCATGCACTTGGACTATACCATTTATAACTGCATGTTCTGATGTAGCCACCTTGCAAAATGAGGTCAGGCTTTCCAACTCATGCACCTGGATTTTACCATTTGTAACTGCATGCTTTGTTGTAGCTGCCTTGCAACATGAGGTCTTTCTCTCTCGCTCCCCTGCTAACCACCTTTCCTGGCTTCTCCTTTAAGCTTTCTCCACCGCCGCTCCACGCGAGGTCTTGGGAGCGTGGTCCTCCTATCATCTGGGGCCTCCCCCACCGATGTGCTGAACCTGCGGAGGTGCTGGTTTCCCTGCACCGCGGCACCTTGGGGCTCCTGACAACACAGCTTCCACTGCATGAGCAGTGACCCCACCCGAGTCCCTGGATCGGTGTATGGCCTGCTGTTGCTTGGGGCTCTTCTCCCCCCAGGGTAGGTTTGCTCCACCGCCTTCACTGGCACCATCCCTGCTCTGGCTGCAATTTGTGGCCATATGGACATGTTTCTCTGCACCCAAAACCCTCATACCGCATACATGCCACCCCTGTGGTTCCTCTGATCATCCTCACCACACTGGCCCACAACGGATCTATGGCACATTGCACCCCATTTACATATGGATATCTACGTGCACATTTGCTTGCCATAACCTGATTATCTAGGAGCCTTTGTGTGAGTGCAGCATATATATATATATATATACCTCACCTATACCCCTGCAGTGATCCTGGGGTGGGAGGTTAAGCCGGCATCTTGTATCCCCACTATCCCCATCCTCCCGAGTTGGATTCTGCTGGACGGCCCACACCATCGCTTTGACTCCCTCCATATTGTACTGCTCGACCAGCCCGGGCCAACCAGTGACTGGTGGATTGGCTGTAACTGGTGTCCCCCACTGTGCAGTGCCTCCACCCCCGGCTCTCATCACCGACTATGGCGACCACTGCACATAGACCTACCTAGCTGAAGAGACATGCACTGACCAGCCACAGATAGTGCATATTCAATTTCAATGGACCAGCTCCTGTCAACTGCCCTGGGCAGACTGTGCTCCTTCCCCAGTCCTTCACCATCACCGGCTATGGCCATTGTGTGCTGCCCCACCCTAGTTCAGGAGCGTGCACTAACATTCCAGCTCGGCTCCACCTATCTGAACTCAACCGCACTCCTATCTGAATAGAGATGTCGAACAGATCCCGGGGTGCCAACAAAGTGGGTGCCAGGGATAAATTTGCCAATGTGGTGCCTAGGCCGTAGACGGGCCGCTCATCATCCGACCAGGAGGCACCTCCACCATCAGATACTCCAGCTCCTGACCTCACAGTGATGATGGCATCCATGGGCAGAAACTTCACCTACTTCCACGAAAAATTTGACGATATTAACGCTAACGTTGCATCACTCAAATCTCAGCTAGATCAAGCTGGCACCAGGATCACTGAGGCGGAGTCCAGAATTGGAGCCAATGAAGATGGGTTACACGTTCTCCAGGACACAGTCGCCTCTCTTACCCGGGACATGAAGTTTGTTAAAGCGAAATTCGATGATTTGGAGTCCAGCTCCCGTAGGAACAATATACGAATTATAGGTGTCCCGGAAAATGCTCTTAAAGGCTGCATGGAACTGGCAGTTGAAAACCTGATCAAAGAACTGTTGGACAATCCTGTACTGTCCCCCTTCTTCACCGTTGAGCGTGCTCACCGCGCCCTGTCTCCATGTCCCAAGCCCGGTGACTTCCCTAGGCCTGTCATCGCCAAAATTCTGAGCTATAGAGATAGGGATCTTATTCTTCGTCTGTCCCGTGAGAAGGGGGAACTGCACCTCGCCTCCAATACCATCAGGATCTTCCCCAACTTCTCGGTCAGAGTGCAGCAGGAGAGGCACCAGTTTCTCGGTTTGAAAAAGATGCTAAGGGAACGAAACATTACCTACGCAATGCTGTTCCCGGCATGCTTAAAATTCTCCTTCAGGGAGAAACTGTATTCCTTTACTGTCCCTGATGAAGCGGTAAAGTTTATAGAGGTGCAGATTCCGCTTAACAACCCAGCCTGAGACCTCATGGAAAATGATTGACTTAACGGTCCCTGATGAAGTGGTGAAGCTCCTTGAGGCACAGATACCCGTTAACAATCCCATCCTAGACCCTATGGGCACTGACTAGACCTCACTGAGTTGCTCTTTACCCCCCTAAGGGTATGGTGATCCTTATTCTTAGGCCCTTGAGTTGATTGCACCATCTATGCTTTTTACCACACATACTCACAGAGTCTTGAATTGTGGCGCATCTTGATGTCTGGGGTGGCACTAGGCATTCCCTGGTGAATATCATGCCAACTACAATGTAATACCAGTCTGTACTTCTACCCATTGCTCCACTTTGGCGCACCTATGTTATTTACACCTGATGGACCACATTTGCAGAGGCTGTACTACTGTTCCCTGTTATGACATGTGTCAGTGTAATGGAAACTGTGTTCTACTATGTAGACTGCCGGCCCTAAGTACCATGCTGGTACTTCATTGCTCCTTTTAAGTTGACTGCACGCAACATCGCACCCTGCTTCAGTTGCAATGGCTATCTTGGAGGACTTGTTATTTTTGGCCCCTGTTGGGCCAGTAGTGTGTCTGATCCATGTTGGGATTGGCCCGCTAACTCCTGTCTTGAGGGATCTATTAGTACAATTAGGAGGGGGGAGGGTGGAGACACTGCCAGCTATGAAGGGGTGGTGGGGGAGGTGTTATTTTGGGAAGTTATATTGAAAAGGGCAGAGGTGGAACAGCATTTCGCATCATGTTAGGGTGAAAAGTACACGCAAAGTCGTACCAGCTGGTATGTACCCATGGATAACGAAATGTCCATAAAAATAATGTCCTGGAATGTCCGGGGATTGAGTAATTACACCAAGGCCCGCAGGATTATGGCTTATGTTCAGAGACATGGCGCTAAAATACTCATGTTACAGGAAACTCATTCTCAGGGTCGCCTGGCGGCGAGTATTGCACCCTCCTGGGGGGGCAATAGATACTACACAACCTACTCTACACAGGCCAGAGGCGTGATGACATTGATTCATAAATCCATTAAATTTACTCTCCAAAAGAGTTACATTGACACCGAAGGCAGGTACATATCGTCTTACACTGCACAATAGTAAACATGGAATACCTTCTGGTGAATACTTACGGTCCCAACATTGACACCCCAAATTTCGTTGATGCCATCACCTCTATACTATTGGGTTATGTGGGAGTTCAAATCATCAGGGGAGGCGATATGAACCTCATACTTGATACCAACCTGGACAGGACGGGAACAGCATTCAGACACCTGTCTCGCATGGCCCGCAGACTACATATACATAGCACAACACTTGATATCCGTGATGTTTGGAGAGCCCTTCACCCCCAGTGGCGTGAATATACCTATACTTGATACCAACCTGGACAGGACAGGAACGGCACTCATAGAGCCCTGTCTCGCATGGCCCGCAGACTACATATACATAGCACAACACTTGATATCCATGATGTTTGAAGAGCCCTTCACCCCTAGCGGTGTGAATATACCTATTACTCATCCATACATGATAGCTCCTCCAGGATTGACCTTTTCTTGGTGTCTAGTGGCTTGATGGGAAGGGTCAACGAGGTGCAAATACTCACCCGAACGCTGTCTGACCATGCCCCGGTCACTCTGTTGGTGGACTTTGGAATGCCCGCGCCCACTTGTAGTACATGGCGTTTCAAGTCTTGATATAGTATTCAAGGCAGACATACTGGCAAACATTGAGACCTTCTTTGAATGTAACTCCCTACAGGCCACTACCGCTGGGATACGCTGGGATGCTTTCAAAGTATATATCAGGGGGATGTCCATCTCGAGGGAGGCGGGAGTATTGAAAACTTTTAGAAATGATCTCAATCGTTCTGAAGCCAGTATGCAGGAGCAGGAGTGCTCATCAGTAGCCGCCCCTGCCAAACTTGCACAAATTAGCAACAAGCTTGGGACCTTTGAGACGCACGCCATGATGGAGGTTCAGGATTTCAGTCGCCCACAAGCCGCACGGAAATATGCGGAGGGTGAGAGACCTGGTAAAACGCTAGCAAAGCTTGCAAGAGGGGAATGGGGCCAGGCCCAAATTGTGTCCATCAAAAATGCACAGGGTGTTCAGCTATGGTGAGACCAGCAAATACTAGAGATTTTTATTGAGTTTTACACAAATCTCTACGCTTTACCACCGGAACATAGTGAGCAACACATGAGAGATTTCCTTGATCAGATCCCCACAACGTGCATCTCCCCTGCAACTAGGGACCAACTAGACTCCCCAATTTTACTGGAAGAAATAGTCAAGGCCATCTCTGACCTCCCGAAGAGTAGAGCGCCAGGCCCCGACGGACTCACTCAGTTTTTACCAGGAACATGTCCCTATCCTCGCTCCCAAATTGCTGGAAGTCTAGGATGAATCACTCCGTATTTCCATCCTTCCTCCCTCTCTGCGTGAAGCTGTCATAACGGTTCTACTTAAGCCCGACACACCTAGTGACGAATGGGGCTCATACAGGCCCCTTTCCCTCATGAACATCAACACCAAGATTTTTGCTAAAGTAATAGCAAACCGCTTTCTCCCGATCATGACATACCTGGTCCACAAGGACCAAGGGGGATTTGTACCTGGGAGAACCACTTCCCACAACATTCGGTGGCTTTTCAATGTGATGGGCATAGTTGACCAGGATTCGAGCGCTGTAGCGGTCACACTTGATGCTCAAAAGGCATTTGACATGGTCTCATGGAAATACATGTGGCTGGTTCTAGAGACAATGGGGACAACATGATTAAACACATCAAACTGCTATACACTACTCCGATGGTGAGATTCCGGGTCAACTCCTTAACATCCAAATTGTTCACACTCTTCAGGGTTACCCGACAGTGTTGCCCATTCTCCCCAATCCTTTTTGCACTGGTGATAGAGCCAATGGCGGACCATATTTGAACGCGCCACATACATACATAGAGGAATACGATTGAAAGATTCCCCTCAGATAATATCTTTATATGCTGATGATGTGTTAATATATCTCAGCGACCCTGCTACCCACCTTGACACCATCTTGTGCGCTATCACACATGCAGGCACCTTGTCAGGTTTCACAATTAACTCCAAGTCGGAGATTCTTCCACTTACACACGCCACCCACCAACCTGTCTCGGAATACCCACTGCACTGGTCCCCCGACGAGATAAAGTATTTGGGAATCCGGATGTCCCTGTCTAAGTCCACTCTACTAGCAGATAACTACTCTGCCGGAGCACAACTAGCTGAGTCGGAAATGTTGCGATGGTGTTCTCTCCAGCTGTCACTTGCAGGTAAACTCTCCCTCATCAAGATGGTTCTGGTCCCCAAATTGCTTTACGTCATTAGCAACGTACCCATCTGGCCTGGGAAACAATACTTCACTAGATTGCATACATCATGTGCGCAGTTCTTGTGGCACTCGGGTGCGGTCCGTAAGAAGTGGCTGGACATGACACTCCCATACGAGAAAGGGGGATTCACAGCCCCTGACCTGACATTATACTGGATAGCTGCACAAGCCCAATATGCTAGTTATTGGTACCCTAGCTCTTTGACTCGCCCGCACGTTAAGCAGGAAATGCTTGCAGCGGCTGGAACTAACATCATGATCCTGATATTTCACCGAGTTCCCCTCTTGACCCTGTGGCATCTACTCTGCTGGCTTGGGATCTTCTCTTGCACACGACGGCTAAAGCCCATCCTTATCATAAATGGCTCCCTATCTGGGACTTCCCCGGCTTGGAACCCACACATGACACAGCTTTAGCCCGACACTGGGGTGCTCTAGGCTATCAGGCATTAGCTGATTTTTTCCCAGACGGGAAGTTCATTGGCCCACAGACATGGAGGCGTGGTGACTCTGGATCTGCCCTAGAGATGTTACAATATTACAGGCTTCGCGCTGCCTTCCGCGCCAGGTGGCCCACCTTTCCCGACGAGCCTCCTGACACCCCAGAGATTGCCTACATTGCCAAATCAAGCGGCGCCCGGGGTGTCGTCTCCTCTTTATGTAAACTGCTGCTGGCGGGGGCTCCTGCCCAGCCTTCCAAAGCCCACGCGGGATGGGCGGATGAACTGGGCCTTGAGGTCTCTGATCATCTATGGAAAAAGATGTGCCTTCATACTAGTAGGGTATCCCTCAACCTCCGCTATCGAGTCATGCAGTTTAAATTACTGAATAGGTTGTACTATACTCCTCTCAGGATCTCTAAGTTTGATCGTACTAACACACACAACTCTACGCGCTGTAAAGCTGAAGGGGCAGACCACCTACACATGTTCTGGGCATGTCACAAACTGGGGGACTTCTGGGATGAGGTCTTGAAGGCTCTTTTCGAGATCACTGGCACGGAGATTGATCCCAGCCCACTGGGAGTCCTGTTTGGGGTGTGGGATACTGATGATACTAGACGTATGGCTAAATTCTTAAATATAATCTGTATGGTGGCCAAGAAATGTGTACTCCAGTGCTGGAAGAGCCCTTCCCCCACCAACCTTTCAGAAATGGCTCAATGTACTCACCTGGTCCCGAACTTGTGAAGAAGATTACCCCATTATGCTCCCTGCGCATTCACGTCACAAGAACATATGGTCTGCCTTAACAGTTACCTTATCAACCAAGCCGAGAGCCCACTGGTAGTAACTCACCATCAGTGTTGTAGCAATTTTCTTGAATGATAGCGTTTTGCAATTGACTATTTCCTCCTCCTGTTGTTGTACTAGCCCTCTCATGTATGTAGTAGGTCTCATAAGTGTACTGCTTGTACAATGTGCCTTGACATGTGTGTCGCTGTAAACACCTGCCAACAACATTTTTTAAAAAAAATTAAAATAAAAAAAAGAGACACTGTAGGCTACATGGATAGAATTGGCCAGACTGAGGGCGACGCAGGAAGAGGGAGGAAAGAAGGAGAGTGGGTTGGATGAATGGAGGGCTAGAGACATTTTGTTCAAGTTATATAGTACAGCTATAAAGGATGCGCACATTGAGAAGGAGGGGGTGGTGTCGGGCGAGCAGGGAGCATAGGATACGGTTGAGGTCTGACAGGGACTGGGATCGAGAGCTAAGGAAAGACGAATGGGATACCCTGGACGAGATTGAGGATGATGAAGGGGATGCACAGCATGCGCCTGAGGTCACGCCATGGGTGGAGAACTTGTGGGGAACATGGTTAAGAAATAGGTTTGGCCGGGTGGCAGTGTCATGGTCATGAAGTCAGGCCGCAGGCATGCAAGGGTCGCATGCACAGGAGACCTGGGTGGACACTGTCCTGGTGCCTTTGGCAAAAGGTTCATGAACAAAAGTAAACAAGAACATCCATTTTACACCAAAAAGCTTTTATTATGGACAGAGCCCTTCAGATGCATTAACCTTGAACATTCCATCCATTACGCAGGATGCATTAACCTTGAACATTCCATCCATTAAGCAGCCCCAAGTGTATTCTTGGGTGTTGCTGCTAATGGATTGCCTTCGCACGTGCTCACTCTCTAGGAGTGGCAGAGTGTGGCTGGTAAGCCAGCCCTAATGGGTGTGCCCACGATCTCAGCTATATAAGCTGCCTCGATCCTCAAGACAGATGCTTCGCGTTATTCTGCACTTGCAAGCAGAGTAACGCTCACCGTCGCCTGAGGTCAGACTTACCTTTGAAGAGCCTGCTTCCTGGACATCCTGCTTCCTGCCAGCATACTTACCAACTGGGAGAAGCTGTTCTTACCTGTACATCTGTTCGGCGAACCAGGTATTCATCTTTACACTTTCCGGAACGCCGAAATCTTCATTTTGGCACAGCAGCAAGACACGCTCCATCGTCGACAGCAGCGCCTGCAAGGAAAAACAGAAGACAAGGTTAGACATCAAAAAAACAGTCAGTTTAAGGTTGCGCTTCACCTTTCTTAAACCATCACTTACCTGCTGTCGAACATTGCAGTAGCATCCATCTCCCATCCAGCCGCATCTCACTCTCACAGCTCATTGAGGCCGCATTTCCATCTAAGGGAAGAAAACAGACGAGAGACATTATTGCGGGCATAAATAGGAGCAACATATAAAGACATAATCAGAACGAACAGCATCACAAGAGCTCAAGAAAGACTTACCAATCATAAGGAGAAGCATAGTCGCAGCTGGACTGGACTGATCCTTATCAGGGATTAGTGAAGGGACTAGATCCCATTTGACGCGCCCCTGCCAGAAGTAGCAGGACGGAAAGCTTATCTTCCATAATTCACAAGTGAGCTTTATGGCCTGGCGTATGCTCACAGAAACCATACTTTGGGGTAAAGGGTTCGAGAGGTACAACAATCACAGATTGGTACACTCAGACACTGTTATCTCCATGCAGGAGCAGTATCACCACGTACCACCACTCACTGCTTTTCTACGGAGAGAGAGGCCTGAAGGGGGTGATTCAAGTTCAGGGAGGGCTGCAACCAAGCCCCAACGCCTCCGCAGAGACCAGGTGAGCGTAACAGGCAGTAGCAAGGAAAAAGGGAAGTATTGGATGTAAGGAAGGGAGGAGCACATGCACTCAGATGCCGTTGTTGAATAAAGGTTTAGGCAAGACACACTATATGCCCCGGGCGCAAATGGATAAGACAAACTTGATTAAGTTGCTCCCGCCCCTTACAGGCACAGTTGGAAAGTGGATCTATGCTTTTTAGAAGCAGATGGCGGGGATACCATTGGTCATTCGGGAATATAAAAACCCTCTGCCTGATTCATGGAATTATTCGCGTGAAAAATGCAGATTTGCGCGCCTTTCTGCCCAAAAATCCCCATACTTCAAACAGGGATTTTCGGGCAGAGAGACGCGCAAATCTGCGTTTTTCACGCAAATAATTCCATGAATCAGGCTGCCTATGTGTTGCAATTGTGGGGGTCAGGCTGCAGACATGTGGGTTAAAGCAGGATATCTAGGTGTAAAGTTAGATGATGACTCGCACAATGGCGCACCCTTTGACAATATCAGAGCACAGGTTTGGGACACACTGCAGTCAACGTACCCGGACACGCCAGACCTACAGTCGATCATGCAATATACCATTGGGGACGATGAAGACCCCACGCAATACATTCTTAAGGTTCAGGAGATGTGGCCTGCGGGGATGGGAGATCAGTGGGACCGGTCTGTTCCTCTTTTTTATTTTGTTAGTCTCGTGGAGTCGCGTAGAGTCGAGCAGTCCTGCAGTCGTGCAGGGCGATGCAGGGGGGCAGCACCATTGCGGATTTCATCTCCATCCACCCAGATAAGAGGCACAAGGCGGCGGCGGCAGGAGAAACTGGGGAAAACTCGGACATGGCTTTGGTTTTTGACTTTACGGAGCTGGCAAGGTGCCTCAGGAGTAATTCGAAGCTCCTTCCCCAGGTGGACAGAAGATCCCTGCCGTCCAAGTGAGGTAAGAGCCCCGGTGCCGCCCCCACTTATGCCACTGGAATTCTTTTTGACTTTGAACCACCAAAAAAAACAAAGAAACTGTATATATCCACTACTAGCGGAGCACAGGTGATAGCAACCTCCCTTTTCAAACCCACGCCAGCAGCATGTGCAGGGTTGGGCCTGTGTGACGATGACAGGGGCCGGAGTCCCGCTTCAGCAAGCGGTTTGCAGGCCGAGGCTGCCGTAGGGCAGACTGGGCTGGCCCTTTCTCCGGCCCTTGCCGCAAACACACGCGAGCTGTACCCTTCGAGACCTGACATTAACCAAAAGATCCTGGAGACGGCGGTGCCGACAAATGAGACCACCACTCCGGTGGCTCGCCCAGGTACCACCAAGGTACCCCCCACAAAGCCGTCAAACCTGAGTAAGGTTCAGAGTGATCAGCCCGCCTGTGAGGTGCGGGGAGTAGGGGACCAAAACAAAACCCCCCGGGAGTGTCAAGATGTGCGTCCCGTGGACGCTGCGTACCTGTGTTTCCTGTAGGCTTGCGTGCCGGGGTCGCCAGGACGTTGCTTGTAGAACAAAAGATGAGAGGGTAACGCCAAGAACCGGCCCAGGTCCCGTCCTGATTGCAGGATTGAAAATGGGTCCGATTCCTGACGCCACGGATGGACACTTCCCTGGATTTACGTGGCGCCAGAACAGTGCGAGCACTGAACAGGGAAGGCCGGTAGATGTAGACAGCGAGCTTGAGTGCGTTGCTATGATTCTGCAGAAACCTTCTTGAAGACGGTGAGAGAAGCCAGCCGGGACTGTAGTATGGCAGCAATGGCAGACGGCAAAAGGGGCCGAATAAAGGCACCGAAGGCACTGGCACCCAAGCACAAGGCAGAGGAGTATTCAGGCAAGGGAGGTGGTCAGGCAGGAGAGGGATAAGGCGGTAAGGAGGGAAAAGGAAAGGACCGGAGGCACCAGGCCAGGACCAGACAAAAACCCAACCCCGGGGAGCCAGACCCCCAACCAAGGAACCAACCACCAGGGCAAGGGAGGGCAGGCCAAACTGGAAGGGAACAAGGGAGGCAAGCGGAGAGACCAAGGAAGGATAAGGAAATCCAGTAGCGAGCGGGAGGTCAGGACCAAACCGCGTTGAGACGCGGCGAGTACAGATCCGGAAGCTCCTTTATAGTGACTCGGCATGGAAGCGAGGCTTGACCCGCAATCCGAGTCGGCGCATGCGCGGAATCAAGGTATTCATGGAAACGAGGCTTGAACCACAAGCCCGTTCCCTGCCGCTTCCGCGTATGCATGCATGCACCCCAACCCGCCCGAAGCGGGCACACACCCCAAATGAGCGATGAGCTCGGAGAATGCGCCCACGACCAAGGCGAAACCGCGGGTACAGCCGCCAGGCATCACCCCGCCCACGAGGACACGGACGTTCCCGATCCCGGGTGAGTGTCCTAACACCATGCCCCCTCCCAGAAAGACCCGGGGCCCCCGGTCTACAAGGATGGCGTAAATAGAACTCACGCACCAAACGAGGAGCATGGACATTCCCAACAGGTTCCCAAGTGCGGTCACAAGCCGAATACCCCTCCCAATCCACCAGGAACTGCAATTGACCCCGATGGAAACGAGAATCACAGATTTCCCGGACCTCATATTCAGGAACACCCTGCACCTCAATGGCCGCAGGACGAGAGCCCGAGCGCCCATAGGGGTCGTCCAGGTAAGGCTTAAACAAGGAGACATGAAACACGGGATGCACCCGCCAGGAAGGGGGTAGATCTAGTTTGAATGCCACCGGGGAAATCCGTCTAGTAATTCGGAAGGGCCCTAGGAAACGGGGAGCAAGTTTCGTAGGTAAGTTGCGAACAGGTAAGTTCTTGGAAGAAAGCCACACCTTCCCACCAACCCTGAATATAGGTTCTGGGGTACGCCTCCTATCTGCCTGGACCTTCATGTCCTCACGTGCCTTAAGGGTACCAGTCGCCAGGGCATGCTGTCTTCGGATCTCTTGAATCAGCTGATCAGCAGAGGGAACCGTGCTAGGTCGTACAGGAACAAACGGAAAAAGTCTAGGACTGAGTCCATAGGTACAAAGAAAGGGGCTTAATCCTGTTGCAGAATGGATCGAGTTGTTATAAGCTACCTCAGCTAAGTCCAAGTGCAATGCCCAGTTGGTCTGAGAGGCGTTGGAGAAACAGCGCAGATACTGTTCCAACGTCTGATTGGTCCTCTCCGTCTGTCCGTTGGTCTGTGGATGATAACCGGAACTAAGTGCTCGATGTATGCCGAGGTGACGACACAGCTGTTTCCAAAAGGATGATATGAACTGGGAACCACGGTCCGAGATTATCTTATCAGGTAGTCCATGTAACCAGTAAATGTTGTGCAGAAATGCTCGGGCCATGGAACTCGCAGAGGGAACTTTAACAAAGGGGATAAAATGAGCCATCTTGGAAAAACAGTCAACCACTACCATTATGCATGTGAAGCCCTCGGAAGGTGGTAGTTCCACTATGAAATCAGTAGCTATGGTGTGCCAAGGATAGGGTGGTGTCTCGATGGGTTGGAGTAGACCGAGTGGTTTCCTTCTGGGTATCTTCACTTGTGCACATACTGGACAGCATTCCACGTATTGTTTAATTTGTTTGGCCAATCCCGGCCACCAAAACTGTCGGGCGACAAGTTCTTGTGTAGCACGTATGCCCCGATGGCCTCCAATCTTCGAATCGTGAAATGCTTGCAAAATGGCAATCCGAAGAGAGTCGGTGGGTGCATACAATTTCCCACTGAAGAAGAGCAACCCCTCGTTCTCGCTAACTTGGGGCAATTTCAATAGTTCCGTTCTGTAAGGGTCTGCCAATGTTTCCTGTAAGAACGTATCCAGGCAATGAGACAAAGAAAACAAGAAATGTTCTGGGGCTAGCAATAACTGATTCTGGCTGTCTTGCTTGATGTCTTCCAAGGAGCGAGACAACGCGTCTGCTTTCAGATTCCGAGCATTAGGTATGTAAGTGATCGTGAAATCGTAATGAGAAAAGAAAAACGCCCAACGGGCCTGGCGGGAAGTGCGACATTGAAGAGATCGTAGGTACTGTAGATTTCTATGGTCGGTACGGACCTCAACAGGAAATTGGCCTCCCAAAAGGTGATGGCGCCATTCTTCGAAAGCCAATTTGATGGCTAAAAGTTCTTTCTCGATCACGGCATAATTTCGTTCGCTCGACGTTAGTTTTCGGGAAAAATAAGCCACTGGGAATTCAACATCTGACTGCGGGTCCTTCTGTAGCAAAACTGATCCAACGGCGAAATTCAACGCATCTGCTTCCACAATGAATGGTCTACTCTGGTCGGGATGATGTAGGATGGGAGAGGTGCTGAAGGCGTCCTTGAGACGTTCGAACGCATTAGTAGCTTCCTCATTCCACACAAACAACGTCTTACTGCTGGTTAAACTGGTTAAAGGTGCTGTGAGATTGGAAAAACCTGGTATAAAGCGCCTATAGAAATTGGCGAATCCAAGGAATCGCTGAAGGGCCTTCACATCATTAGGTCGTTGCCATTCTTGAATTGCCCGTGATTTAGTTGGGTCCATCTGTATGCCAGAACGGCAAATCACGTACCCAAGAAACTCAATCTTGTCTTGATTGAAAAGACATTTCTCAGTCTTGGCGTAAAAGTGGTTCTGACGTAAACGGTTGAGAACTTCTTTGACATGTATGATGTGTTCCTTCTCATTCCTTGAGAAAATCAGTATATTATCTAGGTATACCCACACAGATATTCCGAATAAATCTGAAAATATTTCATCCATTAAACGCTGGAAAACGGCTGGGGCATTGCATAGTCCGAAAGGCATTACACGATATTCATAGTGCCCCAAGGGTGTCTTAAAAGCCGTTTTCCACTCGTCACCAGTCTTGATTCGTACCAGATGATATGCCCCTCTTAAATCCAACTTAGAAAATATACAGGCAGAGTGCAAGGATTCCAGGATATCCGGTATTAGAGGCAATGGATATCTGTCCTTCCGAGTAAGTTCGTTTAACTGCCGATAATCCACACAGGGACGTAACGTACCCTCCTTTTTCTTGACGAAAAACAGCGGAAATCCCGCAGGAGACTTGGAAGGGGTGATATACTGTTTCTGAAGACAGTCGTTTAAATATTCTTGTAAGGCTGTTCTTTCTTGTGGGGATAAGGAGTACACTCGTCCATGTGGAATCACAGAATCAGGCAACAGATCTATGGCACAATCAAAACTTCTATGAGGAGGCAGGGGAATGTCCCTAGGTTCCGAAAACACAGAGGAGTAATCTGCATATTCAGAAGGTATGGTAGACAACTGGCATACACAAGATGTTCCATTCACCTCTGTCTGCGTAGCAATTGTGGATATCCCAACAGATAACCCTGAGGAAGAACAATCCAGCAAACAACGATCCGAATTAAATGTCAATGTACGGGTTACCCAATTAACTTTAGGGTTGTGGTACAACAACCAGGGTAAACCCAACACGATCGGATAAGATGGTGACTTAATCACATCCAAAGATATGTTTTCCAGATGTTCATTGATCCTCAACTGCAGAACTCTGGTGTGATGTTGAATGGGACCAAAAGACAAAGGTGTACCATCAATGACCTCAATCGGTGTAGCTTGCGTCTTCTTAAGTAGAGGGATCTGGTTCTTCTTGACGAACTCAACATCGATATAGTTGCCAGATGCACCACAATCTAGAAGACCCATGATTACAGTTGACTTATCCTGCCACAGTACTTTAATTCGGAGTACCAAAAGGGCTGCGAGAGACATGGGCAGTAAGAACCCATCGGTATCCGGAAGGGCTGGTTTGAACGGTGGGCCTGTCATTGCCTTCCTTATACCTGACAGGCCTATTAGTTTTCCGACTTCCTGAGTGGTCGTAACTGACAAGTACCCAAATAGTGCCCTGGGGCACCACAATACAGGCACAAGTTCAAGTCCCTTCGACGTTTCCTCTCTATCGCGGACAAAGGTCCTCTAAGTGCCCCCAATTGCATGGGTTCCGGACCCGTTTCTGATGTACTTGAAGCACCAGCAGGTGATGGAAAAGACCTGGAGTACGGCCTCTCCAACCGACGTCTTTCTCCCTTCCACTCAGCCAAACGGTGATCGATTCGAAGAACCTGTTCCTGAAGTACCTGTAAAGTATCCGGTTCTGGTATATGAAGAAGTTCGTCCTTGTACTCCTCTCTCAGACCCCGCCGAAAAAGCGTCTTCTGTGTTACTTCTGGCCATTGAGAATCCGCCGCCAATTGATGGAACCGACCAATGTATGAGATCAGATCACTTGAACCCTGCTTTAGATCCATCAATTGGTTTTGTGCTGTGGCGGCCAAGTTAGGTGACTGGAATACTTCCAGAAACGCTTTCTCGAAGGCGGCAAAATCACCCAGTATTGGACTGTTTGCGGACACCAAAGGAGCTGCCCATGCAAGCGCATTTCCGGTTAGATTCCCTAGAATATACCCGATCTTCGCCTTCTCGTCGGTAAAATGGGAAGCCCAGAACAAAAAATGGATCCTGCAGTGGTTACAAAATTCGGCCACTCTTCTAGGATCCCCGTCAAACTTCATGGGTGTCGTCTGTGCCATGGCAGAATCAGCCTGAGTTGTGGTGCTAGTCCTATGCACCACCATCTGACGTAGAGTCTCGTTTTCTAGACGAAGTGCTGTCATTTCAGCCCTTAAAGACCTGATTTCGTCTCTCAGATCTGAGGATTCCTCCATCTCTGGGTCTGAATCGGAGGTTAGGCGTCTCAATCTGTCAAGATGTGCGTCCCGTGGACGCTGCGTACCTGTGTTTCCTGTAGGCTTGTGTGCCGGGGTCGCCAGGACGTTGCTTGTAGAACAAAAGATGAGAGGGTAATGCCAAGAACCGGCCCAGGTCCCGTCCTGATTGCAGGATTGAAAATGGGTCCGATTCCTGACGCCACGGATGGACACTTCCCTGGATTTACGTGGCGCCAGAACAGTGCGAGCACTGAACAGGGAAGGCCGGTAGATGTAGACAGCGAGCTTGAGTGCATTGCTATGATTCTGCAGAAACCTTCTTGAAGACGGTGAGAGAAGCCAGCCGGGACTGTAGTATGGCAGCAATGGCAGACGGCAAAAGGGGCCGAATAAAGGCACCGAAGGCACTGGCACCCAAGCACAAGGCAGAGTAGTATTCAGGCAAGGGAGGTGGTCAGGCAGGAGAGGGATAAGGCGGTAAGGAGGGAAAAGGAAAGGACCGGAGGCACCAGGCCAGGACCGGACAAAAACCCAACCCCGGGGAGCCAGACCCCCAACCAAGGAACCAACCACCAGGGCAAGGGAGGGCAGGCCAAACTGGAAGGGAACAAGGGAGGCAAGTGGAGAGACCAAGGAAGGATAAGGAAATCCAGTAGCGAGCGGGAGGTCAGGACCAAACCGCTTTGAGACGCGGCGAGTACAGATCCGGAAGCTCCTTTATAGTGACTCGGCATGGAAGCGAGGCTTGACCCGCAATCCGAGTCGGCGCATGCGCGGAATCAAGGTATTCATGGAAACGAGGCTTGAACCACAAGCCCGTTCCCTGCCACTTCCGCGTATGCACGCATGCACCCCAACCCGCCCGAAGCGGGCACGCACCCCAAATGAGCGATGAGCTCGGAGAATGCGCCCACGACCAAGGTGAAACCGCGGGTACAGCCGCCAGGCATCACCCCGCCCACGAGGACACGGACGTTCCCGATCCCGGGTGAGTGTCCTAACAGGGAGACCCAGATAAAAGAAACTGAGCAGCATCCGCCCCTAGATCCCAATTTTGGTGAAACGGGGAAGCAAGGCAAAGAGGCAATTCTGATAACAGCACAAATTCACCCCCACACTCATTCAGAGTTGCCAATTTCAAACCACCCAGCTAACAACTCAACAAAGGACCAAGTCACATCAGTTTTTCCCCACCAAGGACTTTGCAGCATGGAAGACAACTCCATATACGAACTGCCCAACATGGAGACCAATTTGGCGCGGGCCACAAAGCCCATCACTGACATGAACCCCTGTGTCTCAACCGGGAGTCGAAGGAGGCACAATGCCATGCACCAAAAAGGCGCCCTCTGCAAAGAAAATAAAAACAACATATAACAAAAGACAAAAAGGAAAGACTCCAAAACAGAAAGGAACAAATAAAGCAAATCTTAACGATCTGGTCAATATAAGACATGAAGACGCAAGTCTTGGACCAAAATACCAAAAAAAACAAACAGCTGGCAAATAAGACATCCACTTTACCAAACCCTCTGATTTGAAATGCCCTGCTCAATTTTTTCAAGAAGCAACAGCATAAACGAAAACTAAACTCAGATATAGAACTTTCTGACGCAGACATTTTGGAAGTGGTAGACAGGTTCTTGCCTGCTAATAAAGCAAGGAAAAACGATGAAGCAAAATCCCATACTAATGAAGAAGCAGATAAGGGGCCCCATGTGACGCCCGAACCAGTCGAGGATCTACAGGGAAATTATCCCACTCATACGCCAAGAGGGGAAAACGCTACCCACCATCCAACGGATCCCAAAGTCAACCAGCATCGAGACAAGATGGAGCAATTGATGGCCCTACCTTGCCCAAATGCCGCTGTCTCGCCAGAGAAATCAGATCTCTCTGACACCTAGACATTACAAAATGGCAAACAGAAACAACAGGAAGCAACAGAGCCTATAGGGCAGAATACATCTTCAGAACTTCAGGGGGCGACAAGACATACGAGGAGTGGGCGAGGCCACATCCCCAAGCGCCTGGGTCAATGGGGAAAATAAGTGAGCAGCCCTGGACAAAAATTAATCTACAACATCTAGACAGGAGTGAAAACCTCCCAAATCAAACCACTGATGGAACAGCGCCAAATATGAGCTACACCGGAAAGTATGGGGAACATTGAACTATGCTAACCACTCCGCAGGTGCCCTTCCGTTCTGAAATCTCAATGCAGTCCCGCCTTAGAAGTGCAACAAACACCGGGTAAGCACAGAAGGTACAGTGAAATCGGATGGACACGCAAAGACCATCACCCAATAAAAAAACAGACATGACAACAATTATGGTGGCAATCACGATTGCTCTCGCCCATTTTTGCAAACTCTACGAAACAATAAACGAATCAATAAAAGATAACACAACAATCCTTTGCAAACTTTGAGTTCATTGAAGGATATTTAACAACTGTAAAAGTAAAAAATGAAATACAGACAGCGACTTGGGAGGCCAAATGGGCCTTTAGGGAGGCAGAACTCAAGGAAGGCACTCAAAAGAACAAATGCCACAAAAAGACAACGGAAAGAGCGTCTCAGACAACATCAGTGAAGGAGAAAGGTGAAACGGAACCTATTTTCACCAAATCAAAATCGACACCACGACCAGAAAATCCATCAGTGCAAATGCAAAGCCTGAACGCCACTCAAAAAACAACAATACCTTTGCTTAACCAAAGGGAAAAAATAGGCTTGCAACTGGCAACGCAAACAGGAACGCTGAAGAACAAACCTCCACTAACAGAGGACAACAAAGAAAAGAATAAAATCGACTTGACTAAGAGTTCAACTTCAAGCGTTTTGAAAGCTCTAAAACCTCAAAAAGAGGCCAACTCTAGAGAAAAGTCACCAAGAACGATGGAGGAAATTCTGGCACTAATGGACCTATCTGTGCATCGGGAACCAGAGATATGGAAGGATAACGTGCAAAAAAAAGCACCCAGTCCGTAGACCTAGAAGGACCCACAAAAAGAGACCAGACAGAGGTAGAAACCCTCAGAGAAAAGAAGACACAGAAACCAAGGGACAAAACACCACCTAAGCAGCAAGGAGAAGCTCACTCGGAACAGGAAAAACCAGACAAATTCCCAAAAAAACTTGAAACGGACAAAAGAAATGAAAACAGCCGTGCTTCAACCCCAAAAAAATCAAAGAGCACGAGGAGACTCTGAGGAAAAAACAAGAAGGACATATGGCTGGGAGAGGCCTATTACACGGGAAAACCAATCGGAAGAAATCAGAGTCTTCAAACTTGAATTAACATCATGCAAAAGCAACTACATGATTCTCAACAGGAAAACAGTTTTAAAAACGCTGAATAAAATTGAGTCCCTCAAACATCTGAAAACGGACGATTTTATCCTAATTGAACCCTACCACCGAGAGCAGAAAGCAAAACCCTATCTACATATCAAAGGCAGGGCACTCAAAGGACTTACAAATGAGCCATACAAAGATTTTAAAAAAGCTGGCTTTACACTGACAGAAATTGCACAAGAAAAGCAACACCCAAGGGGTGGCACCAGCAAGGACACTGGGGACCAAAAACATCACTGCAAATCAAAAACTGAAGCTCACTGCAACCGGAAAAGGCTCGATTCTAGAGCAAAATGTACAGAGGAAAATGACAGCCACAGGGAGCAAACCAACCGAGAGGCCAGACGGAAGCCCAGTAGGACCCGTATTACGGACGTAAGAAGAGACGTTCCAGTCTGGAAGAGAGATCAACCTCGCAATCGCAGATTTTAGATCACAAAACTAACCAGGAAAGAGGAAAGAACCACTCGGAGAGAGGAGACACAAAAATACCAAAGGGCCCATGGAAGTGGCTAAAGGCAGCCCTTAATTCTAAATCTGATAAATAGCAATCATCAGGAGGAGCCTCAGAAAATCGATCTCCTCCGTCTCATCTTCAAGACCCGCCGCCGAAGAGCCGCCTGACAATGGCTTCATGGAACACGAGAGGCCACCTCCATTTAACGAACCCAGACAATCAAGACCTTGGAGCCTTTGATATACTTTGTCTCCAGGAATCGTGGCTAATGGCAAAACCTTCTCTTGACGGCTTTGAGAAAGCATTCTCTTCGGCTACAAAAGGCCTTTTTGGATGCCAATCCTCAGGGCTCTTAATAGGAATTCGACTGGGATCAGGGATTGAGATCATTAAAAAAATAATGGAATCATATGGTATCCTTGCGATTCTTACAACATGGACCCAAAAACACAGTGGACTGAGAGGGAGCGAAACAGCAAAGATAGCAATCATAACTGTCTACTTGAACCCGCAGAAAACGTCTAGCATGGACTTTTGCAAAAAACTAGAAAAGGTAGTCGACAATATTTCAGTAGAAGACTCCCAGACGCACATAATTAAATGTGGAGACTTAAACTCAAACTGTAACATCAAAACGGACAACTCCAGGGCGAAGAAAGCTCTATCACAAGCGGAAGAAAGAGGAGCATTATGAATGTCTCTGATGAAATCAAGAAATCTACACAACGTCGCATCACTGAAAGCATGGGAGGGGACAATACCTACCTGGGAGAGAGGCGAATCCAAGGCCACCCATGACTACTTCTTTATTTCACACAGTCTGCTGCAATACATAGAAGACTACTCGTTATCTAGAACTACAGAGAGTGATCACAATCTGGTGGCAATAGAATGGTCGTCAACTCTTCGTACGACCCAAAGCTACAATCACCTGATAGAGGTAAACAATCAACTCACTCGCCTACATCTAATGGCATCTAACATTGAAAACATCACAGACTCATACAAAAAAGGAGTCCATTCACTGGAAACAAAGGCTGCGCGTCTGGATTACTTACCCTTCTTGCTACAATACAGAAAGAAAACAAAGGGTGGTAACCGCGCAGCAAGCAAAAACAGCCATGCGTATGACAAAGAAGTAGTGGAAAAAAGAAGAGCTCTTAGAAAAATGAAAAGACAGGCCAAAACAGCGAATTCCCCGACTGCTTGGAATAATTTGCAAGCAGAAATAAAGAAATACAAATCCTGGATCTTGGGGCACAGACACGCGTTGTACCAGAAGGACGCAGAGGCAATGCTTCGGGCACTAAGTACAAAATAAAACAGCGAGTTTTGGGCACTCAATAAAAGGCCCAATAAGGCGATAGATGCCCGAACCATAAATTCAGTGAGTGAAGAAGCGTGGGCTACATTTTTCGAAAAGGTGTTCAAGGCCCCAGTGTCCAGTGAAACTCCACCCCAAATAGTCACAGGTTCCTCATGGATTGACCTTTCCGACAAAGATGAGATAACAACGGCAATAACAAGACTAAAAAAGTCAAGAGCTCTGGGGCCGGATGGCCTTAGTAATATAGATCTCAAGGAAAACGTGGAGGAATGGTCAGATTTTATCAGCGTCCTCTTTGAACACTGCAGACTATCAAGAGCCAACCCAACATCTTGGACCGAAGCAGTAATTGTACCGATATTTAAACAAGGGGACAGGGAAGAACCGAGCAATTACGTCCGATTGCACCTCTCGATATAATAGGGAAAATCTTTGCAACTCTACTCCTGGGCCATTTTCGAACCGGGGCCAAAATGTCACCTGCCAACGACCCATTTCAAATGGGCTTCCTAAAAAACAGAAGCACTACCGTTAACATCTTGTTGCTAAGCCTTATAAAAACAAAGGTAAAGCAAGGCACTCCCCCAGTATTTATGGCCTTCATAGACCTGTCACAGGCGTTCGACAGAGTGGACAGGCAAAAACTATGGTCCAAATTGGAAAAATGGAGATGCCCGAAAGAAGTGCTTGACCCCGTGATGGCCCTCCACGTGAATACAAAACTAAGAGTGTGCCTTAACACCCAAGGTGGGCTATCTCGCGAAATACCCTCAAACCGCGGAGTGAAGCAGGGCTGTCCCCTAGCGGCGGCCCTATTTATCGCCTATCCAGGGGATTTCAAAGAAACAGAACTTGCTGTCAGAGCCTTCCCCCCCAAGCTGGGAAACCTGAACATCTCACATCTACTATATGCAGACGATCTCATCTTGTTAGATCCGACACAGATAGGTCTCCAGCGCCAACTTAACAACCTGGCCACATACATGGAACTAAATAACCTGCAAATAAACAAAACAAAAACAAAGATACTGAAACTTGGAAAAAGTTCAGCGAAAGAAAAGACAAACAACAAATGGTCCCTGGGCAAGGTGAATATCGAGGTAGTGTCTACCTACAAATACCTAGGAGTGTTTATTGACGACTCTGCCAATGAAGCTACAATGCAAGCAATACTGTGGAAAAAAGCAAAAAATCTAGCAGCCCAAATGAAGACAGTGGACAGAAAATATGGGAAATTTTCAGTACTACCGGTCATTCAATTTTACAAAGGGAAAGTAGTCCATACGATTACCTACGGGATGGGTGCAACCCTGAATATGCCAAACACCATCTGGCGAAAAATAGAAGGTTACCTTTGGAAATCCCTACTAGGTCTTCCAAACTCGGTCTCAGTGGACCTCAACAGGCGAGAGCTAGGCTTGCTTTCTTTAGAAACAACGCTAACACTATGTGCTATGCAACCTCTCAGAAATACCTCATTAGCTGAGTCTCCGCCGATCTACAAGATCATTGAAAGAAAAATAGCAAATCGCAATCTGACTACCTTAAATGTCTGGGTAGACAAGTTAAGAGAGAAGTTGGAGGAGATCGCATGCACAGAAGAAGATCTGCAAGTGAACCCAGTAAGAGTAAAATCCAAAATGGAAGCCCAGGATTGGATTAACACTCTTGAAAAAGCACAGGGTAACAAACTCACAAAGCATCTCCTGCCTACCCTTAACAGACTGAAGGTACCACTGCCATACTGCATAAAGTTCCCAGACAAACAACTAAGGACAACCTACATGAGAGCACGCTTGAATCTCCTCCCAACACGTTAAATTCAGGCTATCAGATTAAAAACAGCCATCAAAGAATGCCGACTATGTGACGAGTCCAACCAACCGGAAACAGTAAGACACCTCCTAATGCAGTGCTCGGAGCTAATAGAAGTACGGGCGACCTATTTGAACAGCCTGTGCACCGACTTTGTGGGACATTAGGGAGAAGAAGAATCCGTATGGTGGAACAGGCTGATGTCAGGAGAAAAGACGACCTGGTCAATCGCAACGGCGAACATTTTGGAAAGCGCCTTTCATAAGATAAACGCACAAACTGTTGCACTTCCCACGCACCCAGCCGGATATCTGGCTGAATGACCGCGTTGGAAACTGATTGCAACCCTATAAGAGGGGGACTTGTGTTAATTAACTTTCTCGGCCATCACTTTGAATCTAAATGTCTTTTCATCTTCTGTGTGCTTCCGGCACTGACCATTTTAACTAATTAATTGTTGTTGGCCGTTTCTTGCTACATTTTCCTTTTTTGACTTTCTCTGTCCCCCTTTTCGCTTTTTGCTTCTTCTCATCTTTTCCTGTAATCTCTTAGCTCCTAAGGAACAGCCTTGACTCTTGTAAAAATTGTTAATGCGATTATAAACAAGTAAATAAAAAAAATAATAGAAGGAAGAGTGGTACCTTCACCCCTGTTGTATTCTGAGAGTTCCCTGATAAATATGTTGGGGTAAGACCTGTTAAGCAAATTGAATATGGCCATCTCCTTCACAGACCAGGGAATAGTGTGTGCTATAAGAGCAATGGTCATAATAAATGTAAGGGGAGGAGAGGCAGTGGTTTGCGTTATTCCTGTGGACCCGGATATGTTTGTGTATAGCATAACAGTGCTTCTCAAGGCAGTGCCCCAAATTGGCAAGTCCTGTTGACGAGTGTCATCTAACTTCATTTTCCTGCCTGTCGTAGCCCCAGAATTAGTGGCAGGAACAGTACTGTCCCTAGATATACAGGGTCTGGTGTGTCAGCTAAGATGATTGTTGTAGTTGGGACCAACCGAGAAGGGTGCGAGTGACGTACAGTGTTGTATATTGACCCTACCATGCCTCTCAAAGAAGTGACTGATGCAGACTTGTTTGAGGACCGACCAGATGATGGTGAAATTGTGCTGGCGATACCTATTCCTTGTACATCTTGGTGCAGTATCGAAAGGACCAATGTCCGCTGATGGCTCTCGTAGCCCCACCCCCCTTGACTGAGACAGACTTAAAGGAGGTTCATGAGAGACTTTCGACAACAAATGCCCATGATGTGAGGCTCTTACAAGGAGTGACCTCAGGTTGAATAACACTCAAACCAGGGGTCATGTTGCCCCGGTTCAAGCAGTATCCTCTATTAAGAGAGACAGACAAAGTGATACGTGACACAAGCATTGCCCTACTAAATCGGGGATAATTGTACCATCGACCTGCCCATGCAACACGGCTATATACCCAATAGAAAAGACAAAAGAGGAAAGCTGGAGAATTATCCTGGATTTGCACCCTCTTTATGGCATTGTAGAGGCAGAATATCCAGTGGTCCTGCCCGAACACTGCAACAATACTTTGTAACATCCCTAAAGAGGCGACACACTTTACTTTGGTAGATCTTTAGGACACCTTGTTTTCTGTTCCCTTGCACCCCAACTCACAATACCTCACTGCGTTCACACATGGGGAAGCGTTTTGAACACACAAGACTGCCTCAAGGGAACAGCGAGTCCCCAGCATATTTAACAGAATACTGCATGCAGATCTAAGCAATATCCAGGTGCCTAGTATCATTATGCAATATGTTGATGATTTGCTGGTATGCAGTGTCAGTGAACACCAATGCAAGACAGGTCTCTATAATGCTCCTACTACTCCTGGCCCGCAAGGGATACAAGGTTGATAAGGCTAAATGACAGTACTGCCTCCAAGAGGTACTCTATTTGGGTGAATTGATCTCTGTAAATGGCAAAAGTATAATCCCTGATCACGCCGCCTCTGTGTGCGCCACCCTGCAGTCCAAAACAGTAAAGGAAATGCAAAAGTTCATGGGGCTATGCAATTACTGTAGCGCATGGATACTTGACTTTAAAGCATACACCAGCCCTCTCTTAAAGGGTCTCAAGGAAACACAGAAAGATAACAACAAAATAGTAAGGACGGAGGACATAATCACCAATTTCAATGACCTCAAGGAGGTCATATTCACTGCACCAGTGCTAGCAACCCCCGTCTACACACAAGAGTTCTATTTATTCTTCCACTCCACCAGGCAACTGATGACTGCAGTGTTGACACAGACAAGCACTATGGGCCACAAGCCATTGGCCTATTACAGTGGTATGCTAGATTCAGTAATGCAGGGGCAGTTTGCATGTGAACAAGCACTTGCTGCTGCAGCATTTGCCATTGCGAAAAGCTCCACCATCATTATGGTATGCACCATAATGTTGTTGTACGTCGAGCATGCAGTTTTTGCCATTTTAGAGCATTCTAAGTCCACACTGACCATGCAGCAAGCATCTGCTTATGAGGTTATTCTGTCAAGCCCAAACATCCACATAGTGCGATGCAAAACCGCCAACCCTGCCACCTTTTTGACAGAAATGTACTCTGACGAAGTCTTGGCCAACCATAACTGTGTGACATGTTGAGGGAGAGGAAGATGATATTCTAAAGGCCTACGATAAGCCCATAGAGGGGGAGAGAGTTCTCTTAGTTGACGGGTCAGCCACGATTGATCAGGATACTGGCTTACTGTACACTGGTGCGGCATGCGGCAGAGATTTGCCTGTTGGATGGGGAGTATGAGACACTAGTACAGAAGAGATTACCACTGCATTTTGCAGCTCAAGTAGCTGAACTCATAGCACTTATTGACGCACTACAAGCGCCCCAGGGGTGACATGTGACAATTTATTCAGACTCAGCATATGATACTACCACAGTGTATGCAGGCCTTGCACAGTGGAAGAGCAGAGGATTCAGGAGAGCTGATGGGTCTCCAGTTCAACATGCAGTATTATTAGACACACTTATTTATGCACTATCCCAACCATCTATAGTGGCAGTCATAAAATCCTCTGCCCATACTAACAACACACACAAGGTCTCATTCAGTAAACACAGCATATCTTCCATTGCCACAGGTTTCTGAGTATCCCGTGTTGAAATAAAACACTGAAAAACTGCCAACACCATATAATGCACTAACAATCACACAGCTAATTGAGTTACAGGGACAAGCACAACAAGAAGAGAAGGAGCTTTGGGTGAAAAGGGGATATAAACAGTCCCCAACCAATTTGTTGTGGAGGCAAGAGATATCTGGAACTAGCACTTATGCGGCATGAGCTACTCCTGGTCGCATTCAACCAGTTACACCACCCATCACATGTTTCCAAACAGCACATTGCAGCAGACATACAGGAGGACTGGTTTTTCCCCAACCTACAGGAAAACGTAACTAAAATGAATGTACGTTGCACTACCTATCAGAGTTACAACATAAGGTTTACAACTATTAGAGGTACCTTTCCCCACCCTACTGGGTCATTCCGCAAACTGCACATTGATTATGCGGACATGGGCGAAAGTTGTAATGGATCTCGTTACCTTATTGTGATCGTATGCCCCTTCTCGCGATGGGGGAGGCAGGAACTTGTACACACCCGGATGCTAAATGCACCGCCAAATTGTATTGTGCAGGAGGTTTTTTTCTCGATGTACTCAGATCAGATAAAGGCACACACTATTTTAATGAACTCTTTAAAGAGATTTCAGCATTGCTGGGCATCAAGTATCGAATGTGCACCATTTACCACCCCCAGGCCAACAGAATCGTAGAACAGATCAACAGCCTATTGAAAAGCAAGCTGTCAAAGCTGTGCACCACATTAAAGAAACATTGGGTGCACTGTTTGCCACTTGCGTTATTCAGTTTGCGCATGCAGCCCTGCAAGGACCACCACTTATCACCACATGAGGTGGTAACAGGGTGACGCATGCACACACCCCTCCCTCCTGTTAGAAGAGTGTCAGAGGCTCACAGGGCTGCATCCATTATGGTGGAAGAGTTTCACAACTTTCTGTCTGCCATAACAAAGGCACTGAGGAAACACCCAGCGCTGCAACTGACACGCCAGCAACAGCACACCTTCTGAAGTTGTTCCCCGGCAATTGGATCTATGTTAAAAATGTTGTGTGCCGGTGGAGGGAACCCAGATATAACGGCCCTTTCCATGTAATATATGCCACTCCCCTTGCTGTAAAGGTTAAGGAGCTATGCTACTGGTTGCATGTGTCTGATGTTCGCAAAGCACCCCAAAGTCCAGAGCATACACTAGCATGGTAAACTGTCCCACATCCCTAACATCCTAAGCACCACCCCCTCAGACTTATACCCATATGCCCCTTTTAAACGTGTGAGGAAATATACTTCAATATCCCCTCACGTGTCATACACAAAGCTGCTACGCATTACAGTTGCACAGAGAGTATCCTCTCATTCTCTACCATACTCTTTTCTAATTCTTGTTCTTTCTATCTATAGCTATATATCTCTCACTCTCTCTCTCCCTGTCCCTCTCTCTCTCTCAATCTCTCACTCTCTCTCTCTCTCTCTCTCTCTCTCTTTCTTTTCAGTTTTAAATGCATTCCCTTTCAGGTATGTTTTGCGATGGATCCAACTGGTTCTGATTATTCCATCTGTAATAAGAAAACTAACATGTATGGTACCTTGTGCAAGTTCTCTTATTCATATTTATGTGCTATGCTTTATACTGCTGGGTTGTTTGCCATATCTGTGTTTGGATTAGGTATTTATCTGGGATGCACTTTTGTATGGGGAGGGCATATAAACGGGGGGTGTAAATACGGATGTTATTGTCAACAGTTCTGTAGAGGAGGAGCCAAGTGCCTCTACTGGAAGTCCTGCCCCTATTTTGCCTATATGTTGGAAGACAGAAAAATCCTTGAAACAAGGTATCCATTGAGAAAGCTCTATATGATGTACTCGCAGAGAAATTACAGTCTCTTAAAGGATGTTCTGGAGAAGTGTGAAGATGAATGAAAGAGAAGACCGGTGACATCACATGAAGCATAAATGACACACCCAGAAGAGATGCCAATGAAGGAGGTGACTAGACCTTATATAATCTGATGACTGTCAAAACCGTAAGGGATGATAGGGGATCGACCCCCTCTACCGAACCAAAGAAGCCGAATAGATCGACCCTCCCACCGTGGTTGGCACGGGCGTCTGAATAGTAATATAACAGATAACCACGTGGCAGCCAATGAGGGGAAGAAGGAGTTAGGGAAAGGGTGTGGACTGACAAAGGAAAGGAGGGGAGATAACATACAATTCACAATTCCTATGTACACCTTATCACCATTCTGTATCCCTGATCCTGAACACCACCTACTACAGACTCACAAGAACTCCTGAACATGCATATAAACTTAATTGCTTAACATAGTACACCAGCTTTGACATGAACACATATAAGCAGTAAGCGGTGTGACACAAACAAGGGAACTGCTCCCATCTGAGATAGACATGAACGCATGGCCCGAAGGGCAGGCAAACAACATAACAACATAAAACGCAGCAAATGAGGATAGAACTCTGCACTCTGCATTCAGAGAATGGTTCCCATGGTCCGGGCTAGTTGCACAGTTATTTGGATACTCTGAGCATGAGCATGTGAAGTCCCTGGTAATGATATATATATAGATATATCTGAATACAAACACCCTTAAGGCAAAGGTCTATTGCCAATCATAGACCCAAGAGTGAGTGTAGCGTCCATGTACTACGTCTCTACAAACTTAAACACTTCCAACAAGGAATGGAACTTGACACCCTCGTGGAATAAACATGTAACAGAAAACACCAGCACTTATCTTGTTGTCCGGGTGCCTCGTGAGCACACCCAGACTTCCAGTAGTAGCGCCTTCAACCTCCGTGAATGCGATGTCCACTGCCGAGGAAAACCACCAGTGCAGGAATCGTCCCACCATGTTGCAAGGGTTCCGCGTGTTCGGTTACAAACCATGTCTCCACTCGAATTGCTCCTGCGGACCGCAGCGTGACTCCAAGCAAAATGACGATCTCTCATGCATCCTTCCTCCGAGAGCGAAACACGTGACCGTCCGTGCTGTATAATCAACAATTATCAGCACCCGTGCATGGGCGGCCCGGCGGTTTAGTAAACACCCCAATTACCTGCAGCTGGCTAGTGGCGGGAGTCTGAAACAACTACATTCGCCCCCACGCCTAATGGGTACTGTAGTTTTCTACTCGTTTCTTCAGATATAGCCGTCTGGGCTTGCCCCAGTTTGTATTTCTGACAGTACCTCCTCTCCCAGGGCCTCTCCCAGGACTCTTCCCAGGACCTGCTTTTTCAGGATGACGTGCATGAAACTGTCTTACCAAACGTGGAGCATGAACTGAACTAGCCGGCTCCCATGAACAGTCTTCCAGGCTGTACTGTGTCTTCTTTCCCCCAGAATGTCCAGCCAATGGTGAATTATGGCACCAGTGTAATGCCTTCGTCTGCAATGCAGGAGTCAACAAATATAACTTCCCTGCGTAATACGGAAGAGCATCTTTGACAGTTTCTAGTGATCCTTTCCGCCCCCATTGTCCATTCTTTTGTTTCCTCATCTCTTGTTTTAGTTGCTGCAACAACCCATTAGTGATGGCTCCTACCACTCTTTCCATTGGCAGGATAGTTCCTACTTCTGTCACCATGTTTTCTGAATGTTGTTGCCTGGACAATGCATCGGCCTTACCATTTTTGTTTCCTGGCCTAAAAGTTACCAAGAAATCTAATTCATTGAAGTATTGAGACCAGCGCAGTTGTCTCTGGCTGAGGGTATGTGCTGTTTTAAAATATTGTAGATTTTTATGATCTGTCAGAACCACCACTTGATGTTTGGACCCCAACAAATAATGCCTCCACTCCAAAAATGCTGCTCTAATAGCCAACAGTTCTTATCAGTAATGGAATAGTTTTGCTCACAACTGGTTAGCTTTCTCGAATAAAATGCAACTGGATGCCAAATGCCTTCCACATCCTGTTGAGACAGCACAGCCCCCACTACAACGTTAGAGGCATCTGTCTCCACTTTATAAGGTCTTTCCGAATCTGGATGTCTCAACACGGGAGCAGACGTGAATGCGTCTTTTAATTCTTGAAATGCCTTCTCTGCTTCCGGAGACCAATAGAACCCTGATGATTTCTTTAACAATTTAGTAATTGGAGTAACAATTTGAGAAAAATTCACAATGAATCGTCTGTAAAAATTGGCAAAACCCAAAATTGACTGAATGTCTTTGACACATTTAGGTACTGGCCACTCCAAAACTGCTTGTACCTTTTTCTTGTCCATTACAATACCCAAAGGGGTTTATATGAATCCCAAGAATTCTACTTTTTTGGTATTGAATTCACATTTTTCCAATTTAACACATAACTCGTAGTCCTGCAATTTTTTCAACACGGCTTTCACATGATCTCGATGTTGAGCCTCAGAAGATGAATAAATCGGAATATCATCGATATAAACAATAACAAAGATGTCCAAAAACTCACTCAACACTTCCTGCATAAAGTATTGAAACGCCGCAGGGGCATTACACAAACCAAAATGCGTAACCAAATACTCAAACAAACCAAACTTCGTCCTGAAAGCAGTCTTCCACTCATCTCCCTCCTTAACACAAATTAAATTATATGCACCTCTCAAATCCAATTTCGTGTATACCACTGCTGATTTTACCTGATTGAGCAGTACTGAAATCAATGGCAATGGATACCTGTTTTTTATGGTTACTTTGTTCAGGGCTCTGTAATCAATGCAGGTTCTGAGTCTACCCTCTTTCTTCGGCACAAAAAATAAAGGTGATGAGACAGGAGAAGTAGAATGCCTAATAAAGCCTTTTTTAACATATCATCCAAATATTCTCTTAAATGTTGATTCTCCTTCTCGGTTAATGCATAAATGCGGCTCCATGGTAACTTGGCCCCAGGTTCCAATTCAATCACACAATCATAGGAGCGATGAGGGGGCAACCTTTCAGCTCTCCCTTTGTCAAACACCCCGGCGAACTCCATGTATGGTTCTGGAATACCAGCAACTACAGAACCCACCTTTTGGATGTCAAATGATCTGCTAAAAACAGAGCTGGACCAATGTCTTCCTCCAAATGTTCTCCACAGACTGCCTTTTCAAACTTCACCTCTCTCTTGACCCAATTAATACTAGGATTATGCTTTACCAACCAGGGCATACCTAGAACAAGTCCAAACTGAGGTGCTGCTATCAAGTCAAACACAATATCTTCTACATGGCCTGATCCACACCGCATCTGAAGTGGTTCAGTTTGTTGGCAAATAGGACCCGAAATCAAGGGAGACCCATCTACCGACTGTACCCCTTCCACCTGCACTTTCTCTCTGAAAGGTAAACCCAACCTCTTTGCCAAACTGATGTCCACGAAATTCCCTGTAGCACCTGAATCCACCATTGCTGACACCAATTGTTTTGTACAGGCAAATAATAATGTTACCAATAAGTATACATGAGAATTATTCTTTGCTATCGTATTTGCTGCCCAACTGGGGAACTTGTTGAAAATAGGGCCTGACACCAGAGTTCCCCCTACGGCCGGCCCAATCCTTTTCCCGCCTCCACCTTGTTTCCTTCATTTTTAATTCCTTTCTTGGGTGTGTTGGGACATGTTTTGATAAAATGACCTGGTTGTCCGCAATACAAGCATAGATTATTAGCCTTGCATTGTTCTTTTTCTGCCACTGACAATGGGCCCCTGATTCCCCCAATTTGCATCGGCTCTCCTTCGTTACTCCTCATGCCTCTACCCTTGTCTAATCGTGCAAAAAGTAACACCTCGGGTCTCTTCTTGTCTCCCTTTCTCTCATTCATACGGTGATCTAATCTCAATGCCAAATCAATCATAGCAGTACACGAGGCAGGTTGTGGTTCCACTTGTGTCATAGCATCTTTTAGTTCTTCTCTCAATCCCTGATAAAACAATACAGTCTGCTTATTCTCTGGCCAATCTGTTTCTATTACTAATCTGTTAAACTGAGTGACATAAGATACCAAATCTCCCGTTCCCTGTTTTAATGCCAGTAATTCCTTATCTTGGGCCAAAGAAATTTCTCTATGATCAAACAGTCGTCCAAATTCTGCCAAGAACCCATCCCAATTATACAATAATGGGTCGTCTTTTTGTACTAATGGCATGGCCCAGGCTGCAGCATCCCCTGTTAGATATGATATTACAAATGCAGTTCTGGCCTGGATGGATTCAAAGGCCGAAGGTTTACGCAAAAAATGTCATAAACTTCCCGGGGTCAACAGAAAATCGTTCTGGGGCCGCCAAGGTACACTACTTGGCTGCTGAACTATCACTGTGGATGTGCTTTCGGCACTACTCCCTCTGGATGGACCGGCAGTCTCCAAGGAAGTCCTCTGGGCTACCAAACCTTGCACCTGAGCTTTCAAAATGTCTGACTCCTGTCTGGCATGTGCCAATTCCCCTTGAATGTCCTGCAAAGCCTTTAGCACTTCTGCTAAAGAGGGAGGATTCAAATCCATTTGGCCTGGGTGGTTCAATTACCCCAATGGGGGGGCTGATAATTATGTCAAAACCATAAGGGATAATAGGGGATATACCCCCTCTCCCGAACCACAGAAGCCGAATAGATCGACCCTCCCACCGTGGTTGGCACAGGCGTCTGAATAGTAATATAACAGATAACCACGTGGCAGCCAATGGGGGGAAGAAGGAGTTAGGGAAAGGGTGTGGACTGACAAAGGAAAGGAGGGGCGATAACATACAATTCACAATTCCTACGTACATCTTATCACCAGTCTGTATCCCTGATCCTGAACACCACCTACTACAGACTCACAAGAACTCCTGAACATGCATATAAACGTAATTGCTTAACATAGTACACCAGCTTTGACATGAACACATATAAGCAGTAAGCGGTGTGACCAAACAAGGGAACTGCTCCCATCTGAGATAGACATGAACGCATAGCCCGAAGGGCAGGCAAACAACATAACAACATAAAACGCAGCAAATGAGGATACAACTCTGCACTCTGCATTCAGAGAATGGTTCCCATGGTCCGGGCTAGTTGCACAGTTATTTTGATACTCTGAGCATGAACATGTGAAGTCCCTGGTAATGATATATATAGATATATCTGAATACAAACACCCCTAAGGCAAAGGTCTATTGCCAATCATAGACCCAAGAATGAGCGAAGCGTCCATGTACTACGTCTCTACAAACTTAAACACTTCCAACAAGGAATGGAACTTGACACCCTCGTGGAATAAACATGTAACAGAAAACACCAGCACTTATCTTGTTGTCCGGGTGCCTCGTGAGTGCACCCGGTCTTCCAGTAGTAGCTCCTTCAACCTCCGTGAATGAGATGTCCACTGCCGAGGAAAACCACCAGTGCGGGAATCGTCCCACCATGTAGCAAGGGTTCCGCGTGTTCGGTTACAAACCATGTCTCCACTCGAATTGCTCCCGCGGACCGCAGCGTGACTCCAAGCAAAATGACGATCTCTCCTGCATCCTTCCTCCGAGAGCGAAGCGCGTGACCGCCCCTGCTGTATACTCAACAATTATAAGCAACCGTGCAGGGGCGGCCGGCGGTTTAGTAAACGCCCCAATTACCTGTAGCTGGCTAGTGGCAGGAGTCTGAAACAACTACATTCGCTCCCAAGCCTACTGGAGCGAATGTAGTTGTTTCAGACTCCTGCCACTAGCCAGCTACAGGTAATACCAAGCCTACTGGGTACTGTAGTTGTCTACTCATTTCTTCAGATATAGCCGTCTGGGCTTGCCCCAGTTCGTATTTCTGACAATGACACAGTGAAGAATTGAGCAACATTTCATGTGTAGAATGAAGATTGCACGTGCGGAGAATGCTGAAGAAAATACAAGCCATTTTATAATTGTACAGATGCTGAAAACCAAGTAGACTAAGTAAGCATGAGGGCTGGCTATACATACTGAGCAGACTGCAGGCTGTGCCCCAATATATATACATGTATAGAATCTGGATGTTCCACATCGTGTTTTAAGCAAACTAGGAACCCATGAACAGAAGGGCTGAAAGTGTGGTGCAGTAGAAGAAAACAGCTGACAATGAGGAAAGATTTGAGAAAGCTTGTCTGGCCCGGTGTCAAGGGTTGGGGCTGCCAAGAAACTGGCTATCTATTCGATAATATACAATGAACATGAGAATCAAGGTGAGCTCCTGTTGAGATGTAATGGAAAACACTAGAAGCACCAGGTTTTATTCATTTAATAGTTTTAAATACAAAAGAAAGAGCTCAAACACGGTCTCCTGTCACATGGTCGATATGAAAATAGACTTTGGGCAAGCTACACAACGAGACTTGAAGATAAGACCATGCTCACACTCCCTTCTAGTCTCAGGTGCAGTGATAATGTGCAAAGCCGAGTTCCAAGACAATTCGAATGGCAGACAGCAGGAGTGATGATGGATGTTGGGCTAATTGGGTGGAGAGGTATGACCAAGCCAAAACCTCCAGCACCTGCGGTACCAGCTTGTGTGCTGCTTGCGAGTAGAATATTCCAGAAGGGTACAAGCGTGCCAACCAATAATAGGGGGCCACATAGAAAAGAGCCTGTAACGCTCACCTGGTATCCACGGGGATGCCACTCAGCCTGTTTGGACCTCCTACGACCTCGAACCCTTCCCTGGAATCTGTTTGACTGGAGACTGGGCCTGAAACACAGGATTGCCAGAGTTTAACTCTATTGTCTCTGCTTGCTTGACCCCTTCTTCCCTGGGGACCAAACCTTCCCCTTTGTCCACTCCTCACCTTGCTTTCTTGTGTAGCGCGCTCTCCGTCCTGCCCTTTGGTGCAGGGGTGCGTCAACTGATGCGGGCTCTATGCTGCCTAGTTGCTTCACTGGTGCGGGTCCAACAGACTGGGCTTGCTGTAACTTCAGCCCGACCGGTAAATTGAATGATTCTTATGAACTGTCCTTTTGACTCTTGTCCCTTCTATAACATGTCTCTCCTCCCTTAGGTGTTGGAGGGGGTCAGAGATGGTGTTGTGCTGCTGAGTAGAGCCGAGCACTAACAGTGAGTGAGAGCGTGATGCGCGATGCTGCCCGCTCTTCCTTGTATTGACCAATGGTTGTCTTTGTGTCCCTTTCAGGTGCTGCAATATTCCAGCGTGGTTGCCGGCTGAGAGGATAAGGTGCGGTGAGTAAGCGCGATGTGCAGCGCGTCCTTATGCTTTCCGTGCTAACCTGGAATGTCTGTTCCCCTTGCAGGTCGATGGGATGCTCCGGAGCTGAAGTTACCCCGATCGGCTTAAGTTCAGGTAAGCGTTGACTCTTCTTACAGTTTTAGAGTAAGCTAAGATATGAAGAATGCTTGCTAATGTCTTTTCTTCCGTTCGTTTATCCTCCCCTAGGATGCGGCGTGCCGAGATGGAGATGACCCCGCCGTAGCTGCCCACAGGACCGGAGGAGCGATGGATGGAAGCTGGATGCTCTTCAAGGTGAGTATAATATTAATGCTGTTCTTGTTCTTGCAGGAGCGCGGGATGCGGAGGAAAGGTGAAGGCCTTGAGGAGACTGATCCGAGCACAGTGAGTGTCACGCTGCAGATGCAGAGAAAAGCAAAGCGTGTTTCTCAGCCCAGGCGTGGTTTAAATAGCTTTCAGGTATCCCAGGTATCCCTGGGTTGAACCACACCCAAAAGGCTAGACCGCTTACTCAGTTCAAGGAACTGGGTTATGTGGGGGCATCCATCTTGCCCACAATACATTTCAAGTCCAATGCCAAGTGATTCTTAGAGCTATGTGTGAGCCTGGCACCACAGGTGCCAGGTCTGGCTCCAAGTGGGTCTCTGGTAGGATGGAGAGGCCCTTAGGGGCCATATAGGGGATCGTGGCCTGGCTCCAGCCTGATGTCTCAAGGGACTGGGGGCAGGAATCATGACAGAGCCCTATAGTTTGAGACCCAATGAAACGTTGTATATTTTATGACACTGATGATGACTTGCACTAGGCTGGACATAGCTGTCCACCTGGTCTTAAAGACCCAATCACAATCATATCCCCCATACAAAGTATACCTAGTTGTTCCTTGTAGACCAACCACAATCTAACATAGGATTTCCTATTTTGCCATGTAGTATGACGTCAATGTAATGAGTTTTTACTATATAACTGTGTTTTTTCAAGAAAATAGTTGAGAGGCTTGAACATAAGTCTGTTGATGTCCGTTGTACCCCCTGTTTTAGTTAATTGTTACTAAAACAGCTAAAGATTTGCCGACTTCCTGAGTCAGTCTTATTATTGGTGTAAGAGGAAAATCTGCATCCCCATCCATCCCATATAGCTCTACCGCGCTTAAAGGACCTATGAGTTCACGTGGTAGCAGAGGGAGGATTTTTACCCATCAATCAGTAGGTGTCCAATGCTTTGGAAGATCGGACACCCTCTGACGCCTAGCCGCAAGATCGTGAGGTTTCCTGTGGAGAGCGGCCGATATAGAAAACTTGCAAGAAAATTGATACAGGTGGGACCGGCCCTCTGACGAAATCCCTCATGGTTTCCACAGGCACTGAGCGGACTGAAGGTGGCGGTGGTCGATTGGAGGAGGGGAGACAATACCGAATGCCTTGAGCTGAAGAGCGAATGGTGAGTAGATTGAGGGAACTGGCAAAATAAGAGGATGGGATTTTGGTAAAATAGAAAAGTATCGGGTGGTTGTTTAGTATAAACGAGGAGCGTTTAAACGAGGAGCATTTTATAGAGCCCTGTTTCCTATCTCAAGGCAGGTCTAGAAGGGGTCATTTCAAAGCCCCAAGGGGGTAACTAGACAGCACATAAACAGGTTTATGATAGACAATAACTCAAACTCCAATTGGGGTATTTTAGGGGCTAGGAGAAAAGGAGTACCATGGTGTATATGTGAAAAGTCGACTAGTCTGTCTGTTTGCGTATTTTATAATTGAAAAGTGGTGTTGAAGAGCGATGAGAATAAACTGTGAGGTTAAAGAAGAGATCAAAAGTTATTGTCTACTTTAGGTCATTGTCGGTGCCGACTGAAAAGGTAGATTGATATAATTGAGAAGTAGAGGTTTTGAGCGGCGGAGGTTGGAGCGCGCTCATATTTGTTGTTTTTCTGAAACGTATCTCTGCAATCAACGGTAAGTATTGACAGTCAATGGGGGGGGCATGCCTAACTAGCCATGAAGTAGGACATCTCTCTTGGCAGCTCCTGGCGATCCGTAATTTATCCTTGCATAAAACAGGCATATTGCTACTTGAAAACCCTACCAACCCATGAGAAAGCGTTGGAAAGTGCACTGCAGGGATCCTGGAAACTACGAGTGCGAGACACGGAAGGATCGAAGACATTTGTGTCGGGAGCCGCGGCACAACTATCAACAAAGGAAACAAAATGGCAGACCCGGACATCAGAGGGCCCGCCCGCAACATTGTATTAAACCAGATGCTTTGTCTGATGCAGTGAAACGCATCCGGGACACACGAAAGTGGGAAATGTTTCGCTCCGGCAGCAGCAGAAGCAGAGTGCAGTCAGTGATTTCGGCACCTCAGGAGAATGGGGGCCGCGGAGGTGAGCGACCGTACGATGTGCCTGAGGACCCTGCAAAGGAAAGAGCGCGGCAGAAGCAGTTGCCTGATGGTGCACCGGATGACAGACGTACGCGGTGGGAATTAGTCCCTGAATAGATAGATTGTAGCACCAAATTGTACAGACCCTTTGTTGTGGACATCGGAACACATACGCGTGTACAACCTCATTGACATGATGAAAGAAAGAAGAAATACATAACAAGACATATGCTATTCACTGCAAATCCTGATAATATCAAGCTCTTCCCTTGCAACCGCACTCAGAGTACCAAAGCATCCCTGATGGACAGAGCAAAGTAGAGCGAACTGCTGTGTTAATGCGCGAGAAGACAGGGACAGAGTGAGCCACACATTTTTGGGCTATACTGAAAGCAAAGTGCAGCGCTCCTTAAGCGGCAAGAGCACGCAGAAGAGCAGAGCGCCGAAGTATGGAGCAGAGCGGTGCTGCCTGCAGTGTCGGAATGTAAGATTGCCGGGGCGGTGTAGGCTGCAATCGCATGTGCCAAACTGAAAGCGCAGGGCAGCGCTCCATAAACCGAGGAACGGAGCAAAGTGGGGTGGCCTGCTGTGGTGGAGGTTGAGTGGCCAGGAAGGTGCGGGCCATAAGCACACAGGCTAAGCAGGAAGCACATAGCAGTGCCCCGTAAGGAGCAAAAATGCGCAACAGTACACACTGGGGGAAGGTTCCTGAATGGATGGTGATGCAGGCTCCGTTGGCATCATTGTGGAGAAGGGCGCTGCATAAGGAAAATAAAAGTGGAATGCAACGTACAACCAATGACATTGGAATGCGTGGAAGACGCTCCTCCGACATAACAAACTGAGCGGCAGAGGCAGTGCTGCACACTGTCATTAGAAGACAAGCAATGACATAGACGGCACCCCCCTGCACCGGGATCTGGACTGTGTCGTGGTACAGCTGGACAGGGGTTCCCTCAGAGGAGTGGCAGCACGGCTCCGCAAAAACTGCAAGTGCACGGATACGCTCGCATAACTTAAGTTGGGGCGGAAGGACCCCAATGGTGGTGGAGAGTGCCCATAAGCACGGAGGACGCCGTGCTCTGAGATAAACCACCACAAGGCCCCTAACACACAAAGAGATGGCAGCCAAAGCAACCAAAACCAAAGGGAAACAACCCTCCATTGAGGAATTTGCCAGAACACCATAAGCGTCGGAAGCAAGTAGCAGGGGACGCCAGGGCACTGCTGCCTCAGAGAAGATGGCACCCCATGACCAACAAGTACTAGCTGATATTGCTGAACTGAAAACATCGCTTGAAAACAAGATGGACACAGCACTATCGGACTTGAGGACAGCGCTCGAGTTCAAAATTGATGCAGTGAGTGGGGCGTTAATCTGCTACAGCAAGATGTAAGGTCACTATCAGAGCGCATGGGAACACTGGAAAAGGAGGTGAAGGGCAACATGTCCATGGGCATTACTAACACAAAAGATATCCACATGTTGCAACAACAAGTGCGCAACCTAGAGACTAGAGCAGAAGAAGCAGAAGGACGGGCTCGGAGAAATAACTTGCGAATAATAGGACTCCCGGAAAGAGAGGAGGGTACTGACCCGGCAAATTATGTGGAAAATATGCTGTTACAGGGGATTACGGATGGAGTGCTGAGCCAAGGGTTTGTGGTGGAGAGGGCGCACAGGGCCCTGTCAAGGAGACCGCCGCCGGGAGCCCAACCAAGGCCCATCATCGCCAAGATCTTGAACTACAAGGACAGTGAGAAGGTCCTAGAGCACTTTCGCAAAGGGGGAACAATAAACAGAGGATCAGCGACCATCACCGCATGCCCGGACTACACACTTCTGGTGCAAAGGCAGTGCTTGAGCTATGTCGCAGTAAAAAGGGGGATGCGTGAAGCCGGCTACAGATACATGTTGCTGTATCCAGCAAAAATGAAGGTGCTTTTGAGGAATAAAGCTCTGTTTTTCGAGACACCAGAGGACGTGACCGCATGGCTGGACACACGGAATTGCCTGACGGGAGAGGACAGCCAGAAGAAGAATGAGGGCACTGAGTAACATAGATACGAGCATGCGCGGAACTATGACACTGAAGGCTTTATGTGGGATATGTACGGCATACACGCAAACATTGGGACTGGATTATAATTGTTTGAGGCATGTAATCTGTGCATTATAGAAGGCTTTCTTCCAGGAGACTCGATACCAACCCCCCAGCTAGGAGACGCACCTTCACCCCAGTAATTAGACCAATTAGGATATTAGTAACATAGTATCCCCCTGCTGGGTCCCGAGTATTGGCTAGGCCGCAGAAAGGAACTAGATGTGGGGTAGCCTGAGATCCAGAGATGGAGCTGGGCAATTGTTTGGGGATCTAGGGACGGGTGGGCGAGGGGCAGGTGGAGAGTTGGGGGGCATGGGGTGGGAGGGGAGGGAGTTGAGGGATTTGGAGTGTTAATAGTTAGAAGGGTGTTGGGGGCTTGAGGGAGGGAATGGGAGGGAAGCTGGGGAAGTTGAGTTGGGGAAGCGGGAGAGGGGAACAAGCTTATATTTGTGTGCAGCAGTAAGATGGTGGAAGAGTAAAGTTGGTCAGAAGCGTGTCAAAATATGGACAAGCGATGGGGGACCTTAAGATAGTAACCTGGAATGTCAGAGGACTCAATAGTTATCTGAAAAGGAACAAGGTCATGTTGTACCTCAGGAGACAAAAAAATAGATATAGCTTTGCTGCAGGAAAACCACCTTACTAAAGAAAAACAAGAAGTGATAAGCAGAAAATGAAAAGGGACCGTTATAGGGGCAACGTACTCGGCATATGCTAGAGGAGTAATTACTTGGATAGCGCCACATGTAGCCTTTCAGTTATTGCACCACTCAGAAGAAGCAGACAGGAGAATGGTGGGGATACGAGGGTGCATTATAAACATGTATGCCCCGAATCAAGATACAGTGGCATATTTTAAGGCCCTGTATGGAAAAATTACCCCTTATCTGGGAGGCGCGATTATCTGGGGGGGGAGACTTTAACTGCATGCTGGACCCTAGGGTGGATAGGTCAGATAACAATCAAGATAGGCCCACCCCTGCAGCCAAAATGCTGTGGACCCCACTATTTGACCTTAAGCTAGAAGACGCATGGAGACTGCACCACCCCAACAATAGGCATTATTCGCACTACTCTGCTACACAAAACCTGTATAGTAGATTAGATTATATGTTTGTCAATTCTGAATTTACCGGGGAAATAGCGAACTCAGAATATAAAGCAAGAGCGTTATCAGACCACTCACCGTTGTTCCTGAAGTGACAACACCAGCCCACCAGACCCAAGATTCCAACGTGGCGGCTCAGAGCTGAAGCATTAAAAGATACAGAGCTCAGGGAGAACCTGAGGGAGGATATAATTGAATATTTTGAGAAAAATACTGGTAGCGTAGATTCGGAGAGCACCCTGTGGGAGGCATTCAAAGTATTGGTAAGGGGGGCAGTGATAACAAAATCCAAAGGGCTCCAAGGGGATATAGTAAAAGAGCTGCAAAAAACGGAAAGTAAACTAGAAGCAATGATGAACAAAAGGGATGCCACCCGAGAAGAGGCAGAAACCATGAGTCAATTGCAACAAGAATGTGGAGGACACTTGGAGAAACTATTTAACCTAAATTACAAGAAGTACATAGAAAGACAACATGATGGAGGAGATAAGCCACGAAGGCTGCTGGCATGGAAATACAAGCAAGAGAGGCCCAGAACTACGATAAGAGAGATAAGGAAAGAGTGTGGGCAAATACTAGATACCCAAGAGAGTGTAAACAAGGGATTCCAGAAATTCTACCAACACTTATATGCAGATGCAGGTGGAGTGGATGAGAGAGAGATGAAAGAGATATTGGAAGACATCGGGTTACCTAAATTGAGTATAGAAGAGAAAGAGACACTGGAAGCCCCCATTACATTAGAGGAGTTGGAATTAGTGATTAGACAGTTGCCCACCGGCAAAGCCCCTGGAACAGATGGGCTCCCTAGCAAGGTCTATCAAATGTATAAGTCGGAGGTACTCCCCCCGTTATTAGCGATGCTAAACAAAGCGTTTGATGTTGGGAGATTACCAGAATCATTGTTGAGAGAAGCAACGATTATCCCGCTTCTCAAGTCAAATAAGCCTAGTACAGATTGCGGGTCATACAGACCTCTATCCATGCTGAATCAAGAAAGCAAAATACTCACAGCAGTGCTGGCAAATAGGCTTGGACGGGTTATAAACAAACTTATACATCATGATCAGACAGGTTATGTTCCGGGTAGAAGTATAGCCGATAATCACAGCTGGCTTCACCGCGTCCTTGAACAGACAGAAAGAGATGCAAACGAAGTAGCAATAGTCTCGCTTGATGCAGTGAAGGCCTTTGACTCAGTGAGGTGGCCTTGGCTGATAGCGGCCTTGAAGGAATATGGTATGGGGCCCGGGTATCTGAGATGGGTGACGCTATTGTATAGCTCGCCGATGGCTAGAGTCGAAACGGGAGCGATTATCTCGGTTAAATGGCATCTCAGTAGGGGCACCAGACAGGGCTGCCCATTGTCCCCGATGCTGTATATTCTCGCATTGGAGCCCCTAGCGATATACCTGAGGCAACAATACGAAGAAATAGGAGACCGCACTAGAGAGGGCCACACCTCATATCACTATACGCGGACGGCATGCTGCTTTACCTGAAGTACCCAGAAGAAAACTTGCATTATATCCTAGAAGTGATGGAGCGGTTTGCGACATTCTCCGGCTAAGCGGTTAACCCCAGGAAGTCGAGCATATTCCCCTTAGGAATATACAAGGGCATTGCACGAGACAAACTGCCGGTATTACAAATACCTTGGGAGATTAACACATTTCGATACTTGGGGATAGATATTTATCATGAGGTGGAAGAAGATAACAGGGACAGCAGTAGCTAATATTGAAAACAGCATGAAGTTCTGGGCTAAACTCCCTTTAGCTATGATGGGAAGAGTGGCATTGCTGAAAATGGTTGTCTTGCCTAGACTATTGCACTCTAATGTTTTTTGGTAATCTACATAGTTTATGTAGAGGTTTTATCTGGCATAACTCCAGAAACAGAGTTGCTTTATGGAAACTACAAAACGCGTACGAGAGAGGGGGAATAAAATTGCCTAACTTTGAGATATACCATTTAGCGGGGCAGCTACAATATGTAGCCAAGAGGCTAACTGAAGAGACAACAGCAGAGTCCAGACTGATGAGGGCCGAATGTGCACCCTTCTTTCTAAAAGAACTAATATGGCTGCCAAGGTCAGAGCTGAAAGGGCGACCAAAACTGTTATAACTGGGATGGAAAACGTGGCATAAGGCATGCCAGGTCATGGAGAACCCGACACCGTGCTCCCCCCAAGCACCGCTAGTAGCACTGAGGGGAGTAGACAAACAACTAAAAAAAATGATACGTAGGCATTGGGAACCGGTGGGCGTAGCAACACTGGGGGATGTGTGGCGGTAAGGGAGAGCACTGGAATTCACAACATTAATGGAGGAAACCGGAGTACACCCTGGGCAATATATTGCCCACACCAGATTGGTAAGGCAGATAAAAGCCTCATGGTCAGAAGTAGTACAGACCAACCAAACCCGGTCATAGAGACTATGTATGACATCTCGGAGGGAGGACATGAGGTGTCCTGGATATATGAACTATTAATGTCCAGGGTGGGGAAGGAGGTGACCCAGCTGAGACGAGAGTGGGAGGAGGATGCAGGAGAACCCATGCAAGACAGGCAATGGGAAAGAGCACAGGGATACCATAAGAAAGTGTCCAGAAATACTAGATTACAACAGATCCAGCTATATGTAACCCACAGAGCATACACGACCCCCAAAAAGATAGCTCAATTTCAAAACACAGATACACAAATGTGCCCCAAATGCAGAGAAGTGAATGCGGGGATGACACACATGTTTTGGGCATAGCCAGAGATTCGGAAAGTCTGGGGACAGGTTACCCACCGCTTCACCGAGAAATGTATTAAACTAGACGTAGAATCGGTGTGGGCATGTATGGTGGGAGAATTCACCAGACCACGTAAAATGAAGCATAAATGTAAACTTAAAGATTTGGCTTACATCCTGGCCAAAGGTAGAATAGCTATGGGGGGGGGCAAGCCAGAGACCTCGGTTAGAGGTGTAGTGGCATGACCTACTAAAATGGGCAGAAGCGGAAACAGCAGCATGGTATGATGCAGCCTACAAAGGGGAAGATGAAGAAGTGGGAGCGCTGATGACCTGGAGACAGCTAATAACTACACTAACTGAGCCTGCGCGCGACAGCTTAAGTGAACATGACACCACTAGGAGCACCGATGAGGAGGTGCCCCAGGAGGAATAAAGTTAAAGGTGCAACAAATAAGCTTGAGTTAAGGGGGTGACAGTAACAAACATAAGCTAATGTATATGATGTTTGAATAAGTAATATTTTCACTGCTGGGCGTGCTGTGATGTTGTGTTTATTATGAAAGAAAACATTTAATAAAAATTGTTTGAAAAAAAAAAGTATTGACAGTCAATTGAAACTTGTCACAATGAGGGATGTTACTCCACTGATGCACCTGTGTAAAACTTTGCCAGAACACGTGCCTAAGCTCAACAGTTTAGTGTGCAGTGGGTAAAGGGCACAGCAGACAAAATGTTCATTCTGTGGCTACAGGGGGATCACTGTCAAAAGTGGTTCTGCAACACATGACCTCATACTTGCACGCTGCATACACAGGGAAGAAGAGGTTAGCTATTTTATAACTCTGGAAGATGTACCAGGAGGAGCGGAAGGATCTGCCACCTGAGGAATGGGTGCTTAATCAGTGTAGGGAGGAAGGTAGGGAGGAAGGTGTCTAGCCTTCTGCTCCCCTTACATCGCCAAAAGTAAACAGCGATAGTACAGAAGATGTAGGATTGTATCCATTAAAGGAACTAAAAGCGGCGACAGGTTACAGTAATCCAATATATAAACCGCCTGCCTACAGCAGTGACAATAGTCCAGAAGGGACTAGAAGAAAGGAGGAGATGTTACAGGACAAGAAGGAGAAAAGGGAAGGATTGAATGTGACCCCAGAAATAGAACGAGAGATTAAGAGATGGAAAGGGGGAATGAAGAAAGCTGACGAGGTAACGCTTCTACAGAACAAATGGATGGGTGGACAGATATTGCTCAAGTGGAAAAGTATCAAAGTTAGGCAAAGAGAAGATCATGATGAAAAGGACAGAAAAGACAGGGAATGAGAGGAAAGACTGAAAGAATATGAGCATAAGAGAAAGAATAGACAAAAATGAGAACAGATGTATCAGGAAGAACGGGAAAAGAAGGAAGAAAGGGCAGAAGAGCAAAGGAAGTATGACAACAGACAGAGAGCAACTGAAGAATGAGATAGGCAAGAAAGGAAGAGAGAAGAGGAGAAAGCGCAGAAATTAAAGGATAAAAGAATGCAGAGACGAAGGGGGTCATTACGAGTTTAGAGGTAGCCATGGCGCTATTAGCACCATAGCTGCCTCCAAACCCGGGTCCGGGTCCGGTCTGACTGAATGGGGACTTACCGGGTCATTCTGACCTTGGAGGACCCGGTAAGTCCCCATTCATTAAACCATTCCTCATTCCCATTTGAGCCCTCATAGGGCTCAATGGGAATGGGGAAGGCGCTAATAACGGGCCCGCCAATTGCGGCCCCGTTATTAGCTCCAAGGTTCCTTAACGGGACCCGCAGAGAACTGCTGGACAGACCAGCCGTTCCTGCTGGGACCTGCTAAGGGACCTCAGAATAGGGCGGTAAGGGTTTACTGGCACTGGCATCCTTACCGGTGCCCATAAACCCTTACCGCCCAACTCGGAATGACCTCTGAAGTGAAGAGGAGAGCGAATGTCAAATGAAAGAAGGGAGGAGAATAGATATGAACAGGAAAGAGTTCGATGGGAAGCAGGAAAGCAAAGAGAATTAGAGGAAGAAATAGAGCACAACAGGAGACGAAGAGAGCACAATATTGATTGCATTCAGAAGGAATTAATGGAACCAAGTCCAGTAATATCATGGGGAAATAAAGAGGTGTTCCTCCCATCACAGGGAGCAACGTCAGGGCCATCTAGGGTAACTCTAGAGGAGAATTTCGACATAGGGAGCATCGGAGATAGGATTGATAAGGCCTATAAAGACTTAAGGGAAAGCAGCAAATTGGGAAGCCGAGGGAAGGGGGAACAATCCCTGGTCCTCCAATCATGAAGCGAGGAAAGAGACCTGTTTAGTCTCGAGCACAGAGCCTTGTCCTTAGACAGGCTGACTTTAAATAAGGGTGAAGGGAACTAAAGCCATACTAGCTGGGGGCTAGAAATGTCAGACGAAGAGAGAGAAACCATCCGTGGGGAGGAGGGAGGCAGTGCATGCGGTCCCGAGGGATGTCTGACGACAGACAAGAAAGTAAGATGGTCCGATTTAGAGCAACCTAAGGGTAGGACGCCAGATCCTATAGCATAACCAGAGCGACCTAAAGGACGATCGCATAGCGAGGAGAGAGAAAGTTGCCACCATATGTTAGCAGGCTGAGGTCATTGCCAGGTAGAAGGTGATCAGGAACCATTGTTCCCACCATGGATAGGCAGATGATGGGAGCCGATTCCCTTTATTGGTGAAAGGAAAAGCCACACCGCAGTACATTCCATGGCCACAAATGGATAAGGATTTTTTTAGGTGTAAACTTCCCAGTTTAACGGCAGTTGCAGGGAAATGGATTTATGAGCTATAAAAAGGGTCAGGGGGAAATACTCTAGCAATAAGGGACATAAAGGGTCTCTTAGCAGCCATTGTTTGGGAAAAGGCGATGACATTTGGACGAGCGCAGGATATTCTATTGTCACGGCGCAGAACAGAGCACACGATGGAGTGCCATTTAACAATTGTAGAGAAGATGTCTTGAGAGCACTTAGGGTGCAGTATCCTGACATGTCAGATATGGGTGCAATTATGGCACGTAAGATGAGAGAAGACCAAGATCTGCTTGCTTACATTCAAAGTATTCAGGAACGGTGGAGTCTTGAAACACAGCTGTTGCAAGAGAAAAATAAGAAGGAAGATGCTAGAAAACTTGAGGAAGCCAAGTTAGTTCAGAAGAAATAGTCAAAATATGCCATAGAAGGGTCAGTATTGGCAAGCGGAGAAGGATTGGGAATGATGCAAGCAGTGGATACATTGCAGGTGAATAACCAGCGCCAGATGGATCAAGGAGGGAATGGGTTTATTTCCACGAAACAGAGGAATGGGCTACAGAGGAAGGGGTGGTTTTCAGAATAATCAAGGTGGTTTTCAGAATATGCAGAATGATAATCAGAATGTGCAAGGAGGATTCAACCAAGGGGGGATAGTCAGAAGAGCTCCTCCTGTATGTTAGACATGTGGGATGACAGGGCACATTGTGTGCACATGTGGAAGCCAAGGGTATGTACAGAATGGGCAATTCTCAAGAGGGGGGGCAGTTTATTCTCCAGCATATAGCTCACAGGCTAGGATAGGGTTTTCCCAAGATCAGACAGTGTATCAGGCACAAGAGTGGCATATGCAACCGGCAATGCAGCCACAGCAAGCACCATTGAATCCGCCTCAAGGGCAGTCAGAGCACGCACCCATGCAGAGACAGCAGAATGCAAACACAGGACAGTTATTGACACCTAGAGTAGGGGGTGTCACCGTGGTGGGAGGAAGTCCTTTTACAGGTACAGGGATGTGCATGATATGATATGATATGGCATTTGTAACGTGCCTATACACAAGTGTTACATGGCGCAATGCGGCAGGCAAGGGGGAACATGGGGAGGACAGAGACAACGATCTTACTAGGCCAAGTGACATTGAGATTGCGCAAGTGCATGTACCCACAATAGGACAGCTCACAGGGCAACTTGATGTGTTCAGTACTATCAGTGACACCAGACCCCAAAGAGGCACCAAGGGTTGATGTGACGATAGGAGGCACATCTTTTTCTTTTCTTGTAGACACTGGGGCTACTCATTCATGTATACGAGAGGGGAAATAGCCAATGCCAGGAATTGCAATGAATGCTCAAACTTTTTCTGGAGCTACAAGAGCAGAGTTCCTTTTACTGATGAATTACTAGTCTCTATAGGAGAATGTGACATGTATGTTCCATTATAGTATTCAAGGCAGACACTGGTTAATATTTTAGGATGAGATGTTTTTATTTTTTATTTTAATTTAATTTATTACAAACTTTTATTACATTTCATTTCACTCTCACACAAAACATGAAAACCAAGTAATCCTAAGTACATCTAAAATTTCTTTTTTAAAATTATCTTCATATCCTGTCATTTCATTAACATATTCCTTCCTTCCCATCATCCACTTCTTCCATGTTCTATTTAAAATAAACTCCCACATCATCTCATGCTGAGCCAGTGCTGTTGTCACCTGTCTCCCTCTTTAAACATTACACAAGATTTTGACAAGAAAGTCAATGGTTGCACAAATGCACATGTAGACTGCCACCACTCTTCTGTCTCTGCATTCTTCAGTGCAAATTTCCCTAGAAAGAAACTCCTTTGTATATTTAGTGCTTTGCACTCTATTAACATGTGTTTTGCGGACTCCACATCATTTTTGCAGAAGCGACATTCATTCTCCACGGTGTCCACTTGATGTCTCATATACAACATTTCCTTTGTTGGATATAGGTTCAATCGCAACTGCAAAAACTGATCACGATGGTATTGGCTGGGGAACCTCTCCAAGTATTTTGGGATATTTTTGATCGCTCTGACTTCACAGCTTGGATCGAATGAGGTTGCAAATCTTGCTCTCTCTGAGAGTTTCAATCCAATCACAATAGATCAGCTTTCTCTTCACTGCACAGAGGTTGTTTTTAAGTGTGTTGAACGCAATGTCTGAATGAACCAGCTGTTCTGGGGTCTCCTGTCCCATTCTTTCAGTAATCCAGTATATAACTTGCATGATGATGGGCCTAAAATATGATATGGTTTGGAAGATGATGTCATTATCACTTTTTGCAGTAGTGCCGCTATTTTCCAGAGGACCATTGCGTATAGTGACTGCCGCCAGTTTGTAATGGATTACAACAAGCAGAACATATTTTGGCAGATGCAAGACCTTTCTCCAAAAGTAACCTTCCAGCACTTCCTATAATGACCAGCTGATAGTTAAGCCTGATTCACTTCCGAATGCTATGGTGGCTGTCACCTTTTGCCTATAGAACATAATTACTGGTTTAAGTGTAAATTTACCATATTTTGCATGTAAATTTGATCCTTGCAGAGCCAGTCTTTTCATCCTTGCTTTCCGGTCTTGCATCCAGTGCCACTCTCTAACAGATTTATTGAAGATAATTCCAAAATAGCGGATTGAGTCTGCACTTTCAAACAGCTCGGGTTGCTGTTGGTACTCTAGTCCTCTTGTTCAGAGGAGAATTGACTAGCATTTCGGTGCAGGACTGCCCCAGGGCAGGACAAAGACTGATATGTTTGGGATATTTCTTCTCTGTGAAAGATAGTGAGCTAAAGAATCTGGGTAACTCTCTCGTAACCAGGATTTATGTCAGGCAGAGAGACTCCCTGGACCCCCCTTGTTTTTTGCATATTTAAGTAAATTTGGGGCTCACCCCAAGTTACTAAGGGAATCCAGACGTGGACCCCTTGCTCACTATTCTTAGAGAGGCACAGCTCCACCCTACTGATGAGGTCCAACCAGACTGAAACACGTGTCTTGGGTTGCTGTTGGTACTCTTGTTCAGAGGAGACTTGCCTAGCGTTTAGGTTCTGGACTGCCCCTGGGCAGGTCAAACACTGATATGTTTGGGATATGTCTCCTCTGTGAAAGATAGTGAGCTAAAGAATCTGCGTAAGTCTCTCCTAACCAGGACTTATGACAGGCAGAGAGTCTCCCTGGACCCCCCCTTGTTTTTTGCATATTCAAGTAACTTTGGGACTCACCCCAAGTTACTAGGGGAATCCAGACATGGACCCCTTGCTCACTATTCTTAGAGAGGTACAGCTCCACCCTACTGATGAGGTCCAACCAGACCGAACACGTGTCTGGGGTTGCTGTTGGTACTCTTGTTCAGAGGAGAATTGCCTAGCATTTTGGTGCTGGACTGTCCCTGGGCAGGACAAAGACTGATATGTTTTGGATATTTCTCCTCTGTGAAAGATAGTGAGCTAAAGAATCTGCGTAAGGCTCTCGTAACCAGGACTAATGTCTGGCAGAGAGACTCCCAGGACCCACCTTGTTTTGTGCATAGGTCAATTAGGTCAATGAAAGGCAAAAATATGTTTTTGTTTCTCCCTTTAGCGTTATGAGCTTCATCAAGTTCAACAGTAGGAGGTTTAGCTCTGTCCCCACCCCTTCAGTGAAGCCAGGCTGCCACATGTCTATTTGTGCTGTGTCTTCAGCCCATTTGGACAGTCTTTTTTGCAGAAAAGAGGCAAACAACTTTTCAATAACGTTCCAAAAGGCCAATCGGACGGTAGTTGTTCGGGTCAGCTCTATCACCTTTTTTGTAGATTGGAACAACTACCGCCGATTTCCATGAGACTGAGATTTTCTTGGCTCTAGATCTATGGTCAAAGAGTACCTCAATGAAGACCGCCCATGGTTCTTTATTTTTATTTAACATGATATTAGTCAGCCCATCAGAGCCAGCTGCTCCCCGAGTTCTTTAATTTTGATATGGCTACTTCATTTTCGTCTCTTTTAATGCATATCGCCCAAGGAACATCTTTGTCCACGCACATTTCATTTTGGAATGAAGTTGGTTTCGCGAAGACCTTAGAATAGTGTTTCACCCATTTATCAGCATTTACGCTATTACTTAGTATGGCCTTCTGAGATAATTAACCTTCATTTATAATTGCCCATGTGTCTCCTGTATGATGGGCGTAAATGGATTTCAACATTACCTCCGCTCGTTCTTGCTCGCGGAGCAACTTGAACGAAATGATCCAATTTCGGTGCCTTTGTCTTTGTTTCTTTATTGCTTGTCTCCACCCCAAGTTGTCACGAGTCTTTAGAGAGTTGATGTCCTTTCTCATTTCTTTTTCTTTCCTCGGCTACCTTCTGGCTATATGGATACTTCGTCTGAATATGATCCAGTCTAAATCCAGTGTTTGTGGTTTTATAACCTGCTAGGAGAGGCAGGTAGCTTGGAATTTCAATGCCATGTTTGTTCAGGTTTGCAATCTCTCTCTGATTTATTTTCAAGCAATTTTTTCCTTAGTTTATACTCAAGTGACTTGAGTATCGGTCCCCAACTTTTTTAGTTTCCGTCTTCGCAGTCATGTTTAGGGATCATGATCACTATTTTCCATCTTGATCACTTTTAAATTTGTTATGTCATGTAAAAAGTTCCTTGATGACCATATATAATCTAATGTTTTATGGCACCCGTTCCTGTGCCATGTCTGTCTCGCAGGGATGTCTCTTGTGCCCAGCGTTTACCACGTTCATCTATTGGTTTAATCCGATTTGCCGTCAGCTCTTTGATGTTTCCTTTTGTGTCAATTTGTGAAATATTCAGGTCACCGCAAACAATGATGAGTGGGTTTTTATACTTCAGGACACACTCATCTATCAACTTCGTTACCGATTAAATTAATTTCCCAGAAGAAATCGTTGCCGGATACCAATAAGTGTTGATTATCATCACGTATTCTGCATGATTTTTATCACAACTGGCATTCCATAAAATTGTTCCTTGAACAAATAAGTTTGGGTTAGTTGTTTTTACGATTGTTCCGTGCATGGAATTTTTTACCCTTGTTATTAACCCTGAGAAAGGTCGTCCCATCTGATTTATCCCTGCTGTGTTAAAAAATATTGAGTACCCATCAAACACTGGACTGTCACGTAGCCAGATTTCTTGTAGGCAAAGTATGGTGTGTGCCTCCTTATTCAACCCCACCTCAAGTGCATAAAACCTCTGGTGTTCCATGATATTAGGGAACTTTCGTCCTGCGACTTGAGGTTTATTTGCTAATATTGTTTGGGGTGTCTCTCTTTCGTGTCCTTCCCTCCTTTGGATATTTTGATATGATAATTTTTGAACTCTCTAGCAACATCTCTTCCTTCATGTCTTTCTTTGAGAATTTTTCTCTTGTTTACTATCGTGTTGATGGTGGTTGTTCAGATATCCAAATGACAGCAATTAATTGCTTGCATTTAATAAGGTGCTTGCATTTAATAAGGTGCTTTCTATAGTTTTTGATGACACATGTAGAATTACCTAATCTGAACGTGATTCAGTCACATATTCCACAATGCCAATGTCATCGGATGCTATGGTTCTTAGGGATGGCACACAATGTAAGAGCTTCATTATGTTTCGTCTGTTTAAATTCACTTCACTTTTCTTCCATAAAATATTTTCTAGTTGTAATTTCCTAGGCAATCGTTGTTAGTCCATTCTTGGGGGACTGACATATTTCTGCTTATTGCCTTTCTTTTGTACTTGTGCAGAAGTACATTTTGAGTTTAATTTGAGAATAGGCTCGATCTCACCAGCGTCTTCGTAGTCATTTTTCTCCTGTGTCCCATTTAATTCTTTCATCCTGCTTTCCTTTGAGGTGTGTTTCCAGCTCTTCGATCACATTTTCGTGCCAGATCATTTCCCCCTTATGAAGACGCGCTGGATCTTCTCTCTGCATTGACTCTTGAGATGAGTTGTTCCACTCTTCATCATAGACCGAATATGTTGATAGGTTCTCCAGTTCTTCATTGGCGTCTGTCTGACTTCTTTCACATTCCTCAACTTCCATTCTCTGCCTTTTTTTGGCATTGGCAGTCAACTCTGAATCATCATGTTGATCATTGACTCTCTCCTGCAGCCTTTTACTTTTTTCTTGTCCCTTTTTAATACTTACTCACTGAAATAATACAGCTGGAGGTGGAGTTGTTAAATTTCTAATGGAGGGTCTGGATCCATTAGATTTGCCTTTCTTTGGAATGAATATCTTAGCCACCTTTCCTTTTGCAGAAGCTTTGTGTTGGTTTTGGTTCCCCCCATGTGCCAATGGCAGGACCTCAACCCTTGAAGGCTTAGTGAAAATGGCAAAGTTTTGGGTAACATTTGTCATCTTGATTGGCAAAGGATTTTGTGGTCTACTTCTATCATCACTCTTATTTTGGGTTTTTGCAGTTTTATTTGTTACTTCAATACATGATGCAGGGTCCATCACACTTAGCAGGACTTCAATTGTCTTCCTTGGAAGAACACCATCTCTCTTTTCTTTTGCCTCAGCTGATAATACACTATTTGATGGCTCATCCAAAGGTATTGGTGTCTCATTGTGGTTGTTGTGAGAACCCTTCGTGCTTTATGAAGTGGCACGATTCTTCCCTCTACCTTCTGCCACTATTGGGTCAGCACTTATGTTGATTATTTCATTAATTATTTTATTTGTGCCATCTTTCTGCTCGATGGATCTCTTGTCCCATTTTATGATACACTGGCAGTCTTTCGCCTCTACATTAGGGACCATTTTATGAAAATGATGTTGAATCCATTTAGTGCAGTCAATCACTGCTTCCATTAAGTCTGTTTTTTCTGCCATCTCATTTCTTGCCAGATCAATTAGCCTATTTTGCCATTTTGCAGATGCTCCAGCTTCTCCATCTATCCTGTTTCCAGAAATATAAGCTTTGAGTGAATCATGGCCAAGAGTGTATCATGGTCTTTTAGGGTGTCATTCAGTGACTCGTAAAGTTTAACAAATGGGGCCATCAAAATTGTTGTTGCGCCATCACATTATTATGAATCGGCAGTCCCGCTGCGACAGAGAGCTGGCTTTTGCTGTTGGCTGGCAGATCGTCGGCTTCTACCGGTCATTGGTCTTTTGATGGACAAGGGGAATCCAAGCAAGAAGTGGACAGAATGCACTCCTTCATACCAATTGCATGACTTGGATTGTTGTGGTCGCTAGTTGATTGGCACAAGGCCATTCTGCAGTTTGCAGATGTTGTGACTTCTTTCCATTTGGCCGGGTACTCATCATTTTCCTGTGTATTTCATGCTCATTGAACCCATCCCCACTAATCACCAACGTTTCTGCAGTGGTTGTGCAGGTTAGCGATGAGGAGGCGCAATGTTTAACCCTAGCTTCCTCATTGAGTACTGAGTGGCCACAGCTTTCCTTTAGCCGCTCTCTTAGCTTCAGAAAATCAGACTTAAGTCACACAGCTAACCGAGCCTCTCTCATTGCCAAATCTTGGGGGGATCATCTGTTGATCGACGTTGCACCCACTCAAAGGCCGAGTGAGTGTGGCTTGCTTCTTTTCATTTGAGGCTGTATCTGCTGCACACTCGCCCACCATCTTGTTTGGACTCCTTGATGATTCTGAGCCGGTCGGTGAAAAGACTTTAACATCAGCTTTATTTGAGTCTTTCAGCCGCTCGCTAAGAGGGAAATTTGATGCTGAGTTCTGTACCAACTCCTCTTCATTCATCGTACCACTCGTGCTAAGTGAGATGTGTGCTATGTTGTTTCGCTTGACTGTAATATAGGTGGTAATCCATTGTTAACAATATCCACAGCGTGCACTTGTGCTTTATAAGTCAGCAGCGCTTTACTTTCCTTTGTTGAGTCATGTAAATCGGCAGGCGGATTACACTTTGTTGCCATGATCCCGTCGTGGGAAAAACCAGCTTCTAACAGCACTGTGTCGGTAATGTCTAAAGTCATTTTCGACGCACATTCCTGCTTCGGTAAAGCAGACTGCACAGCCATTCCACTTTCAAGCAAATTCTTTAAAGCTGTTCCGGGCGACGAAGACTGAAAAGGGGATGGAGTACTCAAAGTGCTCAGTACGGGCAGAGATGTAGATAAAGAGGCGGGGAGGGGGGCCAGGTTAGCACACTCATTTCCAGCCAACACTGCATTGTCAACCACCACACCACTCATCTCTGCAAACCTCTCGCCCGTCCGAACTTCATGGTGCCATCATCCATTCGAAGTCACAGCAGTTGTTGCTGTGTCCGTGATCCTATCACATCTGGCATTGCCCATGCTGTCATGGAAATGCAGTCACAACAACGCTTTCAACAGCTAGTCGTTCTAAATGGAGATGCGCAGAAGCAAGCTGCGTAGGCTCCTAGCTGTCTAAGCTTGCCATGCGACCGCACATGCTGCTCAGGCTGCTTGGGTCTGACTGGGTCGGACTGGACTCACTGACGGACTCTACGCGCTAGTGCTATGCGCCACACATTCATTTTGTAGATGGTTCTTTTTGTTAAAGGCACAGTACTTTCTCACAGAGTTCACAGTCCACAAGGCAAGAAGAAACAGTGTTGAGCAGGTAAACTGAGTGAGACTGGACTCACTGCCGGACTCTGCGCGGACGAGGTTTAATGACAAAGCTTAATATGACAATATTGTTTACTGATGAAGGTATAGTGTGTTCGACTCCAGGGATACATTATATGAATGTGGAGGAATTTATATTGCCATTTACAGGGCAAATGGCTCTGCGAGGAATGCCACCAGAGACAGAAGTCTTTCTTTATGGGGTACACATTCTGTTGACATGGCTTCTGTTGACATGGCTAACCGGCTTAGTGAGAACGATTATGAGAATACCTGATGAGTTTTTGGTCAGGCCACAAATACCTATGGACGAAGAGGGGGGGACAGACTATTCCCTTAGAGTTAAATGCAGCCATAGTGCGAGGGAAAATGGCCATGCTCGAAGGAACCAATGAAAAGGGCAGGCCATAGAGAACAGGTATTGCCATTGGGGAAGGGTATAGATGGACTGACGTCATTGACGACGATATGTTCAGGGATGATCCATCAGATGATGAAGTAATATTCGAGATGAGTATCACATATTGGATCAGGATGGAGGAAAGAGAGATGCCACAGCGAATGGTGATAGTGCGGCAGCATCCAGCATTTTTTGATGAAGATAGGGGAGGTAAAGATTAAGCTGAAACCAGAAGCAATTTTACCTCGAACAAGACAGTATCCCATGTCTCGAGAGGCGGATGAGGGTATTTTTAAGACTATTTCGGCTCTAATGGAACAAGGTATCTTAGTGACATCAGAGTCACCATGTAATACCGCGGTGTCCCCTGTGCACCCTGGGAAGAAATCAAAGGGTGGGTCATGGAGATTCTTACAAGATATGAGAAAGATAAACCGGATTGTAGAGGCAGAGTTTCCTTTAGTTCCCGAATCCAGCGACAATACTATGTAGTATACCAGCACAAGCACAGTATTTTATGCTGATTGACTAAAAACATTTGTTTTTCTCAATCCTGTTGCTTAAGGACTCCCAAGACCTGACGTCATTTACGTTTCACCAAATTAAACTGAAGAGCACTTGTTTGCCCCAAGGGTACTGTGAGTCTCCATCAATATTTAATACAGTCCTGCAGATGGACCTAGGCAATATTGATTTGAAAGCGTTGTGCTGCAATACGTAGATGATATTTTGGTTTGTAGCACGACAGAAGATGAGTGCAGTCAAGTCTCGATTCAGTTAATGACTATTCTAGCAGAAAAGGGATGTAAAGTGGATAAAGAGAAGTTGCAATATTGTCAAGAAGAGGCGTTGTACATAGGTCAGTTGATTTCACATGAAGGGAAGAGAGTCACACCTGAAAGAGCTGAGGCATTTTTGAAAATAGCAAAACCACACACGATAAAGCAAATGCAGCAGTTTTTGGGATTATGTAACTATGTTAGAGCGTGGGTATTTCATTATAGTTCATACACAAGATCCCTTTTGCAGGCTCTGAAGAAAACATCAGTGAATAAGGAAAGAATAGAATGGACTGAGGGAATGGAGGAAGGATTTGAAGACTTGAAGAAAGCAATTTGTATAGTTCCTGTTTTAGGAATTCCCAACTATGACGAGGAATTATTTTTATTTTCACATACGAATGGGACAGTTAAGACAGCCGTGCTTACACAGAGGCAGGGGAGTTGCTAGGTCTGGAAAAGACCCGGGGCTACGCTGATGTCGGAACTGTTGGGACTGGGGGCTAGCTAGTCTTTTGGCTGTAGCTCCTGAGATTCTATCCGGGGCTACAACCAAAAGATCAGGGGCTATAGCCCCCTTAGCCCCCCCTAGCAACGCCCCTGCACAGAGGACTACATTGGGGTACAAACTCCTGTCATATTACAGTGGGATTTTGGATCCAGTTATGAGAGGGTGCTTTCCTTGCGAACAGTCACTGGCAGCAGCCACGGTCGCAATAGAAAAGTCTACTAGTAATGTGATGGGGTATTCTATGACAGTGTTTGTTGAGCGTGCTTTGTTTGCCATTTTGGAAAAACCTAAGGGTACATTGACACCTCAGAGGGCTTCTGCATATGAGGTGGTTATATCAAATCCAGCTATCAAAATAGTCTGGTGTAAAATAGCGAACCCAGCCATGTTTATAGCTGAACCTGTGGTCGAGGGTGAGCATGTGTCTGATTAAGCTAACTATGAGGAATTCTAAGATGACATCTGCTCTTAAAGAAAAATGCGTTAGCATGGGGGAGTTTTTATTGGCGGGTCTTCAAAAATTGATCAAACTGATGGGGAAAGGCATTCAGGTGCTGCCGTGGTGAGGCACAGCAAACAGGGAATATGACGTTGTAGCAAGTACAAGACTAACATCTCACTTCTCAGCGCAGGCAGCAGAATTAGTGGCACTTATTGTCACACTTGAAAATCATGCAAGGCACGAAGTAAAGGTGTACAGTGACTCCGCTTATGTGATGTCAACCGTGCATGCAGGGCTAGCATGTTGGATAAGGAGGGGCTACCTCCGAGCGGACGGCATTCCAGTGCAACACGCAGCATTATTGGACAGGCTTATTAAGGCACTACAAATCCCAGTAGCCATCGCAATAGTTAAATGTGCAGCACATACTTAGCAAACTGACTCTATCTCTCGCAGGAATGAAGCCGCAGACGAAGAGGCCAAAAGGATTGCATATTCACCAGATATTTCAACTTTTGATACTCCAGATGTAAAGGAAAAAGTCATCATGATTATGATTGTAAATGAAGGGTTTATTCATTTGTCAAGAACACAGTTAATGGATGTTCAAGGCGGTGCACCACAGGAAGAGCAAGAATTGTGGAAATGAAAGGAGTATTCTTTATCCCCCTCTGAAGCATTGTGGCGACAGGACAGCACTGGAAAGCCAGTGATGCCTATAGCCTTGTTAAGAGTAGCGCTTGAACAGCTGTACTACCATGCAGATGTAACTAGGGAAAGCCTTGCAGCAGTTATTACAGAGGACTGGTTTGTACCGAACCTGTAAGAACACGTTGCATTTTATGTAGTAGATTGCATCGTATTTCAAAGGTTTACCACTGGACATAGACTGCGAATGATCAGAGGAGTAATTCCTCGACCGAACGGTCCTTTTCAGCATTTACATATCGATTATGTTGATATGCTGCAAGTATGCAGTGGATACAGGTATATGATAGTGGTGGTGTGTCCCTTTTCCAGGTGGACCGAAGCAGGTCCTTGTACACACCCTGCTGACATTTGCACAGTTAAGTTTTTATTCTGAGAAGTCATTCCCAGATGAGGAGTGTGTGAGGTGTTGGTAATGAGCCCCATTTTGTTAATGAAGTATTTGGACAGATTAGCTTAACATTAAGTATAAAGCACATGTGTTCCTATGCTTATTACCCACAAGTGAATAGGATATGTTAGAAACTCAACGGTCTCCTTAAAGAGAGAATTGCAAAATTGAAATGACATTGAAGAAGGTATGGCTGTATTGCCTGCCCCTAGCATTGTTTGCATTGTGGAATCAGCCTGGGTTCGACCACCACCTCATACCCCACGAGTTAGTGACAGGGAGGTGAAAAAGGAATCCTTTGTCTCCCCCATTGAGGAGCAGAAGTGATGCCCAGAAGACTGCGGAATTGTTAGGAAATAAGTTACGTGCTTATTTGACATGTATGACCGCTAGTATCTCTGTCATTTCAGATCAACTCAAATGAAAAGGGGTCGGTCTCAGGACACAGATGAAGACCATTCAGCAACCAGAGCTGTGGAACTACTACCTGCACCCAGACTATTTCTTGGAGATTCAGTTGTAGTGTGTAACTTCACAAAGAAGTGGCACAAGCCCTGTTTTACTGGTCCCTTTATTGTAGAAAATGTCACTCCCTCCGCAGTAAATGTCCAAGAGAGACGCGCATGGATCCATTTGATTGACATAAAGCCTTACGCTAGTGAGACCGTTGCACCCCCAACCATCGATTCAGAAGCAAGACAAGAAGAAGAAGTTCAGCACGTGCAGACTCGATCGATGACCAGGAAGAAGGATGCTAAGGTTGCTGACTAAATAAATGCAAGTGTGCATTTGGACTGTGGCTCACCCCGGACACTCTTTATAGACATTATAGCAGGAGTGCAAAGCTAAGTTCTTGAGTCACAGGAATATTTTGAATTGGACTTTACAAAGTATTGAAGTACTACAGGTATGCCAAACCTAGAGTTCAAATTTGATGACTGGAAACGTGACCAGTTTCCAGACTCATTCCTCACTGAGTTTCTGTTTAGTTAAATCAATGGTCCTATCCGATGTCGATGTCGATAGGCTACTTCTCGCTGTTTTTGTTTAGATACTTCAAGCTTATCCTGCTCTTGTTGGGCGCAGTACTAATATACGTATTTTTCTGCAGGATTCTAAAAATGGCCTTGCAATCAGGAGGCTGCTTGTGGCAATAGTTGAACAGATCTTGCAGTTACCTGACCGTTTAACAGAGTTGCCTGATTAAAAGGGTTTTTTCCATCCTTAAAGCAGTATACAGGTATAATGTGGACTATAGATAATGGTACAGTTTTGGAAAGTGAGCAAACTCAACAATGTGTGGAAAATCTTAGATGGTGGGGATTGATGTATTGGTGCATAATATATGCATGTTCTGCATTTATTATTGTTTTTCTGATTTTGCTAATCCATACTGTCTACTTCATTGGTTCAAGCAAGGTAGAAGTCCCTTCGATTCTTCCCACTCCAATGACCTATGCAGAATTATCTGTTACAGAAAGACCAAGCCCATTTGTGATTATCCCTACACCAGTGACACATGTAAGATCACTCACTTCTCTGACAAGTGTTCCTAAGATTCCCCCTGTAGGAAGGACCCTTATTGATGTACTCCATGAGCATTATGCATGCACCCTCTTGATGAGAGGAAAACAAAGGAGAAGCACTAGGGAAGATGATTATGAATTAAATAATTATCTAGACAGTACAACACATTTGGGGAATAACATGTGTTATCAGCGCATGAATAAGGTGGGATAGAGTACCTCTAAGGAGAGTTGCTATGTTTGTGCTCTCATACCTTATGCCATGGGGAATTCCAAGATATTCATAGCTATAGAAGTAGCAGTCCAGAAAGCTCACTGCCTGACACACGTTAAACTTTGTCATACGAGAGGTCAGTTCCAGGGTCGAACAGCATCCTTGGTATGGGTGACAGAGAAGACAGCTCCAGAAGAAGATGATTACGTGCAGGATTTGAAGACAAGAGAGAGAGATCCCACCCCAGAGATCACCTGATAAGATATGAACAGCCTGGGATGAATGGAGCAGGAATCAGATGGGAAATTAATAAAAAAGCTCAATTGTCAATGAAAGGACCCTGAAGAAATACAAAGATGCAAGGAGAGAGGTCAGCTGCAAATCAAGGGAACAGTGCTTTCTCCAGATGGATGGTAGGGAGGCCTGATTGTGTGCAAGGCAGCCAACTCAAACCAGACGACCTGAAGCAATTGTGTGGCATGCAGAGAATTAATGCAAACATCATTGGCCGAACATTGCAAAGTTGCTGACATGGGTTGATGATAAACGAGGACCGTTGCAGATAGTGCCTCTAGCGAATGCATTCTTGTGTTTCAGAAACAACGGCACAAGAAAGGTTGGAATGAATCAGCGATGCGGTCGAATTTTCGATGTACCAGGAATGAAGGACGGAACAGTAGTGATAATGGAGCACTACTGGGCCTGTGGATCCAGAGCTTATATGAAGTTGCCCAAGGACTGGGGAGGGCTGTGTTCTATAGTGATCAGTCATGTTCCAACATTGGAGATTCAGTGAGTGACCTGAACATTGGAGAGTTTTCAAAAGCAGATGCTCATCTGAGGAAGAGGAGATCACTTGAATTTCTCAATCGAACAAAGAGGGTGAACTACTTTTCAGCTAAATCGATAAAAGCCTTTTATTCTATTCCGTATGAACACAGGTTATTCAGCCAGACTTCTGCAGTGTTCGCAACAATCTTCATGCCAAGAATTCAGACGATGGCGAATGTGAAGAGGTTGCAAATCACTCGCTGGGAGCTCCTGCAGACAATCAACACTACCATAAAGGGGTTCAACGCTATCAAAGAAGAGTTGAGAGCCATAAGACTGATGATCCTGCAGAAAACATAATGGAATTTCAGGGGAGGGCACCGCTAGAGAAGAAATAATTATGAGTGCGAAGGGGATGTTCAATATCTCCCACGGATGCTTTGTGGCGATAGCAGAACACAGGCAAGCTAGTGATTCCAACAATTCTACTGCAGATTGTGCTCACGCAATTGCACTATCCTACTCATCTGGGTAAGGACGTTCTTGCTGCGCACATTGGGGAAGAGTGGCTTTGCCCAAATATGGCAGAGCATATAGTCGCATTCATGGAAAAGTGCGTCACCTGCAAGTAATGTACAGCTGAGCATACTTTACATGTAGTGAGAGGAACCATACCCCACCCAATCGGGCCCTTCCAACACATCCACTTACACTACATAGACATGATCCAGGTGTGCCAGGGCTACAGCTCCATGATAGTGGTGGGGTGCCTATTTTCCCGATGGATCGAAGCTGGTCCCTGCTTATACCCTGATGCTCTCAGAGCCACGAAATTACTCATCAGAGAGGTGTTCCCATGATGGAGGATGGGGTCCTGCATTCTAACAATTGACCTCATTCTGTAAATTAAACTTTTGAGCATATCACAACTCTATTGGGGATACAGCACAAATTCTCCTGTGCCTATCACCCACAAGTGAACAGAGTCTGTGAGTGCCTCAATGGCCCGCTCAAAGAAAAGATTGCAAAAATAAAAGCCACTTAAAAAAGGGATGGCTCAATTTTTTTGCCTTAGCCCTGTTGGTACTGCACAATCAGCTCGGATCCGACCACCACCACCTCACGCCCCATGAGGTGGTAACTGAATGGGCAATGTGACTCCCCCTGGCTCCTCCCACTAGGGCATTGACAGACACCCATGCCACCTCTGACCTATTTGGAAATTAAATGCACAAATATGTTGCTTCTTTGATGGCTAGTGCCTCTTTTATTTCTCGCCAAGTCACGGCGGGAGAGGTCGAAGAACAGCAAGTAAGATAACACCCCAGAAACTAATTAAGGACTCCTAAAGACACCACTTCTTTAACCTGGAGATACTGTCCTGTTGAGAAACTTTGTCTGGCCTTGTTATAAACTCAGGTTCGAAGGGCCGTATGTTGTTGAGAAGGCCACATATTTTGCAGTTAACCTGAGCGGTAAGAATGTATGGAACTACATTGGAGACGTTAAGCCCTGCCGAGGTGAGACCTCCTCGCGCCCAAATGAAGACGATTTCATGCAAGAAGAAGAACAAGACAAAGAAGAAGAACCACAACCATGGCAAACCCGTCCATGACCAAAGAATTAGGGAAGGACAATATATGCACCTAAATTAGGCACATTGGGCCTCATTACAAGTCCGGCGGTAATCGGGCCGGAAAAACCGGCAGGTTGCCGACGGACTTGGAATGAATTACCAGCTCCGGATTTGCTGGAATTATCGGGGCATTACAGCCCCAGTGGTCTGGTAATTCCGGAGCTGGCATTCCATTACTCCCCATGCCCGTGGAGTACCATAGGACTCCACGGGAATGGGGGCCGTGGAAACACCGGCACCATGCGGTAATGGTGCCGGTGTTTCCACGTCTGTCTGCGGCTGATGGCGTTACCCCCGCCAGGTCAGACCTGGTGGGTGTAACACCACCGGCCGCAGAACTCGTAGTAAGCCAGTCCGGAAACGGTGCCGGTACGGTTTTACCGGCACCATTAAATCCGGCCCGGCTAACTCATAATGAGGCCATTTATCTTTTCCTCACAAAAGGTGTTTTATTTTATTTATTGGTCATTTGTTAGGTGCTTATACAATTTTCATCGAGAAAGTACAGACTGTCCGAGATATATGGCCCCCAATCGACATATGTCCTTTCAAGAGATTTCCATTGGATTCAGGATACAGTCAGAAACTGAGCGAATGGTCCCTTCACAATAGTTTTTCACACTGTTCTGCTTTATGTAGCTCAGAACCCACCAACAGTTGAACCGCGGGGACTGATCCATCATTGACTTACTCAGTGATTCGAGAATCTGTATAGTGTGGGAGCGATTGTCCTATGCAGCCCTAGCCGAACACTATAGATGTTAAGCTTCACCTAAAACACAATAACCTCAAAGCTATGCATTTTATAGGCTTTTCAGGTGAGTTTTACAGTCCCTTGGAGCAATGCAAGAAAATGCACAGTAATAACAAAATGGGAAGTGGAATTCAATATGTTGTGATCATGTTTTGTACCTTCTGCTGTCTCTACCTCTTTATCTTCCTTGTTCTATGAAGACTGTTATTTGCCCATGCACAAACTTTAATGGATACGAAAGTAACCCCTATCCATGCCATCACGGAAGCCATATCTGAGCAGGCAATAAGCATTGCTAAGGCAGTAAAGAGACTTGGGTGCAGTGCAGTCATAAACTTCAGCCAGGTAAATTCCTACCTAACTGAATTGGCACGTATTTCAAACAACATGTGCTATAAACACATGGCCAGGGTAGGGAAACAAACCACAGGAGAGGGCTGTTACATCTGTTCTCTTATCCCCTATGCCATGAGTGCATCCATGACATTCGTAGCAACTGAAATTCAAAGGCCAGAGCACAATGCCTCATGCATTTATCACTCTGCACCACAAGAGGACGATTGCAATGGCCACACTAAGATGGATATCCAGAAAAACGTTCCAGTATGAAGATAGTTATATCAACACTCAAGGAATGATGGACGATTACTAGACCATAGAATATGTCACTGAAGGTCTGCAAAAGGGAGAAACAAAGGTAGTGAGGCAAAAGTAGTTACAGTGCCCGAAAACAGGCCCAAGAGAGATAGGAGGAATGCTAGGATGCTGGGAACAGCCACAGATGCTAGTGTATGGACAAGTGTACACAGCAGATGGGTGAAAGGAAGGAGTGGTTGGGAGCAAAGCAGATGTGCTCTTAAATGTTCCAGTGGAAGTAGTGCAAAGGGGAAACGGCAATTGCCTCAAGGAATGGGAAGCAAGTGTGAAACTGCTCACATGGGTGGAAAACAAAGCAGGGCCCATACCCATCATACCACTTGAAGGCGCTTCTTTATGTTTACAGAATGATGGTCAGTAAAGGTTGGAGGAAATAAGTAGTGTAAGCAGATCTCAGAGGTACAAGGCATGACGGTTTAACTGCAGTACTTATGGACCACTACTGGGCCTGCAGGTCGAGGGCATACCTGCAACTACCACTCAACTGAGGACCAATATATTCACTCATACAGTTGAACACACCAGCATTGGTAGTGCCCCGGAAGGACATACAAGCAGACAGATTCCCCAAAATGGATACTCACTAAAAGAAGAGATCTGTCGGGTTGACCAGAGTGAAAAGAGGGAACTATGCATCATCAAAAATGGAAGAGTCCCTGAATGCGATACCACCAGAGAACAGACTGTTCAGCAGAATGGAAATGGTCTTCGCATCCATCGTTCCAGCAGTCCATACTAGCACAAACACTAACTGGCTCCAAATAATGCATTGAGAGCTGATGCAGATGATAAATTCAACCGTCAAAGGGGTCAATGCCATCAAGGAAAAGCTGTGAGCAGTGAGGTTAATGGCTCTCCATAACAGATATGTTCTAGACCTTCTCATGGCCACGGAGGGAGGCGTTTGCACCAAGGTTGGGTCTTCTTGCTGTGCATTCACTCCTGCCCACGATGAAGAGAATGGGACCCTGACATAGGCCATTATCTGGTTATCAGAGCTGCATGTTAAGATGGAGGCAGAAACGAACACTCTAGGAAAGGATGAAGGCTGGCTGTCATATGAGTTCAAAGATTTTATTCGGTTTACACCATTAAAATCACACATATTACAAGTTTTCCTTGTACAATTTACATCACTAAAATCACACATGTTACTAATATTACATATAATAAAAATATGAGGTCGTCTGCCAGTTAACAATACAACAACACACTTCAGTAGATTTTGGGGATATTCTAATTTAAGTCAATATCATAGCATTTCTCCTGCTATCATAAAATACACATGTCCTTTCCCCAAGATTTGTTCACAAATAATAAAACATCAAACATTAAATCCTCATCTTCAGAAAACATAATTAAAAACATGGCCTCTGCACTGCACTTGTCCTGAAATGTGGCCTTAACCGTCTAATTCTTGGTTTTATGTTAAATGTGCATATTAATAAAAAATGTATAAGATTTCCGGCCCTTCCCATGTCACATGAGCAGATTCGGTCCTGTTCTAGTCATGGTGTTCTGGCACACAATGGTAGGACATTTAATCTAATCATCAAAATAATTCCTCTGCATGTGTGTGAATTAATCTTTAAAACAGAATTTTTGGGGCTCAGCGTCGCACAACATTCCTGATACATGTTCGGGGAGGGCAATTGTAAAATGTACTTGTGGTTAATAATCCATTTGTCCTGATCTAGATGGTCCCTGACGAAATGTATCCTTTGCCTTCTATTCATTGGGCGCACTAGTCTCATGTTACCCAGCCCCCATTTGTCCAACAAATTAATTCCTGTCAGAAGCCATTGGAATTTATCCTATACTGGGCCGTCTAGCATTCCCGCTAGGACATTCCCGATATTAGGGTTCAACAATGAGTCAAACATGCCCTTCATGAAGAATTCCTTTATTCTAAAACCTGCTTGACGTCCTATACTGAGAATTCCCATCCAACGCCGTAATGCATCCCCTGGTGTTGCTGGTGATAATCCCACTAACTTCCTCAGAAAAATATTTAGCTTGGATTCGAGATTACTGCATGAGACATAACCTCATAGCTCACTACCATACAAGATCGCTCAATGTATCCTTGCGTCCAGAACTTCAAGACATTTATTGAACATATTCCCCCCATGCATATAGTAAAATCTTTGGAGGCCTCTGGTTAGCCAAAGAATTTACATGAGCTGCCTATGTCCCGGGTCTCGAAAAAAGAACTCCCAGGTATCTATAGTTGTCGACCCACTCTGTTTTTTCTCGGTCGATACACCAGCTACCTCGGGCCTTCCTTTTCCAAACACTACTATCTTTGTCATAGATAGATTGAGTAAAAGATTGTGTTTTTTGAAAAAGGCGTTTGCGAACTGTGAGCTCTGTTGCAGTCCCTTCCAGTGAGATCAATCAATGCAAGTGCACTATATTGTTTCCCATTCAGCTGTCATATATCTTTTCATGGATACCAACATGGATGGCCAACGGACTGGCAGTACTGGTGGCAGCCCTGGTACTAGTGTTGTTTGTCTTCTGAGTTATCAGAATAGCCATCACGCAATTCAAAAAGACCACTGAAGACCATAGGGATGAAAGCATTGATAGACTTCGAGACTGAAAAAGATGAAGAGACAAAGATACGGCATATGCTGAAACCACAACTGATGCAGTGCACTCTGTTCCCAGCAGGAACAGTGTTCCAGTTCCCATTCAACACCTGTGACTATTGGGGGAAATGGGTTTGGTGCAACCATGGTGGAGACTGCAGTTACCTGACATGGAATTGGATGACTATGCAAAGTACCATGGACATCTTAGAGGGATAACAAAGCTTTGGCTTCCGAAATGATCTGTGAACAGAGAGAGTCATGTAGGTAATGTGGTCGACTCATCAACCAGAGGAGGGATTGAAGACGGAGGTCCATGTATGGCCCTCATGACCCCCACACGACTCTCAGCCCGATGACTGAGACACGACAGATGCACCTCAGTCTCAGGTCCATCACTGCCAAGGTTGATTTATCGCAGATGTGGGAAACGTTACTCTCTCACACAGTCATTCAGGCCATAACCAGTCGATAATCTGGAGATGATGGAGATGCAATCAATCGAGCAAGTCGACTGACCACAAATCAAGAAATCATTGACGTCATCACTGACATCACGCCGTAGCCGCACTTAGACATGAAGTACATAGCCATCTATTCATGATGTTACATGAACATGCATTTACACGCAGATAGATGATAGACACACATACATATCTCTATATATAGTCACACTCTTTGCCAAAGCGGAACCGCAAAACGCCAAAATATACAAATACCAAGCTTGCAGGTGCTTGACTGCCACTAACATGGAAAAGCCATTAGGACAAACATGGAAGCCACAGGCCCACTGAAATGAATGAGGAAGGGGAGACAGGTGTTGGGTGGGACTCCCAGGTATGCCAGGCCGATGATGGGGGTCCGCGGACTCAGAGGGCCCAATGCCCTCCACAGGACAAACGGAGGACTCAGTCAGACGGCATGTACAAACTGTGGTTTATTGCACATAAATCCAACAGGGATCAGTACACGAACACAGAATGATTCAGGTACAGCTCGAGGCTCCACGGCATACAGGCCAGTTTTCTAGCACTATTGTGTCATCACTCGAGCCCTTCCCATAAAAAACTATTGCTACAGAGGATAGGCGACCGAGGGGCCCTATTACCTATAGTGGACCCTGTATGTGTTATTCTACTGGTTCTTGCATGTCAGGTGGCTGGCCTGTCCCAGCCCCATTAACTATTTATTACATTCTTGCAGAATAGTGGGCCTACCATTGGTTCGTGCCCCTTGCCACCCACCCGAGGGATTCTGAGCTGTGATTGGTTAGCGCTTATGCCCTTAGGCCTAGGACTCAAACGAGTTCTCAGCATGCTGTGCACCTCTTCAAGGTGGTGTGAATGATTATGTGTCTGCATTCTAACTTATGTATACCACCTTTGCTTATGAGACCATGTTCCACATATTGCAACACTTGTAGCAGCCTACGTCTGGTTTGCTAGGATGGGCTCCCCTTTCTCACCGTGGATGACTGTCCATTGTCTCATCTGGCTTCATCACATGTTTAGAGACCATGAATTTGAGCTCTGCAGCTCATAATTATGAGGATTTATTCTGTTTCTCTCCAGCTGTAACTTTGTCGGCTGGGGATTGGAATGTGTGTTCATATCTCTGACCTTGGCTGTGGGCCTGCCTCACGCATCTTCCTCTCTCTGCAGCCTTAGTCATCTCTGCTCTTCTCATGCTCAGTGGCTTGAGGCCTGCTGGAATTTTCTTAAACTTTATAATGCGGTTTATGCATTGTCTATGTTGTGCTTTGTTCCCTATGGATGAGCTATACGTCGTTCGATCAGGTTCCATATATACTTCTGTATATCCACGCGAATATTGGCTTCAGCATCAGCAAGCTTGTTCAGGATCTCATGTGCCTTGCACTTCTGCATTACTACATTTGGCTAATGGCAAAAATAATAAAAACATGGAAAGTATGTATGTGTATCTGTCCTCTAGCTATAGAACTGTGCACTCCTGTTCTTCATGAATACGGGTGTATGTTTATGTGGTGCAGTGCAAACTGCACATGTGCTTCATGTCTAACACTGCTATGTCATGGTGTCCCTAATGATGTCAGTACCATGGCTTCTTGGTGCTTAGTCGAGGCTGTCCACATAGTTGTCTCTGGCCACAATCACTGGCTCTTCTCCCACACACAGGAAGACCTGCATTGTATTTGGTCTGTGTGGCTGGCTGAGAGTATAACTTTTAGTGTACTTGTCAATCATTGGTGCATTCGGGATACGCCCAACATAAGATGAATGGCGGCGAGCGTTTGTAGCTCTTCGCCCTGACTTGAACTTGGGGGCGCAGAGGAGTGGTCTCGGGACTTCCTCTCCACAGGCTTCGAGTACATAGAAGGGCTTGTATGGCTGCTAAAGCCAGAGACAAGCAGAAATGATGCACCCAGCCAAGAACGAGCAGAGATGGAAAGTTCCTGGTTACCAAGACGATAAGCCATCTGTGAGAAATTCAGACCTAAATCCTCATAATTACAGGCAAGAGAACTCCATTTTGTGGTCTCAACACACGCGACCCAGCAGAACAAGACAATGCCCATTCAATCGAAGTGGACGGAGAGAAGCTGTTCCCACAAAATCAGAGGTGGAAAGATACAAGTGTTGCTCCTGAAATGCCAACTGAATGCACTCTCCCGGGTTTAGGTGATCGGAGATGGCAACATTAGGGAACACACAGCACCTCCATGTTCATTCCCATTGCCATGTGAAGGTACACTCAGCCGGTAATCGTCCAGGGTCCCAGGGCCGGGAGGACCCACTCTTCCCAATCCAAAGTGACCTTTCATGTGAAGATCTAATATGTTGCAGGAGCCAGTGGTCTTCCTGCGTCCCTGCGACATTGTAGATCAAAACATGTAGAGGTGGTCCCAGAGGGAACCACCAGAAATGGCTATCCAATAGTAGAATTAACACCTATAGGACACCTACATAGTTTGCCTAAACTGACCAATGTGAATGCCCGAAAGGCTTTGGGGATGGACCTTGGTTTTGTGATGTCACACCTGGATAAAACCGGGTGACACATGCTCAGAAGACGAGAACCCTGAGAATTCATGTTGTTCTAGTGCAGGGGTGCACAACTGATTTTGACAGAGGGCCGAAAGTACCTTACATGAGGGCTATAGTGGGCCGAAAAGTAAATGTGGGAGGGGCGGAGGCTTTTTAAACCCCCAATTTGTACTAAACACATGGAAAAAGAATGTTTTTGAGGGGTAACGATTTTTATTTGCATTTCAAACTTACATTTTGTACTACACATTTTCCATTGTTATAATTTATTTCTATTTAGTTATTGTATCTCGCCTGTTTAATTAACTTATATATATTTTATTGACCCTAGATACACTATGCCCCATGGCCCCCTCACCCCCAACCAAACACTATGCCCCATGGCCCCCTCACCCCAACCAAACACTATGCCCCATGGCCCCCTCACCCCCAACCAAACACTATGCCCCATGTCCCTCACCCCCAATCAAACACTATGCCCCATGTCCCTCACCCCCCAACCAAACACTATGCCCCATGGCCCCCTCACCCCCAACCAAACACTATGCCCCATGGCCCCCTCATCCCCAACCAAACATTATGCCCCATGGCCCCCTCACCCCCAACCAAACACTATGCCCCATGTCCCTCGCCCCCAACCAAACACTATGCCCCATGTCCCTCACCCCCAACCAAACACTATGCCCCATGTCCCCCTCACCCCCAACCAAACACTATGCCCCATGTCCCTCACCCCCAACCAAACACTATGCCCCATGGCCCCCTCACCCCCAACTAAACACTATGCCCCATGGCCCCCTCACCCCCAACCAAACACTATGCCCCATGGCCCCCTCACCCCCAACCAAACACTATGCCCCATGGCCCCCTCACCCCAACCAAACACTATGCCCCATGGCCCCCTCACCCCCAACCAAACACTATGCCCCATGGCCCCCTCACCCCCAACCAAACACTATGCCCCATGGCCCCCTCACCCCCAACCAAACACTATGCCCCATGTCCCTCACCCCCAACCAAACACTATGCCCCATGGCCCCCTCACCCCCAACCAAACACTATGCCCCATGGCCCCCTCACCCCAACCAAACACTATGCCCCATGGCCCCCTCACCCCCAACCAAACACTATGCCCCATGGCCCCCTCACCCCCAACCAAACACTATGCCCCATGGCCCCCTCACCCCAACCAAACACTATGCCCCATGGCCCCCTCACCCCCAACCAAACACTATGCCCCATGGCCCCCTCACCCCCAATCAAACACTATGCCCCATGTCCCTCACCCCCAACCAAACACTATGCCCCATGGCCCCCTCACCCCAACCAAACATTATGCCCCATGGCCCCCTCACCCCCAACCAAACACTATGCCCCATGTCCCTCACCCCCAACCAAACACTATGCCCATGTCCCTCACCCCCAACCAAACACTATGCCCCATGTCCCCCTCACCCCCAACCAAACACTATGCCCCATGGCCCCCTCACCCCAACCAAACATTATGCCCCATGGCCCCCTCACCCCCAACCAAACACTATGCCCCATGTCCCTCACCCCCAACCAAACACTATGCTCCATGGCCCCCTCACCCCCAACCAAACACTATGCCCCATGGCCCCCTCACCCCCAACCAAACACTATGCCCCATGGCCCCCTCACCCCAACCAAACACTATGCCCCATGGCCCCCTCACCCCCAACCAAACACTATGCCCAATGGCCCCCTCACCCCCAACCAAACACTATGCCCCATGGCCCCCTCACCCCCAACCAAACACTATGCCCCATGTCCCTCACCCCCAACCAAACACTATGCCCCATGGCCCCCTCACCCCCAACCAAACACTATGCCCCATGGCCCCCTCACCCCCAACCAAACACTATGCCCCATGGCCCCCTCACCCCAACCAAACACTATGCCCCATGGCCCCCTCACCCCCAACCAAACACTATGCCCCATGGCCCCCTCACCCCCAATCAAACACTATGCCCCATGTCCCTCACCCCCCAACCAAACACTATGCCCCATGGCCCCCTCACCCCCAACCAAACACTATGCCCCATGGCCCCCTCATCCCCAACCAAACATTATGCCCCATGGCCCCCTCACCCCCAACCAAACACTATGCCCCATGTCCCTCGCCCCCAACCAAACACTATGCCCCATGTCCCTCACCCCCAACCAAACACTATGCCCCATGGCCCCCTCACCCCCAACCAAACACTATGCCCCATGTCCCTCACCCCCAACAAAACACTATGCCCCATGTCCCTCAGCCCCAACAAAACACTATGCCCCATGGCCCCCTCACCCCCAACCAAACACTATGCCCCATGGCCCCCTCACCCCCAACCAAACTCTATGCCCCATGGCCCCCTCACCCCCAACCAAACACTATGCCCCATGGCCCCCTCACCCCCAACCAAACACTATGCCCAATGGCCCCCTCACCCCCAACCAAACCCCACAACTCAGCACACACACAAACATGCACCAATACAGACCCGAACCCCCACCCCCCAACTCAGCACACACACAAACATGCACCAATACAGACCCGAACCCTCCACCCCCGCACACAAACATGCACCCATACAGACCCGAACCCCCCACCCCCCAACTCAGCACACACACAAACATGCACCCATACAGACCCGAACCCCCCACCCCCCAACTCAGCACACACACAAACATGCACCCATACAGACCCGAACCCCCATCCCCAACTCAGCACACACACAAACATGCACCCATACAGACCCGAACCCCCCACCCCCCCCAACTCCAAACCCCCAACTCAGCACACACACACTCAAGCAGGCACCCATACAGACCCGAAACCCCCCACCCCCCAACTCAGCACACAAAAAACATTCAAATCAAAACATTCATACACATCCGACACACATCCGACACCCCCCCACCCCCACATCTCAACATACACACAAAATACATTCAAATACAAACATTCACACACACCCCCACCCCCGCATCGCATCTCAACATACACACAAAATACATTCAAACACAAACATTCATACACATCCGACACACTCCCCTACCCCGCATCTCAACATACACACAAAATACATTCAAACACAAACATTCATACACATCCGACACACCCCCCCACCCCCGCATATCAACATACACACAAAATACATTCAAATACAAACATTCATACACATCCGACACACCCCCCCCGCCCCCGCATCTCAACATACACACAAAATACATTCAAACACAAACATTCATACATATCCGACACACACCCCCCCGCAAAATACACACACAAACATAAAGCAAAACAAACCCGACACACAAACACAAACAGACCACTTACCGGAGACGTGCTGGAAGGCAGGCAGGTAAGCTGGAACGCTGGAATCGCACTACGACTGGCGTGGTCCAAGGCTGAAATGCCTTCCGGCATCAAGCCTTATGGACCACGCCAGCCGTAGTGCTGGCCCTCCATTGGTGCAGCACACACGCATTACGTGGCTCGTAGGAGCGACGTGATGCGTGTATGTGCTGAGCCAATGAGGGCCAGTGTTTTCACCGGCCCGGAAGACAACAAAGACTTTCCTAATGGAGGGCGGCCGCGGGCCGCCCTCCATTAGGAAAGTCTTTGTGCCTCGCGGGCCGGTCAAAAGGGCATGGCGGGCCGCAACTCGCCCGCGGGCCGTATGTTGTGCACCCATGTTCTAGTGTGATCCCTGTCATATATTAGATAATAAAGACAGTAAACTTTGCCCCATGATTGAGTCTTCTATTCCTGCGGTGGGGAGTTAATGATGGGCCTGAAGGTCTCTTCAGGTAATTGTGGTAACTGCTATAGAGCCCATGCTGCTCTCCAACAAACCAGGCCAGTGTACAGAAAGAATATATATTTATTAATCAGTATGACCAATTAATATGCGGATAAAATGCACAGGTGCAACTTTCTCTGTCTCACCAAAACAAAAATTCAATACAAATCATTCACCTTCTGGGATAAACAGTAACAAAAGATCTGAGATTACACCATGTGTGTGTTTTTGCTTTTAAGTCTCCAGTAGATGGAATACAGGTAATATGAACATTTCAGTACTTTTATCCCCTACTAAAATCCTAGAATGCCCAAATAATGAAATGAAGCACCTTAAAAAATAACAAGATAATTTAACTACACCATAGACTTTGCATGCAGGATCACTTTTAATCACATTTAGCACCTTGAAACCTGACCGGATCATGAGCTTGGCACTAATGCTTTTCTTTGCAAGAAGTTTAGTTTAAATAAATTGCAACACTTTACTTTGCAAAAACAATTTCACATATACAGCGATCTATACGTTTATCTCTGTGTGCGCTTAGCAAGGCATTAAAGTATGGTTTAACTGCATCACATGCAAACCAGATTTTAACTGAAGCTGCCGCTTAGCAAAGCTGACAGTCTTATTGCACAACAAACTTTTCAGAACAGACACTTTTCCTTTATTTTGGAAAACCTTTTCATCACCACTCTGCAATGCAAAATCACTATTCCCTCAGGAAACAATGTCACACTTTCTGTGGAAAGTGTACTTTTCAAATCAGGCACTCTATTCTGTTTCACTTTGGGGCTGTCTGCCTTAAAGCAGGGTTCAGGGTAATAAGGAAGTAATGGGGACTTTTGTTTTTATGCACAACTTCTTTTAGTGAGTTTTGGGTTAGAAAAAGAATATGAATACCTAAGTACGTTATAGGCTATAGATTTTATTCAAACTGGAATCAATGATGTTGATTTCAAAGTTCAACAAAATTACTCTGTGTAATGTGGCTACATGGGAGTTAATTAAATTGTTTCATAAAATTGCTAAGGGTCTGCTGCTAGCCCCCACCCACTATTTAAAGGAAAGGTGTGGCCTCAAGCACATCCCCACTAGACTAGGTTTAGTTGAACAAATTATCTTAGATAATCATCTCTAGGTTTGCCCACAGGAAAGGTAAACCAGGTCATCTTTCAGTTCCAGGACCGGAATCCGGACAAAAATCCAACACCAGTCGACCTTCTATTCTGCCTCCTTTGGTCAAAGATACCCACCCTCTGCTCCTTTCTGTGGCTTGCAGTTACCCCAGATTCAGTCAATCCTTCTCATTAATTTCCTGGGCAGTCCCCGGGTTCCATTGTACGTGTCCTTATGAGTCTTCCCCCACACACACAAAAGTGTTTAAATTATCATATGCAAGCTTATTGGTTATTCATTCTCTTTAGTCAACTATTCTCCATCCCCTTATTCAAGGGCTTGCCACCCTTCTCTAATTGGTCCCTTCAGTTTACCAAGTTTACCAAGACCAAATTGGGAGGGGCAAGTCCTCCCATTTAAAATTACTTTTTCTTCACCTTTACATTTTTGGCACTTACAAAGTCACTACGTGGCGAAACTTTGTAATTTATAGCTAATCATAACATATATATATATATATATATATATATATATATATATATATATATATATATATATATATGGGTTCTTCCCATCATATCCCATTTATTGAACTATGTCCCTTGTTGGCACGATATTGTGGGTTCGAGTGAGGGGTTTTAATTCAAAAAGTATAACAGTTAGTGTTGCCAAGTTATATATGCAGTTACATTATTCCCCAAGATTACTACCTCCCCAGGTTTCTGCTTCATAAACCTTTATGGAGAGCAACAAATACATTTTAGGTTATAATTTGGTTTCCAAAAGTCGGTTCCTGAGAAAATCAATAAGGTATGATTCTGCATACACTTATATTGCCCCATCTTAATTATATGCATATTTTTACTTCAAGTACATTAGGTTTAATTTCTCCAAAGTGGACAGGGAATCTGGCTATCTGCTTCCTGTGTTGACTTTGGCCTGCAATAAAGTCAATCCATATTATTTCTCTCAGTGCACATGCCCATTTGGATCCTTACCTTTGAGAGCAGTCAGACAATATCCACCTCCATGCTCCTGGATCATTTTCTGTAACCCATCACTTGTCAGGCCCTGCACTACACCATGAAACACATTTAAATACATGTATTTTTAGAGATTGTACTTCCATTAATGGGTCTTCTGTTGAACTATGGGGGCATCTGTTAAACTCATTAAAGCCTTAGTCCAGCACAAGTTGGCCTGCTGTTATAATATAATAATAATATGCATTTTCTTAGCCCTAAATAATCCCTTTTTGGATTAAAACCCTGTTCTCTTTGTAAAGTTCAAAAAGGGACCGCATTTGTCAGTATCATCGAGTAAATCAAAATGGAAATAACCACTGAACAGGTTATCATGTCTGTTCTTGCGAGAGAGGGGCGCCCGCTACCTTTGTAAAACTATTTTTTAAGGAACCTGGGATTGGTAACCCTAGGTCTCCTGGGGGCAACCAGACGTGGTCTCCCTCTCACTGTGCTTAGAGAGGCATCAGCTTCACCTCACTGATGATCCCCAACAAGGGTGAAACACGTGTATGGGGTTGCTGGTGGTACTCTCGTTCAGATTGGAATTGCCATTGTATTTCGGTGCTGGACTGCCCCTGGGCAGGACAAAGACTGATATGCAAATGGATATTTCCCATCTGTGAAAGGCACAGTGAGTAAAAGCAGTGGCTGCGAACTCTCAAGTGGTTAATAACCACTGAACAGGTTATCATGTCTGTTCTTGCGAGAGAGGGGCGCCCGCTACCTTTGTAAAACTATTTTTTAAGGAACCTGGGATTGGTAACCCTAGGTCTCCTGGGGGCAACCAGACGTGGTCTCCCTCTCACTGTGCTTAGAGAGGCATCAGCTTCACCTCACTGATGATCCCCAACAACGGTGAAACACGTGTATGGGGTTGCTGGTGGTACTCTCGTTCAGATTGGAATTGCCATTGTATTTCGGTGCTGGACTGCCCCTGGGCAGGACAAAGACTGATATGCAAATGGATATTTCCCATCTGTGAAAGGCACAGTGAGTAAAAGCAGTGGCTGCGAACTCTCAAGTGGTTAAGAACCACTGAACAGGTTATCATGTCTGTTCTTGCGAGAGAGGGGCGCCCGCTACCTTTGTAAAACTATTTTTTAAGGAACCTGGGATTGGTAACCCTAGGTCTCCTGGGGGCAACCAGACGTGGTCTCCCTCTCACTGTGCTTAGAGAGGCATCAGCTTCACCTCACTGATGATCCCCAACAAGGGTGAAACACGTGTATGGGGTTGCTGGTGGTACTCTCGTTCAGATTGGAATTGCCATTGTATTTCGGTGCTGGACTGCCCCTGGGCAGGACAAAGACTGATATGCAAATGGATATTTCCCATCTGTGAAAGGCACAGTGAGTAAAAGCAGTGGCTGCGAACTCTCAAGTGGTTAATAACCACTGAACAGGTTATCATGTCTGTTCTTGCGAGAGAGGGGCGCCCGCTACCTTTGTAAAACTATTTTTTAAGGAACCTGGGATTGGTAACCCTAGGTCTCCTGGGGGCAACCAGACGTGGTCTCCCTCTCACTGTGCTTAGAGAGGCATCAGCTTCACCTCACTGATGATCCCCAACAAGGGTGAAACACGTGTATGGGGTTGCTGGTGGTACTCTCGTTCAGATTGGAATTGCCATTGTATTTCGGTGCTGGACTGCCCCTGGGCAGGACAAAGACTGATATGCAAATGGATATTTCCCATCTGTGAAAGGCACAGTGAGTAAAAGCAGTGGCTGCGAACTCTCAAGTGGTTAATAACCACTGAACAGGTTATCATGTCTGTTCTTGCGAGAGAGGGGCGCCCGCTACCTTTGTAAAACAAAATGGAAATGTGTTCATGGCTTTTTTTGTCAGTCATTACAAAAAAAGACTGGGTCCGTGCAGAGTGCCTGTTTTAGCCACCTAGCCTTCACTGATAAACTTAGGTAACATAACATTAAAGGCAGGTCCTCCCATGCAGCGAAGTAAGAAAACCTGTTTCATTATGGTTTCATTCTCTTAGCTAAATTCTATGTAAAGACTGATTGCACTAAGCAGAGGTTAGTTACACACTGAGTCACAGTGTTCAGCCCTTCCATTTTGGTAAAAGCAAGAAAGGTATATTTTAAAGGTTGTGCAAATAGGGTGACCATTGTTGAAACGAAGAGCAGGTGGCTTCTGTGTTTCAGGACCTCAAACACAAGTCACTCTCCATGAACTGGGGGATAAAACATGTGATTAAGCCATAGGCAAAGTAGAGACTCTTGACATAGCAATAACATCTGTTGAATATGCTATAATGTCTTGCACTCTTGTGATCAAGGAAATGATTGTGTATGTAGTTTAAATATATTTATGTTATTATCTTTTGCAAATTAATAACAAATGAGGCAAGGGGAAAATGTCTTATGGGAGAGCCCAGCCTTTTTCCATGCACAGAACTGATATTTGAATGTTACCATTACATTATTAAATGAGGTCTTCTTTCTCTTTTTAATATTATTGCGTCTTGCCATCAATGCTCATTTTTCCATCATGATATGTATTCGCATTACTCTCGCACTGGAAATTCGGTTTTCATGTGCTCATTATTCTAAGCTGCGAAATGAACACATTTCCATGGTACCTGTTGTTATTTGTGCACAGTTACCCTTTAGGCCTCAGTCACATGTAATGAAAGGTACTTCCATGGCTTTGAATTTCACAGTCAAGGCACACGTTAGTACATGTATCTCTCTTACTTTGAAAACAGCATTTTTGGTGTGGCAGTTGAAGAGAATTGCTGCCTTGTCAGTTCAGCAGTCATCGCTGTGTGTTTTCAATGCTCTGCATTTTAGACCCCACGTAGCCAAATGCAGTTTCCTTTTGTCTTGGGCTGAAAATACCCCACACTCTGTGTCCAGCTCCAGAACACTGTTCTAAGGGCAGACAAGCCAAGCAGGAGCACACCGCAACACTACTGTCCCGGACAGGATGCCCAGAAAAAAATGCCATTCTAGGCAATTAATAACACATAACAAACATGCAAACCTCCTAATTTGCATATGGATTGCGCCAACAGAAGTGACTTCCGCGAAAAAGGACATTGCAAGGAGCATCATCCGTCTTTGACACTCGGAGGCGCCATGGAAGTAACTTTAGAATAAGTTGCCATAAGTAAGTGAAGTGGCAAGTAACTTTGTGGTGCAAAATACCTAATTGCACTATTATTATATATGAAGCAATTCTATAGTCACTAGGCTTTTTTTTAATAATAGCATAATATATTAACATAAGCTATGAAGTGAATCACTTACGGAGCAGCAGATAAGACAAAGCACAATTAAATGATTTGCCCAGGATAACACACTTTGGTTAAATTGTGAAACCAGGAGGTGGAGAATTTAAGCAACTGAACATATCTTCACAGGTTTAGTTGATGTAGATATTTATTAAGGTTTTGTTTTACATTGTATGTGCTTAAATACAACTGTATAGCAAAGCCTGGGAAGCAACGCACATTACATAATAAAGTAGCCTTTCACAATAAACTAACTTTACACTATATACATTGTCATATAAATATGTTGAGCAATAGGAGTATGGCATTAGTTGTATTTATGCAAAGTCACAACAGCTTTATGCAGATTAATGTGATCCTAACAAATCCCACTTGGGTTTCAAAATCATAGTCATTATGCCATGAAGCATGCAGCATTACACCCTTTTCACTTCTGATCACCCCCTTTCACATTTCTTAAAGGATGAAAGTCCCTGCCAATAGTACCCCCTCCCTTCCATCAGTGCCTAATGGCTCCCATTGTAGCAATGTGTCCCTTCACTGGGAGATCCGCTCTGCTGTGTGGAGATTTAACGGTAAATGTGTCAGGAAAATGGGGTGCTGAGCAGGAACACCATGCTCCTGCTCAGTACCCTGATTGGGATCTATGTGATTATTGGGGCCCTCACAATTGCGACGGCCAAAAATGCCGACTTTTTTTTAACCCCTTTACATCACATATATGTGTGGGGGGAAAACCCCCTGCAGCCCCCCAAATTAATAGTATATTCTATACCCCCCCCATATATATTTGTGGTGTAAGGGGGGGGTCTATAAAAAAAGAAAGTCAGCATTTTTTTCAGCCGTCGTAATTGTGAGGGTGACATTTTGGTACGATTCCCCCTCATTGTCCCAGTCTGGCTCTTAAAACAGCCACTGGAGGGAAAGCACCGCACCGACCCCCCCATCCACCACCACCCCCGCCCCCGCTCGGTACACCACTGGGCATGCTCCACTACCTGGCTGTTGAAGGCTGCCCTACTTGACTGCTGCATATACTGCCCTGCAATGGAGACTCCATGCTTCCCTTCACTGGGAACTGCATGCTGCCCTACCCTGGGAAAGGGAGGAGGGTATCTGGCGTAGACATTCTGGAAAGGGCAGAAGTGCCTCTCGCAGTCTTCACTTTCTTTGTTCCACACTTCAGCGGCGTTATTTCTGTGTGCGCAACACCCAACGGCTATCTCATCCTGGATTTATTTCTCGGAGATTCCACCTACGGCCCCTGGAAACGGTTCATGTTCAGTTCTACGCGGTTAGCCTCTGGGAGTGCAAACATTGTTTGTCTTAGACATTGTTCGATTTGTAGCTGAAACATGCTTGCACCTGAATATTGTTCACACTGCGTTAAACCATTGTTTCACTTGCGCATGAATGAGTGAAAAACCCGTTTCGCTTGGCTATTGTTCACACCGTAAAGCCTCTTCCCGCGCGCCTGTTCCCGCTGAAGTTGACACTTGGCGTCGCGTAAACATTCACACTGTTAGCTCAGTTGTTCTTTACAGAATAGCTGAAACTATGTAGCTACTCTGTAACTTCCGGTGGCCCGCTGGCTCCATGACCCCAGGGAGCACCAAACACCCCAGCGTAAAGGGAAGTTCTCCGTGTGCAAGGGGAGGTTCGAGTCTGGGGCTGTTCCGAGTTGTGTACCTTTGTTGCTGTCCGCTCCCTTGCACCCCCCTCCATCATGTGGGACAGTCTGTCTGAGGAAACAAACTGAGAATAAATAATGAAAGCTGTGAAATGAAGCAGAGACTGTGTACACTGGCGGGAGCATACATGGAACGCAGGGTATGGGGAAGAGAATAGGAAGTGGGTACGTTTAACGATTATGAGCAGAACAGTGTGGCCCTTCTGGCAAAAGAGGAACGTGTGTCCCGTTTTATAATTAGTTTCAATACAGGTCGGTGGTCTGTAGCACTCGGAAGAATCTCGCAGGTTCCCTTGTGGTACAGCGGCGTCCCCCGCACAGCCAGCACAGAATGGTAGCGTCCATTTATAGAGTGCCCGTGGTGCTCCCACACCGCAGTGTGCTGTGGATGGCTGCGGGTCTGCTTGCTGGAGCGCCCCATTCCTTTACTCCTGTCCGCTGGGGAGCCCCATTCCTGTGCTGTCTTCAACTCCTTTACTGGGTATGGGGCTCCCTCTTTCGTAGCTGGGAGCCGGGCTCCCGTTAGGGTAGAAGAGGCTGGCTCTGCTCAGTTGTGTATCTTCCCGTCCCCAGTCTGCTGGAGCTCGCAATTTCTGGATTTGGTGGTGTACTGACCCCCCTTCACGGGGGACGGGGGTCGTTTAACCGCACAGGGCGAGCACCATGAGGCTTCCCGGCACCCACAGGCCGCGCTCCTGAGGATGGAGGACAACAAGCAGCTGGTGCTGCGCATCGATGGGGCGATGCAGCCCAGCAGCCGAGAGGGGAGCAGCCTGCGGTGTGAGCTGAGCGGCTCGGAGCCATCGGACATGGAGAACAACCAGCCCAACAGCCAAGGTGAGAGACCGGCTCTTGTGGGGAGGGCACAGCCGGACACGGGGACACTGGTAAGCCACTCACTGCGAGTGCAGGGCACCTGGCAGGACACTATACTCCAGGGGCACCGCTGGTCATCAGTGCAGGGCATCGTGGTTGGATGGGGGCACCTATCCTCCCCTAAGGCATGTTCTTGGATCTGTAATGGGCTTTTAACCATGTGAACCGTCAAACAACCACACTAAAGGTGGCTGGATATCAGTGCATTTTATAGGGGTGCACACCTAAAAGGGGGTGGGGGCCCGGTTGGCATTACACGAATGCAAGCCCTGGTGAGACTGTTGCAGGGCATCGGGCCGCGTTGGTACGGACCCATAATGGCACGCATGGCAGTGCACCTGCAGAATCCACTGGCCAGACCCCGGAGGGAGCCCTCGCATCCCCGCTTCCTCCAGCGGATGTTATAATTGCGGAGACGCTGCTGATTCCCATCCAGGAAGTTACCGCGGAAGGGTCCTCGGTGGGGTCCCTGCAGGGCGTTGCACCTGTAGGCCCCCCTACACCTGCACGGGGGACTGCATAGGGGACTCTGAGTCGCAGCAAGGGCGCTGCACCTGGCAAACACTGTTCAACCCCTGCTGTACCCCGGAGAGCCGGTGGAGCCCCGGCGCAGGGCGTCGCACCTGTGGATGCGCTCGCTCAGTTCCGTGGAGCCCCAGCTGACGGAGCTGCACGGTGCATTCATTCCTGTACATTGGGGGTCCTACTGGCTCCGCGCCTAGGGATCTCCACACGGAACTGGGGGGGGGGGGGGGTAGAGTCTTATCGGAGGGGTGCACTGGGAAGCCTTGCAGCACAAGGTATGTGGGTCGGTATCCCTGTACCCTGAGAGGTATGTGGATACCAGCCCACCCACCGGGCCACGAGCTTTGCGCCACACGGGTTTGTCTAGCCCAGTGTCTGTAATGCAATGGAGCCTTGTGGCAAGACGCGGGCACCATTAGGGCCCTCGGTCAGACGTGATTAAAAGCTTCCTCGTTGAGATGTTCATGCATTTCCCGTTAGAATTCCCTGCGCTGCACACCACCACAGGCGTGCACCATGTGCGCACAGCATGCACACAGGGCAGGCCACTGCCATGGAAAACCCGCATTCGGGAAATGTGCACGGGCAGGTTATGGCCGAGAACAGGATACACGTATGGGAGATCCCGGCGATTTGTTTACCGGAATTAATGACATGTACATGTGCAAAACATCCCCAGAGGACAGGTCCATGCACGCAAGGGAGCGCATGTATGTAACACACCGCGGAATGTCGGAAGCACAGGGCAGGTGCTTGACGCGCCATGCACACGCACCGCGCTGCAGCAGCTGCGGTTTCCTTCCCCGTGGCACCTGCGAGCAGATCAATCGCCCCTCTGTCGCAAGGGGTGGCCGGGTGCTGGGGGCACGCCGCTCTGATGGATGCGACAGGGGGCGGGGGGGAGAAAATGCAGGCTCAGCCCCGCCTGACTCGCGGCCGGGAAGGGGCTGCTGTGGCACGGCCAGCCCAATGAGCTACGGGGGCACGGCAAGGGTTAACCCCGGCTGGGGATTCAGTCAGAAATGCGTTATTTGAGAACATGAATTGCAGAACGAGGAGCGCTCCCTCCCTCTTCCCCATCAGCATGGATTACACGCCTTCCGTTCCGACGTCGGACGCTTGGAGCAAACGACACAAGTGCACCGCCGTGATAGTCCAGCAACGCATCGGGCATTGATGGACCGGATTAGATTTCAGAATGAGGGACCATGCCATCGTTTAATGCTCAGTACAATACGCATCTAATGCCAGCAATTCCTCGATGTCTCTGCCGTGCAGGCAGGCTGGCTGGCACTGCTTCAGATGCAAGTTGTGCGTTGTTGGGTGTCGCACAGACATTAGTTTTCAGGGTTGGATGAGCACCCAGCCGTGCCAGCCAGCTGCAGCACAAAAGCTCCAAGAGGCCTCGCTAACTAGGCAGCGGCGCGGCCATCTTCTAATTAATGTGCGCTTTGTCCTGCCGTTTTAGCCACGCTTTTGTGGACTTGGGGGGTGGCAGGTGGCGCGGCTTGCCCTTTTGCCTCCGTCTTTGCTGTGCGCGAGGGGTGAAGTGTCCCCTCTTGAGTGCGTGCTGTAGTGCAGTGTCTCTCGCGACTTGGCATGTTTCTCTTGCACTGTAAACCAACTTCCCTCTAGTTAAATATTTACCACTTTTCATTAATGCCGTGTTTGCCTTTCACGCACAGGGGTGTTTCATTTTTTCCTAACGCGCTCAGTTTAGTGTGCCTTCCAAACTATTTGTTTGTTCTCTAGTTGTGAGTCTTCGTCTGTGTTTTAGGTTTGTGGTCAACACTATTAACGCGCTGATTCCGCACGGTATCGCCATGGCGTGTTCCCTGCTCTCCTGTGCATGGCTTCCAGTCCTGTGATTTCGGAATGTGTACCTTGCCTAGACATGAAGACCACAACGTCATCTCCTGGAAGATACCATGTTGCTCTCCAGAGCCAATCTAGGGGTTTGGGTGTTTTTTGTACACAGAATGCAATAAGCCATCTGAGCGTTTGGGTTGGTTTTTTTTTGTTTTGTTATGCTATACCAAGCCATGGTTTTCTGGGGCTTGAGATGCGTGCGTTGCCGAGACGCGAAGGCCTCACACCACGCATTGGCATCTAGAGGCATGTGCCAGCATCAGTGGTCGAGTGTTGACTCTCGTCACTTGGTGGTAAAATACACGTCAGTGAGTGCTGAGTAAGTTTTCTTCACGGAAAGGGCTACCAGTTGGTTTATGGCGTCACAAACTGAACACTTGTAGTGTTTCTGAAGGAAAGCAGGCTTTAGTATTTTGTTCCCCCTATGTTGTTGAAACTACACTTTTTACCCCTTTTGACTTTCTTGTGCTTGTTTCATATTCTTTATTTTTAGTATTGTGCCGATTTTGTTATTCTATGCGCTTTTGCTTGTGTCAACATATTGGGCCAGAATATAAAATACAAAGAAGATATTGGTCCTCATTACGAGTCCGGCGGTAGCCGTGCTGGTAAAACCAGCAGGCTGCCGGCGGACCCGTAGGGATTTACGGGCTCCGGACTTGCCGGTATTCCCGGGGCATTACAGCCCTGGTAATGCTGGAGCCGGCATTCTGTAATTCCCATTCCCATGATGGGAGTCCATGGGAATGGCAAAGTGGAAACACCGTCACCATGTGGTAATGGTGCCAGTGTTTCTGTGGCCAGTGGCGTTCCGCCCGCCAGATCAGACCACACGGCCACAGAACACGTAGTTGTCCCGGAAACGGTGTCGGTACTGTTTTACCGGCACCGTTAAATCCAGACTGGCTAACTTGTAATGAGGCCCATTATGTGGTATTCTTTATTGGACATAATAATATTGCAACCGAGTACATGGCTCTTAAATGTTTTCTATTATTGATGTGTCGTCCTTCTAATTCAATTCAAAAGCCTTTGAATGAAGAGCATTTTACCATACACATTTAATTCTTATGACCAGCATTTGTTTCTCTCTTCTAGAAAAACGCTATTGCTCCCAACTCCTGCCCAAATAGTATGATTTTTTTTTTTCTTCCATCCAGCTTTAGGGTCATGTCGCCTATAATTCACTCCTCTGGTCTTCAGTCTTTAATCCTAGCTTGAGCGAAATAAATTGATGCTTCTCTATTCATGGTCTACCATTGTGTGGGTGATTCCCTTCTGTGCAAGTGACATCCAAAGTTACCTGGCTGGTTCATGTCAAGTCCTAGGAAAGGACGCAGTAACAGAGCTACGCAACTGCCATGAAGTGCGCCCACCAATGGGGATGGGTGAGGCTGGCGCATGCACATTGGACGGATCCCGCGCTACAGGCAGTTCGCCAGCAATAAAGGCTAGTTGAATTTCTCTGTAGCTCTTGTATTGATTGCCACACAGTGGCATTGCAGGCCTGCAACTCTTCCCTGCAGTTGTGTGTTAGGGATTGGGAAATCTCTAATATACCCATGAGGAGAACAAGACATTGGCGACAGGGATGGGACAGGCCCAACTTCAGACACGCTGCAAGCTACCTCTCAATGTGCCATAAAGAATCCTACAACACCAAGATGTCAGGAGGTGAGCCAAGTGAGGAAGATGTGCGCAGAGCAGCAGCTTTTCGCTGACCTGGTACATTCGACATGAGTGACCAGCAAGCCCTGGGGCCATGCTGGGAGAGATGGATAAGGAGGTTTGAAAATGATCTACAGTCCCATGGTGAAGGTGCACCTGACAAATTTGCCAGGTGATTGCTGGTGAATCTAGTTTGAGACGAGGTAGAAGACCTCATACCTACTTTCCCACCAGAAAAGGTTAAGGTGTACGCAGGCCTCAAAGAAGCGCTAAGCACATACTTTGACCCACAACGTAACATTTATCACAAGAGATGCACCTTCAAAATGGCATGCCAGATAGTAGGTGAATCCATGGACGCATTCGCAACTCGTCTTCGCAAATTGGTGGCGCACTACGAGTTCCACAAATTAATGAACGAGGAGGCAATCAGATTAAGGATCATTGGAGGATGCCTGTCATCATTTAGGCAAATACTGCTCTGAGAACCACTTCATCTAGCCACCATACTGCAAATGGCCAGGATCGAATCCAGAGCTGACGCAAAGGCCTCGAAAATAGAAACAAATAAGGTCTCGGAAAGAGAACAAATGTCCCAAGTCTCACCAGTGACTCGAGGTTGACACGCAGGTGGCAATATGTCCATGGGACCTGATCTGTCTGGGAGAGATGTTACCCATGCTGCCTCCCATTCCCTCATCAAGAAGGTGTGAAGTGTCTCACGTTTTGGACAGACCTGCACCAAATGAGGCAGAGAAAATCACCCAGCAGTCGTCTGCAACTCCCCACCTGGACGGCCACGCGGGTACAATGTCATGCCTCCCAAGCAAGAGCATAGCATGCCAATGCTGGTCCAAAAAGGTATGCAGGTGCGAGGCGCAACCTCGTAAGACACATGAGTCAAGTTACAGAAACACCTCCATTGCCCACGCAGCCCAGAGAAGCAACCCAGCACGACTATGCCTACATGATTAACAAGGTGACCATTTCACCTGAAGGCCACATTAACCATCTAGTAGGGGATCACCAGGCCAAATTTCGCAACACAGGTGCCACCCTAAATATAATGTGCATGTCAGAATACCTCAGGATGGCATCTCCTTCATGTTAGGACCATCTGATCTGATGGCCTTCCAGTGGGCAAGAGGCCAGTGCGAAATCACAGGAGGTTCTGCACAATGCTAAGATACAAAGGAAAGTGCGCCCATGCTGAATTTCACGTGCTACAAGGAGAGGTTCCTGGGAGTAAACTACTGTGCCACCCCACCGCTCTCAAGATGGAGATCGCAGCAGTGACCTACACCCTGCAACACAGCCCCTGGATCGTGCAGGCGTTCCCAACTCTGTTCGAAGGCATTGGGTGCCTTAAAGTAGACCCAGTGACACTCCACATCGATGAGTCCATTACACCTGAAGCTCAACATCGGAGGAGAATACAGATCCATCTACAACCGCTCGTGTAAAAGGAGATGCAGTGTTTACTGAGTGAAGGCCTAATAGAACCAGCCGACAGTCCGACTCCTTGGGTGTCCCCCAAAGTGGCTGTTCCCAAGAGAGTGTCACCAGACAAAATACGCATATGTGTGAACATGCGACAGGTGAACAATTCCATTGGGCGTGAGATGCACCGTGGAATGCATCTAGATGTTATGATCAGCCTGCTAAATGGAGAGAAAGTATTCTCCAAACTCGACCTAAACAAGGGATATCATCACAGCAAAATAGACGAACAATCCCGGTACATCATCCCGTTTGCCACACCCATTGTACTCTTTAGATACAAGAGACTAAGTTTCGGCATCTGCTTGGCAGCCAAAATATTCCAGGAGAGTGTGCAGCAAGTAATTCGTCATGTAAACAACAGTGATGATATCCTGATTTTTGGAGCCACCACCATTGCACAGCACAATCGAGTCCTTCAACAGGTATGCACAGCAATGGTAGATACTGGTTGTACTTTAAACCATTGAAAGTGTGCCTTCGACAAGTCGCACCTCAGTTCTATGGGCACATTTTCTTACATGAAGGCAAGAGCCCTGACACTATCAAAGTTGCTGCCATCTCTGAGATTTCGCCCCGCCAAAGATGTCAGTGAGGTCAGATATTTCTTAGGAATGGCTAGCTACTGCAGCCGGTACCTTCAAGACTTCTCGACTGCCAGCTCACTAAGCAGGGTAGAATCTTTTGATGGTCAAAACAATGTGAAGAGGCATTCATTCATTCAAATCAAAAGCGACATTGCCTCAGCCGAACACATGGCATACTTTGATCCGAACAGGTGCAAGGAAATAACCATCAAGGCCAGTCCCGTTGGCCTGTGGGTAATCCTGGTGCAACATTGGACAGGGTGAGGAACTCTCAGAGTAGTGATCGCACATGCCAGTAAGAGCCTACCAAAGGTAGAGACAAGACACTCCCATCCAGAAAAAGAAGGGCTCGCCATAGTATGGGCATGTAAGTACTTCCAAATGTTCCTCCTCGGAAAGCCATACACTATTGTGAGGGATCATCAAGCCTTGTTGACCATCTACGGAAGCTCTCCATGCAAGGTACCCTCAAGATTAGAAAGGTGTGGCTTACGGCTACACGACTTTGACTTCACCATTATTCCCAAACCAGGAGGGGAATGCAACCCAGCAGACTTCATGTCTCAACACCCGCTGCCGGACCAGTCCACCAATGACTCCATGGCGGAAGAATATGTCAACTTCCTCACTCATCACGGCCCCGAGGGCCATCAAGCCAAGGATTATACTGGATCACACAAGGCAAGATGTCATGCTAAAGAAGGTGTAGGACCTGATCAGATCCAGAAGATGGAGGGATACAAACATCCTTAGCATGCAAAGCAGAGGATGCTCCACTGCAGAATTATATGCGCTCATAAATGTATGAGAAGAGCTGTCGATATCCGTGGAAGGACTTGTCATGTTAGGGACATCGTATAGCGAACCCCACGGACCTGCGACATGTCGTAGATCTAGCGCACGAAGGTCGCAGCTGGATGGTGGCCACAAAGAGACAAGTCGGGGACACCATGTGGTTCCCAGGAATAGACCAGATGGTGGAACACACAATCAGTGCATGTCACCTGTGCCAGATCACCTCCAGACCTAATCAACCAGGGCCTATAAATATGTCTGAAATGCCCGAGCTTCCATGGACTCGCCTCGCAATTGACTTCTTTGGGCTCTTTTGGGAGAATAAATACTGGCTGGTCATCACGGATACATCTTCTCAGTTTCCTCTGGTACACCTGATATCATCTACTGCAGCTAGCACCATTATACCATTGTTGGACAACATCCTCTCTGCACGGGGCCTTCCAGAGGTCCTGAAGTCGGACAACGGTCCACCCATCAACCGCCTCTAGTTGGCAAAATTCATGCAATACATGGGCATCCACTGTGCTCACAGGCTAATCCTAGGCAGTATGAAAAGAGTTTTCCAGCAAAATGAACTACGGTTCATGTCACTCAAGCTGTGTGCAACATGCTCATGGATTACAGAAATTCGCCACACAGTACGACCGGAAAGCGTCCTTCAGAATTACTTTTTGGCAAAAGGATAAGGACCAGACTTCCTCACCTGGTGAGTGACTTGAGCGAGGACATGAGACAGATTCGAGAAGTAGATTCCTGTAAGAAACGGGACGTTAAGGACTAAGCAGACAGCAGATGATGAACCAAGAGTTCTGACTTACAAGTGGGGGACAATGTACTGGTAAGCAGATGGCAAGCAAAGAAGGCGGATTCAAAATTTGATCCTGACCACCAGATGATTTCTCATGTTAACAGAATAATAACTTCTTGGTCCCCCAGGAGAGTGGTCACTAGAAATGTCTTTCATTTCAAGCTGTGCAAGGAAGAAGATCAAGAAAGTTGTGAGGAAGACAATCACAACAGCCCCACATGATGAACCTTCGAGGGTAGAAGCTGAAGAAGAGCAGGAAGAGTGCAAGACCGACCAGATGCACCAGAAGACCGGTGTGTCTAATCGAAGAGATATAAGAACACAGAACTGTAAGTGACTTTTGTTTTGCCCAAAAGGGGGAGATGTTGTGTCCTGGAAAGGATACAGTTAACAGAGCCGCGCAGCTCCGTCATGAAGTGCACCCACCGATAGGGATGCATGATGCTTGTGCATTGGGAGGATCCTGCGCAACAGGCAGTTCTCTGGCACCAGCAATAAAGGCCAGTTGAATTTCCCTGTGGCTGCAGTATTGATTGCCACGCTGTGGCATTGCATGCCTGAAACACTTCCCTGCAGTTTTGTGTCAGGGATTGGGGAATCTTTAATATACCCACAAGGAGAAAAAGACAGAATAGAAGAGCAATATTGTTACTTTCCTTCCTCAAGGTCCATGATTGTCTGAGTAAAAATGTAGCCACCTTTAATGGAGTAAAGGTTGATGGAGGGACTTGTTCCTTGTTCACCCATATGCCTCTTTGTTTTTTGGATGCTACTCAGCGATACAAAATAAGTCCTTCTGTTCCTCTTGTACACAAGAAACACGCACCACCCCCCAGGTTCTTGATCTACCAACATGTGTTGTTCGGCTTAGTGACACCTGAAGAATGGGGCCTTCTACCACCCACCCGATAACCACACCTATCCTCTGCTCACTTCCCCAAGCCATGAAAACCACTCTCCCAGTAGTAGGTCTTCCATCTTTTCTATTTCCCCATAGGGAATATGAGCTTACATTGCACAAGAGACATCTGCGCCTCAAACGCATTACTAGCTCAGTAGTGTGCTGTATAGGCCAGGGACCTAAGTGTCAAAGCAGTAGCTGATGTTGCCAAATTGACATATGGTGTACCCCAGGAGACCTTCTCCCACTCTCTAATGATATTTTTACCAAACTATTTTTTGTTATTGGATGATGGGGGGGTAATTTATACCAACTATGCTGATGATCCACAGTGTCTGATTCCTATTTCAGGAGAATACAAAAAAGATACTGAATATGTTAATGAGGTCTACTCACCGAGTCAGTAATGGATTATCCTTAATGGTATGGCCTTGAACGACAACAAGACAGAGCGGATGCTAGTAGGCACAGCCAAAAGAATAAACGGGCTAGCCATCGAATATGAACATTTTGTCATAGCTGGGGTCACTATTGCAACTCTTAAAAAAGGTCAAAACACTAGGTGCTTACTTGGATCCTGAACTAAGCACAGGCGAACAATATTGTGTGCATATCTGCATATGTACGACGGTGGCAAGAGCAATAATTGGAGTCAAGTTAGATTACTGTGGTAGCTTGTTTCATAGAATTAGCAAGGGCAAGTTATCAAAATTGCAGATGATTCAAAATAGTGCAGCCCTTGTGATTGAAGGGCTGGGGAAAAAGAGAACATGTCTCAGAAGCTTGAAAAAGAGGGACAGGCGCCCCTCTGCAAGAACGAACACGGCTGAATGACCTGTTCTATGGGAAGTTGGCCACTCGAGAGTCCACAACCACATATTAGCTCACTGTACCTTTCACAGAGGTGGAATATCCATTTGCATATTAGTCTTTGTCCCACCCACTCGAGCAATCCAGCACCAAAATGCTAGGTATATCTCTTTTGAACCTGAGTACCAACAGTAACCCCAGAAACGTGTTTCGGCCTAGTGGAGCTGTGCCTCTCTGAGCATAGGGAGCAAGGAGGGGTCCATGTCTGGATAACCCTAGGTAAGTTAGGGTGACCAACCCTAAGTTCCTTAAACATAGAAAAAGAGGTACGGGCGCCCCTCTGCGAGAACAAACATGACTTAATGACCTCATGTCTCAAGCAAGGCGAGCACTACACTGGCTGCCAGTGGAAGCTAAGATTTCTTTCCGAATTCTTACTCTAGCGCACAAATGCTTATTTGGCATTAGTCTCGTTTAGCTATCAGAAAGAGTTTCCTTGCAACTGACTTGTAGGACACTACGATCTAATTCTACCAATTTGTTGGTAGTTCCGCAAGCAAACTTGATAGTAGTGAGCCAGAGTGTGCCTTCCATATTGCAGCACCCCAATTGTGGTATACCCTCCCACCTGAATTGAGGGGTTGCAGGTCCTTGGCTGTGTTTAAACAGAACTTGAAAACCCACTTATTTGCATAAGCTGTATTTATGTTTGCCTGTGAGTGCTCTGATGCCTCCGGGCTTGCTTGGTCGTGGCGTTATATAAATATGGATGGTATTCCCTGTTCTAGAGACGTTTTGGCAGCATGGGGCTCTGGTTTCCTGATTTGAATGTGCTGTGGCCGCCTCTTTGGGTCACTAGGAGTGGGCATTTTATTGGTACTGTTCAGCTCTCTCTTGAAGCCTATGAGATGCTGGGTAAGTAGAGAACAACGACAAGGTGCAATTTTTGTCTCCCTACGCCAACCAGTGCCATACAAATATACCCATGGGCATTAACGCTCTGAGCTTGTGAATGTGTGCAAAGGCGCATTAGGACACCCCCAGAAGGTATTAATAACATATTGGGCCATACATAAGACACAATGATATATAGTTTGTGTGTGGAAGTTAGATCTGTGATACATCATGTACTAAATCCTCATTATATTTGCTTGAAAAGTGTGCATACGTTTTGGTACCAAGGCTGCTAATGGGCCATGCGCATTGCTGCCTATGTACGACAGATGGTACATATGGCCCCTGCCCTCCTACCGAAAATAGAGATTCAGACCTACACATAAACAACAGTTTCTTTGAACATTAAACTGGTCACGTGGCTTGTTTGGCTAAACGTAAGCATTTTGAAATTCTGGTTAATTAATTTAAAGGCGTTGTTCCAAATTTAAAGGTGGTGTGCCAAAACATGCATCGCTATTTAAAGGCTAAGTTCAATAATTTACGTCCAAATACAAACCGATAATTTGTCAATACTTCTCTGCCCACTGACCTTGGCATAAACGGACAGTCACACTATCTATTCAGACCTACATTGGATTATGGGGTGAACATATTTTTAAAAACTCTCTTAATTCCTCAGAAGTTATTTGAAGGTATGTTTAGCTATTGTCAGCATTCTTCAATTCCCCAGGATGTGAGGCAAGCAAGGGCTATTCTTCGATTCTTTAACAATGGAATATTGTGTATATCATTAGGACAATTCTGTTTGAGCAAGAGTGCACAAACTTGGAATATATTGAGAAAAGATTCAAAAGGTTCACACGTGTGAGCGTTTCAATCATGTAGAGATTGGCTGGCAATATTGATTGTGGGGGCGTCACCCCCAGTTCTGTGCCCGTCGGCGGTATAGGATGATCAATTTTATGTAACCTAGAAACCAACAGCATTGAATAAAATAGTAATATATGTCACCTTCTTTTTCAGTTTATATATTTTAGGGCATTACAGTGAAATACTGATTTTTCAACTTGAAGAAGCGTTCTCGCGGTGCCCTGAACACATACCTAATGATATTGATGTGTAGTTTTTGGATTCCTTCCTCTAGAATAAAGTTTAACATTTTTCAGTGGCGTTTCAATTATTACAATTTACGATACTTGTTCTATATTAACTAGAGCCATTATTTGAAAGTTACACTGCAGTGTTATTTCACATTGAAATGTGTCGATAACAAAGAGGGGAAGAGTTCACTTTTTAAATTATTCGGTTTTTGGCGTTTTTCATTGAAATTGCTCACATACATTATTCATTTATTACATTGTGTCAATAAATGTGTTTCCTTAAAATTGTAAGTCTACCATTCACACATGTTGATTAACTACTTGCTGCCTCCTTGTCACCAAAGGGTATCCCAGATAGGCATTCATAGAAATCACTTAGAAATTGGCACTCTTTGCTCCCAATGTTGCTCATTCATTTTTAGAGGAAACATGAGATTTATTTTATTTGTAAAAAAAAAAATAATACACCATTTTCTATTAATTTCCACAAAAACTCCCCCACTGAGTCAGTTTTGATATCATTCAAGAATTAGTGCTAGTTTCTGTTGCTGCATAATTATCAATTGATTGATTATTACCCTCTTTTAAAAAAAAATCATTTTTCTTCAATCTCTGTGCTTAGTGGGTCACCCTGTGTAACAGCTTACTACTTTGCACAGAGGCCATTTGTCCCATTTAGTTTGGACTATTCGGTTTTGCTTTAGCGCCCACTATAAGCCAAAACTATTTCTTTAGAGTACAACTAGGGAGAGATAGAATATGAGGAGGGACACAAAACTAGTAGGCGTTGTTTGGGTATTTACCCACCCACTCACTACCTTTCCCTGCCCACCCTAAACACATTCTCCTGAGATCTTTGAACTAGCTCTATCAAGCAATAATATCAAACTTTAGCTAGTTAGTGTTTGTTCTGATGAGTGAATGGCTTGACTACAGCGTTAAAAAGCTACAGGTGTAATACATGAGTCTTACTTATATTTCTTCCATGGAATAAAGTCCTGTTGAAAACAAGCAACGACAAAATCTTTGGCTTGAGGTATTAGAGAGACATGTGCCAGGTACTGACATATGCTCAGGTAATCACTCCATTTTGCAGATGTTGTGATCTTATGGCCAGGTACTAACATTAAATAAGTGCTTAGCAGATGCCTATCCAAAAGCCCAAACTGTTGGATTTGCGAATGCTTGTTTTAAAGTACTGTAGGCAGCTGGGTTGGACTGGGAAATGTAAGGGAGGAAGGGTCCATATGCCCCCTATACATTCCACATAAAATATGTCTATTTGTTCATCCCATCGTGGGGAGACTCCCCCCCCTCTTGTCTTTCACTGACAACAGAGGTAAGAAGCCATGGGATGATAGACTAAGACTCAATTTTTGTATTGGGCCGCACAGTGATCTCTAAAAGGCCTCCTCTCCCCTCACCCAGCGCCGCACACAGCCAGCTCCAACATCCCCCACCTCCTCCTCCATTGTCTGCGTCACACCAGCCCAGTTTTCACGGAAGCCCAGGCACAAATTGTTGCAAACTTAATACTGTAACCTTTCTCTTCCTCTAAGCTCACTGCCCTGTGTGTGACTGGGGCAAATCTTGACTTGTGTATTCGTCCGTCTCCACAAACCTGCTCCTGCTCTTTGGCTCCCACCTTTTTAGAAATGATTGCCTGCACAACCTCTTGCCCCTCTATTCTCGTTTCATGTAGCAGTTGGTTAGACCCGTCCCCACGGACCACCATGGATTGCCCCAATATAACTAACCCTGTATGATCATACATTCCGCTTGGACTAACACCTATCAATCTATTTGTTTGAACCATGAGGCACCAGGGTGATAAATGTCAGACCGAAACCCTCAGATAAGCCACATGGCACCCCTGCCCTACAAAGGGCCAGGTTAAGAATGTGTACAGGCTTGCTCACAAGTTATAGGCGATCCTGCATTCTGGTATAAGTTTTATATGTTACATTAGTTATAGCATGTCAAAGATGATTTTGTCGTTTAGATTAGTTAGAAAAATTGCACATTGCGGATCCAGCCTGACCTCCACCCCACCCAGATAAGCCCAGCTGACCCACGTGCTGCGAGAAGCAACACCTCTGCACCAACCAAGTTGTACCAACCCACTATGGACTATACAGTATTGTTACAATGCACCAATGGGCTCCTACTATTCATCCCTTATACTATTCATCACTAATGACCAAATGTTTCTATAAAGATATGTTGTATCTGTATTGTTGGCAGAGCGCTCTCAGAGCAGCAGAGCCCTCTGCGTGCATAATTTTACTTTATAAACCTTTACTTAACTTGCAATCTTTCTCCTGGTCTCATTTCCTACTGGTGTGTGTCCTTTTAGTCTGAGTTTGGGTTTGTATTTTTGGGAATGACCACCTTCAGAACCAAAAGAGGCCCTGCAAATTATGTTCAAAGTGGCCCTGTATTACACATCCTTTTCAGCAAGCCCAACCCTTTCCCTATGAGAAAATGTGGAAATAAAATGGGTTACCACATGAAAGGGGCCCAAGGTACAGAGGCCTAGCGGGAAATCTTCAGAGTTCCCTATGGGCCAGTCCACCCGTGGTAGGCATTCCATGAACCCAGGTTCCCCCTATCTTTTTCACTGACCATCCCCCACCGGCCCCCTGTGATTTAGATTGATGTGCCCTAAAACAACACCATTGCTAAATAAAATAAAAAGTCTAAAGAAACAAAACCTATTAGGGGCATCGGGACAACCAAGAGGAGGAGCATGTGCACTCCACAACAAGGCAACAGAATATGATTTGGGAGAACCATCAAGAAAAGAGGCGACACCAAAAAATAAAAAGGAAATCTGAAGAATGTAGTCTTGGAAATGGTGCCATTGCTTGCTGGAGCTGTACTTTTCATGGGCAACCTCTCGTTGAGGTTGAATACTGCGTAAATGGAAGTGATTGCAACACCTGTAAATTCACATCAGTTCAGTTAGGGGTGTATTGGGCAACATGGGAATATTGGTCAGTCGAGACGGGAACACTGCAGGTGTCTTTCTGTTAATCTGTCTATTTTCAGAATGTGTATTATGATCCAATAGATTTTAATGGTTATCTTTGTTAACAATGTATTTTCTTTAAGAAATGGGTGGTTTAAGCCGAGGTGCATTTATCCGTTCATATATACTACAAAATACATTGGCAAGTTGATTTACCATATCAGTCCACTTATTGCATGGCCTGGCGAAGCCACAACACATAAAATGTAATGAAAATGACACCTAGTAAATCATTAGCCCATAAATGCACTATTATAATGGCCATGAAAATTATATGTAAAAATAAATAAGACTAATGGGCTAATTCAGGAAGCATTTTTGTGACTTTGAAAATGTGCATGTTGCATCTGTTCCACATTGCACTCAATTCTCAAAACTGTGAAAAGACCTATTGTGACCAGCCCCAAGTTCAACGAAAAAAGCATATATTTGACTTAGTGGGTGGGATGGGGTGTTGTTGCAAATACACTCGCTTGTGTATGAAAAGGGGTGTGCATGGTGTAATGGCAATGTCCCAAGTATGCAGATGTCTGACACACACACAGCCTCCTTCTATCTTCCTGGCAACACTCTCCTCTAACTTTGAAAAACTTTAAGAGGAAAACGATTTCATATTTTCCAACAAGTTCTATTCTACTTTCAGAAAAATAATTCCTTTTTTTTTTTCTTCATTTCTGTGGGATGATTCAACCCACCTTTGCTCTGCCATGTGGCATCACTGTGTTCTGATGGTGCCAGAAACATCAAAATGGCCGCAAGACCCTTGTCAGTGGGGGAACAGAGATCTCACTCCTGGAATATGTCACTGGGCTCCACAACAAGTGAAAATGGAGTACAAAGGGAAAAGCAGTGCTCTGCTAAAAGAAATCCCAAATCTTGCTTTAAATCCTTTTTCCTTTGTTGCTGAAACTGCAGAATGCCGGTACAAAACACCCTCAAACATCCAAAATTCTTGCGGGGTGCGACAATTCACTTAGTTCAAGAAATCATTGTGAACTTATAATGTCCTGAAAAGCTGAAACAATCAAAGAAACATCCACAGCAAAAGTTGCCTGCCTGTGGAATCTGTCAAAATCTGGGTGCAGTACTCTCGTCCGCCTGAATGACAGCTGTCAGAAGCCTGCATGATAAACTTTAAAACATACATAAACTGAAATCCCATTTAATGTTTGCAATTTAAGTGGACTGTTGCTGAGAGTAACCTATGTTGTAACTGTTTTTATCCCATGGTTTAAAATTGTGAATGAGTATTCTAGCTGATATTTTGAAATCACAAGTTTGTTTTAAACTAAGGAAAAATGCAACAGAAAGAACATTTAAATGTAAGCCCGGCTAAAACCACCCAAACTGGAATAACAGCTTTCCTCACAAAAGGAGGACATCCTCCTCCCCTCCCCCACTCTCAACATCCCCACCCCAGCTGAAACTCACGGGGAGGTGCGAATTGCGGGTGAGCCCAGGACTAAACAATGGACATCCTCCAGCTAAAGCAGTGGTCTTCAAACTTTTTTGACCAAATTTGGGCAGGTCGGGACCCCCCAGAAATGCCAAATGGACAGTATATATTGCGCGCCGTCACCTGCTCCCATCAAAGTCGCTGGGCTCCCTCATCCCACTCCTACCCAGTCACTGGTCTCTCCCCACCCCATCACACACCCAGGGCTCTCCCCACTCTGCTCCCATCACTATCCCATGGTTCCCGCCCATTGTGCTCCCACCATAGTCCCTCGGTTCCCCCATCCCGTTCCCAACACAGTCTGAGGGCCAGTGGCGGCTGGTGAATCTTTTTTAAGTGGAGGGGCATTAAGGGGAGGTTCGGGGGGGTTTCCCCCTGTGAATTTTTTTTTAAATAATAGGTTAAAATGTTGCATTGTAGAGCATACTTTTAACAAAAAATGGGTAAATAGCCAAACAGTTTGCAATTGTTGCTGGGAGTCCAGGGGGCAGGCATTGATATTTTATTTCTATCGCGCTCGTACACAAGTGTTTCAGAGCGTGACAAGGCAAGGGAGGGGAACAGAGGAGAATAAAACAGCGATCTTACTAGGCCCAGTGACATTGAGAACGCGCAAGTGTGAGGGGAAAAGTGCATGGAAGGGGGGAGAAGTGGAAAGTGCGAAGCAGAGGAGAAACAGATAAATAACAATAAATAAATAATAAAGGCAACAAACAGTGGTAGTGCAGCCAGCAATTTGCAAGTGCTACGTTTAAGGCAGCAGACAGGGTAGGTCTGATAAGTGCAGGAAGAAAGATGGTTCTCCTCAAGTTTTAGAGTGGCAGGGCGCTGTTCCAGAGGGAGGCCCCAGCCGAAGACGGAGATCTACCCCCAGCTCGTTTCTTTGATAAACGACTGACCCTGAGGGAGTTGGAGGTAGAGGAGTGAAGAGCTCGAGAGGGGAGGTATTTGCAGAGGAATAGCTGAAGGTATTTCGGACCCAGGCCCCAGAAAGCCTTGTGGACAAGGCAGAGGGTTTTGAATGATAGATGTCCGGTAAAAAGATACCATCCCTGTCCCCTGGGCCCCACTGGTCCTAACACAATGAACATGATTATGTGTATATGCAAGGCGCTGCACATTCATACAGCAATCACTCTATCATTCACATGAGCATCCATCACCATACACTCACTCATAACGCATCCATACACATGTTTAAATAAAAACAATGAACATAAACGTACCTTCTGCATTGGCCTGTGTGTGGGTGCTGAAACGGCCTGCTCCAGCTGCTCTGTCCGTATGTGCGAGGAGGCGCAGGAGCTCCCCCTCGGACATACAGACATGCAGTGCCCCAGCCAGCATTTCCAATGAGCTATGCAATGCTGGCGAAGCAAAACGCCCCAGCACTTGCATGGCTCAGTGAGCATGTGCGGCTGGGGAACTAAACTGAACTGTCAAAGGGAAACAGTGTTTCCCTTTGACAGTTCAGCCAGCCCAGGAGCACTCCATTAGCTGGATAAAGCAGCTGAGGGAGTGCTCACTGTTTCACTGGGCTGGCTCCTTAGCTCCACCATAATGGGTGAGGGGCCACTGGGTGGGCGCCTCTTGCCATTATGGATGAGCCGCCAGGCTCGGACAGGCCTATAGGGCAATGCCTGTACCAAAAATGTAAAATGCTAGTTTGGGCCAATCAAAATGGGCCACCATTTTGGCCAATGTGGACCATTTTGATGAGTTACTTAACTATGCAGTTAGTAATGTTGACCATTGTTGCTGAATATATCACAATTTACTTACATTTTAACACAAAGCACCCCTTTGGGTACTATTGAAACAGTGGGCTTCATAACTACTCTGGCGGTAGCTGTGCCGGTAAAACCGGCACGGCTGCCACTGGAGTTGCATCCGGGTCTGGCACCCGCGAATGGGCAATTACTAGGTCATGCCGAGTTAGGCGGACATGATAATTGCCCTTTCGAAGGTGCCGGTAGATCCCCATTCCCATTTGAGCCCCATATGGCTCAAATGGGAATGGGGAGCTCGGATGCACCGGCACCGTTAATAACGGTGCCGGTGCATCCGACGAGCTGAGGTCAGACCTGGCGGGGGCTGTCAAGCACCCACGAGCACAACTCTTACTATGGCGGAACGGTAGCAACGGTGCCGGTAGCTTACCAGCACCGTTGTTACTGGTCCGCCATAGTAGTAATGAGGCCCAGTCTGTGACTAAAGGAATGAATATCCATTTACAACTGTGGGCCACTTTTTCATTGTTGCCTGAGACAGTTTCATGCTTCAGCCCGCCCATGTGGGCCAGCCACCCCTACCCATTTCTTCCAATCTAAAAAAAAAAAATAAATAAAAAAAAAAAAAATCTTTTTTCATGCTGAGCTCTCAGGGCCCCCCTGGGATGCACCCGCGGACCCCTAGGGGGTCGCGACCCACAGTTTGAATACCACTGAGCTAAAGGAAATGTTAAGTCTGAAGGGTCGTAAATGGCCTCTGCTAATGAAACAGGGAGGCGACTGCTCCTGAACTGAAGGGAGACAAAAAGAGGCAGAGACAAACAACCATCTGTGTCTGGACATTCACAAAGAACATTTTGTTTAATTAAATATAACTTGCCACTGAAAACTGTCAAGAACACAAAAATAACAGAATGGTAAATCTAATTTTTGGCTTCACATTTCAAGAGGCGGCAAGATCGTGTGACATAATTTGTAAGGAAACGGAAGAAAATGTGATTTTACACCAAATGTATTTCTGCTAGAAGTATGAAACTTTATACACTTATGCCCATGTTATCCGTGCACACTTGTAGACATTTGCGGATAAACGGGACATTGTGTTCCTGATGAAAAGGGCAAAATTCTGGGAAAAGCAGAGACAAGATCTTACAGCTATGGCGATAGGAGCAGTAGCTGCTGTACAAAATATGTAATCTGTATATATGGTTGTTATAGAGGTTGCACATGTGGAAATAGGTATTGTGAAAAAGGTAGATTTTGTGTTCAAGAGGCCAGGGGTGGACTCTAACCCTTATAAACCCACACCATAAAGATGACACACCGGTTTTCTCCTCCTATCAAGGCTGAGAGGAGATCCTGAACAATCCCTGTCAAAGGGGCGAGCTTAGGCTAAACCAGCACACACACTCCCTTTATCAGAAGCATAAATAGAGACAGCAGAAGGCAGATAAGGACACACAGATTCACCCACCATCCTGATTCTGGTGGAGCACCCTGCTGCAGAACTATCCATCTTACTTGCTCCAGACTCCAGACACTCAGCAAAGCAGAAAGGCCCATTGCATAGTTGAACCATTCTCAGCTAGGCCTTAAATTCCAGAACCAGAATCCCACCACCTAAGGGGAGCATCATATACAGCCGGCCTGCACTTTACTGCTTGCCTGCTAAAATAATTATCTTCAGAACCAAGAAGGGTGGTTCATTCCTGTGCCGTGCTGTGACCAGAGTGCATTGCAGATCCAGTCCAGTCCTGCCGTGTGGTGTCCAGAGCGCCTTGACGCGGCCAAGATCCGATGTGCCCCACAGTCTGTCCTGACCAGAATCCCTGACCAGAATCCTGATGGTTCCATTTGAAACATATCTAGTGAGTATCTATAGATATGTCTCACTAGCATATGTACCTGGCTTAGTTGATCCCTTAAATCCATCCTATCTTGTCTTCAGAACCTGCATTGTTAGGAGTACTTTTGAATTGCCTGAACTCTCTATCCTATCCCTCCCATCTTCCTCCTGTGCCGAACTATCTTTGCACGGATATTTTTCATCTGAAGAAGGTGGGACCACTGCAGGCAGTCGCCCTGATCAAGTGGCTGTGTTCTTTTGTGGTATCTGTTTATTCATAGTCATCCTCTAGTGTAAGAAATCCTTTTTGTCATTTTAAAAGCGCTTCCCGTTTTCCCATTCTTCCGCCTATCTGAAAAAAACGACCTCCACTAAAACGTCTGTAAGTTCCTCGGTTTTTATGCTAGAAACTAAATTTCAACTTCTGCTTGTAGCTTACATCCACAGCTTTAATTCGCACCTCATCCCAACTCCATATGGTTCTCCCGTAATGGCAATTATTGTGTACTGAAACGTTTGCCACAAATTTCGTTTTAGGGAAATTCTGACACGTGTAAAACAGCTTTTGATTGCTTCCGACCTTAATTTTAAGATTTCACATTGTTGCTTAGTATTAAATCATTGCTAGTGTTTGTGTGCAACTATCCAAAGCGGCTCCCATAAGAATTGGAACAATTTCAGCAAATTAAACCATATTTAGTGTTTTTGCACAATCCATTCTCAAGATCACTTTAAAAGCCATTCAAACAGCTTGATAGTCCATTCTGTTTTCTCTTGTGTTTACTGGGGGAAAGTGGGATTGTGATTTCGTTTGAATTCTGCCATTCCTGAATGCCTGCTCTCTCCTATCTCTTTACACTGTCTATTGGGTTCAGGGGTGTGCAGGAGGAACCTTTAACCACAGTGCTATTTGATCTATAAACACACACACAGACACACAAGTATCATATCTGTGCTGAATTGTTTTTCTCACTATTACTCCTTGTGCATTAAAGAGATTATTCATTGTTACATCACCCCATTGGTGATTACTGTATACCCATTAAAACAGTGTGATTAAATTGTAAATACATAAATACATATTTTAACTTTGCAAACCAGCCTGATTCCTGGTTCAGTGTGACCATGGAGGGGGGGGGGGCTTATGAGGGGAGGTTCCAGGAGAGGGGCGTGATATTAGTGGTACATCGTTCAGAATAAAAGAACTTTTAGACAAAAAATCAATAAGGATTTCAGTTGTGCATTACACGCTAGGCGTTGACTTGGGTGTGTGCCGGATTGAAATCACTTACATTTCTGTACTTGTGTTATTTGGGGTTAGTTTGTGTGCTTTCATGTGATTTGTCAGTTTGGGTGCGCAAAATGTGGCACTCACAAAATGTCTGTAATGCATGTGTAATATTTTTGTGAATAACCATGCACTTGCATATTGTGAGTGGTCATGTCCTGTCAATTGTCATGACACCATACATTTGTACATACTCTTAATTTTCGCTACATCATCCCTCCCTTTCCCCGGTGGAGGAGAATTAGTTGAGAGGTCCATGGGCAATACGCCTGGAAAGTTAAAGGTTTGAAAGATTTGTATTGTATGGCTGGAGCGATAGCCTGTTTTAGGATACATACCATGGTGTAATGAGAGCTGGCGTTTATTAACATATTTTGTGTTGGGAAGAGGTTTTTGAGTTTGACTATCTGCTTGACTGTAAGCCAAAGTAGAACAATGTCAGTGCTTGGGCGATTTGCCCTGCCCATTGTAATCAAGACATCACGCAGTCAGCATGATGCTGTAATTGTTGGATTTAACCTATTTTTGTAGGTGGTGTTGCAGACGTCTGTCCAAGAGGTGACTTTTCTCAGGGAGTGAGTAATCTACTAGGATACCAGTTTCAAAAGAAGGATCTCCTGGCAACAAAAGATAATTGTCGATGATGTTTTTGGCATGTGGTATGAAGGACCACTCATCTGTGGTGCAGCCACGGTTCCTAGTGAGGCAAGGTGGGTGCTTGGTGTCTGCATGGTGGCACGGATGGATTTCACAAACCTTGAAGAGTCAAATACTTCTAGAAGTTATATTGCAAACATGTACTCCGGGGGAAAGCGGAGTGATGAGTGTTGGCTGTTTTTATGCTCCTCGGAAAAGCTCAAGCTCATTCCAGTATCACCAGCATGTGTGTGATGGGCAATGCTAGGTCTGGAATTGTGCACAACCTGTGCTATATTGGACATTTAAGATGCTTGTTTTTAATATTATTCATACAGTGTAAGAAAAATATAGGCTTAGAATTATTTCTTTGAGAGCCAAGCTGATAAAATGGTATTTGATGTACAGCTCTTTGGAGTTCTTTTTGATTTTGGAGGCTCGAATAAGGACACTCGAAGGCATGCTACCCTAAATCCATGGAATCCAGTAGCAGAATAATCTCGCTTTCAGGGTACGTACGCTGTTCTACTGTGGAAGCCAAACTTCTTCTGCATCCTGCGGGATGGGGTCGTATTGTCCTGGACTACATTCTCTAGCAACGGTCTCCCAACATCTGGAAGCTTTGTGCAGTGGCTGCCACTTCCTCTGCCGACTGCAGTAAAAATGCACCTTGCTAGTTAATCCAGTCTACTCAGCCGGTTCCCGGGCCAATGCACAGGCCATATATTTGGCTTGAAAGATCTTGTGTCATCACTGCATGCAATGCCAGATGCCTGAGTAAGGTGCTGAGTCCCCTGCTTAGGATGAGGCCGTACAATGATGTTTGCTTCAATAGAAGCCAACTTGGGGAAAGAGCTGCTGCATTTCACGTGACCTCCCCTTATGCAAGAGTGAATGAAGGGTACAGGGAGCCTCCAGTTCTGCTTCAGCAATTGATGCCCTCTCCTCTGCTCCAAGGTGGCCTCCTGCTGAAGGCAGAGTCTCCTGTGTATGCCCGGGACATCCTGCCAATATTCTGCTACGTGCCCACAAGACCAGAACAGAGCATTTTCTCCTCCAATGAACTCCACTGAATAAATCGGAAACGTGCAGCTACAAAACAAAAAGAACCCCCTAAATCTATTACTTCTATGGTTGCAGTATGCATATACCATTTTTGTCCCAAAGGCATATTCGTTGACCTGCTTCGGCAAGGCAAATTGGCAGAATTTTGGCACCTTTTTAATATTGTACAATATCTAGCAGGAATGAAAGCCAAAGGATGCTAAACCTGTTCAAACATTGCACGCTGTGCACTTTTCTTGCTGTGCTTTAAACCTACTGACCTCGCATGCCGCCGGTCCACCGAGTTTGCATTGGTAGATTAAATATGCTGAAGGCTGCGCAGCTTCGGCGAGTTGAGCGCGGCCTGCTAGCATCTGTTTACCCTACAGGTCACCGGTTCGATTCCCGGAATTGCTGACTTGGTTTTTCGCCCTTCCAAGCTCAATACATTGAGTACTGTTACATTTGGTAATAAAACGCCTCTTATTTACCCCTCTAAGAAATCGCAAAACCAGTTTGGGAACGACTGCTGTACTTCTTGTGGTTGTTGCTTTTAGTAACAATCCTCTGTAGACATGAGTTATTCGAATTGGCTATTACAAGTTCGACGCATTTCCCCTGAAAACAGGCCGGGACTTGGAAAGGCAAGTCTGTATTTATTTCTGTGATTTAAAAAATCTGCATTCTGCAGGCTCTCACGTTGCTGGACACACATTTCACATGCACTTTCTGCAAATCTTGTAAAATCCACGCAAAGCCTTTGGAAAAAGCTAGTTGCCAAGACCCCCCTCCAGATCAGAGTACTTTACAAATAGCAGCCTCAAACCTTTACTTAGCTGAAATCACAAAGTCGGATCCCACGTTAAAAATGTAATTGGTTCTGCAGAAAAGTCCAAGTCTGTGTGTTTCGGGTACTCAATAAATTTGAATTGTACAATTTTTAAGAAAACAAATGAGATGTGTACTTGATCAATTATTAATGTACTGTATAAGGGGGTGGGGGGTGTGTCCATGATTGCAAGAGAAAAACACCAAATTAGGAACATATCTGGAAGTGTTCGAAGTCTCATCCGTTGTATTAGCTCACCAGCACAAAGTACCCAAGCACCCATGGTACATGTTTGCTTTAATGGCCAACCAGCCTGTTGGGTGCAAATACAGCCCTAGAGTGACAGGGACTGACAGGCCATGCTAGGCCCCTACTGTGAGAGTGCATCTGGCTGATGTAGAGTCCCATTGAAATATAAAAGCGACTATAAAACTGTGATTTCCGACATAAGGCCTAGAGAAATGAAAAGAAATGGGCCTACTACAACTCTACTAAAATGGACAAGCGCTGAAGTAAAAGGGAATTTTCCTGAGAGCTTAAAACGGCTAGATATGCCCAATGAATGGGAAAAGACATATGTGGCTGGAAATGCGGTTTTCCTAAAATATGAAAAATTACAATTTCAACTTAAGAGACAGATAGCAGCATGTGACATTGACTTCTATACAGCACAAGACTGCGATCAAGAAATCAAGTGAAGCCAAGCATTTTGCATTTGTTCATAATTAAAAGACTTATTTTCACTATATGAAATGACATTTAAAGGGAAAGGCCCCATTTCATTTTGTGTAAAAATGAACACTGGTTTCTATGTAAATGTGCCTATGTGTGAATAATACCAAAAGTGAACTTACATCTGTTCAAACAGTATTTAAAGAAAGATTGTATTGTAAACAACATGCCCAGATGCAATACTAAATGTTACATGTAAACACATCTTGTCGATTTTAAAAGAATTATGGATGCAGCTTGTGCCTTTCCACTGAAATGAAACTGCGACCTTAAGGCCTTTTGGCTGAGGCCCTCTAGGAGAAAACAGTCCTGGGTTTCAGTTGAACGCAAAAGAAATATAAGAATTAGATCGGAATTGTGGAGGGTTTAGATAAGCCGACCAGCAGAAATTACCTTTAAGGTCAGGCCTCCCCATTAACTGTGCATTAGTGGCCAACAGAAATTACCTTTTTAGGGCTCCCCCGACCTCAAGAAATTACCTTCAGAGCCACTAATGAATCTTCAAACACTTTGTGAGGTGAGACTATGCTGTTAAACAGAGGTTCATGTCAGGTCACAGAAGAGCCTTCTCCAGCATGCCTTGGAGCATCTCCTCAAAGCACCTTACCCGAAGAGCATGCCCACTCGGATGTCTCCATGGATATAATGGATGGATGCTTCAAATTGCCCACCGGGCCCCCACTAACCTTCGGGCTCTAAACTCCACCTCTGTTTGTAAACACTATATATGCGTACCACCTAAGCCACTCACTCACTCACTGCAAATTACTAACTCTCCTAGCAGGCATCAAATAGAACGCCACACTCTATAGTCAACTTTTATATGACAGACCGGTCATGCGACGGTGCCCTTCGGGGACACATGCCTCTATGCATTTGACACATGACACTTGGAAACAGACGTGCGATTGAAGCTCGGGGAACCTAGGGTTTGCACCCATCAACATAGCAGCAGAGCTATTTGCATTTTCCCACTGACCTAACCCACCTCCTACCTTTCCGATTGCCAGAACCGGCGATCCCCGCAATTGTGCTGGGAGGGGCGGGGGGGTCACCTAGCCTTACTTTGTGGCCGCCTAAACTCCATTTAAATAAATAAAAGCACCACCCGGGCTACTGGTGACCCGCACAATTGTGCTGGGGGGTCTCCTGGCGCCCCCCTAGGTAATTCACTATTTGGCTGGGTTTTGGCGATTTCTGGAAAAATACATTCTGGAACAACGACCTCAGCAAGGATTTTGTGAAGTGGGTTTAATGATTCTGTGGTGCCTGTCTTCTGTGGGAAATTGTAAACCATCGGGGCACACCTCTTCTGATCAGCAGTGCACGAAAGACCCTCCCAGAGGCTAAGGACGCAGCACCGTGGGTGCGTTATCCCCTTTTATCAAAGGATAATTCAATCTAGTGTTTAACAGAAGGAAATGTGGAGCGTTGGAGCACATCACGTTGTCTCAGCACAAGAAGTCGGTCTACGTCAGTTACATGAAACATGCATCTGGTTTCTTCACGTCAAAGAGCCAAGCCACGGGCTCATTTATTAATCGAAAAATGCACAGGGGTTTAAAGGCAAGACACACCAGTGGCTGCGCTCTCTGAGGCCAGAGAACCACCAATAGAGAGTGCTTCATGGATTCAAGTGGGGAGGAGTCCGGCTTCACAGCTGAAGAGCTGATTGACTTTCGAGCCAATCCTGTCAGTGCACCGAGATTTAAACAGTATTTTCTACGCTGACTGTGCACAAATGTTGAGTCTCTCCATCCCCCATTGCCAGATGTGTAAACGCCAGTAGAGCAATCCCATCAGAAGACAAGGGCCCAGGACTCCATGGCTTGAATAGGGCAACATTGGGGGTTTGAGACTGTGGACTACTTCCATTGGTGCATTCTTCATTCTTTCTAACTGCAAGAAAAGTGCCTGCATGCACGAGCTGCCTGAAGGAAAAGGATCCTGTCCCACACCAGCGGGCTCTAACCTGTGGTAGGTGACTGCAGCCCAAATTACTGAGCCAGAGCCGAAGGCAAGGACCTCCAACTAGGACAAAGGTCACCTACCAACACCTTAGAGGCCTGTCGGTAAATACTATAACGTTATTGCAGCATATGTGGCCTGAGAAACCCCTGAGGGGAGGTATCGATGCATTGAATTGGAAGAGTGACGACTGAGCCATAATGGCGGAGGTGCAGGCCAAGCCAGACCGGCGACTGTGATCTTTGTGCTCACAAAAAGCATCCCTGGTGATGAGGGAGCGAGCTGGCACACAGAGGGTAAGGCCGCGGGAACGCACCTCAGAGGAGAGGCAGCTGTAAACCACACATGGGCTGTAAGGGGGAATACAAATAGTTGGGGCACAAAGTGGGTTGGTGGAAGAGTGTGGGCTGTGCGGGCGGAAGCATGGTGACACAGGAAGCAGTGTTGCCTCTTGGAAGGTTGGAAGGGCACTGACACAAAGGGAGGACAAGGAGGAATGAAACACAGTGAAAACAGCAAAGCTGGACAAATGGGCATTTACAGGTGGTTGTAGCCCACATTCCAAGGCACCCTAGTTGACTCGGGTGCCGAAAGCGTACTCTAATCGCCCGTCTACCACATATGTATAATTAGATCACTTATGTACACCTTCTACGTTTCTATGTATAAAAGCCATGATGCTTCTACTTTCGACATTGCTGGGAAAAATTCTGATGCTCCAGCCAATCCCACGCACCTCTTGATACTCACTGCAGCCAGAATATGATGCATTAAATTCATGCATGGCTGAGACTTTTAACATATGTTCTCTCTAAATTAATGCCAGCTTTATACATTTTGTGTGAACTTGGCAGTAGCTACCATACAAATAAAGTGTAAAATGCACACAAAAAATGTCCTGTGGTAGCTGTAATTAAAGGGTGAGTTTGTAATGCCTTTTTATACGTGCACAGAGGACCTGCATGGCGATTCCTGCACTCAATATCTCTTGGCACAGACAATAACACAAGAAAAATGTAAAGCAGCAGGGTCCGACTGCGGATAGAGAAATGTCTGGGGACATAGCACAGCCAGACTGAGGCTAGAGTACTTTCATACCAGGGAAAGCAAGCATAGAGTAAAGGGAGCACGTTCTAACTAGAGCAGAGAATGTTCTTGAAAACTTAACTGGATGTGAATGGACTGTGACCAAAAGGTCCTTTCGCTGGTATTCTGCGTAAAGGAGCTGGCCCCACAAGTGACCATTCATTTGTATTGCCTAGGATCACATCTCTTTGTTTCATATCAGAGCTGACCTATTTTTTCAACGGTTTGGTAGCGACAATGACTCTTAGATCGTAGATGTGCTAATAAATGTCAACAACACAGTAGTCCTAGTGCTTGTGGCTGCCAACCCAAACCATTATTGTAAGTTTAGGTGAGGCACCCGTTTTAGAGCGGTAAAGACTCCCATGATGCAAGGTTTACATTTTGTGATCTGCATGCGATTGTGGGAAGAGTGACTGAAGTTGGAGATCGTTTATTGCAGTGACTCTGGAGCCTAAATAACAAATGATTCTCTGTCGACCATGAATATGCTCTATTAACCTAATGCGACAGGTCTGCTGACATCAAGTCCCCCACAAATTCACCCCATCCATTGCCAAGATGTTTGAGCATCCATCTGTCAGCAATGCTTGAAAAATAGGAGTCAGCAAATTCCGGTAAATTCAATTTGAGGACATTTTGTGGGACTTCACAGGAAATGTGCCCAGCTCTGAAAATGTACCCTCACAAAGAAAGACCACTTTCCTCATTAAATATTCACAATTATGTGGTAATTTCTTCATCAAAACTAGAGCCAAGTTGCAAATATGTAATGGGAGAAATGTGGCTATTTTGCCTTTCGCGCACTGCAATATTAGTACGCAGAATCAATTTTTATTGGCAAAATAGAAATGGGACAGTTCAGGTGAAATGTGACAATTTTGCTTTGCAGGTGGTAATCTCCCCCACACCTAATAGTAAATAATTAAACAGGTGATATGCCAGCACTGCCAGCAATCTTTCATTACCTCTCACAAGCCCTAATTTGTCCAACATATGGCCCGCTGGCTAAATCGGGCACCTCAAGCTCCTTAAACGGGCACTACACATGGTCATGCACATTGAATATCAGTACATTCTGACGGTGGAGAGAAAAGACAAAGCTCCTCTGTACTTCAGTGACTTCGGTTTCTGCGTCATGATATAAAACTGCTGTTGCCAGTAGTTGATTAACTTAAGATCATCAGCACTGAACTAAAAGCATGCTATGGGATATTGAAACAAAATAAGTAATGAAGTCACTGAAGAATATGCAACCAACCAAATAAATACATAGGAATCAAAAGCCCTCTTACAATGAAACCATTACTTTCTTTCAATAACTGTGTGCACACCTGATAAAAATGTTCAACAGTGTAATGTAAAATGCTACTATCATTTTTTAAGGCCTTTTCCTTGAATCTAGAAATTGGCTGGTTGATGCCAAGAACCAAATGGACACTTTCACCTTGTAAACATGTAAAAAAACCTGATTTAAATGCTTTCAAAATACAAATATAAATTCATGTAGCTATTCAACTATTGCCTTATCAGTATAAAAGGACATGCAGAGAAATGCATATGGAAGTTGGAACTTTTGCCACATTTAGAATGATACTATGGCCCAAGTGTCTGGAGTATGGTTATCATCAAAAGAAAACTGAGCATGGGCCCAAGAACATTTCGTTTTGGAGCTCTGAAGCTTAAAAAGAATTGCATTTCTCAATATATTCATATAATTCAGATTCCATGTGTAGAGAAAGCGCATATCTTATATTTTCAAATGTATTCCTTTCCTTTCAATGGTGAACTCGTGTGAACATGCTATTATAAATGAACAGCTGCACTTGTGAATTCCAATATCAAATAATGTGTAGTTTAGACATGAGGCATTAGTCAAGGTTCCATTTTATTTTGCCTTGCGCTTCACTACACTCTGAATAATACTGCATTTTATTTGACTTGAAATGGATCTTGCCTGAAGTAACAGGATTCACCTCACTCCAACAGCCCCACCTAAGGAATGCAGTAATAAGACCCTGATCATGAGCTAAAATGTTGTCATTGTGTTCATGTAAGATTCATGTTTTAAACAGCTAATGCAAGTCACAAGACAAACCAAAAGTGTACTACATTGAAAGAATCACTGGTTTTGAGCTTTGTATAGCAGTATTATAGAAAAGAACCCATTTCCCATGCACATTCAGTGACATCTGCAGTCTGAAATCAGCATTTATTTTACTTCTAATCCATGTGACACTGAATAGAAAAATATACACGTGCATTTTAACTCCAAAATATATTAATTTAAAAAACACAACTACATAAGGGAAGCTATTAGAAACATGAGCATAATTGCAAATTGTGTGAAATTTGTAATGCCAATAAATTAAGATAAAAAGGAAAAATCTCCGTAAATAACACACACAGCAGCATTCTGCAATTTGAATTCTTCCTCTTGATGTGTGCATTTCATTGATCTGTATTTTATTAAACTTGCACATGTGGATCAAAAAGTTGTTGTAAATAAACAAAATGACGCTCCGTAACATGAGGTGTGAAATCACCACTTTTCCTTGCTTTCAAATGCGACTCAAATGGTAAGAGCCCCTCCTTCCAAAATCAAAAGATGTGGGGAGGAGATAATGATCTATGCAAGATAGCTTACACACTGATTAGAGGGATTATTATGATGAATATTTCTGGATACAGCTGGACTGAGGTGGCTTGTGGAGCGCAGCTGAAACCTTTTGAATGGCCATACTAGGTAGGCTGGAGACGTGAGCCCTTTCTGGAGACAGGTGATCAGCCCGTATTGGAAGCTGCATTACAGACAGACAGCCGAAAAGGGCCCCTGCTGAGGTACCAGCTCCAGGTTGAGGGTCTAAACTGTGCTCCCAAAATGAGAAGCCAAATTTAAAAGTAGAAACACCTAATATAAATCCATATTGCCCGTAGTATTATCCATGGTAAAATCCAGGGAACCAAGTGGCTGGGAATCAAGGGGTTGTAAAAGGGACAAAGATACTGGGGCAGTGTTCTTTATAGTGTAATGTGCTCCCATTTAAATTGAGCACACAGTGAGATCTCATTTCCTTCAAACCCAAGGCATTTTTGTATTTAGAGGCCCCATTAAAAAACTGACTGCTTATTGCTGTAACTTAAATGCAGAAGTTTTTTTTTTAAAACATTAAGCACCATTAAATTGAATCCTTAGCTTAAATCGATATATATAATCACACAGACCATAGTGTAGCCAAGACACACTATAATTGTCTACTTTTGATATCGGGCATATTTGCAGCTGGATAGGAGCATAATCATAAATTACATGTTTGCACAACAGAAATAAGCACTGAGAATTCCTTGTATTGACAGCAAGTTGTGCAAAATGTAAAAACTCATGCTGTCCCTAACAGGGTTCGACATTGGGAGCTTTCTAGCTCCTGCTTGTAGTCTAGAACAGCCAAGTTATCTTGTCACCAACAGCTACCAGGAGCTGCTTTTGGCTCCCCAGATAATGCTAAACCAGCACAACTATGTAAATGTAGCTCTCTGCATTTGGGTCAATCGATAAATAAACATTAGGGCATATCTAGAACAATCCAAGCATAAGCGGTCCTAAATTATGGGCAAACGGTTAGGTGTGCATCTTATATGAAAGTTAGAATTCGGGGACACCATTTGCTAGCTGCTCATTCCCATTGGTAGCTCATGGTCACTGGTTAATGCTGTATACCAAGGAGCTGCTTTCAGCTCCTGCCTATCCAATCTTAATTTCGATCCCTGTGCATTTGGTAGACCAATATGTAAAGTGATAGGGAAAGTGTGTTTTAACATGGTACCTGTGACTAGAGAATATATGCACCTCTATAGATTGAACGTTACATACGCATGTTCAGAGAAAGCTGCAAATACATTTTCTGAAAAGAATGCCCATACGTGTTCAGAGAAGGGTCCACAATCCTCGAGAGTTATTTTCCTAATCCAAACTTGCAGTCAGATTGTAATCTGTCCTTACCTACATTTAGATAACCTGCACATAGCCAATACGTTCACATCCCCACACGTTTACAGGGTAGCTAAATTGAATGAATATATGTTTCCAATTAAGTAACTTTTCTCTGATACTATACTAGTCTTGATAATGGAGAAAATCAAGTGTTTTGGAAGAATGTTTAAATGGTTCTATTGAAACATGTACACAAATTGTTCTATAAGTGGCAAAGCTATAATTGATGTAAACTGTTTTTTATTTAAAAAGTCTATCTGTTAGAGTGTAATACATACCTTGAACTGATTATGGATTATGGAAGTGAGTGCTTGTATGACTTATATTAGTGTTACCCATGGTGGCAGGTAAAATCTTGTGTTACTGGGCAATGGTTTGTGTACTTCTACTCTTTCTGTGATTTCCTTGGTATAAAGATGGAGATCACCTTTGAAGTGAACTTTAATTCTTTCAATGCATTTCAAGTTTTAAATGCACGGTCTGGTTTTCTTACCCAGAATTGCCGCCCTAGCAGATTCAATACATAAATTCATGAATATAATTATACAATACCATTACAAGGAGTATATACCAGAAACTGTTCTACAGCTGAAACCAAAATTAATCTTCACTTTTTGTTAAACTACCAGATCACATTCTTTTGTGGGTCTAGTGGAGCTTTGCAGGTGCACCGTCATTTGCGCATTTACTTAAAAAATGCTTAACACGGTTACATTGCATGAAAAACTCAAATTGTAAACTTGCATCACGAAATTGAATAAGTTGCAGTTTAAGATTCGGATCTACTAAACCCTTTAAGATGATGTCATTTCTACTTGCGCTTTCCCCAGTGCAGTAGTGGCAATTGTACCGCGCACTTCTTCAATGAGACAAATAGAGATCTACTTGCCATACATCCATCATTTCTATACGACGCACAATTGTCTAATGGTAAACGCATTTCCTGCATTGAATTACTTCTGTGCGATGCTGGTACTATGGCATGTGAAATATTGCAATAGATCACGTGTTCCCCTACAGAATTTATTATTCTATGGCTTTTTATCCAATTTCTCTTGAAATTTGTGCTGTACATCGTACCATTTTTACCAATTATTTTTAACATTTGCCTGGAGGTAACGCCACAACCCCCCCACACCTCCGACCCCACCCCCTTGACCTCGCCCAACTGGCTCACTACACTTGCACTCACCACTTCGAATATCCCACAGCCAGCACTGTATATTGCTTAATTTTCCGATTCACTGGTGCGACCCGTAAGAAGTGCTTTGGGTTTGACCGCCGTATAGCTCATGACTTTCTACACTGTCCCTCTATTGTTAGCGGTCGTTCATCGAGTTTTACTGTAACGTTTACATCGATAATGCAGTTTTACCTGGTTCCACGAAGCCCTAATTCAGTGTGATTAGTCTCTGCCAAGCCACCTTCTCTATTTAAATCCATCCGATAGTGATCTTCTATTTTTATTTCCTTTTCACCCGAATATTTCTATTCCTACAATGTATTCACTTGATCTTCTTAAATTAAGCACATTTGTATAGTATTCTATTCCTCTCCTCACACATACTTGCATGCAGCCTCTATTTCTTTTCTTTGAATGCATCTGCCTCTTTGCAACATGTAATTGTGCATACACTAACGATCTGGCGCTTATGCAGCGTTTCACTCACCGGTGTGAGAATGTTTCTTATTAGAGAATGTATCTTGATCTATCTTTCCAAATCCATTTTAAGGCTCTTCATATTTTTAATATAAATCTTTAGGAAACTGTTTTAAAAATAAGTGGTATTATATAGCATTGTGACTCCACACTGAGGTCTCGATTAGCAATCTTTGGCTATTATGCCCCCTGGTTCTGGACAGTTGCAGCAGGTAATAAATGGCAAATACTGCAAAGTTGGGCCTTTTTGGTTACTTGGTCCGAAATCCTTTTTTGGGCAATCAAATCCCAGCCTTTAAATATTCTCGGGCTCAATCTGTCTTGATGAACAAGGCTTCCCAACATGCAAGTGCCTGCCAGCAGCTGCTGGAGATGAGTGTAGCCCCCTATATTCTAGGTATTTGCTACGTTTTTAGGGCTTTTTAACTTGGCCTGTGATTGAGGGCCCCATTGACATGCTCTCACTAGCCCTTTTTTCAATTCATTGCCGGGCACTTCACAGTGTGCTTGTAGAGTCTCATGGGAATTTGGCCCTGGTTTAACCTAGTGTTTTCATCCTCAGTCCTCCGTGTTGAAGGCATTTCATGATTATTCTCCAGACATTGAAGTAGGTTGGGTGTGCCACTTTGGTTGAGGATGTCTATTGGCCTCCCTGATCATTATTTAACAGGAGTCCCCTCCCCATGCCCCCCCTGGTATTTGTACTACATTATGAACTGACGCACATGCACACACACCCTCACCCCCCACCCAAAATTGCAGCCTGGTGTTTTTGTGGATTGTGTTGCCCCATGTCCCCGACCTCGTAAATGTCTCTTTCTGAACCCCTCTCAAAGCACTAGCATTAGAGCAACCATTAATATAGTTTGCTGTGGGACTGTCCTAGTGTACAGTCTGGGGTATGCTCATGCTGTCTGTGATGTTTCCGATACCCATCTCACGTGCATTAGTGTCCTACTAATGGCATCCTTTTCATCCATATACATTCCTAAATTGTAAACGGAAGGGAAACCTGATCGCAACTGATCTAACTTAGTGCCACTCTCTTATTTGATCTACCTGGAACTATACATGATCCTGATCTCCAACAGGCAGGGACATCATTTGGGGGTCACCAGGGGATGCACCTGCGACCCCTGATGTTTCCCTTGCTACCCCTGTGGTCTCCCTTGCTACCCCTACATTGAAGCTGCTGGGTTGTGGACTGTGGCCAGTGCCATGTGGCTCTTTGATTCTGGAGTGGCTGAAATTTATGTGGAGGCCTCTTAAAAAAACAGGGGTTCCACAAATGTAACACTTTGAGCAGTGGCCCTAAATAAGAAAGACTAGCAATAACAAATAATTTGTCTTTCTGGAATTCTATACACCAGTGATGACATCAGTGATGTGATTTGTAATGTCATCGGTGTTCTCAAACATGTAATTAGTGATGTCATCAGTGATGTGATCTGTGATGTCATCATTGTGGCCATACGCCTCGCAACAGGGGCCGCAAAGTCAAAGTGGCTTTAGCTGAATTTCAGGGGTTTTGTTAACATCCCTGCAACAAAAGTGTTTTTTTCCTTGAATTTCAAGGGTTTGATATTCCATAGATTTTAGAACGCTTCCAGACCACTAGCATGGTCTTCGGCCGTGGCAATGGGCATGGCCTTTGGCCGTGTCCACTGTCCATTTTAAAACGCTACCAGACCACTAGCCATGGCCTTCAGATTGAAGGCTTTGAGAACTCGCAATGTTTTTAGGCAATGCGTAGTGAGATTAAATTATTTGCCATGGAGCACACACTTTGGTTAAGCAGCGTTCTCCAAGCGGTACAGCCCTTTTCGGCACCACCATTTTGGTGTGTGGTGATTTGGCACGGGCATTCCGCCGCAGTGCCCATTTCGGCATGAAAGCCATTCCAGCGCCGTTATTTTGGCGCGGGATATGTTTGGACATGGCTGACTTTACAGCCATGTCTAAATGCCTTCTTGCTGAATAAGATCACATGACTGTACTGCAACAAACCTCGCCATCTCCCACTTGCATTGCGATTCTTTTTTTAGTCAAATTTTTTAAAAAAAACGTACACCTTTTGAACCTTGGTCTGCCAGAGTTCGGGCCCAGCATTTACCCACTAAACCACAATGGCTTGCTGCTTCATGGGGCATACATTTGATACTTGGCCCATAATTTAATATGTTCAATGATAAAAGGCTAGGTATGAAACTTGTGAAAATCAAAACGATAACATCGTTGTAACATAATGGTTAAGTGCTGTGTCTTGAACTCCTTAAGGCCAGCGTTCTCTGATGTGAGTGTTCAGCATAAATCATAAATGTGATATTTTTTGTTGTTTTTTTTTATTTCATTTTTTCTGTTTTATAAAAATGCGGATGCCATGTTTTTTGAGCTATTTAAAACTAAGAAAAAACACGGCGTTCAGGACCATGGACTCCCCCGCCCCTTCTCCATCAAAATTTTTAAAATGAACACAGCACGGAATAACTCCAAACAATCTATGGCATGCGAGTCAAGGTTCGTGCCCAAGTTGTTTCGGACCTGGTCCAAATCTGTCCAACGGTTTGGGTTGTGCGCTTTGGCACAAATTGACCTTTTTTTCTGTAGCACGCCCCCCTTAGACAAAGACAATATCCTGGAGAAAAAGGATTGCATTTGGGATAATTTGCATACCCACAATACCTTGCTGTTGTGGCTCAGAACTGAGAGGTGAACTTCCAGCGATGGCTACTAGGTGGCGTTGTGGAATGTGTGACTTGGGTCAAATGGACTTTCCTACTTCCACATTTCAGGTGAAAGGGTTATTTTTTTCACACCTTTTTGAACCCAGCATAACTTTCTTGGTGTTGTCTGTGTATCTTTATAGATATATATTTTCACTGCTAAAACCCTTACTTATGGTGCAGTTAAGTTGTGCAGATATAACGCAACAAAACCCTTGAAATTCAGTGGATGTGGGAAGTCATGACTCCACGCGTCTTGGACCCCCTAGGTTGGCTGTGGCCACTCTACATGTCTTTTGGATCCACTAGCCAGGCCTTCTGCTCTGGCCAGTGAGCACGGCCTATGGCCTTGCCCAATGTATCTTTTAAAACACTACCTTTCTTTCCTGCTCACTAGCCATTGCCCCTTTACATGTTGCCCCGATAGCTTTGTTCCAGGCCCAATGGCTGTGGCCCCTCCACGTATTACTCCAACAGTTTTCCTAAATGGCCCACTACCCATGGCCTCGGGACATGTCCAGTGGCCGTGGCATTTTGCCGTGGTCCCTTGACATGTTGCCCCAATAGGTTACGTTGGGGCCCACTAGCCATGACCTTTGTCCATGGCCAGCGGGCATGGCCTTCAGCTGTGATAATACTTTCCATATTGCATCATTTGGCGCCTTAAAGTAACCCACTAGCCATAGTCTTTGGCCACATCCATTACCCCCCCCAACCTCACTGTAGCTGTTACATTCCACTTTTTTTGTTTTCTCATTTTTGAAGCTTTTCTTAAAAAAAGTTTTTCCGTAACCGTGGTTGGTATATCCCCAGTAATAGTAGTGTACTATAATTAACCCAAGTTATCTGTAAATTAACCGCAGTTATTCATAAAATAATCCTGGTTATTCGTGTGACGCACTTTCATTCCCAGCTCTATTATCTACTATAACCCTGGTTATGTGAAAACATTTGAGCTCTGAACTTAAGCCCCAGAACTCCTCCAACTCCAGAATGTCACATGTGTCGTCCTTCCCCCCTCCCCACCTCTAGCCTGATGCCATTTCATCCTTGTTTCTCCTCCAAATGGTATTTTATCACTTCTAAATGTTTTCGGCTAACCCTGGTTATCTATAGCATTGAGCAAAAAAAGGCTGCTTTTCCATTAGTGAAAAGCCTTGCTGATGCATTGTGGCAGACATATATAGCTATAATTTGGGGAGAAAGGGACACCCCCTTCTCTGTCAAATATTGTAACTAATACTGGATAGAATAACCCCAAGCCTCTGCCGGAAATGGAGTTAACGGTTCATGCCCTAGTTGTGTCGTACCTGGTCCAATGCTATCCACCAGTTTTTACTGTGTGCGGCACCGAAATGTGTGTTTTCTCGATGGTGGAATGAATGGGAGTAGGCCGAAAAACTCTCTTTTTGGCTTTCTTAATAACTTTTTCATTCTTTAATGAATCTTTCCCAAAATGTCCAGTCTGGATGAGGGGCTGGGGAGCAGGACGAGAGGGGGGAAGCTTTTTGTTTGCAAAATATTAACAAATCCGTCATGTAAGTCAAAGGTTATTAGCAATTCAATTTTTTCGGGGTTCCTATGGAACTTGACATTCTACTTAACTATAGTGTGTCGACTGCCGCACTATAATATATATGAATATTACTTGGCAGGCTGGGACTGGCCTATTATTTAGTTTATTGGATGATGTAATATAGCGCTGCACTCCTCCTTGCAGCCACTTTAGTGCACTTCAGAATCTGGTGATGACTGAAGGGGCGATTTTACAGCCAAACGTGTAACACTTTAATGGATTGTTGTATGGTGCATTTACTAGTTTTCCCCAATGCCACAGAATTCTGATCTGAAAATGTAGGCCACTTATGGTTTCATTCATTGTTGGTCCTAGGACTTACTTTTGGTCAGGCTCTTTGGAGTAAGATGTTGTTTTTCATCTTTCTATAAGTACATTTCACTTATTAGCCACCTGAACTGTATGAATTAACCTTTAGCAAAGCTCCCGCCTCGTTTTCTCCTTTGTTTTTCCTTCTCTCTGTCGCTGCTTGGTTCCTGCTGTTCGCCTCGCGACGTCAGGATTGTTTTTCACGCCAGAATGAGGTCTTAATGTTTGACGGTGTTCTCGTTTGTAGCACAGCCACTTAGCGCGCGACAGACAGTGCCGTGTATTGTGGACTGAGTCGTTAGAGCAATGAATCATTCGGCGTTAAACGAGGGCGATCACAATTTGTCCTTCGCACAGAGCACCGGGTTAAATTAACACATCTCAGCCAAAGTCGTTTCTAATTAGTATATTCTATCATAAGGCTTATGAGGGCGTGAGGTAAGGAGCGGTGCGAAAACAACAGCTAATTATGCAGTGAGCACACCTGGCCATCGATTCTCCCTGGAAGCATCTTGTCAAGCTGGCAGGCCACCACGCGGGCGAGTGGGGTCTCTGCAGAAGAGCATGTGTAGACCAGGCAAGTATCCACGGCTGCGTAATGTAGAAGTCCACGCAGCAAACCTCAACACGCAAGCTTCAAGACCTATTCCTGTCCAAAAGTGAACAACAACATTCCACCAGTTAGGCAATTTAACAGATCACAAATGAAAAACCCGTATTCCACACAAACGATCGCATGATGGTTCTCTTTGGCTCAAAAACATTATTATCCTGCCCTCATGCAGGGCTGTGAAGCACCCATTCTAAGGTGCAACCAACATTCCTTCCTGGGGAAGGTCGTGCTGGAAAAGGAGCAGTGGTTTTTGGCTAGTCAATGAGGCAAGTCTGTTAACTGCGTTTTGGGGTCTAAGGGTACACACGGTTCACGCTGCTGTATTCTCTGCAGGCATAGAGTCGCCGCGCTCGCCCCTGCCTTGGCTGTATATCTTGAAGTTGGCTTTTTTCATGGGAGCTCCCTAGCCTTTCTTTTAACCTGCACCCTTGTTTGTCCGCCAAGTTAAGACCTGCCAAAGAGGCCATGATATTGGTGCTCTAACTTCACCATTTAGGCGGCCCGCCCATATCACGGGAGCCATGGATTGAGGACTCTACGCTTTACATCACCTGTTCAAGCAGGGTGAAGCAAGGCTGTGCTGAAGAGTTTGTTCTAATGCTAAACATTTGCTTGGAATTACTTGTTATCATTCAGGCACAATGCGCACCCGGCTGCCATTTTTGCTCCTTGTGCCTTGGCTCTGGGGTGAAAAGTGAATAGGGACTGCCATTGTGAGGGGTGGTTTGGTTGCTCCAACTGGGAAAAGGAAAGGCCTACATCTGCCTTACCCTGGACTCCCACCAGGAAATGCACTGCATCCCACCAAGCCTGACTAACTAGCATGTGAAGGATGTGACCCGGGCCCACTGGGAAAACTGATGCCGGGCCTCCAAACACATAGTAATATTGAGATGGGAATTGGATAGTAATGTCTTGGACTCCCTAATGTTCTGGGACCATAATCCCAGTCCTCCTGGGGGACTGATGGTGGGAGCTAAAGTGGAACTTGCAGATTAAGGCTCTGCAGATCTCCTTGTAGTGTTTGGGAGGGGGTAAAAAGAGCCTGTGACGGAGGCCATCTTTGATCACCCGGATACCTGTATGCGATGTGGATGTACCACCTCAAATATTGGACTGTATAAAAGTATCTCGGGCACGTGCCACCTTAGCAATAAGCTGAGGGAGGGGGTCAACAGTTTGGCGCAGTATATTTTGGTAGCATCAGTCAGCCAGTTTTCCAGCCTCAAAGACCTCCTCCAATTTACAGAAACATTTCACACTCTAAAAGGCAACCAATAAAGCGCTGTTATTAATAAAATCTACCCTTGTAAGTAGCCCACCCCCTCTTGGTAGTGGTGCCCCACTATGCTATAGTGTCATTCAGCCCACCTAACAAATCAAGAACGCCTTGGATGTGCACTCAGGTTTGAGCCTGGCTTCCATGCATAGTTAGGGGGTAGCTGTGGAGTGCTTGGGCTGAGAATCTGTGTGGGGGTGTGGGCAGAGGCACTTCATGAATGTAGCATAATTACGATTTGGTATTTATGGCCTGGTTCCGTTTAAAGATCATGGACGTTCAAATTACGGTTGTGAAGTGATTCTGGCATAGCTGCCGCTACCTTGTGTGGCTCATTGGGACGCCTGCTCCTTTTTCCTCTACCACTCTCTGGCCACCCTCCTTGGGTGCCCTCCGCTCACCCTCTTGTGAGGCAATAACCTTTGGGTCATCTTCGACTCCTCTATCTCTCTCTCCTTTTCTCTGCACATCACAGACCTTGCCAAGAAGTCCAACTTTCAGCTCCACCTCCACAGAGGCATTTCCCCTTTCCTCACATTCTCCCAGAAGCTTAAGGTCTCCAGAGCTCTGGTTCTGTCTAGGCCGGACTATTGCAACAGCCTCTTCCTCAATCTGCCCCTTTCCTCCCTTTGCCCTCTTCAACTAATCCAGAATAGAGCTGCAAGACTTCTCCTTGGCCTCAAGCCCAGGGACCGCATCTCTCCAGCCCTAAAGTTTCACCACTGGCTCCCGGTGACTGCAAGGCCCTTTTCATCATCCACAAGGCTGTCTGGGGTCTGGAATCTCGCTACATCCAGCTTTCTTGTCCTAAATACCTCCCTGCTAGAGTTCTTCGGTCCTCTAGCTCCAACTCTCTACAGATCAGATGTTTCTCCAAGAAGAGAGTGGGAGGTAGATCTCTTTCTTCGGTAGGAGCCTCCCTCTGGAATGGCCTCCTTGCCCCCCTCAGACTTGAGCTGGTTCTTCTCAAGTTCCAGAAACCTCTCAAGACTTTTCTTTTCTCCTCCTCCTTCGCTCTCCCCCTCCCTTGCTAATGTCCCTCTGCTGCTGTGACTGGTGCATGGTCCCTTATGAGTATTACACGGGTGAGGCCCTCCTCAATCAGTCTACCCCAGCATCCCTAACCAGCACTTGCCCTCGGGCATCCTTCCCTGACTAGCCTGAATCTAGTCCAACCCGTCCATCACACTTGCTTTGCCTCTCCCCTTTTTCCCCAGGCACTTGCCCACCATAGCTCCCCTTAGTACTTGCTCAGCCCCTTGGGCCTCCCTCCTGCACTTCTCCCCCACACCCCTCTTCCCATCCCAGCCCCCACCAAACTTTCCCCTTCCGTGTATGTGCGTGTGTGTGTATGTATGTAAATGTATGCGGGGGGACTATTCAACAAACCCATTTACCTATGCTTGCTCCATGACAAAACATAGACCCATGTATTCTGGGCTGGACAACGCCTAGAGGCCCAGTCCTCCCCAGTCATATTTAATTGGAATATGACCGTAGAGGAGTGCACAATGTCATCCCCAGGAAGGGTGAGGACCAGCCTTTCCCCCCCCCCCCCCACTGCCATGGTCCGCCTGATTAACTGACAAAGGCTCCATGGAACCACCATGCTCTTTGGTTAGGCCCTGTCGCTGCTGGAAGCGATTTATCATACCAACTGGGGGTACTTCAAACAGGCTCACACAGGGCCTGGCTGCAGAGGATAACAAGGGAGGCAGGAAACACAACAACCTTTCATATGTAGCTGTCAACCTGAAGCCAGCTCCCGCCTCTCAGTATCGATGGCAGTGAACTGTCATGTCTGGGTCTTTTGTTGCAGTAGGCCATCCCAAGAATGTGGTCTGCAGCAGCCAGAGAGTCTGGTCCCTCATCATCTTCAAGCGAGACCTGCTGCTTTGACAGGAACCACACAGGGAGGTCCATTAACCAGAGAGACTCTTTGAACACAACAGACAGGAAGATGGGTGGGGACTTATTAGCACAGGGAGTGAGCCTGGAGCTCTTTTTCTTGAGAGAAGGGTTCTGCCATATTAGTTCTGGGGCACACCTTGTTCCTGTTTTCACCCATTTACCTTTCCTGTTGCAAAGCACCTCTGTTGCAACCTCACACATACAGAATATTGTTGGTAGGGATCCCAGGATTTTTTCACTAAGGTAGACTTATCCTGCTCCAATCACTGCAGCCCACTTGGCTTTAAAAGAGGGTGGGAGCCCCTCTTTAGGCAGATCATCTGAAGACTTCACAATTGGTAACAAAGAAGAACTCCTCCTTGGACCCTGGCTGAAGGTACAATCTGCCTTACATCTTCTTCAAGTGAAGGAAGGCCAGGATATCCAAAGAGAGAAGCAATATCCCTCCCCTAAACTTATCCCAGGTAACAAAGAGGGAACATAACTCAGTGGACCCTCCAGCGGCTCCAGAACCGGTACCCAGCTAGCACACTGTGGGCCCTGCTAAGCCCAGCAAAGCTTCCTGGATAAGGGCATGCCAGAAGTTCTTTGAACCTACAACCAAGGACAAGGCAGCTGCCTGCAACACCCTCTTGTGCTTTGGGCCGCCCGCCTTAAAGGACGGCACAAGCCCATTGAAGAAGCTGGGAGAAGTGCCTTGATGAGCATCTACCGCAGTCTGCCCTAAAGGGCATTTTTGAGGCAGTCAAGTTCCTCGATCCCCAACCGACTGCAATGCTGACCATTGTCCCTTAAAGACTACCGAGATGTCTCGACCACTGTTTCAAAAGCGCCGATCGGCACTGAGACAATTCCTAACCCTGAGCCGCCATTCGTCTAGCTTTGCTCGCCGAACCGTCTTGCTGCCTGATACCCGCAGCTGACTCCCATATCGAATTCTGTCACAGAAGCCTGCAAAGTGCCCTGAGGCTGACTCAACCATGTCGAGCAACAAGAACACCAACAGCAAAAGGGATATTATGGATCTGTCCCCCATGTCCTTCCCAGAAGTCCCCTAGAGACATTTTAAGACTTTTTTGCTCCATTTGTGCTGAAGCCAAGAAACCTTAACAAACTGGGGTGGTTATTAACTATACCAACCACCCTCCTGTCTGTCCTCTGCATTACTTTACCGGGTGGGTGGTATTACGTAGTGTTGGCAGATTATATATTTTAATAATAGTCGATATTTGTATACAACCTTTTAATGGGCGCTCCTTTTTATCATTGGGTGGTAATTGTATTTTTGTAGTGTTGCAACTAACCAACGATCTGCACCCTTTAGAGGAGATAACCTTGCTGTTGCGTCCACGTCACTGAAATTGGACAAGGTGGTTTATTAATTTTAATTGTATGCTTGTTTATTCCAATCTGTTCGGATCCATTCTGGTGTGTAAGAGGTTTGGGGCTGATTGATGGTTTAGAAACCGATATTCACCCCTGGACCACTGGTACCCCGGAATTTGATTCCTCACATTCGGACCTGTTCTACTCAGTGGTATTGTTTCCCATGCATTTGCTTCTAGTGTGCATGTCTCTAATAAAAATAAAAATTTTGATTATTTTTATTGAAAACTTTTGCCTAAAATAGTGTTTCCACATTTATTTTTTGCATTTTTAAAGTGCTCACATAGCCCGCGGGCATGGAGACGCTGTTACAGGAATTGTTTGTTTTAGTTGCATAGTTGTTTGTCTTAGTTACGTATTTATAACACGCTTAAATACCCAGAGGTTTCTAACTGCGGACCTGGGGATCGAACCTGTGTTGCTTCGTGTCTTCCTGTTTCCAAGGGTTGAGCTATCCTCCAAGGACAAGTTTGTAGTTTGCACCAATAACGGTATGATCTGTGTAAATATGGAAACATTGTGACATTTTCTGTTAAGTGTATGGAAAACGGAGTTCAAACAAATCAAATGGGGGGGTTAATTTTTCAAAGATAGGTATGGTTTTAATTTCTTCAAACCGTGTAGCAGTTTAAAGTGACATCTGTGAGCATAGCGCAACATCTTTGAACTTGATGCTGACATTATCCAAACATCGGTCTGAAATAAGATGAAGCCAAAGAAACCTACGCGGTCCTTGAAGAACTCACATTTTTGCCGATGTAATGTGAGGCCTAAACTTTTCAGCCTTTGGAGAGTGCTTTCCAGCCTCTTCACGTGTTCCGATTCCGAGGCCGCGAACACCAGGATGTCGTCGCTCATGTTCAACACGCCTTTGAGACCTGCTAGGGCCCCTCGGATGGTATTTTGAAATACTTCGGCGGCTGACGAGACCCCGAAGCTTAGGCGTTTGAATTGGTAAAGGCCATCGTGCGTCGTGAATGTTGTTATATATCTCGAGTCAGGGTGGAGCTCGAGCTGATGGTACCCTGCTCTCAGGTCCAGTTTGGAGAAGACCTTGGCGCCTTGTAGTTCTCCAATGATGTCATCGAGGGTCGGTGTTATGTCTTTCCCTCTTAATCGCTGCATTGGGCAGTCGCATGTCCACACATATTCTGACCGCCCCGGGTTGTTTCGGTTTGGGCGTCACCACAATCGGGGAGACCCATGGCATCGGCCCCTCTATTCTCTCGATGATGTCCATGCTGACGAGAGACCGGAGTTCTTCCTCCACCTTTTCCCTGAGGTGGAAAGGTATCCGCCGGTGTTTCAGGGCTGTGGGCCTGATTGATTCGTCGATGTGGAGACGCACCGGGGGCGCTTTCAATTTCCCAATTCCCTCGAAGATGCCTGAGAATTTGTTCAACAGTGTCTCAATGTCTATCTGATACACCTCGTATGCGAAGTGGACGAGGTTTAGTGCCTCAGATGCGGCGCAACTGATTATGGAGTGTGGGCTGACATCTGTGACGAAGAATCTGGCCTTGATCGAGACTTCCCCCTTTGACACTGGTGACACAAATACCCCTTTGAGAGGCAACGGGGTGTCCCCCCCGAACGTGAACATTTTTGCCATGGACTTGTCCAGTGTTGGAGGGCCTGGGAGTCTCAAGTAGTGTTCCTCCGCGAGGACGCACACTGATGCCCCTGTATCAATGAGAATTTGAGTTGGCACCCCCAGTATGTTCACTTCGCACTTGGGCTGTCTTTTCCGTTTGCTCGCCGATGCAATGTTCGAGATGAAGAAGACCTCGTCTTCCTCTTCTTCGTCTTCTTCCTCTTCCTCAGCGAGCTGTAGCTTTTGGATTTCTAGCTCCAGCGCCGCGATACTCCGCTGTCTCCTGAAGCCGCTACCTCGTACTCTCGCGGGTCCTCTTTGCGCCGGCACAGGAGCGGGGGCACGGCACATGCGTGCATAGTGACCTGGTTCGTTGCACCTTCCGCAGGACCTACCCTTGGCTGGGCACTCCTCCGTATGCGGCAGGTCATATCCACAGTACCTGCAGGAAGATCCAGAAGTGGTAGGGGTGTTGTTTCCGGATGACTTTGGGGTCCATTTGTCTCTTGACTTGGGCCATTTGTTCATGGCATATGCTACATCCCGTGTGCTGGGATGAACTGCTGCGTCCATGGTCGCCCCTCTGAACTCTGCCAGCTCATAGGTTCGGCCACTGTCTTGGATTTGTTGCAGTGACCATCCTGGCTCCCTCAATATTTGCCGTCTCAGCTTGCCTGAGCTGCAGCCCTGGATGACCTGGTGTCGTATCATCGACTCTTCGTTGTCCCAGCGACATGCGCTAGCCATTAGTGTCAGCCTTGCACAGAATTGGTCAAGGGATTCCTCCTCCCGCTGTTTCTCCTTGGAAAACAGGAATCTTTCATAGTCTACGTTTGACTGGGGAATAAAGTGATTCTCCAATGCAGTCTTTACCGTTGCGTATGTGACTATACGCAGGTTGAGTGATTCATATATGCGCATCACCTCCAGCCCCGCCGAATATAGGAGCGTCGCTCTTTTCGAGTCATCATCGGTGGTCCCTGTGGCTGTAAAATACATTTCCAGTTTCTTCACCCATAGTAGCCACCGGGGTCCTAGCTTGGACGGGGGGCCGGAGGTATCAAATTCCTGCATGGGCAGTAGCGACCCCTGTTGAGTCCTTATCACTCGTGTCGCAGTTTCTGGTTCCCCATCACTTTCCGCCATCCTCACAGGTCGCACAGGCACCTCTCAGTAATTTGGAGGCCGCAAACCTGACTGGGGTGGGGTTCCACGTACCTCAGACTGCTGTTTTCCAGGTCCTTGGTCTCTGCGCAACCGTGTTGTGCTGTCTGCGTCGTTGTGATCGTCCCCAGATTATTGGGGGCGGTCGGAGTTCCAAAAATTTGTCGTGTTTTCTTGAAGTGGCAGCGCACGAGCACATTCTCAGGCCGCTACTGCCACTCCACGTGGAGTTTTGCCGCTGGGTCCGCTCCGTGTCACTGCGTAGCAACGCGGATTTGTTGTTCCTCTGCACCCACGTGCTGGGCGCACGTTGCGGCAGTGATCCCGCCTCGTCGCCAGTTGTTATGTATGCCCCGGGGACCCACACACACAGGCATCCATGCAGGCACACAAGGAGTACGCGGGACGCGATGTTGGTTCGTCCGCGTCCCGGCGGGAACTGCCGCACGGGCGCACTTTATTGCCCCGCGCATGCGCGGGCCACAACGAGGCTCGTGCATGCGCGCTATACATAACTCGGGACGTCACACCTATTGGGGGAAGGTTTCGTTGGGGGGGGGAGTGGAGAAGTGCGCTAAAAGCTGTGTGTGCCGCAAATTACACGAGATTTGGTTATTCGTGTATTGAGCACACACGCCAAAGAGAATCAGCTTGTTGGTACAAAGACAATAAGAACATAGAACAGGACACTCTAGCAATATTTAAGGCTACAGGCCACCAACCATCGGAGGAAAAAAAGCTGCCAACCTAGCAGCTTTGTTCGGTGACCTCTCAAATATTCTGTTCCATGCAGACCGTTGTCCCGCATGCTTTTTTGTTGCTGTTGACATGCCAAGTATGTTGATGCTTCCTCCAAGATTTTAATAATAAGAAGAAAATGCTTTTTGGTTTTTCTAGGTACTGTGCAGTTTTACCTGAAGCACGGTGCCACAAAAGAGGTGCTCTAATACACCCCAGGTGGAAAAGTTGGGACTGCTTCCTCAAATTGTGGGTCGCCTGCTCGCTTTTTTCTATGAAGGCGTCCATAAACCGTCATGTGCAGAAGCGCCTTTCGGTGTTTCATTTACGTCACGAAGTCCCCCAAATGTTTAGGTTGATGCCAGGCTGCATTACACTGTCACGGTTTCGCAATGCGTGGACGTCAAGATTTTTTGCACTAAAACTCCCATTAGGCCTGGCTAGCGGTTAAGGATCCTGTTATGTTATATAAAAAAGTGTGTAGCGCTTAAATCTGAAGGCATGAAAGCGCTATGAATGTTGAATCGAAAACATGTACGTAATTAAAGAGTGAAGATTCTTAAATGCTCCGAAATGGCAAAATAAAGCCGTTTTTTAAAGTTCAGACAGAAAACTCCTTCCACCTGCACACTCCAGACAGAGTCTCCGGGTTTCACAATTGTATACAAGTTAGGGTCAGAGTCCTGCAAGGTAAATTGGGGGACATTTTAGCAGCTAGTTATTGTCAGGTTGCCCACATCGTTGTGTGGGCGGGCCTCCGTTGGGGCCCAAAGGACATGACGTCCAGGATGTGACGTCAGGGGAAGGGGAGGGAGGGGGAGGTAGGATCGGCATTTCCGCCGATATGTTAATAAAGCAGGTTGACAGATACCTCGGCTCCCGCGTATCATTGTAGGACGCAGCAGGGCCTTCCGTGGGTACGCTTCGCAGAGAAGAGAAACCCTAACACTGGCGACGAGCGGGTACGGACTCCCGCTGGCGCCGTGCCGAGGTCTGCTGTTGAGCAGTTTAGCGTGTCGGCGCGCCTCGGACATGGCGGACGACTCTATACGGCCCTGCCTCCCGTGGTGATAAAGGCCCAGGATCAACACACGGGCACCCGCCTCCCGTGTGACAGAGGCACGGGATCAGCACACGGGCAGCCCAGGATCAGCACAAGGGCACCCGCCTCCCGCGTGACAGGGGCACAGGATCGGCACATGGACGCCCCACGAATACGGGAGCGCTGATTCTGTGTGGCCCCGCCTCCCGCGTAACAAGGGCCCAAAGGCAACGCACGGACATAACGCGCGTGGGTGTGCTGGCACGCCCTGTGAGAGGTTGGCACGTGGGGGAAGCAGTCCTCTCGTGCCACCTCAGAAACCACAACCTCCCTCCCACGAGCGGTGTGAGGCCGCGCAGACCAGGAAAACAAGGCCGCACTGCAACAAAAGGGTGAGTGGAGGAAGAAAATCCTCCGCACGCAGCAGCAGCGCTGCCAGAGCTGCCCGAGCCCAGGCACAGGCGCCATAGTCATCCACGGGCACACAGGCTCATCACAGCAACGCCACCATGTCGGACACGGCGACCACGCCGGCATCCTCCTCGGGAGGGGCAGGATTGGCGGTGGCAGCGTCTGGAAACGCGGATACCGCGCAAGACAACAGCCAACATGCACACCAGGAGGGAGGAGCATCCCAAGTCATGCACATGCCCAACCCCTTTGAGATTAGAGATACCTCCAATCTAGGGCCCAGATGGAATATATGGCTACGGGACTTCAAGTTCTACACAGGTGCCATAGAATTGACGGACGACACAAGATTGAAAAACACACTGTTCATGGCAGTGGGACCGGCGGTAAGAGACATTGCAGGGGAGCTGCTGAACGTAGAAACCGTCACATATGGGGAGCTACACGCCAAACTATCTGAATACTTTACGCCACACACGAACGTAGACTATGAACGCCACATGTTCCACACAACAAGACAGGAAAAAGGGGAGTCAATAGACAATTTCGTGATGCGCCTCCGCATCAAACTGAAACATTGTGAGTTCCACAGATACTCTAATGAAGAGGCACTCAGGTCCCAAGTAATCGCCGGGTGCCTCTCGCAGCCTTTTCGCAAGCAGCTTCTACAGAAACAACGATCCCTAGAAGAAATCCTAGCGCTGGCCCGCATGGAAGCAGCGGTGGACTCTCAACTAGATAGCCTAGGAAAAGTATCCATACATCAACACAGTGAAAACACTGAGTCGATCAACAAACTGTATACCCACCCCAATCAAGGCAACAAACACCTCGAAGCCACATGTTATAAATGTGGCTACGAATACCCACACACAGGAACATGCCCGGCTGTAGGTCAAAAGTGCGCCGCATGTGGGGGAATGGACCACTACAGGGCCATGTGCAAAAATGCGCCAACACACACACACACCACCCAAACATCGCTACCAAGACAGGCGCCGGCCCACCCACCAGAGTCCACCCAGACCCGCAGGGGACAACGAAAGAAGGCGAGCCTGAAAAGAAGACAGCAACCGCAGAAGCCGGTACACGCGCGAGGATAAACGCTCGTCGGAGGACATGAGACGATCACACAGACGGCGTTTTGTAAGGTATGTTGAGACCAGGTCCCCCACCAGCAGCGACACCCCTTCGTCAGAGGAGGATCAAAGGAGGAAAGGATACGTGTGGGCCCTACAGGACAACACAGCGGCCACCCAACACAGCCCCATATTGACACTTCAAGTGAATGACACCCCACTGAACTTCCTCGTAAACACCGGGGCGACGGTCAACATCATCAGTGACAGCGCATATCAGTCCCTGACCACACGGCCGAGAATTAGGAAGGCCACAGTAGACATATATCCCTATGGCTCCACGACACCCCTGACATGCAAAGGCATGATCACAGCCTTGTGTACACATAAAGGGCACTCCGCAAAGATCCCGCTATACATCCTGGACACAGAAGCTAACAGCGGATGCATATTTAGCTTCCGGACAGCAGTAGACATGGGACTAGTACACATCTTATACCAGCTGATGGCCCACAAGTACTTTGCAAAACCGGACGCAATCGAAAACTCATTCCCAAAGCCCTTCACTGGCCTAGGCAAACTGCGAAACAGGAAGGTACACCTACACATTAATCCCCAGGTCAAACCACTGGCCCAACATTATCGAGGCATTCCATTCAATATCCAGAGGCAGGTGGAAGAAGAGCTGGACAAGCTCATCAAAATGAACGTCATAGAACCTGTGTCGGGCCCGACGCCATGGGTGTCACCCATCGTCCCCGTCCCCAAGAAGTCACCAGAAGGATCCATACGCTTATGCGTAGACATGCGCAGAGCCAACACAGCCATTGAAAGGGAACGGCACCGGGCGCCCAGGATCACGGACATGATTCACCTTCTCCACGGAGCAAGAGTTTTCTCCAAGTTGGACCTCACGAAAGGATACCACCAAATTGAAATCGCACCGGAGTCCCGCTACATCACCACATTCGTCACTCATCTCGGCCTGTTTCAATATAAAAGACTCAGCTTCGGCATATCCTCTGCCGCCGAGATTTTTCAGGAGGAGAACCACAAGGTTATCAAACACGTCCCCAACTGTCTGAACTATTCGGACAACATCCTGGTCTATGGCAAATCCCAGGAAGAACATGACCTGGCACTGCACAGGGTATGCCAAGCACTGGACGACACAGGGCTCACTTTGAACAAATCTAAGTGTGAGTTCTCGAAAGGATCCTTGAGGTTTTTCGGGCACATCTTCTCTGATAAAGGCATGAGACCCGACCCGGAAAAAATGGAAGCCCTCAACTCAGCCACGCCCCGCGTGAACACCACAGACCTAAGGTCGTTCCTAGGATTGGCCAGCTACTGCTCCAGATACCTGAAAGACTATGCCACCGTCAGTAACTCCCTGCGCTTACTCACCCGGAAGGACACGCCATTCATATGGTCGAAAGAGTGTCAAGCAGCGTTTGAGGCGATAAGGAAGGCCATCGCACAGGCGGAAGACATGGCATATTTTGATGCCAGCCGCGACACCGAACTTATAGTGGACGCCAGCCCAGTGGGACTCGGCGCCATATTGACCCAGAAAGATCCCAGGGAGCCACACATCACACATGTGGTAGCATATGCCAGCCGGAGCCTGACAACCACGGTACAGGCATACTCACAGGCAGAAAAAGAGAGCCTTGTGGTCGTCTGGGCCTGCGAATATTTTCATCTCTTCCTGTTTGGCAAGGAATTCACCATCATCACGGACCACCAGGCACTACTCACCATATACGGCAGCCCGAAGGCCAGGATGCCGCAGAGAATAGCCAGATGGGGCCTACGCCTACAGGACTACAGGTTCAAAATACTGCACCGGCCAGGGAAGGAAGAAAACCCAGCGGATTACCTCTCCCGGCATCCCATGTCCACGACAGCATCTCAACCGTCCATAGCGGACGCGTACATAAATTACATCATACATCACCTACAACCACTCCCAGTAGGGTGGCAGGAACTATCGATACAATCAGAGGCTGACCCAGCGCTGCGAATCGCTCGACACTGCCTACAGATGGACAAGACGACACTCATGAAACATCAGGCCAGAGGAGAATCGGACACTACGAAGGAAGACGTCAAGTGGCTGGACCAGGTCCGGGAAGAGCTGACCGTGGTAGAGGACAACATAATATTAAAGGGATGCAAGGTCGTCATCCCGAGAACGCTCCGGGAGAGGATAGTGCACCTAGCGCATGAAGGACACCGAGGCGTAGTCGCCACAAAGCGCCTCCTTCGCCAGAAAGTCTGGTTCCCTCAACTTGATCGCTTGGTAAAAACCATCGTGGGAAGTTGCCACGTGTGCGCGCAAGTTGCGCCCCCGCCACACCCAAACCCATTACAATCATCACCGCTGCCAAACAAAGTGTGGGAGGAGCTAGCAGTAGACCTATTCGGACCACTGAACAATGGGACACACTTGGTCGTACTTATGGACGAACACTCAAGATACCCGGATGCCCAGATAGTAGAGAGCAGCGCCACATCGAGCGTCATTCCAGCACTTGACAGGATGCTCTCTGCTTATGGCATCCCCAAGATCATAAAGTCCGACAATGGTCCTACGTTCATAAGCCAAGACTTCCAGCAATTCGCAAAATACATGGGGTTTCAACATCGACGTATAACCCCCCGATGGCCTCAGGCCAACGGCATGGTCGAAAGGTTCATGGCCAACGTAAAGAGGACCCTCCAAATCGCCCATGTACAAAACAAGCCATTTGAGCAGGCCCTTAATCAATTACTACGACAATACATGCACACGCCCCACAGCACGACGGGAGTGTGCCCAGCCGACCTGCTATTCCGAAGACCGATCACCACGAGACTACCGGAAGACCCGAGGCCACAAGAACTGACGACGCTAGAGCAAGAAGCGAAAGCAAATGACACCGCGAGGAAAGCAAAGACGAAAGAGATCACGGACAGGAAAAGGAGAGCTCGTGAGAACATAATGCAACCAGGAGACGAAGTATGGCTCCGGCAACCCAAGAATCGTAAAGAAGAAGCCACCTTTGCACCCACACCCCTGGTCGTGACGCAAAAGAAGGGCTCCATGGTCACAGCACAAAGGGACGACTGCTCAATGGTGACCAGGAACAGCTCGCATTTCAAACGAGTCAGACTAACTCAAGAAGGTCAATGGACATGGGACAGAGACAGCGATGAGGACAGACCACGCGAAGAAGCGTACCAAGGAGACGGGGAAGAGTCAGAAGGCGAGGCGCATCCCCCCACACCCGCCAGGGAAGTACCAACCCCGAATAAGGCAAAACGACTGCAGAGGAGCCGCATGAAGCCAACTCAACTCATCGAGGAGATGGGGTAAGAAGAGAGCCCCTGAACTCACATGTTAAAAAGGGGGGGAAATGTCAGGTTGCCCACATCGTTGTGTGGGCGGGCCTCCGTTGGGGCCCAAAGGACATGACGTCCAGGACGTGACGTCAGGGGAAGGGGAGGGACGGGGAGGTAGGATCGGCAGTTCCGCCGATATGTTAATAAAGCAGGTTGACAGATACCTCGGCTCCCGCGTATCATTGTAGGACGCAGCAGGGCCTTCCGTGGGTAAGCTTCGCAGAGAAGCGAAACCCTAACAGTTATGAAGGCGCCGTATGGTGCTTGGAGGCATTTACGAACATCTTGGCGACCATAAAGTGAATTTGATCATGGACAAGGCGAAGAAATGTAGTGCCACAAATGGAGTACCCATGCTACGCATGTTGTATTGAAATTCGGAATGTAAGAAGTTATATTTTGTAATAATAGATGTTGGCTGACGAGTCATTTTGAAAGCATAGCACGAAAACGCGGAAGACGTAGTCTAATAGCTCTCGCATGACATACATATAATATGTATAATCCTTTGCGATTTCTTGGTTCAGACCTCAGTAAACTTGATTTAGTCTTTCATTTCCTAGCATAGAAAACATAGAGCACTTTATAATTGGCTTTTAAGAACCGTTTTAAAATATATGTAAAGTGCTTTCAGATACTAATTTAGCTGTAAGGTGCTATGGACGTACCAAATGATGACTATTAAATTGCCATTCGGGCAACTGTTCATTTACTTTCCACCTAAATGAGCCACCTTTGCATACTGCACAGAAGATCACATCCTTAATTTAATTTCAGATTTTTATTGACTTTGCTAATTATGCAAATTGCCTCATAAATTGCAAATACTCTTTGCTACATAGGAAGTAAAATATGCATCAGGTACAAGAACTGTAACCTGCTTCCAATTTCATTCTGTAGTTTTATCGAACGCAGACTGTATGTATTCCATGCGTCCACGCGCAAATTATGCATTTGCTCTTTGATGTGTTGTGATCTGGTGTATGGAAACCAAGAATAACGGACGCTGGGCTAAGGGTGTTTTGGACGTTGTTTTTGCCGATCAGCTCTGTGTCCTTATCATGCACAATCGGGCTATGCCTCAAACTGCTATAGCCAATTGCAATAGAAAGACATTGGTTACATAAGCAGTGGAGGCTGGTGAGTGAATGTTTTAACTGGAGGAGTGTACATGCATATGTCCAGTATGCGTGGGGGACAGAGTGCAGTCGGGAGCCTGAACCACACAAGAGTGGAGAGGGGGGGGGGTGTGTGTGTAGGGAGGCACTGGGGGAAATCTTCCCCTATAGAAAAATATTGGGTTAAAATGATGCATTTGACAGCACTTTTTGTCAAAAATTGGGTTACAACCGTAGAGTTTAGTATGGTAGCACATGGAAAAAAAACAATAAATGCAAGTTACCAAAAAGATAAAAGGACCATTTTCCAACCCATTTACATTATGCCTTTGCTCACAGCATGCCAGTATGTAAAACATTTACATGCTGGCTATACCTATATATGCCCTTGCATGCTGCACCAGTATTTGCTCGAACTACCACATCAGGATTCCCAGACAGTAAAAGATGCCATGCCACAGAAAGAAAGAAAGTATATCCAAACTGGCTACACCAATATAGGCCAGTGTACCAAGTAATCTCACTTATGCTTGCTTTTACCCTTGAAGCAAGGTATAAAAATGCCATGACACACACACAGAACTGTAGCCTCCAATTTAAGCCAGTCTAGCCACGTAACCACACTCATCATGATTACTTTACATGTGATGTACAGTAAAAAGTAACAAATGCCATACCACAGCCCGAAGGTAAATGCACACTGACACCCTAGGCTAAGATAGCCACGTAATAACACTTATTATTTTTGCTTTATCCTTGAAGCTATATAAAAAAGGTCATGCCACATTAAGAAAATAAATGCATACTGTCACTACTAATGTAGACCAATCTAGCCACACTTAACATATTTGCATTTCCCTTAATGCCACACTTGTGCATAGGTGCCATAAAATGTCCAGTAAAATAAAAATGATGCATTAAGAAAGTATATGCAAACTGACACTGATAGTGCCAGGCTGCAAATACTTTCTTAATGTGGCATGGCATTTTTTACTTTACATTAATGGTAATGCAAACATGATGAGCGTTTATTACCTGGCTAGACTGACCCACATTGAATGTAGGCCAGTGACACTTGTCATGCTTGCTTTACCCTTGATGCACATTCAATGAATGACATGCCCCCATGTTTAGGGGTCCTGTGTTGAGTGAGGCCTCTAAATTTAGGGGTGGGGGCTAACAAATACACATGCACCCAAACACCTTTGCACATCACTCTTACTCCTTGCATGCACGCATTCATAAAAACAAACACCTACATACATACAATCCATGCATATACAGTATGATGTAAATACGCAGCCGGACAGGAGAGGACTCTTCTCCTATCATGCAGCAGACTTATACTGCTAGCGCAAAAATGGGAGGTGGTGGGGCCAGCCTTCCGACACCCCCCCCCTCGACGGGTCCCATTATTGTGTGCGGTGTTTGTTGCAGAGCCAAAAGGGCTCTGAAAAAAATAAGACAAAACGCATGGCAGGCGACACACCGCTGCTGAGATGCAGGCTGCACAGGCCCCCATGCAAATAAAGCACACAAGGGAATGTGCTGCCCATCACCCAGGATAGGTGGTGGGTTGCCACTTGGGTGAGGAGGCAGCTCCCTCCCGCCCGCCCATTGTGGCGTGCTGCCAGAGGATTATCCAGCATTGCAAGAGGGGGGCGGTGAGCCATGAAAAGACCTGTAAACCCCCCCACCTCCTAAATGCAATATAGAAAATAAAATGCAAAACTGACACAGTTCCTGTCCACCATATGATGACTTGACTCCGTACCCTCTCCCTGCAACATTTGGACAAGAGCGGGACATGGAGCGGTTTGCTCCTGCTCGGTGCCTTATTGGGTATGCAGTGCAATCACCGGACTTGAGTGGGACACAGAACATGCCCCTGTTATGCCCTTCATTGTGCCTGGAGGGTGCAGAGCAGGAACATATAGCCAAACCGCTGTCCATGTCCTGATCCAGACCGCTGTTCTACAGGCAGCCAGGTGGAACAGGAGCACACAGTAAGAAAGGGCCAAGTCTAGCCAAGTATTAATGCATACCATACTTGGTTTTTAACAAAATATGGTCTGCATTATTACTTGCCTAGAGTGGCATTTGGGGCAGCTAGTCTAGCCCGTTCTTACCGTGCCATGATTTTATTTTCTGGGCACCTATGATAACCATAACGAGTTAGGCCTCTCCGATGGGACAAAAGAAACGGAAAGATATTGAGCAATTGGCGTTTCGCATGCCTCCTAGCTCATTTGCCCTTCCTTCTGAAGGAATCCAGGCAGAAAGCGGGAACTCTCCTTCCCTCTTCGGAGCTGTTGTTTAGCTGTTTGGATAGGGGACTGAGGGGCAAAGAGATCAAACAGGGACAAGGTCCAATGACTGATACTGCAAAACCCAGACTCCCCCCCCCCCCCCCCCCGGGACTCAACAAAAGGACTTGGAACACCTGAGAAGCACAGGTGCGCCACTGTGATTATGACACATGTATATGGAAGGGCAACCCAAGACATTCAAACAATGTAAGAGGCCCCTGGGGGTAGGGGAATGTGAGCGACACCAATACATTCAAATTCGCATTGGATAACACAGAAAAGGACCATTGAGGCGAGCACCAAGGACGAAGGGGGGGTTGAGCTCGCAATGGCGGATGGCATAGAGGGGAGACAGCTCTGCAAACAAATAGGCTATTGGAAGACATGACTGAGAGCCGCAAACAACCATATATGGTCAGATGAGAGCAGGAATTGGAGATGACGATTCCGGAACAGTCATGGAAAGGATATTCGAGAGGGCCCATGAAGCGGCCAGGTGCACCACCATAAATGAGGGAATTTATAAGATTAGTCATAGATGGTACATGACACCAGCAAGGATTCATAAAATTACACCTTCATGCCCACCAAAATGTTTGAGGGGCTGTGCACAGATAGGGGGATAAGGCCCTTATGTGGTGGAAGTACCGACTAGCCCAAACATACTGGGGCATAAAAAAAGAAAAAGAAACTTCAAGCCGCAGTTCAGAAAGGGCTAGACTGGCTTCCCCCAAAAGCAGTCTAGTCAAGTAATTGCACAAATCATACTTCCAGAAATGTCTGACTAGTGAATGCGCTCAGGCCTGGAGCTTATGTGGCATGCAGGAGCGCTCTAGTATACGTGTCCCGCATTGCTCCAGGCTGCATTGACTCAAAGCGGGGTGGGACACAGACACCTGTTTGCCGTATGGTGTGCTCCTGCACAGCACCGTCCTTGTCCTGGCAGCGGGTCACCTCCTGTTCGCCACCCTCCTTGTCAAGGAGGGTGCCGAATGGTGTCCCGTTGCTAGGAGGACAATGAATCATTGTGCCCAGCTGCCAGCTCAAATGTTCTGGTCCGGCTACTGAAAGAGCCACAGTGGGGGCAAGCTGCCCCCCTCTCACTCCACTCGCTACACCACTGCATACCACCTCTGTACATAAGGGGCACACTTTTTTTTTTTATACAGCAATGTTTCCAAAAGTGTGTTTTTGCCGGTGCCCTCTATAGTTCAATATAAGTGCCAAACCTGCAATGAGCAGCAATGCCTGCTGCTAGATATAGGTGGCACTAGATAACCCTCTGTAAAGGTGTTAGGGAGAATTCTCTTCTAAGGCTAATTTCCCTTACCTATAGAGTCCCCCAGCAGCTTTGCTGGATTTAAAGGGTTTATTTTTTTTTCTCCTGCTAAGAGTGAGACTCTTTTTTCCCACTCTTAGACAGATTGCTGATCTGTGTTTTAGGCTATTTTTGTGCTTATGGTCTATGTGGTTTTTCTCACCCTCCTAGGTATCATCTTTTTACATGTGTGTTACACAACACCCTTAGTGCAGAAACACAGGGGTGTCATAGTGACCCCCAAACATAGACTCCATACCCTGGGACTGACTACTGTCTCCCAGGCAATGTAAAGTCCCCATTGAAACACTTGTGTATAGGCGCGTTACAAATACCATATCATATCATATCATTGACTTTACTAGTCAATAGTTATGAACAAAACCAGTACAATCCATCTTACTATGGAAGTACTGGAAAGGGTTAATAGTTTTTCCCTGGTGTTCATTTTCGAGAGGGTACCGTCCAGTCCCTCTCTCCAAAGTTTCTGGCTGGTGTCAGTGGTTACTACCATACATATTTTCCTATGGGATTTTCCCATTGTTCGAGGCTACCACTTTTACTGACAGCCTCTAACATACCGCCAGTTTATTTTATTATTAACTTTACTCCGGTAGGTTTTTATTGCCAGATCTTTGATAACATTTCTTTCTCGTGTCTTACTCTGAAATCCTAACCCGGGTCGGGGATCCTTTGTTCGTCCTTTTGGCTGGCTTCTACACAGACGCCGTCATCTTGGCGCCACTGAGTCTGGGGTAGACCGGATGTGTGGGAGGGGGGGAATAGGCACTCTGGACAGGGTTACCTAGGCAACCCAAGTCGCACTCTGCCCTGATAGACTGGGGGGTTATCCCGCCAGGATAGCCACCCCACTGTGTGAGTGACAGCTAGGCTGTATGAATGGGGGTTTTTCTGCATAAAACCAGGGCTCTGAGGATTGGAGGAGAAGACCTCGCCACTGGACCTAAGAAATCCGAAGAGGAGAGAAGCCGAAGACATCTGCAACGACTGAACCACCTGTGAAGCCCTGCTGCATATCCTCACCACTTTTCTCCAACGACCCGAGAAGATCTTCACCTGCAAGAGTCTTCTTCCCATGAGCTGGTGTGGCCAACCAGTTCATCAGTCACCTTCCAGGACCTGCCTTGGTCGAAGCGCCAGTGCCAAGCACTCGGAGACCGGATAGCCAGGCACCCGTCCACCACGACCGCGATTTAAAGGAGCGTACCTTTTTATTCCGTTTTGGCATCACCGCGGCTGGCTTCATCCCTGGGTAGTGCAGTGACTCAAAACTTCCTACACGGCGAGAGCCTCTCTTCCTCTGCTGGATCTCCTGAACTGCCAGGAACTACCGCCACTGCAGGAGACTCATCCACTTTTAAGGTACATTGTTTCGCCAGGCCTGCCGTTTCTTTGGGTACTGCTAAAGGTGTTTGAAATCCTTTACTTACCTTCTGGGTATCTTTTGACTTTCTGCACCCTCCTTTCTGAACCGTTAAACAAAGACTTGACTGCAGCTACTAGAACCGTTTGATCCTGGGCACTTTGCCATGTACCACTGACTCTGGCACAGGCCTATTGACTCTGGCTAAATCTGTTACAACTACCTTCTCTAGATTGCTTTTCCTCAAGAAATGTGTTGGTGCACCTAAACTCTTATAACCTCCTTTTCCTTCCCCTTTAAATATTCTGAAGTGCCATTTTGCTTGGTTTTCACCTAAGTATTGCTTATGCTAAAGTACTGCCTTGCCTAACTTGTTCACAATCCAATTGGGAAGTGTTGCTGGGGCATTTAAGAGTGTAACCCTGTATGACTTGACCGTTCCCTCCCTCTGAAGAAATTGTTAGAGTGCAATTTCTGCTTGGTTTTACACTGTGCCATTTTGCTCATTTTTCACTCTTGCTCAAACTTGTCTACAATTTAATTAGGGAGCTGTGTATACTTTTCTTGACTGTTTTAACTTATTTTAATGATAGTGATTTGTGTGTTGAACTATGAGTGTGTAAAATAAACATATATTCTTTTTGATACAAAGCTTTGGTCAGTGTTTCCTTGTTCCATAGCATTGTAGTCCTATTGTGTAAACCCTGAATACTGCTCATCTCCCTCCTTGAGATAAGTCTGGCTGCTCAGCCACAGCTACCAACTAAATCTGTGTGGTACAGACTGATACCAAAGGGGATTTATTGCATATACCTGTAGTCCTAATCTTCTGTAGTGCTCCCTAAGGGAACTGCATAGGAACCAGCCCAACAAAAGGGCACAAATTTACTGGGTAGTTCTTTCTACATTCTGTTTACCAACATTCATATTTTTTAGAAAAGTGCCTTGTTTTGAAATGTGAGTGTGCTTTTTTTGCAAAATTTCAGGTACATAACTAGGAACATCTTGCCATTTTGGAGTTTTGTATTTTGGCAGCTGGGGGAGGGGGCAACCGTTTCTAGGCGCAGACTGTGATAAAGTGGTGTTGAGGGCCGGGGAACGGGGGGTATCTGCCTTCAGGAACACAAAGCCATTTTGTAATTTTAATTGAAACTCCTATCAAAATAGAACCATAAAAACAAAACAAGCAAACGATCAAACATAAACTAAAAACCCATTGTCGCAAACCAATTTCTGTCGTGTGTCAACCTTGTATATTGAGCTGTCCTCTCCAGGGCACCAAACCACCGAAGAACTAAAAGCGTAATGCATTCTCCAGTCTTGGCCACCAACAGGACTGTGTGGGCACATTCTGGAGGAGTGCCTTTAAAAAGGGGACCTTATAAGAACAAATGGGGGGGAGGAGGTTTGAAAAGCTGATAACTGTTTAGGGTGGTCAGAGCTTCCATAATCCAAACTGATTAGCAAAGCATTACTTTAGTTAAAAAATCCTGCATCGTTTAAGGATGGTAAATGTCACATAAAAAATGTTGTGAACGGTGTAATTCCTCTAACTTTAGCAAAAAGACCAATGTCTGTCATTACCGTTTTATTCACGGATCTAAAGCTGTACATTCAGAAGACCTTGAGTGTTTGTCGGTGATGCCAGGGAAGATGTGCCATGATGAGTGCCTGCATTCGGCTCAAGAGCAGGCCAGTAGTAACCTTGAGCAGAGCTCTTAGAGGCAAGCTTTATAAGAAGAGCGTCAAGGAGCTGTACCCCTTTATCAAGCAAGCTCCACAACAGTGGCTCTTGAACGCCAGGAATTTTAGAATAGGAGGGTCTCGTGTATAGTACTGCTGATGAGTCATTTTGTGTCTGTGTGTAGATACATGATTGCAGCAGTGGTCAGTGAGCGGGAGCGGTGCTCCCCTACTTTTTTAAATTAAGTTTTACTGTCCCTATACATTTTATTTGAAAAAGAAACCGTTCCGGAATGGTTTTGTTTTAAAATAAAAGCATAGGAAGAAGTTTAAACTTGCCCTTTTAGTGCACTGCATGTTTAAACAGCAGGTGCATGTGTTTGGTGGTTTGCATTGTGTGTGGGATGGGGCGTGGTGATGGGGTTTGGGGGTAGTGGGTGCAGGCCTGCAGGGAACATAGTTCCACCACTTCTTTTTCGTACACTTCGACCACAGGACTGCATCGATATTAACCAAGGTAGCGGGCGGCTATGCTGGTAAGGGCTGCTGCTGCTGCCCACATACAGGGGCCAAGCGAAGGCGTAATCAGCAGAGTCGTCCTGCTGCTGTGCTTAGACTCCATTAGCACCTGTAGAAGTGCATCGTGGGAAGGGAGGAAGAAACAAAACAAAAAAGAAAATCGCACGTGCCGTTTGGTGCCGCTTCCATGAGAAGTAGTACGTTTTCAGTGTTCATTTCCGGTACGTAATCAACACGCACACGCTCTCGCTGAAGAAAGTTGTAGGTTCCAAAGTTACGTTGGTTTGATTTAGTCTTTCACAGGTGCCAGTTGCAAGGTTGCACAACTCGGGGAGGGAATGCGGAGGAAGTGAGGCACAGGGCCACGAGAACGTAGCACTTTGGAAGATCAGAGTGCAGGCTCCTGTCTGCGAGTACAGCCCACGTTCCCAGCTTCCTGATTGGCTTCGTGCCCAGCTCAAGATGCTAATGTAATGTGGTGGATGTAAATAATCAGACAAAAGCTTTACTTGAGAACGCAACCATTAATCTGATTTCAAATCTTCAAGCATTAGGAGTTTGATGCGTTGCTGAAGGATGGTGTTGTGAACTCCTATAGGTCCCTGTTAAATATGAATCTTGCCCTCAGATGGTGAGCACAGCTGACGGCGTCGAAAGGCAAGGATAGCTTTCCAGCCCTCTCTCTGCAGTTTGTGATTAAGAAGAAAATGGCGCCTCATCTTGAATTGGTGGTAAGAGAGAAAGGAGTGTATACTCGTTTTCGGATTCATTAGCAGGGAGATACCACTTTTCTTCTGCTCAACAGGGTATTGATGGATCTGTGTGTGGGGAGGAGGAAACTAGGCAAACTTTGCCTTTCTGTAACAATGCTTGCATCCAAGGGTGGACTGGGAACCAAAAGAGGCCCTGAAAATAATTTCCAAAGTGGCCCCATATTATACATTTTCTGCAACCCCAGCCCTTTTCCTACGGGAGCATTTGGAAATATCACACAAAAGAGGCCCAGGCTGAGGCCTAGCAGGAAATCTCCAGAGTTCCCTATAGGCCAGTCCACCCCTGCTTGCATCACCAGCCTGATGGTGGGAACATCTATGTCTTCTGATCACAGCTCTCTGCTTGAAGAGGCACGCTCCAGCTGAAACCTGCACCATCTGAACCCTTTACAGGGCTTTCAAAAAACATGCCAATTGCCCAAAACAATCTGCGAAGGGAAGAGATGTCGCTTCAGTTTATTCCAGCAGTAAACGCCATACATGATTCCACAGAACGATAGAAATACAGACCTATACATGAATGGAAGTTATACATTGCAACATATATGGAAAATAAAAATGTACGGTTTACAATAGTTAAAAACTGGAGAGTGTGAAGAAGACCAGATGGTGGTCGACCAGTGTTGAAAAGTGATTCGTTGAAAAATGTCACGTTGCCATCATAACCCTGGAAAAAAAAAATGTCTTTTCTTTTTTTAGCAACCTTACTGCTAACTCCCTATTCAGGAGCAAACCCAAGGGTGAAAACCGTAACGGATCCCAAATACAGTTGGGAAAAGTTGCCCCGAGTAAAACAGCCATCCCGTATTTCCCAAAACTGAGCTGTCTGAGAACAGGCTTTATTGTGCTTGCCATCCTTAAGCATTTAGTGTTCACATTTCATGGAAATCAGGACAAAATGGACACCTGCCATTTGCCACATGGTGGTTCGAGTTAAAGGCCCATTTCGCTACTACTGAATTAAACAGGATGCAATTAAAACCTCTTCACTGCACTTTTGTGTATTCCAGCCACTTTCAAATGTAGATAAAATAAGTTTCTTTATTACAATGACTTCTATAGCAAGCTCCAGCAGGTGAACAAAAGGGGCAGACTGCATCAAAACGGATACTAATCATTTTGTGTATGACATCCATGGCACTGGCCTATCCCTATCACTTGTCCACATGTCTTTAATGTTTATCTTACTAATTGCAGTGTGAACATTCTGTGTACTGTTAAAAAAAAATCAAGGTAGGTGTTAAGTGAATGCGATTGGTCATATATGCCACGCCCAGCTCCAGGTGAGAGAAATAGTTCAGGGATGACATGAGAATATGTAAGCCGATGCTTGCAAAATTAATCCTCAGCCGTTTCTGAGCACTTGCCGAAAATGATCTGCTATGGGAAGATCTAAACACTCTTCCATTTGGGATGTTCAAACATTAGCAAGGTATTTAAAGGGGCAACATGGAAAACACTTTTTTTGTGGATCCTTTCCACTCCTGGAGTCAACAGCTAAAATATCCACCACTGTTCCGTTCCTTCTTCAGGCACTGCAATTAAATTGGCCCCTTAATGCTAGAGCTGTAAAACAATGTAGTTGTGCCAAGGGTAAAGGAAAACTTGAGGGAGGAGGTATTGGGAACTGAGGAGCCATAAAGACGTAGACTTAAATGCCTCATTAGCCTCAAATGTCTCTCATTCCTGAATGACCTTTTACTCCTTGTGGGAATCCAGTGAAATCCTCACTAAAACCCTGGTATGGGCCTCCCCTCATGTGGCCAGGGGAAGGCAGCCGCTGCCTGTTCCTGACCAAGGGGGCGGTATTATGAGGGAGGATCATGTGGGAGGAGACTCGAGGAAGTGGTTACTCCTTTGACTCATGATTCCTCTTTTCTCCCTGAATCTTTGATGACATATTGTAAGGTAGGGCTAAGCAATAACTGCTATTCACAGAACATCTCCTAGCTCTGCTTATGTAAAGAGGTAGATGTACATGTCATCTATAGAGCTCACCCCTCTCCTCCATCATATTGGAAGAAAAGCAAGAGAATACTGTGCAGGACACCTGGTATCATCCCAATACCACATCAAAGGTATGAAAGACGTCATGCGCTCAGACAACCTTCTCGAATAAGAAACACTAACAAGCCTCAGGCTCTTCCATGATCCTCCTCTGTTGAAACCTTTGCACTCCAACTCATCTCACACTGGATTAATGTATTTCTTGCACTATCCTCCAAACTGTAACCGTCAGCGACAATTCTATGCTCTTACATGTATTAATATGCAAACTGACAAACCTGTACCCTACGGTCGGCAAGCACTACTGTCCAATGTACTCTATATTTATGCATCTGTAACTTTGTCACAAGCTCAAGCACCCAATTACCTCAGGGTTAGCTGCGCGGTACAAATAATAAACTAAATTAAACCACTGTATAAAATGTACCCTTGAACTGAGGTGGTAGACATAAGCCTGCAGACACCACTGGATATAAAAGAACTATAAGTAAAGTCGGACAGAAGAAAACTGACGTCATAAAGAGAGAAGATACATAGAAGCACTAAACCAGATGTATGGTTGTCTGAAGAATGAAGATATAACTAAAGTAACAAAGTAAACATATATGTGAATATGAAGAAAAAAATATACACGTAGAAGATAAGTGACAAGAGATGTAGTAGATGTATGTACGAAGAAATGCGAGGTAGATAAGATAACGTAGAAGCTTGTTTAAGTAGGAAATAGAATGCGAGTAAAGCAGCCATGTTGAGAAAATGTACGTCTGCATCGTATAATAGTAAGCAAGAAATCGCGAGGAGAGAGACCCAGGCTGCAGAGCTGACAGGCACTGGAATACAGATTTGTGCAAGAACAAAGGGTATTTGCTTGGATCATGATCAAGGATGCTATAGGAAGAAGCAACTGCAAGGAGCGAAAGGAGCCAGTGACGATAAGCCATGTACGTAAGACATATTTTCTCTCACATTAAGTAAAGGAGTGAATAATTCTGAGTGCCAAGCATTGAACAATCACAGATCCAGAAAGCATATGCAAGACGGAGCATCCAAGTCTCCAGAGGCCAATAGGAGTAATGGCACCCAATATTATTAAATCAAATGGCATTAAATAGGACATAATGAACTATATATTCTCTTAACCAATCCCTCCATCCGATACATTTTTACTGTTTGCCACGTAGGATGACATCATAGCTGCCGTATAATAAGGTATAAACTGTTTTCGTAATGGAAATGCGCTGGGAGTGTGTGAGCTACAATCTGTTCGCCAGGTTTCCCAACTTTATTGGACTGAGAATAAAGTAGTATTTTTGCCATATTTATTTGAGTCTGTCCGGTTATTTGGGCCTCAGATCATTTATTTGGCAATCCCATTCGACACTTGGAATGCTCCAGGCGCTACTGCACATTTACGTTCAGATCAACAATCATTCAAAACCAAATAACCATGGAAAACTTAAAACCACTGTGGACTTGAAGATCCATAATGCCTATCCCTATGGTACTGGGAAGAGGAACAAAGAGTTAATGATGTTCAATGGTGCAACTAAAAAAACTCTGTAGTCTAGTTGTTTCAATTCAAGTCACCTAAGCAGGACGTTTAAATGTCGGCATGATCCACAGTTGAGAGAGGGAGTAGCAGAGGCAGAAGCAGTCAGGAGAGAGTCTGAAGAGGTTTGGTAGGCCAGCGGTGGCCGAAAATCGGTTGGAGCTGAACCAGAAGTGAGGGCACTAGCAAAAGCTGACACAGGAAGAGAATGTGTGCGGTTTTGCAGAGTATGTGCAGCGGGAAGCAAAGTCATGGACGGCAGCGGGGAAAGAAGCCCAGCTGTGCAGGAGACATGCTCCCGACCCAACGTGAGTTGCTCAGGTGTCCTGGAGGACACAGAGACCTGATAGAGCCTTTGGAGCTCCAGAGAAGGTCAGTGCAGGCAATGACAGTAACAGGAGAGCCGTCAACTGTATTGCTGACCCGCCGAGGGTCGGCCGCAGCAGCAAGGAGTGACACAGCGAGGCTGAAAGAAGCCGGTGAGTTGGCCTGAAGAAAGGGGTAACCCCGGGGCGCTTGGAGCAGAATGTTTATCAGTAAAAGACTATTTTCAATAGCAAACAAGAAGAATAAAAGGGCAACAAGGGCACAATTCGCTTTTCATGAGCTATCCGCTTGGGGATACCTGTAACCAATTTTGCCAACAGTCAGCAGACTATAAAGACCGGCAACCATTGTACTTCTCTCCTCACAAGGGATATTGGTGCGGAGAACCGTGAAACAAATATTGCCACAAACAGAAGATACCAATTGTAGCTGCAGGAGTTTTTTCTTCCTGGCAGGTGAGTAAATCAGGAAAGGGATCATTTGTAGTTATTCCTGGTAGGCAAGTATATCAGGGAAGGAACGGTTGTTTTGAAGAAATGTGGTTGTGGTGAAAAAGTGTTGTGGAAAGAAACTATTAACTTTATTATCCTGGCAAACTGTTGTATCACAAAAGAAATGTGATGTGCTGTCCTGACAAAAGTATTCCACTGGAAGAATAATTGTAATATTCATATACCTGCTTTACATCTTGGGAAGGACCCTTTGTGGAGGAAACAGTTGCTTTGGTTTTGAACAAGTGTTTTGTGAAAGAAACATTTACTTTACCAAGTTGAAGGACGTATTGGATGGAAAAGACTTTTTATGTTGATCTGAATAGAACTTTGTTGAATCAGAACTTTTGCAAAGGTTTTTGTGAATTGATTCAGGGGAAGGGAACCAAACCCTGGTCACAAGGAGTACTTTCTGAGAATTATAAGTTAGAACTTTTACACTGTTTTGTTGAACTGAAATCAGATAAGTTTACCTTATACATTTTGGTTATATATGTTAGTGTGAGAGTCAGATGCATTAGGACACAAGGTCATTTTTCTTTGTTTAGTTTGCTAGGTAGGAACATTGTCGTTAGGACATGGACAGGTAGATGTTTATCTCACCCCTCTTTACTTTTAATAAATATGGTAAAAATGGTGTCCGTCTCTCATTTCTGACCCCTCATACCCCACATGCCCAAATCCTCAGCTAAACCTCATCCTCCAACTAAGCCCTTGCCCCAGATATGCTCAATCCTCAGACCAAAAGCCTCCAACTAACTCTGGATGCCCATGATCTGCAGATGCTTCAAATTGGAGTCAAAGGAGGGAGCACATGCGTGAAAACTTTAGTTGAAGGGGTGCTATGGCTGCAACGCAAAACCTGGAAACCACAGCAATGGGCCAGTTATGATTAGCAATTAAACTATAACTCACTGCCCACCATTCACAGCTCTTGACATCCCACAGGTCATAGAAATGGCACATTGGAGGACTTCACTAATGGGCTCATCAAGGATGCCATTTTGGTCCCTCTTAATATATGACAGGCAGAAAGCATACATTGCAACTTTGCCACATGCAGGACACCATCATGATCAGCAATCCTTCTCTGTCCACGCTGATTACTGGATTTATGAGTATGGATTCAGTACAGTGCTCTTGTTGATAGTTCCTTCAGGGTCCTGCCGAGTGGCAACTGACTATGGCAATGCTCTGCTCAAGGTGTTATTGGGAGGCAGCCCCTCCCCAGCCCAATAATGCACAGGTGAGAAACGTTACTCACTATGACAACCTTACCGCCCTTATCCCAGGCAGATGCAGCAGGATATAGAGACAAGTTAAGCTTAAGATGGCAAAAGTAATCAAACTAATGTTATTATCTTACATGTGCAAGCGTTCGACAGAAAGTAAATGTGTGATCAACATGAAGAACCCATATCATTGGTAATATATGCATTTATACATCAAGAATACTAATATAGCATCCACTAGACATGAAGAACACTAATATAACCAATGTATAAGCTCAATGCAACATGAAAGACACATGAATACTGCTCACTAACATAGAAAACCCAGTATAATAGGGCAGCCATGTTCTCGAAAATGGAAGACACAGCATGCTTTTAGAAATACGACGGTCACATGACTTAGAGAACTGAAAATGCTGAATTCACAGAAATAAAGATCTGTGCAGAGCTCGGACAGTAGCTAACACCCCAATCCAAGGTTGCAGTGAAATAAGGAATAGCAGAGAGAAGGTACGAGATAACAATTCCCAATTCTCGAAAATGGAAGACACAGCATGCTTTTAGAAATACGACGGTCACATGACTTAGAGAACTGAAAATGCTGAATTCACAGAAATAAAGATCTGTGCAGAGCTCGGACAGTAGCTAACACCCCAATCCAAGGTTGCAGTGAAATAAGGAATAGCAGAGAGGAGGCACGAGATAACAATTCCCAGGACGCAAGCAGTATAATCCCTGATTAATTATGAGCAAAACTAGTCTTTATTAGCCAGGTGCAGTCAAACTATAAGCAAAAGGACTCCATGAAGGATAAATCAAAGTGTCTCCAGTGGCAATAGAAAACACGACCATTACATTAATATTAGCTAAATTCTCTTTAAATGCAGGATAAATCTATTCCCAACACAGTCCCGTCACACGTGACAGATAATCGGAGAACACTGTATATTCATTGGAAGTGAATACAGAAAGGACATCTGCCGTACTCCGTATATGTACACACAGACATGAGACATCGAACAAGGACAAGTACAAAGAGATTGTGCAGGCTCATGGCCTAGGAATAAGAGATGGTAACATTTTTAATTTGAGGAAAAGCAATCCGTGAAGCTCTCTCTGCCAACTCCCTGTTTTGACTCTTGTCTTGATGACCTGTCAATTGTCCAAGGTTGGTTTGCAGAAAACCATCCTATCAGAATCCTTGGTGTTTTGCCGCCCATGAAGTAAGGTGCAAACCGATCAGAGGCGTAGCCAGGATTGTATAACAAGTGGGGCCTAAAGCTAATATAGTTGGACCACCACAGTGACATTAACATGTAAATGCCAGCCCAGCAGTGCTGAGTGGGCATTTAAAGATTTTGGGTGAGCCTTGCCCGCTCAGGCCCTACCCTGTGTATGCCTCTGCAACCAATTACCTGTTGTAGAAATAACATGGTGCAACCTTTATCAATCTAATGGCTCAGGAGGAGCCATCAAACAAGTATAACCCAATTAGATGTTTCAACCCTATAACAACAATACAAAGAAAAATGTCTAAGAATAAATATTGTTTGCGCAAGATATCTGGGAACACAACTAAGAGATATTTGTGTTTTGTAATACAAATGAGTGATTGTCCAGTGGCATAAAACATGCAGGGCCTCATTACGACTTGGGGCAGTATCCCGGTGAAAATCTGCCAGAATACTGCCCAAACGAATTACTGTTCCCACCACTTGGTCCAGAGGAAATACCACCGGATTACAACTGGTGGTGGCTGTGATTTTCCCCATTCAAATTGAGTTCATTTGACTCAATTTGGCTTTTTGGCAGAATTACTGCGGCGGAAATTCTGCCGATTTTGGTGGCGAGTTGGAGGATTTACCTCCCAGGATTTTCCTGAAGGCAAATCTTCCACTTCAGGGCCAAAATCGTAATTTGGAGTAGTGGTAAAGTTGGCAGTAATGGAGTTGCCGCCAACTTTACCACTTGCTGCCAAACTCGTAATGAGGCCAACATTTTTCTCTGTGCAGAAGAACTTTTGCAAGGTACTGTGGCAGATATTGAAGTCTTGGACTTGTTGATGAGTTTTCTGTATAATCGCATATGACATTTTATTTTAGCCTATGTGTTTGCAAGATTTTTAAAGAATTACAGTGGCTGGGAAGAGGCCATTCCTTTCCAAACTCTCTTCTACGACAGTAGCTCACAAAATGGCTTACCTCATTAGTCAGTTCTGCACATGGAAAATGAGGTGCAACAGGCAACCGGTTCCGTACAGAGAGAAAAATAATTAGAGGGAACATTGGTATGGAGTGGCTCTTGGCTTTCCTGATTCAGCCCCCTGCTTGCTTCAAACCAACTCAATCCTACTCTTCGGTGTAATGTCTTGTCTGCAAGCTTGGCATCTCTCCTTCCTCTCGCTAGCATCTACAGTCCCTCTGGTCCTTTCTGAGTGAGTTGACCTTGTCTCTTCTCTTCAGGCATTTACCTCTAAACTTCTCTTCAGAGATTTCAACATTCATCTTGACTCTCCGTGTTGTGGCCTCTTTACCCTTCTGCAACCTCTGACTCTCTCTCCCTCACCATTCTTCCTTCTGGTTCAACTCATTTAGCTGGACACACCTTGGATGTGCTTATCTCAGCGGATATCTCCCTCTCTACCCCTCTTGCTACTCCTCTCTCCTGGTCTGACCATTCTCTCCTCTCTTCCCATCTGGAGCTCCTGAGCTCGCTGACCAAACCTCTGCCCACACTGCCAGTATACTTCTCCATCGTTTGACGGATGAGGCGAGTGTCAGTAGCTGGTTTTGCTTCCCCTCCACTCTTGATGTTGATTCCGACACTGACTCAGCCCTTGCTAACCTTCACCTCTCCATCTCGTGCCACGAGAATCCGCATGAAACCTGCCTCCAGGTTCAACAGCTTTCTGATTTAGCCTCGCTGAAACATAAGTGCAAAACTGCGGAACGGAAGTGGTTGGCTTCTAGCACATCCTCAGACAAACTGGCCTGTAGCCTGCTCCAAAGGCAATACATATTCTCCATCTTCTCCAAGAAATGGACCCATATCCAAGCTTGCATCTCCAGGCAATAAACACTGCTGAACTTGCCAATCCTACTGCAGTCTCCACCTCTCCTCTTCCTTCTCAGGCCCTCTGTTCAGCATTGGCCTCCCATTTCATTACCAAAACTCTTGACATTCTTTCCTTTCTTCTCTGCCTGCACCTAGGCCTCCGTTGGCCTCCCTCCCTCCTCCTCTCCTACTTCTCACCCATTGCACGGGATGAGGACTCCAAGACAGTTTGCTCTATGAAATTATCCTTCAAACAGGTGCTTCCCTGCTCCTCTAGAACTATCAAGGGCAACATTGCTTCTCTTGCTCCCTCCTTGGCTGAGTTCTGTAACCACTCTTTTGCCACCGGCTCCTTCCCATCACCCCTCATGAACTCCCTTGTGCACCCTCTCCTAAAAAAACTGTCAGCGGACCCTAACTGCCCAGCTAACTACTGCCCTATCTCCACTACTCCCTTATTGGACAAACGCCTGGAGAAGTTGGTCATCTCCCAACTAATCCACCATACTGAATCTGCTGGCTGTCTCCACGACCACCTGTCTGGTTTCAGAGCAGCCAGAGGCATGAAAACTGCTCTCCTGAACACCTGTGAGGACGTGTTCTCTAACCTTGACTCACTCTCCTTCTGTTCTCATTCTCCTTGACCTGTCCTCCACCTTTGACATTGTCAATCACTCCATCCTCATAAACCGTGCTTTGGATTGGCTGACCTCTTTCCTTTCAAATCAGCCGTTCCAAGTGTAATCGTATCCTTTTCTCTCCTCTACTTCACTCTCTACTTGCAGTGTCCCTCGGGGATCTATCCTCTGCCCGTGGTCTTTAAACATTTGCCTTGCCCCTCTTGCTCACCTGATCACCATCTTCCCTCCTCACTTCCAGTGCTATGCTGATGACAAACGGCTCTCCTTTGAGCTCCCTTTCTCTTCCTCCTCCTCTTCCTCTCATTCCCAATTGTCTGACTGCTATTCAGTAATGATATGCTTCTAATGATCTCTGCCTTAACGCCAGTAAGACTGAGATCATTCTCATTGGGGTCTCTGTCCCTTTCTTCCGTTCTACTCCCTGGCTGCCCTCCCTGGGCCCTCTCCCCACACCCTTGTGTGAGGCCAAAAACCTTGGCGTCGCCTTCGACTCCCCTCTCTCCTTACTAACTCACATTTCTGACCTTGCTAAGAAGGCTCACTATCAGCTTCACCTCTCAGAGGCATTTTCCCTTTCCTAACTTCCCCCCAGAAACTCGATTTCTCCAGAGTTCTGGTGCTCTCCAGGCTGGACTACTGCAATAGCCTCTTCCTTCATCTTCCTCTCTCCTCCCACCCTCTTCAACTAATCTGAAATAGGGCTGCAAAATACATCCTTGGCCTCAAGACCAGTGACAGCATGTCTCCAGCCTTAAAATCTCTCCACTGGTTCCCGGTGGTTGCAGGGATCAAATTCAAGACCCTCTGCATCATCCACAAGGCTTTCTCTGGCCTGGGACCCCGCTACATTCAACTCTCTCCCTAAATACATCCCTGCTTGAGTACTTCGGTCCTCTAGCTCTAACTCTTTGCAGGTCAGGCGCTTCTCCAAGCAGAGAGTGCGGGCAGGGGGGCGGTATGTCTTTCTTCAACGGGCTCTGCCCTCTGGAACGGCCGCCCTGCCCATCTCTGACTTGAGCCAGATCTCCTTAAGTTCTGGAAGCTCCTCAATACCTTCCGTTTCTCCTCCTCCTTCACCTGAAGTTGTGCCTGGCTGCCTGTCCCTTATGATCCTAAGCGGGGCCAGGCCTGATATCGACCAGTCTTTCTCTGCACTCCCTTCCAGCACTTGCCTATGGGCTCTTTTCCCCTGACTTAGGCCAGTCCACCCTCATCCCAGCACTATTGATCCCTCCTGTTCTTTTTTTTCCTTGCACCTGTACCGCTGTCCCACCTTAGCACTTACCCTAGCCCCTGGGGCCCCCTCCCACCTGCACTTCACCCTCACCCCCTCTCCTTGCCCCTTCCCTCCCCCTGATCAACCCCCTCCTGCTGCACCTCTAATTACTGCAATTGCACGATCTGAATATCACAAGGCCTAGTAGAACCACTATTGTTTTTTGTCCTCTGGGGTGGAGGGTCTGCCAGGGCAAGCGTTCAGGGCAGACGGGAGCTGGGCCGATTGGGTGAGGGAGATCAGGGCCCTGACGATGCATAAGGGCCCCGGACACCAATCGCAGCAACTGTGGGGTTAGCAGAGGAGAGAAGAAGGGATGGAGGAGGTAAAGAAGAAAGTCTTGAGGAACTTTAGAATTTAAGAAAGTCCTGCTCAAGGCGCAGAGGCAGGAGGAGGCTGTTGCATAGGAGGGAGGGAGCCAGCCGAGGAAAGTGGTCGACCTCCCTCCCCTCTGTTTAGCAAAACGCTTTACACACAAAGAGTTGGTGCCACTGGGACGTAGTGGTCTAGAGGGAGAGTATTTAGTTAGATGAAGCCCAGCCCAGATAGCCTGGACGATGCAGAGGGATTTGAATTTGATCCAAGCGGCAACCTGGAGCCAGTGAAGACTTTTTAGGGCTGGAGACTGATAGAGACCCATGCCATGTTCTGATATTTATATATACACCTCCCTACCCCCGAATCTGGCAATTGTAACTTCAAGCCTGACTTTTTACAGTCAATCCAAAAGAAGCCTCTGCTTGCACACTCCCACCCTTTTACTCTTGCCAAAGTAGCGAAAGTCCATGCAGAGGGCAGAAGCTACTCTATTTATAAGGGACCGGGCATTTTCGTACCGTGACTGGGTTGTTTCACCTTCAGGATTTAATAATATGATGACATTTTTGGTGGAGGTACTGTTGTGTGAAAATGTCACCCCATCTGATTACTGGCATGCATTTTGGATGTTCTTTAATATTGATAATTTGAGATTACCGCATTTTTCTGATGGTGCTACATTCAAAACACAGCAGCCAGGGAGGGCCGGCCATCAATCTCATCAGGTAAATGGCTGACGTGTCCTGCTATATGAAATCCGCATGGGCATGCACGCGCATCCATCCTGGGCTGCTGAGTGCATCGCAGCCACCCACAGAAGCAATCATATTTTTATTTTATTCACATTTTTAAAGCGCTCACACTGCCTGGGGGCATCGAGGCGCTGTTACTGGAATATGACTTAGTTGCGTATTTATAACGCGCTTAATACCCAGAGGTTTCTAAGCGCGGATCCGGGCTTCGTGTCCTTTTGTTTCCAAGGCGAGCACGTTGCCACCGAGCTATCCTCCAGGGCTCACGTTGCGGGTGGACAGCATCCCCCCACTTATTTCTGAGGGCTGTCACCGTCCCCCAGGGTATTTTGGAGGTCGTGTGTGAAACAAGACACTTTGAATGTCCTGTTAGAAACTACCATTCGAACTGTGGTCGCCAGGCCAGGTTCACAGGTCGGGCACTTCACCACTACACCATATAACCTACTGAAAAACAATGAAGAACTAAAGGTGAATTGATACATTTCGGGAATGTACGCTCCAGGGAAACCATTGCCATTCATTCTTGGGTTTTAAAACTTACACACTTTTCAAACCCTATTAGAAGAAAATATCCTCTCCTCGTTTTCTTTTTTTTTGTGTTGATTTTATGAAAGGTAAATGAACATTTGTCCTCTGCAATTTGTATCGTTATTAAAAGCCAATTGAATTAAATGTGCATCTTTCACATTGATAAGGTGATTTCTGGTGTCATCACGTCCCCTCACTTTTTTTTTTTTTTAGAACTGGACCGCGGAATAGTCAACACGCTATAATGCAACTCCAATGAAACAGTTACCAACCTTGTGAAGGGGCAGGGCTGTGTAGGCCCTTGCAAGATTTGAACTTCTGACTGCAGGTTGCACACTAAAGGTACTTTCCTGCTAACTTCGCATACGAGTAGCTGGTTCTTTAACAGCGCCTCGATGCCTTCGGTTTTGTCCGCTTTATAAATAATAAATAAATATATTTCTGAAGCGAGGCTTGACTCCCCGACGTATCTGACCAGCGACTTCCATTTTGACTCAGTATCCGGGATGGAGGAAGCGCCATGCTCTTGGGGTTTTGCACCTGGTTAGCGTTGCCAGGTGTTTGCACGTGCCGTCTGGATGGTCCTTGCGTATTCTTTAACTCTCTGCCGAGTGATCTGCAGCCAGGGAGGTCACTCCCTATTCCAGAGGGGGCTGCACTTGTAACAACTCCCTGGAACATGAACATCATATTTAAGGCAGACTTCCAAGAATAGCCTGGGAAACCAACCTTGCAGTTCTGTGGTCTCTTTCTTGTGTAAAACACAGTAACATGATCTACGTGGGAAAAGCGGCCGTACGTGCGGGATAAGTGTGCAGAGAAGAGCGCGCCGCGCAGCGGGCCGGCAATTAGCGACGTGTGTTTATGGAAGTGGCTTAAGGGAGAAACGGGTTCTCCTCCTCTTGGGGGGAGGGGCCTCATAGTTCCGAATACTAATGTCCAGCGCGTGGGCCTTTACAATCCCCTTCTCACGGGCAGGGAAGAAGGAGCAGGCGCGCGCTCGGCATTCAGATGATAGCAGTGTAGTGGGTTTTCGGTAATCTTCCATAAGCACCTGTGCGCGGGTAAAGCATGGTGGGGGTGGGGGGGTTTAATAAATTGGCTCGGGCATTAATGAAAAAGTAGCCCACACACAGTCCCAAATGACAAGGAGGTATTTTTGACGGCACACTGCTACAGTAGAGCCCAAGGGAGAGTTTTGGGGTGAAATGTGATCCATATTGTGTGTTTTAAAGAATATTTGTTCAGTAAAACTGGTCAAAACTACTAGCTGACAATTAAGTAACTCCTCAAAGAGCCTGCTTAGGCCAAAAAAAAAGATCCCACTTTAAGTCTAAAAAGTGGCGCACGCTTGTTCTGCCTGCACTTCGGACATTGCCCTACAGGCCAATCCGTGCCTGGTCACGTCACCTTTTGGCCTCCACCAATGTGGATGCCCTTGTTTCCTTCTTCCTGTGCTGATGAATTGGGCAAGGGGGCGGGCACTTGGGAATTTAGGGGCGCCCCCTCATTTGTATCAGGCGGTGCTGTAAATGTGTCCTTCGTCTAAACTGCACACATCGCATGCTCCATATCCCCCGACAAGGTGGTAACTGCTGGGTTCATGCCCACACTATCCACATCATCAGTAATAAGCTTCAGTTGCCTGTTCACCCCGAAGGACCAGACATGTGACGCAACTGGAGTAGCACATCTGGGCCTTTTAGTAGGTCCTTTTTCTTTTTCTTTCCGTCTTCTAGTGTTTTTGAAATACTTATACTGGTCTGTATTTATGGTATTGGAGACTTTCTGTCCATGATTGCTTGCATCTCTAAGTTACTGCCAACTCGAAGCAACCAGTATTCTAGAGCGAGGAACATATTTTTGAGCTGACCCTTAAAATTCACTAATGGGATTTGGGCATTTCATAACATCTGCATTCTCTATTAATAGGGCCCAGTTGTGCTGCACAGGTGAGAGCAATCCTTACTAACTGCCCCGGCACTGTGCAATTCTCCAAACTACCAGCAGGACAAGTAGGAATTGGTTTCCTTCTCTCAAATAAACCTATTGGAAAGTTTTGGCCCCAGCCAGGCCTTGCCATACCAGCGATGAGTCTGGCCCCATACTAGGGTGAGAGGCTGGCTATCCCGAGGAAAGTCATTTGTTTTTGAAGAATAACATGGGCATGCCTTTTTTTGACACCGAAGCGTAGAGATCACACTCTAAAAGCTCCAACCTTCTCAAATCCTGGGAAGATGCTTGGATAATATTAATTTGCTTAATACCGCTGAAGGGATGCGTTATTGCTAGCGGACTGTCGAGCATGGTTTAATCCCACCATTAATGGGTGCAAATGTAGCCGTACACAGCAAGTGCCTTGGACGTGCTTTCATGTTTAAGGACAATAGGTATTAACATACCATGCGGCATGCCACAACGCTGTATAACATTTTCACTAAGCCCTTGTTTCATGACTTGGACCATCTGGGTATCGCGTGTACCAACTACGCTGACGATACCCAGATCCTCCTCCCACTCACAGGGGACTACGAAAAGGATTTAGCACTGGTGAACAAAATTTACAGCATCGTTCAGGCATGGATGGCAACCCATGGATTATGCCTGAACGATGATAAAACTGAGCTTCTTATCCTAGGTACTGTTTCCCTCATTAATAAACTAAGTACAAACTACTCCTCCTTTATCATCGATGAGAACTGTATACAAGTAGCCAAAGAAGTAAAAACGCTAGGTATATACCTTGACTCTACCTTCTCATTCTCCAAACAGGTAAATTCCCTAGCCTCATCAACAGCTTACACATGTAAACTAATTAGGGCAGGAAAACAATTCTTATCTCGGCACAGTTGCCTAACACTAGACAGAGCCCTAATCATCTCCAAACTAGACTACTGTAATGCATTGTACATAGGAGCCACTAAATCTACCATTAACAAAATTCAGATACAGCAAAACAATGCTCTCCGAGCTGCGTTGAACATTCCCAGGACAGAACACATCTCAGAAACAAGAAGGAAACATAAATGGCTTTCCACCTACGAGAAAATCGGACACAAAACTGCATCCCTCAAACACAAATCACTTTATAATAAAGCCCCACAATACTTAAAGGACAGATTCACCAGAACTCGCGCCACAAGACAAACAAGACTAGCCAACACCAATCACCTCCAAGTACCCCGATTTAAACTTGCCACCATAGGTGGAACCAGTTTCCCAGTCAAAGCCGCTAAACTGTGGAATGAACTGCCCACCACTGTGAGGCTAGAACAATCTTTTACCAAATTCAGGCAAAATGTGATCAACTGGTTGACGACAACAAATGTTAAATGAATGCATGAACTTTCTCCCACTTGCCTGTTACCTGTCTCATTTATTACATGCCTGTAACCGATGACCTGCAACCTGTAACTGTGCTCCAAGCTGTACATCTTCTTACCTTTTGCACCCTTAGCATAATAAATACTAAACAAACAAATAAACCATACAAAGGCTAATACACTCCAAAGGGTTCATCCACGCGTGACCGTTCATTGCCTTCAACTAGGATTGGGATCTATGTCCACCAAAAATAACTTTGAAAGGAATATTTGTTTCCTATTCGGAAGTGCCAGATCTACAGTTGTGTAGTGTAGAGAGGTGAAGAGTGCAATATAAGTAGAGGCTGAGCCATGCCTCGCTACTGTGTCTACATTCTGGCCTTCTTGATATAGTACCTACTGGTACATTCCAGCTGCTTGTTGTAGTCGTAATTCATTCCAATGTGTTTAGCTAGGTTTCCTGAATATCGTATCAAATTTCAACTCGCCCTGGGAAAGTTTAATTGAATTACCGAAAATCAGCCAGACTTTGCAATAATTCTTAACGGAGTGAAAAAGTCAGATTTTCATCTGTTGAGCTTTGAAATGGGTTAGAACACGTTGCAGCTGCTTGAATGGAACCTGATGCTGGACAGCCCCAGTAAGAGGAGCCATGAGTTGGGATGACGGGCCCAGTAAGAGGACCCATAAGTTGGGATGACGTGCCCAGTAAGAATACCCATGAGCTGGGATGACGTACCCAGTAAGAGTACCCATGAGCTGTGATGACTGGCCCAGTAAGAGGACCCATGAGTTGGGATGACGGGCCCAGTAAGAGGACTCATGAGTTGGGATGGCAGGCCCAGTAAGAGGACCCATGAGTTGGGATGACGTGCCCAGTAAGAGGACCCATGAGTTGGGATGACGTGCCCAGTAAGAGGACCCATGAGTTGGGATGACGGACCCAGTAAGAGGACCCATGAGTTGGGATGGAGGGCCCAGTAGGAGGACCCATGAGTTGGGATGACAGGCCCAGTAAGAGGACCCATGAGTTGGGATGACGTGCCCAGTAAGAGGCCCCATGAGTTGGGATGACGGGCCCAGTAAGAGACCCCATGAGTTGGGATGACGGGCCCAGTAAGAGGCCCCATGAGTTGGGATGACGGGCCCAGTAAGAGGACCCATGAGTTGGGATGACGGGCCCAGTAAGAGACCCCATGAGTTGGGATGACGGGCCCAGTAAGAGGCCCCATGAGTTGGGATGACAGGCCCAGTAAGAGGCCTCATGAGTTGGGATGGCGGGCCCAGTAAGAGGCCCCATGAGCTGGGATGACGGGCCCAGTAAGAGGCCCCATGAGTTGGGATGACGGGCCCAGTAAGAGGCCTCATGAGTTGGGATGACGGGCCCAGTAAGAGGCCCCATGAGTTGGGATGACGGGCCCAGTAAGAGGCCCCATGAGTTGGGATGACGGGCCCAGTAAGAGGCCCCATGAGTTGGGATGGCGGGCCCAGTAAGAGGCCCCATGAGCTGGGATGACGGGCCCAGTAAGAGTACCCATGAGCTGGGATATTTGGGGAAATGCATGGCATGTGTCCTTTATTTCTGATATTTTTACTCTTTTGGATTAACATTTTTATTAAAATGTATTCTATGAAATTGCACCATCTCCAATAATGAAGGTAACCTTTGATTTGCTGCATATCTAACCTACTTGGTCCTGTCACTGACCATTGGTAGAGCCAAATTCTGCTCCGAAAGTCCTACAACTTGGTATAGTCCACTTGTTTTCAATAACAGCAAGCATTAAGATGGGGGCCTTGTGCCCTAATACTAGAGCCATTCTCAGTTTTCTCTGTCCATTACCTGGATCGTTCCTACTCAGGAAGGTGGATTATCAAATGAGCACATTTAAAGGATGAATTAACGGGCTACTTTTGAAAAATAAATCGCAGGCTTGGCTCATGGCACGGCCTAGTCCATCTTGTCATCCTTCTAAGGGGCAATACAATGAGTACCATTCAATCCCGTAATGCTATCATCTGTCACTTGGTGTTACGTAATGTCGGAAATGTGTGGTAATCTGCACTGTACAAAACCCGATTCATTATCATCATTAGCACCCAGTGGATGGCAGACAACCAATCCGGCTTCCTGAATTGCTGGCATTAACTACTGGTACTTGCATGCTTTCCAGGCAGCCAGCTTGTCCGCTAAGATTCCGCACCCCTGCATTTACAGCCCAAGCTGTGACAGAGCCCTCCACCCTCCCCCAATGGCTTCTTCATAATTCTATCCAGTTCTCGTGCTTTAAACGCTTGTGAACGACGTGGGTCAATTACTCATTCTGGTGAAATAGCTGGGCTGCGTCTGAAATGACACGCAGTATCCTCACGTGCAACCTCACATGCATCGCACATTATATTCAACAAAGGCTCATTGTCCGAACGCCTGGGATGAGGGTAAACAGCCCTCTGAAATGTGTCGCCTTTTCTGACCTCTGGTTTGAAAGTGGCCTTCAGAAATCAACACTAGGCAAAACAAACATTGGTTTGGTTTTATTTAACCACAAAGACTGAGACCCACGGAGGAGAGTGCATTTTAAGACTTGTGAGGCCAAATGGGTACAATTATGATGGTTCTCCTTCTCCTGTGTTTGCACCTCCAAAATGAAGAAGCAAAGTCAGAAGCACCTTTCTAGCTCATGCGAACCATCTGTTTCAGTTTTCATGCAATTCTGGGCAAATTGGGTTCAGTAATATGCGCTGTCAGGGGCTTGATACACGGCCCAGCACGCATGTGGGGTGACGGGCCCCGACTACAAGCATGTGCTTCTGAATGGTGGCTCTGTACAGTGTCCTCTGTGGCCTGCTCATCTGTGCACACCAGAGTACAGTTCTCGAGACCATGCAGGAGTGAGCTCTGAGCAGGGTGCCATACAGCATTGGAGGCCCCTCTGGATGGCCAAGGCAGCTGGGGATAGATGCCAGAGTAAAGTTCTTGAGACCATACAGGAGTGAGCTCTGAGCAGGGTGCCATACAGCATTGGAGGCCCCTCTGGATGGCCAAGGCAGCTGGGGATAGATGCCAGAGTAAAGTTCTTGAGACCATGCAGGAGTGAGCTCTGAGCAGGGTGCCATACAGCATTGGAGGCCCCTCTGGATGGCCAAGGCAGCTGGGGATAGATGCCAGAGTAAAGTTCTTGAGACCATGCAGGAGTGAGCTCTGAGCAGGGTGCCATACAGCATTGGAGGCCCCTCTGGATGGCCTAGGCAGCTGGGGATAGATGCCAGAGTAAAGTTCTTGAGACCATGCACGACTGGGTTCTGAGCAAGGGTGCCATACAGCATTGGAGGCCCCTCTGGATGGCCAAGGCAGCTGGGGATAGATGCCAGAGTAAAGTTCTTGAGACCATGCAGACCATGCAGGAGTGAGCTCTGAGCAGGGTGCCATACAGGGTGCCATACAGCATTGGAGGCCCCTCTGGATGGCCTAGGCAGCTGGGGATAGATGCCAGAGTAAAGTTCTTGAGACCATGCAGACCATGCAGGAGTGAGCTCTGAGCAGGGTGCCATACAGGGTGCCATACAGCATTGGAGGCCCCTCTGGATGGCCTAGGCAGCTGGGGATAGATGCCAGAGTAAAGTTCTTGAGACCATGCATGACTGGGTTCTGAGCAAGGGGCCCATACAGCATTGGAGGCCCCTCTGGATGGCCTAAGCAGCTGGGGATAGATGCCAGAGTAAAGTTCTTGAGACCATACAGGACTGGGTTCTGAGCAAGGGTGCCATACAGCATTGGATGCCCCCCTGGATGGACTCGGCAGCTGGGGATAGAATTAAACATTGGGATGCAACAGTTGGGAAATTCGATTTTGGAGGCTTTTTTGGTGGTTATTGGTTTGTTTCTGCAAATGCTAGTCTGATCATTGCTGCACTTCAGGGATAGGTATTTGACCAGATGCTCACAAGTATGTATCTGAATGTCCTCTGTAGATTAGGAACCTAGCACTAGAAGAGGATTCCAACCCTTCTCGTAAACCCATTCCTTTCCTTCCAGTACTTGTTTCTTAAGACTTTTGCACTCCTGTTTTAGAACAGAGCATTCAGTTTGACTCGAAATGGGCCTTCTGCTGCTTTAGTCTTAAAATAGGGATGCATTTGGTTTATTAGAAGACATTTTGTACATGCTTTTGCTTCTCAGGGCAAGACTGAGAATGTTCTTCAGACTGCCTGACAAAGCAGTTTAGAACTGGGAAATTCTACATCATTTGACAGTCGTGGCCTGTTGTGGTGCGACGGTGAAACAGGTGATCAAATATATGGTACTTCCCACAATGTGATGTCAAAAGGGAAGGCTGAGAGCACATATAAAGTGACATGCACTCTCCCATTCCAATGCTCTGTTCTCCAAGACCCCATAGCACAAACTCCTTCCCAAGAGGATGTCTCTGAAGGGTTGAGTTCCTAACCGCCATTTGTCCATTGGCCATTAGATTGGGTAATCTCAGCGGAGCCATTCTGCGTGACTCGTAGCCCAGAAAGATTGCGGAACCTGGCCTACATCTCTGAACAGTTTTCTTGGGTATGGGGGTGTTTTGGCAGTCAGAGCATGGACTCTGGGAGGGCACCATCAGCGCGAAGATTGACATAATTCCACCCCACAGTGATGTAGTTGAGGCAGGATTGAAGCCCTCAAAATAATATGCCGCTGATGGGGTTCGACATCACCCAAAATGGGTCTGTCGGGATTCTGACCTTATTTTGGAAGGTATGTGGTCTGTGTAAGGCCTCTTCTGGGCATTTCCGGGGGTGGCTTTGACATGAAAGGGGTCAATTTGTCTAGTATTCGTTAGTCTGCAATGCTGCATGGACACCCGTCGCTTGAGTTTGACAAACATTTCTGCTGTCTGTTCATGTGTGTTTATTGATGTGTGATTTGCACTTTTATTCAGTTTATGGTTTACTTTTCGCCACCAGGCTCTTCGGACCCTAGTGCTCTGATCAGGGTAGACATGAGTAGATCTACAATTCTTGTATTTTTCTTTGCATTTTGGACTTGCAGTCCCGAATTGTTGATGGGGAAAAACAAACTACAAGTACCAGAATGATATGATTAAAAGCAGGACATGAGACCACTTCGGTTCTCTGCATACACCAGTGGCAACCCTTATGTGAATCAGTGCAACCCACCAACAAAATAATCGGCCTTCGTTCAAACTTCCAGGCCGCATCCAGTCTCTATGAGATCACTGTGGATCCGAGATCTCCTTCAGTCTCATTGGCCAAAGGAGTAGCTCCAGGTGCCAGGCAGCGCAATCAAGAATTGCCGCCTGTAATGGCGCAGTTGATCTAAAATGGAGGAAAATCAACCCTCCAGGGTGTTCCACATGGTTTAGAAAGCAGTTCATCATATTTGTTCAGTGACTCATTTTATTTTATTTTAAGAGGAATGGCATAGATGACTTTCTCCAAAGAGTGTGACCAACTAGTATAGTAACGGACCCCAATCCAACCAAGGGGTGCCTCGGGTGGTCCTCTTCCCGAAAGCATTTGTAAAGTAAAAGGTTTAAGTGTTGCATTTCAGCCTCTAGCCGTGCCCCACTGGAACGCACGATGAAAGCGCCCAGAAAGCTGCCCTCCTGTTTTTCAATGGGCCATGCTCTCTTGCTCTTTCTAATGCCTGAAGGGGCTTCCACCTGGGATAGTGCCCCAAATGAAGGCCTGCACGGCCTCGGTCCATCCAGGCAGTAGGCATGTTATGCATGACCGAAGAAGCCATGGCTGATGCATGATGGGAGGAGGGTCTGTTCATCAACACCCCTTAGTACTCTGGGGAGTAGTGCCATCCAATTAGGAAGCTTGAAAATTGGGTGTGAATTTCTGCAATCAATTCCTCCCTCCAGTACCCCTCCTGTTCCACGATTCTCCTTGCCCCATTTCCTCTCCTTGTGAACCCCCCCCCGACCTAATAACTCAATTTCCTGCCTTGCGCTCCCACTCTGGCTCCGCATCCCACTGCTTGCCTCCTCGCCATGTCACTAGAAAAGGGAGAACATCGCAGCATTGGCATACCACCAGAAGCAGAATCACAACAGTAGTGCAGGTGTCCAAATTCTGCAACTGGAAGATCACTACAGTGCGAGGCGGACATAGATAAAGAGCTACAGGAATGACTTCTGGCAAAGGCACTGCAGACCATTTTGCTCTTGGTATGATTCAAGTAGGGTAAACGTGCCATCTGTTCACTACCCCCTACTTTCAGGCACCACCAGCGTTCTTTTCTGGTTGTCCTACACTTCGTAAATTGAATCCTTCAAAAGTCCATTGGAATATAGTGTTCTGCTTGGTTGATACAGTGCTAGTCATTTGCTTACATACTGTGGGCCCAAGCCCCGAAGGCACTCCGCTCTTTGCATTTTGTATTGGTAATAGGACATCCTGCTTCGGCCTGCACTTAATGCACAGGTTTTATGTTTTGCAGCATTCACAGATACTGTGCTGTACATTACATTTGACCACTTAGTTCCACCACTAGTAAAACTAGGGCTGGTTAATAGCCAACATTATGGCTACCAAAGCCTTTTATTGAGCTGCGCTGGTACTTGTAGGTTTTGACTACAGTGCACAGGGCAACTTCTGATCGGATGGCACTCCCAGTTTACCCACTGCCATTATTAGTGTCTGGGGCTCTGTGAAGTGAAATTACTAGTGGGGTTTGAGGCGGAGTTCAGCTCTGTCCTCCATTTTCTTTACCATTTTCATTGACCAGCAGTGGGATTCTGAGTGAGTTTCCACCTGTACAGAGAATGTTCACGTCTTCTTGGAACGCACCAACTATCGCAAGTGGTACTTACTGAGCGATAAGCTCTATGCTTCACCAGCAAATTGGATTCTTCTCAGTCTGGCTGGCTCCAGTATTGAATATATCAAAAGTTAGTGGGCACCACCAACTGGGAAAACGTCTGTCTTTTTAAATGTGCTTCTATAATTAAAGGAGCACTGCAATAACCCCAAGCGGCTCACCTGGGGGTCTGAAAAAAAATAATTCAAGAGTTTGAGTTAAACTTTGGAACTGAGTGTTCACAGAATGACTATATATAAAAAATACATCTGACAATTTTCTTTTGAAAAGTACAGTCCACTTGGAAATGATGTATTATGTTATAATATGTTGTTTTCTAGCTATTGCTGTTTTGATTAATTTCTCTATACAGATGTGGACTGCCTTCCGTCCAGAGGACAGGTTTGGCTTGTCTAATTCCTAAGTTTTTGGTTATTCTGTTTTACACATTTTGAAATGTCATTGAGATCGCCAGATTTATTTTGCTTTTTGCTTCTTTCCTTTTTTTTCTCTTATATTTTCCCATGATGGACTTGTTCCGAAATGCACTGGAAATTAGATATGTCTACTTCTGTCACACCTGTGTGTAACGCATGTGCTATTAAAGACTTTGTTTTTCAATTTCGGATTTTCCAGGTGGTCTGTACTTTTGGATAGAACGTTTTGCATCGTATTGGTTGTTTATAGCCACCCTGTGAATACACAGTGCCAAAGGTAAACTCTTTGGTCATTCCTTTGTCTCCAGCATTGAGCAATCAAGGTGGGCAATAAACCCTGCATCTGTTGCATCTCTACTCTGCAACGTCTACATTGGATGGCACAGGACCATTCCACTAATGCTGTCATAACTTAAAACCTTGGAATGCAGTGTTGGTTCACATCTTTTCATAGCCATTCAAATTAGGGACGTGGTCAAACACCCCAAGCACAAGCTTCATCCATTAGTCATTGACTTGTATAAGAAAAGCAACACAGAGACGAAAAGGGAGTCAACGTTGGATACAACGCAACTTGTTGATCTTTATTGGGAAATAATAAAATCCTAGTTATGGGGACGTCTTTCTCCTTGTAAATTCATTCCCACTGGACTGGATCTCTCGGATTAGCTACCATCTCAAGAAACGTTCTCTCCAATATAGTAATGTTCTTCTTTGGGCTCTTGCTCCCCCCAAACCGATCAGTTCTTAAAGGAGCATTGCAACTCCTTTTGGTGTTGACCACTATGGCACTCTCTGTTTCATCATGGGGAGCATATCCAATGTGTGGTGTCTGGCAAACGTTGAGACCATGGTGTCAAGACCATGAAGTTTGTGAATGGTTTGTTGTTCCAAGGTGGAGACCCTTTCCACCGCTATGATGAAACTGCGGCCGTGGATGTGCTATCCAGGTCATGCAAGTAAATAAAACATGAGAGGTGCCCTAACTTTTAAAGATGTTGGTTAACCGACCCTAGACTATTTTTGATGACCTTTCGTTGCGTTCATGACTCAAAGATTTTCAAGAATATTAATTTAAGAACACATCATGGCTGAAGTAGCAGCACCAATGTCGGACCAACCAATAAAATTGTATCTTGCAACTCACCATTCCTGGTTAAGGCCCTTAAGAGAACCTTCATTCCTCCAGACCATCCTCAAGATACACCACGCCTCAAACATATTTATCCCATCATATGTCCATGCTTCCACAACCAAGAAATATGTTGGCACCACAACCACCTAAAATGCTGCATGACTCCAACCAGACCACACAACTACGATCTATTGGCTCATTCTCGTAATGCACCCTCAACTGGTCTCTGCACATTAATTACAACATACCATTGGTCCCTTCAAGACCACGAGACTCTGGATGATCACAAATGTGCACTCGCACCTGGAGCGTATCTTTTGCACAGAATAGAATGACCCTAATAAAAGATCTCGAACCCAAATAACCAGACAGACTCAAAGAATATGGCAAAGTACTACTTTGTCAGCTCAAATAAAGTAGGGAGCGCTGGTGATTATACAAAATGCAGCTCACTAGCTCTCATCTTTTTGAACAAAGACTTTATACCTCAATGTACATCAGCCATGGCAAACAAATAAACCCAATGAGGGAAGGAATTGGTTAGGGGAACACATATTCTTTTGGTATGTGTAAGTGTTAAGAACATCAGTGGCTGCCCCTCATCTAGTGGGCACGCCTTAAACTACCCCTAAAATATGTATAATACTGATTATAGAAAAATACTAACAACGGATTGGTTTTTGCAACACTGTATAGAATGCTGCTCCATTACCACTCATGATTGGTTGACATAGTCTCCCAACCATGGACGTTTGGCTCGCTAGCAGCGCGTGAACAAAACGAAACCCAGGTGCAGAGACCAACGTCAGTCTATTGCCCACTTTGGCTAATTAGCCTACCATCTCTCATCGGTTAGGCCATAAGCCAAGGCTTTTCCTTTATAGTTGACCTTGCTGACTGTTTTCTTCTCTGGGACTTGTATGGGAGTCAAGGTACACCACTATCTTCATCCAAGGCCTAATGAATAGACCTTGTCTTCTGTTCTTGCATCACGTGTTAGTGAACCACGAATATGTCCATTTCATCCTTTTATTTACTGCTATTTGATTTATTTGCGCTCTGTGCTATTTCTCCTCTTGGCACTTGGTTGTTCCATCTTACATATGCTTTTTGCATCTTTTAATCATCCAATACTTGGAACTTTCAGATTCTTTTGCTTCTGCTTTATCTAAGAGAAATGTGCCCTTCGTTCTTAGCTTATCCCTAGTTAACGCCCTTTGTACTTTCCAATTATGTCCTCCTGCGTTACCCTTAGTCTTAGTAAAACGGATATTCTTTGTTCTTCGCACAAATTGGTTTCTGCAGCGTCTCCTAGTTCTGCAGACGCCCATGTTTTCATCATGGCCGCTCTATACACATTATAGTTTCTACTGCAGCAAGCTTCTATATGTCTCATCTACCTTACTTTTCTGAATACATACATTTGTTGAGCTTCATCTTACTCATCTTTTTAACATAGACAATTTCTTCATTTCTCTTCACTTGATTACTTTGTTACTTCAATTGCACCTTCATTCTTTAAGTATCTGCACAACGTTTCCGTGCATTCTCATATCTTCCCTTTATGACGTCACTTCAGTCGTGTCAGTTTGCACTGACAGCTCGTGCATGTCCACATCCTTCCACCACTTCAGTATGAGGGTATATTCGATACGGCTGTCTGAGTGCATAACGTCTCTCATATCTTCGGTGCGGTATTGGGAGAATACCTGGCATCACACACAGTACTCTCTTGCTGTTCTTCCAGTATGACAGAGGTGAGGGGGCGGGCACTGGAGATGACGTCACCAGTTTCTGTACACATACAACTGCAATTATTTATAATAATGATTCCGCTCGATCCTGTACTCAATGTGTATCTAATATTCACTGCCGTATTTGTTGTATTTACTTTGCATACCACCATGATACCGCTTCAATGTTATGTTATATATCTGATACCTGATCCTGCCATTTCTGTGCTTCCACTTGCTAGCTACAATTTTGGCCCCATACTTAGGTCTACCAAATGATGTTATGTTGATATGCTTTTGTACTGCACTAAATCTGCACTGTAGTAGTTTGCATGCCTGGGCTTGTTTATGTATTGGTGCACTGATCCACCTCTAGGGGTATCTAAATCTTAGTCTGCAGTAGGAGACCAAATGAGCAAAGGGAAGATGAGGGGATCAGAATGTGGGAAATAGATGCTACAAACGCAGAAAGGGATGCACCAGAGGAATAAGGTTTTATGACATGGGTGGATATCAGTCCTGTTAGGTGTGCCATAGTTCTTCAAACTATCACCTAATACCATAGAGCTATATGCATCTAGTCTAATTGTGTAAGGTAGCCATATCCTGCATCTAGCCATATGTTGTATACAGTGTTTTCTAAAATCATTCACTCAATGTCGCATTTAGGCCCTACTCACCCTTTAAATCTAGGCATTTTTCTAATTTTGTTCCCATTTTGTCTTTTTACGCATTTTAGGTCCTGCTCTCCTTTTTGAATCTAGGTGATGAGTAGCACTGCTCTTTGTACATAGAACCAGGATGTACACATTGTTTTTTGTACAGCTAACTCATTTCTCCCCTTGCACACTGCACTTTCATAATGTAGCGGAAGGCACGGGCTCACACCACACACCCTGCACTTAAATAAAACACAAACACTATTGTACAACACGTCTACCATAAGAATGAAAGCTACCTTTAATGACAAAAATTTGAATTGTAGCTTGCCACGTAATTCTCTTTCTTCATAAACCCAATCCACCCTGTTTAGTTCTTACTTTACCTCCACTGCACCCTTGCACATACCACTCAGACATGGGTGCCTAATAGGGTCTTGGCCTCCCTCACATAACCTTAATGGTTCAAATGCACACCTGCAGAATAGCACCTCCCAATTCTCCCAAATATGGACTCTGGTTCCTCCATTGGCATTCAACCAACAGAACTTTGGAACCTTAATTATGGTGAAAGGCGCTATATCGATGACAAAATTAATGAAAATTAATTAATTTGAATGTCTGAAAAAGGAGGAGGCAGATTTGCCCGGAAGTGTTGTGATAACTGGGTTGTTTTTCCAGGGCAGATTTGGAGAATTGTACTTTAGTACACAATGTGCAATGGTTGATGCATGTGGGGCGCGAGAGTGTGCTCGGGCAAACCTGCAAATTAGGCGGCTCATGTGCCCGAGCATCGTCATACCTTCTAGCTAGGAGCAAACTCTAGAATGTTCCTTCAGTTATTGCCAAGCCTGAGATGCGAGCGGTGTAGTTAAGCATAGATTATATATAAAGGTGAATATTGTTTACATTAAATGCATAACCACTATTAGATTTGACGTAGAGATCCCTGGATGCCAGCAGTTCTGCCTAATGCGGTAAAAACTTCAGGTGTGACTACGTTGGGCCTGCAGTTGTAGTCAAGTGGACAACATCCTCCCTAGCATGGCCCACAACTCCTGTGCCCATGTGAATGTACATGCCAAACATCAGCAGGGTCTGTTACTTCTTGGCCGCACAGACTTCCAGGACTATCAATTCACTTAGCAAACTACTAATCAGTCTTCAACATTGCACAGGTCATCCTGCAGTACAGCTCTGCTGGCAGACACAGCTTACCTTATAGATAGGGTGACGAGATCTAAAAGGTAAAAAACCGGGACAGGGCAACTGACATAAAGGTAGGACTAACTCTTGAAAGTGGCTGGCAAGGCTCTACACTTCGGTAGCATTTGGAGAAGGGGGTTTAAGTGTTACTGTTCAAAGAAACGCATATAATTAATTTATCACAAACTAACACTATCTTAAGTTGTAAAATGCAACATTTCTTCTTGCTGTGCCTGCCAGCTATCAAGACCTACTACAAAAAACTGGGACCACTGCAGTTTCCAATGGGAACATAATCTTGAGAAAGGGGGACAGAGCACCAAATACCAGGACAGTCCTGGCAAAACCGTGACGTCTGCTCACCCTAGTGATGGACCCCTATGCAGCTATTGATAATGCGTGCACTTGTAAGGCCGATCACTCCGTAATGTGTGCATGCATGCATGCATACATACATACATGCATGCATGACACGCCTCCATGCCTTCCATGGACAGCTCACGTGTTTGCTTAGAAATGGAACCCCTCGGATTTCCGAACTCATGACACTATTCGACCACCCAGAGCTGGCCTCTGGCACAGCGTTCTGCAGCCGTGCACATTGCATCGTGCAGCATTTCCGTCATGCATCGATGCCCGTGCAACCCAAGCATGCCGTTTCTGAAAGGCCTGTTAGTTTTCAATCGGAGCATGCAAATGCCATTTGTTATGTTCTGTACTCCAGCACATTAGTTCAGTGCAAGACTGCACTGCGACACCTCGCAGTGCGCCCCGAGGCCATACAGCACTTTCAGTTACTTGTAAAAATAAAGACCTGTGCTCCTCGTGCCAGGCCTATCAACACTGTGCCAGCCCCCACCCGCCCACTAACCTCTACATGCTCCTTTCCTATCCTCCGCTCGGGGCTGCGATACAGCCGCTTCAGAGGCACCCACGCGCCACAGGACACTGTGCAGAACTAGCATACAATGCTCAACAAATTGGGCCGATTAGTCCTTTGCCTCAGATTACAAAAGCAAAGCAGACGAAGTCGGTTAGCTGCCATAGCCTCTAGTGAAGAATGCAATGTCTATTGTTAAGCTTTCTGCATTGTATCGCAGCACCTAACGGGCAGCAGTGGCGCAACACAAAAGGTCCTGACAACGCCCCTCCCTTACCCCTCCCCCCCCTGCAGCCCTGGGCATGGGCAGCATGGGCATACCGCGCCACCCCTGTTATGCCAGTGACGTGCAGGGGTGAGAACTCGGGAGATTTCCCGGTAGGCCTCTGCACCCTCGGCCTCTTTTGTGATACAACCTATTTTATTTCCACATTTTCTCATGGGGAAAAGGGTTGGGCTTCCCGAAAATGTGCAATATGGGACCACTTTGAACATTATCACCTGGGCCTCTTTTGTTCCAGTCCACTCCTGGGGTCGTGTACTCGCCTCTATTAGCAAGGGGCCAAGCAGGTGTGGCTCTTGCATGTTCTGGCTTTTCCCCTCGTTGTCTTGTGTGCTCCCTGCACTCAGCTGCACTTGGCCACATCTTGCTGCTGGCGCTTCTGTCCATCTAGAGTACCGCCTTGGTGATCTGGCGGTCGTTGTGCAACTTGATACGGTGAAGAAGACTCCACGCCTCCTCCATCACACAACCATGCGCTGACTGAACCTTGTACCAGGAGACCATATAGTAGAAAATGGCTTCACGAAAAATGCTCGGCGTTACAGGCGAGTTTATTAAAACGTCTCATTGTCAGCCCTTTGATCTATTAAAAAGAATTAGCCGCACACCACTACTAACACAATACCTTTGTACCTTTCCAATGGGTTGTCTGTTTCAATCCTACTCACACTACACCCATCCCCTCACGTCTTTGCCCTCTTCCTTTCACCAACAGACCGCGGTCTAGTGACCCCTGGCAGGGGCGCAATACACCTCTATCCAGACACGTCTGCGTGCCGAAGGCCTTTACTATGGTGATGGCACAGTGCAACCTAAAATAGAGGCCCTCAATACGTGCAGCACCCTGGTGCCAGATACACGCCCGCACTTGCATTAAAATTATTTCTAAGCAGTATATTTATCCTTGCATCTGTTCCTTGAACTTCATTCCTCTTGAAAACAAGTACAGGCAAAGCCAACAGTTTAACTCTTTTAATGGCATTAGGTGAGCATTTGCCTGACATGCCATGGTATGCCAAGCTCCTAGTATCATTTGCCAGTTTTTGTGATCTCATGGCCAGGCTGTTCCTTATGGCAGGGTTGGAAAAATGCGGATACCAGGACTGCACAAAAGCCCAAGCATTCCTCACACCAGGGAATACAGGTTCAGTGCAGGAATCTGTGGCATCACACAGACATGCTGTGCATGAGGGGTCAGGGTGGGTGGAAACAATGCCTCAGTCCCATGACCTAGCTACTGTAATGAGGGCATGGAGGTTCCTCCAGTTTGTATTCCCAGAACTAGGTGATCCCGATCCAGTCCACGTGATGTGACTCGGAGACCCAGATTTCTTTCAGCTGTAAAGGTCACAGGTCTGTCCAACTTGGGTGCATAACTGGGTCATCACTTTCTCATTGTCATGCAATCACACGCATGGACCTAGTTTTGGCACTATGGTATATGCCCACAGCCCATAAATATATAAAACATATCTTCGTTTCAACATTTCACAATAATAAATGGGCTTTTGTGATTACAAATGTGCTGGGAGGATAGGTTGGGGGCAACACAGTAACAAATCCCTGAACGCGTGTGTCTTGGAATCAAGACACCACAGAGCAACACAGGTACGAATCCGTGAACACGTTTGTCTTGGAAGCAAGACAACACGGAGCAACACAGGTACGAATCCCTGAACGTGTTTGTCTTGGAAGCAAGACAATGCGGAGCAACACGGGTACGAATCCCTCCTGCTGCTTAGAGACTGGTGTTAAGCGCATTATAAAAGATGAATTAATTTATTTAATTGAAAAATCATCGATCTTTCTGAAAATGAACCGGGCAAAATATAGAATGCAATTTTTGCATTATTCTCACTTGGACCCTCCAATCGTGGATCCAAGTTGTCCTTCCTACGTGACTCATTTTAATTTTGTTTACGGTAAAATGGCCCTCTGACAGTCTCATACTTGCGAGTAACATCTCGCGCAGCCTTCCTGTGCAGAATGCCCCTTTTGAATGTAACTAGATGGCGACTTCTCTTAAGACAGAGCAGGCATTGTTCGCCGTATCTCCGTCTGTGATATGCTCGTCTCCTTGCCTGCTTTGCAGCGAAAATATGTTTTCTGCTGTAAATTGTTTTGATTGGCGCGTTCTCTGTTGGTCACACAAGCAGATGGTGGCGAGGCTTCCCATGGGAGGAGAACAGTGTCACTCAGTGCCGATTCTGTAAATAGGCAACAGCATAACACATTGTGCAAACAGAGAATTACACCGCATTATACAAAATCCCTTCTGTCACCAGACAATAACAGAGACGGGTCAGTGGGGATGTTTTCGTTTTTTGCTCTGCATTGATGAGCTGCTCCAGTGCACTGTTTCCTCCTTACAGCAGTGAATGCAAATACTACCAGTATTGACCTTTCTTTTACGCAGAAGAAATGCATATTTACACAAAAAAAGAGCGCCTTGTCCTAAGAGAAGAAACAATATGCAGTGCACGTGGCGAATTCGTCCATTGCAAGCCAGTGAATCTGAATAATGCTGCGGGACATTCTGTAGGAGGGCACGGAGTTGGTGGTCAGATCTGAGCTTTTAGAGCCCTTTTGGTAGCCTCTGATACCAAATAACCGAAACAACTCAGGAAAATGGCAAGATGTCTGTTTTATTAACAATTATCTAAAACAGGGAGGTTGCAACGGAGACATCAACAAATGTTTGTTCGAGCTCTCATTGTATTTCACATAAAATCAAATTTATATAGCAAAAATTGGTCATACATACTATGTGGCAAATACAACAAGTTGTGATAGGCTCAAGGGGAACATCTAAGTGTACTTTCTATAAGGGATTGGGTTGTGATTGGGTCTCTACTGTCAAGTGGACGTTTTGTACCCATCTCTAGTGCAAGCCATCCTCAACTTTATTAAGTACACAGTATGTCATTGGCTCTCAAACTATAAGGCCCTTCGTTATATGTCCCTCTACAATTGGTTGGCATGCTCGTGCCAGTCTGGAACATTCGGCCCTCTGGCAGCATGTAAGCTCATACCCCAGGTGCCAGGAGGTGAACTTGACTGTACCTCGCCACCCAATTAGCCCAACATCTCATCACCCATGCCTTCTGCCATGAAGATTGTCTTTGAACTCGGCCTTGCAGTGTATTCTTGTCTCTGGGAATTTAAGGGAGTGCGGGCACGCACTATTGCCATTCTAAAACCCCTTGCCCAACTCTATTTCCATATTTGGCTCACATGACAGGAGACCTCGGTTTGGACTATTTTGCTGCATTTAATTGACTTGAATGAATAAAACTTGGCACACATGGTGTTCTTTGTTGCACCTTAACAAGGCAATAATTCAGCGTCTCGCGTTCACCGCCTACAAGAATAGATAACCAGTTTTGGCTGCATCTTCTTCAGCCAGTCTTCTCTGTGCATCATACTTCGCTTTTTGTGACGTCACCAGCTCCTTTTCTTACTCTTTTCATATTCCTTTGGGGATTTCCTCCATTCGATTGTCACCTTTGAGCGTACATCTGATAGGGGTTTCTTAATGGATCTCTTTTCTCACACAGCGGAATGGTCACAACTGCTGGTGTCAAGCATGGAACAATCTCATGCCTCCAACATACAGGTGGGGGGGATGGGACTTGCTGCTGAGGCATTCGGCTGCTCCTCTACATATCCTTGGCAACATGAAACAAAATCTATGCCACGTTTGCACCACATTCTCCCTGCTAGTTGAATGCACATGGTGTGGACCACAGTTGAGGCGCAAGATTTCTTAACTTGAGAGATTATTTGTGACTGGAAAGTGGAGGTGTTATAACATAATGTTGCTAGTGGAGCAACAGGTTGCCCAATTCCCAGGTGATCTCCAAAACGAGGGATCTCACCTGGGCTTTGTATTTGTGTTTGAAACGTGGAGGTGGACTGAAGTCTGATGCAAAGGGGTCTACAGGAGTACCAGGAGAGTTGTCAAATGAGAGGATGGCTGCCAGTTCAGCCGAAGTAATGAAAAGTCTGAGGGAGTGGAATCGGGTGAAAGTGGGGTTGAGGGAGGGCGGGAGGTCAAGCACTAAGGAGTAATGGATTTTAGACCTTTTTGAAGAGCAGTTGCAAGCAAAGTCATCAGCAGAGAGAGAGGAAGAAATCGAGAATAGTTGAGGAGGTGAACATTAATTGAATACGTACAGGGTGACAACAGAGATGAGGTGATATTTGTGTAGTTGGAGAATTCGGTAGAGTAGATTGTGGAGAGTTTCCTTTTTGGAAGCAACGAATGTCAGGCACAAGGTTTCATGCCAGTGGCATAGAGAGGCCACACATTAGTTCTCAGATGTTTGGCCGGAGAGATGAACAGTTGAAAATGCTGAGGAAAGCGGGAATGTGTGAACATTATAGTGGTACTCAAAAGGAGCAGCAAGCACTAGTTTGAAGACCTGTAAAGACAAATTCACTGAGAATGCTTTTAAATGGGTGGAGAGAGCACCTGGGGTGAAGAACTGGCTTATTTCTTTTAGGGAACCAATCAGGTTGGAATTTGCACTCTGTTTTAGGGGGTTCAGAGAGCAGAATAGATGCCATTAAATGCAGTAGGGATTCGTCATAAGGGAATGAAGGGCCAATAGAGGGGTGTGAAGACTGTAGAGTGGACCAGAGTATGATTGGGTCCATCATGTTTCAAAATGTTGGTTGACTGTGTTTGGAGAGCCACCATCAAGTGGTCCAGGTGGGTGGAGGAAAGATGTGGATAATTGGCATCAGTCATGTTTGGGAGGGTAAAGTCTCCCATCAGCATGGCATGGACTTTTGTGGGCATCGATTCAAGTGAGCGGTCTAAATCATGGAAGAAGACATTGCGTGCACCAGGAAGTTGATAGATCAGAATTATTGCGAGACCAATATTTCCAAAAGAAGATTGAATGAGGTTCTTTTCCTGATCTGGAGACCCACCTCACTACCCTTCTTGGATAAAGTGATGGAGTAGGAATAGTTACCAAAGTCAAAAGTGAAGGGCTGCTTGTTTGGATGTGTCTTGTGGGGTGGGTGGGAGGGGAGAAGAGGTGATCAAGGTTTCAGTGATGGAAGTAACTTCAAGATGGAGGGTGGGAGTTTCAAAGTGGTTATGTGGAAAAGAAGCATTATTACACAGGGATTCGGGATTACTCATCCATACAGTGAGTTTGGGCAGACAAATGGGAGGGCATGAGGGTTTTAGGAGGGTGAGGGGACCGACTGAATGTGTAATAGGGGTATACAAAGGTAAGAGCGGGAGTGAGAAAAGTTTCTCGTGGCCCCTTTGGGGAGGGTGAAGGAACTGGAGTTCGAAGGGAGGATGTTGGGTGGGTTGCTATGCAAATCGGTGCCTGGAGACTCCCGGTGAAGAGTGTGAATAGAGTGAGTGCGTACATGAGTATGCCGACGAGGGCCGTAAGATCTCAGGAAGGAGGGTCAGGTGCAGGATTGACTCATAGTGGCTGGAATGCAGTTTAGTTTAGGGTAGTAGGGTTCTAATGTAGGGAACTGGGAAGCCAATTTAGGGGGGGGGTGAGCTGGGAAAACACTGTTTGCCCTTGGTGAAGCAGCCCCAGCCCTGCTAAAGAGAATGAATGTGATGTGTAGAGCCCCCATCACTTGGCTAGCCGGCTGCTGTGTCTGGATGCAGTTACCTCTAGAGGCATTTGCAGCCAACTGAAGTAGAGGGGCAACACGAACCAATGGTAATGGTGCAGCGTCTGCTATAGCTTCCTTGGGGAATTACATTGATACATTTGAAGATGAACTGTTAAAATTAACTGATGTCCCTACCCTTCACCCTTTTCAATCATTGAATTGTAACATGTTTGTTGCTAAATCCGTACAGCTCAAACGAGCCAGGAATGTTGTAAGTGGAGGCTGCTGATTGTTTTTTCTTTTTCTTTTTCGTTTTCTTTTTGACTGGAGTAGTGTAAATATTTCCTACTACTCTTATCAGAGCTTTTATTACTTGACAAAAAGCTGCTGTCGTTGTGAGCTTGTGTAGTACTTTGCAGAAGATGGTATTGTGACACTGCAATTCTATTTGTGTTGATTACAGTTGCTTCTGTGTCAGAGCTTTTGAATCTGAACCCCATTAACCCCCTGGCAGGAGGAGCCAACCAATCAGGTGACTAGGAACGTGGGCTTGAATCGCCGGTGAAAGCCCATGTTTCATCCCACCTGACAACCGGCGATGACCGCTTTGGTAGCCCCAGCTGCTAATGTCCTTAAGCTCTCGTTCCAAGTGCTTTGCTTTGGCCTGCCTTGGAACGGGGGCTTACATTAATTCTACTGGTCAGAAGATGGCTTGCTTACAGTGTGGTGCTCTTGGTTGTGATTCCGTGAGGTCATTTCTTCTAACACTAAGAAAAGCACGAACAGCGAGGTCCATACAGATCAGGGCGGCTCAAGGAGAAAGTGCACAAATGTGCTGGATGGCAGTCTATTCTCTTACTTTGCATCAATATGCACTACTCGCTCCTGTCTCAATAGGTCTTTATAGCTTGATGTGCACTTCGGGGCTGGTGAATGCTCATGGACTGCCCCTCCATCCAAATTGCCATATGGCTCCAGCTTATCCTGTGTTCATAAATCCCCAAAGGCCTCCATGGACAGCACTGCTTGTAGGGAGGGTAATGATTTCATGCTCGCCCTCCGTGCCTTCTCTCCTCGTTCCTCCTGATGCTCTGTCAATGTGGTTCTTTCTGTATCGCTACAAGGTGAAGGGGCGTCCCACAGCACCTAATTGCCTGACTCCCACTTGCCATTTGAAGTGTCTACAAACACCACATTGTAAGTGTAATATCCATTTATTGACAAGTTCCAACAGCAACATCTGGTCTCATTCACTGCTCCTTCAGCTCTCGCGGTTGGAATCTTGGGGTGCTAATTGTGTATTTATTTATTTCATTTCTAAAGTGCACATACAACCCGTAGGCATTGAGGCACTGACGTAGTTGTGTTCGAGCTAGGTTCCGGAACACAACAGACTAGGTTTAAAAAAAAAAAAAAATGTAAAATAACATATTAAACTTCATATTCAAACATGTTCCATGAAGACTGCAGGGACATAGGGCGAACCCTACGCTCACAACGGTTGGTATACTACAGGATCAGCACACTTGGGAAATATTAGATGCTTTATTTTTAAATAGTCATATAGAAATTAATTGAGATTTTCAGAAATGTATATTTCGCAGAGCTATGTCTGTAGTTAATATGGAGAACTGACCAACGGCCATTTTTTTTATAGTCCATTTGTTTCCTTTCAAAAACTGTGTACGGGAAATTGTCATTCGGTGTCGGGCTACATCTATTCCCTGGATCCAAACCAGCAGATACAAAGGCTGCCAAGACCAGGGTCTGTTGCAAATTGACACCTTTTTTGTCAATTCTTAATGAGGTCACTGTTGAAGGTACTGGCAACAATATGAACTGCATGGAAAGAGCAGTGTGACTGCACTGCACTGCACTGCAGTATAGGATCAAATCAATCCTCCGATACCTGAAACAAAGAGGCACTTTCTAGGTCTATTACCATGAACCGTAGTAGTTCTAGATCACTCCTGTGACCTCCCACTAGTAATTTGTTCATCACTTTACAAGGTACAAATTGCCTTGATACAATTCTGAACATAAAAGCAACTGTGTTTCCGTTTCACTAAACGTCTTTATGATACATCCCTTCGAGTCAAGGTTTAGCCGCCTTCTCGGGTTACATTTGATGAGATGTATAGGCTAATTCTCAGATTTCAAGTCATGGCTACATCATGCAGGTAAACACATCATGCAGGAGGAGTGGCCTCAGATTTCAATCAATCTATGCCACTTTCTGCCCATTTGCGCTGCTATTACTGCAGCGTTATTATCGCCGGCAGTAACAATGCCCTCAATGCCCCATTGGGTCCAGCAGACCCAATCGGAATGGGGAATGCCTCGACTCCCCGCAATTCGGGATCAGGGGCCAATAACCGGACCAAATTGCAGTATCGCTGTTTGCGTTGGGCGGTATCCCAGTGGATTTACTGCCGGGACAGGCCCAACTTGTGATGAGGCCCTTTATAAACAAAAATCAGTTTGTCTGGTGCAAGGTTTGAACAGGATCCTGCAGCCGTTTATCACTTTGTCCAGTAAACAATTTAAGCCAGTAGAGGACATTCATTTGCCAGGTATCCAACAACTGCCTGCTGTTAGGTTTCTATGTGCTTGTGGTGGACTAGGATTAATTACACAAACAACTTTTTTTTATTTTAAAAAGGATTTATTTTTGAATGAACACTTTGAAGACTTGCCTGGATCAGGACTGTCACAAACGCAATCTTTTTCTCCAAAGTATCAATCTGAAGGTACTATCCTGTGTACCAATTTGTTTCATGATAATTGATCTCTTCTATGACCTCTCAATCTCAAAATTCTTCCCCCCTCCACTCTTCTTAGCTTTAGTTAGTCTGGTTTACTTTAACTTCTAATATCATCTTACTTACCTTGTCCTTGTCGCACGGTTGGCAACAGGGCTGTGTGTACCTTTTTCGTCCTTCCTTGAATCATCTTGATGAATTGGTCTCTAGACTTGGATGCTTCCACTCTGGTTCATGTTGCTGATGAATTACCTTAGGCTTGATTGCTAATTTTACAAAGATTCTACAACTCATTGCATAGTTTTTGTCTTTCTTCTCTTCCGTGACATACTTTGATATTGCTGCCCCAACTCCTGGAATCCATCCCCTCTTTTAGCAGAATATATTTCGTAGTGAATACCTTGCTTGCTATGTTTATATCACATGGCAGACTGGAATACCTGTATAAAAGTATGCAAATAATGTTCCTGTTAGGGGCTAGTTGCATCATCACTACTGCTCTGTAATATGTTATTATCCTTCAGTTGTGACGTCACAATGCCTTCTCCTTGAGCCAGCACAGAGCAGAATTCCAGCGGACACTTCAGCACTTAAGTAAAGCCGTGACAAGCGTTTCAATCTTCTTTCTAATAAAATAGCTTTCTGTGATGCTCTACATCCATTAACAGATATGAAGCAGTCTATGGTAGTATGTTTATTTTGTGCACTGCTGGAGTTTAACACATAAGGGGAAGAATCGGCATGTTATTATTTTATTTATCGAGCACAAAACAAAAGCTTTTTAAGATGCATTTTATTCAACCACTCAAACTATTTTTCTGCAACCCATTAGAAGCTGCATATATATATTTTTTAATTCCAACAAATTCTACATTGAATATATGTATCAGCAACTGGACAATCTCTTATTAAGCAAGACTCTAGGTAGTCAAAGGGATGACAGTGTATGGCCAAGTAATACAATACCCCCATCCATACAGAAAAAGGATATTGCAATTCCCCTCAGAATTCCATTAACCCTATTAAAAAAATGCCTTCACCCTCTTTCCTCCATATGGTCCCAGAACTCCTCGATGACTTGCAATATTCTTAAAACATACAGTAATTGGTACTTTATCCCATATATTCCAGTCTACAGAATTAAATGTTGGGGTGTGTGTGTGTATTTATTTGTACATTTATAACAGCACACAGTCCATGGGCATCTAGGTGCTAGTTTCTGCAGAATAGTGGGACAAGAGGAAAAGGGGGGTGGAGGAGAGAATGCCAGTTGAATAGGTATGTCTTGAGCTGCTTTCTGAAGGCGTTGCAGGAAGTTTGTCTCTTAAGTGGTGGGAAACTTGTTTCAAAGTGCAGGTGCGTGGATCGGGAAGCTGGAGCCACCTGCTCTGGACCATTTGAACCTAGGCGTGACAAGGCAATGTTTGTGTGAAAATCTTGTAGGCCTTGCTGAGGCATGTTTTTATTTTTTTATTTTGTCAGCTAGGTAGACCTGGTGCATCGTTCAACAGACAGCGTTGGGTGAGGAATAGAATCTTAAAGTTGATTCTGTCTTTGACTGGGAGCTAGTGGGCAGCATTTCTGGCCTCAGAGATATGGTCCAGTTTGCCAATGTCAAGTGCCACCCTAATTGCAATGTTTTGGATTATTTGTAGTTAATGCAAGTTCTTTTCGGAATTGCCAAGGAATAGGGAGTTATAGTAGTCTAATTTTGACCCTATGAGTGCCCGGGCCACTTCAAGTCGTTTCACAGTGGTGAGGAATGGTTTGCTGGCATTGATGAGCTTGATAGCATAACCAGATGAGGAGGCAATGTGGTTGACCTGGCAGGACATGGTTAACGAGGAGTCAAGGTAGACGCTGAGGGTCTTGACGGAGGAGGCGACAGCGATGTTGTGGACGTTGATGATGAAGGATTTGTAAGCCTGAGGTAGTTTGGCAGGGGGCCCGATCAGGAGAAGTTCTGTTTTTTCATCATTGAGGCAGAAGCTGTGTGAGGCCATCCAAGATTGGATAGCTTTGTAGATCGCATTCATTCTGAGGGTGTCCTTGAGATGGTCGCTAGTGAGGGGGATGAGGATTTGGGTGTCTGCGTAGTTTGTGTAAGAGATACTAAGGGCGTTGAGGTGGCCAAACGGGATTTCTGTACACATTGTACAAGGTAGTGAAGACGCATGAGTCTTGGGGTACCCCACAGGAAGTAGATGTTGGTATGGCAGTAGCCTCTCTGGCAAACACTCGCAAAGATCTGTCGGACAGGAGTGATGCAACCTATTTAGTGGCTTCAGCGGAGAAGTTTGCTGAGGTGATGAGGATTTGACAGAGCATTTCATGGTCTAAGAGGTTGATTGTCTCTGAGAGGTCAAGTAGTAAGAGCAATGAAGGGGTTCCCTGGTCGTTGGCGTAATCCAGCTGGTTTTTTAGATCTCTGAGAGCTGTTCCGGTTCCATGCTTTGGGCGGAAACCTGACTGGCGAGTCCCCAGGATGTGGTGGTGATGTTCTAGGAAAGGCTGGATTTGTACAGGGGCAACTCTGTCCATGATTTACAAGAGGAAGGGCACTGTTGTGATGGGTCAGTAGTTGGTACATAGCCCCTCCTGCAGATACCCCCTTATCCTGTGCCTGTCTGTACCTGATTTGTAGTTTTTCTCTGAAAGGCACGTGGATGTTCAACTCTCATTGCAAGCTTCAGGGTCTAAATGGCACACTGTGGTAAGTAGGGCAGGGGTCAGTGAAAGTGGAGAGCAGGAAAAAGAAATGAAAAAAACAGCCCACCATGTTAGTGTGCTTTCAAGAAGGCAGGAGGGGTTAGTTGGGTGCCAGTTATTTTATGTGCAGGTCAGTTGAAGCTCGGTATGTCAGGCCAGTCCCTTTTAAAAGATCAGTGGTAGCACAATCATCAAAATATGAGGCTTCTACCTCTAGAAGTCGGAAGCTGGGGATATACAGCCAGTGTTAGGCCTGTAACACGTGGCGCACAGTGTGGTAACTTTGTGTCAAATACCATATCGGGATCGCGTTACATCCCAATCAAGAGGAAAGGGTGGGATTTGACTGGGACAACGGCCCTGACCAGTTTCTGCAAAGCTTTTGGCAGGAGGGACTGGGTTGGAGTGCGTAATTCATTGCCTTAGAGAAGCTGGTGGGGCTGGTGCAGGGTCGGTTGAATGTCTGTTAATGGCTTTGGAAAACACAATGAAAAGTGAAACGCACACAATTATAATTTATTTCCCCATGTACATGGGGATCTTTGGCTTCAACATCCATAAGAAATGTTGGTATTCCTTTTGTCTCCATCTTCTACAAGGTGACTTGGGACTTAAGAATCTAATCCCTTAACAGATCGATTTTCTTTTTACATCCAATTTCTCAGTTATTTGTTGACTGCTTTGTGAAATTTCCTTCATTTCCCTTAGGGCAGCATTTCTCTTTGTGGTGCTTTCTCATTCACGTAATACTTTGGAAGTGTGTTGCTTAGAGTTTTGTCTCCATCTGTGTAATTTTTCCCAAACAGTCTTTCTATAGTACTACACTTCCCAAAATGCATTATGATGCCTTTGTACCCGCAATCTCTGCTCCATTTACCAAGCACGTTGGGACTCCATTTCCCAGAATGCAGTGTTTTTCTTCATTGCTTCCTTCCCTATACCTGGATTTGGTCAACTGTGGATCCAACCTCTTAGCTCCTCGGGTTTGCCAGTATTGCCCTGGGGGCTTTCGTGTAGAACGCGGCTGCATGCCAGATGTGCATCCTCCCGCACACTTCTCGTTTAGCGGTGGGCAGTGGAATGGCCATGCAGCTTCTGCCTTGGATCTCATTGCACCACTGCCCTCCCACTCAGAAGCTTCCCTCGCAGTGGTCCACCTGTGGTGTGCATGCAGGAGATGTTGCAGTTCTCTCTTGGATGGTCTGCATTGTTTCAGTGTACTCAAGGTCTGGACATTAAGGCGCTTGCACGTCTCCTCCTCTCACTGGTTTCACTGAGAATGTGTCATTTCCCCTCTGTGGCATCTCTTCTGCTTTCAGCCCCCGCATGTCCCCAAGCTGAGCGTATCCGGTTTGCCAATAGATCTCTTCCCTTCACCACTCTCCTAGGTGAAACAGATTTCTTTAATGAGGCCTTCCCTGGCTTGTAAGCCTGGCCATGAGAGACAAGTTTAGGTGTGTTTATAAGAACGTTTTCATAAGTAAATTGCATGATCCATCTCAGGAGAATGCTTCTCCACTAAACCTTCGATTCACCCCACCTCGTATCTCAAAGCACTGCTATGCCTATGACTCCTTGCTTTTGATACTCCTCCATGTATCCGGGTGGTCCATGTCCTGGGAGGTGGGCTCAAAAGTAAGGTGGCAGAACCAAATTCCCACAGCAGCGGAATGTGCTGCCAAAGTATCATTACTGCTGACCCCGCCGAAGAGGCTGGGCCCTTCATTAGCGGCCCTGCTAATTAAGACTGGTGGAGTCGGGGGGAGGGTAGGGTGGGGTCGGAGTTAACCAAAATAACTGAGCTCCAGAGCCCTCCTCCCTTGCCTCATCCATATCTACATAGCAAGGACTCTCCCGGGTGGAAGGAAATGGGAGAGACCTAACTGACGCCAATCTCCCTTGTCTGAGTGGTCTCCCTCATCAGATGTGTACAACTGCTGATAAAGGCATCCATTATCCATCACCATGAAAACAACCCCCCCCTCCCTTCCTTCTTCTTAGTACCTGCTGATTATGCAGAAACCAGTAATCACTGCCCAAAGGAACAGGTAAAAGTGTGTACCGTGAGGGGGCGGGGAGAAGAATTATTAGTGGCCAGTCTGCTGGACACCCTTGATCTTTAATAAAGCAGTGCAGATGTGTTGCATCACATAAGTGTGAGTGTGTGCATGGGTGTGTGTAAGATCTCTTCTCAAATATCCATACCCATACATCTGTGGCTTAATTTCATAACTGAAGTCCAATGTTCTCTCACTTTCACTCGATGTGTCACAATTTTCACCATTTTAACAGTGCACAACATTTTACAACATCTGTATGATGTCTCTGTGCATAGTATATCGCAGCATTGACTCTGTAAAATACTTTCATGATGTTGCCCACCATATATGCTAGCACTTCCACTGTAAAGCCTATGTTCATGTTGCCTCTGTCAACAATATATGTCGGCATGGCCCTAAAAACATGTTTCCTTTCTGCCTGTGTCAACAATCTATCCCTGCATTGTCCCTCCCTGTAAAACACTTCCTTGGTGGTGCCCATAATATATGCCAGAATACCATTATAAAGCCCGTTTGTGGTGTGTAGGCCTAAAAAATATTCCAGCATGACCCTGCAAAACTCTTTCATGATTCCTGTGAACTAAGTGTCATTATGGCCACTGCAAATCACTTAGATGGTGGTGCACACACGATAAGCCAGAATGCCTGCCAATTAAACTAAGTGTGTGGTGCAGCACCCCACCCGTTCCATTGACACAAGAATTTAATGTGTTCAACCCCCATCGCTTCAGACACAGGCCTCCTCGAATACATTTGTTCTCCCTTGCACACATGCACTCAAGCACACACCTGCCCATATACACTTCTTGCACAAACGCCCATTGCATTAAAACACACATATGCACACAAAAAATAGTTTTTCTGTAATTGCTTTTCCTCACGATTATAATATAGACTGGGGTCAGCGGAACCATGTGTGCTGTTCTCTGAAAAGAAGTGGGGGGCACCGAGAAGGGTGTCTCTGCAGAGAGCCACTGAACTGAGGGAGAAGACCCCAATCCACAGCAAGGTCCATACTGAGGTTGGTGCCTGTGTGCACCCAGCACACTTCAGCTTAAGGCATGCATGCATGCCACGCAACCTGGAAGATGCATTCACTCTGCACTGCGCAGGGCCCACTGAGCACGGTGAGGCCAGAAACGCACGCAACCCACGTCTTTACATTGAATATATAAGTGCAGTGCTGTATTGTTTGGCCAGCACCCGAGATATATTATCACTTCCTTAAATTCTTTGGGTTTATACGATGGTAAAAATCCACAATATGTTGATATTACCCTCTACAAAAATCAGTGCTTAAATCCATTCATATGTGTTATTATTTGTTTTAAAAATGGCATCAAGCGCTTCGTAACAATGTGCAGGATTTCCTACTTGGAGTATGTTTGGCCAATGGCATTTCCTGCTCTACCTTTCTGCTGCTTTTGCTTGTTTGTCCGCCGCCCCGTCCAAAGCTGGATTCTGCATTGGTTTAGTGGGTGAAGGTGTAGCGCGTGCACTCATCCTGTTGACATATAACTGTTTTCTATTGTTATGAATGTGGTTTTATCACTTGTGAAACACGTACAGATGCTTTATCGCTGACCCTCCCCGTGCTTGTGCGGGCCCGAGGGAAGTTAATTGGCTGTTCTCCAAAGCTTAGCAGTTGGTGTCTGGCTGGTGGGATGCGAGCGGAGCACTCCCTTTCCTGCTGCAGAACAGGGGATGCTCGCTGGAATCCGACGAATCTCCATCGACCCAAGAAACAACTTCCCAGATTTATTTCTAAATATGCAGACTCCGTTTTATAGGCACAGCAGCCATTTTAGTTTTTTTTTTTTTAACTGGAGTCTCTGACTTGGAAATGCATGAAACGGAAAGCCACGTGCTACTGGCGAGATTATGACTTGACCTTAAGGGCCAGGGACACGTCTTTTCACAAAAATGCCAGGGGTAGCGGAAGTGACATCACACGACCCTTGACCCCTGATGACCTCACATGAAGTGATGTCATTTGACCCCACCCTGAAGTGATATTGCGGGAAGCGAAGGAACACGACCTTTCAACCATTGACAAAACAGGAAGTGGCATAACATTGCATTTTACACTACGAAAAATATGGTTACGATATCACTATAATGTGATGTACATTTCATACAAGAATGGATCGCCATATGTATCCTTAAGAGCAGTGTGTATAGGCCCATATTACCAAATTACTGTGAATGCAAGCAGACGTCCATGACCAAATGGTAATGATGTGTTATTATATAGCACTTACGCTTAAGCACTTTTATATAGAAAAAATATACACCCAATATCACCCAACCTGTGTTGGTACTCATTTATCTACCTCTGAAGGATGAAAGGCTGGGTTGAGGCGTTTAAGAACAGACTAAATCAGTGACTCACCCCCTGAAGTGTGCCTGAAATAAACCTTTAATGAGTCTAGTCATTATTGTATAGAATTCCAGAAAGACACATTATTTGGTATTCCTATTCCTATTCTTTCTTATTTAGGGTCAGTGCTAAAGTGTTAGACTTGTGGCACTCCTGTTTTAATTTTTCTTTTTTCCTAAGGAGCCTGAACAAGAAAGCTAGCCACTCCAGAAGTAAAGAGCCGAGCCACATAGTGCTGGCCACAGGCCAGGAGTTTGCATTACACACCCCTCCCCCCTTTTTTTTTGGTATTTTTTTTTTTTAGCGGTCGTAAGGGAGAACTCAGAGGTCGCAGTTGCGACCTCTGGTGACTCCTATATGACATCCATGGTAAGGGCCATGCAGAACGCATCCCCATTACACATGGCTGCGGTGAACGTGTGATGCTTTATTTATTTAATTGTCGAAGCTCCCTCTTTTCTCCTTGAACCCTTCCCGATCCTAAACAAGATGTTGCCCAAAGAGTGGAAAAGGTACTTGCTGTGTCCCTTCTCTTTAGGGAAATCTAGAGATGAAGTGCCTGGCACAGGGATCGCTTTTAACACTGGCAGGCAACCTTTTAAAGCCCTCCCCCCCCCCGGCTGTTCTAGAGAACACAGACCTCACCGAGGAACAGGTGCCAGAGGAAAGTCTGGGTGAACTACAAGTGAATAGAGATTTAGTGTAAAGGCTGTAATGGTAAAGAACTTCAGGGGCGCTCCTGGAAGGCCCTTCCTGGTAACTTAACTGTAGGACATACATGCTGTAGAGTACTATGGGACCCAGAACAATAGTGGGGAGTTGTGCATGGATTAAATGTCGGTGGTCGTGGGAGTCGAGATGGGAAATGTCATTATGAAAATCCCAGAAGGTGGATTAGATGAGCAGGCATTAATGAGCATTAACTGGCAGCATTGGCTCAGGCAGTGCAATCGTACAGGCCTATCCAGAAGTTAGAAGTGCTTAGGATTGTTGCCAAAGGCATTGCATTAACCTTCTTTCCTTAGGCGACTGCTGGTAAGAGATGCCTCTGGGTTTCTTGGTCTCATGAATTGTGGGGAGTTTTCCAATCGAAGCAGGGGGTTGGTTTAAATAATCATGACGCCAGTCTCTACTGGCATACCTTTTTTTTTTTAATCCACAGGCAAATTGGGCACCGGCTAGTCCTCATTTGCTTGCCTTCTGGTGCAATTTGTGCAAACTATAGGTGGTTGCACTTTGCAGTTCTTGCCAACTAATTTTGTGGCATTACAACACGGAAACCTAAGTTGTCGAACTTTCTTGTTTGCAGTGCACCTTGTATTTCTTTTCCTGGACCCTAGAGACCTGGCAGCAAACCTATGTACACGGTGGAACAGATTTCACTGTTTTCTAGTGATTTATTTTGATGCGGACTAAATACTTTTCTGTATGGCCCTAATATTGGAAAAGGGATCATGTGGCCAGAAGGGAAGAGTACAAGGAAAGCTACGAATTCTACAGAAGGGGGTACCTTGGGTCTAGCAAAACATGCAAGTGCATTATCTCATCTCTGGCCATCGTTGCCTGTCTAGACAAAATAACGAACTATCCACAAGTTGCAACCAAAACACATAAGTGGCTGTCTTCAAGAAACATGAAAGTTGACCTGTTGCATAGTGAGAGTAGCTAGAAGCTGCATATGCTGGTAGATCGCAGAAGTTTTGGTAGTGCATTCATGCAACACTGACGTCCTAAGAGGGTAAACGGGCTACAAGGAGAATCCAAACAAATCTGAAATTTAAATAAAAAATAAATACATCTGGCTTTTATATCACTTTTCATGCCAGAGTCCAGCTTCTTAGTGCCTGGCAGTGGATCAAACCCATGCTGTTTAGTATTGTCTCTCCTCCCGGCTATATACAAATTAAAAATACAAATTTAAAAAGGGAATTAAAGAATGAAATTAAATAGAAAAGTACTTGTGAATTTATTTCGTTCATTGACACACAAAACCAAATAAGGTAACCCATACCAGATAGCAGTTATTCACCAGCATTTCTGAGAGGGTGTCAACTTGGAACTAAATGGCTTATATGTATACCATGACAAATAAGCCACCAACCAAGGTTTGGTTCTGAAGGATTTCAAGGAAGAAAGATAGTGGGTGGGGGAGGGGACGGACGCACGCACTAATGTCCTCATAATTAAGGACCGTATCTGACCAGTCCTCTGTCCCGTTCGGCTTCAGACAAGTCCCAGCAAATCAAAGAATGGAGTCTTTGTTCGAAAGGTTTCTTTGCTAACTTCCCTTGGGAATATAATTATGGCGACTTTCAATTCCACAGGTACAAAGTCTGCAGCAACCAGTGCGGTATTGTTGAGGTCCCCGCAGCGGAGGCTTTTAAAGACTGTGGGACCTGTGTGACTAAGTTCTAGGGTTACATCAATTTGAAATGTAAACACCATTTGACCCTCAAACGTGCAGGGGTACTCAAACTTCAAATGTATCTGAGATCAGATCCTTCAGAAATGTCCTGCAGCTTGATAGGCTCTCCCTGTTTCTAAAAGATAGCAGTGTTGAAATAGCTTAGGTTTGTAAAGCAGAGTTGATTTAGTTTGGGGCTATATGGGTGTCGCTGACTTGTTCAGTATGTGTACTACCTCCCATAGCACAAAATTCGATTTCTGCAGCATCCACCTGTAAGTTGCCTTTGTACCACATGATGGCAGCCATGTTCCCAACTGTTTGGACCTGTGTTTTTGTTTTTATTTTTATTTTAATGTTGAACAATGGTGTTTCTCAGTTCGGAGTATTGCTCGTTTCCTGATGTTGTTGGGGTCTGTGTTTTTTTTTGTTTTGTTTGTAGGTTGTAATGAACATTTTGGCTCCTTTCAAAGTAGCCATTTCTCCAATTTGCAGAGAAGAAATATAGAAAAAATATGGTGGGAATGGTATCTGGTCAATGCATCGACTACCAAACCGTCAAATGCCATACCATTGAAAAAAATGCCTCTACAAAAAAAAGCATAGAATCTATTTTTTTCAATGGTAAAGGGTTTATTTTAATTATTTTGGGTTTTAAAGGTTAGAAAAAGGGGGGCTGGGGTAGAATCCCGCCCCCATTAACATTGTTTTAAAAAAAATGCATTCAATGCTTTTTTTGTCGATGCATTTTTTTCAATGCTATGGCATTCGATGGTTTGGCAGTCGATGCAATGACTTAACCGGTGGAAATGGTTGAAACACTTGAGATTGAAACTCAATGAGATCTGAACTGAGGTCTCTGAAAGAAACCCTGCTAAGAGTCATCTGCTGTGCTACCACAAATTGCACTGATGGCAACACGCTAGTTGGCGACAGAGTGATCAAGTTGCTGGTTGTGAGAGGGTCCTGCAGTCTTAGGATGATTTGTTTGGCTCAGTTGACCACGACTGGCAGCCTACAGAGTGAGCAAGTAAGGGATTCCAGATCGGCCAGGCGTTCCCGGGGAAAACTGCTCTGTCTGCTTGTCTCCGGCTGGCCGAGTGCTAATCGATAACTGCCAGTTGAAGCACAAGCCTACTGGATATTCTGTACAAATGTTAACACTGAATGAACTACAAGTGTGGGGCAGTGCCCCTTAGCAGCCTGCACCTCCCTGCCCCACCAGGGCATCGCATATCCAGTGCCCTAGTTGTGTGTTCCTGTTTTGAAAAATGTGGTCATTGGGAATTCAAGAGAAAGGGAAGATAAAACCGTGGGCCGTATTTAACAAGGTATTTGCCGACCATCCCCACCTGAGTCGATGTTCGTTTTTTAGTTTTATCATGCCGTCCCTTGGCATGAAAAACGAGCATTAACTGACGACCCTTCAATGAAAAATGCCACCCCGCGCTCCCACATAAAGCACTGATATAGTGTGAAAATAAACCTGTTTTGCAGCACGCATGATTTACTACCACTGCGTTCAATATTCAAGAATTAGTCCTCAATAACCCTCGTAAAACTGTCATATGGGGTAGAGCAGGACAGAAGCAGAAGAAACGGAAAGGCCCTGTCGGCCGATTGGCAGGATCTCTGAGACAGAAAGCACACAAATGGCTGGCTGCCTGTCACCTGCAGAGATTGGAGGTTAGAGCGCTCTCGCCTTACAGATGCGGGCGGCCTGTATCAGGGGTGTTGCTAGGTCTGGAAAAGATCTGGGGCTACACTAATGTCAGGATTGTCGGGACTCGGGGCTAGCTAGCCTTTTGGTTGTAGACCATGAGATTCTATCCGGGGCTACAGCCAAAAGACCAGGTGCTATACCTCCCTAAACCCCCCCTGGCAACGCCTCCAACCTGTATTATGTCCATACTTTTCTGACTACCAATCCATGTATGGATTTAGCTTCTTGTGGTCATCATGGGGATTGAAGAACACACTAGGAGGTTGTACATGCCTGTCACCCTTCTACCATTTGACTTGCAGGATTAGATGCATGAATGTTTAATTGATATCTCACTTTATTGCCCACCATCACCTAACGTGGTCTAACCGATACAGTTAGTCGTTCTGCTAGAAGTCACTGTCAATCCTTGTACTGTGCCTCCTCCATGTTCCAGATGCTGGCTATGGAGAGAGAGTGGCTCCTTTTCAGAATACAGCCATGCCTCGCCCTCAATGCAGAGCAGTGTGAGGGCGGGGCTAGTGGCTTTGCCCATGGTTGGCTATGCCTCTATGCAGTATGGACTAGGCTATGGCCCACTAACCGATATACATACGCTACTAATAGTACACCCGTCCACAGTGAGCAACTGTGTGCCATAGAAAGTGAATGTCGAATCCTATGACCAAAAACTTATTTGGGCCCAGAAGTACCAAATAATGATCCAAATCTAGTACAAGGGGACTGTGCCATGTTTCAGTCTAAGGGGGAAACCTGCAACACCAGTAAATGCAGGTTCACACCTTTTATTTAAAAGAATGTCTGCGAACACAAGTAAGAAAACTAGACTAATACTGTTGGGTTGTGAGGTGCACAGCTGAAGAGGGCCTACCATTCATAGTCCATTACTATTTAAATATCAAAACCAAACTTCCGGCACCCACCGAGGATGGTCTTCTGCAAGACGCTCATGGTCTCAGGGTTTTTAAGTGCTCTGGATGCTTCTTTGCTTCTGTATTTGCATTTGCAGAGTCTGCTGATCCCAAGATGATGATGTCTACTGGTATGGGCTTGACATGGAATGTCTACCGAGTCAAGCCCTGTATCATGACCAACTTGCCCTTTTCTGCCAAGTACTTCTGGGAAGTGATTTTAGCCTCCACCCCTGCTGCACCCCACCAGGATTCTCAAAAGTTGAAAACTTATTTAATGGGCCCGTGGCTTTGTATCTTCCAGCAATAAGTGGGATTTGCATGTTGTATTTTATTGGTATTCATTCATACTGTGCTTTACACCAAAGCACTGGACAGGTTTACAACTAGTATGGGTGATAAAGAATAACAAAATGAACCAGTTGGATAGAGAGAAGAGTTTAACATGAGAAAAGAAAAGAGGATAGGGAGAAATGGAGTGGAAGCATGTTCCAGCACAGAGAGGCCAGCCAGACAAAAGAGCGAAAAGAGTGATTGAGTACAAGGAGGCTGAGAAACCGAAAGAAGAAATTGGGAGTGGGAGCGCAGAAGACGAGGATGGGAATAGAAAGACCCCAGAAAAGGCAAATATGGTGGGGAGAGATTATGCAGAGAATTAAAAATTAAACCAGAGGAAATTAAATTTAAGGCGAGAATGGAAAGCAAGCCAATACAAAGAGGAAAGAGCGGGAGCAAAAGAGTTACGAGAGGAACGATGGAATAGTAAAGGAATAGACGAGTTGGGTGTGAAAAACAGGAAGACGAAAAAGAAGAGAAGAGCAACAGAAGAGGCGAGAAAATATCAGTGAGGATAGTAGTAGTTTAGAACCATGAAAAGAAACAGGACAAGACTTAATATTAAAGAGATGTGAGTGAGATATAGAAGAAAGGTGAACGTGCAAAGTTGAGTGAAGAATCCAGATAGACTCCAAGATTATGAGCCATGGGAGAGATATATAGTATAGAGAAAGGAAAAGAAATAGAAGCAGGTGGAAGCGGAGAAGGAACCATAGAAGCTGGAAAGAGGAGGACCTCGGTTTTAGAGGAATTTAGTACCAGAAAGTGATCAGCCATCCATGAATTGCCAATAAGCAAGAGGTTATGTTATCGTGGATCAGAGAATAGAATGATGGAGAAAGAGTGTTGTCAGCATAGAAGTGGTGTGAAAGCCCAAAAGAAGAGATATTTGATGCAAGAGGACAAGTGTAGAGAAAAAAAAGAAGAGGGTCAAGGACAGATCATTTGCAGCCTGTGCTCTGTCTTGCATTTACACACCTGCTTCCTCTGGTCTGACGTCTTCTCCGCTGTGCTGTTTTTTTGTACATGCCTTCCCGCACCCCTGGATTGAACCTTGCTGTGAGTTGCATTGACCTACCGGCAACCACTCATTTGACTTTGAACCTTGCTGCGTGTGCAGTGCCCTACCGGCAACCACTGATTACCTACCTTACACCTGCATTGTGATGTAGCCCCCTTCACCATAGGGTGAGGCTTTTCCATGTTGCAATGACCTACCATGTACCTGCACTTTTAACTTGTTAGCATTATTGTACCTCTCTCCTCTTCCCCTCCTGCACCTCCATTCCTCCCCTTCTCTCCCTTTGTTTGTTCAAGCAATTGCACAATCCAAATCACCTTTGCGGCCTATTAGGAATGCTTTTATTGTTATTTTTCATCCCCACCTGCCCTCCTGCACTTTCCCGCTGCCCCTCTCCCCTGTCCTCAAGCTATAGCACGTTCCGAATGTTTCAAGACCTTTTAAGAATGTTTCTGTTTTTGTTTTATTCTTTTCCTCATTTTGAGCAGTAGGGCCCTTTAGATCGTGGTAGCGCATCATGCAGTGGATGGGAAGCAGAGTAACTCTTACACCAAATAACGGAACCAACTCGGGAATATGGCAAGTTCAACTGTTTTAATATCAATTGTCTAAAACAGTTAGTTACAACAGACATCAACGGGCGTCGCACAGCATTCTCTCGAAGCATTTCATAAAAAATCATACTTGTATAGTACAAATTCATCATACGTGACATCATACTATCTGGCAAATAAGCAAAACCTATGGGGGCTTATGATACGCTAAAAAGGATAATCTAAGTATACTTTCTATACGGGGTCGGGTTGTGATTGGGTCTCTACAGTCAGGTGGACAACTCATGCCCACAACTAGTGCAAATCATCGGCAACACTTATTAGATACACAGTACATCATTGGTTCTCAAACTTTAGGGCCCTTGTTATATGGCCCTCTACAATTAGGTGGCACGCTTGTGCCCTTCTGGAACATTCGACTCACTAGCAGCACGTAAGCTCTACCCCAGGTGCCGGGAGGTGGACATGACTTTACCTCCTCAACCGATTAGCCCATCATCTCATCACCCATGCCTTCTGCCACGAAGATTGTCTTTGAACTTGGGCTTGCAAAGTATCCTTGCTTCTGAGAATATACGGGAGTCTGAGCACGTGCATATCATAGTTCTGGAACCTCATGCTCAACTCTATTTTCATCTTGGGCTCACGTGACCGGAGACCGCAATTCGGCCTATTTTGCAGCATTTAATTGTCTTAAATGAATAAAACTTGACACTCATGGTGTTCTTTCCTTGCACCTTGACAAGGGATGATTCAGCTTCTCACAATTACTGCCTTCAAGAACAGATGAGCAGTCAGTTCTTGGCTGCTACAGTTCTTAATACCAGGCCAGACAGCCCTTTTCGGTTCTTCCACAATCCCAGCTACTTTTTTTCTGCAACACAGCTTCGGCTTTTCTCTTCTTGGGTCTGAGTTTACTAAAGTTGTGACCCAGATGTCCAGCTTCTATATAATGGCGGCTCCGCCTGCAGTCTATTCACTACGTATAGCTAGCTTCTATGATAACTTAACTACTTGCGTTACTGCTCTTTACACGTGCAATCTTTATTTCGCATATGAAAGTTTTCTCGATTGTTTTTTTTTTTAACTTTCTCATCAGTTTCTATAAGGTTCATACATTCTTTTCTTCATCCCGTCTTCGCAGTGCATCACGCTCGTCTCACAGTTGATAGATGTGTTGATTCTTTTTTCCAATATGTTGTGCTGTGAGCAATAATGGGATATGGTTCTAAGACTAAAAAACACATTTTCCATCTGATTAGATTTCATAATAAAATCTCCATAGATTCCTACACATGTTTTTTTTTTATATAGTCGTAAATTTCAATTAACAGTTGCAATTCTTTATTTAAGCAATAGAACCTGAGGAGGAGGGCGCGGGCCTTCCCGGTATGGGTGCTAGTGACAAGCCAGAGTGAAGCGAGGTCTTTAACGTAAACCCTGTGCTATTACCAAACTGATAATGCCCCCTGCAAGGATTCTGTTGCTATTAGTAGAATAATAGTATATTTTCTTGATTTGAGAAATGGCATGCAAACTGTTTCTCTACTCGAGAACAAACTCCAAAACAAAATGTCCTCCATAGATCGGGGAGAAGGCAACAACTCGTCCCTTCTCCCCTTCCATGGCGGACAATCGCGAGGTGAAGGCGAGCCGGAAACAGTACTGTTCCCTGCGCTGGCGAGAGACATGGCAGCACATGTTAAGTGGGGCGGAGGAGTGGGCACGCTACATATGTGGAAAGTGGGGGATGAGGGGGCACAGGGTTGCACGGGAGCGCACTTACCATTATCCCTGTGAGGGAAGATGGCGGCCTCCCGCTCTGAGCAGGCTCGCAGTGGGGTCTTTCCCTGTGTGGTAAAGACCCTGTTCCGAGCCTCCTCGTTGGCTGGGAGGCCACCACCCCCCACCCCTCTCGCTGGGTACTAAAAAATCCAAATGTGCCTTAATTGCCCCAATGACTATAACCGCAGACTGCTTTCTTTGCCGGTTTGCATTGATGGATGACTTGGAAGTCCCTGTCGAAACAAATTACAAGTATGAACGAGCCAGACACGTTTTGCAATAATACCCTTTCCTTTGTTTTGTATAACTTTAAACATGGTTAATTGAGCCTTTACGAGACCTTCATCTCGACTTTGTGAGAGAAATGCACACATTGGCAATGGGATGGATGCTAAATGCATGACACTTGGAACCAAAGTTTTCTTGTATACAAATAGTCCAATTTAATTTTTTCCAAATAGATTCAGGAAATAAATGTGGTGTTCTCAAATTGAAGGCTAAAGAAAGATCCAGCCCAGTGACTCTCCGGAAGAACACCCCCCACAGCCCACCCTCTTGTACGCTGGTAACCCTTTCCAATTGACAGTGTTTCATTGCTTCCCAGGGTAGGTGTGCCCTCGATATGTAACCCGGTAAGATAGCTCAGTGGCTACTCAGCAAGGTAGCTCAGTGTGTTCAGTGCTTATTGCTGTGATCTGTGTGATCTGCAGGTCACAGGTTTGAACTCCCGCAGGGCCAACACACCCTTACATCCTTCCCGAGGTTGATAAAGGAGTACCAAATTCGGTTGGGTAATATTTTATGTAAATATGTTCTATGTAAAGCTCTTTGGCAAAAGTTCGATATTAAGAGCACATCATTATCATTACCAATCTGTTTTATAAAGCTAATCCAACAATTGCACAATTAAGATGCACTATTGTGGAACAGGTGAACAAACATTCCAGAGGTGAGGAAAGGCAAAGATTACACCAAAATTAAACAAATGGGGGTTTATATGCTTGGCGGTCTAAGTCCGAAAGCTAATTGCGAGAGCCTTAACCATACATTCTTTCTCTCGTGTATAACATTAAGAAGAAATTGACTCTCGCGGAAGAGATCAAGGTTCAATGGCTTACAGGCCCAGTACCAGACAAATACCACGGATAAACCATAGAAGTAAAACTCAAATGCATGTGAGGCTGAGCATTGATAGACTTCGGCAAAATGACATTGGGCTTCATTCCAAGTCTGGCGGTAACCGAGCCATAAAAACCGTCAGGTTGCTGCCGGACTTAGAATGAACTGCCGGCTCCACGATTGCCGGAATTACCGGGGCATTACAGCCCCGGTGGTCTGGTAATTCCAAAGCAGGCATTCCGTTACTCCCTATTCCCGTGGAAACACTGGCACTATGCGATAATGGTGCCGGTGTTTCCACGTCTGTCTGTGGCCGGTGGCGTTAGACCCGCCAGGGCAGACCTGGTGGGTGTAACACCACCGGCTTCAGAACTCTTAGTTAGCCGGTCCGGAAACGGTGCCGGTACGGTTTTATCGGCACCGTTAAATCCGGTCCGGCTAACTTGTAATGAAGCTCATTGTTGCTGTAGTAGATTGAAGTAGTAATGGTAAAACAATGACAGACCTTTGGTATAGCAGTTTAAATGCACAGGGGTCGTGAAATCGAGCTACAAGCACCAATAAACATCACACAGTTGAAATGGATTGATATATTGAAAAATAGACACCATGGTGGGGTGGGGCGGGGGGTTCATTGCCTTTTAAATTGTTTGCACAAACCAAACACCAAAAATAAAGACTCAAATATTTTAGAAAAGCTCTTAATGAAGCATTTAAAACACGATCGAAAAGAGAGAGAGAAGCCTACCGCAGTTTAGTGGTTACACTAGGGACAATGGGGAACTGATTAGGGAAGAGTATCTCCGGTTAACCCCGAAGGGTTGCCATAGGAACACCAAGGAGGCCCAAACAGTTAAAGCATGATGAGGGGTTCTACTAGAGATGAGTGGCGCTAGATTTCTGAGTAAGTAAACTGCATGTCCCAGAAATCCCCAGTTGCTAGGATGTTGCCAGTGCCTGCTCAGATGGAGAAAAGTGGAAGCTCCTAAATGATGGGTTTGAACAGGCCATTATTGTTCGGGCAACTGGACAGCAATGTTGTTGGTATTTTGAGAAAGTAATCATAGGTTCAGTTACTAATTATTGCTTATAGGCAGAATGCAAAACGTTGTAGTAAGGTCAAAGGTGAGCAGCATAAACCAACCTACTTGATGAATAGTACAGCAGTAAGTGAGGTGTTTAGAGTTAAAATGATGTTGCAGAGGATCTGGCCATGTAGGCAATGAACTGTAAATGCCAGCGTTTGAAGGGTAAGGGCAGGTATTAAGGGTCGTGAGGATGTGGGGTGATCATATACATGACAAGAAGAGGCGTGCAGCAACACATCACTTGACGTGATGGGTGTGTCAACAAGTCAGACTGTCGTCCATCAAGTAAACACAGCGTTTGTGTTTGGGGCGTGGCTAGCACTTTATGATCCCTAAAGTTAAAACGTGCGTAAGACTGCTGTTATCACTAAATTGTTGTCCGTGTCGCTTTGCCCTTATTTCACAGTCCGCCCGAGGAAGGGCTTGAGACCAGAAACGTGGGTTCATATGGTGGAAGTTTAGGAGTAGAGCAGATGTCTGAATAATGGCAATGAAATGGAAATGCTCACTTGTAGAAAATAAAACATTGTAAAGACTTACAAAAGGTTTTGTGAGTTGTCACTTTGGAATGCACTTGAAAAGGAACCATTTGAACAGTTGAACTATTATTGTCATGCAAGTGACCTAGCCCATAATATTAAGCGCAGCTGTGTTTGCTTTGAAAGATCAGACACAATTTGAAGGCTAGCCTGTTTGCAATTTTTTTTTTAAAACCTATATTTTTTTGCTGTTGAGTACAATATACTTCAAAACAAAACAGCAGAGAGAATAAATCAAAAAAGACTGGTTGGTTACACATCTTTACATACTTCCTATAGTGCATATTAAATCCATATTTGCAGTTATATCATTCCCCCCTTATTTTTTTAACTGTTCGTCTTGGGGATATTGTCTTTTGTATCTGTGTATACTCGCTAATACAGTTCATGCGGAGTCCTCCGATTCCCCTTCTTGATTGCCTCTGAGGTAAGTTCGTAGTGGTGACCCCTGGTTGCTAAATTTGAAGGGGTTTCTTTGGTATGGAAGGTTTAAGTACGTTTTGTGACCATGCGGTATTTAGCATATATTTATTTTTATTTTATTTATTTATTTATTTTGCATTTTTAAAGCGCTCACACAGCCCAAGGACATGAGGCGCTGTTACAGAATTGTTTTTTTGTTTTCTTCGTTGCATATTTATAACACGCTTAAATACCCAGAGGTTTCTAAGTGTGGACCCGGGGATGGAAACTGTGTTGCAACGGTTCTAGGTCAAAGTTTCGAATGCAAAGGATCGAATGACCAAAGGGTCGAATTTTTTTTATTTTTATTTATTTTTTGGGGGGGTCCCCCCAAAACCCCCTTTTCTGTGGTAAAAAACACTTTTTTTCCAAAACCGAAACCCCAAAAAAAAAATATTTTAAAAAAAAGAATTCAACCCTTTTGTTTTAGGTCAAATTGGCATTCGATCCTTTTGAATTCGGTACTTTAACTGGACACCTTGCTTCGTGTCGTCTTGCTTCCAAGGCGAGCACGTTGCCACTGAGCTATCCTCCCGGGACAATGTAACAAGTGATAAGGACAACTGGGTCACAAAGAAAGAGGTGAGCGCCGTAGGTATTTTAGGCTGGCTTCTGCCAGAGGCCCGCCTTTACAAGGAAACTCCAAGCTCTGTTTGTCTTTTGGTGTAAGGATTCGATACGACCTGATCCTGTTTCGTTTTTAACACCCTTCCCTATAACTTCTTAATGGGAGCGGCCCTTGACAATACTTCGATTAAAACTAACATTCATGCCACTTGTTAGGACAATTTGTGAGCCCTGTCTTCAGAGGTGTCGCTGTCTGTGACCCACACCTAGTCAATTTTGGCTGCCCAAAGCACACCTACTACCGGGTGGGTACGGGGGGCAGGAGGGGCGTCCACTCGCAGTGGATCCCTCTGGTGCCCAGTGCTTCCACCAGCCTCCCACTGCTGCCCTATTATCCGCCCTGCCCCAAAAAACTGCCTCTGCCACTGCTCATCTAAGGTAGTAGTGAATGAGTAGTCTGCCAACTGTTATGAAGGGAGCAGGCTAACCAAGGCCACCCATTTGATTTGCTTTTGACTTAGAAATGTTGCCCATAACTGCCTGCTGGGTCAAAAGAAGTTGAGTCTGTTGAGAAGTGTGGTGTCCTCAGATCTCCGTCATTCTATCAGTCTTAGGAAGGAGCCGTCCAACCGAACTTCTTGCATCCCTTTTTGACTTTGTTCTTCTCATCAGTACTCATCCCTGAGTTCGACTTCTGTTGTTTGATAATGTAAGGATGCACGCTTCAGGGTGGAGGAGAGAATGTGGGAGTTGACTGAACACTCTCTCCCAGTGATTCACACACAGAACAGGTTCCCTTTCAGGCATCCTCACTCTGAGAGGCTTACGGCCTCCCAGAGCCGTGCCAATGAAGAGTCGTCCAATTGGTACTCCTTCGAGGAAGCCGGTAAACCAATCAGGAAAAAAACAAATGGCAAGAGGGGCCTTTCACAAAGGCAAAGTGAAAATGCAGATGGTGTGATGGAGACACAGCGCCAACCTGGTGTCAATATTACATCGAACTACACCTACTGCTGCTCAGAGTGTGTCCAAGCAGCTTTGCTTCTGTGCAATGATGTCCAATATTTGAAGACTTTGTGAATTAAGTAAGCCTGGGTGAACAAGTCTGGGGATTCACTGAATCATCCAAATGTTGGGTGTTTTAGTGTCCCACAAACTTTTAGAACTAACCAGGAGATTTGTTTGACGATGTTTGAGGTCACCTAGGAGTACAACATTAAGGCCAAGCAAGCGAGGTCAGGCTGCTGCCAACCACCACTTGACCAAGATGCCACACTGCTCTACGGGGCTTGACACGCCCACGCAAGGCACAGGGCATGTTAATCCTCCTGCTATTTCCAGTGCTTTTGGAAATAGAAGAAATGTTTAAAACACTTGGCGTAGTGAGTGTAGAAGGCACACGCAGCATTAGGAGGCAAAGAGATGCTCTGGGTTGGTATGAAAGGCTAATTACTCGAAGCGGTGACCGAAGAATATTTGTGGGTCAATTTTGGGAATGTTCACCCAGCCTTATAAATGAGGCAAGAACATGTCAAGCAGACGGGTCAATGTTACAGTCTACTAACACAGTAAAATTATAGGTAGCAAATGTTACATAGATTTTGTTTTTCGAAGAAGGCCAAATGCACATCTTCAATGCCAAATGCCATGCAGCACAACCAAACTTCAAATGCCAGCATTTTGTTAGTCCATTCTTTTGCATTTCCCTGGAATTTGAAAATTGTGAGCAGTGGGAATAGGCATTGATAATCTCCAGTGCATGGAAATCAACACTACTACTGTTAGTAAACAATGGCGAAAAAGGGCATGATGAGAGTGGTCCCCGCGAGAGTGGTCCCCGCTCGCACAGATGTGACGGTTGGCATCTGAAAAGCTGATTTTCACAGACTAAACGATGAGCTAGAATGGCCTGTACATCCCCCCCTCAATGTCACTTGGCATTCCCATTTATTTGTGCCCTTTTGGGCTGTTGATCGTTTTTACATGCTTTGGCCTACATTAAGACCGCAGAAGGCTTACAATACAAGTCTCACCACTATGTCACATTCAGCTTCCTTAACAAATAAATCAATAAAAATAAATTGCGCTTTTATATCCCGCTTCATGCTGAGGAACAGGCTCTAAGCACTGGGACCGGGGATCGAACCTCTGACGCTCTGCGTTGTTCCAAGACGAAAGCTCTATCCTCCAGGCTAGGAAAGTGTCGAGATACAAAGTCAGCAAGTCCTGTTGACTGATTAAGAAATGTGCATCCTCCGTTTTAATGGAAAGGAGGAGTTCTATGCAAAGGATGGCATAACACGAATTATATCACTTCAGTCTAGCCCTTTCATTGCAACCGGTCAAAAGAAACCGAAATCTATTTTCTAGAGCCTATGAGAGTGAGATCCTCGTCTTGGAACCTGTTGCTCGCGCTGCACCGCAGGCTCTCTCTCCTGCTGTTGCATCTTCTTGAAAAGTAACACTTCCAAATTAAATTGATGGGAATGAACACAAACATGATTAAATTGTAAACATCACCTGCAGGAGGCCCGTACACAGGGCTTCCATGCGCGTGTGTCAACTACTCCGGTGAATTTGATTGGCATCCAAAGTTCTGCTCTTTCCTCACACCTGATGCATCAAATGGACAGCGCAACGACTGATTGGCAGACTAGAGCAAAACCGCAAACCACTTAAGAGGCGCAGTTACAGAGAAGTGTATTTACACAGAGCAAATGGCGGTGTGCAAAATTCATGGTCCATGTGGAGGAACGGCCCACCTCACCAGCACACTTTCATTCATGCCACCGCGCCAACTGTAAGTAGGCAGTGAAATGCACCTGGCAGCATCCACCATGTGACAAAATACATACAGGGAAAGGATAGTGGGTGAGCACACACACGCCCACCACCACATACACACACACCACCACTTACATACACACCACCACACACAGAAGCGAGTGCTCAAGATTCAACACAAATTGACATGAGCAAACTTAAAGACTCCTGAAGAGGCAGAGTCGGGAAAGTTATTAGGGGCACGTGAGATCATAACATGAACAGTAGAAATGGTACATGACAAGCATAACATTGGAGTAAAGCTGGAGATATAAGAAGAAGCACAGAAAACAAGGTCCGACTATGAAATGTGAATCCAAAACAGCGCACAGAAAAATAGAGTACCTACATCAGAAGGAAATAAGCTGGCTGTATCATAATAACTCTCATCGCCCTGTAGCGAATGTAGGCTGGTAACGACTACCAATAACGCTGTACACAAATATAATAAACCATCCAGGGGCGTTGCTTGGGGGGGGCTAAGGGGTTTATAGCCCCTGATCTTTTAGTGATAGCCCCGGATAGAATCTCAGGAGCTACAGCCAAAAGGCTGGCTAGCCCCCAGTCCCAACAGTTCCGACATCAGCTTAGCCCCGGGTCTTTTCCAGACCTAGCAACTCCCCTGTCATGAACTCACATGCAATGAACGGAATAGTACCAGGTCACAATTGTAGGGGTGGGACAGTATGGCATGAAGTATAGGATGAACAGTAAATAAAGAGAGAGAGAACAAGGGTAGACCGGTCTAGTGAAAAAGGGTGACTGGGTGAAGAAAATAGAACAGCCACATTTTAAAACACATATTAAATCAATAATGGTGTGAAATGATATTCATAGGTCAAACAATTTCGTGATTTTCACACCATATGTCATAGGAAACAGAAACCTCTTAATGGAAAAAGAATTGTAAACGTAAATGCAAAAATCAGTGGTAAATCACTGTGTACAATTTGTAGTAGGTTAGCACAAATTTCAATTCCAACAGCTCTGGTGTTATACAGAGTCATACAGTCTCTGGAGAGTGTCTGTGGTTGCGGGGGGGGGGGGGTGGTTTTCATCAACTTTTTGTTGAGGACCACTGCCCCGTAGCCCCCTTCGCATGACCGTAGATTTAAGAGTACGTTTCTTTGGAAATAGCCAGCGTTCAGTGGAGTGCTGCTACTGGGAAGAGAGTATGTGCTTGGTGAGTTAAGTCAAATGTATGTCTTTACCAAGAATAAAAATAAAGTTGAAAATCCTCTTCTCATGACTGCAGGCCTTGCAGAGGACGGCAATCGCAGCAAGGCCCACCGCGCCTGCCCGAAGGAGGCCTAGCGCGAGGTCTGCGCACGATAAATATTCATGGCGCCAAAATGAATTCAAAAGAGAAAGTTGAAATTGCTATTTTGTTTAATTTAAGCATCTGTTGGCAGCACCACGGAAATATTCAACGTTCAATGTAACTGAATACTGCAGTCAAGCTCATGGTGCTGTAAATCTTAATTGCTCAATCGCTCTCGCTATTGTGATGGAAAGGTTTCCAATGTATTGCAAGGCATGGCGGCAACCAGCGTGCTTCCTTTAACTGTTCAGTGCCACCAAACGTCAAGTGAAAGCAAGACATCTTCACACATTCAAATACTTGCATGAAAAACAAAACTAAGAAAGTTTGTGATTTTGCTGTGGGTAGACATGCTCGTATTACTCAGATACGTTTTTGACATTATACTTTTATGTATTACGATTTTATTGAAACGGTCCCAGTACAATTAATATCGCGCTACTACTGCTCTTAAACTTTTGTTAACAAAACGGTAATGCTTAACGACTAGTCTGTACGTTTTCTATACACAAGAAAATTGTCATGTATGCTGTGTGTGCTACAGGGTCGACCTGGGGCATAACATTTTCTGGGGCACCAATGGAAAAGTGTCCCACAGTTGCAAATGGTAAATAATTCCTTTTGTGACACACTGTTTGAATAGTACCCAAGGGGGAGATGTTTTTAATAAAATGTCGTGCACATTGTACAATTTAAAAAATATGTATTCAGCAGCAATGGCCAAAACTACCAGCTGTAAAGTAACTCATCAAACTGGCCCACATTGGCCAAAAAAGTGTCCCACTTTGAGAAAAGAAACTGGCGTGCACTAGCATTGTGCCTTTTTGGTTTCAGCATTGCCCTATTGCCCTATAGACCAGTCCGAGCCTGGTGTGCTACCACCGCAGTGGTCTCTCGGTGCACAATTCTCCGATTCAGTGTGGAGTGGACACCAACTCCGGTGTCTGTAGGAAAGGAGTCTTGTAAGCAGGACTGTAAAGCCAGGAGTAGAATATACGAGAAGAGTGGAGTTGGGGTGGTTGGATAAGCATGGGTGCTTCTAAGCTCTACTCTATCTTGAGGCGGGCTAATATGCAGAGGGGTGTATGTATCCTTGGCGTTTATTTGGCAGTGCTTTGTACTTGGCTAAACAGTACTGGGTACGTGTGTGTATGGTTGCCAGATGGGCCCAAGAAGTGCTCGAGCTTTCTGGTGGTGTATTGTAGCCAAAATGAAGACGGAGAGGGAGCATCTATTCCAGCCTAATCCCACCCCAATTCAAAGGTCCTTTGGTTGCTGAGCCTAGGGCGTTGAAAACACCTATGCCAAGGATTGAGAAAGAGAGTAGGAGAGGAACGCAGTGGGCATATAAGATTGTAGACACCTTGGTTGGGTGCTTGGCAAGCTGAACCAACTAGTCCCACCGATCCTCCGCATTGTGTTCAGCACCAATGTAGGCATTCAGAGGCAATGCCGCGAGCACTGCCTTCATTGGCGTCATGTTTATAAGGTGCCGTCAGATCAACATATTAATCGTAATAATAAATGTTTATATAATTCTTCCTGGAGTGCATAGATGGATGCTCTTGTCCATCTAGATTATAGAGGAACCTTTCTATGCGGAATGTTAGGTTTGTAGAGGTGGCTTAATTGTGTGTTCCATGGACTGCTATATATCTAAACAATAGAGGTACAGTTTTATTTTTTTTTTATCATTGATTTGGCTGAATGAAATAGACCTTTAAATTATACATATATAAAATGTATAAAAATCAAACATAAACCATATAACAAATGATCAATACAAAGGATGCAACACATCAATTCTTCTTGATTAATATAAAACTAAGTCATACTATTTACAAATTGGTCGAATGGCTTGAGTGAATCATTTCGTCAGAAAAGAAGACGAAGACTGTTAAAAATAAAATGTAAGATGAATAATGATTGCTTTCGAGATGTTAACTAATTAACAATATTTGAAGATATATAGATGGCAATGAAATGATCAGTCATTTAAGAGGGTCATGTTTAATCAATTACATTATCCAATTGTAATACTTCTAATTCTAATCGAAGTTCGATTAGCGCGAAAGATGTGTTGCCAAAGTGCTTCTGGATAAATAATTCTAAAATGTTTAAAATATTTGTTGAGATAACAATAGCGTTTTTCAGTCAGCATTGGACATTCAGTAAATAAATTCTGTAAAGTTTCTGGTTGGTCTGCAATTTTGCAGAACCGACATACATTTTCAGTCTTATCGACTATTCTTAGATTCGCTAGTACATCACAGGTTGGCCATAGATCAAATCTTAAGCGCAAGTAGGCGTTCCTGTGTGAGGGAGAAGGACTTTTTGCTAAGTATGGTTCCAAAACGCAATATTTTCTTTTTTGAAGGCATTGTTCTTAAAGTCAACCTATGATGAACATACTTATCGTGTTTTGACCAAATTGTGTTGATGTACTTTTAGTTTAGCGTGTGTTGGATTACTCAGAAAAAAGTTCCAAGGATATGTCAGCTGCAGCGAATACATTCATTATGGTAGACTTCCACGTAGTGATAAACCTGTGATTAGATGTAAACACATAAGTAGCTAATATGCTTAATAAAATATTTGATTTAGGTGCTAAAATACATTTTCTGAATAGGACAGATAGCTTTCACACATATGTAGTATATAGGGAAATCGGTCCTAATTCGAATATAAGCATGGCTGCTGGTAAACATTGTGGAAGATTGCATACACGCCGCCAAAACTTGCCTTCAACTCTTTGCCAATCGGTTTCTTCAAAACTATTCTTGATTTCCGCACCATACAACAAAACTGGTGCTGCTTTTTGGTTGTAATAAATCAAGGCTGGTACACAAGAGAATTTCCCATACTTGGCAAGCGTAACTTTTGCCTGAAATATGGCTGTGAACAGCTTGGTCTTAATGTCGGTCAGATACGAGACCTCATGGTCCTGGTCATTTACAAATGGCTTCTACAGACAATTAAGTACATACCACAAATTACATTATGATCAAGGCCCCTGTTTTTTACCCATATGTCCAGATTCAATTCACTCTGTTTCCATTCAGTATTTTTGTAAAATTGGGAAAAATGGAAATGCACAACTACTGGTTGGTCTTTTAGGTTGTCTGTGGTGCGTTGCAGGTCAATGCCTGTTGAAAGTAACAAAAGAGAATTTGAAAAAGACATGCAATTCCTTGATGTTAACATGGCTTCAGATATGCAGACGTTCCCTTGTTGTGCAAGAGCACAGCTCCATCCGCTTCTCAGTACCTGCTGGTTAGTATTTTAACACATTTATTTACATTTAATAAAAAGACGATGCAACATATGTTTCTACATAGAAAACATTAAACGTTTAAATGCCCACAAACAAAAATATATATCTAAATACAAACAGAAATGGTGCAAAAATAAATACCATAAAACCGGGAGCCTTAATTATGATGCAGTACAGTTATCATTGACCACATTTCATTTCTGCAAAAAGGGGACACTGAAAGGCGGTGTAGCCTGAGGTCCCCTGGCTAGCCCGTCAGTCTTGCAGAGCCTGTTCTTGAGGTGTGAAGATGTAAACGACTGCTCCATTTCTCACACCATATCTCCTTGGCATTATTCAGTCAGCGTTGGACTCTGTGAGGAATGGAGGCTGGGGACCTCATTCAGGCGGTACTGGACACACTTTAGGGCTGACTTGGGGGGGGGGGGCATTCCACCAGCCTTCACCGCTCCGCAAATTGCAACCCAGTCCCGTATTATACTGTTTCTCATACCGTACTCTACTCCCTGCTCCCCTCCTCTAGGCGTGACTCCCACCTTTCTGATTTCCACCCTTCCTGACCAAACACAGATTATCTGATTTTCCTCCAATCTAGAATTCTGAGGCTAACTCCCCTTAAAGTCACCCCTGTGACAAACCGACCCGCATTCCGTGTCGCTTTTGAACTTTATTTCTAAATCTGCTTGCTTTTCTGACCACACCAAATAAGTTTCTCAGCCTCTCATATGTCTCTGTAGTTTGACATGCCTATCTCTCCTCCCTTTCTTTTATTTAACTGTGTATTACATTTCCTTTAACACTTTCTTAAATCAATCAATCCTCTCCTGGTCCTTCTAGATTTCCCACACATCCTTTTGTGTTCTAGCTCTTTCTTACAACTTAAAAAAATAATTAAACTCTCAAAATATAATGGTCCCTCCACACTCTTGGGCCCTTAAAACTATTCTTCGTCTCTGCACACTCTCCACTCCTCCGCACCTGACCTTCCTTGTTTGAAAGTCTCAGGGCCGGGTTTGGCTCTAGGTGTGGAGGCCGCCTGTGCTTAGCTCCAAGCTCCGCTATTGTTGAGTCTAAGAAGTTGATCTGGTGTGGCAAGATCACAGGTGTAGTAAGGGTTTAGCCAGTACCCTAGGTTGTTAAGTAGATAAAGGAAGTTTTCTCCTGGCTATCTTGCTTCAATAGTTTAAATAATCTTGTTGACACTGTGTTAGTGCGATACAAGTTTCGCTTTTATTGGTAATAGTGTTGGATTGTTTCTCACATTACAATGCTAAGCATAAATTACACTTAGGGCATATGCAGTTATTCTGGTCCGTTGCGGCTCCTGTCATCACAGGAGCCGCAACGGACCAGAATAACTGCATCAAACAGGTCCCAACAGGAGCCAGGTCTGCCAACAAGACAGCACCAACTTAGTACCAGGACCCCACAGGGGGCTCAAGAACTTTGACAATAGCCTTGATAAAGACCCTTTGGGTCGAAACACGTGTCGGCTGACAAACAAGGCGCACAATTGCCCTAAGTGTAATTTACCCTTATCATTGTAATGTGAGAAACAAGCCAACACTATTACCAATAAAAGCAAAAGTTGTATCGCACTAACACAGTGTCAACAAAATTATTTAAACTATTGAAGCAAGATAGCTAGGAGAAAACTTCCTTTATCTACTTATAAACCAATGTTCCAATTCCAAAACATCAACATTCCATAGTGATTCTTCACAATGTGTGCCCTGGAGAATGTCTCCTTTCACCAGGTATCCCAGTATTTCCCTGGGCTTTACTTTGTCCAACACCGGGGGTTATGCCGTCTTTTATCTGATCGCTCTTGGTTTGTAGTGTAAGGGAGATGTTAAGGTGGTCCCAGTCACTGATAATCGATAATTGGTGATCAATAACACAATTAATTAACAACAAGTGCAAGAGAAAACCAAGCTTTATTCAAATACTAATGGCCAATGATAAAATACAGAACACAAACTTTTAAGACAAATTATGTCGTGGTTAGAGATAAATAAAAATGTATTCACTTGTCCTATTGTTTAATAAGATATAACACCTGTACATTCTATAGGCGTGGGCTACTAATATTGGGTATTCTTTAATTGATGACGCCTAAGTTCTTCCTACTACATTTCATTCTAACCTGTCATTGGCATACCACTATACTGCATTAGCCAACAGAATTCTAATTGGTTAATAGTTTGCTCATCCGACCTTTGGCACTTTAATGTGATGCTAGGTTTTGTGGTGAGGAAAGGGATATGAACAGACTGCTAGGATTCAGTTTGAAGAAGTTACTCCCTTCTTGGTCCCAGGACTGAGGCCTTATATGCAAATGTGTGTGTGGCCTTGGCATGTTGTCTTTGTATGTGGTTGTCTTTGTATGGATGTGCTGCTGGAGTAGCAGGTGCACTATATGGTTAGGCCTGGAATACATTCACTGTTCTGATCACATGGTCGAGGGCCACTGCTCATAGCTCATTTTCATCTATTTATTGAGTTTTCCTACTATCCTAACCCATGTCTGCTGCGCTGTGCGTTTATTCATTAGGAGGCCGTTGGTATGGCAGCTAGTTGTACCTGGAGATCAAGGCTATCTGTACTTTCTCGCTGCAACCAATAGAAACGAATTCACTTTATAGTTGCATGCTGTGTGCTTCTGAAGAATGTTATCTAGTGTGGTTTTAATTCCCTGTCAGGGCCCCCTTCCTTACTGACCTTGATGCCCGAGTGACTGTCTGAACATCGTGGGGCTTCGGATTCTTTGCAAAGCGGTTTTTATGACAGGATTCAGTATTTCAGAATAAAGGCCATTAAAAGTTCTGGATAAACAATGGGGGTACTCTGGTTCCTTTTCCACCATGTTAATGTTATTTGTGTCTCATATGTTGTATGCCACCATACATTATTCCCTGCCCATGTATTCTGCAACCTATCCCTACATATGCCCATCTCTATGCTACTTGTGTAACGCCATATGTGTATTCTGCAACCTTTCGCAAAACATATGAGTGCACTCTACTTGTCACTGTACTTGTGTAGCACAATCTATTCTTTCCAACGGTTATTATTATTATGAGTGTGGACATAGCTTTGTGAAGCAGCAGAGCGCTTTACAAAGGTTTACAACACTTCAGATACATAGTGGAGCGCTTTAAAGAGGTATACAACAGTACAGATGTATAATGGAGAACTTTTCAGAGGTTACAACAGAACAGATATACAGTGAGGGGGTTGGATACAGAGGGGCAAAGAGGAGGGGTACAGATGTACCGGGTGGCAGGGAAGAGAGGGTTGGACAGCGTCTAGCAAGTCAGGTGGTACAAGGGGCGATGTAATGGCCTAGTTGTTGAGGCAGACAGATTCCTTGAAGAGGTGGGTCTTGAGTTCTTTTCTGAATTGTCAGAGTTTGGGAGCGAGTCTTATGCTGACAGGGAGCAGAGGCGTAGCCAGGACTGTCTCACAAGTGGGGCCTGAAGCTAATGTAGTTGGGCTCCCCGCAGTGACATTGACATCTGTAAAAGCCCACACAGTGCTGCTGAGTAGGCACTTACAGATTTTGGGTGGGCCTTGCCCGCTCAGGTCGTACCCTGTCTACGCCTCTGACAGGGAGGGTAGCTCCATAGTCTTGGGGCGCAGGCAGAGAAGGCTTGTTTTCTGGTCCTTTCCTTTTTACAGCAGTGGATTTCAAGTTTGAACGTGTCCTTGCTTCTGGTGGTGCGCTGTCCGCTGGAGCTGCTGAGTTTATGGTGGTTGCATTACCTCTAATGTTTAAACTGGTTGTTCACAGATCCCTTCTTGGCTTGTACCTTTTGTTCCCTTCTAGGAACGGGTGCGGCCGGGCCAGATCTTGTGCTGATCATATCTGTATCATCATAGAAGGAAATTGGTTTTTCATACAGGACGGTGGACTTTATAGTTACGGACATTCTGACACATCCTTAGTATTTGGTTGAACCCCTCTTAGAAGATAGGGAAAGTTAGGGTTTTATTTTTATTTTCCTGACAAAATAAAAGTTTATAGCCAAAAGAATGCCACCTGTGTGTCAGTCGCCTCCTTCCACACTCTTACACCACATATACTTTGTGTAAGGGACAACGCCATATCTATGAACTAAAACCACTGGAGTAGTCGAAGTCTATGTATGAGCATTTAAGTCATAATGCACTTAACCCTTCTTTAGTAGGCTGTTTGTACTTTGGTTCACTAAGAACATTTGCCAGTAAGATATATCATTGAGTTTAGCACTCTTCCCCAGACACCTGTGTTCCACCAGCAATATACAAGCTTCTATCCCATTAGTGCATTCATCCTTTTTAAATTAAGAAACTGAGGACAATTGCATTTGGTAATAACACATCACAATATTTAGAAGCGTGGCTTAACTCATGAATTGCCAATAACCGGGACAAATTGAGCTTTGGGCAAAGGATCTGCCTTAGAAAGGTTTTTGATGGACGCTGCAGATTTGTCTCCAGGGGAAAGGGCAGAGCATCTTGAATCAAACATGGCTACTCGGGCTGCACATGATAGACTTCTGGGTGAGGGTCAATGCTGGGTTGATGATAAAGTGAACGATCGCTTCATTCTGTTAACCGATGTGGATGGAGACCTCTATGAATTGGATGGATGAATGCCTTTTACTGTACACCATGTTTCCACTTCTGACAATGCATTATTAAAGGGTGCTGCGCAGATTTGTCAGCAGTTCACAGCTCCTGTGCAAGAGAAGCTTCGTTTTTTAGCTGTGGGTAGCACTCAGCAAATCACCCCAATGCCCTCACTGCATCCTTCAAGGACAAAGGCCTAAAGCGTAACAGTGCAGCATTTGGCTCCATGTTCAATTTGTGTAGTCATCAACCCTGCACTTAAATTTGTAAAATCAGAACTATGCCAGCCATGTCTGATAGTTTCTGGTGCTTTGTATTTTATTATGGTTACTTATCAGCATTGCTCAAATAAAAAGTTTCATTTAAAAAAAAAAAAAAACTTTTGGGACACTGTGGAGTTAGTCTGGAAACTTAAATACAATGTTCATTTATTGTTTATTTATTGATTTGTAGGGCGCACTGAACCCTTAGGTAACTGGGCGCAACAAGGTACAAGGATATTTGGAGCTTAGTTACACAATGAAATGGGTACAGTAAGGCAACAGGAGTAATGCAAATAAATACAGAAATACAGCAATACAGAAGTGAGGTACAGTAGGTTACATAAGGCAGATCCATAGGGTTCGGATGTGCATTATTTGGATAGACATTTGCGAACCATCCATTCAATCAGGAACATTGGGCCCAAGACAAAGGGCAACTAAAGCACATGTGGCTTATACTGAAAAATAACTGCAGAAATGAAATGGTTAGTTGTATGTCCGGGTGGCACAGTCCTCCCCAACATATCTTTTCAAATCTTTCTTCATTATGTTGTGTTTTGTACTCCGCTATATATTGCTTGTTGTTAATCTAGGAATTGAAAGGATTTCCGGACAGTTGTACAGTGGAGAGATGAATAGTGCAATGAATCGGTAGGTGGCCGGCCAATCAATCACTACCTAATAAAGGGCATTAATGCCTTTGTATTGATCACTAGGCTTTATGGGTGAAATGAAATCCATTAAGCTTGTAAATGGCGCCACTTCTGCATACAGTTCGATGACATCAGCAGAATGGAAGGCATAAAACACAATGTATAAGCCATGCAACATTTAATATATTGACTGGAAAGGATGGCATTATGTTGTGTGTCATTTTCCATTGGTAGCCATTGCCATTGCCTTGTAGCACTCTGGGACGTCTTGGTGTGCCGGCCTACAGGCAACAGTGTTCACTCGGGACAATAGTTTGATACTGTGTAATAGACCATATTGAAATATTGAATAATAATAAACATATGCCATACGTACGTGTAGAAAATGGCAGTGCCGCAACGTTGCATTGATAATAGCATTTCATTTCGGCAGACCTAGAAGACTAACCCTTATGGTAACTGTCAGCGTGGTAATGCTGTGGTTCATTGTGTGTGGTTGCAATGTGGTGTGCAGTAGACTGTCAGTTGTAGCATGTGATGTGTACACAGCAACATTGTAGCGGCCAATAATCGTCCCAATATAAAATCTGATAGCAAAAACAAAGGTGCTATAGTAGCCGCCAAACATAATGTAATTGAGGTGATATGGTGGCCAAACCCAAACATAATGTAATTGAGGTGATATGGTGGCCAAACCCAAACATAATGTAATTGAGGTGCTATGGTGGCCAAACCCAAACATAATGTAATTGAGGTGCTATGGTGGCCAAACCCAAACATAATGTAATTGTGAGCAACATATGGACAAGTTGCGCCTTTTTTTCTCTCCTATTATGGCTGTTCTTTTGATGCATAACACCACTATTGGCCCCACAAGATCAATAAAGGCACATTGGGGCTGGTCAATTATTTCACCACTTGGTTTTCATTCAACCGGGGTCATCATGCCTTGCACATGCATGCTCTGTCCCCAATGCAGGTGGGTAATTCGGGTTGAAAGTTGGTTCATCTGCACTCAGGCGTGCATCATTGCCAGAGCATTGGGGAACCAGACGGGAAGATTTTCCCGGCGAACTATCAGCTGGAGGAGCTATTGATTTGATCCTTCCCATCAAGGATCTCATTATAATCTGTAATGAGGGAGGACCACCATTATTCTGTGTGCAATGTGGCCAGCCATTTGCTTTTTAAGCACCGCAAATAGTTTTTCTGGAAATTATTGTACAAGACCATTTATTGCATTCAGGCACTTGTAGCTCTGCATTTATAATGGGGGGTTGGGTGGAAATCCAGAGTTGCACATCATTTTCTGCCACACAGCTATCTCCTGAATGGAATGGGTCATGTTGGAATGCATGAAAGTATAACTTGTGAGATGATGGGAGATCATTTCTACTACTTCTGTGCAGTAACGCTGTCAATGTCTTACTTTGTAAAAAATGATTTTAATGTAATGGAAAGTTGCCTTATATAGTACCTTTCTACCAGTAATGCTGCACATGGCCTTGTAAGAAAGGAGGCAGGGTGTGTTAGTCAGATAGTGGGAAAGCAGATATGGAAACCCGTGGTTTTGCTGGATCCAGGTACCTACCTGTGTACCAATATGAACATCATTAGTGTTTGTGATTGGTACGGACCGGGGCACTTTAGCTGTATAGGTAGCCCCCGGGTTGTGGAGTGCAGACTTGACAGAATGGTTGTTGAAGGAAAATTGATAGTGTCTGAGTCTGTTTAGTACACTACACCTGTGAAGTCATTTGAAGGCGTGTGTAAGGTTACACAATTCTACTAGCGAGACATTTGTGTAGGGATGTGAGGGGAAGATGGAGAGGGGAGAGATGTTCAGGTGTTTTCACTTCCTGGCTCTTGGTTGTAGATTTCACTAGATTAAGGTGTGTTTCAGTGTCAAGCAGCAGAGGATACATAAATCAAATGGATTTCCCATGGATGGTAGTGCCAAGATTTTCACAATTTCGTGCCTTAAAGTAGTCCAAGCGTCTGGTGCACAGTTTTTAGTAGGTTGCTATTGCATTTCATTTCTTTCAAAGTAGTTGGCTGAAAAGCTACGTCTTGAGCTGTTTCCTGAAAGTCAAGTTGTTCATTTCCATGTGGAGATGTGGGGGTAGGTAGGGTGTGTTTCTTTTGCCAGAACTGAAACAGAGGATCCTCCTTAACATTTCTAATTGAAAATGGGACTAGTACTAGTGCAGCATTGCTGGACCTAAGCGTTCTGGAGGGAGTGTAGTGTTGAATGCATTATGCTGGCATGATAGGTTTGAGTCACTACATTCTGAAAAATAGTCCCTTTGAAGTTTCCTCATTAGGTAATCTGGGAGTACAAGATGGAGGCTAGTTACATAGTCTGATTTGGGAAGATTAAGAGAAATGATGGCCATGGCCCTGTGGGTGAATGTTAAGGAAGGTACGATGCGAAGCTGGGAGAAACCGCTTCTGATGATGGCTCTGATTTGCAGATCAAGAGTGAGGGTTTTGCTCATTGTTGTTCCAAGAGGATTGGGCAATGGCCCATCTCATCGGGCCGAGGGACTGTGGTAGAATTGAAACCTGTAAGATTGCAGAGCATCCGTTCTGTTTTGCTAGGATTGAGCTTTAGTGTTTGCTGTCATGCATTTGTCCACCTATGCACAGCTATTTTTAATGACTGGGGCTTTTGGTGATGGGTGGTTCATAAATTAGATTTCTTTTGTGTTTGTGTCATCTCCTGCTACAACTATGTGAATACCAGATCCACTGATGTCTAAAAGGCATGCCATGTAGATGTTGAAAAGTAGAGGTGGGAGTGTAGATTTTTGGGGTGCAGCACAGTAAGGTGGTGAGGAGGGAATTGTAATGGTTCTTTCTTAGTTGCGTTGTTAAACCCATGAGGGAGGAGGTTATCCAGTGTAGAGCTGTTTCTTTAATATCAGTATCTTCCAGTCTTTTTAGTAGGATCTCATGACTAATGGTGTCAAAGGTGGCTCAAATGTCCAGCAAGATGAACAAACTGAGTTTTCATCCAAATTCTTTTCAAGTGTATCCCAGATGGCGCACAGCACCAATTCTGTAGGGGCAGTCTGAATCTGTTCTGTGCCTCCTGCAGGAGATGGTTTGCTTTGATGAAATCCCAAAGTTGACCATATATGAAAATGTCCGAAAGTGGTGTTTGCGATAGGGCGATAGCTGGCTGGTTCATATGGGTCAGTTTTTAGCCTTTTAAGCGGAGGTCTGATTTATTCAAATGTCATTGGAGCTTTGACTCTTCCGGTGCTGATGGAGACCTTGAGGAGGGATAGGAGATCCTGATGGGTTGTATGTCAATGGTAGCTTGTGGTCCTCCACAGACAGAAGGTGGAAAGGCGATGGAGAGAGGAAAGTGGAATGTGTTCGTGGAGACTTGTTGGTGGTATGTGGGTGGGAGCATTTTTTATTGTCGAGGTGATCCTGGATGTCGAGGATATTCTGGTTGAGTGTGCAGCAATATGGTCACGTAGCTCTTGTGTAGGGGTAGTGGTTGCATTACAGGCTGTCTGGTATTTGAACTCTTATATGATCTTATACAATTCCCTGTTTCTGTGATTTGCTGAATCAATGCATTTGAAGTAGTGGGCTTCCTTTGCTTTGACTATGTCACCCCTGTAAAGGTTTAACTGTTGCTGGTGGGTGAATTTGATGGTGGGTAGATGGGCTTTGCTTCAGATTTGGTCCAATTTTCGATTTTCCTTTTTTAAATCTGCTAGTCTAGGGGTGAACTTTACCCCTGCCACCTATTCCCTGTCGGGATAGGCCATACAATATACGCCTATACGTGCACATTTAACCAGTTCAAACTCTCCCATGCAACCAATGCTGGTGGGGTGATTAGCAAAGGTGTTTCGAGGTAGTCCTACCACTGGCAAAATGGCCCCATTCGCCCCCAATGCAGAGATGTATATGTCTGTGTGACCATACATGCTACATCTCAGGGAAGTCTAGGTGGCTGTGTCTTCAGCCAAGTGCCACACAGGGAAGTGCACAGGTTTATTTATTTCAGTCTTTGGTATCTTAAGCAGTGTTTGTAAAGTGCGATAGACCTTCAAATGCATCCTCATCTGAAGAAGTACCCAAAGTTAAAACTCATCATTTAAGGGTCTAAATACAGAGCTTGTCCTTACATAGCCTGCAGCCATATAAATACCTCAATGGCTATATCTTGAGCCCTGGTAGGACAGCTGATAGTTGGACTGAAATCATGTTTGCAACCTGTATTGGAAACCAAAGCTCAGGAGCATTCACCTCCTTGGGGTATTGCCATATCGTTCATTTCTAAACCCTTTTGCACACATACCCAGAGTGATCCTTCCATTTGCTGGGCTGGGATCCACACCAGTGATGTCCCGGATTTAATGGAGTCTGGAAAAGTGACAGGCTTCTATTAGAATAATCTGGTCTTCGATGAGCAGACAGCGCTAGATTCTTTCTTTTTTTGGACAAGCCTGAGTATTTGAATGGTCGTCCTATTAACAATGCACTTTATGATTAAAAAAATAAAACCTGTTCTGCAGGATTTTATTAGATTGATGTTATTTTATTGTTGCATTAAAATGTATCATCACTAGAGACACTCCTGTTTTTAGTTTTCATATTTGCAGCTTTTACTCCCATCTTTTCAATACTCCTTTTCATTTTTTGTATCTGTTTGTAGAAGATCCAGTTTAGATTGAGACCAACAGCCACAGGGAGCGACATTTGACCCTGCCACCTCCAAGGACAACCAGGCCCATACAAACACAAACCTATGTGACGCTGTGTGTATTTAGGTCTACAGCAGTATTGGGACACAGCTACAAGACATTTAACCATAACCGGTCATATATAAGAGATAAAAATGTAGGTTGCATCGCATGTGGAGCTTAGAAATGTATGCACACTGTGAACTAGTTCCTTGCACCCCAGTGGCAGCTCCTGGCTACTGGTTGATGCCCGATACCCAGGAGTTACTTGTTGCTTCTGCTCATTGAATATACATGACCCTGAGATCTCAGGATTTGCAAAGGCAATTCCCCTCTGGCTCTGAAGGAAATTGAAATGTAACCAGCAGCCTGCAGTTTATCATTCTTGAATGTGGTGTTTTGCCAAAGCTGGTCAAAGACTCTGATATCGTGTGTCCAATGTATGAGGCATGCTTTTTATGATTGCCAAATGTATACCAAATTATATTGTCCTGTTGACAAAAATATTCATTAAGGAATTCTTTGTCACAAGGTAAGGACCGGGAATTTTCTGGATCATAGATGCATGCTGGATCTTGTAGGCCTTTACCTTTAGTGGGGAAAATGAATGTCCAAGTCCCAGCACACACAGTGCAAGGCCAGGACTAGCTGAAGGAGGCTTGCATGACATGCATAGTGGCCAAATGACCCAGAAGTTGCAATTATGGTGTATAATTGAATAGTGTATACCCAGAGCCACAAATGTGCCCTTTTAAATGTGAGCTGTTAACCTAACTAGGCAACGAAAGCTCAGGAAACTGGGCTGGAAATGGGTGGTTTATATGCACATCATTTCCGGAGGAGCCCCGCCTCCCCAAAGAAGATCCAGTCTCCACAACAACTGCGGAATCATTGAAATGTTTGCTGGCATGGCACAACGACCGCTCATGTAGCAGCCTTGTGACTGTGTCCTCGGCAGGGACCTGCTTTCTGAAAGCCACCATAACCTGAAAGTGTCTTCAGGGTCACCCTCCTATCCCTACTACAGAACTGGCCATGCGTGGCCGTCTGGGAGCTGAGGGGAACTTCACTGCTGCTCTTGGGGCACAGTGGTTCTTACACGTTGGCCTGCAGTGAGAAAGATTCCCTCTCTGCTCCTTCTTGCTGGGAGCCTTACTGTGCCTTTTAAGTACTGCACCAATCACAAACCTAGTCATCTTTCCATCTATGGCCATACGCAACATATTTACTTTATTAACTCTGTCCATCGAACTTCCTTACCTTTGGTTACCAAAAGCCTTCGCTCTCTTTGCATTGAGCATCTCCCATTAACTTTCTCAGCTGGTTGAGCGTGGGACAGAAGGAGGGTAACGCTGCATCGCTGTTCGGGTCAGAGGGCACATATAGCAGCTTATTTGTGAGTGTGGGGGTATTTATATTGCCTTTGTGCTTATGGGTGCTGTACCATAGGGCACACTATTTATTTATTACATTTATATAGCGCACATGCAGCCCACGGGCATTGAGGCGCTGTTACTTGCAAGAGCTTAGTTACAGAGTTACAGAGTTGGTAACAGTTGTAGGACACATTTACGAATCAGTACATAAATACATTAGTACCGTTTTATGCAATGGGTCGGGGGTTGGTCATTCATAGCTGATAGATGGGACCTTATGTAAAGAGAATAGTTTTCATAGCTTTACGGAAGGAGATGAAGGAAGCCTGCGTGGAAGGTAGGGCATTCCAATGTGTGGGTGCGAGATATGGGAAGCTGGAGCCATGTGGAAACCACGCAAATATGGGTGATTGTGGGGTACTATTACTGCCTTGTGCTGTGCTTCAAGGCACTGTACCATAGATCACATGTAGCTGTTTCACGGTTGGGTGCGATTGTGAGGTATTTGTACTGTCCTGTGCGTCTGGGTGCAGCTATACCATGGAACACATACCGTAGATGCAGTGTTAAGGCTGTGTGTGGGGGAGGGTTACACTGTCATGTGCCTCTCTGAGCCATACCATAGGGCACTTGTTTACAGTACCCTTCCCGGGTCGTAATTCAATGTCATGCATTCATTGTACAGCCCACCATGGGCAGGGCTCACTCATGCCCAGGCATGGCATCCTGGGTAGATCTATCCAGGACCTGATCTGGTACAAGGATAATCCAGATCAAGGCCTTGTTTTGTCACTGGGCGGGTCAAGCACACTTCAGGCCCGTCAATCATCCAATCGGTTTGGCCCGCAACTGGTTTTACAAGCAAACTGCCAATCATTCTATGTTTGCACAACACACACACACTGCCTTTCTCAAATGCTGACCTACGGCCTCCAGCAGACACTCATGCACCCAACCTATCGCACAAATACCTCTTCCTGGCTACATCAAAACACCCCCTTAATCGCAGATCCCAGTCAAAAACCGCACCCACTTTCCCGACCCACTTTTCATATGCCCTCGTTCCTCCTCAAACTAAAGTCTGGTCAGCCTTGACAGTGCAGCAGTGCGCTTACTTCCCGGCACTCTGAGATCACTACAGTGGTGACTTGGTGCAATATGAAAGCTTTATAGCATAACCTAAACCTACAATGCATAACTACTGCCTGATTAATGACCATACCCTGTTTAAGAAAGTTGTTGCAGTCCAGTCAGTAGATCTCACTGTATCTGAGGGCTCTAAAATAGACACTACAGGAAACTCAGACATGTGTTGGCAGAGTGTACGGAGCAGAAGGGGAGGAAGCAACAACGCTGCAGGTGAACATCACTCTCAACTCGAAAGTGAGGTCCTTCCAGGGCATTTCTGCCCACTTACTCCACTAACAAGCACACGTTTGCTTCCAGATACGTAATAAACACATTAATACATTCTGTTGTGGGTTGAAAAACGGCTGATATTTAGGTAGGCAATACAACTAAAATGGTCCCTTTCAGTAAACCCAGAAATTTCCAAATCGCTCAATCTGCCCCTCCCAATTCACGTTGGCTTTTAGTCAAAGCTGTCATTTAGCTATTCAAAAGACTCAAACCATTTGAATATGGAACTCTGGGAGAGGCGTGTATTGCTGTCAGGTGTCCCCATCGCACGTGCGACACCTTGAGCCCGTCCTCGCCTGGCCTGGCGGTATTTACAGAATCTTCTAATGGGGAAAATTAAATTGCACGTTCCAGGCGACGCAGGTTTACGGCGTCATCCCTGACGCGGCGCGACGTGGCGTCTATGGAGAAGGCAGGGTGGAGTGAGCCAGGTCATTGCACAGATGACCCTTTAGCCTCCCATTTTAAAGTCAGATTAAACAAAATAGGTTTGTCACTTTAAGGAATTATTGTCCGTCGATTCTGTTTGGAAGATGTGCTTGTTGTGAGAGAGTAGTGTCCGACAGGGGAAACGTTTTTAATATGAAGAAAATGCAAATGGAAGATTGTTAGAAAAATACGTTGCATCTTCTGAATAGTTTAGATTAAATGCCAAATTCAGAAGTACAGATTTCAGCAGCATACACTGCCTCTGGGGTAAAAAGTCAGTTTGATCTGTAATGTCTGAAGTAAACGTAACATTTAGAAGCGGGACCCGCGTGCTATTGTCTTGTAACCAAAAGTGACAGGACATGTTGTGGCCAGCAGGCATGCCTCGAGCAGCCTGTTCTTCGGGAGTACTCGTGCAATGGCTAGGCAGGCCTCTGGAATGCGCAGACAAGGAGAAATGAACTGCGCAATGTGGCCTGGGCGTGCCTCGCTTACAGTGTTCCTGGCAATGCTGCAATTCGGCTGGATCTCAACCGGATTCAGAAACCATCGAAAATTATCTTGCCTGCGATTGGGGGGGACATGAAAATCTCGCTTTTTTGAGCACCCCACAAACTGCACCTTCCGTTGATCGTCAGTCCCCGGTGCTTAGAGGCTAAATTCAGCACTGCAAAGAGCTCTGCTCCAGTTTCTTTGTTTTGGATTTAAGTACATTAAAGAATTCTGGATAGCTGCAGGCACAAAAGTGAGTTGGAGTTTGGGGAAGGCTACTTCTCCCTTAAAAGGAGCGGGTGGTGTGTAATTAGAAAGCTACTGGTGCGTTATGCTGCATGCTGTGAGACAAAGTGACTATAAGCAGGTGATGCCTTTTCATTCACTCTGGTTTTTCAGCCTCTGTAGTGTAAAGCCCAGAATCCATATATGTATACCCGCAATACTGTGCAGGCTAATAGTTTTAGGCTTTCATTCAGGGCAAACTTGCCTGACAGGACTACCCCCCTAAACCCTCGACATAATGATCTGCCCCCTCGCTACACCCCAACCTACTTCACCGCAGGTGGATAGCCAGAATCTTTTTCTATTTCCAGCACTTGTAACTGGCCGGGAGCATTTGGCCACCCAAGCACGTTATGGGCGACCTACAGCGGTAAGAACAAGCAGAAACACCCTGATGCTAAGCTCATGCTACCCAGCATATAGAAGTAATAAATCCCACAAAGGCTAAAAGTATTAGATCCATTGATAAACTTTTAAGACGATTAATATTGCCTTTTTAAAAAAAATACTCATATACGAATAGTTGCACTGTTAAATCGAGATAAATCCGCACGAAAGTGCCACCGGGAAGCAGCGGCTGTTTCTCACATTGATTGATTGGCGCCATGTTGTGTTGCGGTTGTGCAAATGTCTTGCGTCTTGTTTGCAACTGCCCCAAGAAACCTGTAAAACCCAAGGGCGTTGCCTCTAAAACATATTGTTTGTGTGTAAAGTGCATGGAAAGTGGGGTGCCAAGCTTCTGTAGAGCACCTAGGGGCTATGGACGATGCAGTCCCCCTGCAGGGTATTTCCATCGGAAACACACAGCCCTGGCAAGCACCCCGTGGAAGAAGGCAATTCACGCGTCATCGCTGTGTGATGAAGCGGGGCAGCCGAATAAAGCACACAGCCGAGTAATGTTGTCCATATTGCCTGTAGGGGCATTCCTTTGAAAATGTGTGACCACAGGTGGCCAAAAGTAGAAGAGAGCATTGTGGCCGGATTCGTCTGCCTATCATCGGGGACATGTTCAGCCCGAATAGAAAAGCAAAACTGAACACAGGGAAGACAACAAAGACGTGTTTGCGCCCAGACAGGCGATCCAGCTTGTAAGGCTTTTGCGCTCATAACAGAAGTCGAATTGTAACTTTCAAATGTGCTACACAAATTCACACCGGGTGCAAAATGTAGTTTGAACCCATGATATCTGATGTCTCCAGCTTCAGTGGTCCCCAGCCCAACATGTTATTTACTTTTCACAATCGTACAATCCGTGACCATGCCGCTGCGCTGGGAGAGTACTGCAGTGGTACCTGGCACAGTATGCAAGACTGCTAATGGGGCACTAATTCACAGATTTCTCTCTGCAAGGATTTCTTTTTAATCGGGAGGCACAAGAACAGCATTAGCAATGGAATTCGATACGTTTATTAGGTACCTATCACTGTTTTTAATTAATCATAATTACTGCAAAAATCAGATTTGTGCCACAACATTTTATTGCCATAGACTTTTTTTATTTCATTGGTGCTACTACGTCCTGAGTGGGGTCGGTAAGGCTGTCGCTAGAGAAGGGTGAACGAAATTGGAGAACGCCTCAATCGACCTGTGCTCTAGCACCTTGAAGTGTCTACTGTGCTAGATGGAATTACCAATAAAGATCTCAGACCAAATAACCGGACAGACTCAAAGAGTATGGCAAAATACTACTTTATTCTCAGTCAAATAGAGCAGGGCAAGCTGGCAGACATCAGACTGATGCTCGCACACTTGCACACAAACTTGATTATAGAGAGGCTTTATACCCCAATATGCATCATCTATGACTTCACCCTACATGACACAACCGTCAAACCTACTGAAGGCAGAGATTGGTTAGGGGAGCTTATTTACCTATGGTATACATAGGGGTTAGAACATCGTTGGCTGCCTCTTAATATCTGTAAGGTGCGCCTCGACCTACCTCTAAATACGTATAATACTGATTATAGCAGAGAAAATTGCAGCGGGTTGGTCTATGCAACATTGCATAGCAGGTTGCCCCATAGACGCTCCGATTGGTTCACATTCTCATCAAACCTTGGACTTTCAGCTTGTTAGCAACACGTAAGCAAAACGAAAACCCAGGTGCTTGAGCCACGTCAGATTACTCCCCACTCTCCCACTTAATTTTCTCTCATCAGTCCCGCCATAAGCCAAAGTTTCTTGTCTGTAGTTGACCCTTGTAGACTACTCTCTGTTCTGGGACATTTAAAGGAGTGCAAGCAAATTTGTCTATTACAACCTCTAATTTACTACGATTTGATTTCATTATACTGGGCGCCTGACAAATCCGCTTCAGGGGCATCAGTGGTCCAGGGATGAATATCGGTTTCCAAACCATCAATCAGCCCCATGCCTCTAGTACATCAAAAGGGATCCGAGTGGATTGTAAACACAAGCACATTTTAAACAACCTTGTCCAATTTTGGTAACGTGGACTGAACAGCATGCTTATCTCTACACGGTCGTGGATCGTTGGTTAGTTGTGACACAGCGTAAATACAATTATTACCCAATGATAAAAAGGGATTGTTCAGTAAATTTGTAGAAAAATATGTATTTATTATTATTCAACAGACCGTTCTAGCACACTACAAAATACAACCAACCCTGTTAACGAATGCAGAGGACAGACCGTTTCAAAGAAGGAAAAAGGATGCACTCTGGACACTGACAGGAGGGTAGTCGGTAAAGTAGTGAATCACAATAGATCAAGGATACTTGGATTCAACACAATGGGGTCAATGGGTCGTAAAATGTCACTAGGGGCCTTTGGAGAAGGACCAGTGGGACAGACCCACAATGTAGCGTGTGCTTGTAGAAGTTCTTGGTGCTTGACTGGGTCGAGTCAGTTTCAGCTCCTGCAACAGAGTTCAAGATGGGAGACAGCTGCGGGTATCAGGCGGCAAGCAGTTCAGCGAGCAAGGCTGGATGTACGGCTGCAGGCCAGCCTACACAGCGGGTCGTGGTCTGGAATTGTTCTCCGTGCTGGTTGACGGGTCTGAATCACTTGTTGAGGCGTCTCAGACGATGTTAGCGACTGCGGAGTGACAACAGTCAGTGGTGCAGTCCGTTGCAGCTCGAGGGGCTCGACTGGCTCAAAAAAATGTCCTTTAAGGCGGATGCTGGTTGATGCACTCCTAGCTTCGTCACTGGGCCTAAAGCTGAGGAGAGTGTTGCAAGCAATGGCCTTGTCCTGGGTTTGGTTCAGGGACTCTCTGGCACTTCCCACTTAGGAAGCTTGCCTGCTGACCCTATCAGGACACACTGTGTGCTGGCTGGGTACCAGTTCTGGAGCTGCTTGGAGGGTCCTCTGGATTCAGTATCTACCTCGGTTCCCTGGCAGATGTTTAGGGGAGGGATCTTGCTTCCCTCTTGGAAATCCTGGCCTTCCTTCACTGGTAGAAGCTGTAAGGCAGATTGTACCTTCAACCAAGGTCCAAATTAGTTATTCTTGTTACTCCTTGCGAAGTGTTCAGATGATCTGGCAAAGGAGGGGGTCAACCCTCTTTTAAAGCCAAATGGGCCCCGGTGTTTGGTGTAGGCTAAGCCTACCTTAATGAACCTATCCTGGGTCCCCACCAACAATCTTCTGTTATGCGTGAGGTCATAACCAGAGTGCTTTGCAACAGGAAAGGTAAAGGGGTGACATCATGTAGTACTAAGTCCTACCCAGCTTTCTGTCTGTTGTGGATCAAAGGATCTCTGGTTAATTGAGCACGTTCTGGTTCCTGATTGAAGGCAGGCCTCCCTTGAAATTGTGGCGAGAACAACCTTTCTGTCTCCAACAAATCACATACTCCTACCCTCTGAATGTGGTCCCCCTGCGGGGGTTGCCCACAGTAAACCCATGTACCAGGCATAACAGCTCACTGTGATTGATACGAAGAGGCGGGAGCTGGCTTCAGGTTGACACAGATGCATATCAAAAGTTTCCTGTCTTTTGTTAGCCTTGCGACTAGGCCTCTCGTGGGCCTGCTTAAATTTACTCTCATCAGTATGCGCCATTGCCACCACCAGGACCAACAAAGTATAGGGCGGATCCATGGAGCCTTTGTTATTTAATTAGGCTGGCCATGGCAGGAGAAAGGTTTTACCCTCTCCCTTTTGAGATGCCTTGATGTACTCCTGGGTGTCACATTCCAACTAAATGTGATGGAGAGGACTGCGCCTGTAGGCTGTGTCCACCCAGAGTACACAGGACTATGTGTATGTTGTGCATTGAGCATAGGAAAATGTGTGCAGATTAGCCCCACACATTTTCCAGAGGTTGATCTACCATCATTCGATTTCATATAAAATTTCAAAAAAGCTCAGGTGAGCACACACCCACTGTGTGGATGGTTGAATTCCTCACAGTGTGTTCTTGCTCCTCTTGGCTTCTAGGGACTTGCTCACTCCATCTTGTATACACTTTATACACTTTTAATGAATTGTCCAATACTTGGCTCTTTTGGATGTTTTCTTCTTTAATCTAAGAGAAATGTGTCTTGCGTACATGGCTCACCTGTCTGCCTCCCCTTATGCTTTGCAATTGTTCCTTAAAATTGCATCCATGATCCCAGGCCAACATAGACTCCTCTTTATTTTGCACACAAAACTCTTTCTCCGATGTCTCGTATTTCTGCAACGCTGCTCTGTCTCTGAGGTAGCTGGATTGAGTCTTACACAATCCAACATCCATCTTCCCATCATGGCCATCGTAGCCATGTTATATTTTCCTCTATAGCAAGCTTCTATATGTCTCACCTATCTTGCGTTACTACATATTTACATGTATTGGTCAGCAAGTTACTTTGTCTTCTTTTGCATATATAATTACTTTATCATTTCGTACATGTTTCTCTTGTTGCTTCAGTTACATCATCACTCTTAAGTATTTTCATATCATTTCAGTACGTCTTCATATATCTGCTTCATGACATTACTCTACCGTCATCAGATTTCACTCGGCGCTCCAAGATGTCTCCTGTGCATGTTGACATCCTTCCACTCTTTCAGTGCAAGGGTACATTTGCTATGGTTGTCTGAGTGCATATTGTCTCTCGTACACTTCATTGTCATGCATGCTGGACGTGGTTCTGCCTCTTACGCTCATAGAACAGAGACCATTCTATTCCAAATGGCGGTTGTTCGATGCATTGCCGGGAAAACGACGTCTGCACTTTTCACGTTGCTAAAGTCACGTGAATTCTGCTTCGTCACGTGAACTATGGCATTACGTATATAAGTAGCGTGGAAACATCACTCGCTGCTTCTGATCGAATCATTTGGCGTTGTGTAGCTGAACCTCCGATCTGCGTCCTTGCAGTTCCTCAGCTTCTTGGGCCTTCTATAGCGTGTTTTCCGCCACACGCTGATTCCTGGAGCTTTTGTTCGCGTGTAATTTCACACGCGCACGTTGTCTTCAAACGCTGCTGTCCTGGGCTGCGTGTATCCTGTTCACGTGGAATTCCACACGCACACGTTGCCTTCAAGCGCTGCTGACCTGGGCTGCGTGAATCCTGTTTGTGTGCAATTCCACAAGCGCACGCTGTCTTCAAATGCGGCTGGCCTGGACTGCGTGAATCCTGTTCGCGTGTAATTCCACACGCACACGTTGTCTTCAAGCGCTGCTGACCTGGGCTGCGTGAATCCTGTTCGCGTGCAATTCCACAAGCGCACGCTGTCTTCAAACGCGGCTGGCCTGGACTCCGTGAATCCTGTTCGCCTGTAATTCCACACGCACACGTTGTCTTCAAGCGCTGCTGACCTGGGCTGCGTGAATCCTGTTCGCGTGCAATTCCACAAGCGCACGCTGTCTTCAAACGCGGCTGGCCTGGACTGCGTGAATCCTGTTTGCGTGTAATTCCACACGCACACGTTGTCTTCAAGCGCTGCTGGCCTGGGCTGCGTGAATCCTGTTCGCGTGTAATTTCATACGCACACGTTGTCTTCAAGCCTGTTTCCAAGACTGCGTGAATTCTATTCGCGTGTAATTCCACACGCGCACACTATTTTCTTCGCGGCTGTTCAGAACCGCGTGTACTTTGTTTATTCCACAAAAGGGCGCTATTTCCAACTCCTGGCACCTGTGATATTAACAGGTGGATTTATTCATTTCTATACTTTTCTCTACGTGGGAAGGAAGCTTTTCAAGGACTGTTGGAAGGTGATAATGCACAGTACTTTGGACGCTATCCTGTGGTGCACCAACCCGGTATCTAGCGTGAGCCTCGTGCCGTTCGGGATAAGTTTCCCTTACTAATCTTCCCTTCCTTGTCGTTTGTTCTATTTCTGGATTCTTCCTCAAGAGACTTCTGCTGGATTCTTCTACCCGAGTCATAAGGTCAGTGTGTGAATTAATGCCAAATACTGTTCGATCATAGAGAGTCGAATTGGGGCAGTTTCTTATGATACTTTATTTCGTTCTAGGCTGACTTCCTATTCTTTACCCACGCCTTTTCCAGTGATCCATCTCTCTGCCTGTTTCACCAGTCAGAGAGTTGTATCATTTGGAAGGTCTAAACTTGACTTCACAACTATCAAATCGTGTGAACAGGGATCCGGAAGACCCTACCACCTGTATCCTTTTGAGTACCGTATCCTTTTCAGTCAATACTTTGGTGCTTTACGACATTCATGCAGTAAGGCGACTACACATGAGGGTCCCACATTGGGCTCTTCTGCTGTCCCTAAATGATGGCGGTGAGGGGGCGGGAGCTAGGGAAAACATGTACATCTGCTCCTCTACAAATGAACCTCGAGATACTTAAATGCATTTTACACGTTTATCAAAAGATCAGTCTGAGGCAGCCTTGTGCTGCACCCCCTGACACCATTACAGTTTTCTAGATACATGAAGCGAGGTGACGGAATGGGAAACTGCGCAGACCTGCAGTCTGCGTACTATTAGAGGTGGGCGGATTATTACTGGCAATAACCTCCTAGGACTCTTCCTGTGCCCTTTTTCCCTGCCTTCCCACTTCCCCATGTCTTGTGCTCCAAAGGGTAAAGGGATGCATGGTAAGGGTGGGTGGGTCTGATGGGGCCATTCCAAGATGGAGGACATTTCACAGGACGTTGGGTTCGGATTTCCCTTTGCAGTTGCTGCTTGCTAGATGGGCATCCGCCAGGGGTTTCACGAGGATTGTGGATATGGAAGTCAATTTGTTTGGCGAGATTGATTATTCGGGAAACATTTCAATCCTGATGTGTGGCATTTTAAAATGCCATCCCTGTATACATTTATGTATTTTTTTTTTTTTTAAAGAGCAGCCAACCTTGACCCTTAAATGATCATGGGTAGAAACAAGGCCTGCATGTCCACTTCTAGCCTTGAATTCACTTGATCTGTTGGCAATTTGTTTTCCTGTTTCTGAGAGTTGGGTGAATTCACGCATAGATGAGTGAAAGAATGCTGGTCGGATAGCTTGGTGAGTTAAAGGATTCCTGCTTTTATCTGTACTCAACCCATGATTTAAGATATCGACTCTGGCAGAAAGAGATGACATGAAGCAGGTGTCACTGAGTCATGCTTGTTGTCCGGATGATCCAGATGTTGAACATCTGCTACAAGTGTTTAGAATGTATAAGTACACTGTGTATTCTTTTGCAATTTCATTTCGAAAGAAGGGCACAACCTACCTCTCATCTGCCTTCTAGCTAACCTTTTTCTCTCGCCTCTAACCTGCCTCTGTTCCTCACTTTCTCTGCCTCCACTCTAGCACTTCAGTCATCATGGTCACGTCCCTAGCTCAGCTGGCCGTACCATCAACCAGCCCTAAAACTTTCTTGTATTTGTATTTGTTTTATTTGTAACGCGCACCATTAGGCCCAGAGGCATCAGGGCGCGACTTTAGACATGGTTACATAGGCACATAGATACATCTATTCACAATATTAACAGTGCATAGTATTCAGGGCATACAGCAACAAACATATTTACAGAAAGAAGATTAGGGCAGGCGTTTCCTGGGGCAGGTCAGGAGGTGGTTGTCCTTAATCTCTGTCCACGTATGTATTGTCCCCGTGACTGTTCCATTTACTCCCCTGCACAACCTGGTCAGAATGTCCCTCAAACTCACCCCATTGTAAGAAGCTCACTGCTTTCCGTCAAATCTGATTTCTTATCTATTGTATGTTCTTTTGTGGTCAAAAGAGCATTGTTCCTCCCTGTATATAAATAAAATATATTTAAAAAAAATGTTTTTAAAAAGGGACCTAGTTCACAGCACAACATTGCATGCGAAAAGGGTGCTTGAGGCTAATGCAAACATTTGCATGTTAAAAAATTCAAGTCTATGCAAACACGTTGTATGATATGCTTTGTTAACTTTCAAAACTGATACAAGCTCTTTAATCTAATTTGCTTGTCATAGCAGGAGCTGGGAAGCAAATGCACGCTACGATATATATGTTAACTTGCACAGCTTTTCTGCCGAGCCAATCGAGCCTCGTGGATAGCGCACAGCCTTTGTGCAGTAGTTTTTAATGTTCATGTTCAGATCCTAACATTTGCATTTGACTGCTAACCGCTGATATTTGTAAAATGAAGGCATGCTCGCAGGCTACTAAGAGGAATTTTACTGCCAACACCGTGTTAACTGCGTTGAGAAGCAATTACTTGCTGCTGTTTTTATTGGTCTTTAAGAAAAATGTTAAGAGGCTGACGTTCACGCGCGCTGCTCGACCTAATGCACTGGGGATCTTCTACCGGCTAACCTTGGCGTTTATTGAAGACGGTGGGACGGTAATGACTCTTTTCCAGGGCTGGGCATGTCCAGCGGGCTCCCCCTGAACTGCTTTTAGGATGCCCTCGAGGCAACTGGAGCCCTCATAAAACACTTGGAGAATATCAACTTAACAGCCCCACTGCGGCCCGGTGTCGTGCATGGTGGTTGAATTCCAGTCATCGCCATTTCCATAAATTACCCTCCGTATTGTTCAATGTTTCACAATGTACATACTTACAGAGTGGAGATTTGTACAATATTAATGCGCAGATATTGTCTTATGGATTATTTTTTTTGTGAAACGAGACCCTACTTTTCTGTTGATAATGCGCAGTAGCATTTGGCGAATGATCGTGTAGGAGGAGCAGCGTGGTTTACGCCTTGCCGGGGAGCACGCGCCTCCTGACACACTGACCTTCCAGTATTGATGACCAAAGAATTACTGTAAGGCCTCCAGCGACGACGAATCCTTCTCAGGTCTGTAATGCCTCTAAGACCCTGCATGTGAAGTGCTATACAGTAAATCCCCGCGATAAGACTTATTTGTAAGAATGCAATTAGTACATAATCTTTTCCTGAAAAGTCCAGAGGGATCCCGTGATTCAGAGGCTAACAGCAGGCGCGCTCCCAATGGCGGCAACACGATGTGCCTGTCATGGGGCTGTAATTGGACGCAGCCAGCGCCTGCAATGATGGAAGCGCATGTTTCGAATCGGGAGGGTGGCACTGGCATTGTGCCAATGCAGCTGACTGAGGTTCGTAGGTCAGAGGAATAAAGAAACTATTAGAGATTGGCAAGAAAGCGTTTCCATAATATGTTCATCCAGTGCTTTAAGTGGGGTAAGAAATTTGAGGGGTGGAAGTAGGACTCATTTGTGGGCGTGGCTTGCTGAATGGGCGTGGCCCACAAATTGAAGGCGTGGCCTAAAGAAGAGCATGTATAAATAAACAGTGGTGGTCTCGTCTACATAACTAAGCGCATACTGCAACACTGCTGGTACAACGAAAACGTGTGGTCCTGGGCAAATCATTTAATTGCACTGTGTTTTATCTGCAGCACTTAAAAGTCCTGATGTAGTAAATAGTGACAGAGTGCGATATAATGCTACAGTATATGGTAGTGTAGCCCCACAGCGTACAGTAGGGCCTCCTCCATGTGAGATTATTTTGTGAGTCCCCTCTTGTGAATGCAGAAATTGTAAGAACTAGAGTGCAAAGTTAAGGAATCATAGAATCCAGTAGTGGCTCGTCATTTCATGCCTGAAACTGGACAGGTTTTTGAGTAATCATAACCAGTTTTTCAGAATGTTTTTTTATTTTTTATTACAGAAAGTAAAAAACCTAAACAATTCTAGCTAGATCCCAATGGTAGAACGGGCAGCCAATCCTGAACTTCTGCTACACGTGTCCTGTGGAGGCCATAAGCCACTTCAGACATGCATGAGCCTCTTTGGTTGTCATGAGTGAAGCACAGCTAGGAGCTCTGGGCACCGCCAACTAAGGGTCACATCTAAGCATAGCCGTGCCACCCAAGGCATCTTTCCATCCAACACTTTTTGGTGGTGTTCATTTAGTGAGTCCCCTTAAGTGGGCCAAAAAAGGGATCCCCTGCTCTTTTTGCATACTGAACCGAGCTGCACTTCACTGACGAGGCCCCTCACAGTCCCAATATGTCAGGGGTTCCTTGTATTCTCTTGCAGAGTGGGGCATGAACTTGCATTTAGGATGGATTACTCCCGGCAGTGGTAGGACGTAGTTTGGTTGGTACCCTTGAGCAATGGTCGCGATTGACTTAAAATTCTGGAATGGAAGGTATCCCGAGGAATTGCCAGTGGCTATGATTAATTAAGAGCTTTCCATCCACCAAGGTAAGCCGAGACCTCGATTCAGGCAAGGCTGAAACATGTCTGGGGTTGCGCTTGGGGTTGAAAGGATGTGTTCCTCAAATACTGTCTGCAATAACTTCAGGACCTCAAGGTGTGTTTCCATAATGTCCGATAGAGATAATGCTCCCACTTTACACTTGTGAGATATGGTATCGCTAGAATGTTTTTCTTTGCCGGTTGAATTTTAGAAACCTTCAGTCAAACATCAGAAGTGTCTTAAGTGACGGATTCGTCATGTTTTATCAGCTGCTTTCAAATCCCAATCAGTAGTGGTTCGACAATACTGTGCCGCCCTTTGAGGTACTATTGGTCTGATTGGCAGGTTACTCAATGACAGGCTTTCCACGAAGTGAAAGCTTTCAGAAGCTAATGTCTCTGCCATGGAGTTAATGGGTCAAACATTAACACCCTTTTGTCTCCACTCCTGTTGTGCTTGTTACAGTGTACGGCTGAAACTGAATTCTTATTTTCAGCCTTACGCTGTAAAAGGCACAACAGGAAGTGGAGACAAAAGGGTGTTAATGGTGGTTTCGCTGTGCGTTCCTGAACTGTGACTAACACAAGTGCCAGCCAGCCACAGCTTTGTGCAAACTAGTCTGAGCGAAGCTGTGCCTGCCCTGCACTTCTGTCACTCACAGCTGCCTGACTTAATGACAGCAGGCTCATCTCCCGTCGTGGCTGCGGCCGTGACGGAACAATGACCTGCCGTGAATTGGTGGGGTTGGTGGTCCCCAGCAGGGCCGCGGCTCAGCCTCCCTTTTTGGAGACTGCCGGGGCCCAGCACTGGCAGGCCCTGGCCCACTTAAAGCACTGCGTTTATCTGTAGGCACTGCATACCAACGTAGATGGTCATTTGCAAGGGCAAATTGATCACAAATGGTGGAAGCATGTATACAGTGCACACCTAGCAAGCAACAAGTGCAGTAGAAAAATGGGGAGAATGCAGAGAGAGGCCAGGGAGCGCCTATGCAGGGGGATGGGACAACGGTGGGGGATGGGACAACGGTGGGCTAAGGACAAGTGCTATCGGGAGTCAATCAGCATCAAAGTGTTAACTGAAGAGCATGGTCTACAATGGTTTAGGTCTACTTGGTCGAAAATATTTGACCTCTTCACATTTGACCGAATTTCTTTTGGTCGTTTGTTTGGTCGAAAATGCGGGGGAAGACCCCCCGCAAATCCCCCCTTTCCCTTACCCCACCCCAAATATATATTTAATTAAATTTGATGGAATTTCAACCCAAAAAAAATTGTTCTCAAGTAAAAGGTCAAATATTTTTTTAAACAAGTAGGCTAATACCGTCTACATTTACTCCCTGTAGCACAGGATATTGTAACGCCATTGCCAGGTGACCTTTTTTTTCCACACTCCTTCCCCAGCCAATTGGGAAATATTTGCAGATTTTTGGGGTAATTTGTTAGTTACCCTACTGGTGATGACCTAGGTTGACTACTTGGGATTGCCTTACAGCGGAAGTTAGTGAGCCTACCAGCCATCGTATTCTGTAATCTGCTGTTGCTGACTTTCTTGGATGTATTACATCACTTTTTAAGGATGGATCAAGTCATTGCACGCAGTATGTCAATCTGAATTTTATTTAAGAATTCAGCTACTGGCCGTAAACATTTATTAACTGATTTACATACTCCGAAACATAATTATGGCATCTAGTAATAAGCCATATACCCGTGTGTGTGTGAAGAATTAGCACACATGCCGTACATAATTACATATTTTAAGTTTGCCAACAAGCCTGGCAGTGTCAAATTTGTTAGCTTTGACTAACATTGGCCGTACAGTTGAAAAGTAAACCACTATAGTTTTACATTAAGCTAGGAGGGTAGAGGTGTATTTAGACCTGTCTGGTTAGGCTTTTCCAAAAGGGGGTGTTTCAAGTTTTTTTTAAGTGTAGAATGTCTGGGGATAAGTGCCATGCGATCAGTAGAGACTTCAGCATTTTGGGGGTACAATCAGAGTAACTCAGAGGAACAACTGTGTTTCCAGGCACAGGATTTTCGTACAGCTCAGTGAATCGGTTTTTAAGGAGGTTTCTAAGTATGGCAAAGAGGTGGACCATCCAAACAGACAATAGAAGCTTACTGCAAATGGTTGGTGCCCAAATAACATACAATCTTGCTCAGAAAGGTATTACATTACATCTATGGGCCTTCGACAAGCAGCTGATGTAGGCTGAAGGTGCATGCTAGCAGTGTATCCACAAAGCCCTTCAACACCTGTGATTACAGTCCTGCACCAAGCCAATAGCTAGATTCTATGCAGACAACCGCAATGTGGTAGATGTCTCTGGTGTAGCCTTTATATTCACTAACCAGCTGTCTTGGAAAATTGTAATTGTTTATTTTGTACAGCGCTTATACACAAGTGAAGTGCTTCAAAGCGGAAAGGGAACAAGGGAGTACAGTAGTCATTCTTGGGCCTTGACGTTTCCGAATGATCTAACAAAAAAGTAACTAGCTTAGACCTGACGGCATTTCTCCTAGTGCAAGAGCATGAAGTGTATCAGGCGAACCAGATAAGGGAGGGGAGGCAGAGGGGGGACAAGACAGAACTCACTAGGCCCAGTAAATTCAGGCCATGCGAATGTACAGACGGAGGTGCAAGAGAGGGGGCAGGGGAACAAGTGTGCCCATTTCAGTAGGGCCCAGGGTTAAGTGCAGAGAGGTAACCTCTCTCATGGAGTGGGTGCTGAAAGTGCAGTAGTGCTGAGCAAAGTGCAGAGGCCAGGAGGCAAGTGCAAAGACTGGCGGGGCAGCCTGGGACCTGTGAAACTTTGGAGGGGAGTCAAGACCTGCGACTTAACACACAGTGTGAAAAGACTGGAAACATAAATCATTTCCACCAGAGCTTTGAGTTCCTATGTTACAGAACATTAAGCATATCATGTTGTGAAGTAACTACATTTATGTTTACACCACACTTATTTCACCTTTGCTGATTGTTGCAAATACATTGCACTAATCCCAAGTGCCTCGACATTTTTAAACATGTGTATGTACCACAGTATTGTGATTTTATTTTTGTATGAACTATTAAATTGATTTTATATATACTGTAGGGTGATTTCGTAACCTATGCAGTATCTCGAACTGTCAACAGCAGTCTCTGTCTCACTGTTTAATGTACATCTCACTACCCAGAAATAGATAGACAGCACTTGATTATTAGCTCCATAAGTGCCATCCGGGGTTCCTTCTATAAACTTCTCCTTGGCTAAAACCACCTTGTAAAATGAAAAAACAATACAGGTGGTGGCCCACCTCCAGATTTATTTTTTCGTACTGTAGGATGTAAATCTCAAACAATACATCAACTTTAGATGGACCATGTCCTTATTAATTTCATGATCAAAGATGATTTTGACGTCAAATCATCATAGTCACCTGCACCAGAATCGCCAACTAGAAACCTTAATTAAATAGACCAGACAGCTTCTTAGCAGCCATCCTCACCATAGAGACTTCCATGATTGGTCACCCGGATGAGTTACTGCCATAAATCTAAAGCATTGTCGCACATGCCCCAGTTCATGCCCTGCAAATAAAACCAATGTACCAGACAGTAAAGTCACTAATGAAATGGTGGTGCAGAGCTCTTTAAGAGCCGAAACTAATGAAATGGCGAGCAGAGCTCTTGACAGAAGATGTTGCAGGAATCAAACAAAGTAATGGTCATGATCTACAGGGGAGCAGCGATTACACTGCAAGCTGCCTCTGCCTTTGCACTGTCTACAATTCTACTTGTACTGCCATCCTTTTTCATTGACGAAATATCACCCATCCTGAAAGCTAATACTGTTGAGCGTTCTGGGGTTTCTGTTGGCAGAAAAGCTACAGCACACATTGGGCACTTCAGTAAAGACTCTTCCTCGCAAGCAGCCAGGTAAAGGCTTGCATTCTGTCTGGTGTGGGCTGGTCTGCCAAGCCAGGCCTACTCAAGCCAGTATCAGACAGGTTCAAATGGAACTGCTGCCATCACTTCCCTCATGCAACAGCCTTTTGGCAAACCTACATAATGTTTAGGAAATTATCTATGTTCTGCTGGCCATACTGCTGGAGAAGTGTTTGCGTTTGCACTGGTGAAATAACTAAATGTACCCGTTGTTCGCATCTGGTGCAATGTCTTGATTTGTAGGCGTGAAAGTACTTCAGCGTGGACCACATAAAGCGCTGGTGTGCGCAGCAGTATAAACCGGATCATTTGGCCAGTTCGAACACCCCCAAAACTCTATCTTCCCACCAGTCCTAAACGCTAAAACAGTGCACCCGAATAGCTAGTGGCCCAGCACACTGACCAAATGTAGCGGGTCCTAGTCCCAGTGCCATGACAACTTTTGCAACAATCTTGGCATTGGAAAACCAGCACACATGCAGTCACTGCACTAAACCTAAGTGCGTCAACTCCTTTGTTTACTCCAGGACGAGGATGAACACACACCTGGCCATCACACTGTTGCCCTAAACAGTGATGTATGCCTGCCATGAAAGTAGTCCCAGACACTAACTTCAGACAACCCAAGTATATTCCCAGTTTCCATAGCCCTAGAATATTCCACTTGGACAAACCCAGGATTTTTGCAGTTTGTTAACATCAGTTTGCCAACCCAGTATATTCCATATGCAAAAGCACAGTATTCCTAGGTCGGTATTCCCAGTTTGCATGATCCCAGTATATTCCTAGTTTCACCATCCGGATATAGTCTTAATGCAACTAATTCGGTAAATTCCCATTTGACAATACAAGGCTTTTCCCAGTTTGACAATTGCATTTAACAGCCAGTTTGACAATACCACCTTTGCTAGTTTGCACAAACTCAGTAAATTCATAGAAATAGAAAAATACTGAGTTTGCTGACCCCCGACTCTGTTTGACAATCCCTGTATTTTTTTCTCTGGGATGAACAGGCCAGCAAAATATACTACACCTATTTTGCATGCATCCATCTGGTCGAAGGGCTGAACACTAAACGCCCGCGAGTGTTCAACCCTTCGACCAGACGAATGCATGCAAAATACATGCTGAGTCGGATGCTCTTTGTATGTACAACTATGTATGATCAAGACTCCATTGTCGATTGAATCACTCATCTTCAAATGATGAGAGCAGTTTCCAACTAATTACCTCCAAGATGTTAATAAACAGACACACAATTGGGACAAGTGGTGACGGTCTACAGTCCACATCCTTTTCGACTTGGAGTAGGGACTATTAGGTGCACTGTGACTCTCATGCCCCACCTAACCGCGAGATCAGGCCCCTGTAATTTTCACTCATGAGGGTTGAGAATATATTCCAACGCTAACATTACCCCCACTATTTGTATTGGGGATATATGCTAGATGACATCCCCCACCAGATGACACGTTGGGGTCAGGGCTAATCTCTTACCTGCCCCCATCCTGAAGAAGGTCGCCAACTATTGTCTCAATCAGTAGCCATTAACAGCCAACCGAAAAATATGTCGATGCCATTAAAAAAAGCAGAATGCTATTTGATGCGTTTTTGAACGTCTATTTAGTGTGGATATAGGTACTAGGAATTAGTGTATTATATGAATTTTGTAGGGTTCTTGAATAGTTCATTTTGTGTTTAAGATGTATATTTGAGTGTGTGAATAGTGGTAAGAATGGTGTAACAGATATGTGGATGTTTAATAAGCATCAAAGAAGGCAAACAGTGTCAAGTGGAGTTTAAATAAATATATTTTGTGATATAAGTCATATTGAAGTTGTGTGTATAAGAGAGTATCCAATCTTACCTGTCGAGGTCCATATTTTTTTGTTTCATGTTACTCCCCTGGAGGGCCGGCAGCATTACAGGTACCCTTATTTTTTTTAACTGAACCTCTCGCTTGACAGATGATCCGTGGACTTAGATAAGGAGTAAGAAGGACTCATTCGGACCCGGGCTGAAAGTACAGTCTACCTTACATCTTCTGCCAGTGAAGGGAGGCCAGGTGTTCCAAGAGGGAAGCAATATCCCTCTCCTAAACATCTCTGAGGGAACAGAGGGAGACGCTGGACTCGGAGGAACCGTCTGGCAGCTCCAGAACTGGTACCCAGCCAGCGCACCGCGTGCTCTGCTAGCACGCTTCCTAGGTGGGAACTGCCGGAGAGTATCTGAACTAAGGACAAGGCTGTTGCCTGCAAACACGCTCCTGAGTTTTGGCCTATCCGCCTTGAAAGGACAACACAAGCCCTGCAAAGAAGCTTCGAGGATTGCTACACAAGCATCATCCAGCGTCCATCTTTTAAGGACATTTTCCAGACAGCCGATTCCTCGAACCGCATCTGACTGCACCGCTGACTGTTGTCATGCTGCAGTCACAAGAGCCATCCGAGATGCCTCGACCAGCTTTCCAGATCTGCCAACCAGCACAGAGACAACGATTCCTGGCCCGAGCCGCCACGCCGGCCAGCCTGCAGATATCTGTCCAGCCTCGCTTGCCGAACTGCCTGCCGCCTAATAACCGCAGCTATCTCCCGCCACTAACTCTGTCTCAAGGGCTGCAAAGTGCCCTGGAACCGCCTCGACTCTGTCAAGCACCAAAAACTTCTTCAGCATCAGTTACATTGTGGTATGCCCTCCTGGCCCTTCTGTGAAGGCCCCTAGAGACAGGTACTACTCTTTGCACCATTGATGCTTTAACCAAATAACCTTGAGCAATAAGACTGATTAATTGACCAACTACCCTCCTGTCCATATCCAGAGGGCATCCCTTTCCTTCATTAAACTGTCTGTCCTCTGTGTTCCTTTACAGGGTGGGTCGTATTTGTAGTGTGCTAGAACCGTCTGTTATAGTAATAATTAAGTAGATATTTGTACACAACCTTGACAGGGCAGGCCCTTTGGGTAATAATTGTATTTTCGCTGTGTTGCAACTAACCAATGATCCACAATCTTGCGGAGATAAGCCTGCTGTTCCGTCCACGTTCCCAAAATTGGACAAGGAGATCTTATAATTCACTTGTATTCCAATCTGTTCGGATCCCTTCTGGTGTACTAGAGGTGTGGGGTTGATTGATGGTTTAGAAACCGATGTTCAACCCTGGACCACTGGTGCCCCAGAAGCTGATTCGTCATACCAGCTGTAAAGACTGGAGGGGAGTATCTGTACTCCTGCCCTCTATATGGCAGAGTAGAACCCCACAGCACCCCAGGCAAGGTTCTTTATTTGGTAGCTTGGACGAGCAACGAAGGCTTAAGCTTTCAGGAGTTGATGCCGGCTGGTTCTTCAGTACAGTGTAGTCCCCAAGTCCCCACAAAATAATGTCCACACGCTATGTTAAGTGCTAAAACAGTTCTTTATATAAAAATATGATTCCCGATGTATGCATCAATTAATAACACACTTTGTACTCTGGAAATTCTAATATGGCATATATAGACCATGTCTATGTGGTACCATGCTTAGCTATTGACTCCTTTGAAATGCATCAACTGCTGACAGTTATAATGGCATACAGATCATACAGCAATGTGTAGCAGCATAGATCATAGGAAGGACGGCAAGTTGGGTTAAACAATGGCAGAATGTTGATCCCCTCTACCTAGAGGCAGTTCTGAGTGAGGACCTCCCCCACCTGGGCAACTTTAATAAAGAGTATTAACAAGCCCAGTCCATTAATGTTTGAAGAGTGTTGTTTACTGGTCAAAATTGTCAACTACCCCAATGTACCTGAGTTAGAAGAGTTTCTTCGGCAGTTTGTCGACGGATCCCTCAAGTGTGGACTCCATTTAAAGCAGGAGCCACAGGGCGTTGAGAGTCCTCGAAGAAAGGTGAACACTGCCATTGAGACTGCAGCTACGATCTTTGCCGTGCTCTTCAACAAGCGATCGTGGAAGTCCTGTGAGAGGCGTGCGGTCCACCTCAATGCAAAGAGATCGGTGCTGCAAAAAAGGCTTGGTTATGAGCGCAGGCCCAGCAGCGGGAGTCGGGATAGCTTCGCCGATTGGGACTAGACCATGGGCTGGTCTTCGGATCTTCACTAACGTCAGCGTCTGTGTTTGCTTCGGGTGGCGGGAAACCCACTAGCGGACTCTCTTCAGTTGTCGACGACCTCGACTTTCTCCAGCGGGCCAAAGCGGTCGACAGTGATGGCAAGGGAGCCCTTCATTCAATGTGCTTAGGCGAGGTGGAGCATTCTGGCTCTGCGCGTCGAGCAGCACTGTGTCAAGCTGTCCCTGCTTCTGGGCAACACGACTCGACTGGCTTCCATTGGTTAAGGAAATCCTCTGAATCCCGGTCGACCGTAATGGACTTTGACGACCTCGATGTCCTGGTGCTTTACTTCAAGATTCTCTGTGGACCCCTTTTCTGGCGACAGCTTTTCAGGACTGGCTTCCAGGGTACCTCGATGAAGATCAGCTTTTACACGATGTTCCCTCGTAGCTCGGGGAGAGGTCCCTTAGCCAGGTCCTCTCTCTCTTCAGTCCTCGACAGATATAGCAGCTTTTAAATTTGGTCGAAGGAAAGCAGCAGCAATTCTTCTTCCAGCTGGGCTTCAAGGATAAGCAGCTTTAAGTTTCACCTTCAACTTCTGAACAAATTGGGAAGTGAGAGGTCCCAGGATATACACATCTGTCCCTCATTCACTCTGCCGAGCCAGGCTCAGTCAGCCAATCATACAGAAGGGCATGCATGCATGCATGCATGCATGCATGCAGGCAGGCAGCCAGTCAGACTCGCATGCATTCAGGCTATTCACTTCCACCCAGGCATCAATAACCAGGAATGTGGATTGTGGCCAGCACCCAGCCTTTCAGTACACCACACTGCATTCATGTCAGTTTCAGGCAGGGCTGTCTCATTCTTTGTGTCACACAAACAGGAACCAGACACCCATAACATAGAATGCATATTGGTCACTCACTCTATTCACACAGGTCCCACCCAAAGGGTGTACCCACAACATAGTCACTGGGAACGGTCCAGCCAGTCTGGCCTGGACATCCCCCACAATACCACATATGGTTCTTCCACCCAACCGCCAGTCAGGGGAAGGGACAGAGTCCAGGCTTCCCAGGAATTTGGGAAAACAAGGTAACAGACCATAGAAACCAAGAGGCCACAAGGGCCATCTTGCCTTCTATCAGGAATCCACTGATTCCTATGGCAGGGTCTGGGTATCCCAGAAATGGAGGATACCCGGAGCACCTGTCAAATTCAGCATGGAGCTGCCACCAGCCCATACCCTGCTCTGCGGGCCTCACACTGGTGCCCAAAAAACTACACTAGGGGTGCAGGGTTGGACCTCTCACCCATGGGTGCCATAAGGGTATCCAAAGGGCCTCTGTTCACCACAACCAACACGAGGAAGAGCTGCACTGCCAGGATGGAGAAAACACAGAGCACAAATAAGGGAGTACAGGACAAGGACATGGAGGCCCTCTCCCTCCAGTGCACTTCCAGCATATTGCCCTTTTAACATTAGAAGGTTTAACAATGCCAATATTTTGCCAGCACCATCCCAACATATTCCCATTATGGTCAACTCTGGACACGTCCAGTTTAACAACCCATCCAAATATATTCTTATTATGGTAAACTCAGGATACGTCCAATTTAACAACCCCAATAGATACCAATTTTTCACAATGTCTATACATTTCCAGTTTAGAAACCCCCCTATAAACCCACTTAGCAAAAGCCCAGTTTGAAAAATCCAGAATACCCGAATATTGCCATTTTGCATAATAACACAATGTCCCCCATGTGTCTATACCCGCACACTCTCAATATAACACCAACACCCTCTCTTCACTCAATTTGCACAATACAAACATATTGACAATTTGCTAACTCCAGTAACCGCCATGGTTTGACAAATGCAACAGACTCCCAGTTTGCTGCATGCCACTATAACCCAACTTTGACAACCTGAGTCTACTTGCAGGTTTGGTGCCTCCCTACCTTTCAATGGGACCAGATTTGATGTTTTATGGCCAAAATGGCATCCAGTTGTGCCCCACTGGTTGTCTTAGACAGTTGCCGGGAATTATCTTATTGTGGAACGATCTCTGGACACAAGTCCATCACCTTTGCCACTTTCTGTGGTTTAAGAATCATGAGCAGAAGCCAAACGACTTTGGATGTGTTGGCACTATTGTGGTATGGTGAAGGTGCAGTTCAGTGTGGAGGTAGTAGCCCTGCTGTAGCATAAAACAAGTTTTACATCTGCAGTCGCCTGTCCTTCATTCCAGCTCAGCACTCAACCTGGTGGAGGAAGGGGGCTGTATTAACCTCAGTGTTGATGCGCCCAGTCTTCAATTTTATGTACTTATGTCAGAAATTTAAGAAAATCTCACCAGTTAGGTTATCTCGCATCACACACTCGGGGGTGGGCTGGCCTATAGGGAACTCTGGAGATTTCCCGGTAGGCCTCTGCACCCTGGGCTTGTCTTGTCTGGTATTTCCCCATAGGAAAGGGGTTGGGCTTGCTGAAAAATTATTTCCAGGGCCTCTTTTGCTCCCCAGTCCACCCCTGCACACACTGCCTGATTAATGCTAGAAAGCGAGAGGAAGTGGAAAAACTGTGGCTTTTTCCCACACAAGGCTTGATCACGTGCTCAACAGCTGGGACGTACAGAGCTTTGTCTGTTATCCATTGTTTGCCGTGATCCCTGAAGAGCAGCTGATGGCCACAAGCAACAAAAAAAATGTGTAATATCGTCTTGCACTCTTTGTTTGACTGCAGAAAGAATTCTGGTTTTGAAAACGAGGAACGGAAGTCCATTTCATAGGTTGTTCATCTCTGCAGGGGACGGTCTATTAAGTCTGCTGTAGGAACAAAAACTGCGTTTCCATACGGGAAAAAAAGACTTTAAAATGATGCGACCGGCACGTCGGCCATTTTAAGGCTTTTACGCAAAAAGCAATGCAACTTGTTGAAAACCGCTAAACATGAATGACATTTGAAAATGGCTACGCTAAACTGAAATAGAAAATACTGGTGAATGCTTAAGTGTATTGTTATGAATTACAGGGATTGCCAATTTCACAAATGAGGCGGCGGCGGTGGGGGTGGACATCCTTTTAAACGTAGACGTTTTCTTTCACCTTTACTTTATCAATAATTAATAGATGTCACACGAACCACTTATTCTCCACCGTCCAATGCGTTTATTTACCTATTGTCCAACTGTCCACTTGATTATTTAATGCACTGCAACAGTTCAATAAAGATCAAGATAGTATAATATTTCTGTACCTGTTGATCTTCTTTACTATCCCCTTCCAAAAAACAGAAGAACAACACGTTTTTGGAGTTATGTGCTAGAAGTCCTGCTAAACATGACTTTAAGTTCATATTGAGGCTACAGGTGTGAACACGTTTGAACTAATGTTTGCAGTGCTGTCATTGGGCCGGATATTTCCCCGATCTGGGATGCCGCAAAGAAAAGTCTCCCGGATCCAGCTAGAGCACTTGAGGGTTTGAGCAGCAGTTCTCTGAAATCCACTGTACAGGAAATATGATGTACCTTTTTTTTTTTTGCATTTAAAAGATGTGCACATTTTGTACTTTGCTGACAACATTAGTAATTAGGCAATTTTCCAGGTGTTTATGATGCATCTTCTGAAGGCCTGAGCGGAAAATGTTTATGGGGCGACTAATAAAAACTCCGCCCCACACTGAATCTCCCCCCCCCTCCTTGTCCCCACTCTAGGTGGGATCCCCCAGTAAAAAAAGTCAATTTCCACCACCGAGTGTATATATGGCTTAAAAAAAAAGGATGGCTGAAATAAATTGAATGGTTTAGCCAATGAGTGAGAAATCTATGCACCATGTTTTAACTGCCATTCACAACCACAGGAATGCTAGTGGATTCGGTCAGTAAATACACACGTTCTCCAAGCCACCGGAGACCGCCACGCAACCTCCCTCACTCCCTCCATCCTCACAGCATCTCGCACCATTGGCCCCCATCCTCCCAATAATACTCAAGTTATCTGCTTGCCTATGATGCCTCTTTCTCCCAGCTGCTGCCCTCCCTCCATCCCCCACCAGCATGGAAATAAACAAAGGAGCTAGTCTCTTTTCTATTTTCCCTGGCAGCAGCCATCTTTGTTTTTATTTTTGGAAAGGAGATTAGGTACGTGTGCTGCGTGTGGAGCCCATCTCCTGTCCAACAAAATAATACCTTTAAACTATTTGCATTCCAGAAGGCATCCCATAGTGCAAAAATCAATAACCCCAGTGTTTTCCGGGGTATTCAGGACTGAAAACTTCCTGGTACGCTTCTGAATGTTGTAACCATGGAGGAGGCTGGTGGGCCATTATCTGCCCTCTACGCCACTGAATGCAGTGATTAGAGCAATATTCAATTGTGCTTTCCTGTTAATGAACAGATCCACACGAATCACCATGTCAAGGCTGGGGGGGAATATAAAACATTTCAGGACTACATATTTCGAACAAATACTTTGGTAGATTTATTAAATTTCATGTGGAAAGCAAGATCTCCGATTTGGTTTTGGGTTAGACAGTGGTGACCGAGCAGCATGAATTCCCAAACAGCCGCAACTCTCCAAACAGGGCAAATAATGTATGTTTCGCAGCTTACACCACAGACTTGATGTAAGAAATGCAGTGCGACATCAGGACTGTACACTTGCATCCGTAATACCGCCCATACCGTGGAGTAGTGAGAAATGGCTGCAAAAGTCAAGTCCAAGGAAGGCGTTAAAACATATTGTACCCGTGTACAGAAAAAGCCTGCCAGTCTAACATTACAGTATGTGGGCAGAAAACAGCACAGCGCATATACATGGGTGTCGTTTTAGGGAGGCGGGGGGCAATGGTGTTTGTCCCCCGAACTTTCGTGGCCGACTATTGTGTCCCTCTCATTTGGTGGTGTCCCTTGTCCTTGAGATGTCATGTCCTCCCAACAATTTCAGCCCAGTTACTCCACTGCTCAAATAACTGTCTCTAATTATATAAATAAATTTGGTCGTAAAAAAAGAAAACTGCAGCAGGGTCTCCTCAACTAAACCTTCAACTCACAAAATCCACTTACTCACCCGAGATTGCAAGTATATGTTCAGCCTTGCAGGTGTTTTGTTAACAAAATCGTGTAATGCATGGAAACCAAATCTTCCGCCACTGCAAGCTTTTAATGCGGCTGAACTGTGATATGATATGATATAATATTTTATTTATATTGTGCTCATACACAGGTGTTTCAGAGCGCGACCAGGCGAAGGGAGGGGAACAGTGGAGAGAACAAACAACGATCTTACTAGGCCCAGTGACATTGAGAACGCGCAAGTGCATGGGGAAGGGAAAAGGGGGAAAGTGCATGGGAAGGGGGAGAAATTAGAAAGTGCAGAACATAAGAGAGGACAAGATAAATAGTAAGTGGATAAAAAATAAATAAATACGGTGAATCAAAACAGTGGTAGTGCAGCCTGTGAGGGCCAACTGCAAGGTTAGTCAGAATAGAGAGTATCCGATCAGTGCAGACAAAGAGTGGGGGGACCTGTATGGGTACAGATACAGGCCCCAGTGCAAGAGGCGCCAAGGGGGCAGTGCAGGAGGGTGGCAGGGTGAGCAGGTACCTGGGCCCAAAGGGCAGAGGTTGGCCAGGTGCGGCATTGCTGAGCGAGAAAGCAGATCAGCAGGGGAGAAGAGGGGCAAAGGCAGAGGCGAAGAGGAAGGTCTTGAGGAACTTCCAGAACCGTAGATGGTTCTTCTCAAGTTTGAAAGTGACAGGTAGGCAGTTCCAGAAGGTGGCCCCCGCAGAAGACCAAGATCTACCACCAGCTTGTTTCTTAGAAAAACAACTGACCCTGAGGGAGTTGGATGTAGAGGAGCAAAGGGCTCTAGAGGGGAGGTATTTATGGAGGGATAGTTGAAGGTAATGTGGACCCAAGCCCGAGAAAGCCTTGTGGACAAAGCAAAGGGTTTTAAATTTGATCCTTGCAGCCACAGGGAGCCAGATATGATCCCAGGGCATGAGGCCAAGGACAAGTTTCGCAGTTCTGTTCTGGATTAGTTGTAGAGGGCAGAGAGCGGAGGCAGGTAGATTTTGAAAGAGGCTGTTAAAGTAGTCCAAACTAGGGAGAATCAGAGCTTGGGCGACAAGGAGCTTCTGAGGGAAGGAGAGGAAAGGAAGGCCTTTAAGGAGGTGTAGTATGAAGTGACTTGACTACCAGGATTGGCAAGCACCCCAAAAGGTATATCCCACTGGAGATGGGTCCAGCATTCTAACAATTATGGGGCTTCGAAACTCATGAATGCAAGCCTTCAAACAAGCCCTTGGTGAAATCATGAGTGTGCTCCTGTAGTGAGTGCTCCTGTGCCAAAGCAGTTTGCTCATTCTCAGCTAGTTATGCGCTTGCTGATAAGACATGTGTGTGTGATCTGCACCTTCTAATTCTGCAGTGGCAGACTCAGCCTTTAATCCCGATTCATAGCTTGAGTGCACATTTTGTATGTGAAAATGTTCTTTGTAAAGTGCTTTGGTGGAAGCCTAGATAAAAACAGGTTTTTATTTCATTCAGAAAAGCCAACTAGGTGACCTGTCTTGCAATTGATGAGCCAAGAAGTAGGTGCGAGAAACGCCGCCTGGTGATCATTGGTGAGGGCCACAAGTACTCATGAGTGTGCTGAAGACACAGGAGGAGTGGCAGAACTTATGTGTTGCACTCAATTTCCGGGGGAAGCAAAGCCAAGGTGTGCAAAGGTCTTCCATTTGACCCGTCTGGAACGCACAGGGATTTATACGGCCCGACACGGCACTGGCTTAGATAACAATGCATGGCTATGTTGTCGCTGTGAAGGACAGAAGCACAGTTTCCAGACTCTTGTTAAATGACAATTCGTATACTGTTCTTCCCGCACCACACTGGTGACAGGATTTCAGATTTGGTGCCCCATACCCACAAAGGACTTTTCTCAAAGATAAAAGTCCATGGTGTGGCCATGAAAGGAGCGGTATTCCCCGTGGACAATCCAGGTCTGGAATATAAGCATTATTTGAAGACATTTCATGGAAAAATCTTATAAAAAATCAGCAACCCTTAAAAGAATCTGACTCGACATAATCAGCAGTGGCGAGCACATTTGACGCAGTGCATGGAAAATCTAAACCCAACTATCTAGCTCTGAAGAAGTCCAATGGCAGAGAATGACCTTTCCCGCGGCCCATCGGACACATATTGGAAACCCGTGTAGGCTGCCGAAGAAAGTGCGCAAACTTAACCTGGGAGCAGACTTTCCAACATAAACATTCATTGATTGAAGTAGTAGATCAACCATTAGACGCAAATATTGCCAGTAAGCAGTTTCATTTTTCATACCAATATAAGAAGCAGAGTACACTCCCTGGGGTACTTGCAAGTGTCGATGCACCAGTTGACACATAACAAAATGCACCACTTGACAAAGAGGATGGGAGGAGGTGTCAATGTACACCGATGGATGACTGCCCTCATGGAACACCCTGGGAATCCTCACACACTGGGTCACTGCAGAGCAAGAGATCACTTCCATGTTGTGTTGGCAGCAGTGATCAATTTCTCACACACTCTTTTCCTGGGACCTGAGACGGTGATGATACCTCAACAGCTTTATGCTAATGTGAACTACCTTTGCCCTCGCAGTGGGAATAGCTTCCCAAACAGTGCCCGTGTTTTCTGTTGCTGCAGACCTGCCGTCCGGTCCATCCATAGCTGTTTCCATGCTACGAGCACCGTTTGACATCTGACATCAAGCCTCCCAGTACCTAAGAGGGAAAATGCCTTCCTGAAAGTCAAGCAGAGCTTTTGGATGGCAGGGTGGTGGGCGCAATACTCTAGAACCAGGTAGGGTCTGCTTTGGTAAGATAGTGTGAAGATCTGGCACTTGCGTCATTTACACAATTCTAGTGGAAGTAGGTGATTGTAGTGTAGTAGTGTGTGGGGCAGGGTTAGGGCTGCAAAGGGGGACATTGAGAAGTTCACATAACGAAGGTGCAAGGGTGTTCACATGAGACTGTAATTTGAAAGTGGGAGTGCGGGGGAGAACTGGTATTTGCTTTGGTATGCGTGTGCCTCAGTATCATTTCCTGTTAGATGAAATTAAACGTCTGGTAGGCCTTTGTGCATATTATCATTGCTTGTTTTTACACACACTGTTCCACTGATGTGAGGTGTGGGGTTGAGGTTGCACATGTCTGCAAAGATTTCAGCAAAGTAAAATGTGTTGGCAGCTTCTTGGCAAACTGAAATCATAATCCCCGATATTGCTCTGCACAACTCCTCAGACCAAGGGTGCTCAGCCTGACATGCCAACACAGAACACTTGGGTCCACCCTTAAAATAGGAAGTCCAAGTCAAGCTGCTAGGTGCCATCATTTTAATCTCTCACAACCAGGTGGTTGCACTCAGAGCTAAACTGCACCCGTCCACACCCATGACAAAGTACACGCAGTTGTCCTATTCTGCAGGGATGGACTTTCCACCACTGCCCCAGCAGGACCATCCACCTGGAGCAACCACAATATGATCCCAATCCGTGCACTGACCACAAATGCAAAGCAACCAACGACAACCAAATGAAACTGGAACAGGTTCAATCGAGAAAACGTAACACAACTATTGGAAAATAGCACACCTGAAATATCACAACTGAACAAAATTAAGCCAGACGTCATGAGAGACAAACTTCACACCTGGATTACTAAAGCACTAGACCAATTGGTGCCCTTAAAAACCTTAAAACCAACACAGAAAAAAGTGGCAGCTAGAGGGTTGACAGAGGAATTGAGAGTACTTTAGAAAACAAACCGCAAACTAGAAAAACAATCAACTGGACAAAGGTAACTACCAGGGGCAAATTCGGCTGTACAAAGTGGCAGTTTTAAAAGTCAAGAAAGGGCACTACGTTGAAATAATCCAATCCAAAACAAAGCCACAAAAGGAAATTTACAGAATTATCAAGGAAATGAAAAACGTTACCTCAAGCAGCAATAGTACCATATCCTCGCAAATGTTGTGTGTCAAAGCCACGGACCATCTCAGAACAAATATACACTCAATCCAACAGGGCATAGACTCATCCTACCTGACCGCAAACAACCAGTTTACCAGAAACCAGAGCCAACTAACAACACAACTCTCAACCTATTCACACCAATAACCGAGGAAACCTTCAATACACTACTAAACAAAACAAGTAAGGTTGGATCGCTCAGCAACCCATGCCCACTGGATGTCTATAAATGGTATTACCCAAATTGACCTTTTACAATGGACCTGTTTTCCTAATTGACCCAATAGTGGTCCTAATTGAAATTCTGCACAATTGACGTTTACCTTTATTTTACTTTATATATAATGTGTGTAGGGTGAGTTTGGGGTAATGAATAATGTAATGGGATTGGTTAGGGGTTTGCAGGGTTTTTTGGATTGAGTGGGAGGTTGCAGGGGATTTCCCCCGCATATATGTCCTAATTGACCTTCAATTCACGATCAATTGTGAAAAGGTCAATTTTCCTGCGATCAATTGTGAAAAGGACATTTTGTATACATCCCTATAAACAGCTACTCGCCCATAAAACACCAGCCCTCTACATCCAACTATTAATGAAACTATCACTGAAGAGTGGAATCTTTCCATAGTCCTACAAATCAACCTACTATAAACCACTCTTAAAAAATGTGACAGTAAGAACAGACGACCACGCCAACTACAGATCAACATCAAACTTACCCTATCCTGCAAAAATATTGAAGAAGCACAAGCACAAAGAACTATTCAACCACATGGAATCCAACAGACTGGTGGACCAATCCAGTTTAGTTTCAAACTCACGAGAGGAACCAAATTGACTCTCCTCTCCATATTGGTCGACCTAAATGTTAGTACTGACAACACCCAATCTGCCCTCATAACACTGGACATATCTGCAGCATTCGATATGATCAAACACACAAACTTAATAAAGACTTGAAGAACCTGGCATTCAAAACACTGCACCACAGTGGATGAATTAATTCCTCTCTGAAATAACCTACCTACCACCATTCACCTCAAACACAAGACAAATCACCTGTGGCGTACCACAAGTTTCAAGCCCCTCCTGTGTCTCTTCAATATGTAGATGGCCCTGCACATTGAAATGTATGGACTTGCATGGTACAACTACACAGACACACATCTAATCTCTAAAATGACAGCCAACAGGAACCCTAACAGTGCTATCAATAAATGCTGCGTTGATCTAAACATCTGGATGACTAATAACCAAACATGAAACCCAACCAAAATGGAAATAATGATGACGTCACAAAATGACAACCAAACACAGACATCAATCACCGGGCCACAAGAAATTGGAACTCAACTGGAAACTTCAACCATAATAAAAAACTTAGGAATGTTCATGGACAGTGGTCTCACATTAGACATTAGAACCACAGGTTAAAGCAATACGAACAAAATGTTTTTACTCTCTGCACTTGATAAGAGGCATCCTTTCATACCTTTAATTTTCCACACCAAATCGTCATCTCCCTTGTATTATATCAAGAATAGACTACGCAAACAGTGTATCCCTAGGAAGGCCTGCCTAACGCACCAGGAAACAACAACGCACTTATAACACAGAGGCAAGACTCCTCCTCAGACTAAACAGAATCGAACATACCACCCCAGCCCATAGAAGTCTGCATTGTTTACCAGTCAAGAAACAAATCAATTTCAAAGCCCTCTGCATTGCCCATAGCCCTAGACAGGGAGCTGAACTCCTCCAATAAAAAACCTCCCAATAGCCCCCAAGAAGAACTCTGAGATCAAGCCCCAACATGCTCATACAATCTATGCGCTATCAGAACTAAATTCAGAGGAACTGCTTTCTCCATTCTCATAGCCAAACTATGGAACTTGACCCCTAAGGAAATCCGAACTCTGGAAGACCACCTGTTTTTTTTTTGGTAAACTGATAAAAACCTTGTTATTCAACTCACTGGAATAGAAGGGACCAACAACAACCAGATCCTGATTATTCCTTTGAGCATTTTACATCAACTCCGCACAATGCCCAAGCCACTTCCACATGAGTCTCTAAGAAAGTGGACTGCGAGGATTCGTCCAACCGAACACCCCACATTTCTTACACCATATATATATCAGGAAATTAATGTCAAATGGATCAAGAGACCCCACAAAACCCTGTAGGTCTTACCACATAGCTTGGCCAATCCAAGGAAAGCACCCCATCTGAGACTGTTACAGACCCCCGAAACAATAATCACCATAATACCAACTCTCCTATAGTCTGTTTCTCCACAACCAGGCAAGCTCAACTTTGTCACATCAACCTCTGAACCAACATAACCACACATCCATGCAAATGTGAGTACCCAACAAGAAAGAAAAAGGAATCAGGTTGCCGCATGGCACCAAGACCCTATCCACAACTCAGTACCCAAAACCTACTAATCATCTGCTTTCTCAGCCACCCTTACTCATAACACACTTAACATGCATGCTCCAGAAGGCAAGAGAAAGCCCCCTGCGATGAATCTAGACAATTCGTCCCTTCTTCTCAGAGGGCAGTCACCCCCTTTGAGGCTAAGGAGGTGAGCCTACTATGCAAGACCCTGTATAGGGTCTGGGCAATTGGGAATTCACTGGGAATGACTCCCCTCTTGGGGACAAGGACTCCTATTCCAGAATGGAACTCTCAATCCAAACCAACTTGTCTGCATGTATGAATATGGAAAAGACTTGTATTTCTCCTGCAACCGCAGTAGTTTACTAAGATCCTTCTTTTACTCTCTTGGCTGCAGGTAATGTTAAATGCCACATGAATGCTCTGGTCAACGAAGGACATCATTCAAATTATTTTCGTTGATTTGTAAAAGCAGAGGACGGATTGTATAGCAAAGAGATTTCTACGGAGGCAGTGCGACTGCTACACAGAGGCAAGCTAGACTGTAACGAAATGGCTATGGGTTGGCATTTCATCCGACCTAGAAGCCCATGTAGGAAAACAAGGAGAGACAGAAAGACACCAGTGTCGTCTGGTGGCATGACCACGCATGGCATATGGTGACCTGGGAAGCCTGTAAGAGACGCCGAAACCAGACTGTATGAGGGAGCCCAGATGCCTGAGCTTTGTGCACGTCGGACCAGAGATACCTAGCAACAGGGAAAGCCAATGAGATCTGAGGAGCTTGAAAAACCAGACAGAAGACATACCGCTACAAGGGATGAACATTGCAAATAATATCTGGGGAACACATCCAGGTAATGAGAGCCTGAGAGAGAAAAATATGCAAATACCCTATAAAGGGGGAGTGAGAGTAATATGAGCAAAGTGAAACATTTTGGGAAAAGCTATTCAGGTTACTGGAGCCTGAGAAACCCAAGAGTAAAAACAAACAATGATTGGGGACTGAGACAGTACTAACAGTGTGAATAATGGCAGGAAAAAAGCTATTCAGGTTACGGGAGCCTGAGAAACCCGAGCATGCAACAACGCGTCTAAGGGGTAAAGCAGGAGATATGAATACTTGAATTAAGGCTAAGAAAGCCAGAAAGATTACAACACTTTGAACAACCAAGGTGGACCACTACCCTAGCCAATATAACTAGTATGAAGGAAAAGAAGCTGTCTGAGGACTACAGGACTTTGGGGAGTCCCAGCACCTTGAAGGACAAACGTTTATTTTTTTGTGTGTGCTCTCAAGCAATCCTGGAGGAAGGGAATTGTTTGCATGAAAAAAGTTTTCTTTATTAAAAGGAGAGACTGCAAAACTTAAGTTGGTATTGAGGCTGGAATATCCTGTAAAGGAAAAGGAACTTTGGAAGAATGAGAACAAGTGGAGTATGAACTGGGCCAGGCAGAAGCCTTGCTGAGGCTAGTGTACCTGTGTAGTGGTAGGGCCATTTAGCTGGATAGGATTCAGACTAAAGAGTTTTAATGTGGACTCTAGCATCCACCCTTACTTTTGTTTTGTTAGGTGGAGGACCTCCCTCATAGAAATAGGGTGCGTTAGGCATTTGATTTTCTTTTTAATAAAACCCTTGAAAGATGACTACGAATCGCCTGAGTCCTCCTTCTGGCACATCAATAATACCAACTAATAAACCTCTACTAGTCTCAAACACTCGACAATTCGGACACTGGATGTTTCCCATCTGGAAACAATATGCCACCAGTGCGCAACGCAAAGCACAGCCAGAAAGCACACACGCACAGGCTCCAGTTACTCCTGATTCTACACACACCAACAACTGAGCACAACGCCTGCATTATCCCGCTATCTACCCTAACCAACCCATTGCACTTTGACTTGCAGAGCTACGAGGGTACCCGGAGACCATGAAAATGGCATTGATGTGCAGTGTAAACCAACATAACATATTGGCACACAAGTAAGAGATTCTTCTAACCTGCATCCATCAACACTACACAGGTTTCCCGCATCTGCCTTTTTTGCTTTCCAACACCCCCACCCGCCTCTCTTACAGAGCCTTGAGCAGCAAGGCCAGCATTATTGAGAAAAGGGAGCTATATCAGACCACATACTTCTGCACCAGACCACAAACAACCCCAGACATATTTTGGCCTCATTGGGCATTAGTGGGGTTTTCTTTGGGACTGAAGGCAGGGCATGCTTTGGTTGGATATCTGGGCATGCATACCTATCCCACCATTTTGTCCGCTGCATTATGCAGCTTGCTATTGCCATCCTGCAAGGAGAATAGCAAATACATCCAAAGTTACACTGTAATGTGTCTGTCCCCGGGCATGTGAGGAGAGCAGAATTCTAATTTTGGAGACCATGTAGCTCTTCTTTTCTAGGGCAGAATGTCCTTGCACACAGTGGTTCATGTGGGTCTCTTGAGAAATAAGCTGCGGACTTCATGGGCACAATCTCCTAATTGGAGCCTGTGTTTTCGTGCGTGCCATCTGAAAGCCTGCATTCCGCTTTACACCATTGTGCATAATTGCCATCCTACAGGAATGTGTACAAATGCTCCTTGGCACTGGTTTGGTGGCCTTTGCCTCGGCCTTGAAATTCTCCTTGTGAAGCATCAGCTGATTGTTGATGATTTACTTGCCCTTCTTTGGCGTCTCCTAGCAACACAGTGGGCTTGAAGGGGGATGTCATTGGGCCTGTTTTATGGCCTTATTCACACGGCAGGTGGCCTTGACGCAGTGGCCAGATATTCCAGAAAGGACCCACATTGACCCACTGAGCTAAGAAACTAAAACAAATGCTTGCATCTTTGATGTGTGAATGTGTGTGGAATATGCTGTATCAAACCTATGGTGTATGAGTGCATGGTGCTTGAGTGTGTGGCTCTTGAGTGAGTGGCATGGCATATGAGGGTATGGCATATTAGTGTTTGGTGTATAAGTATAGGATGAGTGCATGGTATAAACTCATTTGCAATGTGCTTGACATATAAGCTTTTATATGAAAACCCACATGAGGACTGATGAGTGTATAGCGTATAGCACATGAATTTGTGGCGCATGAATGGATCGTGTAATTGTGTGGCAAGTGAGCATATGGCCCATGAGTATATGTAATATCAGTGTTTGACATATTAGTGACTGCTATTCACTGATATGAAGCACACATGTCCTATACACCTCCTGTATTTATGAAACCTCACATTAAAGTGAGGGCTGGCTTTGATTTTAATTCTTCTACGTATTGGAGACATGTAGGAGATTTAAATTTTGATGTCATATTATTTATTGTAGGACGGATGTCACCACCCTATAGTTAAGATAAAACCAATTTGCATTGACTTTTCCCAAAATGCTTATGGATAATAACCTTTGACTCGCTGGACAGATTTGGATGGAATCTTCCAAAATATATGTCTGCCATGGGCCCCACCAAACTGTAAGTCTTGGGGAGAGTTTGTTAAATGATTGAAAAGTTATTAAAATTAAATAAACGTATACCTAATGATATAAATGCATATTATATTATATGACTGCCCAAAATAAAAACAGCAGCAACACGCATATAAAGAAAAGTATACAGTAAATATCATATAATGACATGCAAATACAAATCATTTAAAAATGTTCATAAACCAAATACAAACAACTTTTAAAAACAATACAAAAAAAGATCACTTTCATTAAACTTCACTCACTCACTTTCTTTCTCTCTCCTCTCTCTTCCTCTCCCAAACAGAATTACTACTTGACAATAAGATACGATATTTAAATGGCAGAAAATAAATGGCCTTACTTCCTATACACCATCATAAGAGTTGTCCGTGGCTTGTAACATTCCTATTATTTTCATTAAATAGCTAGCAAACATATAGTCCTATACTTAGTCATGCTTCCTCAGTAAAAGGTGTTGCTCTTCCTATAAAATAAATCAGTGCTGTTTTCATGCACCTCCAAAATGCATTTATGAAAGACATAACATTTTTACCTATGTGTACTTGTGTAATAGTAAACGAGGACACAACAAATAGCTAAATGGTCATCTAATTAAATGCCATTTTGAGAAAAGAAACTCAATGATTATGACTTAATATTTGATGTACTCTCCTAAAAAATGAAAATACACTCCAAATACAGCTGTTAATCTGTTAAAGTGTATTTGACAAGCACTAACTAGCACAAAGGAGAATTGCCATGAAAAGAACAAAAAACAATGTTAAACAAAAATTGAATGGGCATAAACATTCTATCTCTGCACACTTGTTTTGTTTTCTTTAAACACTGATCCTAAATAGGAGGAGAAATGGTAGAATGCCTAAAACCATCCGAAACGGCAATAAAGTTAGGGTCTACAAAGAAGCAATACGAATGCAGATTATTTCTAAGGGATGTTTTACAACCCACCAGCGTAATCCTGGCCCACCTCCTCAGTCCATTAGCCTGATACAAATCAATTTCGTGAGATAAGAGATTGCAAAACCAGCCACAAAGCCTCCTACAAAAGCTTGTGCTTCGGCAATATGGATGACTCCATCAAATGGCAATGTCATATGCTGCCTATTGTGAAGGCATTATGAAATAAGACAAAGACAATAGATTCAATGTTCTAAATAAAATAATGTTATTTACTTAAATGTCAGGATGATGTAAGGCCTGACTTGCCCAATGCCAAGGTAGGATTTCCCTACCTAAAGAACCTAAGGATTGTCCAACTCAGTAAACTCAACTTAAGTCTGTCAATGTCCAAAACCTGTACTTGCCCTCACAACTAAAGCTAAACAATGTGTAGGGATTTCAGCAACAAAATAAACAGTGTTCCAAATAAAGTTCTGAGCTTCTTCCAGCTCTTTGCTTAATTTCCAGCTCCCCTTCTCCAAGTTCAAAACTGTTGGTCTCAGGGTTCCCTTCCCAAGACGTTGCCTCTTACAGCGTATAAACTTTCAATCAGTTCAAGTGTCTTAGTTCTCAAAACCAGTTCCAGGTCAACTTTATAATGCTTCAGACTCTTCTGTAGTTCATACAGATTGCTCTCTTTCTCATTCACTTCAGCAACCCTATTCCAATGTGTAGAATCTTTAGCTTTACTTTTCTTGTTTTTTTCAAGTTGGGTATTCTCGGTATAGGCACAGTTGTCGGCCCACACGTTCCACCCATGATATGATATGATATGATATGGCATTTGTAACGCGCCTATACACAAGTGTTTCAAGGCGCGACAAGGCAGGGAGGGGGGAACAGGGGGAGGACAGACAACAATCCTTCAGACCGCGCAAGTGCAGGGGTAGGGGGAAGGGAAAAGTGAAGTACAAGGTAAGTAGAATAGAAATAAATAGATAAATAAATAGGGCCAGCTGGTGGCAAGTGCAAGGTAAGTGCAAACAAGTGCTGGGAAGGGGGGGCTGTAGGGATACAGAGACAGTCCCGCAGTGCAGGGGTTGCCAGGGAGGCAGTGCAAGTGGAGAGTGGCTAGGCCCAGGACCGAGGTCGGTGAGAGTGGCCAAGTATCAGATTCAGTCCAGAATTTAGTGAAGAATTTAGCAGGGGAGAGGGAGAGAGAAAGCAGAAGCAAAGAGGAAGGTTTTGAGGTGCTTCCGGAACCGGAGATGGTTCTCCTCAAGTTTCAGGGAGGCAGGAAGGCTCTTCCAGAGGGAGGCTCCTGCCGCGGAGAGAGATCTACCCCCAGCTCGTTTCTTCGAGAAGCGGCTGACCCTGAGGGAGTTGGAGACGGATGAGCTAAGGGCTCGATAAGGAAGATATTTAGGAAGAGAGAGTTGCAGGTATTTAGGCCACAGGCCCCAGATGGCCTTGTGGACAATGCAGAGGGTTTTGAACTTAATCCTCGCAGCCACTGGGAGCCAGTTTAGAGATTTCAGTCCTGGAGAGATACGGTCCCTGGGCTTGAGGCCAAGGACAAGGCTCGCAGTTCTGTTCTGGATGAGTTGCAGAGGGCGGAGAGTGGAGGCAGGCAGATTAAGATCGAGACTGTTACAGTAGTCCAGCTTCGAGAGAACCAGGGCTCGGGAGACAGTGAGCTTCTGGGGGAAGGAGAGGAAGGGAAGAATACCTCTAAGGAGGTGCAGCTGGTAGTGTGACTTCTTAGAGACGTCAGATATATGAGGAGAGAAGGAGAGTGTGGAGTCAAAGATGACCCCTAGGTTTTCTGCCTTGCAGGTAGGAGCAGGAAGAGGCCCAAGAGAGGCTGGCCAGAGAGCTGCAGGGAAGGAGGGAGTGGGTGTGCCGATGAGTAGAATCTCAGTCTTACTAGCATTAAGGCGGAGGTGGTTGGCAGCACACCATTCCTGGATAGCAGACACACAGTCAGAGATGAGGGCAGGAGAAGAGGAGGCCGAGGGTAGCCTGAAAATGAGCTGGGTATCGTCCGCATAGCACTGAAAGTTGGGGCAGAGGGCGGCGATGCGGTGGGCAAGAAGTGCCAGATACTGGTTGAAAAGCCAGGGAGAGAGATTAGATCCCTGGGGAACACCACAGGTGGAGAAAAAGATGTCAGAGAGGAAGGACCCAAGTTGGACCTGGAGGGTCGATTGGAAAGGAAAGAGGTTAGCCACACCAGAGCCTGACCAGTGATACCCAGGTTATCGCGGAGACGGTTGAGCAGGATGGCATGTTTGACAGTGTCAAAGGCAGAAGAGAGATCGAGCAGAATGAGAACACACAGAGTTTTGGAGTCGAGGTTCAAGAGCAGGTCATCACGGATGTTCAGGAGAGCAGTTTCTGTGCTTCTGGACGCTCTGAAGCCGGATTGGTGGTCATGAAGACTACCAACAGCTTCAGCATGGAGGTTAAGCTGGGAGATGGCCAGTTTCTCCAGGAGCTTGCCCAGGAAGGGAGTGATGGAGATTGGGCGATAGTTAGCCGGGCAGGAGGGGTCGGCAGAGGGTTTCTTAAGAAGAGGGTGCACAAGGGAGTGCTTGAGGGGGGATGGGAAGACTCCAGAGTCGAAGGAGAGGTTGCAAAAGTCAGCCAGGGCAGGAGCCAGTGAGCCGATGTGGTCCTTGATAGTTTTGGAGGAACAGGGGTGAACCTGTTTAGACGAGACTTTCATAGATCGGACTTGTCTGGAAACTTCGTCAGCAGAGAAAAGGGGAAAGGCAGAGAAGGAGGGACGAGGGGTGGCTGCAGAAGGGCCGGAGGAAGAGCAGGGAAGCGAGGGAGGGAGTTGATAGGAGGAGAGTGAGGACAGGATGTCCTGAGTTTTAGAGATGAAGTGAGAGGCCAGTGCAGTACAGAGGGCCTGGGAGGGGACAGGAGAGGTAGAGACTGCAGCAGGGGTGGCAGGCTCCTTGCAGATTTTAAAGAGTTCGGCCGAATTGTTAGATGCCGCAGAGATGCGGGCTTGGATAAGGGCTCTCTTCTTGGTGAGAACGGAGAGACGGTATTGCCTTTGGAGCAGACGGCAGGCCAGTTTGTCAGAGGATGAACAAGAAGCACACCATTTCCTCTCTGCCACCCTGCACTTGCGTTTTAGGGTGACGAGATCCGAATCATACCAGGAGTTACATTTGGCTTTGGGCTTCAGGCGGATTCTCATGACAGGGGCAAGGATATCAAGAGTATCAGAAATAGCAGAGTGGAGCAAGGAGAGGGCTGTGTCAGGGTGGGAGTCAGCCGAAGGGGGACGGGGGGGAGAGAAGGTGGCAGCGAAAGCTTCAACTGACACGCGCTTCATGGGTCGGATGACCGAGAAGGTGGGTGGCAATGATGAGGGTGGCTTGGCCTATGGGGTAGGGAGGGTGAGGTGGGAGGATAGGAGAAAGTGATCACTCCAGGAGAAAGGAGTGGAGAGAGGGACTGAGAGGGGAAGGTCAGAAGAGATGAGAGCATCAAGAGTGTGCCCTGCAGAATGAGTAGGCCCAGATGGGAGAATAGAGAGTGAGAGAGAGTCGCAGAGGTCACGAAAGAGTCCAGTGGGGGGACAGGAGGCATCTAGGTGGATGTTGAAGTCACCAAGAAGGAGGAGTTGAGTGGTAGTGGACAGGAGTGAGGAGGAGAGGTCAGCCCACTCGGAGAGGAAGGAGGAAATTTGACCAGGTGGCCGATAGATAGTAGCCACGGTAAGGGAATGGCTAGGAGAGAGAGAGAGAGAGTCGGCAGACAAGACATTCAAAAGAGGAGTAGGTCTGCGTAGGAGTGACAGTGGCAGGAATCCACTCAGGGAAGATAAGGGCAACACCCCCCCCTGCACGGTTGGGCCTGGGCACGGAGAGGATCTTGTAACCGTCAGGTAGGAGTGTGTCAAAGCTGGTGACAGAGCTGGCTGTGAACCATGTCTCAGTGAGACCGAGGACATTACAAGTCACGCAAGCGATAACCATTGGCACTCTGTTAGCTTTCCAATTTCTTTAGGTTTCCTTGCCAACACAGGTCTCTCTCACTGCGCCTGTGTATTGGTTTACATTCACTTTGAATTCTCCATGGCAGTTTCTTGGCTTTGTCACAAAGTGTCCTTCCACACAACTCACTCTGCGGCGCTCGCTCTCTTCCACCACCTTGCTTTCACAGTATTCATAAGTATTCATCATTTGCTTTTCACTTTATTCATAAAGATTCATCAATTGTCTTTAAGTGTTCATCACTTGCTTTGTACCGTGGTTCAGAAACGTTTACTTCATAAATGTTCATTGCGTATGTTTCACACTTATTTTCACTTAATTTGCTAGCTCATTCAAACATTCCTTTAATTCAATTTTCAATTATACTTGCTTAGCATTCAAGCTCATTTAATTTCAATTCGTAGCTCGCTCGATATCAAAACCCCCTCACTTTGGGTTCACCATCAATTGTTAGATGTTTCAGTTCATTCGGCATAACCATATGCCCAGCTGTAGCCCCATGAGTGTTCCCTCTATTTAACTCATTGGTACTCGTCCGCTCCTCTGGGCGTTCTCTCTCTTCTTTCTTCTGGCGTCCTTCGGCTCCACATACACTTCCCTCGACCCCAACGAGCAGCGCTCGCCTCCTTTGATCCTTGTTACGTGTTGTCAATAGCTCCGCTCTTAACTCGCAGATGCTACCAGCGGCCTGCAGTACTTGGGAATCATCTGTGCCCAACTGCTCCGGCTGTGGGCACAAGGCAAAGGAGACTCTGGCAATCTTGACCTTCTAAAGGCCCGCTCAGGCCCTGGCGTCACTGTCTCTCCTCTGCAATAGCTGGCGTCCTGTCCTCCTGGCAGGACCCTCCTCGGTAGCTCCCTGCTGGGCAGGATTGTTCCCCTTTCAGGCCAGTTAACTCCGGCCGGTCTCTCCCAGACTAGTTTCTCTCCTGCCGCCTTCCACTTTTATGCACCTGTGACCCGTTAACAGGTTTCAGGTGCAAGTTCTTAAATTTAAATTGGCTGACCACAATTACTTCTATTCTCCGGACATGCCTGACCCTTGCAATATTCTTCAAGTCTCTTCCTCGCCTCAGTACCAGAGTGGTGTAAATCAATGTTATTGTGTACAACTCCTAGTTGCCTCTTCTTCGTGCTAGTATTAGAGTGGTGTGACTGAGTGGAAGTAAGAGGAAACGACTGGCAGGAGCCCATGAAGGTACAGGGAGGGTGTATTCTTACAAGGGAAAGGGGGATACCATGTCTCAGCCAAAGACATCCTCTTTCCACTCACCAAGGTCCCTCCACCCAGGTGATGCTCCCTTGCATCTCCACACCCCGGATCAGGATCCAAGGGTGATGGCCTTTCCCTGGTCACCTGAGAAGAGGGTCCAAGAGGAGTAGATGTGAGGATGCCCTCAGGTTCCTCCCACCATAGCCTCTTGTGCCATTGGCCACCAATGCCCCTTCACGACATGAATGTGGGGAGGGTGGGCCACATGGTCAGAGCACTGACATATATGTACTGTGCCACAAATGGCATCCTCTCTACATACTGCAAAGTTTTGGCCTTGGCTCATATGTGGCATGTTTTAATACTTAAGGTACATTTGGTTGCCTTGCAGTTTTTTTTTTGCTAGAAAATGCCACATAGAAAACAAAAATGAGACAAACCGTGGGTATTCCTGTTATGAAGTGTTCCACATGATTTTCATAAGTGTGGAGATTTGCATTGCTTTGAAACAGTATTTGCTTCCTATATAAGTGCCTTACAAGTGAACAATAAATAAATAAATTGCTGTTTGGGAGGGGGAGGGCTCCGAATATTGTTTCACCTTGCGTGCTACCTGGGTAATGCCGTGCCCTGACCACACATAGACCCTCCTGCCAGTGTTACATTATTATACAGCTTTGCCTGCATTAGTTCCTGCTCCCTCTTGAATTGCACCAATTGGCCCTTCTGGCTCCTATTTTCCAACTCTAGTACTTTGCACAGGAATGAACTTTTCTGCATTTTCTGCAGTGACGCTGTGTGTGGCACCAAAGCATTTTACTGAATTGGCGATAGACGGACTTGTTTCGTTGCACTCTCGAGTTCCAGTCCTCGGCCTCTTTTTCCCTCTCCATTTTCTTAGTAGCATATGCCATAGGGTGCCTAGATTTCCTGGTTTTGCCGGGACTGTCTGGGAATTTAGTGCGCTATTCCCTTTCTCGAGATTATGTTTCCATTTGAAAGTGCAGTGCTCCCGGTTTTTGGTGGTAGGTCTTCATAGCTGGCAGGCACACTCTCGCACAGAAGAAATGCTGGATTGTAAAATTCAAGATAGTGTTAGTTTGTGATTAATTATACTATGTGTTTATTTGAACAGTAACACTTAAACCCCCTTCTCCTCCAACCGCTACTGAAGTGTAGTGCCTCGACAGCCACTTTCAATAGTTAGTCCCACTTTTATGTTAGTTGCCTTGTCCCGGGTTTTTTCTTTTGAAATTCGGTCACCCTAATATGTTTGGCAGACTAGAGTCGTGTTTGTTTCAATTTGTGTGTAAACACACGAGAAAAGGCCTGTTCGGAGAGAGCGCTCACCCGCGATGGTGCGGTCTGCAAAGACGTTGCTCTGGAGGAGGAGGGCTGAGGGGGCTATAGCCCTGGGTCTTTTGGTTGTACCCCCGGATAGAAGCTTGGGGGTTACAACCAAAAAGGCTAGCTAGCTCCCAGTCCTGACAGTCCCAAAATTAGCATAGCCCTGGATCGTTTTCAGACCTAGGAACACCACTGGCTGCCTGTGATGCTGCCGACAAGACTAGGGAAGAAGACATGTGTTCAGCTGATTAAAGCACACGTTCTAATTTGTAGATCTGCGCAGCAATCAGGATGCGCATTGCACGGTAATTGCTGTGTCTATGTAAATTTATTCCAGCCCTGTCCTACATTTCACGTGTTTTTGAACGGATCGTCGAATAAGTATGGTATCTGACTTCAAGCCCTTCGATAGTCCTGTTCTCGGCCCCTAGAATGCTCTGATTAAGCAGCGGTCGTTCTAGTGTGCCCGCTCCACCCACTTTTATGGCTTCAATCGGGGCTTCAGAATGCCACACTGTGTCCTCTTGAAACCCCATGGCATAATCATGTTCCCTTTACATCCCTCAGGTTTCCGTTTTTATGCTCATCATTTGCTCCGCGTGGAGCCTCATATGATACATCGTAGCTCCATTCCTCGCATTATCATAATGTTTATAACTCTGAAAGTATTAAAGTTAATGGTCTGTTTTCATCAATATTGTATGCAGTTAGACAAAGTGATTTTTATAAAGAGAGGATTAGGAAATGGCATTAGGAGAACAGAGCACTGATGCAAAGCCCCGCTTGGGATTTGTATTTTAGCTCTGACTTGTCGTCAATGGAGCATCCCTTTCCCCCGGCCATCAGAGAGAGAGAGAGAGAGAGAGAGAGAGAGAGAGAGACTGACTCTCTCCGTAAGGTTCCTTGTTCCCTGAGCAAAGTAACCCCTATGAACAACCAAAATACTCCCTAGTTACTCAGAGTGCAGCGCAAGTCCATTGCTTTGCATGGAGCACAATGAAGCAATGTAATCACTCCACTTTCTTTAATGAACATCATGCCTTCACAGGAGACGTAAACTAGCCCAAGACTATAAACAATTGGGGCTTTTCAACGTTATTTATTTATATTTTTACATGTGTAAAGCGCCCAGGGACATCAGGGCGCTATTAAGAAAACAAGTTACACACATTGTCGTTAGTGGCATATTGTCGAAGGCTAGTTTCACTGTGCTCACGACAGCACAGCTAACTAGCGGATCCTGCAAAACAAATCTTGTGTCGAAGTAAATGATGTGGTCATTTACTTCGGAAATGACTGACAGTTTATGTCTAAATATATTTATTTGTGATTTAAGAGGTAAAAGGGGAGGTGGGCGACGTGTGTGGGGGATGGGGGGCGGGGGGTTAGGATTGTAGTGAAAGGGGAATTGGGGTTTGAAGGGGGGACGGACCTACCCCATCATAAAAAAAATACATTTCGATGTAAACTGTCAAAGTCATTTCCACGAAGTAAATTACAAGGTCATTTACTTCGTGGAAATGACATGGAACCCCGCAAAAGAAAATTTGAAAATGTAGTTTCAAATTGTTAATATGTCTGCACTTTAAACCTGCCTGCAGACTTAACATAAATGACTTGTGTTTTCCTTGCCATTAATGCATTTTTTGGGTTTGGGAAAACATGCTTTTCTAAGCAAACCAAATACTCTAAAAAGAGGTGGTCAAAATCATGTCAATTATAAGTCAATATTTCTCTGTGTATCTCACACCAGTCCAAGGAGCGAAGGATTTCAACTGATGGGATGCCTAAATTTCTTTGACATGTAATATAAAAAGACAAAATAGGTATTTGCATAATAACATCTCAGGCCTCTGATTGCATTCAGAAAACACTCTGCCTTCGGCTTCGTGTTTTATTATGTTGGGCAAAGAAATCCCATTGAGAGATTATGCTAACAGATACTTACTCTTTCTCCCTCCGCATTTAAAACCCTTTGTATAAATCTACAGAATGCATCTGCACCGGTCTCCAAAGTCTAGCGTTGGACTTCCGTTGCACAGCGAGTGCAGGCGAGTGCAGGTTTATCATCCATAAACCGCACTGCCAGAAATGAGATGAATACAGCACCCCCCCCCCCCCCGCACCGTGGATCATGCAGTGGAAGTATTTGTGTGAGTTCTCTTTTGGCAACTTGATGGCTTTGGTGTCTGCTGGTTTACATCTAGTTTACAGCAGAAGGTTGCAAATGAAGGAGATGCTGATAGTTTACTTAATATTATGTCGCAAAAACCTAATCTCATGATATGCAGAAAGCCTTGGATTCCTGTGCAGTAATGCAGCGAAATCAGCCCGACGGTAAAAGGATTATTGGATAATCCTAGATCCGGGGCCCCTGTCCGATGATTCAGGCCACATTTTCTCCATCTCTTGTGGGCCGCGCTACATTGATTGTAACAATTCAGGAAAGTGTTACACTGCATGGGAATTTGTTTTATTTGTGAATATTTAAAATAAGCTTGACTGGATGTGACCACAGTTTGGAGGCGTTGGGTTTCAATTAACTTCTGAGGAGTTTGGTGTAGCCATATTCGTGTACCCGCGTCTCCACCTCCACTAACAGATCTCCAAGGTGTAAGAGTGCACGCAAGAGTACTCCCAATGCAGGGTAGATACACCACAGAGCCGCTCGAATCTGACTGTAAGTGGATGAGAAGTAATGGAACGGCCCCCATTTACAAAGTGTGTGTTTGGGAACTCAAATCTAACATGACTGCTGCAACAAGTACCAGACCATAGAAGGTCAATGCCTTGCGCAACTTTCTCAAGGCACGTGAAATATGGGAGCACTAAAATGTTTCTGTGGTGAGGTCAGTGGGATCAGGGTAGAACTGGTGTGCACCAATGGCATGTCTTCAGTTGAGGGGAAATGAATCTACCACATCCGGAAGCGGATCCATCATACCCTATTCCATTGTTAAGTGGATTCATTCAAATACAGGATTCCAGTAGACTGACACTATTCTGCTTTATTTCTCATCAACTGTGCTCTAGAGTCAATGTTGTCTTCAGAGCCTGCATATGTTTCACGCTTCCTGGTTCGCAGCAAACCGAGGGCCCTGAAATCAATTTTTATCAGTTATTAGTTTCAAAATATAAAAGTATGAAAAAAAACTGAAATAAAGTGCCAAACGTTGTCCAGATTTAAGTGAACACATTTTACAGGTGTATCCCTTTTAAATATCCCAAGATGCAGTTCGTCCAATATAGGTTTATCAGAAGGTGTTTTTTGTAAATTGTAATTGGTTATTTATAATGCGCTCAATACCCAGAGGTGAGTGTGGCCCCGGGTTCGAACCTGTGTTGCTCTGTGTCGTCTTGCTTCCAAGGCGATGGTGTTGCCCCTGAGCTATCCCCCAAGCTATACCCTATTGGGGAGAAGGGAGAGTCTTACCTCACTCGCATACCTGAGTTTTTGGGCAGTCGGTTTTAAGTACAGACCTGCAGAGGTAATTCTGTGTCCATTACCTGGCTTTTACCATTGAAGGAGCCCGCTTGCTCTGGAAAAAGTGGTCTGTGTTTGTGTACCATGTCCACATTTAGGGCCTGGTTCATGGAAGTGTTTTAAAATGGCGCAATCCCATAGGAAAACGTTCCATGAATCGGCCCTTAATGTACATAGCAGTACCCAAAGTGTATGAAAAGAAGTAGTGGAACTACTGCTGGCCTGCCCCCGCTTCCCACAAACCCCATCGCTATGGCCTCTCCCACGCGCAATCCAAACCCCCAAAAGAACGCGCCTGCTGTTCTAAAGGAACCTTCAGTACAATGCACTGAAGTGCAAGTTTCAACTTCTTCCTGCAGTTTTAGTTTAAAACTAAACCGTCCGGAATATTTTCTTTGTAGAATAAAATCCTAAGAACAGTAAAACAAAAACAAAAAAATAGGAGTACCGCACCCTACCACTCCCGCCCGCTTTGACCACTGGTCGCAGCTGCTCAATGGTATGGTTTTGCTTGGATCCTAAACAGCCGATGAGCGGTGCGGAAAACATCAAGAATATGCCAATACATAAAAGCAAATGGTCCATGTTTCACAGTGTAGTCGGTGCTCGTCAATTGGCCCATGGTTTTCTGCGCCAGCTGCACAAATGTAGATCATGTCTGTTTTCCATGTTTAGTAAACTCATCCGGAAAACACCCTGAACACGCCTATTAGATTTTTGTGGCTCCTCAAAATAAAATGTGACTGTACAAAAGGCATCAACATATAAAAACATTCAATCTGGATCACTTTTTGGCGAGCAGCGAGTTTCAAATTAATTATTTGCCCGAGATGGCAGGACGACCATGACCGAACAGGGCAAATGAGATACTCGTAACCTGAGAAGTGTGTACTATATACATTATTTTCACCAATAAATTCAAAAGCACGTGATTATATCTGTGTTCTTTTACAGAGTGTTCTCTTTTATTATTTCTTTTCTGGACTATATTCCTCCTTCTTGAGAATAGCTGGGTTCCCGTCCCTGATTTGTGAATGGAATTTGTAATTTAGGAATTGTTGACCGTTTGACTTTTGTGGATGCCACCATCAAAAATGCAAATATATAGCTTTTCTTTCATGGAAGTGTTAATCTTTTTCATTGATTGTAGGTTGGTGTGCTTAATCTAACAAGCAAACAAAGGGGGGTCTGGGAATCTCTCTACCAGCACGAACACAGCCCAATGACCTGTTCTTGGGTGAGTAACCCCTGGGAGAGACTCTTCCAAGTCTTTAGCTCACTGTCCTTTTCACAGAGAAGAAATTTCCCCGCATATCAGCCTTTGTCCTGCCCAAGGGCAGTCCAGCGCCGAAATGCTAGGCAATTCTCCTCTGAACAAGAGTACCATCAGTAACCCCATACGCGTGTTTCAGCCTTGTTGGGTATCATCAGTGAGGTGAAACTGTTGCCTCTCTAAGAACAGTGAGCAAGCACTTGAAAGCACTTGAAAATGGAGTGTCTCGGCTATAAATAATATCCAGAATGAGCCCCTACATTTTGCACAAATAGCTGGATGCCACGGAGCCTTGCCGCAGCCCTGGTGCCCCCGACCATGTGGCTCCTGCCTCAGACACCCAGTGCGTTGCATGGCCTTTCCCAATGAAGCGAGCAAGCGGAGGAACAGTGGCAGGGCCCGTGGCGTGTCGAACAGCGGGCAGGGGAAAGGCTGCTCCCCCACAGGCTCTTTTGAGAGCCTGACTGGGACTTTTGTTAGTGGGACACCTCTGCCTTTTCGGCACCTCATTGAGGGTGCACAACGGGAAGGTGTCCCGCTGGGAGGACAATGTGTGCTGAGCAATTTCTGCTCAGCATGGTCATTGTCCTGGCAGCAGGACGCCTTACCCTTTCCAAACGGGGGAGGTGTCCGCTGCCAGGACAATGTCCCAAGGAGCTCCGGGCAGCAGCAGAGGGGCTCTCGCGTTGCTCTGTGTCACCAGAGCATTTCAATGTGAGCCATTAGGCACTGATGGGAGGGAGGGGGGCTATTAGCAGGGACTTTAGTCCCTTTAGAAATGTGCACGGGAGGGAGCGATCAGCAGCGAGAAGGGTGCATAATGCTGCAGGCTTTATGAAATAATGACTGGCTTTACCCAAGGAGGATTTGTTAGGCTAACATTAATCTGCATGGTGCTATTGCATGCAGGAAGGGGAGAATAAAACTAAAGCCATCCTCGTATTGCTCTACATATTCCTATGATGATGTATATAGTTTAAAGTTAATTATGAAAGGGTAGTTTATGTAATGTGCTTTTCTTCCAAGGCATTGCTATAAATAAAGTATTCCGTAATATTTAATACACATCAACTAAACCTGTGAAGATGTCCTCCGTTCCTTAAATTGTCCACATCTCGGTTTCACCATTTAACCAAAGTGTGTAATTCTGGGCAGATCAGTTAATCACACTCCGTCTTATCTGCAGCTCTGTAAGTAATTCACTTCAGAGCTTTTGTTAATATATCATGCTCTTATTTTTTTAAAAAAAGCCTGACTATAGAGTTGCTCTTTATATAACAATAGTGCAATGTAGCTATTTTGCACCACAAAGTTATTTGCCACTTGGCTTACTTATGGCAACTTATTCTAAAATCGCCTTCATGGTGCCTCCAAGTATCAAAGACTGATGATGTCCTTGCCCCCCTCCTCCCCCTCTCTCTTGCAATGCTGGAAACTCCCCGGGCAGGGCGTCTTCAAAGTCTCTACTTGTCCTCTTCAAAGTCTTTACTTGTCCTCATGGTGGAGGAGCTGGTATCGGTGTATTGGAGCGTGGCCTGGCAGTCCACTGTGCGCCCTCTCCTATCTGCTAATTAGCAACGAGGCCACTGCTATTTCTATCCCCCTGCTGCTTCATTTGCGATTCTGCAACTTTGCCTTTCTGCAGCTTTTTCTGCGTTCTAGCAGGAAGGAACACCTCGTAGGTGGTTCAGGCGTCGAAAGAAAAATGTGCTCAGTCATCAAGAAAAATAATAATGGGTTGGCTTTGCAAATTGCCAATATGTGTGTGTATGCTCAAGCAGTGGTCTGCCCACCGTAGGATTGTGTGACGAAGACCGCCTCCCGCCCACAGAATCCTGCGTCAAATGGCATCACCTCAACATTAGACACTAGGGAATATTGCACGGTTAGGCCTGTGCACGCCCATCCCCCCCTGAAATGACTTGTTATCCCACTTCAGGCCAACCGTTTCAGTGACCTCGCAACTGTTGGGGGAGTCCTTGTTTTCGCCAGTATGCCCGTTGGGCTTTGTTCTTCGTCAGAAGGCTGTTACACTCCTGACTTTGTTCTGCTGCAATCCATGCACTACCAAAGTATGGCGGCTGTTGTCATCTCACGTAGATAACATGTCAATGAAAGTGTTTACTTGGCGCTGTCTGTGTACTTCCTATCACATGCTGGTAATCGGAACAGTTTTGGGGTGTATACATGCCAACGTTACCCTTTGCATTCGAGAGACACTAGTCCAGTCCCGGTATTAACTTTGCATTCTTGCACATGTTGTGCTGGGTTTAAAATGGAGGTAAACCAGGACTAAAAACCTCAGCATGCATATTTACTGGACTAGCGTCTCCCTTATGGAATGGATTATGTTTGCATGCAGGGGCGTGTGCATCTCAGTCGGGCTTTGTGTGCTAACCTCTACTAGGTTTTGCAGTTGTGGTGCATGCCCACTTGGAGCGGGTCTGGAAGAGGGTCTTGTAGCCATAGGTGCCATATTGGTAGTCGGTGTGAGTGTGAGGAATTGTACCATCCACATGGCGGATGCGCGCTCGCCTCAGCTTTTTTTGAATTTCTAAATTAAATGGAATGATAGTAGATCAACCTCTGGAAAATGTGTTGGGTTAATCCGCACACATTTGCCTATGCTCAAAGCACGACATGACATGTGCATAGACCTGTGTACTTTGGGTGGACACAGCCTACAGGCACAGTCCCCCTTGTCATATTTAGTTGGGATATGACAGGAGGGGTTCTATGTCAAATGTTCGAATGCAAAGGATCGAATGACCAAAGGGTCGAATCAAAAGGACCGAAAACCAAAGGGTCGAATTTTCTTTTTTTTTTTTTTTTGAGGGGTCACCCCGAAAACCCCAGTTTTTGGTCCAAAACCCGATTTTTTTATTACTATACGAAAACCCCCCCCAAAAAATATTTTTTTTAAAAAATGCAACCCTTTGGTTCTCGGGCCTATTACCTCAACCCTTTGGTCATTCGCTCGTTTTGGTGTCGAACCTTTAACCGGACACCCACAGGAGGAGTACACAATGCATCTCCAGAAGGGGGAGGGACAAAACTTCCCCCTGACATGGCCAGCCTAATTAACTAACAAAGGCTTCATGGATCAACCCGGGCCTTTTGTTGAGCCCTGTAACCTGGTGGCAGCGATTTGCATACTAACCAGAGAGTAATTCAAACAGGCCCAAATGGGGCATGCCTGCAGAGGCTAACAAAGGAAAGCAGAAACCCCAACAATCTTTCATATGCAACTGTGTCAACCTGAAGCCAGCTCCCCCTTCAGTATCGATTGACAGTGAAATGTCATGCCTGGCACTGCATGTTTACAGTAGACATCCCTGCAGGGGGACCCCATTTGGAAGGTACGATAATGTGGTTTGCCGGTGCCAGAAAGACTGGTCTTGCCACAGCTTCAAGGGAGACCTGCCGCTTTAATCAGGAACCACAGATTAACCAGAGGGAACCTTTGATCCACAGCAGACAGGACGATGGGTGGGGCTTAGTATTACAGGTTTCATGACTTTACCTTTTCTGTTGCAAAGCACTTTGGTTAGGACCTCACGCATACAGGAGATTGTTGGTGGGGACCCAGAATTGATTAATTAAGGTAGGCTTAGCTTACATCAATGCCTGCAGTCCATTTGGCTTTACAAGAAGGCCAAGCCCCTCTTTTGGCAGACCTGAAGGCTTCACCAGAAGCAGAAGGAAGAACTCATCATTGGACCCTGGCTGAAGGTACAGTCTGCCTTGCATATATATTCCATCAGTGAAGAAAGGCCAGGACCAGCAAGAGGGAAGCAAGATCCTCCCCTAAACACCTCCCGGGGAACAGATGAAGATACCAAATTCAGAGGGCTGTCCAGCAGCTCCAGAACCGGCTCTGCAGCAAGCTTACTAGGTGGGAAATGCCAGAGAGTCTCTGAACCCCAAACCAAGGACAAGGCAGCTGCCTGCAACACACTACTCCACGTTGGGCCGTCCGCTTTAAAGGATGACCAAGCACAGTGATGAATCAACAAACATCTCCCCACGTCTTCTTGTTAATGGTATTATCCTTGTTGCGCCAACTGGTCCAGTTTTTCTATTCAATTTTTTCCATTTTAATCCTATTACGTTATGCCAATTTTTTCAGGGTAGGGTGCCTCCAAGGTGATATCCAAATGATTAGTTTACACACCGTATAGTTTACAAATATTATTTATTCCATAGTTTCCATTTGTTGACTCTCAATACATGTTTCACCTCCTTAATTTTAGAAGGCTCATCAGGAGAGCATCTAAGGGTACTCCAGAATTGTGTTTTCAATAAATTTCAAAGTAAATAGTTGCATTTGCCTTTTTCTTTTTAAGCAATTTTTGGTTTAGATCCTTAGCCTCCAGATTTTAGTTTTTAGTAAGCAGTTTCTTAGTTTAAGTAAAACAAGTCGGGATCCAATGGCCCCCAGTCAGGTACAGCCGATCCAATGCCTTAAAGGACATCTTTTGAGCCAGTCGAGCCCCCTGAGCTGCAACTGACTGCACCACTGGCTGTTACGCCACAGTCGCTAAAACCGTCCGAGATGCCGCGACCAGTGCTTCAGAACTGCCAACCAGCCCTGAGACAACGATTCCTGACCCTGAGCCACCATATAGGCCAGCTTGAAGCTGTCCGTCCAGCTTCGCTCGCCGAACTGCATGCCGCCTGATACCCACAGCTGTCTCCCGCCTGGAACAGAAGCTACAAAGCGCCCTGAAATGGACTCGACAATGTTGAGCACCAAGAACCTCACAAGCACAAAGTACATTGTGGTTCTGTCCCTATGGCCCTAATTTGAAGTCCCCTAGATACATTTTACGACCCATTGCTTCCTTTGTGATGAAACCAAGTATCCTTGAACTGTTGCTATTATTTACTATACCGCTACCCTCCTGTCAGTATCCCGAGCGCATCCCTTTTCCTTCTTTGGAACTGTCTGTCCTCTGCATTCCTTTACGTGGTGGGTTATATTTAGTAGTGTGCTAGAACGGTCTGTTGTGATAATAATAAAGCAGCTATTTGTATACCACCTTGACTGGACAGTCCCTTTTATCATTGGGTAATAATTGTATTTTCACTGTGCTGCAACTAACCAACGATCCACAACCTTTTGGTGATAGGTCTGACACCCCGTCCACATTACCAAAATTGGAAAACAGGGTTTATAGTTTGCTTGCATTTCCAATCTGTTCAGATCCCTTCTGGTGCACTAGAGGTGTGGGGCTGATTGATGATTTAGAAACTGATATTCATGTCTCGACCACTGGGGCCCCAAAAGTTGATTTGTCAGAGTGAGACAGAGTGAATAGTATTGGGCATTGAGGCCTTCCCCCTCAGTTCCACACAATGTAGGCAAGACTAGGAGTGCACACTGATGCATAGGCCTCCTGCAGATGAAGCAACCATATCACCGCTTTCGAATTATCTGATGGACCGCGCCACCCTTGTTGCCCTTCTGTTTCTTTGCGATTACAGTGCCTGCCTGCCAGTTGGCAGAGATAACTGAGCGGGAACTCTTCTTGGTCACATTTTGCATTATTACCTTGAAACTTGGATTTGATAAAGAATGTTGGGTTTACGTGAATCACTTTTGCAGCCATGTCATACTTACCCCCTATGCAAGCCCCATATTCCTCACTGGTGGACCTCTGTGAGTGATTTCTTCTTTTAATATACAATGTGCCATACATTAAATGGTTTGTAGACACAACAGCTTTCAATTTATGTAGCTCTCAATTTGTTTAGCCTATAGTCCTGCTCACCAAATAGTATAGCTCAGTTGGGCATTAATGATAATCTTGTATAAGGCTTCAATCTGAAGCCAATTTGTGTTTTATTTACCTCCCAATGGCGTGGTAAACTCCACTCTGTGCTCCAATCTTATTTTGTTCAATTCAAAGTAATGAAAAATGGTTACAAATAAAGTAATCCAAAGAAAGCTGTGGTGTCACATCAGGGAATAACCCTTTCCCCTGTCTCACATAAGTGGCCTCTTCCTCCCACTCGATCTGGAGGAGCAGTGCCGCACCTGGCCTCACGTCTTGTCCATCTTTTATGTTTCTGCGGAAGACAGTACTGTGGCCTTCATGCGGGCCACGGGTTTCAACTGGGAGCTGGCTGGCTAATGCCCCTGTGAGTGGCATGCCACTTCACTTGCAATGCCACAAACTCCAGCCGCACTCCATAGTATAAGGAAGCACCAATGTGCTTATTTAGCCCTTCAGTGGTACACTTGTTGCCCCACAGACACAGAGAACTGACATGCTTGTGTCATGTACCTCCAGTCACAGACCACTTGCATTTTCAAATCAAATCTACATTTAAATGTAATAGGAAATACCATTTCAGTAAGTAACCAGAACAAAAATGCATAGCATAGTTGAGCAAAGCATCCAGACATACAGACAGAATAAATAGAATTGACAAATGCAATGTAGGGTACCGTGACATTTAGACCCATCATTCATCATTCATCATGGCTGTCTCTCAATGGAGACATGATATCATAATAGCCTTTTTTGTAAGATTGCTTGTCAAAGCACAAAAATGTGCGAAAAGCGTTTTGTATGGATTGTGTCCTCCAACATATTCCACATCTTTGACATGTAATGTCCGCAGCTGTGCACTTCGGAAACTTTTTCGGCAGAGGGCGTCCTGTGTCGATGGCGTCGGGTCGATGTCCCTCGAAGGCCTGCGTCGAGGGCAACGTCACTGGACGTTATGTATAGGACGCACATCGCCAGTAGCCTCAGTTCTGTTTTTTCCACAAACGTGTTTGCTTCGAAAACTCAGCATGCCTCGTGTATTGTTCGTGAATATGTCTTCCTTTTTGACCCCTCCCACTCGGCGGTCTGGCTTCAAGACTTGCTGGGACTGCAAGTCTAAAATGTCGATCACCGACCCGCATCGCTTTTGTTTGTGATGCCTGGGCGAGAGTCATAACACTGAGGACGGTTCCAAAATGCCAGTCGCTGACTGCTAAGGCCTTGCGGGAGCATAAGGAGAAGCTTCAGGTAGGTAGGGGTTCCAAACCCAGTAATTCCTGTAAATCCAAGTCCAAAGGGGTGTCCACCGACGACCCGAGAGGTGAGGGTGCGTGTCGGGAGGAGTCCCGGGGATCCCGGTCTCTGAGTGGTTCCCGCCATTCGTCTTCCTCGTCTCGGCATTCTAGGAAGCGCCGTCACCGGTCGCCTCCCCCTTCCTCCTCGGAGGATGGTGCAGCGAGGAAAGTGGCATGCCCAACGATGTCCCCGACTCCGGAGGAACGGGCTGCCTTTAGGGAGCAGAAGTTGGCGATTTTTCAATGGCAGGGCACAGATCCGTATACGCGCCTTCTGATGAGGCCGGCACGGAACGGTGTTGTACCGTGGCTCGCACACCTTCAGGCTCGGACCCTCAGCGCGACTCATCGGGAATCTTTGAGGTCCTGTTCGGACAAGGCACAGGATAGTCACAAGAGACGTGCTTGCAGGTCTCGGTCCTTGTCCCCAGCGAGACTGCAGACCCTGCTAAGGGCTCGAGGGAGTCGACGCTGTGTCCGTCGGATTTGGACATCCAGGCTTTGCTTTCTCATCGGCCGTCGGTGCCATTGTCGACATCGACGCCAAAGCCTTCGGCGCCCTCTACGCCTTTGGGGATTTTTGCCTGAAATGTACAGTTGGAGATCCCCGATACTGTGGATCCTCCAAGGAAGACTACTGCTAAATCTGTGAGGCCTGTGGTGGACTCCAGGACCTCTTCTGTCCCGATGCAAGGTTTTTAACCTCCCTCTGGATGACATAAATGAGGAGGAGGAAAGGTCTGACTTTGATATTGATCCTGTTGAGCCTGGTGTGGCTCCTGTCTTTTCTGGAAACATTCAATTGGAGGAGTTGAGGCAAACCCTTCATGATGCCATTGGGTTGGACATTTCTCCGGAAGTGGAATTTGGCAGGCCTGAGCCTCGGGCTCATGCTGAGTCGTCCTATAGGTGGCTCATGGCTAGGGTCGCAGAGTATCTAGGCTGGTCCAGTCCTCCTGAAGCTTTTGTACAAGATGATCTAACAGACAGTTTAGATCAAGGTCCGTCCTCTGACCCGGTGTTACCTTTTCAACTTACCTTACAGAAAAGGCTGGCGGCTGCTTGGTAGTCACCGGAATCTCTTCTGGCTGTTAACAAATCGTTAACTAAGAAATATCGCCCTTCCAGTAGCGACCCCAGCTACCTTTCATCTCACCAGACTCCCGAGAGTTTGTTGGTTCAGGTGGCTACAGCCACCTCGAGGCAGGCGGCGTACCCTACCATCCCTCCTGATAGGGACAACAAACGATTCGACGGTTGGGCTCACAAGGTGTTTTCTGCAGGGAGTATGGCATTGAAATCTGCCAACTCCACTTGTGCCTTAGCTAGGTTTTCTCACACACTGTGGAACTGTGTTTCTCTAGCAGCTGAGCATATTCCCAAGGGGGAAGAAATGGATGGATTCCTTGCTCTCGTGCAGGATGGCAAGGATGCCATGTGTGAATCCCTTCAGTCGGGTTTGGACACGGCAGACAGTGTTAGCCGGTCCATGGCTGCGAGCACCGTTATATGCAGGTTTGCATGGTTACGGAAGTCTGGTTTTGCTCCCGTTGTGCAAGCCTGTCTATTGAACATGCCCTTTGATGGCACCTATTTGTTTGGCAGCAAGGCAGACGAGAGCCTTGAGAGGTTGCAGACCTCAAAAGCTGCGGCGAAATCTTTGAGCGCCGCAGTGCGTCATCCTCTGCCTTTTCGTCCTAGGGGACAGCAGTGGGGAGGAGTTTTTTTCATTTCTACTCCTCCGTTGGTAGAACGTGAGGAGCCGCCAGTCAAAGGGGTCAGCGTAAGGGTACCCGTGGTGGTCGGGGGAAATAGAGGTGCCAAAGCCGCTCAGGCAGCTGCCTCTTTGCCTTCAGGCTCTGCCGCAGCCGTTACTAAACCAGCATGAGGCCATGTCCCATTGTTCACCGGTTGGTGGCAGACTGTCTCAGCATCTCGAAGAATGGCAAGCCATTAATTCAGATGCATGGGTTTTGGATACAATAGGCCACGGCTACTGCCTTTCTGTCTAAAAGCGGCCTCGCGACAATCCACCAGGAAATCTCTCTTTGAAGCTTCCGGATCCGCTCCTTGTGCAGGAAATCCTAACCTTGCTGGAGAAAGGCACTATAGAACGGGTGCCTGTGGCAGAGAGCAACAAGGGGTGGTTTCGAGGGGATTGGGTCCTCTGACGTATTCGATATCTATGACAGTAATCACCACAGCGGTGCTGCTTACTGTCATAGATATGGACTACGTCGTCAGACCATCCCATCGAAAGAGCGTTACCAGATAAGAGAGTAAATTGTTAATTCCCCATATTTTTTAATTCCAAAGAAAGACGGGGGATTGAGACCCATCTTGGATTTGCGTTGGTTGAACAAACGTCTCGGGAAGGACAAGTTCAAGATCACTCTTTCTCAAGTCCTCCAGGCCCTTCAACTTCAGAATTGGTTGGTGTCTCTGGACCTACAGGACGCTTACTTTCATGTGCTGATTCATCCCAAGCACAGAAAGTACCTGAGGTTTGCAGCTGGCGACTCGCACTTTCATTTTTGGGTCCTGCCATTCGGATTGACCTCTGCCCCAATGGTCTTCAACAAACTGATGGTGGTGGGGGCAGCGTATCTCAGGCATGGGGGGGATTCACATCTGCCCCTACCTGGATGACTGGCTGATCCGTGCTCGTTCTCCCGAACAAGCATTGAATCACCTCGGTGTCACCTACCACTCCCTCCAACGGCTGGGCTTCTCCCTCAATTTCAAGAAATCGCATCTGACACCTTCCCAACGGCTCCAGTACACATCGTAGCTGTGTTGGACACGTCCTTGGGGAAGTGCTTGCCTCCCAAGGTCAGGGCTCATCACATTGTGCAGATGGTGGACAAGTTTCAACTTGCCCAGAGTATCCCGGCTTTTGAATTCTTAAGGTTGCTTGGCCTCATGGCATCCTGCATTTTTCTGGTGCGAGAGGACAGACTGCACATGAGATCTCTGCAATGGGTTCTCGAGATGCAGTGGTCACAGTTTTCAGGCAAGATGTCGGATCCCGTTCAAATTCCACTCTCGGTCTCACAGGATCTGCTGTGGTGGGCCAACAAGGGGAACCTGTTGAAGGGGGAGCCGTTTTGGCAACCATGGCCGGAGGTGACTGTAGTGACGGACGCTTCCCTCAGAGGATGGGGAGCTCATGCCGAGGACTTGACGGCCAGCAGTCATTGGTCTCCGTCGGAGTCCAAACTCCACATCAACCTGTTAGAGCCGGGGCCATCAGGCTGGCCCTGAAGGCTTTTCTGCTATCTATGCGGGGGAAGAGGGTCCTGATCATGATGGATAACACAGTGGCCATGCATTACCTCAACAAAAAAGGGGGGTGGTAGGGTCATTCCCGTTGTGCAGAGAGGCAATGCAGCTCTGCTTCTGGGCAATTCAGCAGGAAATGTCACTCTCGGCAGTTCATCTGGCCGGAGAAGACAATGCAGCAGCAGACGCTCTGAGCAGGTAGAGCACGGTCTTTCACGATTGGGAGTTGGCTCAGAAAGTCCTTCTGGAGATCTTCGCCCTTTGGGGAACCCCAAAAGTGGATCTCTTTGCCACCAGTGCCAACCGGAAGTGCGAGAGATTCTGCTCAAGGGAATTTCCTCCGAGAGGAGCCTTAGGGGACGCATTTGTGTGGATTGGTAATTCCCACTGCTGTACGCGTTTCCTCCAGTCCCCATCATGCCTCAAGTGTTAAGGAGGTTATGGAGGTTTGGATCCCACATGATCCTCATTGCTCCGGATTGGGCCAGGAGAGCGTGGTACCCGGACCTTCTAGAATTGTCCATCTGCCCTCAATGCCGTCTTCCCTACCGTGAGGATCTGCTCTCGCTCTCTCTCTCGCAAGGTGGGAGGACCCTCAACTTTCACGCTTGGTATCTGAAAGGTTGAGGTAGAAGGATTGGGACCTCCCGGATGACATGATGGAGGAGTTGCTTTCGGCCAGGCGGCTAGCGACAAAATACCTGTACCGTTGGCGTAAATTCTGCGACTGGTGCAGAGGATAAAATGTTGATCCTTTTCAGTGTTCCATTCCCATGGTTTTGTCTTTCTTGCTTTCTTTGGTCCACAGGGGCCTTCAAGTGGGTACCATTAAAGATTACCTGGCGGCGCTGTCTATCTTCAAGTGCTCGTCTGAGGAATGTTCTTACTTTAAGATTCCTTTGATTTCACATTTCCTTAAAGACCTCACTAATGTGTTCCCGCCGTTCCCTTTCCAGGTACCGGTTTGAGATCTGAATTTGTTTTTGAAATTCCTTAGGAGTGCTCCGTTTGAACCTTTGCACTCTTGTCCTTTGAGGTTATTGTCTTTAAAGACAGTGTTCTTGATTTCGGTTTCTTCTGCTCTCAGAGTGAATGAATTGCAGGCACTTTCATCTAAGCCGCCCTTTACTGTGTTCAACAAGGATAGGGTTGTACTGAGGGTACGTACTTCCTTTCTAACTAAGGTGGGGTCTGAATTTCATTTGAGCCAGAAAGTGGTTCTTCCTTCTTTCTATCCTCCTCCTCATCCTGGTAAGGAAGAGGAGCGACTCCATAGGTTGGACCTAGGAGAGCTCTGAGTTTTTATATTTCTAGGATGTCAAGGGTCAGAGTGGATGATCAACTCTTTGTGGGGTATGCTGGTCATCGATTGGGCCAGGCTGTTACAAAACAGACCTTGTCCAGGTGGATTATCCTCACCATCACTGAATGTTACCGTTTGGTGGGCAAGGACCCCCTGGAAGGGTTGCAAGCTCATTCCACAAGGGGTGTGGCTACTTCAACAGCCCTGCAGCGGGGAGTTCCTATTAGGAATATTTGTGATGCAGCACATGGGCTTCTATACACACCTTTGTTAAACATTACTCTCTGGATACACTCCATGGTACAGATATGGCCTTTAGTAAGGCAGTTCTTTATTCTGACATCTGATTGGATACTCTAATTTCTTTTCCCTCCTCCATTCTTCTGGTACTGCTTTGGGAGTCTGTCAAAGATGTTATGTTATGTTACTTTGCATTTATGTAGCGCCTTATATACCATCGGTATGGTCTGATGGTGCTGGTAGGTTGAACGCCCTTGGAGCGAACCGAAGTTCAGGTCAGTAGAGGGAGTAGGGAAAGTCAAAGGTGCGTGTGAGCACCGGATATGTGTGCAGCTGTTGTGGTATTCGTTTAAGTGCTGCTTCTTAACGGTAGGTGTGGTGGTTGAGAGATCAAGAGTATGTGTTCGTTCTGGCAGGATTTATCCAGTCCGATTGTGGTTGCGTTAGGCCTGAGGAGAACGCCTGGCTGGGGGGGTGTAACCAGCAGTGTTTAGTTAGAGTGATGGGAAGTATGAGGCAGATGTTGATATGAGAACAGTTATACCGAATGGTGTCATAGTATCTCTGTGTTCTAGTTGAATGGTGGTGTAAAGAAGAGAGTAAGCGTGGTGATGTGATGTGGTGGGTTACATGTTCTTCAAACGTTCCATGCATTCCAAACCATTCCATGCAAGTCGCGCAATTCTATGCACTCCAGTCCGCTCCACGCACTCCAGTCCGCTCCACGCACTCCAATCTGTTCCATGTACTCCGATCCGTTCAGTGTATTTCTAAGTTGTTTTATGCACTCGATCCACGTATTTCGCCCATACCATCCACATATTTCCGGTTACCTTTCACATATTACATTAGTACCTTCCACATACATAATCCGTTGCATCCACGTATTTCACCCCTTCCATCCACATATTTCATCCGTTTCATCCACATACGTCACCCGTTCCATCCAGATAGGTCACCCGTTCCATCCACATATGTCACCCGTTCCATCAACATACGTCACCCGCTCCATTCATATACATCACTCGTTCTATCTACATACGTCACCCATTCCATCCTTAGACTTCACCCGTTCCGTCCGCTCTATGCATTCAACAGCTCTACGTAGTCATCTGCTCTAAGCACAAATCCTCTCTAAACACACATCTGCTCTAGGTACTCATCCGCTCTAGTTACTCATCCGCACTCATCCGCTCTACGCACTCATCCGTCCTACGCACTCATCCGTCCTACGCAGTCATCCGCCCTACGCATTTGTCTGCTATATGCACTCTCCGGCTCTACGCAGTCATCCGCCCTATGCATTCGTCTGTTTTATGCCCACTCGGGCTCTAAGTACCCGCTCTACGCACTCACCTGCTCAATGCACTCACCCGCTCTCATTCACCCCTCTGCTCTCATGCACCCCTGCGCTCTCACCCAATGTGGAATACGTTGGAGGACACAGTCCATTCGAAGAACAAGTTACTTACAAACTGGTAACGTTATTTCGATTGGATGTTCCTCCAATGTATTCCACATCGCCCTCCCAGCCTGCCCCTCTGAAGAATTTCCTATGCGAAAGCAATTTACGTTTCCGCAAGGCTATGTGCAGTCCAGCAGGCATTGGTGTCAGACGTTCTGGAGGAAAAAACATAAACTGAGGCTACAAGCATTTGAGCGGATTTTCTGCTCAAATTTCCAGTGCTACGCTGATGACACTCGACTCATTTTCCAGCTGCCCTCAGCCACCTCCTCTCCCTCTCTCATCTCAGACTGCCTAACTGCCATTCAAAATTGGTGTGCCACCAATGATCTTTGTCTGAATGCCAGCAAAACGTAGATCCTCCTCATCGGCACACCATCTCCATCCTTTTCCCTCACTCTCTGGCCGGCCTCCCTTGGCCCTCCTCCTACCCCTACCTGCGAGGCTAAGAACCTTGGCGTCATCTTTGACTCCACACTTTCCTTCTCGGCCCATATCGCTGATGTCTCTAAAAAGTCAAACATCCTACTGTACCTCCTCAGAGGTATTCCTCTCCTTCCCGCAGAAGCTCATGGTATCCCAAGCTCTGGTTCTCTCTAGCTTGGACTATTGTAACAGCCTCTTTCTAAATCTACCTGCCTCTAGTGTCCGCCCTCTACAACTTATCCAGAACAGGACTGCGAGACTTGTCCTTGGCCTCAAGCCCTGGGATCGTATCTCTCCAGCTTTGAAATCTCTCCATTGGCTCCCAGTGGATGCACGGATTAAATTCAAAACCCTCTGCATTGTCCACAGGGCTTTCTGGGGCCTGGGTCCAAAATAACTTCAGCTATCCCTCCGCAAATACCTCCCCTCACGAGCTCTTCGCTCCTCTACCTTTAACTCCCCCAGGGTCAGTCGTTTTTCAAAGAAACGAGCTGGGGGCAGATCTCGATCTTCGGCTGGGGCCTCCCTCTGGAACAGCCTCCCTGCCATTCTAAAACTTGAGGAGAACCATCTCCGGTTCCGGACGCACCTCAAAACCTTCCTCTTCACTTCTTCCTTCGCTCCCCTTCTCCCCTGCTGATCCGCTCTCTTGGCACTGTGCACCTGGCCACCCTCTGACCCCTGGGCCCAGGTACCTGCTCACCCTGCCGCCTTCCTGCACTGCCTTCTGGCCACCCCTTGCACTGGGGACTGTATCTGTACCCGACTGTATCTGTACCCATACAGCCCCCCCATTTTTCTTCTTTTTTTGCACTTATTCAGACTTACCCAGTCTGCTGCCTTAAACAGTGCACTTGCCACTTGCTGGCTGCACTACCACAGTTTGCCTCAATTTTCTATTTATTTTATTTATCTGCGCTCCTCGGCTTCTGCACTTTCCACTCTCCCCCTTCCATGCACTTTTTCCCTTTTCCCTTTCCCATGCACTTGCGCGTTCTCAATGTCACTGGGCCTAGTAAGATCGTTTTTATGTTGTGCTGTGTTCTCCCTTGTTCCCCTCCCTTGCCTAGTCGCACTATGAAACACTTGTGTACGAGCGCGATACAAATAAAATATCATATCGTACAAGTGCTGTGCATCCTATTTGTAACATCCGGTGATGTCGCTCTCGACGGAGGCCTTCGAGGGACATCGACCCCATGCCATCGACGCAGGATACCCTCTGCCGCAAAATTTTCCGAAGTGCACAGGTGTGGACATTACATGTCAAAGATTTGGAATACGTTGGAGGAATATCCAATCGAAAGAACATTACCAGTTGGTAAGTAACTTGTTCGTCCACGTTTTCTTTGTCGGTCTTTGTGTGGCAAGTGCTCCATTTAAGGGCTAAACACATGCCTTTGGTGTGTCTATCTCCTACTGAGTGTAGCTGCTGTTTTTGCCACTAGCGTTGATGAGGCCTTTCATTGTTACTGCTCTGGGGACAGGCCTGCTGCCAAGCCTGGTTTAGCTCACTGATAGAGGGGGAGCAGTAGATGTCTCGGGAGGATAGCTCAGGGGCAACTGAGCAACACAGGTTGGATCCCAGGGTCCGCGCTTAGAAACCTCCTGGATTTTAAGTGCGTTATAAATCACCAATTATAATTAGATGTTACTGGGAGGGCCTGCTGCGCCTGCTGTCTGGTGGAAGCATCACCTCTCTTGGCGGGATCAGGAAGATGGTAGGAGGCCTGGTTTTATTCTGCCTTCAGGTTTCTTTCTTCTTTCATCCCCAATTATTTTTTCGATGATTTTTGTGCTGAAATATTTTTAACGAAAAAACAAATTAACATTTTTTGTTAGTGTGGGGGGTTCCTTCCTAGCCGCCCTCACCTATTATTTACTCCCTATTCACCACTGCTTATATCCCCCTACCCACCCCTGCTATATTTTTTAATTCGTTTATTTGTTGAAACGTTTCGGCAAAAAAGATGGCTGCCAGGTTAACTGGAAAGAGAGCTTGTTCTGAAAAGGACAATCAACCCAAATCAGTTTCCATGCCGACTCTCAGGAAGACAGCAGATATGTGGCTTGGTAGAAGTGAACAGGAAGAGATATGCCGTTATCTCAGGAACATATACAGTGTAAAGAGAGTGGCTGTCATTCTGAGGTGTATACCGTGCACGGTGCACACCGATTGACTGCCGCAGCCGTCGATAATGATACTTGGTGATCACTATCCAGATACAATTCTATATAACTTGGTTTTGTGTCCTCCTGTGCCAGGTGTGCTGGGGTCTATTTGTAAGCAGCCTCTTTTTAAGGTATAACCTTCTGAAAGTATTTCATAGGCGATATAATGCAAACATAAGTATATTCAAACAAGGTTTGCCATACAGCAAATTAAAAGCAATTGATTGTCATGTGAAGCTGGCAGTGGAATGCCTAGTCTGGCCAAGATGGCTTCCACATCTTACTGAGAGCCTGATCTTGTACAAGGCATTCATGAGCAAAATAAATAAATCGCTGCACACAGTAGAAAACCCCAAAACCTGAAGAAAAACAAGCACCCGGATGAGAGGAGTAGCGTTGCGACAGTCCCCTCTCAGCCTGCCTAATGAGGTGTTTCCTCTGTTAGCCAGGGCGCTTTAAATGTCAAGAGTCCAGCTTTGCAACAAGAGATCTCGTGTGCATGCAAAGGTTTAGAAAATGTCTCATTCACACACAAAGACCTATCATATTGTAGGTAATTAGGAGAAGTTCAAACCATGCTGCAAAGATAACATTTGAACTATTTTTCCGATTAGCATACATTAGCTTGGGAGCTTCTGAAATGTAGATCTTAATGAAAAAAAAACATTATTCTCTCAATATATACTATAAAATTTGACTTGAATGGCAAATGAGGGGAGAGGAAGGACGGTGGTAGCAACTCTGGCATATAGCGCAGCATTTGTGCAAATTGCCAGTTTCCTTATTCTGAAATTCTGATTTAGGTCTGAGCATGATGTCATTTAGGGGTAGCCGGAAGTACTAGTGCCAGCTGCTGCCCCCGAACTTCAGATTGGTACCCCTGAGACTGTGCTTGCGACCCCTGCATCTAAACTAATTAGATTGCCGGGCTATGGGCCATGAAGAGAGTGAAGATGATTGATTTTCAGACTAGCCTTTGTATTGTGAGAGTGAGGACATTTTAAAACAAAGCACACTAAATGTTGCTGCTACGTAATTTTTAGTTTACTACAAATTGATTGCGGTTGTACTTTGGATTACACACAGTGCTTTAAGTGGAAAGGGGCTAGCCGGGGCCGAACCCAGGCAGTCTCCAAAAAAAGCTCCTGATCTGGGGCCCTGATGGGGACCCACCCCAACTATCCCCAGCCTCGCTGACACCTGAAGCAGCCCGTGTAGCCGAAGCGCTGAGGTTACACAGGCTGCCTGCAGGTGTCAGCACTTGGGGTTAGAAAAAAGAAAAGGCATCACTGCCTTTGCTTTTTTTCTAAACTGAAGTGTTAGCACCTGCAAGGACCCAGTGTAACCGTGCAGCACTTCGGCTACATGGGCTGCTTGATGTCTCTGTATTCACAAACCGGAGGAGGGCTGGACTGCCCAGCTCTCCTTTTGTTTCGAAGTAAATAGTCATCACGCAGCATGACACAACTTGGCCTTTGTTTTTCCGCATCAAAGGTAATAATGAAAGTGCGATCTAGCTCTACTCCTTTTACCAGCGCCCTCCCCCCACTTAGGCGAGGGGGGCTCTCGTTAGGGGGCGGGCCTCCCCTAAGGAAAGCCCCCTTGATTTCTAATCTCACTTAAAGCAATGATCACACACCACACTAAGGATTCAAATCTCTACAAATTTGAATGATTATTATTACCTTAGCTCACTATATATTTAGTTAGAGCTATTAGACAATGCTTTGGTGTCACTTATAATATGAAACTATTGCGTAGGAGTACAGCTAGAAGCAGTGCTCGGGTAAGATTTTGGAGTAGGAGTATTGTATTGTCATTTTTTAAAGTTGGGAGTAAAATGTTTTTTTAGGGTGTAAAAAGGTAAGTCCCGGCCCAAATTGGAGTATTTTATGAGCAAGTTAAAATGTTTTAACTCTTAAACAGAATTATTCTTTGTAATAAATATTTCTTTGAACCTAGTTATTCGTGCATGTTAAAATATACATTTGTATCTCTTTATATCAGGCAGTAATAATAGTAGTTTCTTCCTTTGACGCTATTTGGACTATTGGTTCAAACACATACATGGAGCTGTCTGGGTGGAAGCAACGGGACATCCACCTTATATGTCAGTTCCTATTTTTTGTTGGGAGTATTTTTACTCCTCATTTGTCTTTTTTGGGAGTGTTTGTCTTTTTTACAGAGTAAAAGTTGTTGATACACCCCTTATCTGTAGGGCTGGCCAGAAGGGAGTTGGCATGTGAGAAGCAATGCACAGCTTGTGGCAGGTGTTTGGTTATTTGCCAACACACAAACTCGCCCATGGCTATGCTAATCATATGACTCTTCCAATTCACTACGTGCCCATATTTGCCCAAAATCCTCAGAGCGGTCGCAGAGTCCAGCTGAGTCTTAGGAGTTGGTGGAGAATGGAGTGTTTCTACCATTACCATTGTTGGAGGCGGAGCAGACTGTGCAGCGAACTGCTAGCTGCCTTGACTCGCCATGGAGCGGTCGCAGAGTCCAGCTGATTCTTAGGAGTTGGTGGAGTGTGTGGAGAACAGTGTGTTTCTACCATTACCATTGTTGGCGGTGGAGCAAACTGTGTGGTGAACTGCTAACTGGCGTGACACACCGCGTAGCGGTCGCGGAGTCCAGCACAGTCTTGGAAGTCTTGGGAGCTCTTTTAGCTCTTACAACAGCGCCATGGGAAAATGGACCCTGATTTCCTCACACTTGCACGAGAGAAGGGAAAACTTCAACAGCAACCGCTAACAAGATCCCACCTACGATGCAGGAAATCTGTTGCGGAGCAGGCGCATCAAGTAAGTCACCTCGCCACCTCACTCCGACATGTCCCTATTGATGTTTCTAGTCTTGTATTTAGCCACATGTGTAAGGATTGTTGCAAGGACTGTCAGGGGGAAGGGCCTTAAAAGTATGACCTCTTCCCACACACCAGAATCTTCAGTTCCACAACATAACTGCTGGTGCGCATCAAAAACTAGTAATGATAACACTTGAAAGGAACTGAAAAGTGTCGCTGACAAAGCTATTAATTTTGGCACCGTTAACATGGAGAATGGGGGTTGACATCGAAAGAGGCTCTGCTTTCCGAGCACGTCGTAATTCCTCAGTTGCGAATGCTTTGTTTGTTTTGTTTGTTTGTTTGTTTGTTTATTTGGTATAGCGCAAAACCAAACCCGAAGGGGTAGCTGGGCGCAGACAATACAAGGATACTTGAGAACTTGGTTATAGGAAAAATACAGTTCTACAGTTCACATTAGTAACAAAGGTGCATGTACAAGAAAATGCAAAACTACAGTTCAAGCTAGTTAACCAGAAATCAATTCATCTAGTTGCAGTCATTTAGGGTCTCTGGAGCAGGTGGCAGTGGGACGGTCGAGCTAAGTGTCATTGGAACGTATCCAGGTGAGGACTTTCCACCTGAAGCTAGGGTAAGGTGGGTCCATTCTGAGATCCATAGGGAGTTTGTTCCAGGTTGCTTGCGTGGCAGGTTCGCCCAGGAAGATGTCCGGGAACATGTCCGGGCCACTGTTTGGAAACGGATCATGTGCCTCGATTACTCATGCAAACTCTGCAATCTCATACCCTTGCCCACAACTCCCTGCAAGTTGTGCCCCAATAAATGAATCAGCGAAAAAACAAGTGCCCGCGTCTACGGGCATGAGGAGTGCAGAGGTTGACTTAAGGGACTTAATGGAATCAACCAGAAATCTGCCAGCCGGTGTCTTTGAACATGAGGGCCCGGTCGAACAAGCTGGAAAACGAACTTCATTGGAGGATAACGTCTTTAACGCTCCCCTTAATCAAACGGTAATAAGCACCAGCCATTTAAATGCGATCATGCTCAATTAATTTTCGCCCAGGGCTCTTACATCTCAGGTGTGTGGCCTGCTTGGCTCACCGCCCGGCCAAGCGTTGTCAGATAGAACTATGACACTCCTGAGAGTGTGACAGATATGTCGACACCTCGGTTGACTATAAATAAGGATGCAGCCTGTGTGAGTTCTGACATAAATGTGAGATCTGAAAGGCGAAACTCGCTGGAAGTAGTTGACAAACTACTACGCGATTTAACTCAAATGAATACAGTACAAAGTTATAAAACAGCACCTAAATGGACGGGGCGCAGCCTCAACACCAGGGAGTGACTCTGCGAACAGGTGGTAAAGTGGAGCCCAAAAATGTAGAAGGTTTGAGGAAAGCAATTCTCAGTGGATAAAATGTTCTCAGCAAAGAAATAGCAAAACCCCAAAACAAATGAAGGAATCAGACCATGTAACATGGCAGACCCAGGGCCTGAATGCATCAAAATTCGAAATTACTGCAACCATACGGTCAAGTGGAATGAATTACCGCCGAAATGTGTCTACTTCAGACGATTCCACTTCTGACTCATCACTAATGAAACGCGAATTCCCTAAAATAAAGCGTGTAAACCACAAGGTAAACAGAGGAATGGGTGATCCTGTCTTAGAACAGGAAGATATAGTAAAGAAAGTCCTCCAAGAACTACAGCCGGTCCGGATGTCGTCATTATCAATAACCATCTTCTCATTCATAAAACTGTATGAGCAAATGAATGACAATGTCAACGGCCTGACAACGCTAGTCGCGTTAATGAACTCAAAACTAGTAAATTTGGAATGCGACAATACCTTATTTAAACAAACATCTCAGAAAGTAAACAAAAGAATCAAATCCTCACTCGGTGCGCTTGCAAATCAAAAGCGCAATAACAGTGAGGATAAAAAATTACTTGCCGAAGTTGCCAAAAAAGCTTTGGGCCTACTGAAACAAAAACAATGTAGCCAAACGAAGGAAATATGTAAACTTGGCAAGGAATACAGTCAATGCATGCACTCCGAATTGTTGCAATTGAACAAAGAAACAAAATGTAGCAAAAAGACCAATACAGACCCCATATTCAAAGAAGGGTCCGGAGCTATGGAAATTTACACAGTAATAGGCTTGGGGCCAGCGGATATTGTATTGAATAACTCTGTGGAAAAGCTGGCGCAGGTTATGGGGGTGGTGTCTTCTTTTGCAAGTGCTGTTCAAAGCGTGAATCAACAGGAAAATCATGCAAATATACACATTCAGAAGCCGTCAACATCAACTGATGGTGAAGGGGCAAGCAGCATCTCTGTCTTGGTACCCCAGGGTAGTTCCACTGTGAACAGAAAGGACGAGCTGTTTGCTATCTTTGTTGTCAAGAACACGAAAGATGGCAGTAAACTCGTACCAAAATCTCTTCAACCAAAAAAAAACAAAAATCAAAATAAAAGGAAGTCTTGTATGATGAACAGTTCGAGAAAATTCTTGAGCAACATCAAAACTGTAAACTTTACTCTAAATGCAGATAAACTTAGTGGTATAATGGAGAAATCTGAAAAGAGTAAGGTAGTGGATAAAGTAAACCATGAACGGAACAAGGCTGTTGAAATATCAAGTGGTGATGAAACCTCGATTGATTTAGCAAACTTGTCTACGTGTGAGGACACTGACACGCCAGTGAACTCGGCTGATACGATTGAGACCGTTAAAAGCAGGCATGTTGTACAAGACCCTTCAATCTGTGATAAAAGACTGAACGAAGCAAGACCTTTGAGGGTCTGCACTCTGCTATTACCGAACGTTCCAACACAAGTCAAAATTCCCAAAGTACTGAGCCCAATCTTCACTGCGTTGGGAGACAAATGGAAAAAAACCTGCTGAGGTTCAGACTTCGATTGTGTCAAACATTGGGGGCGCAGAGCCAGAGTCTGTGAAGTACATTAACAACACAAAGGAATTTGAGGACAGGGTGGTGGGTTTTGTTTCAACCTCAAGGCCACAGGGCCAGGCTCTTACACAGTACAACTCAGCGAGAGCAAGAGAATGAAACTGAATCTTGGAGGCAGAGCTTCATTTCTAAAAGTGCTCCTGATTCTAAATCGTAATAATGTACTACATCTATTACATCACGTGCTGAGCCTCAGGACAAGTCAATCTAATGACATAAAAACAGTGGAATTTATCAAAGAACCCCAACATGATTGAGTGAGATTACACATTGTCTCTAGAATAATATGTAACATACTGCTAGAGGCAGCCCCAGTGCTACTATCATTGGGATTTGACATTTGTGAAACAGACAATGAATATACCAATGGAAGGGAAGACAACTTCATCAGCTCAAAAGTGCTGTGTGCACTAAATCAAAACAAAATTACAACAAACGAACATCGTGTAAACCTCAGGGGCAGGGACGGAGAGCGTTCTTTTAGCCAGTATAAAAAGTCAAACACAAAGTTTAATGTCACCCCTAAGGAATTTGACAACATCCTTCAAGATACTCAAATAGGTGACCGGATCAAAATCACCTTTTGAATACGGTAACAAAGCCACCAGTGAAGATCAATGCAATAAAGGATTGCAGAAGGCCCTACAGGAATCAAATAATTGGAATTGACTGGCCAAAGCATTAACTGAACAAAATTCGAGTTAATGTAAAAAAAATAGGGGAACAGCCTACACTTGCCTTCGGCTCATGGAACACCAGAGGCTTCACGCACCCGTTTCAATTCAACTGGCTGGATGGCGTGGATATAGCGTGTGCACAAGAAACCTGGCTCGATGTTTGTCCGATTTGCGATGATTTTGAGATTGCAATAAATCTGGCCATTAGGAAACAAAAAGGAAGACCAATGGCTGGCCTTATGACTCTCGTAAGGAAAAGCTGCGGATATAGAATCATCGGCTCCGGGAACGTCTGAGCTTATATTCAAACAACAATCATCGATTCAGGATTGAAACCTAACTCTGAAAATGGTCGAATTCACATCATAAATGTTTATTGGCAACACAAAGTGACAGGGATGTCCACAGTCATCGATCAAGTATCAGTATTAATTGATGAAATCAATGAGGAAGAAACATCACCAAGCATAATTTTGTGTGGAGACTTAAATATGAATTGCTTAGACGTAAGACACACTAGCACTTATGAAAAGATTGGCACAGCTCATGCGGTAGTCCAATGGTCCAACGAAATGGAATCAAGAAACATGTCCATGTTAAATGGACACACAACAGTGTACGTTCCGGCCAAATCCACATGGAGGAGAAATCTTCAGGAATCAACCTTAGACTATTTTTTTGTTTCCGACAAGGTACATGCACGTGCAGTCTCTCTACTCGTGATTCCCAAAGCATAGAGTGACCATGATTTAGTGAAGTTATTGGTGGTCACATCTGTAAAAATAAAAATGACAGCGATGTGAAGTCGATTTCAAACGCCTACCATAACGAATATGTCGAAGTCGAATATCAACACCTCTTGACGCAATTTCTTGAGAAAAAACAGGGTCTACGAAGCTGTGCATTTAAACCCAAACATACTTTCGACCTTGAAGTTCTGAGAAGAAAACGCAAAATGAGATCTAAACTCAGACAATGTTTAAAAACAGTTAACACGGCCTATATTGCTAAAAAAAAGCGATAAAACAAAAATATAAAAACTGGTTTAAATCACACAAGGTTATTACTTTACAGCAAGATGCAGAGACAATAATGTCTAAATTAACAAACAAAGACTCCTGTGAATTCTGGAGAACCATTAATGAGGAAAGTGGGTCGCAAGCTGCAATCCAGAATCACATGGTGTCGGAAGGTGAATGGCCTTCTTTTTATAGCTTGCTGTACAGTAAAAAGGGAAACCGTTCTGAACCACGCTTCCAAAACTAGATCATTGGGACCTTAAATTCGACAAGGGTGACATCTTAGATACCATCAAAAAAATAAGTTTATCACAAGCTCCCGGCATTGACGGTTTGACCAACTGCACATTAAAGAAGAATGGGCTAATTTTTGCTACTCATTATTCACAAAGATTATATCTAAATGTGAAACTTCCACGTCATGGAAAAGTGCAATTATTGTGCCACTTTTTAAAAAAGGCAACAGAGCAAATTCCAAGGATTATCAGTCAATTGCACTCTTGGACGTGCTGGGGAAAATGTATGCAACCCTTCTCCGAAATCAATTATTAATTATTAGAGTGGATCACCTCTAGTCAACATCTTGACGTCAGGCAAACAGGCTTTGTCAAGGGCGTGGGGTGCAGTCTGAATCTCCTAATAATAAATGTCATGAAAATGGAGGCCATAAGAACAGGCGGAAAGGTTTATCTAGCATTCGTAGACCTATCCCATGCCTTTCATAGTATAGATTGTGAAACTCTGTGGACTTAAATGCTTAAGTGGAACTGCCCCATGAGCCTATCATTAGCCATTAAAGAACTGCATACCAACACGGAAGTCAGGCTCAGGCTAGATTGAGCCAGCACCCTATCGTCAGCAATATGAACATACTGTGGTGTAAAGCAGGGGTGTCCACTGGCCTCAATATTATTTTACTTGTTCCTGTCAGATATTGGTTTAACCATTGAGAGTGTTCCATCGTTTCCAGCAAAAATTCATGGGTCTCACATAAGTTGGCTTCTCTATACGGACAATTTAATTCTGCTTGATGCAACACCAATAGGTCCCCAACGAAAGCTGTGCGCCCTTTAGGATTATGTCAACATCAATGGGCTTTGCATCAAAACAAACAAGTCGGAAATTCTGACGCTTCAAGATCTAAGGAAAGCCAAAACGGGCTCTAAAACAAAATTTCAATGACATCTGGGGAAAGAACCGTTGAAAATTGCACTGCACACTAGATATTTGGGCATGGAGATCAGCTCAAACCTGAATGATGCACCCTACGTTGAAAACATCAAAATCAAGTGAAGACAACTAGCAATTCAAGCTGCTGTGCTACACAAAAAATATGGTAAATTCTCCTTGAAACCGGTGGTCGCTTTTTTCAAACAAAAAGCTCTACCCACTTTAATTCATGGAGCAGAATGTGCGCTAGGTTGTTCACACGAACTCTGGGCAACACTGGAAAACATCTTCTGGTCTAAAGTACTTTGGCTACCCAAGGGAACACCAATAGCGTGCATTCGTTACGAACTTAACTATACATCAATAAATGCAAGAATCTGCTGGAACATGCTTACAATTTACCACAAAATGACCTTGCAAGATACTCTTCCACAATTTAAGATCTTATACGATCCAGGTAGTGGAGACAAACCGTGCATATTGAGCTGGTGGGCTGATCGTTGTAAAGAAGTATCAAAAGACCTCGTTATTGACGTTATCACTGTTCAAACCAATCCAAATCTAGCCAAAACAACACTATGGAGACACGATTGGACTGCGACTAGTGAACAGAGATCAAACCATAAGATAATGAAGAATGCACCAAGCGAAGCCAAAGCACGGAACAAAACACAAAATTACTTGGCGAAATTTCCTAATCAGCATCGCAGATCCCTGTACATGAAATTCCGCCTGAACTTGTTTAAGACCAAAGAGAGACTAGGTTTATGGTCCAGTCATATTGGGATCAAACATATTTGCAGGCTGTGCAATCAACAGGATGAAACCTTAAAACATATCATGCTATTTTGTACTGCTTTGCACATGGAAAGAACAATGCACTTGGGGAGCTCAATAGCAAAGGGGGATTTACTAAGCGCAGAAGACAGGTGGCAATTGCTATTTGAGGAATCAGACAGGAAACTGACATTTGCTTTGACTTATTTCTTGGAAGACATGATAAAACGACAGGCAGCCGTTAAAGACAGTATTTCAAAGTGAGACGTGTTATGATCAAAATCTGTCCTCATGCATGAGACCAGTGTAGTCCCCTCTAACGCGCACTGATTGTTCCTCCTGCAACTTCATTTATGTTAATTTATAATGAAGATGTTCTGTTCTGCCAAATATAATGCGCACAATAATTTGTATTTTAAAGGTTTGTAATAAACCATATTAAAAAAAAGAATAATACATTAAAAAAAATATATATATATATCTCGGATCCCTTTTAGCTAGCTCTATCAAACCTTAAACATTGGTAGGATTAATGGTTTGACTGCAGCTGTACATGTGCTCAATAAAATGTCTTATAAATAAAGGGGCTGATGGCACACTTTGATACCTGTTTGGTCCTCTGAAGTCTTGTTAAAAAAATAAACATTAAAAAACCCAACCGTTTCCATGCTCATGCATAGTTATTAGGCATTAGCCATGCTCTGTTATCGTATGCCCAGGTAATCAAAGCATGTTGCAGCTGCTGCCATTTTAGGGCCATGCTAGTACCCTTATGGCAGTTCCTGGCAATTCCCATACCATGTCTACACAAAATACACAACTGTTGGGGTTGGCAATGCGTGTTTTCCTTAGTAACACTGAGCTCATTGAAAAGAGGGTCTGTGTCAATGGAAAGTGTGACATGGCAAATTCGTTCTTTAAATTCAATAAGCATAAGAACACATCTCCAGTTAATATTTTTGATACAGTTTTTAACATTGCTTTAAAACCTGGCAAAGTTGTCACCTTAATACGATCTATTTGGGCATTTACAGCGTTAACATGCACATGCCTGGATAATATAGTTTTGCCATGTTGGGATATGTAGACCCACAAAAGCACAGGCACTAGAAATATGGACTGTATGTTCCAACACATTCACAATACAGAAACTCCCTAAAGGAAGAGCAACTCAAACAAATGAATACTTTCATGGCTATCCATCCAAAGGGCACCCATCCAAACCCAGAAGGTATTCGGAACACACGTACTTGCATAGGTACATTTGACAGGCAGCACAACGATGTCCTCGTGCAGAAAACAACAGTGTTACTGTAGTGGTATCACTTATTGTGGCGTCCTTGGACCCAAACATTGTGATGTCGCTTCCTGGGGTGTCATCGGAAAGCTGTCAAATGGCACATGATGATGCATCCTTTATTTATTTTTTTTAAATTGTGATTTGGTTTACAAATCCTTACACATTGGACATAAACTTACCAGAATTTATCACAATTAAAATCTGTACATAAACCTTCACCCATGACATCATAGTGAACGGACACTCCTAGTTACAGGCTAGGAAGAGCATGAACACATCCGGTTAGCTGCAGCTCCCAAACTGACTTCACTTTACTAGCAATGAGGTGTAAGTAATTGCCCAGACCTATATGACCAACTAATTATGTCCATAAAAAAGCAGGAAAAGCAGGTAGATGGCATTTACAAATTGTTTCCATGCATTTTTATTTTTTCCATCTTGGGTCTTCTTACCACAGTTTTTTTGTTGTTTCTTTTTTGTTCACTTAATTTATGTATTTTATTGGTGATATACTTACAGCCTCAATCGGCTTAGTATATACACATATTATGAACCACACCTAGAAACCAGTAACTGCCATCAATATAAGTTCATAGTGGAATAAACAACATTCCATCAGTATAACATCCCCTGCAATAACTTGTGTACAATAACCATACATACATTATAACATTTTCATTCCCGTCCATTAAGACCTGCCGTAGAAAAGTTGATTTGTAATGACCCTATTGTAAAATGTAATATATTTGTACCTAATTGTTTCCGGGCTAGCACATATAAACATTGAGCTTTCTGGTTTCAATGTCACCCTCGCCACATAGTCTACAGAGGCATATTTGCCTGGGGATACCCAATTTTACACCCTCTATATCCAAGAGAGAGGTCTTATTAAATGTAATCAATAGGTACTGCCTTTCTATAGGCTGTTAGGGAAGGCCTCCATATATATCGGCATTTGTCTCCTCTCAAGCCTGTAGTGAAAGCAGGGGCCACTGTTAACCTTTGATTCTGTTTTGCAATGTTGGCATCATAGCTGAACTCTTTTAGCCTATAGTTCATAGCTCTTTTCAGAGATTGATTTGTGGATTCAGTGGGACATAGTGCGTGACCAGACGGCAATGTCTTATGTATACCCAGCAGTTTCCCAAGGCTACCAAACCACTCGTATTCATATATCCCCTGGAAAGCCTGGAAAACATTTACCATTATTGTGGTGTTCTCCAATTTCTTTAACCTCTCGTAGCACATGGCTGATTTTTAGATTACCTCTGTGGGAATACTCATCACATCAGATTCTAAACAAATATGTTCCAAATATAGTGTTTTAGGCATTTTTAACAGAGAATGTAAAATGTTACCCTCCAATGTTACCAGTTCCTTCTTGTAGTTGTACCCCCACACTCCGCACCATAAAGCAAGCAAGCTAAAATTTGTGTTCTATATAATAGCAAAACTGTCTTAATAGTTTATCCTCCCTGTTTATCAATAAATTGACTCAACAGTCTTGTGTGTCTCATACAGTTAGCATATGTGTATATCCAATGAAGGGTCCATTGAAGTTTATCATCGATCATGGCACCCAAGTATTTATAACAACCAACTTGTTCAATTGGCTTGTAATCAAGCCTCCAAACACATTTTGAAGCAGAACTCTGTGCTGACGTGAATGCCATCATTTTAGTTTTTTCGATGTTGATACATAGGCCATTTACTATAGCATATTTGCTCAGAGCATCGATCAATAGTTGGAGCCCTCTCAAGGTGTAGTCCAGGAGGAGGCGGTCATCTGTGTATCACAGCCATTCCATTTTTAGAGCCCCAACTTTAACCAGACAAGCTACATGTATGTTTAAGACTTTCACCAGATCGTCAAGGTATAGGTTAAAGAGGTTTGGGGCTGATATGCAGCCTTGGTTAACCCTGCTATTAGTAAGTATGCATTCCGAAACTTTCCCCTGCCCGTCTAGTGGGACTCTCACCCTGGTGTCTAAGTGCAGCTGCATGATCATCGACAACAGGCCGCTGGGGATGTTCGCGACAACATTTTCTGACAAAAGTGATTTCTCATTACAGTGTCAAATTCTGCACTGAAATCGATCAAAGCAGCACAGTTTTTGCATTTCCTACCGCTGTAAATAACCAATGTTATTACTATCACAAAATCTATCATTACTGTATTGATCTTGAAAGGGTTGAAAGACTGAGTCAGCCATACAAGCAGAAAGTGTTTAACACACGAAACTATCAGCCCCCTCTTTAGTAGAGGATGGTTCCTTGAATATTGTTGCATGGCGCTTTTTATCCAAGATGTAAAGTTTTCTTTTAGATGTTCATCGGCTGTTTTTTTTATTAAGACACCCATAGTGGTTTACATCTTAGTGACTACTTTTATAATTTTTCTGAAATTATTAGATGCCCTTTACAAATTATCTAGCAATCCATGTCCTGTGACATGAACCAAAACAGAAATCAATTAACGGAATGCATAAAATCATAAACTAGGCACTCCTTGAAGCCAAATTTACAATACCGATGAGCAAACGAGTTAAAGAAAGTCCCCACTTATAAGCTCACCAACATAGTAAGTACATTGTTTTTTTCGCCATCTCCAATTCGCAGTTTATGAGCTGCCTGTCCTAGTGGATTATTGAAAAGGGAAGCATCGCTTTTATACTGTAAAGTAGTATCAAAGACATTGGCCACTGCAATCGTGGAGTTGTTCAACCTATCCCGGCAGACATTTTCAAGGATATGATGAAAGAGTTGGTATGGGGGAAGTCTGTGGCAATGTCAACCTCGCAGTCCGCCTCTTCCTCCAGACTGAAGGGTTTGCTATTTTCACTTTTTGCAGCCAACATGCAAAGGCTGTAAAGAATGCATGGAGCATAGGATTTGCGAAGAGCATTTGTGGGGAGGCTTACACCAGTCAATTTATTTTGTGAGTTGCAACCTTGATTCCTGTTATTGGCCTATGAGAAACCTTCATATGTTAGATTATGGGCCTCATTACGACCCTGCCGGTCTGGAAACAATGGTGGCGGTAAAACCGCTGCCTCTGTTGTTTCCGGACCAGCTGATTCAGAGTCCTGCAGGTGGGAGGTGTCACTCCCGCCAGGTCTTCTAAGGTTCCCAAGGGACCTGGGGGCCTATAGATCAAGTGAATAGTTAGCGTGCGGTTATTAGAGAGTTGCAATTTTGCTGAGAGTACTTCGCAGGAAGCACAGGGAGGTGAGGTGGTGAGTCTGATAGGCAAAGTAGTTTTAGCGATGATGGCTAGGCCACCGCCTTTAGCATTGGGTCTATCTACTCTGTGGATCTGGTAATTGTCAGGTACGGCTAGGATCAGGGAGGATCCTGCAGCCTCGTGGAGCCAAGTTTCTGTTACGGCAAGGAGGTCGATGCTGCTGTTGTTTAGTATGTCAACAATTTCAGTTGCATGGGCTACCATGGATCTGGCTTTGATAAGGGTTCCAGTAAGTGATAAAGTATTCTTAGGAATAGGATAGCTTGCAGATTTATCTGTGTGCTTGTTTCGACTCAGGTGTTTCTTTTTATGAAAGTGAGTGGGATTCGGGGTCGGAGTTGAGGGTTTCGTGGCTGAGTTTGCTTATCCAAGTGCGTCTGTATAGTTGGGGATCTAACAGTATTGTTTGCACTATTTCTTTTGGGTTCATAAATGCAAGGTAGTCTTGCCCTAAGTCTCAGGTTTCTGTCTGGGGGGGGCTAGTGCTGTAGGTAGCAAAGGCATTGTTTGTAGTTAGGAGGGTCAGGGAGGTCAGGTTTCTACACATGGTAGTTAGAGTAGTTAAATGGTTCAAGTTACTTCCCTTACTTCGCTAGGATGTCTGGCTAGGGTGTCGCAATATAGATTGTGGGTGGCTAGTTATAGCCAGGGGTTCATCTAGTGATATGTATCATGATATTCAAGAATCACAATATGAACTAAAATGCATGACTTAGAGTAGTTAGCAACGTGCAAGGCAGGCGACCCAAGGGTCTTAAATAGGTAACAGGATGCAGTGGCAAGCTACCAAGGGTCTCGGATAGGTCACAGAGTGCAATGGTAGGCGACCAAAAGGGTCTCAAAAAGGTCACAAGGAACAGTTGTAGCAATGCGGCAGTCTAGGCAGTACTGGGTGAATGAGTGGGCGCATTCATCGCAGAGGTACAAAAGGCAAAGCAGATACCAGGCTTGCGGCAAATGTGTGCATATTAGGCAAAGATCAATGCAACATACATGGGGCACCAATCAGTAGTGAGGCACAGCAGGTTAGGTTATGCAAGTACACTACACTTACATCAAGTAAGGATCAGTGCAGAGTACACAAGGCACCATTCAAAAGTGTGGCACGTCAAACAGGCATTGCACCTCGAGCATTATCAGGCAGAAGAGCGATGTAGCATACATGTGGAGCAGATCAGAATATGTGCTCAGCAGGTTTGGATAATGCAGGAGGTAGGCAGACTAACTCCAGAATCGCGCACATTAGTCTGAGGCAGGCGCAATAAGGGAGCATAGCAGGTAAAGCATAGGCAGTATGGCAGGTGTTAAACAGGGGTGCTGCAGGTGAGCACGTTGGTAGCAAACTGGGGGCGAGCACTATAGACGGTAAGGAGAGCGCTGTATCTCGGAGTCAATAAAGACTTAAAATCTGAATGCAGATTCTTGGCCCTTGACATATTATGAAAGTGAAACGTCAGTGATGTGTGGAGTCCTTTGTTCATCTGCTCTCGTTGTCTATCTACGGGAGGCTCGACGCTAGTAGCATTGCCTTAATCGCCAAGCCTGACCAAACCTGAGCGCTTTGCCAATACCAAGCAATACCAAGCACCTGTGATTGTCTCCAAAAATAGCAAACCATGACGTTTTGGCGTTTATGTTTATAGGTCTGTGGGTTTGGTTGGTGAGGAACTGATCACGTTTCTTGACATGCCAAATTTCCCTTTGTTGATGGATCCTTCTAAAACCGTGTGTTTTGTTTGTTTGTTTGGCCTGGCTTGCTGTTCATTTTCAGACAGTCTGTTTTACAGTAATGCATACAAATAGTAAATATGTACAGACCGCATGTTTTGATACTTACGCACACATGCATTTCATTTTCAATGCAAAATGCGCTTTGTCGTAAACCAGAAGCACAAACCTTTCCACTAAATACGAGTTTACAGATTTTTTTTCTGTCCGTATTTTGGTTTGAAACGGATCGTTTCAATAAATGAATCGTGACGGCGGCCATTTTGGTTGGCATTGGAAACCAAGGAAAGTAATGATGTTATGAAGGAAAGCCCTGGGGCGCTCACACAGTAGCTTCAAGTGAAATTCCCGTCAGCTCTCCGCTGGGTGATCAGTAGCTGACCTGCATGGGCAAGTTGGGGTGGGGAGGGGGGGTCACTATGACATGGAAAGCACTTTGTGGTGTGTGATGCAGGCCCGTTTTCCAGTAATTGCATGCTGGGACGTGAAACGTGTAAATTTGTAAAATACCTATTAATCTACATTGAATCCACTAGCAATTTAATTAAGTGATGCTTTTTAAAATGTCTCTGAGCGCCATGTGTCCTATAAACGTATTATCGCTCACCAGGAGAAAGGCGAGAATGGGATGTTACGAACTTGTGCTCGGCACTTAGTGGGAAGTGCAGGGCAAATAACAGCCCTTATAAATACTGTATGTGTCGTAATGGGAGACTTTGCTTTTAGCATTTTAATAAAAATCCCTTTTAATAGCTTCACTATAAAAGTGTATGTACAAAAAGGTAAGATTCGAGCTTCTTGGCCACTTGTGGCAGGAATTAGCATGCAAACCTTCCCCGCCTCTTCGTTGCAACCGTTGATGCGATTAAGCAAAAGCGTGTCTTGTCTGTACATATTTTCGAAAATGTACCTTTGCCGTCTTGTTTGGATGTATACAGCGCATACATAATCTCGATTTTCCTCGCTGTATTTATTGCTTCTTCAAGGTGGCATTTGCCATCTCTGGGTATTTCTGTGAATCCTATTTTACACTTTGTGATTATCGGAAGCTTGTAAACCGTCTCTTTATCTAGAGTTTTATATATTCCAAATGTTTGCTCTAGAGTTTTATTCGCAATGCTGTGGACAATGGAGATGAAGTGCAGCCGGTGATGGTTAATGTTGGTACATGGGATTTGATATAAGAAAACTTGTTGTACAATAATATGATAAGCTGACAGCGGCATGAAACGTGGTCCTCTTGTTCGAGATCTGCATTCGCTTCACTCAAGTTACCCTTTATTTGGACTAATCCGATAGCTCGCTGGGCTAATGTGTTTGAAGTAGAGGGTTGTTGTGTGCATCCTGGGTGTATTGTATCCTGTAGTTCAAATTCTGATTGTGTGCATGGAAGCCTGAAACACCCTAAGTCTCCTGTTAGGGTAATATTTACTGGCGTAATTTGTTAATTATAGTGCTACAAAACTGAATGTATCAAATTATCTACCTACCTTTAACTCTACTTTCTTAGTATATGTCCATGGCAAAAGGCAATAGACAGTATTCTAAGTATGAGCCTCAGTGGTCTCTGAGGAACAAGTTGTTATACTGGCTCCAAAGCAAGGTGGATCCAGGGATTGCTAGACTCAAAGATTTGAAATTCCTCCAAAGTACAAAATAAATTAGGAATGGTGAGACTTAATCGTGTTGGGATCGTCGACAAACTCAATTTCAGCAATTCCCGAGGCATTGTAATCTTCAGCATAAGGCAAAGTGGAGGTCACGGAGAAGGGGCAGATTCCATTTATTGGACTTAGGACGACCCCATTTATCAAGACAGTGGACTTATTTGTATTGTTTCTGCCTGTTTCCTCCATTTTCTTTAAATCTTCGTTCCTTTTCTATCCCTTCACCTGGCTCTCGGAAACTACAGTACAGATTTATCTGGCTCTATGGCAGTGCATATTTCCACCTTGGCTTTGGGTACCTTTTACATCAGTTGGACACATTGTTGCATTCTCTTGGTACTTCCTGAATTCTCCTGATCACCCGAGTGGGTGCATCCTCCACTCTTCCGTGGGGTTGAGAAGCCTCACATTGGGCAAGTTCTTGCAAGGAGCTTTGGAGGTGTTTGGACGGTAACTTGTTTGCAAAGTATGTTTTGAAAGGAACCAAGGCACGAGCCAGAACCTATCCTGATGGGATATTTCCGATGTGCCCATGCCGAAGGTGCTGAGGCATACGTGACAGAACATTGTGACACTTAGTACTTTATTATCTCAGACTACCCACTTTGCCCAGTAGGGGTGGCACAGAGAAGATTTGTTACCGGACCTGCCTCTCCGTGGATGCAAAGCGAGAATAGTTTGCACCAAAACTATGGGGAAGATCTCAGTTGTTTGTGTTCACTGTGCATCTTTTGGAATTTCTACGGAAACAATGTGACATCATTGGCTCTGCATTGATAGCCTCCGGTGCCACCTTAAACATCCTCCTATAGAAACCTCTCACATTTTATTCAATTATAACATGTTGTGCTGTGTTCCTTCAATTCCAGCTTACATTCTGAGTATAGCTCTGTAAACTGAGTTCAATTCCATGCATTACTACTACACTCTGAGTGAGGTTTGTCTGTGTGCAATATATTGGTACGCCGGTTTTATTTGCTATTGTCTTATTTACTGCAATGTTTCACAGTTACCTGCATAGCTATTGACTGCTTCCTATGCTGAGCATATCCAGGGATAGGTGTATTTCTGCACGCGCATGGCATCCTTAATTAAGTTAATGCTATGTTAACTAATTATCATGGTCTCGCTCCTAATTACCTCATTGTATCGACCATTCCGTTCTCTTCCTTCTGCCTTTAAATTTCCTCTCAGCCCTCCTTGTCCCCCCACACCCTACCCTCCTGTTTTCGTTCCTTTGACCTTTTGCCCCTTAAGCTTTGGGGCGCACTTCCCTTGGATATGTACCTCTCCTCTCTTTGACCATATTCAAGAAACTTTTAAAACAGCATTTCTGTCACCTTTCATCACATTTAACCGACTGGATTTGTTTTTTTGCTAATGTTGGTTTGCATTTTTGCTCTGATTTTTTATTTTTACATTTTTTTTATATAGTTTTTGTTTCAATTGAATTGCAAAGCGCTCTGGGTAAAAGAGCTATATGCAAATCAAATAAATGGAGATGAGGATTTCTGCAGCAGCACATGGTCATAATTACATGATGCGCAGAACAATTGCCTTGGTCATGAGTTGCTTGAGACTTAAATGGCATCAGGTGTTTAGAAGTCACCGCGACATGGGGGAAGTTGACGATCGGAATATCTGAGATATACTTAAAGAAGTTGGATTTACATTAGAATTCTAGATTGATCGACTTCGGCGGCGCAAAAGGTGAGGAGCCACGTCAACACGTAGGTCACCCTGCTGCATTGCGCCATCTTGTCTTATCTATGGCACTCAATTAAATTATCTTACCTGAAACCCATTTATTCTGAAATGCTCTAGCTAGAAGATCAGAGAAGTGCTTTGCCAAAAGGGTTCAGGCCTTGATGATCTTGATTGCCATTGCCAAGTGGAGGGGGCACACTTCCTTTTCTGGAAACGAATCCTGTTGATCTGGGTTGCTCATGTCCCCCACCCTGGAAACCATGCACAGAATCTCAAATATATTTCCAATAATCATTTCTGTCAATGTTGACATTTTTTGTAATCTCTCCAAGGAACCACTCTCAAAGCAGTGCCCCAATAGGACAAAACCTTTCTCAACCCATAACACTGCTAATCCACCTGTCTTTAAATCATTTTAACCAAATAGGAACAGTACATGATGGATAAGGTGAGCCCCCCAACAGAGCAAGTCAGAATAGGGTTCTGGAAAGTGTGGTAGGCACAACCAATACAGCAGAGAAAATGGGGGCAGTAAATGGTACTTAACCCCAATCCATGCCAAGCATCCGGGTCCCTGCATCCTGGTTCTTGCTAATTGTACCAGACTGGTGGCCCACATATACAGTCTCAAATTAGGAACTTGCAAACCCCTTTTATTGTGCTTGTCCATCCGCCACGGAAATTCAGATGTAGAACTTGTGGAAAACATGGACAAGGGGCAAGGGTCTAGAGCTTAACCAAGAACTTTGGAGAGAAGGGATTCTGGAATGACATAGAAGTTCTAGGGATGGGAACATCCTGCTTATTTTGTACAATGTTTTTCACAGCATGTACTAGTACTCTATGAAATTGTACCGTATTAATAGACCACGTTCCCAGAAATGCTGGTGAGGCTGAGGACAAGGCAGTAGGTTTTTACACTCTGTGATTGTCCAGTTATCAGCCGATTTTGGACTAATATCCCATGTAATCAAAACTATTATTCATTATAATGTATTCCCTGCCAAACTGGTGTTGCTTAGAGTCATTAGGATACCAGACGCTCTTTTGGGTGCTGACGCGAAGTGGAGAAGCTTGGCTCCAGCCGCCAGAAAACAGACGACTTTGAGACACTGATACAGGATGGAATTGGCATGTTGAAGGAATGTAAACCGTTGAAGATGCCAATGGTTGCTTGTAAAGACATTCTTGAGAAAGATGAGGTCTTTGCGGACTAGCTCTCGGACGCTGGTCTAAGTTCATGGTAATGTTGAACATTGTTTTACCTCTTGTTCTTGAATGCTTTGTACCATTGGACGATGGATGACAAATTAATCTTTTTACTTTATTTTCTTTGCTCACATTGTATTAGTTTGTTAATGCTGGGGATGGAAGGTTGTAGGACGAGAAGGGGGATTGAAAGTTGTTCATTTTCTTATTTGATATATTATCTAAAATAAAGATTCTAAACAGTAATAAAGTAAAGAATTGAAGAGTGGCAACGAGAAATACAGCAGAATGGAAGTACACAATATCAGTGAGTGAGAACTCTTAGATAGCATGGCTACGCCAAGTGGTCTCTTGGCACTGGCGACCTTAATTTACTGCCATTATATTTGGTGTTCTGTAAGTTTTGTGAAGATGGTTCGAGAAGGGAAGACTAAGTGGTTCAAAGCGAAATCCAATTCAAACAACCTATGTGCAAAAAACGCTGCTTGCCTTGAGGGGCCAGATTGGGTTTAGGGCCATCGAGCAGGAGCGTTTCACTGCTCGACTGTCTGCAGGTGACATTTTTGATTTTCAGCAATGAGTCCATGGTGGCAAGATTGAATTGGCATTCAAAGACCAGACAGGCAATTTTAAAAATAATTTGATTGTCGCTGGATTACTGATGCATGGCAAACATGGCCTCCGTCACATGGTCCTGTTTTTTAAATTGCGCACAAAATGGCCTCTTGCATTTACAGATGACACACCTGGGAAGATTGCATATTGGGCTTTGGCATAATTGAGGCATGCATTAATTGTGGCCCCAATGTCCTCTATGTTAAGGTGAAGAGCATCATCAACCCAGACGATGTTTACCTGAAAGTAACAGACTGCTGCGTTGTGCTGAGGTGCCATTGCCATGTGTCGGTGGAAATACGTCCCTAAATTATGAACTTTTGCAAAAGGCATGAGAGTAAGGCCCAATCCAACTGGGAGAAAGATTTCTTTCAGAGTTGTTCAGTTCTGTGTGCAGAAGAGGATGGTCTCTGTCTTGGATTGTGCTGAACCGGAGGTAATTCTCTATCCTTCATTCTTGTGGTTTAAGAAGTCAGTCATGAAGGTCTTAGAAGTCACCCTTTGCCCCATCGAGTGTAATATAAATCTGTGTTTCACCCACATAAGAGTAAATGTTTTTGGAAGAGGTGAAAAAGAGCTGCCAGGTAGACACTGAATAGATCCGGCGTGAGGTTATGACCCTGTGGGTAATTGTAACTCTTGTGCATTAATGAAATATTGAGTATGGTACTGCAAAAAGGACTGAAGCTACTCGGCCAAAACATGCAGACTATCGTAGGCCACTGAAAGACCTAACAAGATCAGGAGAACAACGCCCCACCAGTCCATTATCTATAGGATAAGATCCCAGCATAAGATCAAGACTGTCCAGTCCAGTACCTTTGATGGGATCCTGATTAAAATAAAAACACCTTTAGAAGAAAACAATGGGGAGGGGGAATACAACCCCCAGATAGAGCATCCTTTGCTTACCTGTCCACATGTAAAGACAGTACAGGAGTGAAGATGAATTTGTACCAATACAAAGGTAAAGTAAGGTGCACGTCTGGTAGACAGTACATAGGATATCACAGGGTCAGTGCTTGTAAGTGTAGTTGACGGTAAGCGTGAAGATGGGAAGATGCTGTGCTAACAAAAGAGGGCGACTTCCACCACCCATGTTCCATACTCTGCATCAGTGGAGTTGGACTCAGAATGTTGGCAGATGTAGGTGCCTATTGTACTCTGATATCAAAGGATATGTCATTGAGCCTGTATCACAGGATATGTCATTGGAAGAAGGAATCCTAGAAAGCTGAACTCATCCTGACATTTATCCCATGAGTTCAATGTTTACACTCCTTGGCTATTCTGTGACCAACTTAAAATGTATGGGGCAAACGTGCCAAGGCAAGGTCTATGTCATGACAGTGGAAGCTGCCCTTCTATGCAGGGTAGGACTGCAATGCAGAAGATGAGGTGATTCTTTGTAGAAGCCATGAGCAATCGTGTTGCTGAGGTCTTCAGCTCAAAGCTCGGTTGCCTGCAAGGATAAGTGCACAAGATTGGGATGAAAAAGAATGCTAGCTCTGTCACTCCCAAAGTGATACTAGAGAAATTAAGCATCCAGGAAATTATGAAGTTGCGCTCTTAGGGTATAATCGAACCTGTGGAGTAAGGAGTGGACTTCACCACTGGCAGTGGTATGTAAAGCCAGTGGTGAGCTCAGACTGTGTGTCAATCATTGAAGAATCCATGGTTGCATTATTGCTGATAAGCATCTTTTTCCCAATTTGACTGAAATGGAAACGATGTTAGGGAAGACCAATGGGTGAGTTTTATATGCAGAAGCTTAGAAAATGTTGATAACAGGCCGAGAATTGGTTTTAATGTTCGATTGTACGCCTCTTGTTTCTGCTGTTTCAAATTTCCAGACAGTAAGGTATAAGCTATTCAGTAATATTCCTTCTGTGCACTGATTACAAAATTATTTGATTACCGCAGCTGGTATGGAAGAACATAAAGAAAAACGAATGGTATTCTAAAGATTATCAATGACCATAGGTTAATGATCTTAACTGAGAAGTTACATTTAAAAGGGCATGCATTGTGTATTTTGTGCTATGTGGTAGGCCACAAATATATAAATAGGCCACAAAATAGGTATGAACTAGCATTATTTCGAGGGGATTGGGTCCTCCGACGTATTCCATATCTATGACAGGTAATCACCACAGCTGTGCTGCTTCGGAAACTTTTCCGGCGTCTGCGTCCTGCGTCGATGACGTCGATGCGCTGCCGTCGAGGACCTCCTCCGACGTCCGACGTCATCCGATGTGATAAGTAGGACGCACGACGCCAGTAGCCTCAGTTCCGTTTTTTCCGCGAACGTGTTGCTTCGTGTTTCTCGGTTCTAGCCTCGACTCTTTGGAGTTCTGTTCTTTCTGGTGTTCGTTTGTGAATATTCCTTCGCAGCGATGTCTTCCACTTCGTCTTCAACCCCGCGTCCGGGCTTCAAGAAGTGCGGGGTGTGTGGGTCCAAGATGTCGGTGACTGACTCGCACGACGCCTGCCTCTGGTGCCTCGGGGAGGCCCACGACACGGATGACTGTGTCGACTGCCTGTCGCTCACTTCCAAGGCCTTACGCGAACGTAAGAAGAAATTGTCGGTAGGTCGGGTGTCCAAGCCCCGGAAGTCGAAGTCGGCGGGGCTTTCGACGGATGATTCGAGGGGTGACTCTCCGCGTCATCGTCGGAGGTCTCGTCGGTCTTCTTCTAGGAGTCGGTCTCGCCACTCCTCTGCCTCTTCGAGGCGTTCTCGGAAGCGCCGTCACCGGTCGCCTTCCAGGTCCTCTTCCGAGGACTCTCCCCGGCACGTCGGTTTTCCCACCAGCCGTGCGACGCCGGAGGAATGGGCTTCCTTCGGGAAGAAAATGTTGGCGATTCTTGAGTCGCAGGGTACTCAACCGTCCGCGCCCCCGAGTGGGGTCGGCCGTGTGAGGTCGAGAGACGCCGCTCGCAAGAGTGGTCGGCACGAGTCACGGGAGAGGTCCCGTTCGGACAAGGAGGCTCGTTCTCGCCGTACCCGTTCCAGGTCCCGGTCCTCGACGCGATCGAGACCGTGTGCACCTGTGATGTCTTCGAGGAAGACATCGACGTCTGAGGCGTCGAGGGCGTCGTCAGGCTTTCTCGAAGCTCCGGCTCCGAGGAAGTCGTCGAAGCCGTCGACGTTCAGGTCGTCGAGAGTCACGCTCGGGGCTCCGGCTTCGAGGGCTGTGTCGACGCCACCGATATTGGAGGCGCTGCATCTGACGTCGACGCCGATTTCCTCGACGTCGACGCCGATCCTCTCGGCGCCGTTGCCGGTTTTCTCGACGGCGGCGCCGATTCGCTCGACGCCATCGACGCCTTTCGTGTCGGAGGTGCCCCGTGTCTGGGGTGTACCCCCTAGGAAGGCTCTGGCTAAGAGCAGGCACTCCCAGGTGCCTTTCCACCACTTGGATTATATTTCGGAGGCGGATGAGGATTCGGTTGGCCTGGTTCCTGATCAGGTGCCGGATGACATTGTCTCGGGCCATAGTCAATTTGACGATTTGAGGCAGTCACTGCATGATGCTAGTGGTCTGGACACCTCTCCGGAGGTGGAATTTGGTCGGCCTGAGCCTGGCTCCCATGCTGATTCCTCATACCGGCGCCTTATGGCTAGGGTGTCTGAGTATCTGGGGTGGTCGGCTCCCCCAGGGGAGTTTGTGCAGGATGATCTGACGGACATCCTTGATGTTGGTCCCCCTTCTGACCCGGTTCTGCCATTCCATATGGCTTTACAGCGTAGGGTGGCGGCGGCTTGGACTGCTCCGGAGAGTCTCCCGGCAGTGGGCAGATCCTTGTCGCGGAAATACCGTCCAGCCAGTGGCGACCCCTGCTACTTGACCAGGCACCCCACTCCGGAAAGTTTGGTGGTGCAGGCGGCCACGGCCCCGGCAAAGCAGGCGTCGTACCCTACCATCCCTCCTGATAGGGACGACAAACGTTTTGATGGCTGGGCGAAGAAGGTGTTTTCTTCTGGTGGTATGGCGCTTCAGGCGGCCAACTCCATTTGTGCCTTGTCACGTTTCACGCACACTCTGTGGAACTGTGTTGCGTTAGCGGCTGAACATATTCCCGAAGGGGACGAACGGGTTGGTTTCCTTGCTTTGGTCCAGGATGGTAAGGATGCCATGTGTGAGTCCGTTCAGTCGGGTTTGGACTTAGCTGAATGCGTCAGTAGGTCCATGGCGGCGAGCACCGTGATACGCAGGTTTGCGTGGTTGCGGAAGTCGGGGTTTGCTCCTGATGTGCAGTCCCGGCTCCTCAACATGCCCTTTGATGGTGAACATCTTTTTGGCAGCAAGGCTGACGAGAGCCTTGAGAGGTTGCAGACCTCAAAAGCTGCAGCGAAGTCGTTGGGCGCTGCAGTTCGCCAACCTCCGCCTTTTCGTCCTAGGGGACAGCAGTGGAGGGGTGGCTCCTTTCGCTATTACTCGTCCTTTGGTAGAGCGAGAGGAGCTGGCAGTCAAAGGGGCCAACGCAGGGGTACCAGAGGTGGACGACAGGGTACCCGTGGTGCCAAGGCCGCTCGGGCTGTTGCCTCTTTGCCCTCAGGTAACGCCGCAGCCGCTCCTACTCAGTCATGAGGCCTTGTCCCATGGTTCGCCGGTTGGGGGAAGGCTGGCGCAGCATCTTGTAGAGTGGCAAGCCATTACTTCGGATGTGTGGGTTCTGGAGATCATAACCCACGGCTACTGTCTTCCCTTTCGGCACAGGCCTCGCGACAATCCACCGGGGAACCTCTCTTTGAAGTGTCCGGATCCGCTCCTTGCGCAGGAAATTCAAGCCCTGCTGGAGAAAGGCGCCATAGAACTGGTGCCTGTAGCGGAGAGGAACAAGGGATGGTATTCCCCTTATTTTTTGATTTCCAAGAAAGACGGGGGATTGAGACCCATCATGGATTTGCGCGGTTTGAACAAACTCCTCAGGAAGGACAAGTTCAAGATGGTTACTCTCTCTCAAGTCCTCCAGGCCCTTCAGCTTCAGGACTGGTTGGTGTCACTCGACCTCAAGGATGCTTACTTCCATGTGCCGATCCATCCCAAGCACAAGAAGTACCTGAGGTTCGCGGTTGGCGACTCGCACTTTCAGTTTCGGGTCCTGCCGTTCGGTTTGACCTCCGCCCCGAGGGTTTTCACCAAGCTCATGGTGGTGGTGGCAGCGCATCTCAGGCAAGGGGGGATTCACGTCTATCCCCTACCTGGACGATTGGTTGATCAGGGGGAGCTCTCCCGAGCAGGTCCTGGATCATCTGTCCGTCGCCTGCCACTCCCTTCACAGGCTGGGCTTCTCCCTCAATTTAAAGAAGTCCCATTTGACGCCAACGCAGAGGCTCCAGTACATCGGAGCAGTGCTCGACACTTCCCTGGGGCAGTGTTTTCCTCCCCAGGTGAGGGCTCTTCACGTTCAGCAGATGGTGCGCAAGTTTCAGCATGCCCAGACGCTCCCAGCGTTCGAGTTCTTGAGGTTGCTCGGCCTCATGGCATCCTGCATTCTTCTGGTGCCAGAGGCTCGCCTGCGAATGAGATCTTTGCAGTGGGCACTCAAGATGCAATGGTCGCAGTCCTCCGGCAGGATGTCGGACCCGATTCAGGTGCCGCCCTCGGTCGCCCGGGACCTTCTGTGGTGGGCCGTCGAAGGCAACTTGATGAAGGGGGCTCCGTTTTGGCTTCCCTGGCCGGAGGTGACGATCGTGTCGGATGCATCCCTCACGGGATGGGGAGCTCATGCCAACGGGCTGACAGTCAGCGGTCGTTGGTCTCCGTCGGAGTCCAGACTCCATATCAATCTATTGGAGCTGAGGGCCGTCAGGCTAGCCCTGCGGGCTTTTCTGCCGACTGTGCGAGGGAAGAATGTCCTGATCCTGACGGACAACACAGTGGCCATGCACTACCTCAACAAAAAGGGGGGGGCAGGGTCACTTCCTCTGTGCAGGGAGGCGATGCAGCTCGAGTTCTGGGCCATCCAGCAGGAAGTTTCGATCTCGGCAGTTCATCTGGCCGGAGTCGAGAATGTGACGGCGGACGCTCTGAGCAGGCAGAGCACGATCTCTCACGAGTGGGAGTTGGCTCAGGAGATTCTCCTGGAGATCTTCGCCCTTTGGGGGACCCCTCAAGTGGATCTCTTTGCCTCCAGTGTCAACCGGAAGTGCGAAAGGTTTTGCTCGCGGGAATTTCCTCCAAGAGGAGCCTTAGGAGACGCGTTCGTGGTGGAGTGGTCGTTCCCGCTGCTGTACGCGTTTCCTCCGGTCCCCGTCATCCCGCAAGTGCTGCGGAGGTTACGGAAGTTCGGTTCCCGGATGATCCTCATTGCTCCGGCGTGGGCTCGGAGGACGTGGTACCCGGACCTTCTCGACTTGTCCATCTGCCCTCCACGTCGTCTTCCCTACCGAGACGATCTGCTCTCACGGGAGGGGGGTCAGGTTCTCCATCCAGAGGTCGGATCCCTCAACCTTCACGCTTGGCTTCTGAAAGGTTGAGGTATAAGGATTGGGACCTCCCTGAAGACGTGATGGAGGTGTTGCTTTCGGCCCGAAGGCCCGCAACTAAGTCTCTGTACCGTTGCCGTTGGCGTAAGTTCTGCGACTGGTGCAGAGTTCAGAATGTGGATCCTTTTGCATGTGACATCCCCATGGTTCTGTCCTTTTTGCTTTCTTTGGCCCACAGGGGCTTGCAAGTGGGTACCGTTAAGGGTTACCTGGCGGCGCTGTCCATCTTTAAGCGCTCATCTGAAGAATGTTCTTACTTTAAAATCCCTTTAATTTCACAGTTTCTGAAAGGGCTCACTAATGTGTTCCCTCCGTCGCCTTTCCTGGTGCCCGGTTGGGATTTGAACCTTGTTCTTAGGTTTCTTATGGGTGCTCCGTTTGAGCCGTTACATTCTTGCCCTTTGAGGCTGTTGACTTTGAAAACTGTGTTTTTAGTTGCGGTTACTTCCGCTCGCAGAGTGAGTGAGTTACAGGCACTTTCTGTTAAGCCACCCTTCACTGTATTTCACAAGGACAGGGTTGTCCTTCGAGTTCGCCCTTATTTTCTTCCGAAGGTAGTGACGGAATTTCATTTGGCCCAGAAGATTGTTCTTCCGGCATTCTATCCTCCTCCGCATCCTGGTAAGGAAGAGGAGAGGCTCCATAGGCTTGATCCTAGGAGAGCTTTGAGCTTTTATGTTTCTCGCATGTCCCGGGTCAGAGTGGACGATCAACTCTTTATTGGTTACGCTGGTAAGCGCTTGGGGCAAGCTGTGACGAAACAGACTTTGTCCCGCTGGATTATTTTGGCCATCTCGGAGTGTTACCGCTTGGCGGGCAAGGACCCTCCGGCTGGCTTGCGGGCCCATTCTACCAGGGGCTTGGCTGCATCTACTGCCCTGCAGAGGGGTGTTCCTATTCGCAACATCTGTGATGCTGCCACCTGGGCTTCAGTGCATACATTTGTGCGGCATTATTCCCTCGATTCCATCAGAGGGCAGGATCTGGCCTTTGGCAAGGCGGTCCTTTGCTCTGCTATTTGATTGGCTATTCTAAATTTTGTTTCTAAATTCTTTCCCTCCTCCTTGATTTGGTACTGCTTTGGGAGTCTGTCATAGATATGGAATACGTCGGAGGACCCAATCCCCTCGAAGAACAAGTTACTTTCTTACCTGGTAACGTTCTTTCGATGGGGTGGTCCGACGACGTATTCCATATCGCTCCCGCCCTGCCTTCCCCGCTGCAGAATTTCTGTTGCGTTTGCAGCTTACGTTCCGCAAGGCTTTGTGTCGGACTGGCAGTTGACTATTGTCACACGTTCTGGGGGAAAAAACTACAACTGAGGCTACTGGCGTCGTGCGTCCTACTTATCACATCGGATGACGTCGGACGTCGGAGGAGGTCCTCGACGGCAGCGCATCGACGTCATCGACGCAGGACGCAGACGCCGGAAAAGTTTCCGAAGCAGCACAGCTGTGGTGATTACCTGTCATAGATATGGAATACGTCGTCGGACCATCCCATCGAAAGAACGTTTCCAGGTAAGAAAGTAACTTGTTCTTCTGGAATTGATCAAATACTGATCCACCTGCATTGCGCTTTGAGGCCTATGGGCGAGTAGCACGTTATAAAAACTAAAATTATAAAAATAAATAATAACTCCCCAACGGACCCACCACACTGAATCTGCTGGTTGCCTCCACGACCACCAGTGTGGCTTCAGAGCATCCAGAGGCATCTAACCTGCTCTCCTGAAAACTTGTGAAGACCTGCTCTCAAATCTTGATTCTAAATCTCCCTCTGTTCTAATCCTTCTCGTTCTTTCCTTTGCCTTTGACACAGTCAATCATGCCAACCTCATAAATCTTCTTTGTGATACCCTAGGCGTCACGTACCGGGCACTGGCCTGACTTACCTCCTTCCTTTATAACTGACCTTCCCAAGTGCAATGGAGCCCTTTCCTCTCTGCCACCTCACTCTCCACCTGCGGCATACCTTGGGGCTCTATCCCATCACTGTGGATTTTTAATATCTACCTTGCCTCTCTGGCCCACTTGATAGTCACCTTCTCTCCTCACTCCCAGTTCTATGGCGATGAAACACAGCTCTCCTTAAGCTTACCTTCTCCACCTCCTCTTCTTCCTCTCTCAGACCTGACTACCTGACTGCTGTCCAGGCATGGTGTTCTGCAAATGACCTCTGCCTTAATGCCAGTAAGACTGAGATCCTTCTCATTGGGACACCTGCTTCCCTCCCACTGTCTGCCCGCCCTCCTTGGGCCCCCACCCTTCACCCTCTTGTGAGCAAAAAACCTTGGGGTCATCTTCGACTTCTCGCTGACCTTCTCCCCTCACATCAAGGACCTTGCCAAGAAGTCCAACTATCAGCTCCAACTCCTCAGAGGCATTCTCCCATTCCTCATCTTTCCACAGAAGCTCAATGTCTTCAGATCACTGGTTCGCTCTAGGTTTGTCTAATGTAACTACCTCTTCTTCAGTCTGCCTCTTTCCTCATTTCGTCCTCTTCAACTAATCCAGAATAGGGCTGCAAGCCTTATCCTTGGCCTCAAGCTCAGGGACCGTGTCCCTCCAGCCCTAAAATCTCTCCACTGGCTCCCGGTGGCTGCAAGGATCAAATTCAAGACCCGCTGCATCATCCACAAGGCTTTCTGGGGCCTGGGACCTCGCTACATCCCAACACTCTCTCCCTAAATACACCCCTGCTTGAGTCCTTCAGTCCTCTAGCTCCAACTCTCTGCAGGTCAGACGTTTCTCCAAGCAGAGAGTGAGGGGTAGATCTCATTCTGCAGCAGGAGCTGCCCTCTGGAACAGCCTTCTTGCCCTCCTCAGACTTGAGTTGGATCTGCTTAAGTTCCGGAAATTTCTCAAGACTCTTATTTTCTCCTCATCATCCCCCCCCTACCCATCCCTTGCAGTCCCCCTACCGCTGCAACTGGTGCCTGGTATTGTATGTGCCTTACATGGGCCAGACCCTCTTCGTCCAGTCTTCCTCCGCACCTCTTACCATCACTTGCCCGCGGACACCCTCTCCCGACCAGCCTAAATCTGGTCCGCCTGTCCTCGCACTAGCAGACCTTACCCCTGTTTCCCCTGGCGCTTGCCCACCTGGGCTCCCCACAACACTTGCCCTGCCCCTGGGGCCCCATCCCTCTTGCACATCTCCCCTCCCCCTTTGCGAGCCCTTCTGCCCTCCCCCTGCACCTATTGTCTCTGCACTTGCACGGTCCGAATGTCACATGGCGTGGTAGGACCATGTATTGCTGTTGCTCTCCTGTCCCGCCCCCCCCTTTAGCCTTGTGGCGCCTTGAAACACTTGTGTATAGGCGCCATACAAATGTACAATAATTAAATAAATAGATAAGTAGACTCAGGTTTGTGAAAGCAAATTCACAAAGATAAATTAAGTGCTAAGTACAGCTCTGACACTTTCTATTTTGATACGACACTTAGCTGAATATTGACCACTGATCAAGGACTCTGAGCTGTACTCTTGCAGCTGCAAGGTGGGGAAGAGAGTCATTGAGTTTGGGTCTCTAAACTGAACCAAAACCTCATTATGCTGTCCTCAAAAAGGAAATGCATTGGTGTTTCTGGGCTGTAGGGGGAATTCAAACTGTACATATGGGGAACGCAGTCTAAGGATGGACCATAACACAGAAGTCTATTTTTGCATTCACAGCAGCGTCAGAAGTCCTGTTATAGCAGGTCTCAATCGGCTCTCCAAGAATTCAGAGAATTCCAAGGCTAACTGGACCATCTTGGGCCGTGGAGAAAGTACCTGTGGAGAATGTAGGAAATCGCATCCATCTTGCACCGATTCTGTACAATTTTGAGGTGTTTCAGTCCAAAGGTATGAGAAGGAGAACAGCCAATAAGTGTGTTTGCCCTATTCCTCCGTGGTTCTTTCTTACATACGTGGAAACCATGTCCGTATGTAGTGACGTTATCAAACGATATGCCCTTATGCAAAGCGCTGAAACTTGATACAGCTGGTCTAGCATCTTAAAGGGTAGTTCTCGCATAACTTTGCAAACGCAGCAAATGATGCTGCCAGACCAATGCATTGCACGTTCCAGTAGGACATTGCCGCCCTCTGTTGCCATTAGTAAGAACGATGCTATAGACCCTGTTAATCTTTTCCCCAGCGGTCCGTGTAAATAAATATATATATAAACACATGTAGGGAATGAACAGTCAGGCATGTGTGGACAATGTTTGCGAATAATAATTATAAAGAGTTCTCGTGTCGCGTGGTCCTGCCATTTATGTTGGCTCCATAAGAAATGCGGGGGATTGTCAATGGGACCTGGGGAGAGGCGGATGCAATACCTGCAGGGTTTTAATGATATGATCTGATAGGTTATTTATAATGTGCTTAATACCCAGAGGTTTCTAAGCGCGGACCCGGGGGATCGAATCTTTGGTGCTCTGTGTCGTCTTGCTTCCAAGGCGGGCACCTTGCCGCTGAGCTATCCTCCCGAGATAAGCAGGTTGGAAGAATCTCGTTCCTGTGTGGTGGTGTGCTTCTATGGGAGTGGTGCGGCTGCTTGTTCATGTCTTATCCTGAGGACAGAGCCGAAGGACTCAACATGTTAGAGTGCTTGCAGCAGTGTTGCTCACTAATGTGGGGGAAGTGTGATGCAGCTAGAGAGAGAAGCATAGACGTAGCCCGGTAGTTTTGCTATGATGTATATTAGGGCTGTTATTCCCTTGAGGGCACATTCGAGTGCGATGGAAGGGGCAACAGTAAACATTTTGTGGCTAGTCGGTTAGTAGTTGGGGAGACCTATGGCCAAGCGTAGCTGTAAGGTGTAAATGTGAAACGGGTGGACAGCTTGTTAGATCTTTTGGACAGAATCCTTTTTTGGTTGCATGGCGTTCGATCCTTGTGGGGTTCATTTAGGTATGTTAGTTGGAGGGCTGATGGAGGCCTCCCAGTGGTTTCTGTATTTTGAGGAATCGTTCAGTCGGAGGAGGCTGGTGGATCTATTGATCGGTGGTGATCGCCTCAGGAAGTCCGCTGAAGAGCCATGTTGCTAGCTGTTTTCTTAAGGTTGGGTGGTATTCCTCTGTATGTAGGCGTTTGGGGATGGAATTACAGAGTTTGGTTATTAGGAGGGAGAAAATGGACCGCCATATTTGGATGCTTCACATTATTGGCGATAGGAGTAAGGTTGGGGGATTGCTACTGGCTCTAATACAGATAAAACAGGGAAATGTGGCCGAAGATGAACCAAAGTGACTTGTATTGAAAAGCCCTTGTAACGCTAGAAATCTTTCAACCATCGTGTATTGGATTTTGTGTTCTGCCACGGCGCATGCTGACTGTTGGATTCATCCCGGTGATGTCCACTGACAATCTCGGCAAATGACTCCGAAGCAAATACCCCGCAATCAAAGTGGACCTGAATGGTCTTTCATTTTGTTGCATTCAGTCTGCCTGAGCATGGCCACAACATTAACAGCCGTAATTCAACAAGAACGATGATTCAATGTTGATGTTTCTCAAGGCGTAATCACCGTGCTTGTTTAAATAAATGTTTTGATCACTGTGCATGTTTACCAGATGGCTGTCTGCTCAACTCTCAAGCAGCCTTGCCGCAGAACTATGGCGTTATCAAGGAAACCGCGTCCTGCTCGAAAGCCCAGCAATTCTTCTTGCCGCTGTGTGTGATCAGCTCTCGACCTCTTCACCGAAGTTTGGGATTGCGGTGATCTGCATCTTTGTAAATTGATCAATCTGCCAATTTATTATGACTCAAGTTCTGCATTGTGATCATGTCTATGCAGAATCAAGTTATGTGATGCTTTGAAAATACTTAATGCTTGCAGGACCAGAAAGCGAAATTGGCCTACCCTTCTGAAGGGGATTCTAAACCCAAACAAAATGCCTTTGGATTGAAAGCACTTTTTCCATCATCACCTTTGGCTCTCGCATCTTTCATTCTCTGCATTTTAGCATGTGTTGTAGATTTTCGATTGTCTGCAACATGATATTGCATCCTTGTACGTAATAGAAGTGCCGAATTTATTTTGCCACGATTAGCCGCTAAAATAGACTACAGCATTGCATAGGTTTAACTTCATCTTTTAATGTGCACCTTTTCTTTGATCCAAACTTGTTTCTTCAGTCTCTGACCCCTTCGGCGTCTTCTGTCGTTTTCTCCTTTCAGTGATTTTTTTTCTAAGTATCAACAGTTTCATCCCTAGCAGCCTTGACTACTACAATGTCCCCATCTTGGGCCTTCCGGAAAAGCCTCCATTATTCAATTACAATGCCATCAAAATGCTGAAGCCAGGCTCCCCCATGGTTTGAAGGTATCCGACCACGTGTCCCCAGTGATTTGCTTCACTGCATTTCCTTCCTTTTGAGCAAATGTTTTACGTTCATGACATCATGCCTTGTTTTTAAGACACTTCAAAATCCGCCCAAAACGTATAGCCTCAAAGTTTCATCACTACATATCCTCTCATCGTTTTTGCACATTCTCTGCTAATTGGGTTCTCTGGGTTCGATCCACTTGGTTTTGAAAAACCTGGACTCTCTCCATTGTTTTTCGGATCTTCTTCACTTCAGGGGCGCTTTTAAGACATTGATCTTTTCCTCAAACTGTTTGCGTTGACGTTTACATCTGGACGTTCTCGGGTTCAATTTCTCATACACCCAGACATGGTACAAATTGTGCTTATAAAGGAAAATAATGAGGAGAAAGATATACTAAGTTGTTGACTTTTTGCTCAAAGTGGTAATGTTTATTTAAAAGTTCTGCAAAACCTACAGGGTGATGGATGGAAGGTGTGAAGAGCATCTTAAGCACAGGCATTGCTTTGGGTAACCCGCCCCCGCCCCCACCTGTTCTTTTTCAGCCTGTTGTTCCAGTACATAAAGGGGGAAAGCATCTGGCTTAGTTCCACACTGAAAGGCTCAGATCAGACTTAAGACTAGAACACATAATCTACCAGTAGTTCTGTTACTTAAGCAATACAGCTAATAGTCTTGTGACCTCAGACCAAGGTTAAGCCCCTTTATGCTGCAGCCGAACAAATGGAATAGCAGTGATTTATAGTCGTACTTGGCCAGAACTGAATTTGAAGTACTTTTTTTCTAACCAAGTGGAGAGTTACTGCCTTATTTAGTCTGTGACCGGCCTTTAGATAGAGTGACCCTCATCCTGCACAGAGACTGGAAAGTAGGATCGGAACATAAATGAATGGCAGGGAATGCACTAATGGAATGATACGAGACAGTAGATAATGTTGGCTTAGGTATGCCAGAGGTCTGGGGGTTACTACGAGCTTACCCGTTCAGCTCCCAGGGTCCAACAACCCTGCCCCTGTAACGAACGGAGGACTCTGCCAAGGGCAAGTTAGAACAGCCGTTTATTACCAAAACCGACAAGGATCATAAAGGACATTCAAAAATTCCCAGAATATCCGCTCCCGAGACCGTGTTGGGCCTTTTTGTTGTCCCCTTGCGTCATAACATGGGCCCTTCCCCGAAAAACCTATCAGTCTTTCTGGTTGAGTGATCGCAGTGGCATCCCTTATAGATAACCCCTATAGACCTTAGTTAATTGGCCCTTGCATGTCAGGGGCTGGCCTGCCCCTTCCCCACAAACTATTTATTACATTACATTCGGGGTCGCAGGACTACCATTAGCCCTTTCCCTCTTCCCTCCACCCCTGGATTTCTGTTCCCTGATTGGCTGGAACTGGTCTCCCCAGGCCTGGGACCCCCAGCACTGTTCTAAGTGCTCTGTGCACCTTCTCAAGGTGATGGGAATAACTATGTGCTCCCAATGTATCTGTTAGCAGTACCACTTTTGCCTGTGAGAGTGCCCTCAGCATTGCAACTTTGTTAACAACTTCATGTTTTGCTTCAGTCGGTGAGAACTGTTCCTCTTCCATGTAATCCCCATTATAGTTATACTATGATTTCTACACATCTATTCTGTGCTATGTTTTCATAGGTTAGTCATCTTTGGTCCTTCCAGGATCCTTAAACGATCCGGTAGTTCCTAGGGTTAGTTGCCCGTAAGCATCTGCAAGCTTGCTCTGCATCTCTTCGTTTGCCTTGCGTTCTGCATTGCTGCATTGGCTAATAAGAAAAATAATGAAAGCTGTTGACAGTATGTATATGTATCTGTCCTCTTTCTACAGAACTGTGTAAGCATGTTCTTCGTTTATGTGCGTGTATGTTTGTATGACTCCGTGCAGAGTTGCAAGTGTACTTTGTGTCTAACGTGGCTATGTTGTGGTGTCACTAATGATGTCAGCACATTGGTTTCTCAGCATTAGTCAACGTCATCCATTGAGGCATTATGGTCTATAACCAATGTTGGAGCACCTGTAGCACCTGTATCCATAAAGACATTTTACTGGATAAGGTCTGAATGGCTGTCTAAGAGGGTACCTTTGCGTATACGTGGATGTCACTGGCCCTCCTTGTGGCTGTCCAAATATTGAGTGGCTTTGTGCGTTTGTGACTCTTCGGGCCGTCATGTTCATGTTGGTGAGGAAGGGCATTCCAGGGATCCTCTCTTCAAAAATGCCACAAAAAATGTACAGCATCCCTATAGTTGTCTCCCAGTTACACAAAGTGACTGTATGTGATAGGTCAAAATATTATATGGGGAAATAAAGCAGGTCCACACAAACAGTGCAAAATATGTATTATATAAAAAAACAAACTCCCAACAAATGTCCAGGCTGTCTTTGCAACATGAGGACAAACCAGTGAGATTGGGAAAAGCCCAAACAACATAACTACGGACCTCGGAAATGGGTTCACAGGCAAGAAACAAACTATCCATAAGCAGGCTACATAGAATAGTCCCCCACCAAAGTACATTTCCTAACCACTGCCACACACCCTCTCAGGTTTATCAGAGCTCTCCCAGAAGAGAAAGTGCGCTGCTTGTCAAAAGTTATAGCCATGGCCACTTGGAAAGCTGGGTTGTAACTAAATTTGGGGGTCCCCCTGCAAGCCATGCTGAGGCCCCCGACCCCTAGCTTGGCAACAAATCACAGGACACGTAACACACTCTGGCGCCTCCTAGATTACTACACTTGCGCAATGCGCACAAACGCTGCATAGTGTACTAGGAGATGCATATATATAATGTGTTTTAAGTCATTCTACATGACACTTTCTGAGAAATATTTGCTATTAAAAATGCCATGCCACAATGAAAACATGTCCAACTGGCTGCACATTATAGACCAGTCTAGACACGTAATATATTACAGTAAAGCATGCCGGGCGACATTTAGACATACCTAGACTAGTTGCACCAAAATGCCAGTCGAAGCAATAACACTTATCATGGTTGTTTTATCACAGATGCCCAGAAAAATATACAATGCCACAGTAAGAAACGGCTAGACTAGAAGCACCCAAATGCTAGTCTAGCCAGGTTATTAGCCTTAGCAGGACTGCTATATCATAGATGTCCAGTTAAAATAAAAAAGTCAAGCCAAATTAAGAAATGACTAGACTGGCTGCACCAAAATATCTCTCTAGCCACTGTACCACATATCATGCCTGCTTAGCCTGGAGATGGATTACCACTACGATTTATTGCACAATCCCCCCACACACATCCCCTCTCCCTCAAGCCACCTGCCAAACCCCCAAAATTAGCACATCAGCCCAGAATTACCTCCATGCCCCTCTTCCTTGTCCCAGTGATGACGTTAGAGGCACTTTGCCTCATAAGTAACTACTAGGATGAGGAAGAGTAGGGATCGAAGTAATGAAGATTACAGGTAAATAGGCCAGGCATTACTTCCATGCCCTGCTACCTCATCCCAGTACTTGTGTATGAGGCAAAATGCCTCATACAGCAAAATGCCTCAGACACATGAAATTACCAATAAGTAATCCTGGCATTAAACAGAAGCAGTGGCAGAACACCATTGATCTGACTGGGCTTCAGTCCTCTCTCCCACCCTCTAAAATTTTGCGCTATGTTGACTCGACCTGGCTGACCTACAAAGCTGTTGCCGGACAGAACAGGACACAATTGTTAAACAGTGCCTGTGTTTTGCCATTAACAAAGGCTCGGCAATTACTAACATAAAGCATTTCATTGTTAGTTTTTAGGCAGTTGAAATCGTGATGTGTGTTTAGTACTTGCATGCCAGGGGAGCGCTTGGAAGGGTAGAGAGGGGACAGGAGACCACTCATTCTTGCAGCAGTCAATAAGTGGGTGCTTTCTGACTTAAAGGAGAGAGTTAACTGCTTGTAATATTGAAGCTGCACTAGAATAGTCTCATTAGAATGCGTAAAGAAGTTAGATGCCCCAACGCAAATAAGTTTGCCCCTCCCCCATTGACCGTGAAGTCAGCGCCACTCCCAACATTTGAAGGGTTAGCCCCCCCGACATGTAGGTTTTGTTGAGCCCCTGAACACAAGCACACACAGCCACCCATACATTGAAGTGTGCATCCTTTCACCATACACTCACACAGGCATACCCAGGATGCACCATGCACTCACTCACATTTAAAGAAAATACATAACAGAAATAATTTATTTATGAAGGCAGAGTGACTTTAAGCAGAAACTATTTATTTTTGAAGTCATAGGGTTCCCCCGCACCCCATGACATGAAGGCCTCCAGCCTGTAGGCTTCCCTGTCATGGGGTAGGGGAGCCCTTGGATTTCATAAAGAAATAGTATCTTTTTCTAGTCATTCTGCCTTTATAAAGAAATGATTTCTGTTGCGCTGTAACAGAAATAATGTCTTTATGAATGCAGAGTGACTTCAAAAAGAAACTATTTATTTTTTTACTGTTTAATTATTTTTTAAAAAATGTATTTTACATTTTTTAGTCTGAGGAGGCCATGCCAGGATATATGCGGGCCCCAACACTGCGGGGGGCCCCGCTATGCCAGTGTTGGGAAGGGCTGGTGTTTTTGCAGTAAGCCGGGTTGCACATTCACCAAAACACACTGCATTTGCTCCAGAGCTGACTTCCACCACAGAATGAAGTTACAAAAATCACAGAAGGTCATACGTAGTAAAGGGGGTTGCACGTGGGAAAAACATGGCCTGACATAACTCACTACAGATTCGTATACCATGGCAAAGCAAAGCAAAACGTTGTGTATGGATATGGGATGAGAGAATGCAGGAGTGAAGCTGTACGCGCATGCGTGCTGCCTCGGTCTCTCGCGCGCGGTTGCAATGTTCTTATAAGAAAGAGTATGACCTGCTTTTATTTTGCCTCACTTCAGTTGGCCTTGTAAGTATTAACGGAAACTCTTTGCCATTGCATTAAATTAATTGATATTCTTATTCAGTATGCGCTGCTGGATTAATGTTATCCGAATAAAGCTTGCCTGACGACGGTGGTATTCAGTATCATTGTTATTTATAATTCCATAGATGTAATTTAACACTGCAAATGAAAGCATTTCAACAAGGATGCTGAAAAGCACTTCTTATACATCCATAAAACGGTAGTACAGCACAATATGTAAACGGTTACCTGGTGTCCCACATCCAAGTGCAAACATTTAGCCGGTAGGCCAGGAAAAGTCTGACAGAGTGCCTTGTGCCTCCATTTAAACCTGTACAGCCCAAGTCCCAAAGGTAAGGACTTTCACGCTTAGGGTTTGCTTTGGGGACAGGCAGCATGACCATTATTTTCAATTACAGAAGGAATGCTGCAACGGATCACCGAAACAGTACATCATCATGTTTTCCTTATGCTAAAGCCAGCATGAAAATGTGTGTTTACACTGGCTCACGTTACAGATGCAGATGTGTGGTTTCTTTTGCACTTGAGGCTTGCATAGTCTTGACCAGCTTGACGTGAGGTCCATCAAGTGGCATGTGTTGTTGTGACGGGTGTTCTGATAGTCTTTGGGCACATCCAGGGTGACAGACTGGTCAGCAGTAGCATCGTTTTTCAAAATGCTCCTGTATACTGTGGATGACCTGCCCTCTGTTGTAGTTATCCGGTAAGATGGCGCCGTGCGTTAAACGCTTGTTGCTGTGATCTGTGTTTGATCTGTAGGTCACAGGCTCAAATTCTTGGCCAACTCAGCCTTTCACACTTCAGAAGTCGAAAAAGGAGTACCAAAGTCGATTGGGTAATAATGGTAATGTATGTAAATATGTCCTATGTAAAGCGCTTTCGATTAAAGCGCTATATAAAAAGACATAATTAGTATTATTTTTATAGTGTTACCATACAGAACTGATTGCCAATTGTATGGCTTAACTAAATTTCCAGAAACGTGTTCTGTAAATGGCATCCTTTTAAATCAAGCTTTCGAAAAATTCTGGGACGGGGATCCCCGCAAAGCCGGCCTCAGATGGTTCATGCACGCATGGGACAATTCATGGGTAAGAGTTACACGCCATTGGTGTGTCCCATACATGAATCCATTGTAGAAGATGGACAAGGGATGCGGGTCACGTGTACGTGACCCTTCAGAAACAGACATGGTTGTTTCGAAAGCATACATATTATTTGGAAAAAGAAAGTTAGTAAACACCACGCACATTCTTAAGCTCAGCAACATCAAGATCACTCGGCAGTGGGAGAACATTTACCTAGGGGGTGGGGATGGTTTTGCAACCACCCAAAAAGAGGAATATGAGTTAAGTGGCGAGAAATTGTTCCTGAATTCTCTCTGTGTTGGCGCGGGGAAAAATCATGGCAAGCTTGAGGTAAGGAAAGATGGCCCTGTGATGGTGAAAGAGGTAGTGCAGCGCCCTCTGGCAAATTAGGTGCCATTTATTTGCTTAGTTGCCCAAGATCGCACGTGTTGGTTGTTCCATGCCTGAAAGGGGGCTGGGTGGGTGTGCGGGTTGATGCCAGGTGGTGATATCAGTGGATGGGGAACTACATGTTCCTTCCAACATTTCGAATTCATTAGACGGACTATATGCATGAGGCCTTTCCTGGCGACGCCGAACTACGTCCATTGACAATTGTGCCGGGTTAGTCTGGCTAGTAGTGTAAAAGTGTAAAACTCTGCACCCTTTATCTGATAATGTAACAACAAGTGACTGTGGCTCTCATTTGAAGAGTGGCAAATCCCCTTGTTTGTTGCGCAGTAGAGAGAGCCTGCACACAAGACGTTGAAAGGAGCGCGAGAAATCCAACGGCTCAGTAACGTAGGAGTATTATACATATATTGTACAAAACATGGTGTTTCCTTTCACTGAATACATGTGACAACAAATCATTGTACGTTCCATGGACCTACCGTGCTTAATTTGTGAAGTAAGTGTTGGGGCTCAAATATTTTCTAACATGCCCATGACACGTCAGGATGGGCAGCTCCCTGCTCACTGTTGCCACCACCACGGCTGCACCCCATGCTGTCAACATATATGGGGTTAAAGCTGCAACTCCCACTGGCTTATTGTGGTTGACGGATGTACTCACTACAGCTGAAGTGCGATTTACAAATGCCATTCAACATTCACATAAAATAACATACTCGCCGTGTCTTGACGTGGGACACGTTTAAGTGCGTTTTTAAGCACAATCATCATTCACATTTTGCGCAGATGCTGTAGTTGCTTATTATGTGACTAACAGTTGAAATAATAAAGTTGCCAAAACACCACATCATAATCAAACTGTCTGAGACAATTTGTCCCGGGGCTCAGTAATAAGTGCCAGGGCTGAGCCCTGGCAAACACCCCCACAAATTAAGCACTGCCTGTACATCACGCTTTTTGTCACCTACATGGAGCTGTTCTATTACTGTAAACCTATATTTCAGGGTTTCCATCGCTGGAAATTAGGAAATACGTTAGCGTGCCATGTAAAATTAAGTTATCTGGTTAAGAAATATTAGGTCTTTCAAAAGGTTCTAGGTTATGCCACTGCCATAAGGATTGCGCAGGTGCTTGCCTCTGGGACGCGCTTCCGGTGGGGGAGGAGGGTAACCACTGACTGTTGAAGTTGTCCATCTGCATGAAGCGCTATAAAAATCACCAAATTATTATTATTACTACCAAAGCACCCGGCAAGTTCATAGTGGCTCCCCAGTTAAAGTCTTCAGTTATACATAATGTGATGGATCTTTCACTCTAGCTTCCAGGCATCGCATATAGCAGCAGTACGCGGCTGCTACAGAAGTGGGCACTGAGTATAACCGATCTGGTGCGCCGCATGTGCATTGTGTACATGCTCTTCTTGTGGAGCATGTAGGTCTCTACTGCAAAGAGGTAGAATTTGGTCCTGAAACATGAACATTTGATTGGCTGGCTGTCTTTTATATTTCATTAATATCATTTGTGATGTCATGTCAGTCATCAAGTAATTTCTGATGTGATTGAATAAACAATGCAACAATGCATTCCTTGACTCTTATGACTTCAAAACATAGCCTCTGTCACTTGAACTATTTACATTTTTATGATTATCCTTATTTTTCTAGTGGTATATTGATACCATAATATAGCTCTTCTAGCGTGTCATGTGCCTCCGACAATCTCAAGAGTGTAACTGATGATCCGTCTTTTATGTTGCGTTTTTAGGGTTTCACTCCCATTCAAAAGGTTCGAAATTAACGTTTGATGAGCAAGAGCTAAAACCAGCTCCTGGGTGTCGGGCTTCACCCAGTAGGCAGGAGCCACCACTGGGAGGCACTGCAAATCTAACTTCCACATGAGATGCACACTTGAACTTTCTGCCCATTATTTATTATTCATTGTGTTTAAATGTGTCCTAATTCTTCTTTATGACCATTCTCAAATACTCAAAGTTAATGTCAGATATGCGTCTTTGGAAGACACCAGTTGGCCCGTGGGAGGCACAAGTAGATACTAGAGCTGTTGGTTTCAAGCTAACCAGGCTCTCCTGTGCCAGAAGTAGGAGCTAAATCTCTCCTGGCAATTTGGAACCCTGATTCACTGTAAGGCTCCATGTCCCGTTGCCGATGCACATTTTTACAAAGTAATTTCTATGAAGCCCCTCTTCCCTATACTATTACACGTACCCCAACCCCCTCCCGCCCATTTAAAGCCCTTTTCCCCTATACATTTAGATTAGTTTTTTCAAAGTAATTTCTTCATAGAAAATTCGACAAAATGTGCGTGGGTAAAACAACGCGCTACCCCAGTGTTAGATTTGTTGAAGGAGCCAATTGTATGGTTTCAGTTACAGCCTGCTAGGCTCTAACAGGCAGACATCTTGTGAGTGAGTGGGAGCACCACTGAAGATCAGACAGCAAACATACTGGCCTCGTGACCTGGCTATTGAATAATTCATTGTATTGTATTGATTGGACATTAGGGATGAGTGAGGTGGTCCCTGGGTAGGGTGCCTTTATGGTAAGCAGTGGATGTCTGAATGAGTTTAGTATCAGTAGATGAAGTGTTGACAAAATGAGTCTTGGGCGGGACGGGTACTAGGGAATAGACCTAACTGAGATGTACATTAAGGGACTAGTGCCCAAACAAGCAAACAGTATACGTATTTCTATTTGGTACATTCATGACCGGGCTTCTTCCGGAGCGGTAGACTCTGGTCCGTTCGTGAGTGATGGGGATAGAAGTGAGTAGTAGTGAGGGGAGATGACCCATTGTTGGCAAACAGGTGGCCCGTCTTGAACATTTCCACTGACTGGGGGAGGGCATGCCAGTGGGGCAGGGCAAGTAAAGCGAAGGCGCGAAAGTGGTAGTTGGCATGGAGGATCTGGGGGGTTGGGGTGGAGTATTACTTCAGATCCAAATGCTTCTCTCAGAAGATGTATATGCTCTTCAAGCACCTGCACGAAGGGAAGAGTGTGTGCAGGCGCTGCCAGCTCCAAGCACTGGTGCTTCCTGTTTCCCTTAAAGGCCCAATAGTGTCAGTTTTACAATGTGACAAGCCCCCGCCTTCCACGTGCCAGGCCCCACCCCACATTAAGTGGCTTGTGGAGGTGCCCGCCTCCCTCAGCAACCCCGCCATCCACCAGCAAGATCAGGCAGGGAGCTTCTCCACATGTGTTATTACTTTGCTTGTGCTTCTTTTAGTGGTGTGAAGTTAGTAAAGCGACATTACTTGGGCAGGTATGTAAAATGCTCTGTTGATCCCGCAGACTGAGGTGTGTATATAGGGCCTAAAGTACGCCCCAGCCACTCCCCCACACCCCTACATCCCCTGCTGAATTTTAAAAAGTATTGCAAAACAGGGAGGCCTTCAGAAACCCTGACATGCTCCTGGTACTCCAGTGACTTACGTTCCTTTTTTTGGGAACAATTGAAGGTATTTTAATCCCTAGATTACATAGTCACACCATCAGCCATTCCATTCTTGGAGCAAGACCGCTTCCAGTAGTGATTTTGTAAGGTATATGACGAATCTTTACTGTATGCATAGACACCTATCTTCAAATTTTGAAGTGTTACAATTCTTTAAAAAAAAAAAAAAACTTGAAATCTGGCTGCTAACACGGAGATGAGTCATTTCTCTAACGCAGTAAAACCGAGCAGTGCATTAAATGCATAAACATAATTGTCCCTTTCAAGTAATGACTATGAATTGACGGAGAATGTTAGTTCAAAATAAAGCATCTTGAACAGTCATTCCTTTATCATAGTATTTAAGTGGTGGCTGGCATTCTGCTGGTAGACTTTCTCCTTGCCAGCGGAATCCAGCAGCAAAGATTGTGACGTTTATACACACCTCTAAGCGGTTATTACAGACCAGCAATTATGTCCTGTACTATACATCGGTAAAGTCGCAAATTGCAAAATCCTTCAAGAATGTTGCCTTCCTTGAATAGGGATGTTGAATCGTTTAACCCATTATTGCATTACTGCGGTGCTGACCATTTCAACAAGGGAATCTTTATGAGTTTGTCTGACAGGGGGAACCCTATGTATGAGCTTTGACATGGATGCATGTTTTCTATACGCAAACAAAAGGGCTAGGAGGAAGTTTCTCTGTGAGCTAAGCCAATTGTACCATTTTCCAATGTTTCACAATATGTTCTTTGATCTTCATACTTTCCTTGAAATAAGTGGCCACATACCAGATTGTGAGATGCCTTTTGAGCGTTTAGATTCTGAAAGGGTCTCCATCGATCTCTGCTGTGTGGCTTCGTGCTTGTTGTATATTGGCATCACCCTACTCCATTGCTGTAAACTTATCTTTCAGGATGTCATTTTGTGCGTAATCACTTCTCGATAAATTTAGTTTTATGCATAAAAACGGACAATATGGTTAGCTCTGGTTTTTCGGCTGAAAACTCTTTGCAAGCATCAAATTATTCCTGTCTACAGATTTTACGTAAAAATACGTTTCTTATTGTTAAACAAAACCCATGTTACATCAAGAAAATTTAATTCTGGATGACGTAAATTTCATGTGTTGATGTATATCATTAAAATATATGAAGTACTCATTTAAATCTTATCCTTTCCATACAAATAGAATATTCTCAATTTAGCCGCTCTGTAGTTTGAAATCCCATTTCAAGTGTTGATCGTGTAAAACAGCTTGGTTTCAAACCAGTACATGCAAATATCATATATTATCATTAGGTTTTTTTATATTGCACCAGCTCACCACCATAGTAGTCTCCAAGCGCGTATACCTTGTCAGAGTTAAAGTGCATCAAGTCCCACCTAGGGGCTATACATTGGGAGATATTCCCGTGGTTCCCAATTCATGCCACTTATATACACACTCCTGTCTCCTGATGCAGGTGTCAGTCAGGCAATCGCCCCTCCCTATTCCTCACTTTAGCAAAATGCATCAAAGAAAAAGCTCAACATTGCTGGTCTACCCTTCCGGACAATGATGACGGGGCCATTTCGTGGTTTAGTGTGGCCCGGGGGAAGGAATGTGGCGAGCCCCCCTTTCTTTTTTTTGCACTGTGCCAGTGGCACAGAGCATAGGAGATGTGAAAGCGTTCCCTTTGAGTTTACGCTTGGTTTGCATAGGTATATTGATGAGGACCCCTGGGTGCAGCTGGGCTAAGCTAAAATCTTCCGTTCGGTCCAGTGCACGGATCATAAAAAAGAGCTTTAGTGTAGATTTGGAGACGGAACACACTAAAAATATCTCAAAGATCATGTCATAGTTGCTCAACATATCAACATATATTTTCTACCAGTATCTAGGGTCATGAGCCTATCGTCTAACCCCTAGTCTGATGAAATCTGTGCACAATACTGCAAATATGAGCTGCATTATGATATTTCCATCACAATCCCTCCTGTCAGAAACCTTCCTTATTGCAGGTGTGTTTTGGCTTTCGCTAATGTGCTATATTCGCAAAGGTAAATCTGGAGATTAGTGTTTGTCCGTATGGACCAGGCAGACTGGATGTCCCAGAGTTGCTTCTTTAGAGTCTACGTGATTGTTTTAGGTTTCAGATGCTTTTCATTTTGTGCAAAAATACTTCACATTTTTGACGTCTCTGTGGACTTGATGTTCATGTATGCAAGTACAATAGTTGGTATTACATCTCTTTTTTACATATAGCGAGTCATGTCGGACTCCTGCTTGTAGATGCTGTGGTTGATTCAGATCTGCTGTGATATGAACTTGTAAAGTGCAGGCTGGCATATGTACGAGTTAAGCTTTTAACTCACTCTATCAGGGACATAATTTCACCAAAATTCCAGGGGTAGCGGAAATGAAATCACATGACCCTTGACCTCTGACATCAAAGGAAGTGATGCCATTTGACCCCAACCCGAAGTGACATCATGGGATGCGATGGAACGCAACCTTTTACCCCTTGATAAAACAGGAAGTGGCATCACATAGTATTGTTCCCAAGTACACTATGAAAAATATGGTTACAATATCACTGTAACGTGACAAACATTTCATACAAGAAAGTATTGTAAGAGATTTACGACACAGCACACTCCAGACAAGAACTCTTTCCACTGGCAAGGAATGTCGCGCACAATAAAAACACTTTTTATCTTTATTGATTTCGGATTCTACTTTGAGAAGGCCGTCTCACAGCCATCTTAACTAATACCCCGTGTCGCAATGGACTATGAACCAGACCGCTGTGTAACAATGAAATATTTATAATTTTTTTAAAATTCAAATAAAATCAAGCAAATCAAAATTAGGGCAGCAATCGCCAGTGTGGTGACAATATAATGCCGGTCAAGTGGCACAGCGAGTAGAGCGCTCGCTTTGACATCCGTGCAGAGCCTGCTGACGCAGGTTCGAATCCCGGCAGGACCAAACTCAGCCTTTCATCCTTCTGAGGTCGATAAATGAGCACCACACACCGTGGGTCAATGATAAATAGTGCTCAGATACCTGAGGGTTCGTAGCACTATATAAATGCTAAATTATTATTAATGCAAAGATTCCCACAATACTATTACTTCACACTCCTAACATAAGATACATAAACCTTTAATGGAAGCGGAAACAAAATTACTGTTCTTCAAAATGACAGATAGCACACAGGTTTATCACTCGCCATGCAACTCTTGCCCCAAACACCCGCTAGCTAAATTCTTTAATCAGATTTAAACTACAGCCCACCACCCCAACATAGGTGGCCAAAGAAGAAAATGAAAACCTTCAAAATGAGCCAAATGGCATACTCGGATTTCACTTGTTACATGTATTTCACTTTACAATTGCGGTAGGATAGCTATAGCAGAAATTTGTATGGCTGCTCTAAAGAGACAAGGAAGCTTACAGGCTACTGAGCAGAGCACTAAAGCAACACGAACACAAGAGACAAAATCGATTTTGGAATGAAAACAATGCAGCAGAAATCACACGCGTCTGAATTGCAATTTATTCACACAGACATTAAACTATCATGGAGCTAAGAAAATGGGCATGGCAGTCAAAATCGTAAATCGTTTTTTGGAATGGGAAACAAAGGCACAGAATAGATAGGATACTGCGGGGAAGGGATGGCTCTTTATAGGACGATAGTGTGTGTTTTTTTTTTTTTAGGGGAAATGCAACCCATATTTTAAAGAAAAGCAAAATACACAGGCACATTTGGTTTTAGTTGTACAATGAATAATTCTACTGAGACTACATTTTAATGACTATATTCTTAAGAAAAGACACTGCGCGCAAGGGGGTTCATTTCAAATGTCAACCAGCTCGCACTATGCACCTCCTTATAGGGGAATTCATTAATTTAACTCAAAATTGTACTAAGGACTTTACACAGATAACTGAAATAATTATAAAAGGAATACGCTCACAGATATGGACTAACACAGATTCTTCCAAGGAAAGGGTAAACGGAGGATTCTGGCAATTTGGGATATGAGTGGGATTTTAGTGGAATTTTAATAGGATTTGAACAGGACGCAAGGTGAAAGTGCGGGATATGCAGTTTCTTGGGTACTGGGTGATGTGATGCTTACAAGGTACACTTAAGTTTGGTAATTTGGACAGCCAGCAAGGATCTTGGGGTCTGGTTTTCAGATGCTTGTCCCTAGTGTTTCCCTGTCTCCTGTTTATATAGGCAAAGTGACATCAGAGAATTTTACAATCTGGGTGGAAGTACTATGGACTTGCCTCTCAACCGGGATAGGCCAGGCTACTGGAGTCCCCACCTCCCTACGTGCTGATTGGTTCAGAGGAAGTGACATCATTCTGTGTGTGTGATATTATGACTTCCTTTGTCTCCCAAGCCTATTTCTTTTACAAAAATGAGTTATGAAACAAAAACTTCATATTTACACTCGGCACCCTCATAAAACACTGATAGGTAGATCCCATATTTCACAAAGAAATGAATCGTCCGATCGCCAACTCTGTGCGAGGTAGCATCACTTTTGGGCACAATTTCATCGTTTTTAGGAAAAATATAATATTTACAATTCTGCCAATGGCTACACATATGCATACTAGTATTTGGCATATTTTCATCAAGTTTAACCTCTGTGCCATTTATGCTTCACCCAGAAATGCATTTTTCCTGCAATTCTAGTTCCCCAGGTGCCAGCAAGATGCCCTGGGTCTCATTTTGTTTGTTTAAAAATCAAATGACATTGTCATAAAATCACATTGCTGCTTATTCAGATGGTGGGCAAAAATGTCTTAAAGTATAATGTCCTTTATTGTCAATGAGGTAGATTTGCCCTGGATGTGGGTGGTACTACAAATCTCCACAGCAACTGTCTCTGCCAAGCTTGGCTGGCAACAAAGAACTTTTATGATGTCTTTTGAAGTTGTTGCCAGTTCCCCCTTCAGAGGGATGCTTAAGGAAATCGCACCTCCCTGTTATGCCCAGACCAACTGGCCTCCTTTGTTCTTTCTGGCAGAGCTGCTGGGCAGTATGGCGAGTTTGTGAACCTCCACACCTTGGCCCCTTTCATGTGCACAGGGGCCTGGTCCACTTGAGGGAGGTAATTATGTTCCCATGGGAGGCAGGGCACCTTTGAAGTAAGTGAGCCAAGTCTATTCTGTTGGTTTTCCAAGTTTGTTTTTTCTTTCTTTCAACAGAAACCAAGTCTTTTTGGGACTAAATATCATGTACATTTTAGAGCAAATCCCCATATTCAGTCACATTTCTGTGCAAGCACAGGGCATCATTTAACATTTCACTTCCAAAAGGCATTTTCCTGCTTGGCAAAAACATTGTTTTACACGCAAGTTAATTTTTCTTTTATGTCACTTTCAGAAATGCGGCTTCTGCTGCACATAGTTTAACTACAATTTGCCTTCTGGAGAACTTTTACAGATACGGTCTGTTTCTGGACTCATATACTACCAAACATCTCTTTGAAATTGACATGAGACAGAAACACTGCATTATTCCTTTCATTTACTGCAGTTTGTGCGTGATGGTTTCTAGCAAAAGAAAACACAAGCCGTGTTTAAGAGGAAATCCCAATTCTTTGCCTTTAAGGTGATTTACCAGTACATCAGCTATCTGGAAATGTATGGCCTCACTTCTTGGTACTCAACAGAAGTAAAGCATGCCAGGGTGGGTTTTCATGACGAGCACAACTTTGTGATGTTTTAAAAATGAAATCATGAGGGAATTGCAAAGCTGTCTCGGATGTCATGTGTGCAGCTTCAGCATTCAGAAAACAGAACAGCAAATGTGGCTTCGTTCTGCATTTAGGTCATTTTCAGATGGTCAAAATGGTTAAAATGGAGGTAAAATAATGCAGAGCACTTCTTTTGGTGGCATTCTTGTATTCAGTGCTTGCCACACATCTGTGCCATGGAAAGAAAAGCGCAGCCGTTCTTCTGCAATATTTCCATGCAGTTTTGAGGTAAAGGGATTTTTGGCGTGGGCCTTAAATGTACCCCACAGGATCACAATATGATTCAGCAGAAAAAAATGTCATATAACATGCAAAAAGCAAAATACATAGTCCGAAATTGATGCTTTTTCTACTCTAAATGCTTTTGGTGGATTTTGTCTGCATTGTGAATTTGAGGTGTTTAACTACAGACTAAATCAGCGACTCACCCCCTGAAGTGTACCTGAAATAAACTTTTAATGAGTCTAGCAATTATTGTATAGAATTCAAGAAAGACAAATTATTTGTTATTCCTATTCTTTTTTTATTTAGGGTCACTGCTCAAAGTGTTATACTTGTGGAACCCCCTGTTTTTTCTAAGAAGCCTGAACAAGAAAGCCAGCCACTCAACAAAAACAAACAAAGAGCCGCATGGCATTGGCTACAGCCCAGAAGCTTCAATTTGTAAAAAAAAAAAAGGAAAAACCTTTAATTTTATTTTTTTAGGCGTAGTAAGGGAGACCACAGGGGTCGCAAGTGGTATGCAGTTTAATCAACAGTGCAGTTAAAAAGAAACATTTCCTAGGCTACCTATCAACTACCCTCTCCTGTCAAAAAAAAAACCAATAACAATATCATCACATTTATTAGTGGGCCATGACATATTACTTATGATTCTAAGCACAGTGATAAAAAGTGTTATATTTAAGCAATAGAACCTGAGTGTCTGGTCCTTACCTATGGAACCGGGGCATTACCTGAGTCGGTAATGCCCCCGACAGAAGGGTTCTATTGCTATTAGTACCCTGGCCCGCAAAATTGCGTGACCAGGGCACTAAAAGCTTTTTTTTTGTCCCGAAACGCTGCAGCGTTTCGGGAGAAAAAAAAACAAAAATGTCTGCCGCCATGGAAAGGGAAAACGGAGTCCGTTTTCCCTTTCCATGGCGGCCATCGGGAGTGGACGCGCTGGGAACACAACTGTTCCCAGCGCGTCCGCTCCCGAAAAAAGATCAAAAAGAAGGTAAGTGGGGTTGGGAGGGTGGGAGTGGGACGGGGAAAAAAAAAACGTACCTGCTTCCCCGGCGGGGAACAAGGGACGCCTCCAGCCATGTGGCGGCACAGAGCGGGGATGGCCCCGCTGCGAGCGTCCACAAAATGTATGTGCCCGTGTACATTGTAATGGAATAGAATCTAAGAATTTAAAGTTTGGTTAATATACAAAAAAAAGTTAATTATACTACATAATTAAATTTATATAAAAGAAATGAAGATTAGGAAGTAAATATTTAATTATAGACATGTCAATTGTATTACTAACATTTTTAGTCATTTCTTTTGAAAATGAATTTTTAATTTTTATTCCAATATAACATATTACCTTCCAAACTGCATAATGCTTATGTACTCTTCTTCATTGTAATAATCTCTGTGCGCACTTAGAATTGTGCACTGTACACTGCATTTAAAGAATGTCGTTGGCACTGGCCACGGCTGAAAGCCATGGCTAGTGTGCCCAAAATAAATCTATTGTTGCTAGATATTCAGTGACCACAGCTGAAGGCCATGGCTAGTGGAACACAAAGAAAACTATTGGTGTAACATATACAGTGGCCAAGGCCGACGGCCGTTGTCACTTTTCATGGCGTAAGGCCATGGCTAGTGAACCCTAAAGAAAGCTATTAGTGCTACATGGATAGTGGCCAAGGCCAAAGGCTATGGCTAGTAGGCTCCAAAACCTATTGGTACAACATGTACAGTGGCCGAGGCCGAAGGCCGTGCTAGTGGGCCCCAAAAAAATTATAGTATAGCAAAATCCTTGAAATTCACTGAAAAAAACTTTAGTTAAGAGAGAGGTAAAGTGATCAGATTTAGGGCCTGATTCACAGAACAGTTTCCTATGGCAGTGCGCCACTATTGAACTCTTCCATAGGTCAGGCCCTAAATGTGAACAATACATTGCAACAGAACCTTTCAAATTCGGTGAAAAAAAAACCTTAAAGAGACATTAAGGTGCAAATTTAACCCAACAAAACCCTTGAAATTTGTCAGACAATTCATGCAAAGCCACCTTAACTACTTGCCCCTTGTTGTACAGCGTATGGCCACAATGATGACATCAGAGATTAGATCACTGGTGACATCACTACTTACATCACTGGTGACATCAGACCACTCATGTATGTTAAAATACTTTTGTACATACTCTATTGGTACATATCTTATTTCAGTATACTTAACAATAGGCACCTGATATAGACCAATAGACTGGTACACATGTATGATAGGAGTACTTATGGAGCTTTCATTTGTTCTATTTATTAAAGGATGAAATACATTTAAAAACATTTGTAATGTTTTAGAAATATATTTAATTTCGTTTAATAGCAAGCAATTCAAATGGTCCATTGCATAGAATGTACCAGATTCTTGCAAATGTACTTTAAATATTGTAAGATATAATATGCATATACAGTAGTAAACAAATGATAATAGGAATAGATGGAAATAGAAACATGTGGAATCCTGATTGTTAGGAAAATGTTAAATGTACAAATTAAAATTTGCGTTTCTGCTCATCATAATCATAGTATATGAATGCTTTGTTTTCTAAATGAGAAATGTTAAATGTATAACAAAGTGCATGCACTTATGTATTGTGATATATTATAGGAATTCTTAGTATGGGTATTGTAAGGGGGTCAAAGTAAGACTCTGACATAGTGGCATGTTAAGCTTTAGTTATAAACTTTTATTGTCCAAATAATAAGAGGGGTTGTGGACGTCCTATCTATGCCTAACTCGGAGGGGATTTCCTGCCTCAAAAAAACTAAGGACTGTCTTTGTCAGGATGTTAATGTGTCTTCAGTCCTGTGTCCAAAATCCTTAAAGGGATAGTCCAGTAAAAAAATATATTTTAAAAATAGATAGGCAACATTAAAAAATAATACTAGCACTTTTTCTAAAAACTTCCTATGTAAAATTTTGAGCTATTCAAGCTCAAAATTCGCAAAAGCAAGCACATGGGCACATCCATTTTGTGAAATGGATGCCCGCCTGTGCTGGCTTTTGCGGCACTAATGAAGGAAAAGCCAGCCAGCTGTAGTAAACAAAAGCTACCGCTGGGTGGCTTTTCCTTCAATAAGCACTAGCTGCGGTTTTTTTTCTAAGTTTTCCGGGCTGGAGGAGCCCGGAAAACTTAGAAATAAAATAAAACCGCAGCTTTAAAGCTTTTGAAGCGACCACAAACATAAATACAACGTTGTGTTTGAAAACGCTGCGGTTTTTCTTTCCAAGTTTCCCAGGCTCTTCTGGCTCGGAGGAGCCTGAGAAACTCGGAAAGAAAAACCGCAGCGTTTTCAAACACAACCGCGTTGTGTTTCTGCCTGCTGTGGCTATCACTTTGGTTCTCCGGTGCTCCCGTAGGGGAGCACCGGAGACCCAAAGTGAAAGCCAAGGCAGGCAGAAACACAACGCGGTTGTGTTTCTGCCTAAATCTGCTATCCCATTTGGGGCTCTCGGGGCTCCCCACGGGGAGCCCGAGAGCCCCAAATGGGAAATCAGCTGTAGGCAGAAACACTGCGGCATGTAAACACAACCGTGTTGTGTTTCTGCCCGCCTTGGCTTTCACTTTGGGTCTCCGGTGCTCCCCTGGGAGAGCACCGTAGACCCAAAGTGATAGCCACAGCAGGCAGAAACACAATGTTGTATTTATGTTTGCGGTCGCTTCAAAAGCGACCGCAAACATAAATACAACGTTCTTAAAGCTGCGGTTTTATTCCTAAGTTTTCTGGGCTCCTCCAGCCCGGAAAACTTAGAAAAAAAAACGCAGCTAGTGCTTATTTAAAAAAATAAATAAATAGCACTTACCGAGATTCAGCTGCAGCTTTCCTGCTCTTGTCTCCGGTCCCCGTCCTCTGTGTACAGCACCAATGAAGGAAAAACCACCCAGCGGTAGCTTTTGTTTACTACAGCTGGCTGGCTTTTCCTTCATTAGTGCCGCAAAAGCCAGCACAGGCGGGCATCCATTTCACAAAATGGATGCGCCCATGTGCTTGCTTTTTGCGAATTTTGAGCTTGAATAGCTTAAAATTTTACATGGGAAGTTTAAAAAAAAAAGTGCTAGTATTATTTTTTTAATGTTGCCTATCTATTTTTAAAATAAATGTTTTTATTGGACTATCCCTTTAAGTGACCCTTACACTCTAAACTAACTATAAAGTGAGCATGTTATGTTAAGTTGATTTATGCTGCGCACCACTGCCACCCAGGGCCAGTCTCCAGGTGCTCACGTGGCTCTGCAAGAGAGGCGGGTGGGGAGGTTAGTGAGGATAGGATGACAAGATAGGTTCAGAACCACAGGAACTGGTGTCTGTGAGTATTGTTTTGCATCTGGGAGTTGGTGCGGGAGGCCCCATGCATTGTAACCGTATGGGTAAGACTCAGTGCCTCGGGTGTGTGCTAGTGTTCGTGTTAGTGTGTTGTATGATGGTGGGCTGGGTTGTGGTTGTGCGCACTGGTTGGATGGTGTCCATATGGGATCCAGAGTTGCGGGTGGGCATAGCTGTAAGACTATCTGGTGTCTTGGTTTGTACTTGTGTTGTTGATGGTTTTATGGAATGCAGCATATTTGAATAGTTAACCTGTCCCGGGCAGTTATTTTGAGAAGAATACTAAGCACATGCTGCCAACATAAGTATCTGCTCCACTAGCTGTATATGTAAGCATAAAGTGCATAATGCAATAAGATATCCACCTAAAAAATCCACTTGAAAAAGGGGCCCACCTCGAAGACAAATGCTTCTGGTGATGGTAATAAGTTGCATGTCTTATATTAGGGGTAAAGTGCATGGTGCATAAACATGAGCTAGCTGCATATGTAAGTATAAAGTGCATAGTGCATAAAATGTCCACTTGAAAAGGGGCCCACCTCAATGACAACTGTTTCTAATTATGGTTTTAAGGTGCAAGTCTTAAACTTATATGCCCTTGGTTCAGCCCCCCTGCCCCGCTTTCAGTCCGATCCCGGGACATATGTGCAGGATCGTCCACCCGCGCAGCCACAGGTTAGCTGCTCCGTTAGAGGACAGCTGCTGGATTTGCTTACTGCTTCGTATTTTATTTGTTTTTAGTGTCAACTTGTATCTGAACTTACGTGACATTGATTTTGTGTGTGTCTGAAGTAAACTGAATGAATGCAAAAGTCTGCTGTTTTTACCTTGAAACGTGGCCATTTGACAACATAATTTCAGCATCTTAGGGGTGGGCTCATTGGGCTAGGACTAATTGACAGTCCTCTTTCTATGCCCTTGGTCCAGCCCCCCTCCCTCGCTTTCAGCCCGATCCCGGCACATATGTGCAGGATGGTCTGCCCTCGCAGCGGGCGTGCCGCCAGCGCGCCAAAGGCGCGCTTAAGGCAAGCCCATCTGTGCCCGTCCGTGCCAGTAGGGGGCGGGAGGGACAGCTGGATAGAAGTTTCCTGCTCTCCCTTGCCCCTTTAGACACTATCTGGCAAGCCAGCTGGAGCTACCATACGCCCACTATAGCTCCCCCCCTGCCACTAGTATCACTAGCATGGAGCCCACTATGGACACCCCCACCCTATTTTTATTGAACACCAGGTCTCTTCCGGCCCACACTGGTGAAATTTGGGACCTGCTTCCTAGTAGGCAACAGGATTTTTTGTGCCCGACAGAAACCTGGCTAACACCAAGCTCGGCACCAGCTCTGGTCCAAGCTATTCCCCCTACTTACCTCATTATTCACCATGACCGGCCACTCCCCAAACCTGGAGGAGGGGTTGCGGTTATTTTTAGGGACAAATATGCTGTTACCCAGATATGATGCCCCCATGCACTTAATATGGAACTTTTATTTTTTCGGTGTGTTATTGCACCTTCCTGTATTATTCATTTCCTGCTCATATACCACCCCCCCCCCCCGGCCCTACGGGATCTTTTGGGAAAGGTTTAGCCGATCTTATTGCTGACCTGAACCTGCAATATACCAAACTAGTGATATTAGGTGATGTTAACCTGCATTTTAACTTGCCAAGATCTGCTGAAATGTATTCCTTCTTTGATAGCCTCTCTGATCTACACCTGCATCAACTGATCCCAGCCCCGACTCACTCACATGGGAATACGCTTGATTTAGTTTTTGCCAAGGACTCCCTGCTACGCCCTGGCCCTATTGAACCAGTGGTATGGTCCGACCGCCATCTGGTTACGTGCACACTTATAGTAGCTTCTCCATCTTGTAAACCTCTCCCCCCCCCAAAACACTACTACGCTCCTGGCGCTCGGTCAATCCCAAGGCAATCAGTGCCCACATAGCCACTAACTGTGCCTTTTTGAGGCCCTTATCTCTAACATCACTTTACAAATCTCTTGTGACGGCCGCAGATTTCTGCGCCCCACTTAAGCTGACTCCAGGTCGCAGATTACCCTCCCAACCTTGGTTTACGGACCAGCTTAAATCTGCCCGCCTGCAACTTAGACAAACAGAGCGCAAATGGCAAAAAAGCTATAACCCTGCACTCGGAGAACTATACAAACTTGGTCTCTCCACCTATCTGGCCAGCGTTAAGATGGCTAAATCTACTTTTGTCTCTCAGAAAATCAAAAATGCCTTGTGCATGCCCAAAACTCTGTTTTATATTGTACACTCATTAGCCTCTTCTGAGGCTCTTACTTCCATGGTTAAGCCTTCGCAAAAACTGTGCAACGACCTTGGCTCTTTTTTTATCACTAAAATTTAAGTGATTTGCTCCAATATCGCCAAATCCCCTGCGATAATAACCCCAGATGCCATTGCATCTGTGCCTGCTCCCCCTATCGCCCCTTTACCAATTGGTCCACTTTTCCTCTTTTTACTGAGACAGAGGTCCTAGCCACTATTTTAAAGATTAAATCATCCTCTTCTGAGGATGCCATTCCGGTCTCCATCATGAAGAAGATTGCCCCAGACATTTTAGCAGATATTACAGCGGCCATAAACAACTCTTGCCAGTCAGGACAGGTTCCTTCGGAGCTGAAATCTGCGAGGGTCATCCCTCTTCTGAATAAGCCCTCACTTGACCCCACTATCCCTGCCAATTTTCGTCCTATTTCTCTGCTTCCCTTCCTGTCCAAACGTCTGGGATCTTTCATCACACCCCTTTTATCCTCTTTTCTGGAATCCTCTAAAATCTTCAACCCTGCCCAGGCTGGCTTTAGGCCAGGGAGGTGTACGGAAAGTGTGCTTGTTTCTGTACAAGATGACCTGTCCAGGTTAGTTGATGCGGGTGGAGTCGGAGCTTTGATCCTGTTGGATCTGTCAGCCGCGTTTGACACAGTGGACCACCCCATCCTCCTTTCACGCCTGGCGCAGATTGGGATATCTGGCTCTCTCCTTGCATGGTTTACCTCCTTTATCTCAGACCGTACACGGAGTCTTGCCATGCCCCCTTTTATCTCTTCCTCCTGCCCCCTCACTTGCGGTGTCCCACAGGGATCCTCACTTTCCCCGATCCTGTTCAATATCTATATCTGGGCTTTGGTCTGCCTCATCCGTTCCTACAGACTCAATTGTTACTCTTATGCTGACGACACTGAAATCCTGATCCGCCTAGATCAGGATCAGGCTGAGGTCTCGTCATGCCTTGATGACTTAGAGCAGTCGGTGTTTGGATGGACCAGAATAGGCTCAAACTTAATGGCGATAAGACGGAGGTAATGGTGGTTGCCTGTCCTTCCGACCCCTCACTGTGGAGCTCTGCTTTCTGGCCCACCTCGCTAGGTCCTCTCCCCAGCCAGTTACTAAAGGGAAAAATCTGGGTGTCATTCTCTCTGCCTCCCTCTCTATGTCCAACCAGGTTACTGCAGTGTGCCAGTCTGCCCACCACCAGATCAGGGACCTCAAGAGGGTTCTTCCCATGATACCAACCCCTCCCTCCCCCTGTGGTAGCTGCGTTGGTCCTTCCGCGGCTGGACTACTGTAACTCTCTATATCTATCACAACCGATTGGTCTCACAAAGCGGCTTCAGCGCATGCAGAACCTGGCGGCCAGGTTAGCCATGGGTTCTCCCTACGGTGCTCATATTTCACCAGTGCTTCGACTCCATTGGCTTCCGGTGGCCCAGCGTGTTTATTTTAAGTCACTGTGCATTGTTCACCGGGCGATCCACGGCCAAGGAGCCGAGTTTCTGCAGTCCAAATTCTTTAGGTATATCCCTGAACACGACTTGTGCTCCTCCATCACCAACTTACTCACTAGTCCAAGGTTTAACCGTGAAAGGATCGGTGGCAGGGCCTTTTCCATTGCAGCTTCCAAACTTTGGAACAACCTTCCACCGTCACTTAGAGGCACCCCCAATCATCTTGGTTTTAGAAGAGCTCTTAAGACCTTCCTATTTTAGCCCTCTTTTTCCACTGGTTTTCTACTTTGGCAACCAGCGCCATGATGCCCTTGGGCGACCATGCGCTTTATAAGTTCAGTTAACATGACATATTGAGGATAAGGTGCATAGTGCATATTCGTTTAAAAAGTCAGCCTCAAAGTTAGCTACATATAATAGATGATACAGTGTATGTCTTGTATAGCACTAGAAAGGATTCAAATAACTACTGTGAATTCCATGAACTCAACCTACATAAAATGGAATATATTCCTCAATCCATTTGTCATGATATTAATCAGTTACCACACATCAAATGGGATGAAAATAACTGCTAGATGTTTCATGCAATTCAACCGACTAGGTTCTACTGAAAGTATGTGCCTTGACTTTACTGAATCTTAAGGGAAGCACCACCTGCCTGTTTCTGTTCTGGCTTCTGCTCTGCAAAGAAAAGAACCAACCTCACCACTATATAATCCTGCAAAACATTTTACACAAACAAAGAATGCTGTAAATATTTTACAAGGATTTAGAATAGAAAAAACAACCTATGAAGGAGAAAAGGAATCGGGGAGAAGGAAGAAGAAAAAACAGGTAGCATGATAGAATAAGTGTAAACTCCTATCAATGTTGCAATTCAAGTTCGTTGAAATGTATAAAGTTCTTCGTCTAGATTATGTCCTTTGGGCTTTTTTTTGTCTCTAAATCCAATATGAATTTAGTCTCCATATATATTGTGCATGCAAATATAATTTAAATTATCAGTAAATGTATGTCCCTTCTCCAAATATAACTCCTGGATACACCATACCAAAATACTCGGAACACAATTTCTGTGGAAAATTAGATAAGGCAGTTTGGACGGCGTTAAGTGGGGCGGCGGGGGTGGTCATCCACCGTAATAAGGCCAGAGACCACGCAGCAAGCAGGCCACTCAGGTTGTTCAACCAGCTGCAGAGACTCCATGTGAGCTGAGAAAGGGGCTCAATGCGAGAAGCGGTCACAAGTGTCACACTTTTTGTAGCGAGCCTATCCTGCCATGTCGCTACTGGAGGGTAATGTGTGGTATTACTGGACGAAGGAGTGAACACTAGCTTGATGGCACTAGCAAGTTAACATCTACCTTTGAATATAGCCTAGCCAAAGCACAGATACGTTCAGAAGTATGTGTTTAGGATTTCACTCTTGTCCGTGCCAGGTCCCAGCGTGCACGATTCCTGGGATAGTTTGGAGCTCCCCCCTCAGGCCCAGCCTCTTTGTGGCCCTGAATGATGGGGACATTCTAGCCTCATGTGCTATACATTTATTATGTTGTGTGGGTTATATGTGCCTTTGCACCCTCTCAATAATCTAAAAGCTGCAGGATTTGCTCTTTCCACAAGGTTTAGGTAATGAGTCGGTGGTCCTTGCGTAGAGTGCGTTTATCTTTTTTTCTTTTAGTGCCCTGGAGAGATGTTGGCTTTGGTAACGAGGCTATATTTATTAATCCTTCCGGACGAGGCTGCCATGTCAGAGCTGGAGGGGGATACATATGAAATGGCCGGCTGTTATTAAGCTTTTGAGTTTTGATCCTGCGATCGATGCGGACGGCTAGAGTCAAAGGGCGCGGAATGTCAAGGCGCATGAAGATTAACTGTGGCGCGCCTTCTCATATAGCCAAGATTTCTGCCGTGGAAACCTGCATGATTTTTTAGCATGACATTTCGGAGGATAAAAGTCACGCTGCATTTTCTGGAGGAAATACCAAATTGGTTTTGATCTTAATCAGGAGGAGTGCAGCAGAAGCTCACCTTTTGATGCACTGTGATTAAACTGTGGCATTTGCTGAAGGGAATACACATTAATCTGGCCCCCTCGTTAAATCTCTGTTTAGCCTTGGAAAGGAAAGCAGAACACACCTTCAGCAAACTTCACTCTGGGATCTCGTGCATATTAGTCTCCATATGTAAATGGGTCTTTTTTTCTGTATTTGTTTTCATAGATTACTACTAGTGGGTGATATGGGTGTAAGTGTTGTAATCCTGGCTGTGCTTTAATAATTCTGTTATCCCGCCCACCACAGGAATGTGGTTTGCTGCAGCCTGCCAAAGACAATAAGAGTTCTGCTTGAGGTGTCCATAAAGACGCGTGAACTACGAAATGGAAAATACGTATTCAAAGGAGGTTATTACAGTTTAACCGGTCCGTAAAAATTGCCAGTATAATTGTCAGCAATTCCGGCACCGGCAATTTTACCAGACCGGCAAAACACAAGTTTGCCAGAGAGGGCACTGATTTACCCCCGGCCCTGAGCTGCTGGTAGATCAGGCCCCTATTGACAAAAAAATGCCGGAATTACCGGCACTGTTTTTACTGGTGCCAGTAATTTCGGCAATCCCCTCCATGGAATGGGGATTTAACAGTGTTTCCACCACCTGGAGTATCCCAGTAATGCCGGGCTATCCGGTGACGGAAACGGTAGGGACAGTTTGCTGGTATCACGCCAGCATTACCGGCAGGATACCGTCAAACTCATAATGAGGATAATAGATGTCTTACCACGCACATTTTTAGTTTGTGTAAGCCTTTGTTTCTTGCCTGGCATCAGTGGTGGAGTCAGGCATCGAAGGGGATTGTTGCCCTAATTCCCCATCCAAATGTCTTGGTGTGCCCCTTCCAACCTCTTGGCCACTGACCTGCATTGCAATTTCGAAGATGGAATGCAATTTATCAAATTTGAATGCATGCAAGCCAAGGATAACAAGGTGGTCCATGGACTTTGAGCCACCCCCTCTGCCTTGCACTAATGCCCCAGGCCCTGTGCTTTTACTGAATCTGAGCAGTACGAACGGTGGCACGTTTGCAACAAACTCCCAAAGCTTTACTTTTAGCTTCCGTTATTGCTTTAAAACGTCCTCCTGTCCTGAAAGTATTCTCCCCCTTCGTTTCTAATCCACCCTGGCTGCATGGCACGCAGCCTCTGCTCACTCCCCAAATGCTGGCATCTGTTATGCTGGCAAGTGGACTGATCAGAGCCGCAGAGAGGGGTCCGGAACAGAGAAAGTGAGGACACTGGTGTCACTAAGTGGGAACATCTACAAGAAAGGATGCAAAAAAGTGTGTTGTGACTGCAATTTGTGTGCGCGTGTGCAAGACAGTTTCAATGTAGATCAGGGATGTCATTTGGGGGTCGCAAGGGGTCACAACTGCGACCCTTTGCTAACCCTAAAAAAAAGAAACACTTTTTTTTTTAAACAAACGGAAGTTCCTGAGCTGTGGCCAGCACCATGTGACTCTTTGATTCTGGAGTGGCTGCTTTCTTGTCCAGGCCTCTTAAAAAACAGGGGGTTCCACAAATGTAACAGTGACCCTAAATAAGAAAGAATAGGATTAGTAAATAATTTGTCTTTCTGGAATTCTATACAATTATTGCTAGACTCATTAAAGGTTTATTTTAGGCACACTTCGGGGGTTGAGTCACTGATTTAGTCTGTAACACCTCAAATTCACAATGCAGACGAAAACATCGAAAAAGCATTTAGAGTAGAAAATGTATGTATTTTACTTTTCGCAGGTTGCAGTAATAGCCTGTTTTTTCTGCCGTTGTCTCTGTTATGATCATCACAAGACATTCCATTTCGATGTCCTCGGTCACTTGACAAAATCCTTGTGTCTTAATGCTTGTGTACAGTATAGAAATGTTTGACCATAGCACATAAAGTGGCCCTTGATTTCATTGTGCCACAATAAATGCTTTATTGTATTTATGAGGTAACGAGTGCCCAGAGTACGAGATGCAGTGTGAGTGCACTGCTTTCCATGCGCTACTCAAAATTCTTTAATACACAGTTATGAACCCTCCCAATGGTATGTATTTTGCTAACGTATGAATCCTGAAAAGTAGATCCACGTAAGCTTGACATATGGCCAGATTTTTACCAGACCTGCAGATGAACTGGCCTGCTGTTCAGTTACCAGTTTAATTGTATCCACTATAGAGTGTAATTTGCTTTCTGAATTTGAGAACATTCAGGCATGTAATTGCTAATTTTACTATAGCCGTTAAGATAGCTCAGTGGGTTGAGCGCTCACTGCTGCGATGTGTGTGTGTGTGATCTGCAGGTTGCAGGTTCGAATCCTAGCAAGGCCAACTCAGCCGTTCATCCTTCTGAGGTCAATACATGAGTACCAACACAGGTTGGGAGATATTGTATGTCCATCTGTTCTATATACAGCGCTTAAGCATAAGTGCTATACAATAACACATCATCATTTGACCTTGGACATCTGCTTGCATTCACTGTAATTTGGTAATATGGGCCTATACACACTGATATTAACGATACATATGGTGATCCATTCTTTTATGAAATGTATATCACATTACAGTGATATCGTAACCATATTTCGAATGGATTGTGTCCACCAACATATTCCTCATCTATGACATGTGTCAGAGGGTGCCCTGTGTCGATTGCTTCGGGTTGATGTCCCTCGAAGGCCTCTGCCGAGGGTGACTACATCGGATGTTATAAGTAGCACGCACAGCGCTCGTAGCCTCAGTTCTGTTTTTTCTGCAAACTGGTTTGCTGCGTAAAACTCGGCGTGCCTTGTGGTTACTGTTAAGTTACCGTATTATGTCTTCTTTCCCCCCCCCCGACAGCCCCGCGGTCTGGCTTCAAGAAATGTCGGGACTGCCGCTCCAAAATGTGGACCATGGATCTGCATCAAATTTGTCTGTGGTGCCTGGGCGAGGGCCACGCTACGGATGACTGTTAGAAGTCCTCGCGTGAACGTAAGGGAAATTGAAGGTAGGCAAGGTGTCCAAGCCCTGTAAATCTAAGTCAGCTGGTCTTTCGGCCGACAAGTCGAGATGGGAGTCTTTGTCGGAGGAAGTCCAAGCGCTCCCGGTCCCGCAGTGGTACGCGCCACTCGTCCTCTTCATCAAGGCGGTCCAGGAAGCAACGTCACTGTTCCCCTTCCTTGTCCTCTTCGGACAATGCATCTCTGAAAAAGGTGACCTGCCCCACCAAATCCTCGACCCCGGAGGAGTGGGATGCTTCCGGGTGCAGATGTTAAAGCTATTTCAGTCCCAGGGCACAGTTCAGTCTGCGCTTTCTGACGAAGCCGGCAGGGGACGGTCTCGGCTGGATACTCGCGCACCTTCGCACCGGTGTGTACGGCGTGATAAACATTGGGAGCCCTCAAGGCCCTGTTCAGACAAGGCATCGGGTGATCACCAGAGACATGCCAGGTCTTTGTCTCTGGCGAAACCTGCAAAATCTTTGAAGTCCTTGAAGGTGTTGACGCCATCGGCGCCATGCCCGTCGGGTGCGCCGGTCAGGTCTTTGCCCCAGTTCGGCCCTCGAAGCCTTAGGCGCCATTGTCGAATTTACCGGTGGAGGTCCCTGTGACTGTGGACCCTCCAAGGAAGGCTACTTCTAAGTTTGTGAAGACTGTAGCTGAGAAGAGGTGTACTCCTCTCCCAAGAAAGGACTTATTTAAGTCTCTCCAAGACATTTATGAGGACGAAGAAAGGGCAGAGATGGGTGTTGGTCCTTTTGGTCTTCCGTATGGTACTCCTGGTGTTCCGGAGTGTGTCATTTCGGAAGAGTTGGATGGAGGAACTGTGTCAGTCCTTGCATGATGCCTGTAGCCTTGACACTTCCTGTGAGATGGAGTTTGGTAAGCCGGATCCTGGGATCATGCCGACTCCCCTTATCAGAGAATAATGTTGAGAGTTGTGGAGTACCTGGGCTTGGCCAGGCCTCCGGTGCAATTTGATCAAGATGATCTTATAGACATTTTGGATCAAGTTCTGTCCACTGACCCGGTGTTGCCATTTCATGTGGCATTGCAAAAGACGGTGGCTGCTACTTCAAACACCCTGGAGAGTATTGTGGCAGTGAACAAGTTGTTAACAAAGAAATATCGCCCATCCTGTAGCGTGGTGGACGAGGTGGAGGTGCCAAAGCCGTTCAAGCAGCAGCCTCTTTTCCATCAGGTTATGCTGCAGCCACTTCAAAACTGCCCTGAGGTCTTCTCTCATTGTTCACTGGTAGGGGGCAGGCTATCTCAACATCTAGAAGAGTGGCAAGCCATTACTTCAGATTTGTGGGCTCTGAAAAAAATAGCCTAAGGCTATTGCCTTCTTTTTCTACGACCACCTCGGGGAAGCACTCTGAGGGTTCCGGATCCGCTCCTTGTGCAGGAGATTTTAACCCTGCTAGAGAAAGGCGCTATAGTACCAGTGCCTGTGGCACAGAGGAACAAGGGTTGGTATTCCCCCATATTTTTTGATTCCCAAGAATGACGGAGGACTGAGATCCATCTTGGACTTGAGGTTCTTGAACAAGTTTCTCAGGAAGGATAAGTTTGAGATGGTAACTCTCTCTCCGATCCTTCAGGCCCTCCAACTTCAGGATTGGTTGCTGTCTTTGGACCTGCAGAATTCTTATTTTCATGTGCCCATCCATCTCATGCACAGGAGATACCTGAGGTTTGCAGTTGGCGTCCTGCCATTCGGGTTGACCTCCTTCCCAAGGGTCTTCACCAAGCTCATGGTGGTGGTGGCAGCGCATCTCAGGAGAGGGGGGGGATTCACGTCTACCCCTACCTGGACGGTTGGCTGATCAGGACACCTTCTCCCGAAGAAGCCTTGAATCATCTCAGCGTCACCTGCCACCCCTTTCACAAGCTAGGCTTCTCCCTCAATTTCAAGAAGTCACATATGACACCTTCCCAACGGCTCCAGTACATCGGGGCTGTGTTGGAAACGTCCTTGAGGATGTGCTCGCCACCCAAGGTGAGGGCTCAACACATTCTCCAAATGGTCACCAAATTTCAACAAACCCAGATTCTTCCGGCTTTCGAATTCTTAAGGTTGCTCGGCCTCATGGCATCCTGCATTTTTCTGGTGCCAGATGCCCGGATAAGAATGCAATCCCTTCAGTGGGCTCTCCGGACTCGATGGTCCCACTTCTCAGGCAAGATGTCGAAACTCCTTCATGTTCTGGTCAAGGTCTCCCAGGATCTTCTGTGGTGGGCCAGCGAGGAAAATCTCATGAAGGGGCAGCCTTTTTGGCAACTGTGGCCGGAGGTAATGTTAGTGATGGACGCTACCCTCAAGGGGTGGGGGGCTCATGCCAACGATCTGACGATCAGCAGTCGATGGTCTCTATCGGAGTACAAACTACACATCAATCTTTTGGAGCTATGAGCAATCAGGCTAGCACTGAAGGCTTTCCTGCCATCTGCACGGGGAAAGAATGTCCTGATAATGATGGACAACATGATGGCCATGCATTACCTCAACAAGAGAGGCGGTGTAGGGTCACTCCCTCTGTGCATGGAGGCAATGTAGCTCTGGTTCTGGGCAATGCAAGAAGGAATCTCCTTAGCAGCGGTTCATCTGGCCGGAGAGAACAGGTGGCAGATGCTCTGAGCAGGCAGGGCGCAGTCTCCCACGAGTCAGAACTAGCTCAGGAAGTCCTTCAGGAGATCTTCGCCCTTTGGGGAATCCTGCAGGTGGACTTGTTCGTGACCGGTGCAAACCGGAAGTGCAAAAGGTACTGCTTGAGGGAATTTCCTCTGAGAGGAGCTCTCCGAGACGTGTTTGTCGTGGATTGGTTATTCCCGCTTCTGTAGGCGGTTCCTTCGATCCCCGTCATTCCTCCAGTTCTCAGGAGGTTACAGCGGTTCAGGACCTGCTTGATCCTCATTGCTCCGGATTGGGCCAGGAGAGCATGATACCCGGGCCAGGCGGCCAGCAACAAAGTCCCTGTACCGTTGCTGTTGGCGTAGGTTTTGCGACTGGTGTAGAGGAAGGAATGTTGATCCTTTTCAGTGCTCGATTCCAGAGGTTCTATCCTTACTTTCTTTGGCCCACAGGGGTCTTCAGGTGGCAGCCATTAAAGGTTACCTGGCAGCACTTTCTATCTTTAAGCGCTTGTCCGAGCAATGCTCCAATTTTAAGATTCCACAGATCACTCAGTTTCTGAAAGGGCTCACAAATCGGTTCCCGCCGTCGCCTTTTCAGGTGACGGTCTGGGACCTTAATTTGGTTTGATGGGTGCTCCGTTTGAACCTTTGCACTCTTGTCCATTGAGATTGTTGACATTTAAGATTGTTTTCTTGGTTGCAGTTACCTCTGCTCGGAGAGTGAGCGAGTTGCCGGCACTTTCTTCTAAGCCACCCTTCACTTTGTTCCACAAGGACAGGGTTGTATTGCGTGTACGTCCGTCCTTCCTACCTAAGGTTGTGTCAGAATTTCATTTAAGTCAGAAGGTGGTGCTCACCACCTTGTTTCCTCCTCTGCATCCTAGTAAGCATGAGCAGAGACTCCATAGGTTGGATCCTAGGAGGGCATTGAGCTTTTATGTTTCTAGAATGTCCAGAGTCACAGTGGACGACCAGCTCTTTGTGGGGTATACTGGGCACCCATTAGGCCAGGCTGTTTCTAAACAGACCTTGTCTAGGTGGATCATCCTCACTATCTCAGAATGTTACAGGTTGGCTGGCAAGGACCCTCCTGAGGGCTTGCGGGTTCATTCCACCAGGGGCATGGCTACATCGACAGCACTGCAGAGGGGTGTACCGGTAAAGAACATCTTTGATGCTGCAACGTGGTCTTCCATACACACGTTTAAGCATTATTCCCTGCATACTTCCCATGCTCAGGATGTTGCCTTTGGTAAGGCAGTGCTTTACTCTGCCAGTTAATTGGGTATGTCTAAATTCTTCTCCCTCCTCCACTCATGGATACTGCTTTGGGAGTCTGTCCTAGATGAGGAATATGTTGGAGGACACAATCCATTCGAAGAACAAGTTACTTTCCAACTGGTAACGTTCTTTCGACTGGATGTTCCTCCAATGTATTCCTCATTTAGGACAGACAGACATCACCATCTAGTTTGAAAGGAGGCACCTCTCAAAGACCCCCCTTTCCCCAAACTGTGGTCCATGTTCATGGAGAGCAGGGTTTTGCGAAGCTTCACCCAGACACAAAAGACTTTGGGATGCCCAAGCCTCAACAACAGCTACTCCAAGATTGCATCCTACCTGAAGAAAGCCTCGCCCATGGACCTGCTCCAGTGCATGCAAGAGAAGCAGATGGAGCTGGGGATTGTGTAGTCCTGACATAGGACAGCCAATCTAGGAGCTCACCTGGAACAACCCCCAATCTGAAAGTAACCAATCCGGTATACCTTTATTTGCAAATTTGCCAAACTATAAAAAGACGCAGCTAGACTCAAGCAGTTTCACGGTGAGGAGTTGGGGGCAGAATGTTAAACCTTATAAAGAGTAATAACATGCTTTCAGAAGGTAATATTACTGCTGGCTTGAATGTGTTGTACGTTGACAACATGGCATTAATGATCTTCTGGAATTTTAAAGAAATATTGGGTATTGACTATGTGTATTGCCTGTTTTCAACATGGGACGGTTGCACACATTCTACTTTGTGTACCCTTTGGTTAACTTAGCAGTTTAGGAAGCGATTGGACACGTGCTGCTCCACAGACCCCCACCCCCTAGGAAGTGCCCGAGATATTAGCAAAGGTCATTATTTAGAAAAAAAATCCCTACATTCATGCAATTATTTCCTGTCCTGCACATGGGCTTCTTCGGAATCCGAAGGAAAGAGCATGCACACACAGTGACATTTTATGTACAATCGATAAGTGTTCTACAGTATTTTCTGGGACTGTCCTAAGTAAAATGTGTAGCTTGGCTTGGGCGCAACAAGGCTGTTGAGTAATGTATTTTTTTGCAATTCCGACGACTCATCCAAAGCTTGCAGTATTTTCCTTTCCTAGTGTACTTTCATCGATATAAATTAATGTATATACTTCAATTTGAATTCACGTAGGTGGATATTTTATTCCCTCTTTTTGTATGGTGAAATATTCTAGTTTCCTTTATTCCGTTAGATATCATTTCCCCACTTAGAAAGCTAGCAGTTTATATTAAGCTTAGCATTGCCAATTCTCTCAGGAATTCCACATTTTCCTCACTTCCTCACTTCTAATCACTGATCTTAATCTCCCTGATCAAGTCTTTTTAGACCTGCAAGGTTTGGCTATAGAGCCGCCACATAGCAAAACATTCCCGTAATCCTGAATATCCAGCCATCCTGCAGCTTTGTTTTGTCCCTGCTGGCCACCGTCAGCACCGCTTTCTCATAACAAATTATTGAACTCCCCTCTCTCTTCTAGTCCATAGAGGCTGGTGCTTCTTTACTTATTCGCATCTTCATGACTGTTTTCAGGTGATAATTGAGCTGAGGAGTCGCCTCGGTTGTTTGAGATTCAGGCTATCAATATTTGCTTCATATCTAATTCATATCCGTTCATTCATTTTTTGTACCCGTTTAGGCTAGAAGAGCATTTGCACAGCATTGTGTAGGTTAATGCAATATTCACTAAGGTGTGGGCACGCTTTTAGCATTTACTTCTAGTTTCAATTGATCCTTTGCATTTTTAACATCTGCCATGTTCAGTCATGTGATAGCTGTGCAGTTACTTTTAGCAGTATAATACAAAGTGTATAGGTCTAGTAATGCCTTGCTTGCATGGACGTGGACCTAAAGCTTGAATGATCATTGTTTCTGACCTATCAAAGCATTCTGACCTTGGTGTGACTTCCCAGGGAGGCTTGTAGTCTAATTAGAGTTTTTGTATCAACTCATTGCTGGAGGTTAGTAGCGTTCAGTGGTTTGGGGGACTTTGCAAACTGTCCCTAGAGTAGCTGGCTGCTTGCTCAAGTGATTGTGAGATTTGTTTTGATAGTCATTCACAAATCACACTTTCTAGCCGTTTTAGGTTGGGGAATACCCCCCTCCGCAAAACTGGAAAGAGAATATTGGAATCTTCTAGTGCAAATATGGGCATATCTTCAAGCTCTAGTATTCCTCACCTTGTATCCCCACCGAAAACATGTTATGATGCTTCCGGTTCTACAATTCTAGCAATATCGCAATGTTATGCATTATCCCAGTCTAGTTCTTTCCCCAGTTATAGTTCCAACCCCCCTCCGCATTGCACCCTTGTTACAGTTATATGGTCTCAGCCGGTCCCCACATACTGACGTGTTCTATGAGCAGCACCTCGAGTTGGTAATTCTTCTTGTACAATGGCTGTGCTTTTTAAAGACTCCAGACCTCTTTGGAGCCAGGGGTCCCTACCACATCAAAGTAGGATGAACAAGCATTGTAGTATCAATTAATATGAGTTTGGGAGCCATGTCCGTGCCGTGGCATTTATCTGCGTTGCCCGCGTTTACATGCTCCCTACATCGGGGAACCACTCCCTAAGAGTGTATTCACGAGAAACTGGCAAACCACTTCATTGTGCAATTTACTGGTGTAACTGACACACTTTCTGTTGCAAAAAAAGGTAGCAATGTATATCCCATTAATATCACTACTTCTAAAATAAAAATGTTCAAATGTTTTTATTTTGATTTGATTGCTGAGACTTTTGACTGATCATGCATTTGGTGAAATGTGCCCAATTGGACTTGAAGGGGTGGTTTTGCTTTAACTGGTGCAGGTGCAGTTAGCACTCGGGCAAACAGTATATTATTGCAATGCATTTGCACATGTGCAATGTATATGTAATATGGCCCTAGATATGCTTGCATTTGATTTAGGCATGCACTGTGGCAAGTGAAAATGGCATTTAAGCCTCTGTTTATTTTGTGTAGGACTGCATACTCTTTCTTTAGCAGCCAATCAACTTGGAGATTTTGTATTGCTATGTTGGTGCCTAATTCTACAGCACAATTTAACCTGTACTGTGAGAAATTCTTGTTTGTTCTACTGATGGAATAGGATTGAATAACTAACATCAAGCGATGTTTGATGAGCTATCTCCTACCAATGTTCAATTAGGACAACAATCCTAAGGCACTGGTAATTTTAATAGAAGATTTAGATCTCAATTATCGCATCATTTGCTGTCTGTCATCTGTGGGTGGGGCGGGAGGACAGTTTCAAGAGTGGTGTAAAGGCTAGGGAAGGCATTCTGTGATTAGAGCAGGGTTGCAGTTTGGCTTCTTTATAATACAATTAGAACTATCTGATGGCTTCCATCATAGACATTTCTGATTGTCCTCTTGAAGCTGGAGAAACGCTAAACGTGTCTGGCTGCTTTTTATTCATGAAGAATTTTGCAGCAAAATGAAACTATGCTTTGTGGTCCGCGCTGCTTGAAATATGGATAGAATGTGACAAATGTTGAAATGATCTTGGTCTAAAAGGCGGCTCTGACATAGGGGGTTAGTGTGTTGCCAGGAAGCGAGAGATCTTTGCGTTAACTGCAGGACATAGGTTTCAATTCCATCTGTGCAGGATCGTCCATGGTTCCTTTGGACAACAATCAAATGAGCTGGATAAGAAGTAAGGAATATAATAACCCATTTTGCCTAATGTATGTGCCTTATTTTCAGAAATTGTATGTGCCTTTTTCTCTACAAATTATTTTGTCATTGATATTTTCATTCTTTTTTGCCCTTTGCATTCTTTTTTGTTTTTGTTTTCCTTGTTTTAAACACCCTGTGATCGTCACTTTCATTTGATGCCTGTTGCTCACCTTTTCATTTGCTTTCACCTCTTCATTTTCCTCTTATTCTTTATTTTCCTTTGTTTTTCCCTTATCATGCTGTTTTGCTCCTTCGTCTTTGTTTTCAATTGGCTGTTTTTGTATACGTTACCCTTTCTGATGTTCTTTTTCTTAATCTTCATCCTCAGACTCAGAATTTCTTTTTGAGGCATAGTTTTTATTCAGCTTATTTGTCTTTAGATATATTTGTTGATAGGCAAAAATAACTTTTGTAAATTAGGCATAGTGCTAATAGGGCATCAAATCTTATGCAATATGACAGCATACTATTTATTTATTATTGTGTTTTAGTATACAAATATTTGCACATTTTCATAATAAAATCAATACAATTAATCTACATTAGTTCCTCAGTTCATACATAAATTCAACCATAAATCCTTTATTTTGATTAAATGAATTATAATTAATTTCATTATTTTTCATTTCATCAATATGCTCAAAATTTGATCAAGCGTGTTTAATGTATGTAATTAAAACATAATATATCAATGTCATTGACACTAGCCACCCAAGGACACATTCTGGGTGCATAGCATTTTCAGCCCCCTCTCCTTAAACAATAAAGAACAGTCAAACCATCTAATGTTACAATTTCTCTTGAACTACTAGCCAAACCCTACATAGGTCTAGTTGAAAGGTTTTACTTTGTGTATTAGGACAACGTCGCCAGAAGGCGTTAGATTTAATTGTGTCCGATTGATGTACATATTCTACCAGGTGTCACATGTAAATAGGACCCAATGTAGTACGCTCAGTTAAGGCATGTTTTGGGGTCTCCAACATTGAATGGTTTTGGCAAATACGGCAGTACCTCTCTGCATTAGGGACCGTGGTCGAACTGCCTGCCATAGAAAGTACAGGGAGACAATTTAAGTGCAATAGGAGTATAAAGCGTCAAAGGCTCTTAGAAGGACAAATGGTCAAGTACGGTTGAGAATTCTTAAAGGACTATAGTCTCAGATATAAAATCATAACTCCTTGGTGTAGACGGATGGCAGAAATGTTCTCCCCAATCCCACAGATCTATTTTCTTGCTCAAATCTTTTTTAAATCATAATACCTCTCCTCACAATTTGGGGACCAGCCCAAGAGTTCAAAGAATTTAACAATACGAGATTCATACTTTAAGATTCCTTCGATACTGCAAGACCCACATTGTGAAGAAAATGTGTTTCCAAGCAAATCTTCATCTGCACATGTATTATGGCCTGTTTCTTCAAAACCATAAATTGTAAAGAAAGCAGACCAAGCTCCAGTCTAATAATGGCCATCAGAACACAAGAAGGTAGACCCGGTAACTTTCTCCAGAACTTTCCCTCGTTTCCTTGTACCCAAACAAGTTCTGATTGTGAGACTTTCCAGATCCTATGAAATGGCTGGAACAAAGCACTGTAGATAGTCAACTGGCTCCTTCAAGGGAAAAACCCTGTTCACAAATCGATGGATCAAAGATGTAAATTGGGCTGCTTTCCTAATACGGGCGGTTATACAGACGTGGTATCCCCGCTAAGGCTCTAATTCCACTCCAAGATATTTATATTCTGTAACATACTCGAGTGGCACTTCCTTAACGTGGAAGAGCCGCTTTCTTTGCCGCAAATAACATCATTTTTGTTTTGCTTCCATTTATATTCAAGGAGCTTTCCTCAGCAGAATCCCATAGGACCTTGGCCCCACGACTGAGTCCAATAAAAGTGTGGTCTAAGAGTACTAAATCGTTGGCATAGGCTAATACTTGACAATGGACATTATGAATCTTAGTTGGACAACACCCTGCTATTGCCAGGCTGTCGGACAAGTGTTCCAGATACACATTTAAAAACAGGGGAGCCACAAGGCACCCTTGTTTCACCCCGCTATCAATGGGGATGGACAGGGGTGTTGCTAGGTCTGGAAAAGACCTGGGGCTACGCTAATGTTGGAACTGGGGGCTAGCTAGCCTTTTGGCTGTAGCTCCTGAGATTCTATCGGGGGCTACAACCAAAAGACCAGGGGCTATAGCCCCCTTAGCACCACCCTAGTAATGGGCTATAGCCCCCTTAGCACCACCCTAGTAATGCCTCTGGGGATGGATAATGTCAAGGCTCCCTCGCCATACAATTTCACACTGACTGTATTATTTGTATGAAGGAGTTTCAAATAATTTGAGATCATGGGTGGCCAGCCATATAGCTCCAGCTTCTTCAACGGTCTGTTTCCGTCAACAGAATCAAAAGCGGATCGCAAATCGAAAAAGAGAGCATACAACCCCGGCGAGTCCTTCAATCGTGCTCTCTCCATGCGATACTAAACCAGCCTAAGATTATGTGACGTTGAGTAACTAGGGCACAAACTGCTCTGGAACCTATCAATAAGACAGAAATGTTAAAAATATTTTCCCCATGCAATCAAGCATGGATAATAAACGATGATTGCACAGGGATAGCGGGGAGCCCTCCTTCTTCAGCACAGGAATCATGATAGATGTACGCCATGATGGGGGTATCCTGCCTTCTACAAGGATTTTATCAAACCGTATCTTCAGAAGTGCTGCCCAGAAGTCGGGATCCTGCTTAAGGACGATGTTGGCAAGATCGTCTGGTCCGGGGGCCCTAGATGACTTTAATCTACCTATTCTAAGCTTTAAATCGTCCTCATTCATCTCGAGAAAAGGACCACCTGAATTGACCTATGTTATATCATCCCCTGCTGGCCCTTCAATTGAGATTCGCTCATGTAAGTGCTTCTTCTAATGTTTCCTCATTAATGGGGTTCAAACCCTTACGTGCTTTGATACCCTTTGCTTCACCAAGTAGAGACCATATGCTTCTGGAATTACCAGGGGATAAAACCTTAATCTTTTTTTGCCACTGGTTACATGACCAGGACAAGCACCAACAGTGGGTCCAGTCTTATAGGCATTTTTAACAAGCTTCATCTCTCTTTGTCTTTCAAATATGCTAAGATGTCTGGCTTTAAGTCTACACAGTTCCAGTCTGAGTTGACGTTTTCTGTCGCAGATTATCTTATCATAACGGGCATACTTGCGTTCTGTTTGAACGTTAGTGGTCTTATTAAATGCGGCATGATGTTCAGATAATGCAGAAAAAACAACCCTCAACCTCATCTATGTCCTTTACCAAAAAATCTGATAAACAAGTGAGGTCATAGGCATTGGTAGCATCTTTCGCCGGCTGTATATTATTTAAAGACCACCTAATGCGATTACCAGGATGGTTAACTTCGACATCCCCAATGGCCTTTTCACATTTAATAGGATTGCTTTCCAAATACAATGCCAAGGATGCATGGTCACTCCAGTCGTTCCATTGGGAACACATGTTAGCTACTCTAGGAAATGCGCTAGTGTTAACAAAAAAGTAATCCAAAATTGCAATCCTCTGTCCCTGCCCCCAGGTATAAGCCCCTGGCTTATCTCCCTCAACACGTCCATTAAGAATTTTAAGGTCCCAGTTCTCAGTAAACTGCTTCCATTTTAAACCGGCGCTGTCGGGCATAGATTGCTTAATATGACTCTGGCTGCTTATTCTCCTCCATCCAACCAAATCCTCCCTACAAACAGAATGAGAGTTGAGGTTGCCACCCAAAATTATGAGGTCCTCACCGTCTCCCTCCCCTCATGTAATGAACAATTCATGTAGTATTGTTTGTATGTGTTCGCTATGTAATGCACCAGGTGGCTCATATATATTCTGAACGTATATATTCTGAACGCTGGTCGTCTAAAAGTAGAAGACGGTAATTCCACTTAAACAGCCAAGATATAGTTTGTATCTAAAGTAGGAACTCTTTGTGATTTGAATTTATGGGTGACTCCCAATTGTAGTCCCCCAAAAGGTCTTCCCTTTTCTCCTTTCCTCGCCAGGACGGGATATATATTGTAACCATCAACATACATGTTTGACATAACCCATGTCTCCATAATAGGAAGACTTGATTCTCTGATAACAGGCTCGCAGAGCCATTTGATGAGAGAAGGTGAGTAAAACCACAGGTGTTCCGGTTCATTATTGATAAACCTCCATTCTGGTGGGAAAGCACAGCCAGTAAGGACTCGGCCAGCCATTTTAGTTTCGATTGGATATCGGAGAGTTGAACATTGGCAGTATTTACAGAAAGACACAATTCAATAGGTCTCCCAGTACTCTGGGTAGTTTCCCTGGTCAACGGAGGAAAGGTGTATTCATAATCCTTGTCTACATTCAACTCCACCCCACAGTTATATAGAAGTTCTCTGAAATTGCAAAGTAATATCAAAGTGCCTGGAGTCTTGCAATGGATTTTGGACACATTTGGATTTGTACAGTTCAATGTTGTAAAACCATTGTCAAAGTTCACTGTATCAACAGGCGCAGCCATACTCTGCTGCAAGGGATAACAAAGGTTTAATAGGGAATTATTGATGTCATCAAAGGACAAAAGATTATGGTGCAGTAACCCTTCGGTAGCATTACTAGATTGACCCATGACTTTGACTGTCGTATTTACAATAGATATGGCTGAGGCAGATTCTACATGAAAAAATGTTGTACGTTTTTCCTTTAGTTTGCTCACTTTATGTTTCTGATTGTACAGTTAAAGATTTTGCAAGCTCCGATACTAATTCAGGGATTAGTGTATTCAAAGTCTCCTGTCCTCCCCTGAAGTCATATCTAATAAACTTTGTCCTTTGTTTGGCTGGCATTTTAACCTTTATTTCTCCTAAACAGTTTAAAATGTCACTTACTTGAAAAAGCCAGTCCTCCTCCACTCTGGCACACAGACAGCCGTCAGCACTCAGCACTTGACCCAGTGCGCACGCGCCTATGCGCGCAGTTGCTGCAATTATACTAATTCCTGGTCTGGGGTGGGACAAAATAGATACTAGCCAAGGATTTAGTAAGTTCCGTTACTCTGGCCAATGAAGATTCAGTAATAGCGTCCCAGTACTATTCAGTGCAAGGATTGTACCAAATGCAATAGAATGTTCGAGCTTGCTGGGAACTTCGCAGTGAGTATAAACGGTAGGTAAGCAGGAACAGCAGCCGACAGCACTCACCAAGCACTCGACCCAATCCATGAATACTATAATAAAGGTGGTTATATTTATTCAACTGGTCCATGGGGAGAATCAAGGTAAAATAAAGACTGACTGAATTCAAAGTACAAGGTGCTGGAATAGTGCCTTTTCCTGCTTCACTTGTATCGCATTTCTTCCATTGTTCTGAATCAGGTGAACCTGTGGGCTGCAAATAGTCACCTACACACCTCAGGACAGCACTCGACACATGGTGTAGATTGCGCCACAAACAAAACCATCTCAAGAACATTATTGGGCTTTGAGCTCATTTTGAATACTTTTAAATGGACAGCAGGAAAGTGTCATGGTAAAAACACACTGTATTCATGGAGAACTGTTCTGAGTTCTGAATATGGATATTATCTGCAGATGAAGGCCTTGTCCATAAGGGATTCTGAATGAACCTAACTTGAGGCAGACCTGACTGAGACTTCCCTGGGAACACTTGAGGGTTTCTGATGTCTGCACACCATTATAGAACAATTAAAAGTGAGTATGAGAGTTCCCCAAACTAGATGATCTCTGCTGTCTAGACACTTTTGTTAAGTCCCAGCAAAAGGTTGTGGTTTGGGAAGGTGATATCAAAATACATTAATTAAATGGGAAATGTACAGTGCCTTCTCGTTGTATCTAAAATCAAGTGAGAGGTCATTGCCATCCAACCCTAAATAAATGTTGAGTTCTGTGCACAGTGGTACAGATAGCATTTTATGTTGTCTGCATGCAAGTCTTTGTAAATTATAAATGTCATTAAATTGTACCAAAAGTGTTTTCCCATAAATAGTTGAAATTAATCTGAAGTGATATGAAGAAGTCTGTAACATATGAAGAAATGCTTGATAATTTGTTTTATTCTTTGAAGACCATACCTATTTAATAAGGAATGGGAAATGAGAGCAAGTTTAATCATATAATTTCTGCTCCCATAAAACTATGTGAATGTAAATTCCTATATTCCCTTCATTTTTGAAATTGCAGAGTAGCATTCTATTAGTGAGGTGAGACGTGTATACCCGTTTAATAAAATTAACAAACCCTTCTTCCGGGTTTGGGGGGTGAGTTGAAATAGTCTGTGAATTCAAAATTGAGAACATTGTTTCCTTTGCCAAAACCTGTCAAATTCAGCAATGGATAATAGCCTAAATGCAAATGCATGCACAAGCTAGAAACCCACAACCAAACACTTACTCTACGGGGAACAATTACACACCTATTGCTTTAAATATAGTATAGACATTGTTTTTCTATGCAACAGTTCTCTGATTCCATACATTGCTGGTGTTATTGGCGAAAGAAGTGATCTGTTTATCATTTGCAAATGTCACTTTGTGTAGTCTGGTAATGTTTTCATCGATAAGGAAGTGTTAATCTATTAACAGACAAGATATCAATTCTGGAAAAGCTGCCTGTGATTATATAATAACGTGGCGACTTCCCCTCTATAAAGATTGGCAACCACCTATCATTCATTTAAATATTTTGAGCTTTGTTCAAACTTCCTGTTTCTTGCTCAGAATTGTAGGATGGGACCGTATTATAGGGGGCATTAGATCAAGGGTGCCCACTCATTGTAGAAGCCAAACGTTAACCAAAATCTAACTTCGAGGCATCACAGACTAGATAAATAAGCTATCCTTACCTTCAAGGTACAGCACATCTTTTGTATATATTTTAAAATAGACCTGTTTGTGTTGCTATCGCACCCGCCCATCCTCAGGAATATTTTACAAAATGGTGCTAGCCTTCATTGATGATCTACGTTTACCTGTGTTACTTTTCGATGTCACATTATGGTGACCTTATTTCTGATATTTTCAAGGAACTAAAACAAATATAACCTGCTTGAACTGCAAAGCGAAGGGTTCATTTATAGTTGGAAAGTCAGAAACGCGCCACAATGAAAACGCTATCTACAAATCAACAATATTTCAAAACGTGGCTAACGAACAAGTGTGAGCTATATTTGATTATCTTTCTGGGGGACCTTGTAAATTCCTCAGGCTAGAGGCTGCATGCATGTAGTTGTGGCTGGAGAATTGGCGCACCAAGATTCTCCAGGTGTGAATCTTAAGGGTGTTCTGCTTTCCCCAAGAACAACCAGTTTTCTTGTTTTGGCTGAAAGCCAGTAAGGCAATGTAACACTTTCATGGGATAGCTCTTGCCACAAATTGATTGCAAACAAATATTGGTGGTTTTTAATGAGTTAGAATGTGAATAATTAGGCTGTCCAGACAAGTGGTCGACCGTAAATTGGTCGAAAGACAAATGGTCGACGTAATTTGGTCGAAAACCAAATGGTCGAATTTTTTATTTTATTTATATATATATTTTTTAGGTTTTCGTTTAGGGAAAAAAGGGTTTTTTAGAAAAAAAAGGGGGTTGGGAGGGGACCTCCCCCCCCCAAAAAAAAGGGGTGAAAATAAAAAATAAAAAAAAATTCGACCATTTGGCTTTCGACCAAATTGGTTCAACCATTTGTCCAGTCGACCAAATTTTTTCGACCAAATGTCTGGTAACCAATAATTAGTGGGATCCAGTGTTGATGAAGTGTTCCATGCCCATCATTGTGGTCACCTTAGGAGGGCACACTTCCATGAAGTGACTGTAGAGTTTCTAAAAGCCGGCCAACCCAGTTCTGCAAGGAGTCCCAAATGCTGCAGTTGATGATTTCACTGCTGCTGTGGTACCTGTTTTAGACCGTATTTCCATGGTTGCTCTTGTGTCATCCATTAGCAAGTCTTGCTTTTGTCTCTCATTTACGGATGCAGACTTAAGTCTATTGCAACTTTTTGATTTTTTTTTGTTTACTTGCCGCCTTTTTCTTGGGAACTCCTTGTGTGCTTTTGCAGGGTCTAAATGTAGGCAACGCCGCTACCGCCACATGTTCTGCTATTGTTCAAATTTCATCTGGATTTATTCTATATACTTTTAACACCTGGTAGCTATGAAAACCTCCTGCAGCCAGAGGCTTTGCACATTTTTTCCTTTCTTCAATGCATTATTAAGCAGCTCCTCCTCTGATATGGCCAATAGGTTTCTGTTCGACGGCCCTGAAATTCCTGAATTCGGAAGCATTGGTTATATGATTGTCATGTTGTATTAATGATATGATGTTGACTGGTTAATTTCTACCAGTCTACTGGAAGGACCTATGTGGGAAATCCACTGAATTCTTATGCAAAAGTCTATTATTATCCAATGGTTTTTAAAAATATGTTAATTAATTCCATTCGTTGTGATAGACACATTTTTATTTGACAAACGATATTTTGCTGAGGCCTTTAGCAAACATTGTTAGGTCCAATGCATTTCGGTCTATACTAGACCTTCATCAGGGACTATTGATAATAAGAAAGAAATAAGAAAAAAGAAAAAAATAAATAAAATCAATTTTCACTTCAATATTTTACATACATTCTTGGATTAAAGATCTTATGTTAACCATAAACTCAAGTGTGTTGAACATTTTCAGAAAAAAAGTACCTGAGTAAAATGTTGCTCAAAATATTTGGCCTTATTCACTTTGTTCTTTTGTTGGAAAGTAATCCAATTGCTTCTCCACTTAAACGTGCTAATTTCTCTTAACTGTTGTGTTTCCTTTGTCTAACATCCTTTGTGTTCTGGTAACCTAGACAATAATGAATGTGCATATAAAATCTATATGTATCATTAACAGTGCGGTCAAATAACTATAGTTTCACTTCCCCACAGTGGGAATCTTACCTATAGTTCCAGTCCATTTGGCAGCAACAGGGCACCTTGCACGCGTGAAAACGCTCTGCTGGTTGTCCTGTGCGTTTTTATGTAGAAAATGGCGCCGGCGCGCAACGTGATGACGTCATCACCGTGATGACGTCATCACGTGCCGGCGGCCATTTTAAAGTAGTAAAAAAATCGTGAATAACACAAGCGGTCATATGCAGTTAATCTTTTAACTACAGTAAGTATTTAGAAAGTACTATTCTTATCACTGAGCTGGATAAAACCAGCTTATGCTGCCATGATCAACAACCCAATTTATAAACAATCTTAGATTGGGTATATGAATGTTGATGTGCTAACGATGTACCTCTTGTTTCTTTATTGCTCCATGTAAATTCCTCCTAATGTTTCTAAAATAAAAAAATGCATATGACAATGCTTAATGTGAACACACACTAATACAAACCACTTATGTATTTCTGCAATCTCTGTTATCATTCAGTGTAACCTTCTATACATGTAGTTAGACATTAGGTAATTAACAGTATACTCACGTTCCAAATGTCAAAATATGTTCAAACTTGGTCTCATAAATTATACTTTAGAGAAAACATACAAAATTACATTCTTCGTTGAGACCATCCGGCTGCATGGAGTTGAGTTTTTCAATCCAGAAAGTTTCTTTCTGGTTTAAAAGTCTGTTGATGTCCATTCTCTGACCTGAGGTAACCTCTAGTACATCAAGAATTTGAAATTTCATTTGAGATATCTGATGTTGAGCTTCTTTGAAATGCCTTGCCACCGGGGATTTGATGTTACCTATACGAATGTTCGAACGATGTTCGTTCCATCTTATTTTCGCTTTGCGGGCCGTTTGACCCACATAATACTTGCCACATGGGCACTTTATGCTGTATATGACATTCATAGTGTCGCATGTTGCAAATTTTGTCAAATAAATTTTACGACCTGTATTTGGATGGAACACCACGTCCCCCTTCTGGACCATATTACAGTTCGAACAATTCAAACATGGGTAGGTGCCCTTCCTCTTAGATCTTGGCTTGTGTGCTTGAATATCACTCCGTATCAACATATCCTTGATGTTCTTGCTTCTCGTGTAAGCAAACATTGGCGGGGTAGTATAAAGATATCCCAATGACCTATCTTATGATAGAAAGTGCCAATGTTTCAGAACTATTTTCTTCACCTTATTGCTTTCTGTAGAGAATTTGGTCACGTAAATAAGTGGTGTTTCTTTAGTTACTGGTAATTTCTTGAGTATCTCCTCTCGATCCATTCTGGCCACTTTAAGAATAGAGTTATTAATCTCTTGTGTTGAGTAACCTCTTTGTTGAAATCTTCTAGCCATTTCTTCTATTTGCTTGCCACATTCTACTTCATCTTGCACTATTTTTTTAACCCTTAACATTTGACTATAAGGGAGACTCATAAGTGTATTTTGAGGGTGAAAACTGAGTCGATGTAATAGGTTATTACGATCACTTGATTTACGGTATAAAGTAGTAATGAGTTTAGAATCTTGGTGTTTTACAGTGACGTCCAAAAAATTAACTTCCTTTTTACTATAGGTTGTAGTAAACTGTATATGTGTATCAATGGTATTCAAAAATCCTGTGAATTGTATAAATTGTTCTTCACTACCTTGCCAAATACCGAATACATCGTCAATATATCTTCCCCAATATTGAAGATGTTGCTTCCAGATGTCATGATTCAAAATTTTTTCTGTTTCAAATTTGTACATGAAACTGTTTGCATAACTCGGCGCCATTGTGGCTCCCATAGAGGTACCGCTTGTCTGTAAATAATATTGTTCCTTGTAACGGAAATATGAATTTTGTGAAATGAAGTCCAGAAGAATCATTAGAAACTCTTTTGAGGCTTCCACCTCTCTAGTATTCAACAAAAGCCATTCCACTGCTTCTTGTCCTTGGTTGTGTGGAATTGAAGTATATAAGCTGCGTACATCTGCAGTAAATAAAATGATGTCCTCATTCGTAGAAATGTTCGTAAGTATGTTCAAAAAATGGGTGGTATCCTTAATATAAGTGTTGGTATTTTGAATTATGACCTAAAGAAACTTTCATATAAACCACCACGATATGGGAATTTCAGTAAACAAGATTTAAACATCATCCGCAGATTATTTTCAAATGACAAAATCACATTTAAACCAGCGGATAAAGGGGGAGCCATGGTAATTCAGAATACTGATGATTATCATCATGAATGTATGCAACAACTTTTGGATAGATCAGTATATCAACCTATAGACAAAGATCCAATTAATGAGATTCAACGCAATTTGGAATATATTTTAGATCTAGCAGAAAACAACAAATGGATCACTGAAAAAACTCGTCATTTTTTAAGTACTGCAAATCCTAGAACACCAGTGTTTTACACTATTCCGAAAATTCATAAAACATTAATAAAACCACCAGGAAGACCTATTGTATCAGCCACCAACAGTATTTTGTAACCTTTAGGCACATATTTGGATTATTTTTTACAGCCTATAATTCAAAATACCAACACTTATATTAAGGATACCACCCATTTTTTGAACATACTTACGAACATTTCTACGAATGAGGACATCATTTTATTTACTGCAGATGTACGCAGCTTATATACTTCAATTCCACACAACCAAGGACAAGAAGCAGTGGAATGGCTTTTGTTGAATACTAGAGAGGTGGAAGCCTCAAAAGAGTTTCTAATGATTCTTCTGGACTTCATTTCACAAAATTCATATTTCCGTTACAAGGAACAATATTATTTACAGACAAGCGGTACCTCTATGGGAGCCACAATGGCGCCGAGTTATGCAAACAGTTTCATGTACAAATTTGAAACAGAAAAAATTTTGAATCATGACATCTGGAAGCAACATCTTGAATATTGGGGAAGATATATTGACGATGTATTCGGTATTTGGCAAGGTAGTGAAGAACAATTTATACAATTCACAGGATTTTTGAATACCATTGATACACATATACAGTTTACTACAACCTATAGTAAAAAGGAAGTTAATTTTTTGGACGTCACTGTAAAACACCAAGATTCTAAACTCATTACTACTTTATACCGTAAATCAAGTGATCGTAATAACCTATTACATCGACTCAGTTTTCACCCTCAAAATACACTTATGAGTCTCCCTTATAGTCAAATGTTAAGGGTTAAAAAAATAGTGCAAGATGAAGTAGAATGTGGCAAGCAAATAGAAGAAATGGCTAGAAGATTTCAACAAAGAGGTTACTCAACACAAGAGATTAATAACTCTATTCTTAAAGTGGCCAGAATGGATCGAGAGGAGATACTCAAGAAATTACCAGTAACTAAAGAAACACCACTTATTTACGTGACCAAATTCTCTACAGAAAGCAATAAGGTGAAGAAAATAGTTCTGAAACATTGGCACTTTCTATCATAAGATAGGTCATTGGGATATCTTTATACTACCCCGCCAATGTTTGCTTACACGAGAAGCAAGAACATCAAGGATATGTTGATACGGAGTGATATTCAAGCACACAAGCCAAGATCTAAGAGGAAGGGCACCTACCCATGTTTGAATTGTTCGAACTGTAATATGGTCCAGAAGGGGGACGTGGTGTTCCATCCAAATACAGGTCGTAAAATTTATTTGACAAAATTTGCAACATGCGACACTATGAATGTCATATACAGCATAAAGTGCCCATGTGGCAAGTATTATGTGGGTCAAACGGCCCGCAAAGCGAAAATAAGATGGAACGAACATCGTTCGAACATTCGTACAGGTAACATCAAATCCCCGGTGGCAAGGCATTTCAAAGAAGCTCAACATCAGATATCTCAAATGAAATTTCAAATTCTTGATGTACTAGAGGTTACCTCAGGTCAGAGAATGGACATCAACAGACTTTTAAACCAGAAAGAAACTTTCTGGATTGAAAAACTCAACTCCATGCAGCCGGATGGTCTCAACGAAGAATGTAATTTTGTATGTTTTCTCTAAAGTATAATTTATGAGACCAAGTTTGAACATATTTTGACATTTGGAACGTGAGTATACTGTTAATTACCTAATGTCTAACTACATGTATAGAAGGTTACACTGAATGATAACAGAGATTGCAGAAATACATAAGTGGTTTGTATTAGTGTGTGTTCACATTAAGCATTGTCATATGCATTTTTTTATTTTAGAAACATTAGGAGGAATTTACATGGAGCAATAAAGAAACAAGAGGTACATCGTTAGCACATCAACATTCATATACCCAATCTAAGATTGTTTATAAATTGGGTTGTTGATCATGGCAGCATAAGCTGGTTTTATCCAGCTCAGTGATAAGAATAGTACTTTCTAAATACTTACTGTAGTTAAAAGATTAACTGCATATGACCGCTTGTGTTATTCACGATTTTTTTACTACTTTAAAATGGCCGCCGGCACGTGATGACGTCATCACGGTGATGACGTCATCACGTTGCGCGCCGGCGCCATTTTCTACATAAAAACGCACAGGACAACCAGCAGAGCGTTTTCACGCGTGCAAGGTGCCCTGTTGCTGCCAAATGGACTGGAACTATAGGTAAGATTCCCACTGTGGGGAAGTGAAACTATAGTTATTTGACCGCACTGTTAATGATACATATAGATTTTATATGCACATTAATTATTGTCTAGGTTACCAGAACACAAAGGATGTTAGACAAAGGAAACACAACAGTTAAGAGAAATTAGCACGTTTAAGTGGAGAAGCAATTGGATTACTTTCCAACAAAAGAACAAAGTGAATAAGGCCAAATATTTTGAGCAACATTTTACTCAGGTACTTTTTTTCTGAAAATGTTCAACACACTTGAGTTTATGGTTAACATAAGATCTTTAATCCAAGAATGTATGTAAAATATTGAAGTGAAAATTGATTTTATTTATTTTTTTCTTTTTTCTTATTTCTTTCTTATTATCAATAGTCCCTGATGAAGGTCTAGTATAGACCGAAATGCATTGGACCTAACAATGTTTGCTAAAGGCCTCAGCAAAATATCGTTTGTCAAATAAAAATATGTCTATCACAACGAATGGAATTAATTAACATATTTTTAAAAACCATTGGATAATAATAGACTTTTGCATAAGAATTCAGTGGATTTCCCACATAGGTCCTTCCAGTAGACTGGTAGAAATTAACCAGTCAACATCATATCATTAATTCTTACCTTCCTAAGCAACGGGAAGGAATCTGGCGACAGGACCCAATACTACACTTAATATAGATTATTCTAATAACACAAGTAGTGCCCACTCATTTTTTCTCTTTTTCTCTTTTGGACTGTCATGTTGTATTAGACACAACCGCCAGCCTCTGACTGAGAGTCTAGGGTTCACAGGACTACACATAATGCCACGCTTTCTATATCTTCCTATGCCCTTTAGCCTGTGTTGTGGGTGGTTTATAAAGGGAGACACTGACCTATGCCTTTGCAATTATCCCTGCTTCCATTCATATCGGTCGATTTTTTTCAATCGGTCGTGCAAGAAGGGCGTACTATTGTGCACCTCTAGTACAATGTCATAGTCCATGGTGCCAAATAAGGCTCTGTTCAGTCAGATTCATGTTATGCATGTCTGGAAAAGGAACACAGAGAGGAAATATGGTCATGTGGCTAGGTTGCTGATCTTTGAATGCATAGGCCTGGGTTAAAGCTGTTTCGGTAGTTGACCAAAGTAATTGTGTGATTCTGAGCAATAACTTTTTCAATCTGTATTCTCGAGTCTCAAGTTGTACATTTATGTAAAGTAAATATGTAAAATCAAACTATAGTGTGTGCCGTCTACTACTGACCCGAATTAAATTTCCTTCAAGCTGCCTCCTAGTCTTGGGAGTCTGGGATCAGCCGGTGCCCACACAGTGCAGCCCCTCACGTGTGAGCTGCTCCTGCAACAATACCACTTTCCATAACACTTGGCTGCTCTGTAGAGCTAGGTCTGCACTAGTTTAAATAAATAGCCCTCGTGAAATATATCTTGAGGTCTTGGCTATGGTATTGTTTCCAATTCTGGTGCCTACATCCAGAGGATAGGGTCAAATTAGAGCACTAACGTGATGAGGCAGTGCCTTTATTCCACCCATTGGTAGAAACTCCTAAAAACAATGCTTTTGCGCAGCTCTGGAGCGACCTTCAATGGGTGGGATTTTGCACCCATTGAGTGGTTGAACCCTCCATGTGAAAACAGCAGGTGTCCACAACCTTTGTGGAACACTCCCGTCCCCTGCACACCCTTGTAGTTGAAAATACAACCAAATTCTCTTGAGTAATTTCAAAAATAAATCTTTATAAAGGGATGATATCGTCATCCATGGATTGTGTGCCCCTCATGGGGTTAGTTTAGACAAATAATAATTCAACGTGCGATTTGTCATAGTTTATAATCAACATATAAAACCTAAAGTAAACAGATTTTTACAATACATGGTATTCACAGTAACTATTTTTCATAGTCCAGACAACTGAATATTAACATTTATAGTTCAAATGACTTATAGTAGACAATTTGTACTTGATTTGAACTCCCAATCCAATGTGTCTTAGTAGGCAGAGTCAAAGTTTTCAAGGTACTGTATGCTTTACGCGTTTCGGGGCGAATAGAACCCCTTCTTCAGAAGATGTCTACTAAAGGTGTTTTTCTTCAATTTATCTGTATTAACAGTAGAAAGTATATTGTTATTTAAATCATAATGATACATCATAGTCCCTGTCTGTCATGACTGGATTTTTCTTAATGTATAATCACCTGTTCATTTCTTAGTGTGGTCTCAATTGGAGATACAAATTCAATCTTCATCGGTATATCTTTGTCAATTCTAAAAAAAAAATAAAAAAAAAAAAAAAAAAAAATATACATAAGGGGGTTGTGAGTCCCTATCATTATGAGAAGTAAAGATGTAAAATAACTGCAACCATGTTTGCATTCTCAAACATGTCCATTAGAGAAAGGGTATAGATGTTTACCTGATCAGTAGGTCGTAGTCGGGATTTTGGGTAATCTCCCGCTTTGTTAAAGCTCTACGCTCCTGTGGTGGATATTAGAAACACGATCAATGACAACGGAGGCCCTGTAAAGCGGAAAGAGGTTTATCAGGGGCTATCTTTATCAATTACCGAAATCCTATAGGATAATTCTATGTGGTGAGTGTAAATGTTAATATTCAGTTGTCTGGACTATGAAAAATAGTTACTGTGAATACCATGTATTGTAAAAATCAGTTTACTTTAGGTTTTATATGTTGATTATAAACTATGACAAATAGCACGTTGAATTATTATTTGTCTAAACTAACCCCATGAGGGGCACACAATCCATGGATGACGATATCATCCCTTTATAAAGATTTATTTTTGAAATTACTCAAGAGAATTTGGTTGTATTTTCAACTACAAGGGTGTGCAGGGGACGGGAGTGTTCCACAAAGGTTGTGGACACCTGCTGTTTTCACATAATTTGGTACAACCCAGTGTCAGGGTTGATATTCTCCCCTGCACCCCACTAAGTATCGTAATACTCTCACCTCACTTAAACTAAAAGGTGTGCACTAGGCAAACTTGTTTGAGCTGGTTGAACCCTCCATGCCAGCGCCTCTGCCTTCTCTGCCGCATCTTGTCCTCCTCATTTCCTCGCCCCTTGCCGGCCCCACCAGAACCCTACAGGTTAGGCCCATCTAGGCCACCAATCTTCCCCTATTCCCTCCACCAACTCACTTACCTGTGCTGCATGTCATGCACCCCACCAGCCCTCCTCTTGTGGTGCAATCTTCTGTTTCCTGGTGGGCTTCTTTTAGTGGCAGTCCAAGAAAGACGGTCCAGAGAGTGTGGAGGCATGATTATATCAGATCATTTTTTTTACGTAAAGCCAAGAACTTGAACTTGTATTGTCAGGTTGTGAATATGCAGTGGCTGAAAAATGACATTAAAATAAAATACATATTGTTTCAGCAGGGATCTGGTTTGAGAGAAATCCTCTCGGAAAGGATATGACACAAAGGTGGTTCAATCAATTGAACTGCTTGCAAACGAGTTGTGTGCATGAAGTCAACTCTTGAATTTCAAAAGGTATGGGATAAATACAAGGATAGCTTGGATTGGGAGATGGAGGGCAGACCTATTGACTGTGCAGAAGCTACAATATCAAAGTGGGCAATCAAATTTGCGTGATAGGCACATTTGCTGGTGTTTAATTTATGCCACTGTAAATGCATCCGTTTTAATTCCACCCTATTTTGATGGACTGACTTTTTGGATGATTGTGAATGATGTTGAAACACCTTCATCTTGTTGTTCCCAAAACAGCGTCTATACTGCTATACAAAAAAATGCAACAACAAAACAGATGGAGTAGAATGAAATGGTCGTGATTGTACCGCTAAAAGGTTGAGGGCTAGCACAGAATCCTCCCTAAAATATTGCTAGAACAGAAAGAGCCAACACTGTTCTGTTTGAAAGGAAAAGGCTCTGCTCTCCATGGTATTATAAATATTCTATTCTTGGCAGGGAATGACCAGAAGACTCATGAGGATCCAAAACTAAGTTCACACGCAGTGCCTTCAGACGCTGGAGGCGCTAATTGTAGAAGCCAATTACTAAAAAGACCCCAACACTCGCTATCCACCTTCTGAACAGTCTATGCTCTCGAACAGCTGCACAATGTAGACTTGTAGCGGGATAACAGTCCAGGCACTACACTGCGAAGTAGCTCTTGTCCACACCACTGCAGGGACTCTATCTGAGCACGTTGTTTTAAGAATTGTGAGCCTTCATTATACTGCTGCAAGCTACTAGGAGTTGCTGTACTCGATCAGAAGCCCTCTGTGTCCGTGCAATTCTTTTAGTGCTGTCTTACTACTCTTCTCCACATAGGACTAGCAGAGCAGTAATTGATAGTGCATAACACTAGGCCCAACATGGTAATCAGCACCATTTCTTTCAAGGGCCGATGTATCTTGGCAGTCGTGCCCGAGAGTTCTACAGTGGATGGAGTGAGCTCCGATAGGATCTGAGTGGACTGGATCTCTGAAAATGTCATACTGAACTGGAAATACCTAGATCTCTGTTCCTCTGTTCCTCAGTCTATACAGTGTTCATGGTAGCCATAAAATGTATATACACGCAAAAAGAAGGGATAGGGACAACAGATTTCAACACTTCCAGTGACTCTCTTATGGTCATTCCTACTGCTTAGTCCTGAAAAATTGACCTAGTGGTCAAAACATTACATCTCATCAATTTTATTACATTTTCGTATCAAAACTCAACGTAGTACAAATCGAAAACATATATATAAAAAACATTTGTAAATCTTTTGTCAAGTTTCTGATTCTTGTATCATGGATGTTGTCATTCACATTAAGAACACTTTCTGCTCCTTACGCATGGTAACGCCCGTTAATTCTACCATCCTATTCAATAGGAAACAATCTTCATCATGGCCCCACCATGGCCTTTGAGAAATACTTTTTGTAGAAAATGTAATATTCTGCACGATTAAGGTCAATCATCACATCCCAGGGCGATGTCATGTGAAGTTTCACACTTAACGGGGCACATCCAGCAAACGTCACTCTCTTCAAAGGAGCGGTGAAGCTACAACTGTACACCCTTCATGGATAGCGCGTTGCGAGAAAAGCAATCAAGTGTACCCTGTCATTAATTCAGCTGGTATAGGAGGTGTTGCAATCTCAGAATGCAAATTGATCAGTCTGTGAGTACTGCCAGGCCTGGAGGATCCATCGTGCAATGGAGATACTGTATCTTTTCTAAGTTGTCAAGACAAGACTAAATAATTGGAGGAGAAGTAAGAGCCTTACCTTTAGCATGATTGTGGGAAAAGTACAACTGGATGAACCTCGCAATTCTTAACTGCCATCGAAGACTATGATTCCATATTGGGACACCTCAACAAGGATCATCACAGGTGGTACCTAAAGCCTACACACTGGTCTCACTTTCGCCATCAGACTGTGAAGTGTGGAATACTAGAATTAATCTTATTACCATGGTTGCATGCAAATATAGCACCTTTCCAGCTTGTGCACCGAAGCTTATGTTGGTGGAAGGAGCTGAGGAAACCCTGTTTTGTTTGTAAATAGTATCGCAACTAACAAACGTACTCCACACTACCCTCTAATACAAATGAATAAATCTTCTGGAAATACTTCATCTGCCTATTAAGCCGTGTCCCTTACGTTGAACAAATGGAAGCATTCGGATGACTGATACATGCAAGTGTTCGATGCTTTATAAAAAATGGTTACATATACATTAACAATCCCGATGTATCTCAGATATCGCTTTCCCTAGTTTCTTTTGCTTCGAAATGGCCGCTGTTGGCGCATTAAGGACATAGAACATCCCATGATGATAATATTGAATGTACAGTTGTTGATTTATTTATCTTATTCTATGCACCTTTAGAGCAAAGGATGCCCGAGACACAAAGGAAAACACACAAGATCTCTTCAGTGTGTCCTCAAGAAATAGCCACATTTGTTGCGTCACAGCCTTGGATCGGACAGAAATATTGACGAACACAATGAAAATCAATACAATAAAATTGTGAACCAGCTATAATGCACATTCAAATGTATTGAAATGAATTAATAAGCCAACTGTAAGCAACTCACGGTGGCAATAGTAAAGACAGACACAATTGATCATAGTTCAAGGGTGTTTATTGAACATTATAATGGGTGAGATAAATGCCTAATCTAAACCTAAATCTAAGATGGAGCAAGCTACGACCATCAAATAATAAGGCGGTCCCAGTGGCGTCTTGTCAAATAAAAAAGGGCCTATACTAAAAAAAAAAAAAACTGTTGCCAATCCTTAAGTTTTCACAAAATGATAAGTCAGGATGCTATGCCTTGGTCTTCCTTCCCCACATTTTGTAGCATGAAAAAAGGCGGAACTTCTGAGCACAGCACACCCTGGGCCTCTCCAGCATGAGGTTCAGAATTCCAGTTCAATGATATCGGATCCTTCAGGGGCCAAGACTCTTCTCTGCAAAGTCTCTTGCCTTAGAAGGCCTAATGGATCAAACAACAAACAAACAAACAAAAGTTCCTTCAGTATTCTTAGACCCCTGGGAGAGTGCATCTCGCCCGTGGGACCTCCCTCCACTGAGCTCAGGTCCTCTTTACAACACTGGGCCTCCCTCCGTCTGGTTCACTACTGCCTCTCAAATATCACTCATAACCTTCAGGAGCTTTAATGTCTTTTTTAACAAACAACTCTGTTGACAACTTTCAACTGGGTGCACTTTCGTTGACGCACTGTTCCCGGGTGTATTATTCTTCACCCCTACTCCTGTTAGTTTGTTCATTTCTAGAAGTTCTTTCGGTAATCTTGTACCTTGGGTGATTGCTTTTTGTACTTGGATCTCCCTCCACCGTGCTCGGATCCTTCTTGCAAAATGGGCCTCCCTCAGTTGGGTTCACTACAGCCTTTCACACGGAGCCTGCAATATTCAAGAACCTCTAACACAGTTCATGATTTCTTATTACAGTTTGTAATTTGCTTTGTCTCAACAGAAAGCGTGGATTATCTTTTCCTCGCTTTCTTTTGACATCCCTTTGTCAGGTTCACACTTGCCAAATTTACAGTTCACTTTATTTTTGCACGATGCAGGATTAACTTCCCTTAGCTTTCTCTTGGTAATGGGTCAGTGATTTTTGAGTGTACAAGGGATTTAACGTGACCCTTGTAGGACCACTCCGACACCTCACGCTGCCCTTTCTTAGGGCCTTCTGGTACTTGCAGTCTCAACGCAAAAGGGGCCAGCGAGAGTCCTTCAAATGAGCGCCCCTGTGGTGCCTGACCACTCTGCAGCTGGCCCTTCTCTGGGCTTCCCCCAAAAGTTCAAACACATACAAGTTCTTTGTTCTCAAGTTCTTCTTGCAACCTTGGGCTCAATATTATTCTGCTCGCTATCAGCTCCCTCCGAATCACTGATTGTGTCAGTTCTGCTGGCTTGACTTGCTTCTGGAGTCAAGGACAGTACCACAGTAGCCAGCATGCCGCCCCGCGTGCGTTATCAATGTGGGAGGCCCTTGTGCGCCTTTGACATCGGTCACTCAACACGTCGGCTGTATTTACCGGTCTTGTAATTCCCTTTTTGGAGGCTTTGCGGGTCTGAGTCGAAAAGGGCAAGGGCAGTTCCCCCTTCATTGTCCTTCCAAGTCTCGCCGTGTTTCTCCTCCGTTTGAATTGCCAGTTTGGTGTAGCTGTCTCCTCGTACATTCGGCCTTGCTAGTAGGTTGCTCTTGTGCTCTGACTTTTATCCCTGTGGGGAAGGTAAAGGGCTGTCAGGTGTTTGAAATGATTGTCAATTGCCTGACCCTTATGTTGGGACATGTCAGGTAAATGGCTCTAGTGATAGCCTGTTTGTTACGGTGTAAGAAAGTGTTTCTGTTGGAAAAGGGGGGAGAGGTGTAGAGCTTCAAAATATCCTACAGGGTAAGATGGGGAAAGGGTGTTAGAAGGAAGGGGGTACTGTGTCTCACCTGTCGGCGTCCCACTTCCACTCCCTGAGGACACCCCATCCAGGTGATCCTCCCCCCACTGGTCCACCCCCAGGAACTGATCCAATAGCGATGGCTGTGTCCTGGCCACCTGGATGAGAGATCCCCAGGAACTAGTAAGTGAGACGCCTTCAGGTTTCTCATACAACATTGTACAGACACTTGCCTAGAATGACTTATGATATTTTGAGTGTGTGGGGTGGGGTTGTTCTAGCAAGTCGCACGTTAGACAAGAAAGCTTACTGGTGATGAAATATAAGGGGCAATGGCTTGACGTGGTCGAATGATGACAGGTTGGGGGAAGATGCAACTTGGATATGATCTAGACAAATTTAAAGAACGGGAAGGGATTGAGGACTTGCCTTTCTGACTTCACCAACAAATTGGCAAGTTTGTATCTGAGCCTGCTTGCATGCAATGGGCATCCAGGTAGCACTCTACCGAGGTGTACACCTGGCAACGCATTCTGGCGTCCATAGAGACTGTAAACGGAAGAGTTTGCCTCTGTTATTACACTGGATTTTGCCCAATGTTTGTAACAGCAGGGTTTGGGTCCTGTTGGTGTTATGCCCTGCCACCAGGAACAATAGTTTGTAAAGAGTGGAAGGATTCTGTAGATTCATGGACCATCTTAGAAGGTGAAATATATTGTTTGGGAATTAACCAGCACAATGAGAAAAAATCAAATTTTCTGCATATTCGATTTTCAATATACAGCATGCTACAGATGTTTCCACAATGCACTGTTTAGACACTGTACGTAAATATAAAGCATCCTCCATGCACCAAAATACCACCCCCTTCACATGGGTAACGCTGCACCACGCAACCCCGGCCAGGCATTGCACGAAGCACAGTCCTTAAAACAATGTGAAACGCGTTAGGCAACATAAAGCACACTTAGAAATGAAGACTATCACCATACAAAGCTGCAGCAAAGAAACAACCTCCTAGTTCTTGAGGATGCATGTATCTTTGGTGTTATGGCACAGAACCATGCTCTGCCTACGCAATATTAATTGACCTGCTTTGTAGTATATACAAGAGAAGTGCTTTGTCACCTTTTTTGGATATGACTGGTCACTACTGAAAAAGACTGAATTTGAAGAACTCCCCTCCTCCCCCCTCCGGTCTGACCGCCCCACCTTCCCCCTGCAGTTGACCTCCCTAAAAACAGTGCTTGAGACCAAGCACAAAAAAATGAACAACCTGCATTTTGATAGAGCCCAGGACCACCAATGATGCCTCATCATCCAATTATACAATACAGCAAACTACATATAGAACACAGAATGGGCAATGCTTTTTAAAAAAGGATGTAGAAGAGGTGCATATCCTTCTAATTATTGGTAAGCCTCTTTAATTAACTGGATTCCAAGAGTATATGTTGGCATGTTCTTCATGCATCATTAGAGCTGGTTCGGTCACCATGGCAATGTATTAGTAGAACCAGAAAGGTTTCGCCGGAAGTCTTCAGTCTAGGAGGAAGCATGGTTCTGCATCATCTCGCAGGGAAATGTACCGCTGAGGAAAGAAAACACCTCTTTCTTGTACTATCCACCTGAAAGGTAACCCGTTTGCGGAGCCCATTTTAAGAGTCGTAGTGTATCGACGTCTCACACAATTGATTGATAAAAATCAAGTTCACTATCTGGAACTCTTACTGGGTGACCAGTGTTTGCACTTGGAGATATTCTGCAGAAGAGTAGCAGCAGGAGTGTGTGCACACTGTGACACTTTAACACTTGCATAACTGATCTCCAGGCACGTGATGCGAGGATGAAACCCTGTGCCCGTACCCAGAGACAGGGGGGGTTAGTTTCTTTAGAGTAGGGCATACACTCGTTCTTTACATGTATGGGATTTATTTAGTGCAAACCTAGCTAGAAAGCCACGGGGCACTGTACAAAAGAGGCAGTGACTACAGAGCGGAGGATAGAGAGTGGGAGGACAGCATGTGTTTGGCAGAGACGTGCCCTCCTAGGATCATTGGGGTGATGAGGCCTTCAGTGAAGAGTAGTATCTTCAGTTCCTGTCCGATGTGCAGGTGAGATGGGCCCAATCTGATGCGCGTTAAGGTGTTTTGTTCCAGAGTCTGGCCACATAACAGGACATGGCTTGTTTTTCTGGGACTTTCCTTCTTGCGTTGCTTAGATTCAAGTCTGGAGATGTGGCATCTTCTGGTGCCACCAAGGCCTCCAGAGATGGCAGGATGAAACTGTTATAGCCTTGTAAGAGATGCGGGCTGCTTTGAAGTTGGTGCAGGCTTGGAGTTTGGAGCATCTCCTTGGCAGCCTGTGGCCATGCATTGCTCCAGCAACATTGACGATGGATTAATTGGCCTGGTGGGATGTGTCTACTGGAAGGTAAGACCTCTGGATGCTTTTCCACCTGTTCTTTGTTAGTCGCTGTGCAGTTGGTGTGGCTTTCCCCATCCTATGTCTTTACCGTGCATGGCGGGTGGGGGCGGGGGGAGTCCATTGGAGTCGTTCTGTTATCAGAGTTGGTCTCTTCATGAGTTTCAGTTGGTCTCTTCATGAGTTTCACTTGGATAATGGCAATAATATTTGCATATGACAGGAGGCCCTTCTTTCAGAAGAATTGGGGTTGCTTGAAACCCCTTTCCTCCATTGTCTCGGGAGGATAGCTCAGGGGCAACGTGCTTGCCTTGGTAGCAAGAGGACACGGAGCAACATGGGTTCGATCCCCGCGTCCGTGCTTAGAAACCTCTGGGTATTAAGCGTGTTATAAATAACCTATCATATATCATGCCATCTGAGGAAGGCATGGTAACGCATTGCAAACATTTATTTTTCTGTATCAGCCTATTTGGATTCAAGCGGTGTCTAAAGCTGTTTCTGCACCTGGACTCAAACTGCAGCAGATGTGTTTTGCATTATAGAATTGACTGTACTAAAAGGATATGCGAACCTAACTACAAAATTGGCATTTGAAAAAAGCATCAAAATGGGCTTTTAAAGACTGCTACTTGCTGAAACATTGCTTGCAATCCCTGCTTAGATGCAAGTTGCCTGGCCTTGCGAGGGCGTCGGAGCATGTGTAATGCCCACGCCACTGCTGTATCCCTCGCCTTTGAGCCTCATCTGCACTAACTGAAACGTGCACCACTGATCATTGCTGCCAATAAGGGAATGTGCGCGCACACGTGTGTCCATTGGTCAGGTTTAGCAGGCGCGGAGGACGGCATTCGATCTCTGGCTGCCCTCTTCCAAATGCTCTGTAAAAACCGCTGTCCCCGTTGAGTGAAAGAACGTCGATTTCGCTGGAAATGAGCATCCTTGGGGAGCAGGTGTTCAGGCCAGTTGCAGAGCATGGCCAACCCCGCTGGGGACTGTCACTCAAAAGGGATAGGGTCCAATGCAACACATCGAAAACCCAGGGACCACTAAAATGTGGACCTGAATGTTAGGTGAGAGAATGCATACCAACCTCTAATTAAGTACACTACTCACAGTGCACAAATATAAATGGCCTATTCAGATAATAGGAAATTAATATAAAATATTGACTTTATGAAGATCATGCAGCATTTGAGTTTGAAAAGAAAGCGTATGACCTTGGAGTTGGGGATTGAGGGCAAGCGACTAATGCAAACAACCGTTTTTGCCCTTCCTACTCGAGCATGGAAAGACTCTATAAAGGGAACCTAATATTCTATGCATAAAGCATACTCATTTACCACCCAAAATAGAGCCCAGATAAGAAGCAAGGCCACTATTGCAACCACCCCATTACTCTTCGGCACCTGTGTATTTTATTTGACTGATTGAGAGGGTTCAATTGTTTTATGGGCCCAAGGGATGGTGGTGAGGGTGGAAAAATACTGGCCAATAAAATACAACACTGCTTGATGTATGGTGTAGTAAACTGGAAAGCAAGCGCAGGGGAAAGTGGGATCCGCGGTCGATAGAGCATCGATAACGACGGCAGACGAGAAAGCAATTGGATTAGAAACCTTTCAGGAGCCGAGGGTGGGTTGTTGGTCAGTGCCAGAAGGTTCTGTACGCCAACATTCTTCTTGTTGTCATTAATACAAATGACAGTTTGTCATGTCACCTTCAATCCTGACATCAGCTTTACAGGGAAGTATCCTGGCCACGGTACGTAGAGCCCATTTCAGGACCCATTATACGTCGCTTCAGGAAAGGAAGCGGGGCTAATAAGGACGCTGTGACATCTCGTCGCCTCACGCTCATTAAGCTAGACCCGGCCTACCAGAGTGACAGTAATGCGGGGAAAGTGACTGCTGTCGTTGCCAGTGTTCGCTGTACCCTACCTCTTGAAGGGCGTTGAGGCAACGCCACAGCATATCCTTCACACTTGAGTTGTGCCGTCTTGTGGCAGCAGCTTTGGACGTAAAAGCTGGGGGAGCGGGACACCGCAGCGCCCAGATTATCAAAACTTTGACCTGTTCCAAAAAAAAGAGCAGATGGATATACCAATAGTCTTGCTGTTTAGATAAAAAGGAATGGAGCAAACTGGGTTAGCCCCAATCCGTATCATCTAAAAATAAATTCACTAGGGCAAGAATGAAGCATATGTTTGCTGCGTAGCATTGAATGAAATGCAGTAAAAAAAAATTTGTTACGTAACAAACCCATAGTACAAAAGCAGTCTGATTTTACTTTTAGCATGGTGCACAGCTTTTTTTTTATAGATAATACGAATTGTAACAAAACCTCCATTCCGTATTATCTAACTATTTGCTACATTTTTTGCACAGTTGCAAATTTTGAATAATCTGCCTCAAGGTGGAATGAATGTTCAAGCTCCCACAATATTACACATCCTATTCTCATGTACCCAGTTAATAACTATGGGGGGTTGAAGGGAGAGACTGCAAAGAGTCGTAGGTGCAGCTCCGCACTCTGCAAAATGAAATTGTACACTGTTTCGTTCAAAATAGGCAACATATGGTTTTAAAGATCAACTGTCGGTAAATATGTTATTTAAAACCTTGACGTAATTACTTTGGAGACCACTAAGAGATTTGTAAAAAAAAAAGTTAAAATAGCCCCACAAATGAGCCTTTCAATTGGCTACTAGAAGCCTACAATATAGGTAAAGGGGGAAAATACCCTCATCCTCTACTAATACGTTTTTTAAAGTTGGTAGATACTTCAAAGTCCCTGATTCTGGACTCAAATAATTGACATGACTGGAGACCCTGAAGATCCCTGAAGAGTTACCTAAGGAACATTAACTTAAACACAAAAGGGCCACTTTAAGGATGTTCAAGCTGCATGTACAGGAATCAAAGGTTTGGCATTATAGACCCTTCAATAAGATGCAGTAATGCATGTGTTTAATATGTAATTGGAGGTCATTACATGGTTGGCGGTAGGGGTTTAACGGGGCTGGTAGAGCTGCCGGCCCTGTTAAACCCCTACCGCTGCATTAAGAGGTTTGCTCGCGGGACCCGGTAAGGACGCCTGGGAAATTATTAACGGGCCCGTTGATAGCATGCTCCCCATTCCCATTGAGCCCTATGGGGCTCAAATGGGAATGGGGATGTGCCGGGTCTGGGTTTCCTGAATGGGGAAATACCGGGCCCTCCAAGGTTGGAATGGCCTGGTACTTCCCCATTCAGGGAACCCGGACCCGGTACCAGGAATGGAGGTAGCCATGCCGCAGATAGCGGCATGGCTACCTCCAAGGTCGTAATGACCCCCAGTATCTAGTTTTGCGATTGGATTTAAAGTGTTAAGAGTTTAGGAGCGCCATCCGTCCATAATTGTATAGCCAAGTGGGGTCCTTTGCGTTTTCCTTGTACAAAGGGTGTCTGATTGGGGGTCGAGGGGCATATGACTTAAACATGACATAGCACGTGTAGAAGCACATCTTCAGCCCTTGGGGCAGGGAGGTGGGGTTGCGGGGGGTGGGGGGGACATGCGGGCACTATTGACAGTTAAGGTGTATTGTGGATGCCACATGGAGCTAGGGGGAAGGATGGTGGTTTGGGAGGCATCCAGGAAGGACAGCAGTGTTGGGAGACTGTTCCTATGCCAGTGGGAGATGGATGTGAAGGGTCTACCCCCTCACCCATCAGGTCTTTTGGGATGATCAGGACGTTTGCCTAAGAGGAGTGTAGGACCCCTCTGGTGGTCTTTATAATGACACACAAAGTATAGACTTTGCCTAATGACTTTCCAAGGCCAAAGCCCGGCCGACATAACACAGTACCATTAACACTGGAAGGAATTCCATGGGCTCTCCACGAAGTTGACATCCACTGCGAATGGATGCGTTGCTTTATGTTGGCTAAGCAGTAAGAAACCAAGGCGGTGATGGGGAGGGAGGGAGTACTGTGGGATTTAGAAGTCTTGCTCTTTTCTGGACGACCTGAGAGTCCCCTTTTTATAGGGTCAGACCCAACATGGCAGATCTTATAAAATGGATCAAAAAAAATGCAACAGAAAATCTGATAGTTCTCCAAAGCTGTAATAAGGAGGGCACATTTCTCTGTGGGTGGCATTTCTCCTGCTCGTTGCAGAAGTCTCCTCCACAGTCTCTAGACATTTCACTCGCAGGTAAAATCCACAATCAACCGGGTTGTATCTATGGCCTTCCTTTGAGTGCAGACCCCTGGGTCTGAAGCGTCCTGGTACAGGAGTGTGGTGTTACATCAACGGAAGCTCACATTCCACAGAGACCTCCCAAATACCAGGCGCCTCTGTCCCACACCTTGGCTGCCTCCCTGAGTGCAGCGGCCAACAGACCTGACTGAGCGTGGGTGGAAGCACCTCTGTCAGGTACAGCCTGCACATCGCCTGTGTAATACATGCATTGTTTGGAGGAGGAGTTGCAGAAGCCGTGATGCATTTGCCCAGGGTGGAGCTCTTAGGTGGTAGTTAGTTACCCTGCTCGGAAAGTCGAGAAGTGAATTGCAACCGTGAATTCTTGGAACTCAGCGCGAGGTGTTGGTTTTTAGTTGAAAGTCACGTCTAAATCTTCCTTGAACGTATGTTGCCATTTTGTGCTTTTGCTTAGCGTCTCGAGATGGCTAAAATGTGGATATGATTCTGGGGCTAAATCTTACTTTCGATGGAAATGTGTCCAGTCTGTCTAGTGGTCCCTGCAGTCATCACTACAATCTAGTAAACAGGTGGCCCGTCTTCAATACTATGATGGAATAATTCCCAAGTTATTAACTATCCCTTCCCAAAGCGTGAGGAACATTGTATTAAGAGTCTGCTGTCAATACTCGTATATTAAAAGATGAGACGAAAAAATCTTTAATTACATCCCCCCTTGAGTTGACTACTTCTCGATCGAGTTGTTAAAATAAAACTTAATATAGTGCTTTTTTTAATTTTTATTCTTCTGGCCTTCTCACGATTTAGGTGGTAGCCCTTAAATGCGGTGGTGTTACCGCCGCACTTAAGGTTCTGCCAAATCACGGGTTTGGCAGCATTTACCCCCGCTCTGAGCCGGGGGTAAATGCGCAGGGAATTTGCTGATTTTCGGCGCAATTACCGCATGGTAATACCACTGACGGTAATCGCGCCAAAAATTCCTTGTTGCATCCAATGCAGAATGGGGAATTACCATTATGCCAAACCCGTGATCTGACACTAATAGCGCCAGGGGGTTTGGCAGTAGCGCTATTACCCCGGCGGTATCCCGGGGGTATTATCGCCCAACTCGTGATGAGGCCCTTTGTGTTAATAAAAGTAGATTGATCTATGATATCAATGCTGATTCATTGATGTTATGTTTTGCTTTATTTGGATCATCAAGTGATAGTAATGAAGACTGTATCTGCTGGGTTGCTTTCATTGACATTATTCTATTTTTAGTAGAACTGCTAAAGAAATGTCTAGCTGGACACCCTCCCATTGGCCTCTTAGGCCTTTACTGGTTGTGGGTTACTGAATGGTTTCTCGGAATTTTGAAAAATGGATCAGTGACATGATTATCCTCCCATTACTTCTTTGCATTCAGGAAACAGATCAAGACCTGGTTCTTCAACTAACCGACTTGAAATATATGGAAGATATTATTAACCAACCAAAATCTATTCAACACGTTTCCTTCCACCTGAGAAAGGCACCATGCGGAATAAATGGACACGGAATCCAGCAAGCTGTGCAAACGCATCGTAGTATGCGAGCAGCCCCCATTTCTCACGCTAGGGATGAGCATTCACACATAGCTCATTAAGGCCTAGTATGAATAGGTGCTATCTGGAACAATATTTCCTCCACAAAATATTACTTGGAGCCTCCAAATTGTAATCCTCTCAGAATATGCACAAACCTCTCTAGAATACGATTTATGGGATACAACAGTGATTTGTGAACCGCACTGGAATTATTAGAAGACATCTACAACTAAGAGCCAGGAAGCAGCAGTTCCTTCTCCGCCACCCTTCATCAAATTACCAATTGTTTACAAAAAAAACTTCCAACTGTAGACTTCAGACGACCCACCAAGAGGGGCTTATATAATAAGCACCCCTTTTTGCTTAACATTGAAAGAAGACCAACAGCATATGTTATTGTTGTTCCCTTTGGAGCCTACACCAACAAATGGCTGGGAACATTTGTGAGGAAGTTGCAAAAATGTTAGGACAGTTTTTCTGAAGTCCAACTAAGGGCTTAGTAAAACCATTCAACTGAGGCAGTACACGACTCCACACTTGGTATAAGGCTGTACCACCTGAGTACAGGGTAGCGTAGATCGAGCAGCCAGGGTTATTTTAGGACAGAGGGCTTTAGAATCAGTGAGTGCAATTAATTTGTAATATATATATGGTCCAAAGCAACACTGAAACTTTATTTATTGTAAACATAAATGGTTTATTTAAATACGAGTAGGGCCAGGTAAATCCTGGGGGAAATAAGTACTACCACAGATCATATAACACATTATAGAAAAACATAACACTGTGCTTGAAGGTAGACAGACCAAAGCATATAACCTAATTTGGAACACCTAAAAGGAGTTCTAGGGAAATCAAACCAATATTTACTTTCTAGATTACATTCAGTACTATAATGGTAGTAGACCCTAGCAGTTGTACCATGGCGCTCAGCAAGAAAACACTTAGTAAACCAACTGGACAATATATATTTTTTTGTGAATAGTGGAACACTTTTTCTAGTTACAGTAAAACCCTATAACCTATTTTGTGATAACGCACAGCAATACTAGGTGAGTGAAACCTAAGTATGTAATATTCTATTACAGGTGCTTTTGAGATCAGTAAAACAAAGATTGAGATAAGCAATAACTCTTGTAACTTATTTTAGAATGGCAAACAGCTGCATCAAGGTAAGTAAAACCTATACACTTTTTAAAGGAGCTATCAGCAATTTAAAGGCAGGTATAAACCTCAAACGTTCTTCGTGTCTGTTGAAAACAGACCAGGCAAAGCAAAATCCAGTGTTACACTTTATGAATGACTCAAGGTTATTCTAGAAAGGTAAAACCTAATGCAGACTTATTCTGGACAGGCTAACAGCACGTCAGGGGAAGCAAGACCCTGTTGGGAAACCTATACACTTATTCTCTGAAAGAAATAGTTAGTGAAGCCAACAGCATTAGATTTGGGAAAGAGTCCCAGACAATTTAAAGGTGAGTAAAATAACCTTTCATCTACTTTCTATTAAAATGGCAAAACTATTTCTAAGTGAAGAAAGATGTTACATATACGTTTCAGAAGGGCAGATCATTACTAAGGAAAGTAATAACCTTACATATACGTTTCAGAATGGCAGAACATTTCTAAGGTAACTAATTACTTTTGTAACTGTTCACTCTCAGAGTTAGTTACCAACCAACTTCTTTAGCAATTAGGTAACTTTTAAACACATTTTCTTTTCTAGGCAAAAGGCCCAATCCTTAGAAGTCTTTCCCTTATTCTTGGAGCAGAGTGTCCTCGGTGGCAGAAGTGGGGTCACTATGGTCTGGTGTCCAACAGGCAGGTCAGGATAGGTTCTTGGGTAGCAAATGTAAGAGTTCCTAAGGAAGACTGTTAGAACAAGTAAGTACTTTACATTTAGAGTTAGTTGAGGGTCCAGAGAAGACACCCTAGGAGGATTCCAGCAGGGGCTTGGGTGCACTGGACGAGAGGACTCCCAATCCCAGCAAACACCCCAAAACTAACAGTAATCACAAGAGACTTAAGTTAAGTAAATGTCCAAGCCAGCACAGGACCTCAACACAGAAGAAGATTTTGCAGCAGGAGGACTCCAGGATCGGCAGCCAAAAACCTGGTCATTAAATTCCTTCATCACGAAGTCAGGACACTGAAAGGCCTTTTGCAGCAAGGATCATGGGGAACGTTCTAGGTAAGGTTTTCCTCATGGCTGGATGTGGCTCTGTGGATTTGGTGCCTTTTTAAGGAGCACAGAAGAAGACAGAACATCACTGGTCGGATTCTTGTCGTTTGCAAGGTCCAGCACTCTGGTGAGGGAACTTTGTGGACTGGAATCGTGCCTCTGGAGATCCAGCAGGATGCCCACGAAGTTTCAGCGAGATTCAGAGTTTGGAAGACCATGCACCGCACAATGGCTCGCTGGTCCCATGGTATTGGGGTATTGCAGCCCGCAAGTTCGCGGCACAGCGTGAGATGGCACAAAATGCAGGCCATCCTCCAGCCCAACACTCGACCCCCTCTGGGTCACTGACCTCCTTTTCCCCTTCAGATTGGTACTATTTTTGAATTTGTTTTTAAAAAGGCAGATTTCATTTTTTTATATTTTTTTATAAACTGGAGTGTGCTTTTTCAATAAAATGCTGGTTTTGTTTTTTATAAAACCCCCAATTTTGCAGTATTTATAAATTACTATTAGCTGTGGGGGGTCAGAAAATTATGTCACAGACATCTGAGATGACTCGCAAAATACTTTACGTAGAGGGGTATGCGCTATCCCTTATAATGCCTGCCAACAAACAGTCCTCTTCTTTAATACTTGGCCTTTTACTTAATGTAATGTAAGAGATCCTTCATTTGTTGATACATAAAATCAATATAGAACCTGTTTGGATTAAAAAACACTAATAGGCAGCTTGTAAACGTGTTGCAGAAAAATTGTTTAAGCACTTTAATAAAAATACATAGAAAATATTTTTGAGTTTAAAATAAATTTTAAAAAATGCAGATTAATTCTTGCTCTGCCATATTTAACTTCACCAGTGCACAAATTAAACACACTACCATAAATAGCTCCTTAGTAATGGCTGTAAATTGTCAAAGAAAGATACTTAAAGGAATTTGAATACCTTCACACAACTAAAATTAAGTGCTGCAGTCACCGCAGGAATTCTGCTCAGTACTGTCTCAAGCAGCAGGAAATGGGGCTTCACAACCAACTGTAATAACTGATTACAGTCACTCTAGTTATCATTTTTTTTATTACAGATCAGTAGTAAGATCAGAACTACCCATGTAATGAATCTGGACAATTCGTCCCTTCTTCGTAGGGGGTGAGGTAGTCGCCCTCTTTGAGGCTAGGGAGGTGGACCCATTAAGCAAGGCCCTCACTGGGAGGGACTCCACTGTAGGGGACAAGGACTCCATTCCTACAACTAACTATTGATGCAGAATACAATGTCTGCATATATGGGAATAGAAGAGACTAATGTTGCTTCTGTTTTGCATCCAACATATACCGACATTGCTTTTATATCATTGGCTCAAGGTTATACTGGCATTCCCTTGAACTCAGCAACTGACAAACAGCAAAACCCCCCTTGGAGGTACGGCAATGAGGATATAGGCACGGAGAACCTTGAATGGAGGGTGGAATCCTACACAGAAGACCCTCTGACGTACAAATGACCTGGAGCAGCAGAGCTCCGCTACACCTTGGACCCAGCGGTAGTATGTAGAGACGTGGAGAGAAGGTAGAGATGCTGGAAGGCTGGAACTGGGAAAGTAGATACAGCCAAGAAAGAAACAGTGGCAGAAGGACCGTCTTACCTGGTGGCGTGACCATGCTGCTGGCATGGTGGTCTGGAGCCAGAAAACCACGCCATGGCCGAGACGGAACAGAGGAACGAATCCTCCACTTGGAAAGCGAGGAATGCAGAGACTGCCGGGTCAGGCAGAAGGAGAGAAGCCGGCCCTTGTGTGCCAGAGACGCTGTGGAGAAGGGCAAAAGGCAACATCCCAGCTGGAGCACACCATAGGGCAGAGAAGTTATCAGGGTTGCCCAGGGTGGAGAGAGGTGAGCGGTACCAGTCAGAGAGAAAGAAACTGATAAGGGGGGTTACAGGAGCCCTAGAAACCAGAGTATTGAATGTTGGCAAGAAACACTGATGCAGCAAGAAAGGTCAAGGAAACCTGAAAGCCAGAGCGACCTGGAGAACCCTCGAGAAACAAGTTGAAGAGAACCTGGAGGGATTTTTTAACTTGTTCAAGATAGAAAACCAATAGAGAGATATTGGTCAAGCTGGTGGAAAAGGAATAAGAGACGCATTCCTCCATGTAAAGACCTTAACACATTTGATTTATCTAGAGGCTTGCCCAGGGGGTAGCAAAGGAATAAGGGGAACATTCCCCTACTCCCCGGTAAAGAACTTGAAACAATGGATTTATGTAGAGACTTGACTGGGTGGTGGGGAAAGGAATAAGGAAATCAGTCCTTCATGTTAAGAACCTGAAATCTTTATACAGAAATGTACACGTCTACCTGAAGAGACTAACAGGAGAGCTGAGAACATTTATTTTCTGAACTATTGTTTTATACGTACTGGAAACCATCTCCATAGAGAGGTCAAGGGACAATTAGCTGAAAATAGCCTAAGCTGAGAGGCTTTTGCTTACTGTTGTTTTTTCGATAGTGGTAGAGCCAGAGAGCCATTAGCGTTGGACTGAGGACTACTTTTGATTTTGACGATGGACAAGCACCCTTAGTTTTCTTTTGTAGGTAGGGAATGTCCCTATTAGCAGTAGGGATAGATGGCCTTTTCTTTTTAGTTTAATAAACACCCTTGAAATTGTCATCCTCGAGTCTTACGCATTCATCTGGTTCACCACACGTGTAATAAGAAAATGGACAAGCACTTAAATGTATCCTGCAGCCTGCCGTGTGTTTTGTTTATAGAAAGTGAACTTTTGGGCAGACGCCATCACTTTATAAATACAACATTGAGTAAATCTACCAAAAACTCAGAGTGTTAGATCAAGGATTCATAATTATCTTAATATGGTACCAATTGCATAATCTTTTACTTTGCTGATGCAAAGTAGGTAGCTTAGACTGCAGTAGCAATAGTTTGATTTCAAAATTTTGTTGGCAAAAAAGGAGCCATTAGGTGACAGGTCTTTACATTTTGCTGCATATAGTCTTCATTAAAATAGTGCTCCGTAGCTAATAAGCTTAAAGACCTCTCAGTGGAGGCGAGGAGAGAGGTTAATTTGTATGGGCCCCAATGCACTGAACCATTGGCTGCTATCTTACTACCTGATAAGGTCATATGTGCTGGGATATGTTAAAATCCATTACTTAATGGAGACCTATGAAAGTAAATTGGGAGGCACTTGATCCAAGTGGTGTGAACACAGCCTTGAAAGTTCTGGAGTGCGGGACCAGTCTGAGGTGGTCATCCTTCACTTCTGTGGGTGGACGCTACCGGATTTCTTGGTCAGTTTCACGCAGCTAATGTTTACATCTGAGTAGTATTGTGTGATTTGAGACCCACACATGTCTTGTTGGTGGACCTAATTGTGGTTCCTCAGCTGCAGGATGTCTGATTGGGGATGGAGTGTCGCATGACCACAGCGGTATGAATTGTCTCGGAGACAAGTACAACCTCCTATTCTCCAAGGATTGGGAACACTGTTTTAGATGTGCTGTTGGGTATAGGTCTGATATGCGTGATCGCAGTCTCGCATCAAGTGCTATGAGCACAAGCGCTCACAAATTATAAAGGCGGTGCCAAACCAGTTTAAGGAGATTTGAGATGTGCTAATCCTTTAGTGGATCCTCCAAACCGCTTTTAGTAAAATTCTATTGTCGGACAATAATCCAGGGTCTGTTTACAGCGCGCCACAGTAAATTCAGGTGATGCCTGTGAATGTGAAGGGACGCAGTCATGTGTGATGGCCCCAGATATCGAGTTTCCTTCCAATTCATGGCAGTATAATGCAATCAGTTCCAAGGGACACCGGCTATGATTCATTCGAAGCGACATAAAATCATTCGCCGGTGTACACAAGCATTTCAATCATACGGCTCTATGAGGGCATTGTTGGAACGTTCTGGAAATGAAATACCTTGTGGCAAAATGCATTTCTAGAGTTTTGCCTCCGGGTTGTGAACGATATTTAAATGCATTGGGGCACAGCGCATAATCAGCTATAGTCTTTCCCAACGGCTTAAGAGATCTTTTCACAGCACAGTCTGAACAAAAGACTTAAAATAAGCTCCCGCACTGTCCACGAAACGAGGTGAAGCAGTTAAGATCAAATATGAAAGAATTGTGTATATGACAGTGTAGCACAGGCTCTTTAGTGGCTCCTTAGGAAGAAAAATAGGCTTCAGATAACATGTGCTTAATATTGGTGAATATTCATGGGCTGCAAGCGTGGGACTTTCTGCGCCTGGCCTTGCCTGGCCTTGCCTGGAGAAAGGAAGAAAGTGACACTAATGCTCTTAATCTCCTCTTGAATGTGGCAGTGTGCACAAATAGTGGACGAAGGCCGAGTCCTTGTGCTCTGTAAGCGCCACTCAAGCATGAGGTGGCCTGCTGCACAGTGGTTACTCATTGTGTTGGGCATGAAACGCTGCCCCAATCCTTGATCAGCTGCAAGGTAAGTGTGGTACCGAAAATGCAGAAAGCTTCTTTTAGATGGTGTATAATATAGATTGATATCTTTACAAACCATGCAATTGCAAGGCTGCCAAGATTGCCTGCTGCCTTTTCAATGAGGAGCGAAGAATCTAAGGCTCCCAGAGCAGTGGCGTAGAGCTAAGGCTCGAGTCTCATCATGGTGGGCGAGATCTGATGTTTTTGGTGGCTGAGCGCCTACTGACGTCTACGTGGGCCACGGGCTTCCTGCGAGTTAGAACCAAGTCCAGGACGAGTCAAACCCCCACCAAACGTGGTCACATTGAGTGAGATGACACACGTGAATAACAAATTGCAAACGGAAGCTGTGTACTCCAGGTCCCAGACCTCATATGCTGGGTGTGTTTTGAGCAGACTTCAGTCGGGATGACAATGGCGGTGCATTGGTTGTATGAACAGTCAATAGTCATGTGGGGCGCTGCTTTGATTAATGAATGGCCATACTTCCATATCGTTTAATTCTGCCCCTAAAGATATGTCTTAGTTGTAGCTGGGACATTATTGTGATGCAAGATAGTGATTTGCTTTTTATCTGGAATAATATGCATGTGGAAAATGGCAAACAAAATCACAGCCATGGAATCCAACCCTAGTTGGGGCCGTTCTCCTGGAGGTATAATTGCATTTTGACTCTTCTGGTGGAAGACCTATTTTCCTGTTGGTAGTGCAGTAATAGAGGATACCTGTTTGTTCGGACCGTAGACCTGTGTGCCGGAACTGCAGTTAGGAGCACTGTTTGGGCGTGGCAGGTGTGGCCACTAGGCACCAGCCATGCCCGAAGGATGTGTCGTATGTATAATACCTATCGAGCAGACCCACATTGCGTCCCTGTGTTCACGCTCTATACGGCGTACATGTTTGTGACTGTAGCGCCTGCGGTACCATCTCCAGGGTCACTGCTATGAGGACATTGCTGAAGCATATATCCCGAGAACAGTAGCTGTAGGCATTGCAGTCCAGGGCACTGATACCAGGGTACGGACACAGGCTTTGCCCACTGGGCACTTCGGATAGTGGCACTGCGCACAGGTATAGTTTCAGTGGCTGTGGGGCATGGTTGTAGGCAACATAATGTATCAACGTACCCACAATGCCATACTACACCCCAACCCCAAATGTTATCTGTACAGGTCATGCCCTACAGCCCTTGCAGCCAGGTGTGCTGTGTGAAGTGCCTGACAGAAGGTCATATTCCATGCACAGTGCCTGCAGGCCTATGTGGAGTGGGGTAGTTGGTAGCATGAGTGGTGATGTAGAGGGGGTGGGGGCGTAATTAGGAGAATAGGGGCCAGTAGGGGTATGATTAGTGGGCCAGGTGAGGGAGACATAGTTGATGGGGGTTTAGTGGAGTCTGGTGTGTAAATTATATGAAGTGGGATAGGTAGGGAAAGGAGTGGGAGGTCGGGAAATGAGTGGGTGAAGGTTGGCAGTGTACAATTGGATGGCTTAAATGCCAGAGAGATGTTGGGGTAGATAATTGGGTTCTTCAACTGGATTTGGCAACCCAAATCCAGTTGAAGTCCCTAATTCTTGTGCATGGAGTCTATTGTAAAACACACTTCTTTGTTATATTTCAGCTTAGAGGTTTGAGGCAGCCCAGGGATTTCTGGTGGCAGTGCCACCATTTTGTATCGCAATGGTAGTCAAAATGTCTCACTTGTGGCAGATTGATTATGGAATTCTCTCCCCATCTCCATCCAAGGGATTGAAAACGAGGTGAGGTTAGCCAATGGCAATGGTCAAGGATGCCAGGGCTGGGTCAGAGGGGGAGGTGAGGGGGGGGAGTAGCAGAGAGACAGACAAAAAGAGAGACTGGGAGTTTTAGGGCTGTCCCCCACAAAATACAGGTGAAATGGGTGGGGAGAGGACACGGGTTACGTGGGTTCGACTGCATTAGAGGAGGGGAAACCGTCACAAAAATGAGTTTTCCCTGCAGCGGGGAAACATCAACCCCTCTATAATGGCTATTGCGTTCTTCTGTCAGCTTTGCAGTGCATATGGCCGAAGACCTCTTCTGTCCTGCAATTAGACAGGAAGGCTTAGACACCCTCTTATGGTTATTCTTTGGTTTCCCACTATCCAGGGGCCTGAATGCATGTTGGAAGCTCCACAACTTGGGACCTTTTCATTATTTAGTGTGCACTGGTTTGTAGGGCCGACCAGTCCTTCATACGCAGCAGTGCACACTGCAAGGACGCACTTCTTTCTCACGGAGGTAAGAGCGAGCGGTGCACAAAGCAACTACAGGGCTGCAGGAGGTGAAAGAAATGGGAAGCACACAACACGTCCACGAATACTCTGATTCCGAGTGAGGTTTCCCATGTGTCATGTTGACTGTGACCCATCTTTTCCAAAAGACGTTTTGATGCTGTAAAGTCCATACAAAGAGACTTGGCTATAGGCTATAAGTCACTGGGTTTACTGCCATCTTGTGAGGTAGGATGCAAGTCTAGTTTAATTTTCATACCAGTGATGATTTCTTCAGCACAGGACCACCGTAGAAGTGTGTAAAATAGTGAAGTCCTTCAAATTGTACACTCCTGTGCCAGAACTACAGCAGCAAATCTTATTGCTCTTTTTCTTTAATACTGGTAAGTAGTTCAAAGTAATTAGACACTTAAGGACACCTACTGGACTGTCCCTACATCTGCTCCAACCTTACAAGCCCAGACGACTCGCACCTCCGTTCTCGCTAAACATTCCGCTCACCAACACTTCATTGACGTTACTGAGAACAATGTTCAACCAATTGCCAGCATCTTCACAAGACATCACCTAGCAACCTCCAATCAGATGTATGAGAAAACAAGGTGGCAATTGGCCAGTGTGATGGACAGAGGGCTGAGTGACTGTCCGCTCCGTTAGAAATATGCACAGGCATGCCACGTACAATTTTAGCATTTGTGGGCTGCTGCAATATCACTAGGTGACTGGGGAGGAGTGGGGGGTGGCAGCGTAGACCCCAGTACTGTCCTTTGTTCTTGCACGGTGGTTTTAGCACCTTTAACGAAGGTGGCAGAACGGTTGGCAGAGTAGTGTTGGCGACCGTTTGTCACGGGTAATCTACTTGTGTGCTGCTTGTTTACATTGTGTCTACTTGCTGGTAAGGTATTTTTTCTTTAGAAGGGGTCTTCCTTCTTTCTAAAGAGAACACATACGAAGACTGGGCTATGTATGTGCAGTTGTGTTTTTTTTGTTGGGGGGAGTATTTACAGAGAAGGATACTTGTTAGTATTTACCGTTTATTGGAGCATTGGGTTTAAAAGGCACTGTTACCCTTTACTGTATAAAGATTCCACGTCTCCAGAAATGTGGAGGTGTGTGTGACAGGTGACTTGCTTATCCGTGACATTGTCTTAAACATATTGGGTCTCAGTAGGGAAAGAGTGCAGCACCTTAAAGACCAGCATGATGTGGTCTAACCTGCGGGTGCCTTGCACAAGTCAGGCAACTGCAAGACGATCCGGACAATTCCGAATTTTTTGGGGGTGTCCAGGAGCCACATGGCACCGCTTGTAGTCCAGCTTGGACAGTAAGATCACACTCTGGTATCTCGATTTTATTTTGTTTTTATATGTTGAAGTTGATATCGTGTGCCTTTTCATCCCACTTTCGAAGCACGAACCAACAAGTATTTTTGTGTCAAGACCAAAGTCCCAGGTTTTCTGTTTGCTGCGATAGTTTGAGTGAAGAAATTGACGCAGAGGCGGTGTTTACAGCTGAGAGACAGAAGGATCCGAAAACAATTGAGCAAACAGACAGTGGTTATTTTCATAGAAATAGTTGTTATTCACAGCTCACAGGATCCAGGGAGGACAATACAATAGCCACCAAAGTACCGTTGATAAACTACACCTATGCTATTTACAGAAACTGATCGACTCTCCGCTGCGCAGACGCATGGCCAACCGTCTGGAGAGGCACATTATCGGCCAGTATTTGGAAAATGAGAGCATGGTGCTTGATCAATGAATCCTTTATCTGTAAACTCGTTCCGCAAATGAAAGCAAAGCAAATATGCTGCCAGTAAGCTGGGGCACATAACTTGACTGCTTGTTTCTATCAGATGGCAGCACGAATGCAGGAAGTCCCCTTACCACAATCAAGTTTGTTTGCTTGTTTGTTTTATTATTTATAATGCGCATCATACCCTAGGGTAACGGGGCGCAGCAGTTACAAGTATATGCGAAGCTTAGTTACACAGAAGTGAATACAGTTTTAGCTACACAGAAGTGGCTTCATGGCATGGTCACCAATGGATGGGATCTGCTGATTTCAGACCATTCCCCAGTGGATATTCCCCGCTCAGTCTTTTCCTGTTTTGCATGGATTTTGTCACTCACAGCTGAGAAGTTTTCTATAAACAAAATGGCGGCCAGGTCAAGATGTCAGTGTTATCTGGGTGAGACCGATCATCTGAAGAATCCAAAGCAGTCAACCCTAGTGTGTGCGTCTGTCACTCTCTCTCGCTCTCTCCTTAGCTGCCTCTTGCCCTCACCTTCACTGTTGTGAATGTTCTTCACATGTCTCAGGAAATAGTTATCTGTTCAATGCCTCATTGTCCACTGACCTTTATAAATGATTGAATAAGCAATGAGTTAAAGACTTGCACATGGGCCTTGGCCCTTAGGCAGATTGTGGCACAGCGGCTGGTTTCCACATTTCCTGACCACGCCGACGCACACAATTCAACATGCTTCATGCCCATAACAGCTTGTACCTCGTGCAACCCAAGTGGAGCCCCCAGCTCTGTGTTTCAGGGGTACAAAGGCTAGCATGTGCTGCCCTGCCCTACTGTGTGTAAACATGCACGCAATTCCCTACATTATAGCTGCAGTGGTGCGGGGGAGGGCGTGAGGGATCTGCTTGCCCCACCCTGCTTGCCCCACCCTGCATGAATAGCAAGTGTCCCCAGTATGCCCAAAGCTCGGCAGGATAACATGCTCGCCTTGGAAGCAAGACGACACAGAGCCACCCAGGTTCGATCCCCGGGTCAGCGCTTAGAAACCTCTCGGTATTAAGCGTGTTATAAATAACCTATCATATCATAAACTCTCCCATGTCTTGAGGTGCCCCTTTGGCGTTTGAAGGACCTGCACAGGCCATAGGAACTACATAGAAACAGGAACAGCCTGAGAGGGATGGTTGGTAGTGCTGAAGAAAATGGTACAAGATTCCCAAAGCAGGCATTTCTTGATAGTAAAACATTGATGGATATGGGCAGGTATCTTACGTGGACATATGTAAAGTGCTACGCCCTCACAGGCTTTGCCTTGTAGCCAGGGGTGTTGCTAGGTCTGGAAAAGATCAGAGGCTACGCTAATTTTCGGACTGTTGGGACTGGGGGCTAGGTAGCCTTTTTGGTTGCAACTCCTGAGAGCTTCTATCCGGGGCTACAACCAAAAGACCCGGGGCTATAGCCCCCTCAGCCTCCCCCCAGCAACGTCTCTGCTTGTAGCATTGTCTTTGTGCTGCATCAAAGCACAGTGGTTGAAATCACCCCTGACCCCCCCACTGACCACAGGGAAAGGAACTGACCGTTTTTTTTAGTTTTATGAGCCATGTCCCATCTGAAGCCGTAGACCCTATTCTTAATTATTGCATAACTGGAGGATTTTCTATTCTCGATTCTTAGTATTTTCACCTGGTGTCCCTCTCCAAAATGATTTCCGACAATTCTCCCCCGTGGAGCCTACAATAAGCTATATTTAAAATCCCTTATGTCTACGCTAAAGTATTTTTTCTAGTTTGACTGCAATATTTTATCGTTGTTGCATGCAACTTTATGAAGCATTATCGATTTACGTGTATGAGTGTTCGATTGACCGTGCAAAATTCTTAATTTTCTTTCTTGTTCATTACATATCACTGCAAATCCGCTTATGCATCTCTCTTTCTGCCAAATCCATTTGAATACTATTTGCCATAGTGTTTCTCACACACCTTTTTGTTTAGCACATGTATGTATGTATGTATGCATGGATGAGTGGGTTGGTGGGTGGGTGCTTGGGTGGAGGGGGGGTAGGGTGCGTGCGTGCGTGCGTGTGTGGTGTGTGTGTGTGTGTGTGTGTGTGTGTGATTTTTCATTATAATTTGGCTACACTCATTCCTTGGGTCAGGTCCTCAAAAGTTGCATTGTCCCCTGCGGGAACTTAAAGGAGTAGAATTCAGCTTCATTTTTCTATTAACACATTGAACTATAATCATCAGGGACACCTCCGTGAATGGCAATTAGATTGCATGCAAATGGCACCCCCAATTAGCACTCATATTGACTAGTCAGGGCAGCCATTTTAGAGTTTGTGTGCTGCTCAGCAGCAACTGTTAGAAAGTAACAAGAATAGATGGATTACTGCAGGCTAACCTTGTTCTGATGATAGTACACCCTGTCTCAAAGTGCACACATTACAGGCTCCTACCGATGTGTATCTTGTTCTCTGTGCAGGAGTGAGCACGTGTGTGTGTGTGTGTGTACTCAGTGTAGTGGTGCAACGTGTCCCTGTTTTTACTGTGGCATTGGCTGTAGCCTCACTCGGCAATGCAAAGTGTCCCGTGAGCAATGTTTTTTTTTGGTACTTTGCAACAGTTGCTGCAGAGCGCCAAAGATTTCTTTTAAAATAGCTGCCCACAGGGGTCAACTTGTCGAGTGCTCATTAATTTACATATAATCTATTGTCATTCGCCAAGTCGTCTCTTAAGATCGCCTCACTGTTTTGAAAGAAAAATGATAGTTCTCCTTGAAAGGGCCTGGCAGGTTGCCACGCTTCACCTCTTCCTACACCGCTTGGAGAGCAGCAGGATTTAAAACAAGGACAGTATCGGTGCACCTGGCGGAGAATCAGCCGCCCCGATGGCCCAGACTACCAAATAAACTAGGATGTGCTTGTAGCCTGGGGCTGTACATGACCCGTTTGCAGTGGGATTGGTCCCTGGCCTATCAAGAGGGTGTCGACCAATCTAGCTTCTGCTCTCTCTTGCCCCCCCCTTCCATTCAACCAGGACCACAAGACTGACCATGCTCTGTTTCTCGGATAGGTGGCACATGTCTAACCCTTCCCCTGCCAGGCCGAATGGATTTTCTTACTACCCAAAACAGGTTTTCAAAGACTTTTGCTTGGAACTCTTCTAGATGAAGTACCGAGTCATTTCTGACACTTAGGAGCGTTCCATTATTAATGGATGGAGATCATTATTGACCTGATAATCTCTAAGCAAATCAGAATGCTTGGAATGCAGTCAATATCTTCTGGTATTGTCTTTAAACTAAACATTCAGACTTCAGAGACGGAAACTGCAAGGTTGTCTCTGCACTCAAAAACAATGCAATTTCCCAGCAAGCTTTCTTTCAAAACACTCTTATTTTCACTGTGTCTTCAAGGTGACCAGCAGCAGCCAATTTAAGGATCCAAAGTAAATAAGTAAAAGCAAAAACATGGAACGAAACGTGTACTTTTGCATGGGAAACTATTCGCTTTTTCATTCCACCTGATGCAAACTCATGCTGAAACCGTTACTTTTCAGCCAAGTTTACAATTAAAACGCTTGCCCTTATAAATGCAACCTCTTTTCGAGTATTAGAAAGTAAAACCACATTTCATTTACTAACGCGTGCTGTGCATTTACTCGCCCACCACCACAACTCCAAAACCTATTTTATATAAGGGGTGGGGGGTCATTGCCACTTGGAATTATCGGGGCACTGTAATAAATTATACACATGCGTTATGGATAAAATGAGTTTACTGTCAAAGCCCCCGGAGTATAACCATCCAGGACAGAAGTACTACACACAATGGCTCTGGAATGACCACATTCCAGAACCATGACACATTGAGTTCCACACACTACGTGGTGGTGACCCACAGTGTGTGGAACTACGTAACATCCCAACATCCCCCTTTCTTATATTACTGATATTTAAATTACAGTGAGTGTGTTGTGCCACACAGTCAATATACAGAGAAACATTTATAATTAAATGAAATTACTAAATTACTAAGACTATAAAATAAAGGATACCTAGGCAGCAACGTTGTAAGATCACTAGTAATATACATAGTCACTTTTGAAATTTTGAATGATCCTACGATTTCTTCTCGAAAGTCCACTTTCAGTGGGTCTACTGCCACACCCTGTCTTTTTGACGCACATCTCTTAACCACTGCTTTGTGTTCCATATTCACTGCGATCCCTTGTCATATGGTTGCTACCCTCGCTGGTACTTGGGCTTTCAGCATCATTTTGCACCCATACAATATCATCAATGGACCACATCTTGCCATCCTCCAACACAACTGATTTGCCAGAACTACTTAGTACTCTCTGTGGTGGTCTGACTCTGGATTCACCTTTCATTGTTTATTTAGGTTCTTTGTTACAAACTCAATCCCCTTTTTTAAACATCTTTTCCTTTACTCCATTTCTGCCATCATAATATTCTTTGTACCTTCTCTGCTTCTTAATTACTCTCTTTATGATCTGTTCAATGTTTCTTTGTACCTTCTCTGCTTCTTAATTACTCTCTTTATGATCTGTTCAATGTCCAAATGCACGCCCCTTGCTCCTGAAAACATCCAAGCAGGTCTCAGACGGTTGAGCGCTTGTCTTCCCCTCATCATAGTAACGGGTTCAACCTCTTTGGTAGTATGTGGAGTGGTTCTATATGTGCAAAGGGCTTCCTTGAGGGCTTCCTTCCATGGAAGTGAGTTGGAGATAGCTAATTGAATCACTCAATTCACAAACTTGTTCATCCTCTCAACAGGTCTGTTTGCTATGGGGTGGTATAATGATGTTTTTATATGATCAATTGCTCTTTCCTTTAGGAACAGTTGAAATTCAAGAGAGGTAAACTGGGGCCCATTGTCCGACACTATCTCTTTGGGGTCACCCTCTCTGTTAAAAATTTCACTTGGGAAGTTCAAGATTTTTCCAGTAGTGACACTCTCTTCAACAACTCCCCACTAAACCCATTTTGAAGTGTAGTCTACTAGAACTATAATGTATATCTTAACAGCCTCCAGATTATCATACGGTTCCATGATGTCTATGGCTAACTTGGACCACACTTTATCGGGAATCTCAACAGGTTGAAGAGGTGTTTTCCTTACATTTTTAGTTTTGTCACTCGTAGCACATGCAACACAGTTCCTGACACTTTCTTCAACTTCTCTCCACAACCCAGGCCACCAGTATATGCTCCTTACCCTTCTCTTGGTCAAGTTCCTCCCCAGATGTCCTTCAAGGGCTAAGGCAATTATTTAGCTTCTCAGTCTCACTGGAGGAATGACCTGGTCTCCTCTATATATGTGTCCTGAATCCATCCAAATTTCTTCCTTGATTTGGGCATAATCTCCTAAACTTTGGTCATATTCATGCCAGTCATTTTTAATCGCTTCCCTGATATTCTCCTGGTCCTGATCAACATCAGCTATGTTTTTCCATTCTTCTTTCATCACACCAGGGTTTATGGTGGCAATGATGTCATCACCTCCCAACTCTTTTTCCGTCTCAACATTGGTCCCTGTACATTTCCTTGGCAGCCTGGAGAAACAATCAGCTACGAAATTCAATTTACCAGGGGAATAACATATGCAAATGTTGTACTGTATTATGTCCAGAATCCATCGTCTGATCCTTGGTGATATCAAATGTGGTGTTTTGTACTGTTAACACATGTACAAGTGGCTTATGATCAGTCTTGAGGATGATAGGTAATCCCCATATCAAGTTCCTAAAGTGTTCTAATATCCACTTTATTGTTGAATAGTTTAATTCTGCATCTCTTAAGACTCTTGATGCAAATGCTATTGTCACTAACCCTTTATCCTGCAGCTGCTCCAATACGCCACCCAAACCAACTTTACTGGCATCAACTGAAATTATGCTTTTAGCCTTACAATCAAACATGCTTAGTGACGGTGCTTCATTGATCATAGCTTTTATTTGTTCAAATTCATATTTGCACTCATTTGACCATATGTATTTCGAGGATTTCTTCATAAGTTCTCTCATATTTTTAGTTTTTTGGTGTAATCGTGCACACATTTAGAGTTATATTCCATCATGCCCAAGAAGCTTCTTAATTGATCTTTGTTTTTTGGTTCTGTGATGCTCAAAATAGTATTCATCAATTCTTTTTTTGGACTGATTCCCTCAGCATCAATTGAATGACCTTAATATGACACTCTGTTGCACTTCATCTTGCACTTATCTAGTTTTTAAGTAAGACCACTCCTTTGAATTACTTGCAGCACACCCATCAATTTAGCATTGTGCTCTTCTTCTGTGTTGGCAGATATTAAAATGTCATCCTGGAAACAGCATACTGTCACAGGTTTCCCCCTTCTCACCTGTCTATGTTGCCTGATGTCCTCTTTAGGTGGAGTCTTCTTTCGTATGGTTCGGGACTTAAATAAGCCCGCTCGGCCGTCCTTGGCTTCCAGATTACGTTCAGCTTCGATGTCCAGGATCACGGGAAACTCCGGGAGTATTCAAGAAGGAGTTGGGGGGGGTGTGCGGAAGCGACGCAGGGATTCCGGGAAGATAGGAAATGGGGAAGAAGTCGGGAGAAGGGAATCCAGGAGCCAGGGGATAGCAAGTAGCACTAGAGAAGGTTCGGAGCACACGTCCGATCACAGCTAGTAGCAGCGTTGAGACGCGCAGGGCTGCGGGGGTGTGGCTTCTTTATAGAGGACGCTGCGTAGAACATGACGACTGGCGAGCAGCGTTCTGAGCTTGCCGCCATGTTGGTAGTATTATTGAGTGTAAGGTCCGACGTGTCAGGGACCAGGAGGCCCAGAAGGGGCGAGTTCGATGGTTCATGACAGCATGCCTCCTCCGGAAACTCGTTCCACCGGGTTTGCCCAGGTGTATGAGATGGAACCTTCTGAGTAGCCTGAGGGTATTTAGATTTGAGATAGGTTCCCAAGTGCGTTCACTGGGGGGATATCCTTTCCATTCCACCAGGTACTGGAGTTTGCCACGTCTATATCTAGAATCGCAAATCCTGGAGACCTCATACTCCAGTTGGTCATTGATGAGTACTGGTTTGAGCCGAAGGTTTGCTCGAGAGGTCTGAACATATAGCTTCATTAAGGATGTGTGAAAGACTGGGTGGATCTTCTTCCAGGAGTCTGGAAGCTTGAGTCGGTAGGCCACTGGGTTGATGATTTCCTTTATAAGGAATGGCCCATAATATAGAGGAGCCAATTTATTTGGTCGCAAATGCCATGGTAGCAGTTTCGAGGACAGCCATACCTTATCCCCTATTGTGTAGGGAGGGGCTTGGTCTTCGATTGGAGTCCGCATACAGTTTGGTCTGGGTCCTGGCCTTTTCTAATTGTTCTTTGGCTTCTCTTTGAACATTAATGAGCATTTCAATCCAGGAATCAACTGTTGGAACTGGTGTAGGATGAGGAAGGAGGGAGGGTAGAACCGAAGGGTGGAATCCTTGGCTACAGAAAAAAGGACTGGTCTTAATAGCAGAGTGGTCCGAATTATTATAGGCAAATTCTGCCGCTGGTATTAAGAGGGATCAATCGTCCTGGACCTTGGTAGCGAAGCAACGGAGGTATTGTTCCAAGGTTTGGTTTACGCGCTCTGTGGCTGCGTTAGTTTGGGGATGATATCCTGAGGAAAGAGCGCGTTGGATTCGTAGTATTTGGCAAAGATGTTTCCAGAACTGAGAAATGTATTGGGGCCCTCTGTCTGATACGATCTTGGAAGGAAGTCCATGCAGTCGGAATATGTGTTCCAGGAAAATTCCAACAAGTTCTGACGAGGATGGCAGTTTAAACAGAGGTGTAAAATGAGCCACATGGGTGAACAAATCAATGGTGACCATGATGGTTGTGTATCCCCTGGAAGGTGGTAATTCCACAATGAAGTCTGTTGCTATGAATTCCCAAGGCCTTGTTGGAAGTGGAGGTTGCTGCAATAGACCCACTGGTCTCTTGTTGTCATGTTTGTTTTGATTACAGACAGAGCATGCCTGGATATACCTTTGTACATCAGCTTTCACTCCAGGCCACCAAAATTTCCTATGTATTAATCGGAGGGTATTGGTAATACCACGATGCCCGGAGTAAAGAGTATCATGACAGAGATTTATTATCCTTTGCTGTAGTTTTTGTGTTGGGATGACCAAGGCATTGTCTTTGAACAAGTATCCATTTTTGGTCTTCAGTTTCCACTGGTTCTTGTCCGAGATATCTTTCCAGAGTTCCGAGGATTGAGTCTGACTGCGGACTTCATCTAGGAGGCTGGTCGCCTGGGCTACAATTATTGTGTGGGGAAACATCTTGGGAAATGTTCGGTCATCAGGAGGTTCATAGTCAGGGTGCCGAGACAAGGCGTCAGCAATTACGTTTTGTGTTCCCGGAACATGGTGAATTTGAAACTGGTATTGAGCAAACAAGAACGCCCAACGGGCCTGACGGCTGTTTCTGCACTCCAGGGCCTGTAACACTTGGAGATTTCGATGGTCCGTCCGAACCTGGACAGGATGTTTTGCTCCCAGAAGTATATGACGCCACGCGGTGAAGGCTTGACGGATGGCTAGAAGTTCCTTTTATAAGACTGAGTAATGAGTTTCACTGGAGGTCAATGTCCGTGAAAGATAGGCAATAGGATGTTCCAGCCCGTCATCTAGTTCCTGTTTCAGAACTGCTCCGATGGCATAGTTAGAGGCATCTGTTTCCACTAGGAATGGTCAATTTATATCAGGTTGAACCAGGATGGGGGCTTGTGTAAATTCTGTTTTCAGGCGTTGGAAGGACTTCTCCTCGGCTGGGGTCCAATGATAGGGAGTATCTTTCTTCAACAAGGAGATGATCGGTTGAACAATCTCGGAGAAGGATGGTATAAACTTCCGATAGAAATTGGCCAAGCCCAGAAAAGATTGGATCTGTTTTACGGAGGGCGGAGTTGGCCAGGATAGTATGGCCTTAACCTTGGATTGATCCATGCCTATGCCATCTGGGCTAAGGACAAATCCTAGATGGTGAACAGTGGAAACATGAAAAAGGCATTTCTCGGGTTTTGCTAGAAGCTTTTGTTCACATAGCCGTTGTAACACTCATTTAACATGTTCTTCATGCTTGAGAGGATCCTTAGAGAATATCAAAATATCGTCCAAGTAGACGATGACGAAAAGAAATAGCATATCCGAAAACACCCGGTCCATAAAGCGTTGGAAGCTTGCCGGAGCATTAGAGAGTCCAAAGGGCATGACCAAGTATTCGTAGTGACCAAAGGGTGTTCTGAAGGCTGTCTTCCATTCGTCACCTTCTCTAATACGAATCAAGTGATAAGCACCCCTGAGATCCAATTTGGTGAATATTATGGCTCCTCTTACGGCTTCCAGGATATCCGAGATCAAGGGTAATGGATAACAATTCTTAAGGGTGCAGTGATTAAGACCTCGATAATCAAGACAAGGTCTGAGTTCCTTGGTGTCTTTTTTAGAAACAAAAAATAATGAGGCTCCAGCCGGAGACTTGGATGGGCGTATGGTGCCGTTTTTTTAGGTTAGTATCTAGGTATTCACGAAGGGCCTTTTTCTCTGGTTCAGACAGGATAAACATCCTTCCAAAGGGAATCACGGCTGAAGGTTTGGTTTCAATAGCACAGTCCTCAGGCCTATGGGGTGGCAGGGCTTGGACATTAGCAGAAGAGAACACATCGGCATATTCCTGGTAGGTTTTAGGAACCTGGATGATGTTGGAGACCATAAGAGGATCTTGCTGAGTTGTTGAATGTTCTTCTGATGTTGTCGGTGAAGGATCCTGGAGCAGACAATGGGACATGCAAAATTCAGAACCTAGGAACAGGGAACCAGCTGTCCAATTGATGTATGGGTTGTGTTTTTGTAGCCAGGGCATTCCCAAAACCATTGGGTAATGGGCAGATTTTATGATGTCAAACGTTATCCTTTCTCGGTGATGGTTTATAGCAAGCTCAATTTCCTTAGTCTGAAGGGTTATGGGTCCAGAAGAAAGAGGTCTTCCATCAATTGCTTCTACAGGTTGCAGGACATTCCGGGAGTTTTAAGGAATATGATCTTTAAGGACCCATTCCTGATCTATGAATATTCCCATGGCCCCACAGTCCACTAGTGCCAGAATGGGGTAGGATTCCTTCTTAGATGACGATAGAAAAGCCTGTAAGACTACCAGGGAGTTTTGTCCAGGGGAGTTTAAGGATGGTATAGATGTGGAGCTGCATCTCTCTCCCGAAACTGAGCTCCATCTAGGATCGGGAGCTGGCGTTTCCCGAACACCGTGGAGGGGCTAAGGGACATTCTCTGACTAAATGCTTGTCCAAGGCACAGTACATGCATAAGCCAGTATGGATCCTTCTCAGCCTTTCTTGGGGGGAATATGGGTCCACGGAAGGCCCCTAGCTGCATGGGTTCAGGTTCATTTGTAGGAACAGGAGAATCTTTGGAATTTTGAAGGGCTCACGAGAGGATTTTTTGGGTTGGTTGACTTGGTCTTCCTTTTCTCTGCCTTTCTTTTCTGGATGCGGAAATCAATCTGTAGAGCAAGATCCATAAGTGCCTGGTAAGAACTAGGACGTGCTACCCTGACTAATTCATCCTTAACATCTTCATTTAGCCCTCTTCGAAAGAGGGTGAAGCAAACTTCAGAAGGCCAACCCGCTTCTTTTGCCAATTGCTTGAATCGAGTTACGTAGGTGAGCATGTCCTGAGAGCCTTGCTGGAAATCGAGTAAACGTTCTTGAGCACTATAGACCTGTTCTGGGTGGTCAAACATAGTCTTTAGTGCTTGAATGAATCCATCATAATCATCCAAAAGGGGATCTCTGGTGTTAACTTATGGTGTGGCCCAGGCTAAGGCATTCCCGGAGAGGTGAGAAATAATAAAGACCACTTTAGCCTTGGGGGTGGAAAAATAATAAGGTTTAAAGGTAAAGTGGACCAAACAAGAATCCAGGAATCCTCAGAGGGTTTTTGCACAGCCGTCATATTTGTCAACAATGCCGCCCAATAGCACGCTGTCTTTTGAGGCAGAGTCGCGTGAAAGTACCAATTGTTTCAGCGCGGCGTTCTCCGCTTTCAAGTTCTGTACTTCGGTCGATAGTTCTTGCATGCCACACATAAGATCCTGGATGGCCGCCTCCATGTCTGTATCGACTTCGGTCAGGGCGCGTCTCAATCTGTCACAGGTTTCCCCCTTCTCACCTGTCTATGTTGCCTGATGTCCTCTTTAGGTGGAGTCTTCTTTCGTATGGTTCGGGACTTAAATAAGCCCGCTCGGCTGTCCTCGGCTTCCAGATTACGTTCAGCTTCGATGTCCAGGATCACGGGAAACTCCGGGAGTATTCAAGAAGGAGTTGGGGGGTGCGCGGAAGCGACGCAGGGATTCCGGGAAGTTAGGAAATAGGGAAGAAGTCGGGAGAAGGGAAACCAGGGGCTAGGGGATAGCAAGTAGCACTAGAGAAGGTTCGGAGCACACGTCCAATCACAGCTAGTAGCAGCGTTGAGACGTGCGGGGCCGCGGGGGTGTGGCTTCTTTATAGAGGACGCTGCGTAGAACGTGAAGACTGGCGAGCAGCATTCTGAGCTTGGGGCCATGTTGGTAGTATTATGGAGTGTAAGGCCCGACGTGTCGGGGACCAGGAGGCCCAGAACGGGCGAGTTTGATGGTTCATGACACATACGCCTTCAAGGCCCCCAAATAAGAATGACATCAATCTTTGAAATACCGCTGCCCTGAGGCAGGGCCAAATGGCATCCTCTTAAACATGAATGCACCAAGTGGAGTGGCAAATGAAGTTACATTTTTAGATTCATTTTCTAAGGCTATCTGGTGGCAAGCCAAGGACAGATCCAGAGTGCTGAAAAACTTAGCTGGTTTCATGGTTGTCAGTAATTCTCCTATATTCGGAAGAGGATGTCTGTCTATCCAGATATTTTTGTTGAGGTCTCTGAGGTCCACGCACATTCTTATGGATCCATCCGGTTCTTTGACCAGCACTATAGGGGCCAACCATTCTGAGCTCTCAATGGGCTCAATCATATTTTGTTCACATAACGGGAGAGTTCCTTCTTTAGGGCTTCCTTTGTACCAATGGGAACTCCTCTTACCTTATGTGCAATAGGTTTTGCCCCTTTCTTAAGAATTATTTTGTGTTGGAACCCCTCCACAAGTCCAATTTTCCCACTAAACACTTTGGGAAATTGCTTTGCCAACATAGCTTTGATGTCATTATTGTCCTTGAAAAAGTTCAAAATGGGAACCTCTTCTCCTGGATGGATCCTGACACGTAGAACAGCTTGTTCTTCCCATCCAACAACTGACAAGCCATTTTTAGCTACCTAAAGTCTGCAATATGTTTCCCTTTCACGGAAGCACAACTTCAACAAGTTACAACCAATGAACTCAATGGGGGTTTTACCATAACCTGTTTCCCTTACACCTGTCTTTTGTAATTTCCGCATGTCACCAGATAATATTTCAACAAACGTGCTGAGATCAACCATGGGATAAGGAGACCCTGTATCCACCATTACGGGCAATGATATACCATTCATCTTCATGTCAACCCACGGTCCCTTATTTCCTCCCGCTGCAGTAACTGTGAGTATTTGTACTTATTGTGCGTTCTCACTTCGGACTGTTAGCATGTTGTCAGGCCCAATATTCTCTTCAACCACTCTCACTGTGTTTCTTAGTGGTCTGTTAACTATCTGTTAATTCTTCCTCCTCTTCCACGGACATTCTTGCACACCTTTGCAAAATGACCTGTGTGGCCACATTTGTAGAATTCAACAGCTGCTGCGGGGCATTCTTTTTCAGCATCATTGTGTTTATACCACCCACATTTTTGACAACGATTTAGTGGTTGGTTCCTATATCCAGTGTCTCTACCCCTCTTTGAGTTAGCTCTGGAATTATTAGTTTACATTCTCCTTACCATAGCCACCAAAGATTCCTCATGGTCCTCTCTCACTTCATCTTGGACCATCCTGAGTTCTTTGTCTTCGGGTTTATCAAACCTCTCCCTCATGCAGCGATTCCCCAGTTCCATGGTTATGACAATTTCCATGGCCTGTTCCAGTGATGGATCTCTAGTTTGCCACAGTCTCTGTTGTATGCGTGGATCCGCCACGTTCAACACCAGTTGGTCCCTTAAGTATTCTTCACCGACTCCTGTAAACTTCCATCTGGACATGAGACCTTTCAGTGCTGCTATGTAAGCATCTATGGATTCTCCCTTCAATTGGCGTCTCGAGAAAATCTGTATCTTTCCAATACAATATTAATTTTGCTCCCAAAATGCTTGGCTAATTTCCCCAATGCACTTTCAAATTTGCGATTGTTATCGCCAGCTCCACTCTCTGTTCCTTCTAAGTCAGGGAGCGCCCTGAAAATCCTTAATTCTTCTGCCCCAATGCAGTTCAGTAGAGTGGCTTCTTTGAGGTCATCATTATATTTACTGCCTCCCCCAGCCCTTAAGTATACTTGAAATCCATCCACCCATGGTTCCCATGGAGTAGTGGGGTTACCAGGCAATGGGAGGAATTGCATTGGAGCTGTGATGTGTTGCATGATGTCAGGCAGATGAGTTTATTTGCTAAACGATCTTGGGTTGATTGAGTCTGCTTGACTGTACTGTGGGCACTGTTTTACAGTGTTGCTAGGAAGTGAAGTGTTAATTAATCCAGTTGACCTTAGTTCACTCCTGGGCACTGTCCCATTTAGCACACAAGTGCACTTTAGGCAATTGTTAATGGTTATAAAATCAGTATTTTTCTCTATTTTTATTTTCTTGTGGTGTTCAATTACCTCTCAAAGCATATATCGTATTTTGCTAGTGTCATTGCCTGCTCATCCACTATTGTGTTTCACTTCACCCATGCACCGCGTTAGTACATAAATATTGTTTGTCAGTTACATATATTCGTTTCGCACTCTGTGGCTCGATTGCTATAGTTACTTGCTTTGCATAACATTGTCCATAAAATGGCCTGCACGTTGCAGCACATTTATTCTTATATCCGTTCCTCTGGTGGGTATTGCCATTGATAGATTAATGAACTGCAATTTAGTGCTCAGTTCCACTCCGTATAACTCCGTATTGCAGTTGCTATGGTTACTTGAATACATACACATTGTTTCCCAAAATGGCCATCACGTTGATGTCCTTTCCTCTAGGGTTTGCCGTTGAATGAACGCTCGGAGGTTCATATGATGCACCTTCTCCCATGGGCGTCTGGGCTGATAAATCAGCTTTTAGCTTTATTATTTTACTCACGGTAACTTTGAGCAGCCTTTTCCGCACACCCTCAACGCTGCATGCAGGGATCTGGGCTTCTCTCTCGCCTGCGGTCGAGCAGCTTCTCATGCACGGCTGCGGCAGGAAACGGAACTCTGGGGGCTTCAGATCAGGTATTTTCATCTCCTTGTCGCCAATTGTAATAAATTATACACATGCATTATGTATAAAATGAGTTTGTCAAAGCCCCCGGAGTATAACCATCCAGGACAGAAGTACTACACACAATGGTTCTGGAATGACTACATTCCAGAACCATGATACATTGAGTTCCACACACTAGGTGGTGGTGATCCGCAGTGTGTGGAACTACGTAACATCCCAACAGGCACGCACATAACAACAAACTAACAGTACAAATAGGGTAAAACAATGCGAAGAGGAGAGCCCGTTAACGGAACTCATAGGTCAATATGGGAGAACTCCATGATCAGATGGCAAGCCTAATCTGGCATTCCATGATTAGTACTGGCGTTTCCAGTACAAGCAACGTGTACTGGAAATGTTATAAATATAAGAATGAGACAACATACTATACTTCTTGGCCTTGCTGAATGTATGAGTGCTTTGAATTCATTTTGGGGGGCGGCAGGAGGAGGCTCTCTGACCTCAGTACTTATCCACTTTCCTATCGACTCTTAGATTAAGGACATATTCATGGCTTGGAGCCTTTGGCGTATTCAGTCTGGGCACTATGTATCGGCCATTTCCCTTGCAGGGCTCGTTGGGATTGCCCAGGATGCATTAGCCATTTGTTATATGTCTGTAAGTCCCATAAAGACTACCTGTTGAGGATCAGAATCCCATGTGGCGAACTGCTTGGAGCAATTACTTAATCCTCTTCTTTCTGATTATCAGGGTGCAGGAGAGCTCTACGCAACCCTCAGGCTGAGGCCTGTGAGGCAACTCTATTGCAGTTCAAATAAGGACAACTATAAAGCTTTTGCCAGGACTTGGTGGGCAGCAGCCTCTACTCCCCAAGTCACTCTCCTCACTTGCTTTTCCCAGTCAGAATTTCATGTGTAGAAAATGAACATACATCTGTGGTACAGAGTGTGTACCCTTTATCTCTCCCGCTCATGTTCCCAACATGTACTTCTGCATCCCTTAAGTCAGTCTGTCTGTGAGTCTCATCAAAACATAATGCCTTTTCCTTTCATGGGTGCTGTGCCCATGCCTAAGCACCTGGGCTAGCCCCTTTCAAGGGACATGGTTCATTATGCACTCACCCACATAATGCCTGTTTTTCTGCATTATGTGCTTGGATTATCCTCGCCCCACTATGGTATGAGAGCATCTGAGGTAGTCCTGGAGAGGGACCCCCCTCTCAGTCAGGGACTCTGTTTGTAGCAAAGCTCCTCTGAAAGAGGTCTCCATCTGCTGCTCCTCTTCCCCTCACAGAAAGCCCCAGCTTCCTTATTTTTCACTCTCTTCAGCCGTTCTACTGAGCCAGCTGCTTTCTGGCTCTATTCCTTCTTCTTCAGCCCCAGCATGCTGTGTATCGTGTAGGTTCATTTTATCAACATTGTTAAGGCAAGTCCTTGCGGGCACTCTGCTTGACTGTGCGTGTGATTTACAATCCTTGATGAGCATGCTGAAGAGAGGCCCGAGTAATGCCCTTACCCCTATAAACATGATGGCGCGAAAGGTCAAGAATGGTCGAAGTAACTCATTATTTAGACAACCCCCAAGTGCACCAGTGACTGACACATATGCAGAGAGGTATTCTATCAGACAGCCATTCCAACCTTATCCAATGAATGTCTTTATGGATACAGGTGCCTCAACAATGATCATGATCCAAACACCATAATGGACAGTATTGACTAAATGCAGAGAAACCACTGTGCTGATGTTATTAGTGACACCAAGACATAGCTGTGTTTAGTCATGAGGCACACTCACAACCATGCACAGCTTACACAAACACACCTGTATACACAAAGAACATGCTTACACTTGCGTACTGTCAAAGCTTTTATCATTTTCCTCATTAGCCAAGTGTAGAAATGCTAAACGCAAGCCAACGAAGAGATCCAGAGCAAGCTTGCAGATACTTATGACAAATTAACCCTATAAAACTGCAGGAGTATATAAGGTGCCTGGTAGAACCACATACAACTAACCTGTAGGAAACATATCACAATATAAGTGTGTAGAAATCATATTACAAGTCTAATGAAAATCACAGAAGTCCTCAAGCTGTAGGACACAAGATGGGGAAGCAGCACCAAGCTGCACAAAGTGGGAAGGCCGAGCTCACAGTCGAGGTCGGAGAGAAAGGAGCACATTCCAAACTTCAAACGGCAACGAGCCAGCTGCAGCTGAGGAATAAATCCTCATTATTGCAGACCTAGAGAGAGCTCGATTTTGTGGTCCACCACCACGTGATGCGGCCGATCTAGACAATGGGTATTCACCCGCGATGGGAAGACGAACAGTTCTCAGCAAACTAGACAAGAAGTGAAACATTATTACATTTACAATGTTGCAATGTGGAGCGCACTCTCATAGGCAAAAGTGGTATTGCTACCAGGTACACTGGGGCACATAGTCAATTCACATCACCTTGAAGAGGTGCGCAGAGGACTGAGAACCGAACTGGGTCCCAGACCTGGGGAGACCACTTCTTACCAATCAGGGGACAGAAACCCTGGGTGGATGGCAGAAAGCAAGGGCCAATGGTTTGTGATGGTGCAACAAAGTAATGGATAGTTCTTTGGGGACGGGGCAGGTCAGCTACATGATATGGAAGGTCCAGTAGAGTTAGACATATACTGACCCTTTATAGGGTCTACCACTCCGAACACCCAATAGACATAAGTGATAGGTTTTTGGGGCAGGGCCCAGGTGATGACACAACCTGGTATCAAAACAGGGAGACACGTCTTGTGGAATTGGAGCTTCTAGACAATTGTGATTGTCCGGTATAATCCTTGTCGGTTTTTCTAATAAAGGACAGTAGTAACTTGCCCTTGGCTGAGTCCTCAATTTATTCTTGGCAAAGGGTTGTTGGGCCCTTGGGAGCTGAACGGGTAAGCTCGCAGCAATCCCCAGACCTCTGGTATACCGGTGTCTCCTCCAACAACGCTGAATAAACCCATGGATGCATTAACCCACTTTCTTCATTGAAGCTCATGCAGGCTGTCCACTTCAGCGTTTTGCAATACTCATTATAAATGGCCATCGCCGTCTCAAGCACAGGAGTACTTTCGAGAGTTGTCACAGAGCCTGCCCAACTTCGAGCCTGATTGACTCTAACATCCTTCTTGGGCCAATCCAGGGAGAGGGAAGGCATTAGCCGGCCCTCCAGCACAAAGGCCCACAACTAAAGACACTGTCAGGCCTGTGTTTCACTCTCTCCGGCCTTTCTACCGAGCCGGCTGGTTCTGGCTCGCTCTTCTTCTTCAGCCCCAGAATGCTGTGGATAGTGTAGATTAATTTTATCACCATTGTTAAGGTAAGCCCTTGCGTGCACTCTGCTTGACTGTGTGTGTGTGTGTGTGATTTACAATAATTGATGAGCACGCTGAATGAACCCGTGGATGCACTTACCCACTTTGTTCACATTGAAGCCCATGTGGGCTGTTCACTTCAGCATTTTGTAATCCTCATTATAAATGGCCACCGCCATCGAAAGCACAGGAGTGCTTTCGAGAGTTGCCATGGAGCCCGCCCAACATCCTTCTTGGGCCAATCCAGGGAGCCAGCAGGCGTTAGCCAGCCCGCCAGCACAAATGCCCACCACTATGGACCCTGTCTGGCCTGTCCGGCCATGGCAGCTGGGCCGCTCTTCGCTCTGCGTTCCTGTGCATCTTTTTCTTTTCCTGATTCGAGTTGCCTGAGAGGGAGTTCTATGGCTGGGCCCCCCCCCTTTTTGCAGCCCAGCGCTCCAGCCCCTGGGCCAGCAGGTAAGCGCTGCCTGTGCGGTGCTTCCCCTCCTCATCCTGGCTGGTCTACTGCTCACACTGAAATCCATGCCCGCCAGCAGCCTGCCTCTAACCTCTCCCTGCAACGCTTGTTGCTGCATTGTCTTTCCTGGCTAACTAACTCTGAAGCAACAACTCTGCATTTTTGAGTCTTCCATCTCGACTCTGTTTTACCTCATGAGTGCGATTACCAACCTATGCCTTAATGTAACTTGTGTTGCTTGCAACACTATTGGACAGTTCAGCATGCTCTGATACCCACCTATCCTCTTCAAGTACTTTTCGCTGTTGCTTACATTTGAGGCCTTTTCACCTTTCTTGAGCGCTTCCGCATGGTGTCCCGCCACCTAAATGTGGGGTTGTAAAGAATCTATGACCATACTCTAATTGCTGCTTTTTGTCTATTTGTTTATGTTTTCGTGGATGGTTATGTTGCACAAAAATCTGCTGTTTGCGTTTTGCCTCCATGTCTAAAATTCGATTCTGGTTGGCATTTCTGCTTCTGTTTTGATCTTTACTGGCCTTATCTCCATTACTGAATATCTGCTGATGTGTTTGAAAATCGAATCTGCCGATTATGGTTTTAAGTGACATTACTGCATTCCTGCTTATATGTTTGAAATTCGATTCTGGCTGGCTTTTAATCTGCAAGCATTAGCCTAAACTATCTTGCTGACTGTGTGTTTTAAAATGAATCCCTCATTTTCCTTTGTTAACGGTTTCCTGTACATCTGACTCCTCCTTTGCTGACTGCTGCTAGACCACCTAATAAGTTCCCCGTGCATTGTGCAGCCCCCCTTCGGCTCCCAGTCACCCTTACTCAACTATGGTGCTCTCCATCTCCTATGTTTTCTAATTGCTACTCTTCTCTCCTTTCCCACCTCTCTCACGAAGACTGGAAGAAAATAATTAATGAAAGCACTCCTGGTCTCCAACCCAGGACTGCCCATTGCAGACACCTACGTCAATGCTTCCAGGAAGACTATCACAGACATCCTCTTTACTGTCCCTTCTCCTGCCCTATGGACTCCCCCCATATGGTCTTTGTCCTTTCGCCTTTCTCTTCCTCATGCAATAATGGTGGAACCAGATTGGAAGTGCTCTTGGCTCACTTCACATCATCTAGCTGCATCATTCATCTCTACCAGAATGGCACTGTCATGGCCCAGGGCTCTCAGCTAAATCTCCTCCTCCTTGATAGGCATCTTGCATTAACTTCCCACTTTCTCCTTCCACTTCCCCCTCTGCTGCCCCTCTGGCCTCCCTGCCCCCTCCAAGGGCTGCACTCTGCCTCTGTACTCCTCCTTGGAAAACCTTTAAAGGGGGCAACCAACTTCACTTAGCTACCCTCAACACTCGCTCTGCTGTCAAACTTGCCTCTGACATCTGTCACCTCCTTGAAGACCTTGGTCTTGACGTCCTCGCTCTCACTGAGATGTGGTTCCAGGCCAGCTCCATCACTGCTCTTGACACTCTTCTCCTTGATGGCTGCAATATCCTCTCCAATCCCAGGCCAAACCGTATGGGAGCACAGTGGCCCTGGTTTTCCATGAATTGGTTCCTTCTAGTGTCATCCCCAATCAATCCTACTCCTCCTTTGAATGCCTCGTCTGTAGGCTTGTCGTCTCTCCTATCCTCTCCCTCACTCTGGCCCCCATATATAGGCACCCTGGACTCATCAACCTTTTTCTCTCAGAATGGGCCGACTCGACTCTTCTCTTCTGGCCGCCTCCCCCAGGCTTCTCCTCTGAGATTTCAATTTTCATCTTGGCTCGCTTGATGCGGCCACTGTACTCTTCCATGACCTCTGTGACTCTTTCCCTCATTATTCCTCCCTCAGGTACAACACACTCAGCTGGACACACCTTGGATGCACTCATTTCCGCAGACATCCCTATCTCTAACCCTCTCATTACACCTCTCTCCTGGTCTGACCATGCTCTCCTCTCCACCCATCTGGAGCTCTCGGGCCCCCCGGCTACGCCTCTGCCCTCACTGCCAGTCTCCTTCTCCATCATTCAACCGATGAAGCGAGTGTCAGTTACTGCATTTGCTGCCATTTTCATTCCGCCTCCCACCCCTGATTTTGACTCTGAATCAGCTCTTGTCAACCTGAATGTCCCCATCACCAACCCTGGACATCCTTGCCCCTGTCATGAGGATCCTTATGAAGGCGGCCTCCAAATGCAATTCCTGGTAGGACTCTGACCTGTCTGCTCTGCAATGCAAGTGCAGAGCTGCTGAGCGGAAGTGGCTGGCCTCATGCACGTCCTCTGACAAACTGGCCTGCTGCCTGCTCCAAAGGCAATAAAGACTCTCCATTCACTCTAAAAAGAGTGCCCGTGTCCAAGCCTGCATCTATGTGGCCACCAATAACACAGCAGAACCTTTCAAAAGTGTAAGGCACTTGCCAAACCTACTGCAGTCTCCACCTCTCTTCCGTCCTACCAGGCCCTCTGCACTGTACTGGCCACCCACTTCACCTCCAGAATTTAAGGCATTCTGTCCTCACACTCCTCTTCTCTCCCACCCACTCTCCTCCCCTCATGCCTTCCTTGACCCCTTCTCTCCTTCCCCTCCATACTCTCCTCTTTATCTCCAATTGCACCGGATTAGGTCTTTAAAGTAGTCCACTCTCAAAGTCTCCTCCAAACAGGTGCTCCCTTGCTCTTCCAGAACCATCAAGGACCGCACCACCTCTCTCGCTCCTGCCTTGGCTGACTTCTGTAATCCCTCTTTCACCAAAGGCTCTTTTCCACAACCCCTGAAGCACTACCTTCTGCACCCTCTCCTAAAAAAGCGGTCTTCTGACCGTCCCAGCCTGGCTCACTATCACCCTATCTCCATCACCCTTTTCTTGGGCAAACTCCTTGACAAGTTTGCCATCCCCCAACTGATTCACCACACTGAATTTGTTGGCTGTCCCCACGACCACCAGTCTGGCTTCAGAGCATCCATAGGCATGGAAACTGCTCTCCTGAACACCTGTGAAGACCTACTCTCAACTCTTGATTCCAACCCCTCCTCCGCTCTCATGCCTTTGACACAGTCAAACATGCCACCCTCATAAAATGTCTCTGTGATGCTCTCTGCATCGCATTGAAATGAAAAAATGTCCGGATGCAAAATAGTTGTTAGTAAAAAAGTTTTACTGTCTTTATTAAAGCCTTACAACTCGGCAAAAAAGTTAAAAGCCATCGGAGTATGGCACTCCCAAAATGCAAATAAAGTTGCGTGTTGGGGACGTTAACGCGTTTCGCGGCACAACTCGCCGCTTGTTCACAACCACGAGCCCCTTCAACCAGTGAGTTTATAACATGGGTGTAGAGCGCGAGAGAGCAGCCAGTGAGTGTTTACACAGCAATATATAAATATATATATATATATATATCTTTCTCTCTTTCTATCTCTTCCTCTCATCCTCTTTCTCTCTCTCGTCCTCTTTCTCTTTCTCTCTCTCTTCCTCTCTCTCTCTCTTTCTCTCTCTCTTTCTCTCTTTCTCTTTCTCTCGCATCCCTCAGGGCTCTATCCTATCGCTGTGACCTTTAAACATTTACCTTGCCCCCTTTGGCCCACTTGATCTCCACCTTCTCTCCCCACTTCCAGTTCTATGCTGATGACACACAGCTCTTCTTCAAGTTTCCCTCCTCTTCACCCCCCCATCTCCCTAACTCATACCCGACTGCTAGTCAGTCATGGTGCACTGCCAATGATCTCTGCCTTAATGCAGTAAGGCTGAGATCCTTCTCATTTGGACTCCTGCCCCCTCTTTCCTACCTACTCGCTGGCTGCCCTGCTTGGGTCCCCCCCACACCCTCTTGTGAGGCAAAAAACTGTGGTGCCATCTTTGATTCTTCTCTCTCCTTCTCCCCTCACATCATAGCCCTTGCCAAGAAGGTCAAAGGCATTTTCCCTTTCCTCTCCTTCCCTCAGAAGGTCAATGTCTCCAGAGCTCTGGTCCTCTCTAGGCTCGACTACTGCAACAGCCTCTTTCTCAATCTGCCGCTTTCCTCTCTTCGCCCCCTCCATCTAATCCAGAATAGGACTGTGAGAAGGACTGTGAGACTTATCCTTTGCCTCAAGTCCAAGGACTGTATCTCTCCAGCCCTAATATCTCTCCAATGGTTCCCCATGGCTGAAAGGATCAAATTGAAGACCCTCTGCATCATCCACAAGGTTTTCTGGTGGCTGGTACCCCTCTACATTCCACTCCCTCTCCCTAAATCCTCCCGGCTAGAGCACTTTGATCCTCTATGTTCCTCTAGGTTCCTCTAGGTTCCACTCTCTGCACACCTGTTGCAAGCAGAGAGTGGGGGTAGATCTCCCTCTGGAATGGCCTCCTTGCCTCTCTGACTTGAACCGGATCGCCTTAAGTTCCAGAAGCTTCTCAAGGCCCTGCTTTTCTCACCCTCCTTTCCTCTCGCCGCCTGTGCTAATACCATCATCTATCTGCTGTGACTGGCGCACTTGTCCCATATGTGTCCTACAAGGCAACAAGTGGCCCAGATAAGTGACGTCATCAGTAATGTCATCAATGACATTTGTGATGTCATCTTTGATGTCCTGGGTGTTAATCTTAGCAATGCACAGTGGTGGCGCGAGTTATGGTTGCTTAGCTTACCGTAACTTTCAAATTTCTGTGGTTTTTCGGTTTTACTTGTAACCATAACATCCCTTTCACAAAGTTTTTTCACTGAATTTCTGTGGTTTTTATTGGTGCAACTTAACCATAATGTCCATTTAACAACGGTTCTTCTGTGAATGTCATGGGTTTTTATGAGTGAAAATGTTTAATGATATTACACCACGGTATATAAGTTATTAACAATTCCTATTTTCACATATAGAACTGTAAACCTCCTTTAACAGACATATTTTTTGCAACGCATACTGGTGTGTGTCGTTATCAGGTGTGCATGCTGGGTATGCAAGTCATGGTTTAATTGCCTAGGGTCTGAGGCTCAACCATGAGCCCAACCCCACCAAACCACCACCATTATCCACTGCACCTACCCTGCATCCTAGTTCAGTGTCCACTATACCCTGATAATGTGACCAATGGCCAGTGCTCATGGCTTGCATGGCCAGTCTACACAATCCATGGGGCATGGGCTTCGGCAATGCCGCATTCCCAATAGACAAATCCGAGTAGACATTTGTCCTTGCCGAGGGCCAGGCCCACTGCCCAGGCAGCAAAGTTATATCACTATTTTTTTGCACATGCATTTGGACATCTTGGAAAAATGTAAAACGCAAGACAGATTTGCAAAAGCATGCTTTCAGGTGCTTGCTGATGCTCCTTGCGCAGGTTTGTTGTAATCCAGTCCAGCACTAAAGGCTGCAGCCGCAAGCAGAATATTTTTTCACATTCAAACCTAGGGCTTCGGCGATGCCACATGCCCCAATAAGCAAATCGGAGAACACATTTGTCCTTGCTCAGGGCCAGGCCAATAGCCCAGGCACCAAGGTTATATCACCATTTTTTGCACTTACATTTTGACACTTTGGGAAAAATAAAACACAGGATACATTTACCAAACCATGCTTTGAGGTCCTTGCTGATGCTCCTTGTGAATGTTTGCTGCAATCCTTTCCAGCACTTTGGGCTGTTGCCACAAGCTGAATTTTTTTCACATTCAAATCTATCCCGATTTTGAAAACCCTGACGACATAGTTGGTCCCTGTTGGCCATGCCCACTGTAACCCCATTGCCGGTCCCTCCTGATCATGGCCAGTAGCATGACCGAGACAATCTGGCCACTGCCTATGGCGAATATCTATACCTCAGTCACCAAAGGTATATTACTGTTTTTTTTACCTACATTACGACACTTTTGAAAAAATAAAACAGACACATTTGCAAAACCATGCTTTCAGGTCCTTGCCACTGCTCCTTGCATGAGTTTGCTGCAAATACGTCCAGCACTCCGGGCTGCAGCTGCAAGCAGAATTTGTTTCCCCATTTAAACCCAGAGCTTTGGCCATGCCGCATGGCCCAATAAGTAAATTAAAGTACACTATTATGAAGTAATTGCAGGGCGGTAGAATGGGTAGATCACTGCGCTTGATCTAGTACTTCAATGAGATTACCCTGCTGCTGGTGATGGGGTTCTTTTGTGAAGGTGCCCTTCCTTCTTCAAGTGTTAGGCTTTGAATAGGAAAGTGAGCCTTGTTCACCTGAGCGCTAGGTTATTCAATTAGTAACTGTTCTCTTAATAAAGCAGTCTTGAAAACCATTGTTGGTGCTATATTTATTGTTAGAAGTCAGCCGACAGGTGTTTGGACCCTCTAGGGTCTTTCTCAAGGCATGTGGATTGTGGGCCGTCGTTGCTGCGAGATTGTGGAAATGAGTCTGGGATGCAATCCCAATATCTTGTCAGATATGGTCGTAAATAAGGGTGGTTGATGATTTGGAGGGGTAGCCTGGTGACCACATAGCCGTCTGGTTCAGCGTGCTCAGTAATCTGCTGATTAGCATTGTCTCAGAGCCTGTTGGGGCTTATAGTCTATGCAGTGTTAGTCAGTGATCTGTTGATGCAATCCTGTCCAGCACTTCGGGCTGTAGCTATGGGCAGAATTTTATTTCCCATTCAAACCTATCCTGATTTAAAAAAACTTGACATATAGCCGGTCCCTGGTGGCCATGCCCACTTTAACCACATTGCCGGTCCCTCGTCGTCTTGGCCGGTAGCCTTTGGCCGTGACTCGGCACCAAATCTGTAAACTTTTTCAATTTTCCTCCCTTTCTGGACGAAACAGCACCAAACATTGCAGCATCATTCAGGGTCACGTCCAACATGACAGTGCAACATTTCATGCAGTTTCATTGAGCAGCGCCAAAGTTATAAGCCATCCAAAAACTGTATGTCACCAACCCTGTAATGCAGAAATATGCATGGTTGATCCCGAACATCTGAAAAAGTCTGTGAATATCCATAGCATTTTCGGACTTCGGAGATGAAAAAGCTCCAGTTTTTTGGCTTTTTATGGCCATATCTCAACCAATCCTCATCACCCCTCACCTCTCCATGATATGATATGATATGGTATTTGTAACGCGCCTATACGACTGTACTCCATATATTGTTTCATTAGTTTGATGGTGCAATGTTGTGTTTTTTAATATGTTTTACTGTGATGTCCGCTGACAACTTTGCCCGTCGGGGGATCCAATATGGTGACCGTTTAAAAAAAATATGACATGCCTCACATTTTTTATTAACTAATTAACTAATCAGTGGGTATGTACAATGTCCACAGACATCACGCAGCTCTCTGATTGGCCCTGGAAGGTGTCCGTGGACCGAATAGGCAAGTGAGTCTGCGGATCGGACTCAGATATCACTAATCCTTTTTTTCCTACTTTTTGGCTGTTTTTAGAAAAAACTACAGGATGGTTTTACACCCAATTTACAAAAGCACGGATTTGGGACCAAGCCGCTGCTCCTCCTGGCACAGATTTGGTGAAAATCCATCCAGCGGTTTGGGCTGTAGGCATGAGTACATTTTTTTGCCATTGTGTCTGTGGATTTTCACACATTTTGGGACCCTCCTATAACTGTGCCCCCCACCCTCTGGACAAAACTGCCCCAAACTTCACAGAATTATTCTAAGGGGTTCATATATCTTTTTTTTTTTTTTGCAAAGTTATGTGAGGATTCGTCCAGGAGGAGCGAGTCATAAACCGCCCAAAAAAGTGTTCTTTCTATGAGTTGAGCAACTTAACCATAACTACAGGGTGGCTACCGCAGGCCCTACAATATATGCGATGCTGTGCATTTTCAGTGTTAAGATTTGTGTGAATCTTTCTGTTTAACAGAGATTTTGTATTGCGTTTTCCTCCTCACTGTCCTTTCTTGCAATACTGTGAACAACTGGCTTGCTATTTAAGGGTGTTAACTGGAGTAGGTCCCCAAATATAATGATGTTTTCATTCAAATGTGACCATGATGATCGCATCTCTTATTAGCACTTTCATACATTTTAATATTTTGGCAAATTCCTGAGCTGCGTCAGTATCTATTTAACTGTGTTCTAATGTGTTTGGTTTTCTACGGGGTGCAGGAATAGTCTGCAACGTGAAGCCAATTTTGTTGTAAGCTGCAAAGCATGTCAGTGAAGTTTGATTTGTATGCATGATTTTAGAGCTGTTTTCTGTTTTAAGCTATCATTGGTTTAGCCCCCTTATGTCCACACTCTTGCCACATACGTTTTTTCTTGTTGATCTATCTGTTGTTTCCCAAGTGCTACATTCATGATGGGTTAGTTATGAACCTAATCCCTGACGTTGATATATCTCATGGGCATCAGTGTAAACATTTCACATGCTTAAAATTATTGGGGAGTAATGCTTCATGTAGAGTGTGCCAGAGTTTTGTTTTAATTCATTGGAACGCTTGGGTATTTTACATTTAACATGGTACCTGGATGCCCATTAGTAGTCATTGATTATACCATCAATGCGTTGTTTTCTGTGAAAGCCAAAATGGCAAATTGAAGGATCGGCATGTCCGACTGGCGGCGTGGCTCAAAGCCAGGGCCTCTACCCCGTGTGGTCCACAGGTGCATGCCTCATCCGGATACAGCCAGCCAGAGCGGGCTTCTAAGTCCTTTGAGGGTGTTCTATCCATGGGGGCCCAAGACCAGGCCAAGCACTGCAAGTCTGCTTCCGTCGGGGTTGCTGCGCAAGCGGGTCCCACTTCATGGATGGATTGTCTCCATCCGCCTCAATCTCCAGCCATCGCTCCAGCTCTTCGTCGAAGAGAAAGTCAGCCACCCCACAGAAGCTGCGAGAGAAACCGGAGAAGGACAATGTGTTCATCCTGCCAGTTAAGGCACAGGTGATCCAGGCCAAAAAGTCCTCTTCTATCGAGCTGGTTGCTGCTGCCCTCTCAAAGACAAAAGGGGCTGTCCCGGTCCAGGGTACCCCGTTGGCGGTCACGGTGGCTCTTCCTCCCAGGTGGGAGGCTTCGGCCAAACCAGTGGAGAAGTCTCCAGAGAGGAGGATGCCAGACCTCAGCCCGAAGCTGAATCCTCAGGACCCGAAGAAGGGTCCGGGGATGTGGAAGAATTACAGAGCACAGATATTTATTTATCCGACAAAAGAAGACCTAGTTTCTGTCCACGCATCCCTGAGGAGATTGGTGACGATGACAAGAATGTCGAGGAGTTGCCCACCGGAGGCGGCGGTGACGACGACCTAGCCGGGGGCGATGACATAGGCCATGGGCCCAGTGACCCTGCTCCACAGGCACCTTCCAGATGTCTGTCGCAGGATATTCTCTGGACCCTCCACACATTGGTGTCGCAGAAGAGGATGCCGACGGCACCACCAGCGCGACCCCGTTGATACCAGGTCCACCACCGCCAAAGAAAAGGAGGAGACATCCGAAGCCTCCACTCCAACTGCCACTGCCCTCCCCCCTAGGGATTTAGGGACAGATGTGGCGATGACTGACACCAACTGTGGAATCTCTCTGCCAACAAGGGCTTCTCCACGGGACAAAGTGGGATCCTTCCACTCCATGATCACCCGTGTGTCGGAAATCTCTTCCAGCTTACCCCGGAAGAGAAGAAGGAAGGCTTCCTGTATCGGCATCGGAAGGCAAAAAGACCATGCTGTTGGTACCGCTCCTGGACGACGTCTGAGATGAGAGGCTGGCCCTTCTGAAGAACCCGGCAAAGAGGGACTGATTAGAAAAGAAATACTGGGTGCCGGAGTCTGCACCTAAATGTCTGTGGTTGCAACCATCGCCGACTCAGTGGTCTCAGCTGCGGCTAGGAAGAAATCGTCCAACCCGTTGTAGTCCATCTCTGTCCCCCAGGACGATGAGGGGAAGAAATTGGATGCCGTGGGACGGAAGGCCATTTGCTCGGCAGTGGCGATGATGGTCAAAGCAGCCAATGCACTAGCACTCATAGCCAGGTATGACCGGGCACTATGGTACAAAATAGCTCAGATCCTGGATTTCCTCCTCGAGGACAAGCGGGTAGAGGCAATGGCGATCCTTCAGGAAGGTGAGGTGGCCTTGGACCACGCCATCACTGTGGCCCTGGACATTGCAGGCACAGGGTTCCACCAGATGGGAAACCGAGTTTGCCTTCATCGTTGTGGCTGGCTAAAGGCTACCAACTTCAGACAAGAGGTCCAGACGAGCGTCGTGGACATGCCGTTCGACTGAGATAATCTTTTTGCAAGGCAATCGATGAATCTCTTCAGGCCATCAAGACTGACCCAGATACGGCCTGTACCCCAGGAAGGAAGTCGGGTAGGTCTTTGAAAGGTTTTGGTGGTGGATCGTCCTTTTACCACCAACCCTCCTATTCCATGACCCAGGAAGCCTACAGGGGTCATTCCAAGGCCTGCATAGGTGGCCACATCGTCTTCAAGGCTCCCAGGGTGGCGCGCAGGCCTCCAAGCAGGACTGAACCAACCGGGACGTCCTGCCCCCACCCATTCACCCCGGTGGGAGGCTGGCTAGTGAACTTTGTCTGCATGTGGGTAAACATCTCCACCGATCGATGGTTGCTGGACGCTCTCACCCACGGACACACTTTGGAGTTTCAGCGGAAGTGTCCATGAATACTGCCGGTGGTCCGGCAGGAACAACACATCCCTCAGCTGCTGCTGGAGGTTCGGGCCATGTTAAGAAAAGGGGCAATAGAGCTGGTTCCAAAATGACTCCCGGGCTCTGGAGTTTACTCAAGATACTTTCTGGTAAGAAAAAAGACTGGAGGCCCATTCTCGACCTATGACGACTCCAGTTCATCAAGTCCCAGAAATTCAGGGTGGGTGATGTTGCAGCACGTGCTCAGCCAACTGAAGGAGGGAGACTGACTGTCCTCATTGGATCTGGAGGACGTGTACTTCCACGTCCCCATTCATGTAAAACATTGCAAGTTCCTGCGCTTCGTTTTACAGGGGAAGCATTACCAGTTCAAAGCTCTCCCCTTTGGACTGAAGTCGGCACCCATAGTCTTTACGAAGTGCCTGGCGATGGTGACGGCCCATCTTCAAATACAGGGAATTCATGTGTACCCATCCCTCCACGACTGGTTCATCCGGGTCAAGTCAAAGGACATTGCCGTCGTTCATACAGAGAGGACCGTCCGGCTGCTGACGGATTTGGGGTTCTCTGTGAACTATGCAAAATTCTGCTGGACTCCATCAAAGTACGCGTTGTTCCTGGGGTTCAGGCTCAACACAGTATCCTGCGTGGCAGCTCGGTCAGAGGAGAGGATAGCGGCCCTTTTGGGCACGGTGCAACTGCTGTTGGCACTGAAGATCGCCATGGTGAGGACCATCAAGTCACTGCTCGGCGTGATGTCATCATGTATCTACCTGGTCCGGCTCTGCAGGTTGCGGATGCGACCACTCCAGGAACTCCTGGACTCCTGTTGGATCCAGGTGTCCAGAAGATTCAAAGACAGGATTGTGGTTGATTAGGAGTTCTGTCAAGAGATAAGGTGGTGGAGCGTGCGCTCCAACATCGCCGGGGCATGGATTTCCAGAGCTCTCCATACCAGGATACAGTCACAACACCCTGGAGGGGTGGGGAGCATACACCATACGTCTTCACGCCAGAGGCCTGTGGCTGCCGGAGGAGAAGGCGCTACACATCAACGTCCTGGAACTATGGGCTGTGTTTTGGGCTCTCAAGTAATTTCTTCCATTCCTCGAGGGCAAAGTGGTGAGGGTCTTCACGGACAACACCACCACAATGTTTAACATCCGGAAGCAGGGGGGCACCAGATCCCTGGCACTCTCCAGACAGGCACAGGAGTTGTGGCAATGGGCTGTCGCCTACGGGATGTTCCTCATTCCTTTCCACCTGGCGGGAGCCAAAAACACTGCTGCCGACTCCCTCAGCAGGGTGCTGCATTCTTGCCACGAGTGGGAGCTTCAGCAAGATCAAGTGGACAACCTCTTCCTCAGGTGCGGTAGTCCCCAGATCGATCTGTTTGTGACAGTGATGAACACCAGGTGCCAGAGTTTCGCCCAGCAGGATTCCCCAGCTGGGGAGCATGTGGATGCATTCTGCTTCCCTTGGGAAGGCCTGTTCCTGTACGCATTCCCTCAGTTGCCGCTGCTACGATGAGTCATCAGTCAACTCAGACGGTGCCGGTGCAGGATGATCCTCGACGCACCAGCGCGACCGAGGCAAATCTGGTATCCGTACCATCTCAGCATGTCAGTGTCCCCTCCAGTCAAGCTACCAGTGGTTGCAGATCTTCTCACCAGGGAAGGAGGCACAATCCTGCACCACGACCCAGGATCACTGAACCTGAAGGCATGGCTCCTGCAGCATTAGAGTTTGGGGTTTGCGAGCTGCCTGCGGACTGCAGGGAGGTCCTCGCCAAGTCCAGGGCGTCGTTGACTCTGAAGTGTTACGGACACAAATGGAAGCATTTCGCAACTTGGTGCCGGTCGCAGAAGATTAACCCTCTGAGGGTCACGCCCCCCCAAGTTCTTCCGTACTTGTCGCTTTTGGCTAAGTTGGGACTGGTGCATGCCTCCATCAAGGTGCATCTGGCGTCTATCTCCTGCTACACCAGGTCTCTGGGACGGTCTTCTCTTTGGTCGCACCGTCTAGTGAAGGAGTTCATCAGAGGACTGTTCCCTTTGTTCCTGCATGGGTGAAGGCACCTTCCGCGTCGTGGGAACTCAACGTTGTGCTGTTTCTGCATGGGTGAAGGCACCTTCCGCATCGTGGGAACTCAACGTTGTGCTGACTAGGCTCATGGGGGCCCCATTCGAGCTGATGCATCAAGCTCTGCTCAAGTTCCTGTCTTGGAAGACCGCTTTCCTTGTGGCCATCACCTCTGCCAGGAGAGTAGGTGAGATCCAGGCCCTGTCCTGCAAGTGGACTTGACTATCCACGGGACAAGGGTGGTGCTGCGGACGCACCCCTCCTTCATGCCCAAGTTCTGTTGGAATTTGATCTGAACAAACCATTGGTGTTACCAGTGTTTTTTCCGGCGCCTTCGTCGCTGGCTGAAAGCACTTTGCACTTGCTGGACGTGGCTCGAGCGCTGAAGTTTTATGTGGCCCGCACGAAAATTTCCAGAAAACTTCTGAGCTTTTTGTGAACTTTGGTCCTGTGAACCATGGGAAGGCCTTGTCCAAGGCTACCATTTCCAGGTGGCTCTCCGGCTGCATCACTCATTGTCACCGGTTGGAAAACCGACCGCTACCTGGCCATCCAAGAGCCCATTCTACCAGAGTAATGGCTGCAACAACGGCGTTCATGTCTGGTGTGCCCCTGCTGGACATCTGCAGGTCCGCTACGTGGAGGTCTATGTACACCTTCACGAAATTCAACTGCGTCGGCAGAGATTCTAGAGAGGAGTCCAGAGTCAGCCAAGCAGTGCTACGCAACCTCTTCGCTTGAAGGTGAGCCTGGTGAGGAGATAAGAGTAAGTGCTTCTGTTGAGCCTTGCCACCTCCTGTGTTTGTGTATGTATGTACTGATATGTATTCTTTATTCATGAGCATGTGAATCCATGCCAGACCCCATGCTGGAGAAGGAGCAAGGTACTTACCTGTTACTGTTGTTCTCCAGTATGGGTCTGGCACGGATTAACATGCAAACCCTCCCTCCTTGCCCCCCTGTGGCTTTTCTTGGTTATACTGCCACGTTGCGTGCAACCAAATCTGAAGATGGCTGCCAGAGGAGGGGCTTAGGGAGAGGGCAGTCATTGGCTGGGGACAGTATGACCCAGAGCTCAGTGATTCATTTATTATAAACGGTCTTTCTCCTATAAACCAAAGTGAAACTGTTTTTTCTTTTACCGAGGATTCCCGGCCTGACGACAGGGAATATTCATGAGCATGTATATTTCATGAGCATGTGAATCCATGCCAGACCCATGCTGGAGAACAACAGTTACAGGTAAGATAACTTGTTCCTTCACCAAACTGGGGATGTCCCTTAACCCACAGTACCAAATGGATGCAGCGTGTCGCTCTTCTTTCATACTCTTTAAATCAAAAATACCATGTGCTTTCAATCAAAGGCAGATATTTAGTATTTAGAATGTGGTTTTCATGCCCACTTTGGGGGGCGCAGACAGGGCCTATAATGGCCCGCCAGCCTGAGCCATGGTAGGCCCTCGCTTCACTCGGGCCTCTGCTCTGGCCCGATAAAAGCCATGTCCACCCCCATGGCGGGCATGAAAGCCATTCGTACTCCGGAGTTCTGCCGGGGTTCGAATGGCTTATTTATTTTCCTCTGGAGATTCGCGCTGCTTGCACAGCCGATGATCTCCTGAGGAAAAAAGAAAGAAAAACAACGAAAGAAAGATGGCCACCGCCATATGGAAAAGTCCCTTTTGCATGCCTATGGCGGCGGCCAGATGGAAGGAGCTCTGGGAACGGAGCACAATGCTCCGCTCCCTCAGGTAAGAGGGGATAGAGGGAGGTGGTAGGAAAAAGGTCTAGGGGATTTTGAGAGAGGGTGGAAAGGCATCAGGGAGAGCCTCCCTGTTGTCTCCACACATTAACAAACAAGAAAATAGCGCCACCCAGGGAAGGGCCTCAAGTGGCTGGGACAGGGGGCACAGAATGTGTATTCTTGCCCACTGTTCCAGCCAGCTGATTGGCTGAGCGCCCTTCCCCAGGTGCGAATGCAATTTGATATTGCTAAAGTGATGGTGAAAGTTCCCAAAGACATTTATTTAATCCATGGACAGTAGCTCATTTGGTATTCTATCTGTGTATGTTTGGTAGGCGGCTGTTGGCAAGCTCAAGTGGAAGTCAATTAGTTATTTTCATGAATATTCTACACAGCCTAGTGTCAGAAAACATGTTAAAGGTCCGACCATATGCAACATGCACCTGTGTTCAGTGAAGGGTCTAAAGCAATACTCTCAAGCTGCATGTGTGTTTGATAATGTGGTTGTTCTACTGCTTTCTAAGACTTGAAATTTGGCTCAACTTTTTTGTAACAAAGTTGAAGGAGTCCTGTTTACATAGTGTATACCTGTGTTTCATGTGCGCCCTTCCCCAAAACGTACAGTAGCCTGATCACTTTCATATAGTGTATGGATTATATAGGTGTGATTTAGTCTAAATCGAAGATCAGTAGAATACATCAGACTCACTCTGTATTCAAAGGCAGCGATTCACTGGTACCCTGATCTAATCTTCTACCAAAACCAGTCAGATGTGTGCTTACGAGTCCCTTTAGTTTATCCATTTCATGACAAGGTTCTATAGATTTAACCATTACACAAATAGTAAGGTGTACAAGTAATGTATTCCTCGTATAACAGATCGTCTGTTAGCAAATGGACCTTTTCACATTGTGCATCTGTCTCCATTGTGGTTTATTCTTCTGCATGTGTGTTCTTCTATCTTTAGGGTAGTCTAGGTGTCATGATTTTGTTCTGAGTATGCTAGTACCTTGTGCACTTCGTGCAAGTGTCACAGACAGGACCAGCAGTCACATAATTGGTGAGACTGACCAGGATTTGTGGAGTGTAAAATGTTTTTGTTTTTTTGCCCAAACTTCGTTTCTTTCAAAATCCCATTTCCATAGCAGGAGAGTTCCGAGGAACACGTAGATTGTTGGCACAATCCTCACAGCACCCACAGGGATTAGAACCATCTGGAATATTTACAGCTTCGGCATTTACTCTCACATCAGCCAGTCCCTGGATCCTCCCAGATCAATGGTCCTGCCCCAAGAGCAATTCCCCGTGAAACCTGTTCTTCTTATGTAGTGCTAGAAATCCTCCCTCTCCAAACCAGAGAATGTTAAAAGCCAGATAATGCCACTAATCCTTTACATTTTTATTTACAGTTCTCTTTGGAGTCCCTTTTATTTGCCCCTGTCCTATCCAAATCACTGCATCAAGGCAAACCAATTCCAATATGCAAAATATACATTTTCTTAAACCCCTCCCCCTGTCCAGACAAACTTGGACCTACCCACTCTCCTTCAGAGCCCAGCACTTTCCTGGCTTCATACATTCCCAGACTGTGGAAGCATGCCCCACTTCCACACCTATATTAAGCCATCGCTGTTGGCTGGAGCACCACAAACCCCCTAAGTTCCCTACCAACAACTTGAGGGAATTCATCGTTACAGGCCCACCTTCTCAGCCTCAAGGTAAGCGCTCTCAGCTACGTGTCCCCAAACTCACCCCTTAAAATACAAGAAGTCGTTCTAGCTCCCGTTTACTTTTCCATACTCCAGAACATAACAGGGGTTCTATCCGGTCCAGGATTCAATGCTTTCTGGGAGGTGAAGTCTCCTTTAGATGTCTGGGAGCGACCCATAGCCAGGTGGAGCCTGTCTGTGAAAGAGGAGCCCAACTAGAGCAAATCCAAGCATCACCGCATCTTCCATTATATTAGCAAAGTAAATTAAAGTGACTTCGGCCCAGTGGCAGTTAAAGGAACTGCCTGCAATCCCATTCTTCCAGAGTACTATGTTTATCCCTTTCAAGGATTTGCATGTTAGTGCAAACTAAGGATGCAATGGTAGAATTTGTGTTGTAAAACCTGCAAAATTGCAAACTGTGCAGCCATAAAACCCATCTTTGACACTGGACCAATCTATGCAGCCCTGGGCTAATCACTCTCCTTAAATGGGTCTTCTTTCATTTTGCGGACACAATTGGGGCACATAGAAGTGATTACGTTAAATGTGCACCACACAAGAAACCACACCTGTGTATGGTGTATTAAAGTGCAGTGTTTGCTCCGAAGATCATGCCTTTGTGCATAACGTAGGGTTTATATATTTGTCAGGTTGGTTTATATGGTGATTTGTGTACTTTAAAGTCATATGAAACAGAGCATTATTTCAGCTCCTTAGAAACTGTGCATTAACACTTTTTATATCAGCTGGGATTAGAAGATATGTGGTTAAGTGTCTAAAAGGTCAAACTGTGATCAAATTGCATTTTACAGAAAGTGCGAGATCCTGGACAAATCGTGTCATTTTGTACGGTGCCACATACTGGATTCGTGCCAAGGGGGCAGGGACCAGCACATCTGGTATAGGTTTGTGTTGTGGGGCAGGGAGGAGGATGCCAGGTATTGGGGTTTTATTGTAGAGGTTGAGGAGAAATGTTGACCAGTATGGGTTGTGTGTGTGATGGTTGCTAGGCAGACAACAAGGTATGCATCTTTTGGTGGCTTGGCTCTCATTTGGCTCTTTGAGCTAAGCTAGACCACATGGCTCAGCTCTGGCTTGGCTCTACACGTTTAATTATTTTGCACCCCCACCTCTAGTCCCCATCTTTCTTTACCTCAACAATAGGGTTTCTAATCATAACATATACACCAATATTTAGAACAAGATGCTGGGCAATAAGCAAAGTGTTATTTATTTGTGTATGGTTGCAAAGTAACTTTTACAAAAAGTTCAATAAACACAAACGATTTACTTTTTCACTACATGCAATTGAATACAAAGATACAAGAATACAATGAAGCTTATACAAAGCACAAAAGACTCAGCTGTATTAACACATCCGTAGATAGATGAAAAACAGACGTAAGACTCAACGTAATCAAACTTCTGAAGACATGAAGGACATATACTGATAAAACTCAATGATAAATAAAACCATTTCATTCATAGACATAAAAAAATATTCCATAGTCCAATAAGCAAAGTGCTGTGAAGCAAAGAAATAGAACCTGCCACAAAGGAAAACAAAACTCGGAAGTACCAGGGATATCCGGTTGGTGTCCCCTAGAACTCTATTGTTTCCTGTTACCATTCCTAGCATCCACCTCGATCCTGGCACAATAAGTCTATAAGCACTTTCCAAATTCATTTATTTTTGGTAAGGGCTCCATTTATAATCAATAATATAGTGTTTTATTGGCATCCTTATCACGTAGGGGTTTGAGGTTGCCTTGTATGTTTAATGATGGACAAACCTTCTCTTTTAGGATTTAAGTGACTTTTTTGCTGGTTTTATTCTAGGCATTGAGGTCATATCGTTTAATTTTTAAATTGCCTTTTTGGATCATGACATTCACATATAAATCATAATCCTAATTATGATACGAGTTTCTTTTTGTCTAATTGTATACAACAGTATGGCAGATTTTTAATTGATCTTCCCATTAAATATGCTCGTCAAGGAATAAAAACATTAAAAGGCGAGGCTTGCTTTTGTATTCAAGGTCAGGAGCATTGTCATCTACATTTACTTTTTTTAATTTGTTTTTGTAAGATTTGTTGCCAGCATTGACGCTTTTCTGGGATATTGTTCACTTACTACATTATATTTTAGAATGCATTTTCTTAGTATGTCAATGGTTAAATCTTCAGGTGGGGATCTGACCATCTTTTCATCCCCAAATAAATGGTCTTTTGTATCTTGGAGATTTAGAAGGATCCTTTGCCCTGTGCCTCATTCCATGTTCTGTTTGAATTCTTGTAAACCTCCTGCTAGTTTTCAGCAATGTTCATTTTCCATACCCCGTCACATCTTAATGCGTTATGGGGCACTAACCTTCGACTCTTGTGGAATGTACTATTTAATTGTCATTGTTTTTTTGTAGTTATAAGTGTTTGTTTGTAAAGCGCTTATACACAAGTGAAGTGCTTCAATTTTCAATAAATGCAACGTCGCCATAGTTTTGTATATTCTCGCATTGGGTAAGGATCAGTCTTTTGGAAAATGTGGATTTTTACCCTTGTTTCTCCTGCTAAAATGTTTGTAAACAACTGATTTGGAAATAATAAATCAATATTCTGTGATATTGCACACTTCTACAGAAGGCCAATGTTTATCATTTTGGGGATTCACTCTGTGGATTGTGGCTGACCTCTATATTTTGATTTTCTGCGGGTGTGGACTTTGGCAGATCTTGAATGCGTTGTCGCATTTCTTCATCTTTCCTATGAGAAGCGTTACATCCTCTAGCATTGGCAATTGGCATATACTATGCTGTTATCAATAATTTTGTATGTTTTTTCACATGTATTGATATACCGCCCAGACTTTGTTTCAATTCTTTCTGCATGTTTTTTCCAAGATTGGTGCTTGATCAGTTTATTTTAGACCTGAAATGCTTTGCTGACTATATCTTGTACACATTTTTCTTTTTCAAGCACCTTTTAGAAATGTTGCGTTCATTAGTGTTTATATTTTATGGCGTAAAGCTTTTAAGCATAATCTTTATACGTGTTGTAGTTTTACATGCTTATCTGTGTGCATTTGTTGTGCACTGTACTTTCTTGAGTTGAGACTGTGGGTATTGTTGGTAGTGTGTATGCTACTCTTATTATGGCAAGGGAATTGTTTTATTTAGTTGGGACGCATGCGTGATTTAGTATATTTTGGTTGTGTGTGTATTCTTGTGTTGAGGTTATTCAATTGACTTACTATTGGTGTTGCGTCACAGATGACATAGAAAGCACTCAGAGTCTCGAGGATGGTTCAATGGTCTTTATTCAATTCGTTGTGGTGCCTCTGGCCCTCCATGTATCTCTCCGGACGTCCCTCTAACCTCCTCCCAGTCCTGGTTAGTGCTAGCAATTGTTGACCCATACTGTTTATTAGTACCCGGCAAGAGTCAAGCAGAATGCAACAAGCATTCTGATTGGCTCTCGCCGGGTCCTTACCCGGCCGAGAATCCTTTGATTCTCGGCTGGGACTCCAGCTGCCTTGTCTTCGGCGGGGGGGGCGTAGCAGCCCCTCAGCCAATGAGGAGGCTCGAAGCGGGGCCATCCCCGCTCCGAGCCTCTCCATGGCTGAGAGGCTGCCTCAGCCCCCAGCTGGGGACTCGGGTAAGCTTTTTTTTTTTTCCCTTCCCTCCCTCCTCCCTACCCCACCCCACTTGCCTTCCTGCTCCTGCGTCCTTGTTGGGGGACGATGGCAGCCTCCGGCAGTGTGGAGACTCTGCGCCTCCACACAGCTGGAGGCTTCCATCGTCCCCTGGCAGGGACGAAGGTACTCCCCCCGCCCCCTCTCCCCTCCCTCCCGCCCTCTCAACCCCACTTACTTTCTGCTTCTTTTTTTTTCGGAAAGGCGCCATGGAAAAAGAAAACAGACTCCCGTTTTCCCTTTCCCGGCGGCCATTTTCTTGGTCGTTTTTTTTTTCTGTCCTGAAACACTGCGGCTTTTCGGGACAGAAAAAAAAGCTTTTAGTGCCCCGGTCACACATATAATGCGGGCCGGTGTACTAAAGGCTCGGGCCTATAACTACGGGCCCCGGGGCATTACCTGAGTCGGTAATGCCCCCGCCGCTCGGGTCATATTGCTTAAATATCTTTCATAGGCTGGTGATGTTCGCCCTAAAATCTGCTCACTAACTCCCTCAGGGACTTCCCAATGATCCCTACTCTTACTGCATGTTAGTATTTATTTATTTATTTATTTGGATTTATAATGCGCCCAGCAGCCCGGAGGCATCGTGGCGCTGTTACAGAATGTTCACTTAGCAGTTTTAGGAACGACATTACAAGGCAATAATATAGAATCAATGACATTGTTACAAGGCATTCCGACGTTACAGTGGAACAGGGTAGGAGGCAATATGTCTAAGCGTTTTAGTTGAAAAGTTCAGTCTTTAGCATTTTTCTGAACACTGTGAGGGATTCTTTGTTTCTTAGGCTGTGCGGAAGGGCATTCCAGGCTTTTGGAGCTAGAACTTCAAAGCTAGTGCTGCCAGCTTTGGCTCCGGGGCTGTGAGTAGGTCAGAGTATTGGTCTCATTTTGGTCTGTGAGCTGGAGCCTGGTGTATTCTTTCTGCTAGGTAGGCTGGGGCAGTCTGAAAAAGGCATCTGTGAGTGATTGTGAGGGCCTTGAATATAATGTTTTCCTTGATGGGGAGCCAGTGTGCCTCTTTTCTTGCCTGGGAAATGTGATCTCTCCTTGAGATACTGAGGGCAGCTCTAAGGGCGTTATTATGCGCAGTTTGAAGCCTGTTGATGTTCTTGGCGGAGGTGCCTAATAGTACAATGTTGCAGTAGTCTAGCTTTGCACCAATAGTGGCTCTGGCGATATTGAGACGTTTGTTTGGCGATAGGTGGGATTTGACAGCATTTATGATCTTAGTAGTAAATGCAGCAGCTGAGGAAATGGCGCTGACTTGCCTTTCCATTGATGAGGTTGAGTCAAGGTATACCCTTAGTGTTTTCACTGCAGGAGAGGCAGTGATAACCATATTCTCAATCCTGAAGGAGCTGTATTTACCATCTATTTTTTTTAGGGACTCTTTAGGGCCTACCAATAGGATTTCTGTTTTTTTCCCCATTCAGACATAGGCCATTGGCTGCCATCCAGGCCTGTATGCGAGCATATGTCTTCTGGAGGGTGTTGAGGTCTTGTTCATAGTCCCCTTTTAGGGGGCAAAGGATTTGTGTATCGTCGACATAGTTAGTAAAGGTTATGCCGAATTCCTCTAGGTCACTGAACAAGGGAAGAGTGGGGGATGTGCAGGATCCTTGTGGGACTCCACACCCAATGGGGGATGGAGAGGCTGAAGCATGGTCAGAAAAGACTCTCATGGCTCGTCCTTCCTAAGCGTTCACATGCAACATAAGGAGTGTGCCTTGAAGTTACTCAGTAAGATTTACCTGGAACTACTCATGCCCGCTTTTTCCTCACTGTTCTATGCTGCCAGCTACTCCTCCCCTGTCTCATCGCGACTGACATCCTGTCCCTCCAATGTTTCACGCCTCCTCTCTTTTGCCTCCACCCTTTGATGTTAATGCTTTTCACACTATTCCCACTCTCCCCTACTGCTACTACCCCTCCCAAAACACTACTGCTTCTCCTCCCGCTCTAATAATTCTCCTCACATGCTACTCCTCCTTCCACACTCCTACTCCTACTCTACTACTACTTCCCCCACAATACTACTACTCCTCCCACACTGCTTCTCCTCCTCCTACACTACGACTACACCCCCCCAATACTACTACTCAATCAACCTCCTTACGCTGTCTGTCTTTTCACAGTCACTCAGTACTTCATCCTCTCGACTCGCACATCTCACAAACAAGCATACTGCGACCCACTATCACCCTTAAGCCAATGCCTCTTCTGCTCCAAGACTCTTCTCCACAATATGTTGCTCTCGCCTTCTTCCTGCTGGTCTCTTGTTCACTGTCCACCTCCTCCTCTCAACTCACCCAATACACCCACACGTCCTGCTTTCTGTCCCTGTTTATATATCCCTTCCTTGGTGAAGATTAGTCAGTTGTCCCTAAACAATCTCCTTTCTACCTTCACCTCCCAGAATGTGTGAAAAAATTGTTAAATGCTGGCCTTCGCCCACCCACCTCCTCTGTGTGGTCTTGCGGCATGGGACATCTAGCGGTGAAAGAACAATGTTGCAGTTTGTTTTATGGGCATGATTGGCGGGGACTCCTTGGGCAAATCTGGGGAGCCGTCCCCTTTTCAAGTCCATGGTGGTGTAGTAGATTGTTGGTCATTGTGGGACTATTGGCGGGCTCTGCCGGTCCCGTTCACTGTGTGGCTGCAGTCGACGTTTCTCTCTCACTGACCACACCGCATGTTGATCCGGTCCCTCCGATGCTGGAGTTTCGTTCATGCAGGTAGCTGAATCTGCATTTTCCTGCTCGTCTTTTCCTCGCTGCTCAGTAATTGCTGGATTCTCTTCTTCCTCCTCCTGGGGATCAGTGTCTGAAAAGGCAACATAACACTGTGAGTATATGCATTCTGAGGCAAGGCTGGAGACATGGTTGTGCATAAATAGAGATTGGCACAAAAAAAGGGGGAACAGGAATTGAATCCCTCTCTGCTGCCTCTGTCCACCAGAGGCGTAGGACTGGCTCTGGCATTATTACTGGTGTGCCTCTCACCCAAGCTTAGAGGGCCCTGTTGGTGTCCTTGTCAGTTGGTACTGGTGCTACTTCTTTCCTTTTGCAGTTTTTGTTTGTTTTTACTTTTTGGGGGGTTTTGCCTAATTTAGTAGTCTTTGCTCTACTCATTGTTTCATTTTTGTTGGTTATGTTATATATGAATTGTAATCTTTCTCTTTGTAAGTTATTCTATGGCCTTGAACTATTTATATTTGTTGGTATTGTGGCTGCCGTTTGTTGTTTTCCTGTACTTCTATTAGTGTTTTCCTGATTTAGTCGATTGTGGTCTAATAGCTGTGTGCAGGGTATGTGTAAACCCGTGTGTGTCATTTGCAAGTTGTAGTGTACTTAGTCGCTGGTTGTATAGATCATACTTTTTACATTTGTTGTTCCCAAAGCTTGAGTAGTGCCCTTCTCTTTTTTTATTTGTGTATGGATGTTGTAGCAGAAGAAAAGTTAATTGTTTACTGTTTGGTGCAGTTGTTTAGAATATTATGAACACATGCGTTTAGATCTTTTCTCCTTTAAATTAAACATGCAAGGTATCCTGAGTTTCACATGTTGCCTGCAGATGTTTTTGTTTCAGAACTATGTGATTGCAGAATGTTTTTTTCTACCATGTGTCACATTTTTGACATGTAGGTGTTCTCCTTGGAGATAGATTTGTGTTTTTTTTGTTCATGCAGATTGTTAGCTATGGTACGATTTGTTAAGTTCCTTCCTTGCAAAATGTTTTTTATTCACCATTGAGTTTTTATAATCGTTTGAAACATAATATTATTCATTTTGTAACTACCAGTTAGGCTATTTCTGTCTGAAACGGTCTTTATTCCGTTGTTGAAGTGTGTTGTACTTTATTTTCCATGCATGCCACTGATTTATGCATGGAGGTTTTTAAGTTTGTGTTGTAGTGTATAACACAATGCCGTATGTAATAGGTATATGTTAATTGTTTTAAACATATTTTGATGGGCTTTTTTGAAGTATATGTAGATGAGTTACTATTTAAAGAACACATTTTTGGAAATGTTAGTACAGCTTCAGCAGAGTCCTGAAAAGAAGAGTCCATAGTTTGCAACAGTAAGAGTGAGGGTTTCAGATTGATTGTGTTTTAAGGTTCTGTTGTCCAAGACTTGACCAATCAAGATGAATTGTTTCTCCATGCGCGCGCGTGTAGGTGTGAATTTAGAGTGTTTTGATGGGGATATGCCACGTTTGGTCAAGGCATGTACATGTATGTTTATTCTATGAGGTAATTAATGCATTCCCTAATGAACGCATGAATGTTCTGTTTTATGGCGACATATTTTCTTAAGGTCTATTTTGATTCCATGTTATTAGTAGATGGTTTTTCAATATTTGTGGTTTGACCTGTTTATTTGTTTGGTTCTGATTAGGAATGTGTCACCATTGTGATGTTGCATATGTGTTAAGCGCATGTATGGTATACAGTGTGTTTTTTTTAATCCTTGAGCGAATTTTATTTAAATTGCTCCCACTGACCAATTCGGTGTGCCGCTGTACGTTGTCTAATTTGTGATGGCATGACATTTTGTTATGTTTGGGGTTACATGTCATGCTTGTGGTTTATTTTGATGTGTGCTGTTGTGGTATGGGATTGTGCTTTCATAGTAGCATTGCTTACTCCACCTTTGCGTGCTGTAATGTGCGTGACCTAAAAGGGGAGGGTTTTAGTGTTTGTGGTGGTGTGTGTCTTTGCATACATGTATGCCTGCATGGGCCTCTGCGGGTTGTGTGCGCCTTACTGCAGATGATTGAACTTGGTTGAAGGCTGTTTTTGCACCTTCTGCCGAGTGATATTAGTTCCTTTTAGTCCTGCATTACCTACTCTGCATATATGGGACTATTGGTAGAATTTTGGAATATCTCAAGTTTCGGCGATCCAATTTTCAAAATGTTTCTGGCATGCACTACTTGAGCTTAAGGCCTGCAGGAGTGCCATAAATATCGAAAATTGAAATGGAAACATGTGCAATACTGTGGGCTGAGTAGTGTGTTTTTCAGCCTCTGGGGAAAATCCCCATGCAAAAAGATGTTTCCAGCAATCATTTTGAACAAGAACACATTGAAGGAAGTTCATTACATTTGGCGTGAAAATTTCGATTTGGCCGGAATGTTAATTTTCATAGACGAGAACAAAAGGTACAGAGGAAAACCTGTGTATTTTCCTATGTGAAGTGCAATGTAACCCTAACCATACTGACACTATTGCACCAGTAGAGAGAGAGAGAGAGAGAGAGAGAGAGAGAGAGAGAGAGAGAGAGAGAGAGAGAGAGAGAGAGAGAGAGAGAGAGAGAGAGAGAGTCTGTGTGTGTGTCAGTGTGTCACACCTATATATCACCACACACATATATGTATGTCTATTTTCCCAGAAGAAAGAGACATTCAATTAAAAGGACATGGAATTTAATGGTTAAAAAGCCAAACCTACACACTACTGTGGGAACTGTGGTTGGTTGTGTACTAGGCAGGTGTTCTTGGTAAGCCCTTTTTATCTAGTGTTGATTGAGTGATGATATTGTCTTAGATGTCATTACACAATGTTGTTTAAATAGCTAACCACAATTAACAAATGCCAATGTGTTCTACATCGTAAACAAAATGCCCCTTGAACTAAAGTGTTACTAAACGTTAAAGGTTATGCAACAGAAGGTTAACCATGCATTTATTCCCAAAGTGAACTTTTGTTTTTTTAAAAAATAGTAATTTCAATCAATATTTGTCCATGCCAACAGTCACTGTGCCACTCCCTGCACTGAAGCTGGAATTGACCTGGTCCAAGGCCATGCCCTAGCCCATCATGAAAGGCCATGCTCATGATCGTAGCTGCCAACTTCTCAACCCATCATTTTGTGCCCCATTTCGGCAACATTCGTTTATGGTATTTTGAATGACCAAGGCTACATTTCATAAACCATATTATCTTTGGTACACCTGGAATGAACTTCAGAGTTGGGTACTTTATTTAATTTGGAATAGTTCACGTTTCGCAAGGCACATTTTAATTGGGCATTTTGTTTGTTTTTGGACTCGCTTGATCATTTTTCTCCCCTAGAAACAGAAATTCACAAACCTTTATTTTAAAAATATCAAACGTTGGCTTCCTAAAAGTTTGGCAACGTTTCATGAAGTTCTGTTTACCGTCCCAAAAATATTCATTTTTTTCCTCATCTGCATTGATGAGTACATGCATACATTTACACACCTCCAGCCTCGGATGCCAAAGTACGATTGGTCAATTTCCTCTATGCTGCAAAGTGGCATACGCTACCCCTATGGGACATGCTCTTGCCCACTACAAACTCAGGGCATGCCCTAGAGGAGAGCAGTAAGCTTAATTTCTAACTCTTTTGCAGTGCTTAGTCTGAAGATCCAATAATGTAATAGAACTCATATTATTAGTCCTGCATCAGCCAGTCGCATCTCTGGATAGAATTTGGGTCTGCACGCTATCCTCAAGCCCAGAAGAGCCTGTACCCTTATGCCTGGACCACTTTTCTGGATACTTTAAAAAGAATTTGCTCCGTGGAATTTCACCAAACCAAAAGTGGATTCCCAGTGGACCGAGATGCCAATTACTGGTCCAGAGTTGGTCTAAATCCGTTCCGAGTTGTTTGTGCTTTGCTAGAGAATCTATTCCCCATGGAACCTTGAATAGGAAATTCAACATTTGGGACTTCTTCCTTGATAGGACTTCACAAAAGTATCAAAAATAGTTTTTTGCATATTTTTTTTTTAAGTGTTCATTAAACCGCTGATAATGGCCCAAGACCCAAGTTACAAGTCAGAGCAAAGTGAGGGCCTTAATACCGGGCCCCAGTGCCTTTACCAGACTGGTGAAGCCCACCGAAAACGTGATTGTGATTGACACCCCAGATGAAAACCCTTGAGGTGCTAATAGCAATAGAAAACAAAGCTGCAATGCTTCACAGGCCAGGGCGTGGTTTTCATAGAAATGGAAGGCGCGGCTCCACTCAGAGCCCCCCATCCATACCCATGCCTGAAGGAGGAAGCCAAGCCTGCCGCAAGCTGCATTAAGGTGAGTAGAGGGGTTGGGAGGGTGTTGAGGGGCTTGAACTGGGAGGCGAGGCAGGATAGGAGGTGGGGGTGCTGCACCAGGAGTAGCGCGGGTGCGCCAAGCAATCTGGTTGCTCCAAACTGGGCTTGGATCGTTACATTCAGTCTGGGTTTGGAGCAACCTGATTGACTAACGCCCCAACAAGGGTGCAGGTTTTGGTAAACCATGTCTCATCTTAGTCTGAAAAACAAGGCTCCCCTTACTCTACCTGTTCTCATGCATAAGCAACATTTACACTCCAGTTTCCCATTGCAGGCCGAAATAATGTGTATCCTGCTTTGTCTAACATTTTACAATTTACCCGAGTGTATCTAACAATTATTGCCTGCCATGTCTGAATTCAGTTTTGTTCGGTTAATGGAATTTCATTCTGAAAACCAGCTGACAAGAGTACAATTATGATACTTCTCATTGCCGCTAGAGGTATTATTTTGACAGCTGGCTGTCATTTATTACCAGATTGTATCATGTTGAAGGTGCTGAGAACCCTGTAATTGCATTATGTGAGAGGCACTTGCATTACAGAGTGAGAGCTAATCCACAATGGTTACCAGAACGTGTACATCAAATAGTTTGACTTTTATAATAGATTTACATGGACAGGAGCTCAGTTCATCTACCTGTTTTGGGCGCAGAGCCAGGGGAACACTGCCTTCTTCTGCTTCCATACTCCTGAAGTGGGGTTCACATTGAAGGTGTTGGTTCTCTGTGTTTTCAGGGGAGGTGGGCGGGGCTTTTGGGAGCACTTGTACGTTGGGAGCATTACATACCTGGGCTGCGTCACACCAGCGGTTGGAAAGTGCAAGTTGAATGGGCAGGAATGGTGGTGTAATCGATGAGATTGCTGAGGTGGCACAGGGAACTGACCAAGCCTTGTAACCAAAGGGAAGCAGGCTACGGAGCACAGGCACTTGTTATTGACGTCTCTGGTCCACCTAGTCTGGAACAAGCATCTACCACCTAATCGTTCAGAGGAACTAGCGATCAGAGGGAAGAGGAGGGAACTGAACACAAGAAGGGAAGGTAGAACCTAGCCAACTTCTTGGACCAATTGAGGAGAAAACAATCTCAGTTTTTATGATCATGAATAACCCATAGTGATCTGTGGTTTCATACTGCTGTGCCATGAATGGTCATGCTTGGTTCTCCATGATTACCACGGTTTCCATCAAGGTTTACTCCTTCGAGAGCGGGTAATCGGCAGACCGCTGAGACGACATAGTCTGTATAGAGCACTGAAGATGGAGCCAGAGCTAGAAATGTTAGGAAAATCCATGAGCTCATTGACCAGAAGGGAGGGAGACTAGGATGGCTTTATGATAGCTCACAAAGCACCTGAACCCAAGGGATAAAACATAACCTAGCAGATGGGCTAAGCAATAACAGGTATGGAAACCGACCCTTGAGGGAACATTAATGTCACAGAGGGTCTATGTAAAAGTGCCCTGAAACCACTACGGCATGTCCTGAAACCAAGCAAGAGGAGGAATGTATGGCCTAGGATTGTAACCGAGCTGAACAGGGCTTGGATTCAGATAGCTGGGTTCCTTAAAAGCCACATATACATATCACCAGGCTGAAATGTATGCACTGAATTGGAAACACTGCATCCCTCACAAGAGCCAGGAAGGATTCTGACCTATATCCGCAAGTGTGAACATAACGCTTCTGAGCAAGATCAGAGGACTATGAAAAAGACCACTGGGATTGGATGGAGGGAAAATACACTCCATCAAGCAGTAGGAGGCCATTTCCTTCCCAATATGGAGGTGAATTCAATGCATTCAGGAGAAGGAAGCTTGGACACAAGCAAGACCAGGAATAAATGTTATGATGGCACATATCTAGGTTTGCATTCAAGGATTAACTCACAAATGACATACATTGTGTAATTTAGGCCTTGGCTGGCAGAGGGTTGGAAGTGAATTGAAGAGGCTCTAAAAGGTTCATATGCAGAGGTATTCTAGGTAGACTGGCCCCTAGGACTGGTTAATTGGTTCTGCGCCACACAATTATTTTAGCTGATCTCCATTGCAGAGCCTGATCCAAGCAATGACCACTCAGTGATGAGCCGAAAATATCACCCAAAAGAGGCGGAGACCCTTTTCCAAGACTGTGCGATATTAACAAAAGAAGTGAGATGGCAAGCCCTTAAGAAGGCTTAGCAAGGTTAAGACCTGCCTCAAAGATCTTGGCACAACAGGTAGTCGTAGATGCGTGCACAGACTCTGATCTCCTTAATTCCTCGGAAAACATAAGCAACCATTGAAGTGGATTATAAAAATATATTTTATTACTGCGATTGTAAAGTGGACTAATTTGACAAGCACATTGAAAGAATGCCATTTTGTTATGGATTAGCACCTATTTCTGTAGGCCCTCTTCCCTAGAGAGCATCTCCAATCAATTCATCCTTTGGGCATGGTGCATTGCTTCAAGGTTAAAACTGTAAATGCTGTGCTGCTCTACATGCCCCTGCTAGTGGGCAGTATCTATTGATGACGATAATTGATGTTGACAGAAATGCACCCTGGCCTATTTTCATAAGTAGGGAATGGACCCATATGACTGCACAGCTTCATCCATACATGGTAAGGAATATCTTTTTTTAAATGTATATTTGATCATTTTCATTAAAAAAAATTACAATACACGAAATAAAAAAAAACAATGCCAACATCTGAAGTCCCCCCCCCATGCACCCCTCCTTCTATATGTAGCTACGCTTCTTACAAATATACAGATTCTATTCCAAAAACGTGGCCCATATTTCCTCATGCAGTCTACACGTTTCTGATGTTTCAGAACAACTTTCTCTATCAGGGACATTTTTCATAACTCAACAGTCCATTCTCACATTGATGGAGATTTCCAGTCTCTCAAGATCCATTTTTTGGCAGCCGTAGTCGCTGTAAAAAAACAGCGCTTTTGCACAGGGGAAAGGTCCTCAGTAAGAGCATCCTCCCCCGGGGTCATGGTTCCCAACTCATAGTTCGAATCTATCCTCAGCTCCTCGTGTATCACCTTTGTCATTTCCCCCGAAAGTGCGTTCACTCTACTTCAATCCTAAATCATATGTTTGAAGCTGCTCCCCTGTGTTTGCATCCCCAGCTAGCAACCGAGTCACGCAACCCCATCCTATGCCATTTCTCTGGGGTCCAGAAACCCCTGAATTGAGGTCACAGGGCTGGGCTAGACACCTCATAACACAGTTTACGGAATATCATGCAGTCCACCACGAAGCATGAGACCACACGTCTCTCCTTTGGGATGCGCCCATGGGAAGTGGAGAGGCCAATAGGGTCTCTAGCAACAGAAAGTGGTCACACAGTGCCCAAGAATGGTTTCAGAAAGTCCTTGGTCAACTTGGTTAAGCACCTCAAAAACAAAAGTTTGTGGTTTGGTGCAACAGAGATGGCATAAGTAGTGTTGAAACCCCTCCATGCCATCCCAAGAGCCAGCGTCCAGGAGTCCCAGCAACAGACGGCTCACCCGGCCAACATATTGCTCATCCTTTCTTTACCTTGACCAATCAAAGTCAAAGGTCATTAAGAAACATGGCTGGAAGAGATCAGGACAAAGAAGCAAAATAGTCGTCTGCCTCCTAGCGTTTCCGAACATCACTTTGAGGATTCGAGCCAAAGACGGGTGAGTCCGGCGCAGAGCTTGAAAATTACCCCATTTTAAGGAACAGCTCGGAGCCTCACCTAGAGCACATTAGAATGGGCTGCGAAGTACCTATCCAGAATTCAAGCCTTAACCAAGGTAGGTCATGTGACAGCCCTGGGGCTGAGAGTACCACAGCAGCATTGCCTGTATCTGCAGGCCCCTAAACCATTGAGGCTATGTGGATGATCTGCAAAGTAATGAGGCTCCTAAAGCCAGACACAGAACTCAAATCCCAGACACTAATTTGATCCTTAAAATCATAGGTCCGCCAGAGTCCTAATACCACTAGCCAGAAGCAAGCTAATAATCATCCTTTTAGTAAAGTTGTGCAGCTTACTTACTATAGAAATAGCACAACTAAAGTACACTTGGCTCACTGGATATGGTGGTACAAAAAAAGCCCTGTGTGTTACTGAGACCAAAGTACAAGTATATTTAGGGAAATAAAACGGCTGTATCTTATACCCACAGTCGCACTTAACTCACTACAGATGGTTGCCTGGCCTCCTATTTCCTGCAGTTTTAGTTTATATATAGGGCTATAAATGTTTATGCGGGATGACCATGATGACGCAACTTGTTTTTTAGCAAAGTGCATTTCTTGGAGTTCATGGCAATGTAACGGAAGAACCTCTTGTGAGATCCCGGGAAGCCTGAGTCCTGTTACAGGAAGGCTGCTACCATAACGGTGGTGGTAGAAGCAGGCGTCTGTCAGACCCGCTTCACCACATTTGGTACTACAATAATGTACAGTGAGTGCAGTGGTAACTCTGTAGCCCCCCCCTGGCTGGTTCTCTGGGATTTCTCTGAGGCGATTTGGTCAAATCCAAATCTATCGAATTTTCTTTTCTTTCTTTTAAGCCATTTTGCCACAAATATATGTGGTGGAGACCCCCCTGCAGCTCCCCCTTACCCCCCACCTTTATTATTCCCTTAACCCACCCCCACATACATTTGTAGCCAAATTCAGCTGAAACAATTAGATGGATTTGGCTTTGACAAATTCTTCTGTAATGAAACCTCCTTATCCCCCCTCGGCACCTGCCATTGTGGCGACTAAATTGACTTTTCCAATGGTGAATGCCATTTTTGCTGGAATTTCAGGATGTGGGTGTAGGTGCATATAAGTGTTGAATGGTCCCATCACTGGTGATTGTTCTGATCCAACGCTGGGATACAGGAAGAACCTTGGGAGGGTGTGGGGCGGGCATGCATCCCTCTGAAACCCAATTGTTTACAAGAGCCTCCTTTTGCCTTACTGCTTTTCCGCTGGGACAAAATGATCCATGGTTAGGTTGTCAGAAGCAGCTATGACCAATATCAGTTGTGAAATACTTGAAGTAGCAGTAGCGCCTGTGCTCCGGCACCAGCTCTGATCACTATTGTGGCATGACATTTGACTCCTTAAAAAGGTAATCCAACACCATCACTGATTATTATTGTTGCACTCCCTAATGTAATCCGCATCAACTGATTAGTCTTGGCTCTAGGCTTATCTGTTTAACTATTTGAATGTATGAGACGAAACCAGCGACATCCTGTGCAGTCCCCTATCTCTTGCACAGAACATTTTTGTGTCATTGTTCTCACATCTTATTACTAATGTTGCTCTATATTTTGCAGCTCAATGTAACTCGAAACCGGCTCTGCTGGTGGCAGACATGCCAACTATCCCGCAACTCGCCAGAGTCTCCAGCAGAGGGATATGCTATTTTTGCTGTTCTCCAGCCTAAAATATTTCTAGCCCCAGTGCAAGCCAATGGGAAAATTAATTTCTCCCTCCCAGATGCTTCAGAATCTTGGCATCTATGAGCGGGGGGCAAGGAAGGGGTTAGCTCATGCGTTAAACGTTACGGCCTGATGCGGGTAAAGCCTGCACTTGTAAGGTTAATTCTACTGCAGGGCAAACTCAGCCCTTTATTCTTCCTAAACGGATAAATGATTCCAATGCTTAACATCCAATTTGCATATAGTGCTTCATGACTGATTCTTCCTGCTTTGCTTGTACTAAAATTGATACTATTGCGGCACAACATTGTACTGCTGCACCACAATAGTAACAGCATTTATGGTAAGATATCTCAGCAGGTTGAGCGCTCGCTGCTGCGATGTGTGTGATCTGCAGTTCGCAGGTTTCAGTCCCATTAAGGCCAACTCAGCCTTTCATCCTTCCGAGGTCCATAAGGCCAACTCAGCCTTTCATCCTTCTCCCCTGATGAGGTCGCTAGACAAGTCCGATCTATGAAAGCCTCGTCAAAACAGGTTCATCCCTGTTCCTCTAAAACCATCAAGGACCACATTGACACCCTCGCTCCAGCCCTTGCCGATTTTGGCAACCATTCCTTTGCCTCAGGATCCTTCCCCCTCCCCGCTGAAGCACTCCTTTGTAAATCCTCTTCTCACGAAACCCACAGCTGATACTTCCTGTACGGCTAACTATCGTCCAATCTCCATTGCCCCCTTTCTGGCCATACTCTTGGAAAAGCTGGCCATCTCTCAGCTTAACCTTCATTCTGATTCTGTTGGCCGTCTCCATGATCACCAGTCTGGCTTCAGAGCAGCCATAGGAATGGAAACTGCTCTCCTGAACACCCGTGAAGATCTGCTCTCCAACCTTGACTCTAACATTCCCTATGTCCTCATCCTACTTGATCTCTCTTCTGCCTTCGACGCGGTCAACCATACCATCCTGCTCAACCGTCTACGTGATAACCTGGGTATCACTGATCAGGCTCTAGCCTGGCTGACCTCCTTCCTCTCCGATGGACCCTCCCAAGTACAACTGGGGTCTTTCCTATCATCTATCTTCCTCTCTACATGTGGTGTTCCCCAGGGGTCTAACCTCTTGCCTGGCTTTTCAACCAATACCTGGCAACTCTCGCCCACTGCGTTGCCATTTTCTGCTCAAATTTCCAGTGCTACTCTGACGACACTCAACTCATTTTCAGGCTGCCCTCTGCCACCTCCTCTCCCTCTCTCATCTCTGATTGCCTGAACTGCCATTCAAGATTGGTGTGCCGCCAGCCAATGATCTTTGTCTGAATGCCAGCAAGACTGAGAGCCTCCTCATCGGCACACCTTCACCATCCTTTCCCCTCTCTCTCTGGCCGGCCCCTCTTGGCCCTCCTCCTACCCCCACCTGCAAGGCTAAGAACCTTGGGGTCATCTTTGACTCCACACTTTCCTTCTCCGCCCACATCTCTGAGGTCTCTAAAAAGTCAAACTTCCTACTTCACCTCCTCAGAGGTACTCTGCCTTTCCTCTCCTTCCCTCAAAAGCTCACTGTCTCCCAAGCTCTGGTTCTCTCTAGGGTGGACGATTGTAACAGTCTCTTTCTAAATCTACCTGCCTCTGCCCTCTGCAAATAATCCAGAACAGGACTGCGAGACTTGGCCTTGGCCTCAAGACCTGGAATCGTATCTCTTCAGCTCTGAAATCTCTCCATTGGCTCCCAGCGGATGCAAGGATTAAATTCAAAACCCTCTGCGTTGTCCACAAGGCTTTCTGGGGCCTGGGTCCAAAATACCTTCAGCTATCCCTCCGCAAATACCTCCCCTCTCGAGCTCTTTGCTTCTCTACCTCGAACTCCCTCAGGGTCAGTCGTTTTTCAAAGAAACAAGCTGGGGGTAGATCTGTCTTCGGCTGGGGCCTCCCTCTGGAACAGCCTCCCTGCCACTCTAAAACTTGAGGAGAACCATCTCCGGTTCCGGAAGTACCTCAAGACCTTCCTCTTTGCTTCTGCCTTTGCTTCCCCCTCTCCCCTGCTTATCGGCTCTCTCTTGGCACTGTGCACCTGGCCACCCTCTGTCCCCTGGGCCCAGGTACCTGCTCACAGTGCCACCCTCCTGTTCTGCCTCCTGGCCACCCCTTGCACTGGGGACTGTATCTGTACCCATGCAGTGCACCCCACCCCACCCCCCCACCCCCGTCCCCATTTTTCTTATTTTTCTGCACTTATCAGACTTACTCAGTTCTGCTGCCGTAAACACAGCACTTGCCCCTTGCTGGCTGCATTACCACTGTTAATTGCCTCTGCACTTTCCATATCATTAAATAAGGCGCCAATTAAAAGGAGTATTAACCGTAAATAACCGGATATACACAGTCCATAATAATATGAAAAAGGTGAAACAAACCAGCAAGTCAAATGAACTATTTTTCTGACCTTTATAAGTGCTCGACCTAAACAAGGCGTCAGTAAGGCCACCTGCTGTCGTGGCTTAGTGACGGATGTCTGTCACCGGCTATCTTGATGTTTTGCAAAATATCCTCACACTAGTGCAATAATCGGTGATGCTATTATCAAACATACTGGTACCCAGTGGCGTAACACCATTGAGCTGATCGGGCTTCAGCTGACCCCTTCCACCCACCCCCAAACTCCCATACCCCTATTCTGAAATTTTGGGCTATGTTGACTGGATCTGGCTGCCCTACAGGGCCATGGCTGGACAGAAAAGGAAACAAATGCCCAGCAATTACTAACGTAAAGCATTTCATTGTTAGCACCTGCATTCATCTGCATACATATTTAGACAATTGAATCATGACGTGGGGTTAGTACTTGCACGCCAGGGGAGTCATTGGACGGGTAAAGAGGGGACAGGAGACCGCTCATTCTCACAGCAGTCCTTAAGTGGGTGCTTTCAGACTTTAAGGAGAGAGTTAACTGCTTGTAACATTGACACTACTAGAGTAGTCTCATTAGAATGGGTAAAGAAGTTAGATGACCCGCCCACACAAATAAGTTTGCCTCATCCCCACTGTCTCTGAAGTTGGTGCCTCTCCCAACATTTGAAGGGTTAGTGTTGTAATATGCACGGGCTCGTGCATAGGCACACTGGTGGAATGTTGATGCACGTTCAGCAATCAACATTCCACAGTGGCCGTTGAGCGAGGGGAGCCGTAGCTAGAGGCTGCAGGGTCTCGCTAATAAAGAAAGTTAATTACTCTTACCTGTGTCGGTCATATTGTGTCATTGGCGACGAGGATCGGATCTTGATGAGACCATGTCTCACGTGTGTGCGGATCGGCTGTTTGGCTCCCCATCGTCTCGGGCGCAGTCGGCGTGGACGGGGGCCGACCGGCGCTGGATCTGTTGGAGCGGCTGCTGCGGGCCTGAACCGGTGCAGGGCCGGCCAGGCGGCTGCCATGTGGAGGAGCGGAGGGCGAGGAGCTGTTGGGTGCTGCCGGCTCGCCGCCGGTGCCTGGATTTGTTGGGGCGCCGGGCGGGCGGCTGTTCTGTGGAGGAGCGGAGGCCGCCGGTTTGCCTGGATTCGGTGGGGCTATCGCTGCAGGCCTGATCCAACATAGGCCTAGCGGGCGATTGTCCCGTGGAGGAGCGGAGGACAGGAACTGTTGCTGTCGCCGTGGGCAGCTTTCTGTTTCCCTGGTTGCGGCGGAGTCTGCGTGTGCCCCAGTCGGGGTCCTGCTCCAGGTGGATCGGAGGCCTGTGCGCGGCAGTTGGCTCCGCCCCCGGCAGCGTGTTTACGCTATGCGGCTTGGCGTGGTCTGAGTCCAACGAGGAGGGGCCATGTGACGCCTGCGCCGCTCTGCGCTGCCTGCGGTCGCTCCAGGGAAGCAGGAGGGGCTGCGGTGGCAGTGCGCAGTGTGCTTTCACAGCATCTGACTGCGGCGGCTGCCGGATGAGTGAAGACAGGAGGAGAACACTGTTAAATACGTGGCAAGTTGCAGAGCCACAGTTCAGATTTAAGGTGGATATGAAGGGGTGTTGCTGGCAAGGTTGGGACACCCTATTCCATTGGGCCCAGACAAGTTAAGGCTGCAGCTCGTCTGGGGTGGGGTTGTGCGCATCGTTGGGTACATCATTGGTTGTGACTCACCCTGTGCCAGGACCTGGCTGTACTGCATATGCGTGGGGGTGCACGCTCACGAGGCTACAGGGGAAGATATGCGGGTGTGGTCATTTTGGTTGGTGTTGTGATTACCCGGTGCTGGAAAAATACATCATTGGTTGTGACTCACCCTGTTCCAGGACCTGGTTGTACTGCATATGCGTGGGGGTGCACGCTCACAAGGCTACAAGAGAAGATATTCGTGTGCGGTCACCTTGGTTGGTGTGGTGACCACTGACTTTAAGTGACAGAGAGGACAATTCTTGGATTATAGGGGGGCATGCAAAAGAACAGTTTTGTGTAGGTTATTTTGGTGGGCAAAAGGTCTTGGGCAGTAAATTTCGGCCATGTTGCATACAGCTGCTAGGCCTCCACCAGCATTTTTGCCTAACCCAGGAAGCCAGTTGCGCCTTGGGAGCAGTGGGTAGATGCCTTTAAGGTATATTTGCGGGCTGCGGGTGGGGCAAAGTTCAACGATGATGAAAAGGAGGCTGCTTTGCTTAATTGTATTGGTACTGAGGGCTTGAGAGTTTTTCGTCACCTGCCTGGAGAGAATGTAATGGTTCAAGGGGGAGGTGAAGGGGAAATGGTTGTAAGTGCCTATGAGACGGCTTTGAAGAAACTGCAAGTACGTTTTGGAAAAAGAGTTAATGTGGTTTTAGAGCGGTATACGTTTTTCTCTAGGGCACAAGGTTCCGCGGAAAGTATAGATTCTTATGTTACTGCCTTACGTGCGCTCATGGCTACATGTGGGTTCCCGGGTAACGGAGAGGAACATCATATAAGGGATCAGATTATGATGAAAACGTCAAATCAAAAAAATTAGAGAGAGATTGTGGATTGATAGCGATCCTTCTCTTGATAAGGTTTTGGAGATTGCTAGAGCAATTGAAGCCTCCAAGGCGAGTGTACAAATTGTTACTGAAAGGTATGGAAATAGGGAAACGGTGCATGCGGTGGTGTCAAGGAGCAAGAAGGGTTTGGACAAAGGGGTTGTACAAAGGAACAGAGCACCTAAAGGAAAAGAGGTGTGCAAAAATTGTGGTTGGTCAAGTCACACAGTGGATTCAAAATCATGTCCTGCTAGCAATGTAGAGTGCAGGAAATGTAAACGGGTGGGCCATTTTGCACAAATGTGTAAAGGGCAGGTGGTCGCAAATGTAACTGCAGAAGAGTTTACCACGGGGCTGGAGGGAGCATCAGGTGGGGGTCCCAAACAGAGTGTCATATTACATGTGGAGGGTGGTGGGCGAAAGGGTCCATGGGTGTCGGTGTTGGTGGACCAGCACCCTGTGGATATGCTGGTGGATTCTGGGTCACCTTATACCCTGGTGTCTCCGGAAGTGTATCAAGAGGTTTTGGGCAAGCCGATCTCTACTCCTTTGGCACCAGACATTAGACCGTATGCATACGGGCAAAGTTCCATTGATCTGCTTGGTTATGATTGGTCAAATTTTTCATTCAAAGGAAGGCAGACCTTAGGTAAATTGTATGTGGCTCAAAAAGGGACAAGTGTGTTGGGTTGGGATGAGCAGGCTGCACTAAAATTCATCCAGGTGAAAAAGAACCGGTTCTCAGTGTCAGGGAGGGAATGGAAGAAAAGGATGTAAGAGTTACCCCTACGGTGCTTATGAGTGAGTTTCCTGAAGTATTTTCTGACATCCTGGGTAAGCTTAGGGGCTTTACGCATTGCATTGTGTTGAAGAAGGGTACAGTGCCTAAAGTTCATAAGGTGAGGGGGGTGCCAGTTTCAGTGAGGGAGGCATTTAAGGCAGAATTGTCTAAGTTGCAGTCGGCAGGAATAATAGAACCCATTGAGGCTTCGGAGTGGTTGTTTCCTGTGGTTTTAGTGAAGAAGAGTGACGGCAGCATCAGAATGTGTGTGGATCTCCGGGAATTAAATGCCAGCATATGGGTGGATCGGCATCCTTTGCCTAATATTAATGAGTTGCTATTGACGTTGGGTGAAGCTAAATATTTTTCAACTTTTGATTTGTCAACGGCGTATCACCAAATTGCCCTGCATGTTGAATCTAGACCTCTTACGTCATTTGTGACTCCGTTTGGGGCGTTCAGATTTTGTCGCATGCCTTTTGGTTTGGCTTCGGCTTCGGCAGTATTTCAGAGGCTGATGCATCAGTTGTTTGAAGGGGTGGTGGGTGTCAGCTACTTTCAAGATGACATTTTGGTTTGGGGCAGCAGCAGGAAGCAACATGATGCAAGGGTGAGGAAGGTCATGCAGATTCTTAAAGAGAGAGGTCTGACTGTAAAATTAACAAAGTTTCAAGTGGGGGTGGAGGAGGTCACATATTTGGGACACACTTTGAGTTCACGAGGTGTAAGTCCAAAAAGGGAGTTGGTACAAGTGTTGAGGGATATGCCAGCTCTGGTTAATAAGGATCAGCTAAGGGCTTTTCTGGGTCTTGCAGAGTATTATGTTGAATTTGTTTCAAATTACGCTGAAAAGACAGTGGCCATGAGAGCTCTCATGAGGAAGTGTGTAAGATTTGTATGGTTTGCGGAGTGTGCGGCAGAATTTGAGTTGGTTAAGAGGGAGGTGGAGAAGGCTCCCTGTCTGAAATCATTTGACCCAAAAAATAGAACTGCGTTGACGGTGGATGCAAGTGAGGTGGGCCTAGGAGCAGTCCTAGAGCAATACATTAATGGTGAATGGGTCCCGGTGGCTTTTGCTTCAAGGACATTGAGAGATGTGGAAACCAGGTACTCTGTAATTGAGAAAGAGACTTTGGCAGTGCTGTGGGCTTCAAAACATTTTAGGACATTTGTGTGGGGCATACCCTATGTAGTGAGAACGGACCATAAACCGTTGGTACAGGTATTTTCTTCCAAGGGAGTCATGGCAGTATCCCCGAGGATTGCGAGGTGGTCAGTACAGTTACAAGATTACAATTTTTCCTTGCAGTATTTTCGGGGGAAGTTTAATGTTGTCGCGGATTGTTTGTCCCGCTTGCCAGTTGTAGAGGAGGACAGTGAGGGCGGAGTAGTTGAGGAGGATGATTTGCAGGAGTGTCGGGTTGCATTTTTCACGTCTGCTGTGGAGAAGTTGGTGTGGGATCAGGAGTCTGAGGTTGATATTGAGTTAAAGTGGATTAGGGAAGGTCTGGTGAAGGGGTGGCACACCGTGAAGGAAAGGCCGGAAGGGAAAGGATATGTCCAGGTTCTCCAGGAATTAGCAGAAGGTCACTGGGGTGTGTCTAGGGGCAGCAGATTGATACCCCCGATAAGTTTGAGGGGAAGAATGGTGGAATTGGCACATGAAGGTCATTTGGGCCGATCTTTGACCAAAAGGAGATTGAGAGAGGAGTATTGGTGGCCGTCAATGGACAAGGATGTGGAACAAGTGGTGAAAGAGTGTCAAGCGTGTTCTGTCAGTGATAAGAGCAAGGTACTGCATCCACAACCGGTGCATCATGTTGAGGTTCCAGAGCAGGTATGGTCGAAATTGGCTTTGGACATTATGGGTCCGTTTGACTGTTTAGAGCCTGAGTCCAGATATATGTTGGTGTTGGTGGATTATACGTCCAGGTAGATTGAGGTGGCGGCGTGTTCAGATGTTACGACCAATACCGTAATTGATTTTCTGAGGAAAGTATTTGACCGTGGGGGTTTACCGGCAAGTTTAGTTACGGATAATGGTGTGCAGTTCACTTCTAGAGCCATGAGAGAATTCTTGCAAAAGCATGCCATTTCTCACTATAGGACAGCTCTGTATAATCCTTCGGCAAATGGTCTGGTTGAAAGGGCCAATGGCACGATTAAGTCAGCCATACAATTGGCTTTGGCCAATGGTTTGAACTGGCAAGAAGTTGTGTCACAATACCTGGCTGCATATCGGAGAACACCTGCCATGCTTACGGGAAGATCTCCATTTGAATTAATGAGGGGCAGGAAGGCAGGCACTATTTTGAGAACCCTGGCTATGGGGGGTGGTGGTTCATGCGATATGGATTTGCGAGCAATTCATCGCAGCATTTTAGAGCGCCAGCAGACTATGGGGTCCTCACAAATGAGTAGGAAGGAGTTGAACGTAAAGCCTGGGGATCAGGTGTACATAAAGAATCCTAAATTAGTTCATAAAGGATACAGCACTTTTATGCCCTTAAGGAAGGTTGTTAAAGTTGGAAAAGGGTATGTGCACTTGGAGGATGGCTCTGTGTGGAGTAAGAGACGAGTGGTGGTGGATGGATGCAGACGTGTGGTCAGGGATGGTGTGGAATATGAGGAGGAATCACAGGAAAATGCGCTGGATTATAATCCTGTGGTTTCGCAACCCATCGGGGGTGAACAGCAAGAGGGGGTACCACTTCCAGGTCCTGTTAATCAACAGGTCAATGTGGAATTTCAGTCTGCTATGGATCAGCAACCTGATGCAGTTCAACAAAGGGGTCGTGTGGGTAGGAGCTGTGGACGTCCCATAAGATTCAGGGATTATGTTTGTTAAGAGTGAAGTACATTTAATATTACCCATGCTACTTGTATGGATACAGCTGTTAAAGTAAGTTGAAATATGACATGTCATGTGATGTTTGTTTCGTTTTCCATTGTTCGGAAAAAAAAAAAGTGTTGTTGGTGCCAACATTTTTATCCAAGGGAAGAGGATATGTTGTAATATGCACGGGCTCGTGCATAGGCACACTGGTGGAATGTTGATGCACGTTCAGCAGTCAACATTCCACAGTGGCCGTTGAGCGAGGGGAGCCGTAGCTAGAGGCTGCGGGGTCTCGCTAATAAAGAAAGTTAATTACTCTTACCTGTGTCGGTCAGATTGTGTCAGTTAGGCTTTGTGGCGCCCCTGCCAGTGTGGAAGGGCGGTCTGTGGGATACGGGCAGTCCTCATCAGTGCTGGGGGCACCCAGGGACAACACCACAGCCGGTACCCCCATGTTAAACTACTTGCAGAAAGATGTATTGTTGAGAACATGCTTTCAGTAAAATCACCTGAATTGGCATGTATACACACTTGCACAGGTGCTGTGAGTGAGCGTGTGTGTGTGTGTGTGTGTGTGTGTATGTATGCGCGCGCGCTCTTGACAGAGCATTTAATAAGGTGGGCGACGGTCTGCACCCGCTCACTAGCACCCCTGATTTACTGCTTGATGCCTCTAAACGCGCGCCGCATAAAACATCGCAGACTCTGATTAAAGACTTCTATCTTCTGCTAGCAGAGCTGCAGTGCTGGGAGCCGTCACTAGCGGTTGCCATGGCGACTGTGTTCTAGAGTGTGATCACGCTCGTTTGTAACAAGAAGATGATGATGTTGTCTCAGTAACATATTCAGTTCGTTAGAAGCTGTTAAGGAATTTTTTTTCCCTGTTGTCATTAATGCGAAGATCCGGCGGCTGTTCATTCTAGAAACATGTGAACATGAAATCATGTGACCGGTTAAACTAACGTCGGACTGTTGCATCAGGTAAGGGGGCCTTGTAGAAGGCTCTGGCTCACAGAGCCCGTTCAGTGACTGAAAACGTGTCTTGAGCACTTGACGTTTGCCAGAACCTTTCAGGCAACAGCGTGCAAAGAGGCATGGCTAGACACCCTTCCGAACAAGGACGTCATTTAGGGATTGCCAGGGGTCGCACCTGTGACCCCTGTGGTCTCCCTTGCTACCCCTAAAAAAAAAAAAGTGCCTCGTTTTCTGATAGCTATAGCTGGTAAAATAGCTCAGTGGGTTGAGCTCTCGCTGCTGCATTGTGCAGGTTGCAGGTTCAGCTCCCAGAAAGGTAAACTTGGCCTTTCATCCTGCGGAGGTTGAGAAATGAGTACCAACACAAGTTGGGTGATAGTGTATGTATATTTGGTCTATATGAAGCGCTTGCGCGTAAGTGCTATATAATAACACCTCATTATCTTTTGGCCTTGGACGTCTGCTTGCATTCACAGTAATTTGGTAATATGGGCCTATCCACGCTGATATTAATGATACATATGTTGATCCATTCTTGTTTGAAATGTACATCACATTATAGTGATATCGTAAACCATATTTTTTGTAGTGTACTTAGAAACAATGCTATGTGATGCCACTTACTGTTTTATCAAGGGGTGAAAGGTTGTGTTCCATTGCTTCCCATGATGTGACTTCGGGGTGGGGTCACATGACAATGAGAGCTCAAAGGTCGAGTGATGTCACTTCTGCTACCCCTGGCATTTTGGTGAAATGACGCCCCTGCTTCCGAAGACAGGATGTCTACAAAATATGCCTTTTTTTCGGTGGTTGGACACCATAGCCATTCGCCTTCCTATCAAAAGCATTTTTAAGATGTTGACCATATGGTCAGCAATCCCAGAAGCCATTGCTTCATGTCCAAGCTGCCTAAATGTACTTAAACTAGAAAGAGTGCTTCGTCTTGGGGACCCAGTTCATCTCTTCATCTTTGCTGAGCAATCTGGCACAGTACGCTACATATTGTTCCTTGACCTTCTGTTCTGCTACAGCGCCAAATCAACACCGCAGTAGTTTCAAAATACTGATCCATGCCTATGGCGTACCGTGCCATCGCAGTTATTTATTGAGCGTGGACCTATCCTCGGGAAGCAAACTAGCGCTTTACAAACCATTGGGGTCATAGTATGCTGGCAAAGTCAACAAGAGAAAGAGAGAAGTGAGAGCAGGGCCGGTCTTAGAAGCCTCAGCGTCCCGGGCAGAAAAACAAACATTTGGTGCCCCTCCGCTCGCTCCCGCGTGCCCCTAGTCATGGGGCAGGGGGTGGAGGGAACGCCAAATTTTTTAAGAGGAAGGATAGGTACCCTATTGTTGTTAATTGTGCTCTGCTCTCGCCTCGCCTTCTCCCACCACGCCAGCTCGTGGGAGACTTTGAAGGACTCCCCGCGAACTGGCGTGGCAGGGATCTAATGGCCGGGCGCCCGGGCGGCCCACTCCTAAGGCCGGCTCTGAGTGAGAGGGAGGGAAAGCGAGGAAGGAGAAGCAAGGAGGAAGGGTCCGGTTGGTTACACGAATGTGAAGAAAAATGACCAAAGTGCAGGGTTAGGTTTAGATGCAGGGAAGGAATGGAAGTGAAAATAGTGGGGTTTGGGGGTGATGGGGTGACCGGTGTACATCAAAAGTATACATTCAAGATAATGTGTTTAGATTTGGGAGCAATACATATAGATCTTAACAGGCGATAAGAGCACACCATGTCCTTGCTGCTTAAACATGACATGGCACAGTATAATGTAAGACAGTGCAAGTGTAGCGTCCCAAACCTTACAAGAAAACGTAGCATTTCAAAGCCGGGCATAGCGAAGAAAGCATCATTCAACCGCATAGCAAAAACCTGCTATCACTTAGCATAACAAGTAATAATGTCACCCTGCATCACAGCGCCACAAAGGTAGCATTTGGTAAATAAGATATTAGACTGGCATATAAGATATTCTCCGAGCATTATGATGATTGATTGGTTATTTATAACGCGCTTAATGCCCAGAGGTTTATAACCATATTGGATTGGTAGTTCTGTAAGCAAAATTATCATACATGTATCTTACCAGACAAATCTGGATTAGTTAAGCACAGTTTATTCCTAGCTTGTGATTGTTTTGCTTGTTTTTAAAACGTATTATTGAAGCGATACCATTAGAGTATATTCCACATAGATTAACAGGCTGTTTGTGCTTTTTTTGGGGGGTGGGGGGGTTGTGCCGTTAGTGCATTAACTAACCCAGTACAACATCTTAAGTATATGCAGATTCTCAGTCCGTCTAGCACGCATATTTATGTGGCCAATACAGGGTGGAATGCATTCAAGCTTTAGCTGTTGTGGTAGGTCAGAAGAAGGAGACAAACCAGGATTTGCCATTTCAAGATATGTTTATTGTAAATAATAGGAAAATGCTCGACTTTCCCTTCTCTAAGGGTTTCCCTACCTAACACAACTAAACTAGGGTGCTTGTTGTCCATTCTAAAGTCCAAAATGAAAGTCTGTCCTCTGTCCAAAGCTAGTCTACACTGACCCTACCACCTATCCTGAAAAACTAAAGACCAGGAGAAGGACTCCATTCTTCGTGTTCAGTCTCCCGCTGGGACAAGTATGATTACTCCAATTGTTATATTTGTTTTTCTGCTTACTATTTGTTCTTTCACTGGAACGAGTAGGCTGGGGCCAGGAAAGATTCTTACTCTTCTTAGTATTTGGTCTCTCACTGAGACGAGTACGATAACTCGAATTGTTATATTCGTTACATGCACCCCATTCCCCGGGGTCTCCCACTCTCCCTGTTACCGTCAGTGTAATAGGGCTATTTATTTATTGGAAGCGCAACTACAGCCCGACGGTGTCTAGGCATTGCTGTTTGGCAGTACGAAGAAAGCTGCTCAGTAAGAAATGTATGTTAACAGATTAAAACAAGAAGGACTTAAGTGCCCTGTGAAAGGGAAAGTACTCCTCTGTAACTGAGCGCCAGAGGGAGAAGATTCCACAGTGTTGGGGCCATAACTGAGAAAGAGCAGCCGCCAAAGCGAGCACGCTGAAATCTAGGTACTTTAAGGAGAGCCTGAGTAGAGGAGCGCAACTGCCTAGTTGCGTGATAGCGCTCTATCTGGTCTTGAAAATACTCTGGCCCGATGTTATACAGAGCTTGATACAGAGTATCTTAAATTGTATTCGTTCTGCCATTGGGAGCTAATGCAGGCATCGCAGGAGGGCGACAGAGTCAAATGGGGGGAATTCAGAGCCAACCTTGCAGCTGCATTCTGAAGTACCTGCGTGCATTGTATCTGATACCTAGATTGCCCCAGGTAGATCCTGTTGCAGTAGCCCAGTGACCCCATTATCGTTGATGTGACCAACATGGTATGGAGGGCAGAACAGGCAGTACCTTCCTGAGGATTTTGAGATTTCCAAACCCAGTGTTACACACTGATGAAATCTGAGCTTCTTGCGACCCACTGGGGAGACGTCTTACCCCTAGGATTCTTACTGATGCAGACCGTTGGACAAGGGCCGAGTGATTCAGGCCACAATTGAAAATTCCACAGTCTACTGGCCGATTGGAGACCAAATGCCAGCACCTTTGGTTTAGCCAAATTCAGTTTAAGCCAGTTGGCCGACATCCATTTGCCAATCCTGTCCAAGCAGTCCCAGAGTTTGGCAGCAGGTTCAGATTGAGGCTGCGTCACCGGTCGTCATTCTCTCTTCCTGAGTTACCAGCATCCCTCACCCAGCTGTTTTGAAACACAAGGGTCTCTCCCTCACGCTCTCTTGCTCCTCCTTCTGGGGCTTCCCCAGCTTCTCTCAGTAGTCCTTTTTTTCAATGTTTGAGCCATAATCGTTATGAATCTTTTGAGCTTCTTTGTCCCAGTACCTAGTCGGTACTCGTTCTCTATTTCCGTAGTTTTACTCTTCTCAGTACCAGTTATGTGTTTACCATCTGGTGACATATCACAATAGGAAATATAAAGGATTTCTTCTGGTTTTCTGCCAACAGGTTTGATCTCATCAGACTTCTGAGTGAGAGGGGAAGCGAGTTCATCTAGGGATCGGAAGCCCTTGTCCCCAGGAAGGGGAGTCTCTCCCTGTGAGGACCTACTTGCCGCCACCCTTAGGGGTAATATTGCATTGCAGATTTTCCCCCGTTGCCTCACAAGTATGGGCTCCCCTCTGGGGAGAAGTGCTGAATCCCGCGATTAGTCATACGGTTCAAGGCAGTAAGTCAAGTGAATTGCTCCCAAGATACATTCATCAATCTTGGATGTCCAAGATAAAAGCTACCAGTACATCATATTCTATGATACACTCTACTATTCTGCTGGAAGACCAGGAATCTGAATACACACTTCTCAGTTCCATCTCACCCACAATGCACTGTTCTGCGTACTGGCGCCTTAGACCAAAATCGTCAATTTGCAGAGCTACTGTACATAAGATCCAATGCACTGAGCTGGTCTAATGGAAGTTCTAGAACTTGAATCTTCCTCTTTATAACCTTGCTGATGCTAAGAAGCTGAATTCATCGCAGCCATAGACTGTCTCCTAAGAACTGCTAAGCGGTACAGAGGTGGAATCTGCACTTCAAAAGGTGTCGAGTGCCAGCCTGAGGCAGCACCCAATCAGATCCAAGGCTGAGGGAGTCTGCTTCCACCTGAATGCTGGCTAGGTGCAACTAAAGGCCAGTTCTTATAAGCAATGTTCACAATGTGTCAAACCGATTTGGCATAATTGACTAAGGAAAACCTGTTTACCTTTTGAGAGTGTGGCTAGTCTGCTTTCCCAGGAGTTTCCCCATACCCTTTGCCTCCTGAGCAAAGCAACACTAGGAGTCTGCATGTTGTATTGTTTTGTGGTGACATCGATTAAGGCAATGTGGCCTTCTGTAGCTTATATTGACTGGTTTATGCCTTTAAAAAGAGTCTGGAAGGCTGACCTTAATGCTTTTTTCTTGTTATGGGTTTTTGCTGCTCCAAAGATGGAGTGTGCAGTTTTGCACTTTGTCTCTCCAACCCTTGCAAGTTCACTGGTGTTCTGTCTAATATTGATCAATTCCTTGGATTCCTTCATACTCTCGGCATTCCCTTCAGGTTCCTGTGTGTTTCCTGCTAGGTATCCCGTCCCATCGCCCCTTTTAGTTTGTAGCCTGATACTCACTTTTTTGCATCAATATGTTTGTTTAGTGACAAATGGGTTTCTTTGTCTAGTTAGGTTTTTTCATCTATGTAAAAAAATGTCTTTCTTTTCTGTATTTCATTATTTGATTGCTAGACATGGATGCTAGCCTTGTGCTGTCTCTCCATAGACAGTCACAGACGAAGCAGTGAAATGTAACCCCTTTGGCAACATACTTAGCACGTATTAGGGTATGCAACTTCCATTGACATTCCCCATTTTCCCAGATATGTTACAGCTGCCTTGCACTAGAGGTATTCGGTATAGGTATAGTTCACACCTTACATTAGAGTCCATAGAATTCCTACTGAGTAGCTTCTCAATCCCATTCATGACACCATCAGGCTGGCCCTGACAGATGCCATTATAAAGTAGCCCAAATGGGAACACTCATCCCAGCATTGCTGTATCTTACTAGCATCACCTGTGTGATGCCTGATACTCTGCACACCTCTGTGCATAATTCCCTCTCATGTTCCAAGTACATTACCCGCCTCCCATGCTATATAAATCCCGAGATAAAATACAATTTCACAAAGCATTCTGGGATCAAGCATTACATTCCGTTCTATGGGAACTGACCAAAATACCAAGATGTCACAACTTGCAGGATGCATCAAATGAGAGATTGTCACTAGGTAATTCGAATCTGGGTAGAGATATTACCTCTACGAGATGTGACAAAAACAACTTCTGCCATTTTACGCTAATGAGCTTTTTCAAGATAATGTTTAAAAAATGAGACAAATTCAGCAAGTGACAAAAAGCGTGAGTGAAAACACTACACAGCGAGTCGTTCTGTTTGTGACTTTTTTCGGTAGTGCTACATGCAGCTGTAAGCTGGCTCAGAGCCTGGGGCTAAACAGATGTTCCAGCTGCCCCCCAGTTCAGTGGGGCCCCACATGTTCAGCAACCCCAGGCAAGGCCAAGCACAGCATTGTGTGTGGTTTGATTCACAAGGGCCCCTCTGCGCATTTTGCAGAGGGCCAACGACCCACACACAGAACACAATGCTTTTATTTAAATGAAAAAGATTGGGTGGGAGGAATTACTATAGGGCCTGGGGCATCTTACCAAAACTGAAAAGGGGTGACTATGTTAACTGGTTCAGGGAAGGATAGTGAAACGTGTGGGCAGAAGTTACCTTTGCTGGATTCCATCCTCTCCTAGGCTTGTTGGTTGTCAGGGTCTGAGACATTGCCCTCAGCAGGCACTTTGCAGGTTCTCGCTCTCTCCTCACCCATGCTCTTGCCAACTTTTTCTCTTTTATGGGGGGTCTGGATACTTCCAGTGTATGAGATGGAGCCCTCAGCAGGCTTTCAGCCCTCTAAGGCTTTGCTCTTCCGCGTCTGGCTCCTTATGACGTCTTCCTTCCAGCCCAGTCTGACACACCTCGCTACGGCTGTCGCTTTATATTGAGACCGCCTTTAACCTCAGGAGTTCCTTCCCACCCCCAATCAAGGAGCCCTGCAATACTTGCTTAAGTTATTTAGTGCTGGTCTTACTGAAGACTCATCTAGAGTCACACAAATGTCCACCGCCGTGCCCACAGTGAGCCAAGAACCAGGTCGGGTTATAGGAAATATATCTGTAATTATTTAGAAGATGGGTAATCGAGATCACACTAAAATGACAGGCCACCTTTTTATGGCTCACAATTATGATTTCACCCACACTTTTGCTTTAAAGTAAACACAGGGTGATTTAACAGTTTGGTTTCAGACGACCACCCGCCCCCCTCACTGGATAGTAAAAATTGGGATGATTTGAGAATTTTGGATTTCAGACCCGCCCCCCTCCATTTAAAGGGGGAAAGCTGGACCAGTAGGAATACCCAATTAAATTACAGTCTATAGTTTTCAGCGCACACTGGGAATGAGCTTTGTCAATTTCGAAATTTTTACAAAAATCCCCCTGTGGTGTTCCGCCAAGGGGAATTAATTGAATTAATAATTTTAGTTAAATAGGCTAAGGATCTACACAGTTTTGCCCCCACCTCCACACACTAAAAAGAGAAAGGATTTAAGGCAGGCAGATTCCCCCACCTTTGGTTTAAATTGGCTGAATTCTACTTACATTGAAAGCCTCGGTTTAAAGGTCAGGAAAGCCAGCTGCATTTCAGGGCACCTCTTGAGGACAGGGCAGAGGTCTGGTCACACCACACTCAAGGATGGTCCCCAGCTCTTCACCATAGGGCCCAGTCAGCTTTTTAGGCCTCCCGAGGGATACAGCGCCACCCAGATACAATCTCAGCAATCTGTTCTGGTTTTTCTTTGTGGCTGTCGGATGGTAATTTTCAGCAGCTCTCATCTTTTCTTATAGTGCATCCACTTTATATACCGGTGATAACACCATCAAGATTTCAAATTTGGACCAGGAGCAGCAGCTTGGTCCCGAAAGCGTGTTTTTGTAGATTTGGTGAAAATCCGTCCAGTAGTTTTTTTTAAAATGACCAAAAAGTGGGTCATAAAAAATTAGTGATATCTGTGTTCGGTCCGCGGACACACTTCCCTGTTCGCTCCGCGGACAGTGTCCTGATTGGCCAAGCGGCTTACGTCATATCCGCGGACATGCGACTTGTTCGCTGATTGGACAGTGTGGGGCGTGAAGCGCATCAGATTTTCGGTGGCGCCCGCAATCTTGGATTCGCGGACATCCGCGGACAGCGCGGTGAAACTTGGTTCCAAATTTGTATTTAGGAGAGTGTGTTGGTGTGTAGGAGTCTTTGGGGAGGGTGGGAGAGTATGAGATAGGTTGAAAGTTGTGTTTTTTCATGTGGTAGACGTTCTTGTTGTGTTCGATTTGTCTGCGGACATCACGGGTGTTCTGAAATGTTCTAAATAAACTAAATGGGGGGTGTTCTGAGGACTCAATATGTGTCCGTTTTGTTCGGAAGCAAGCTGAAACTGTTCTAAGAACACTTGCGGTGTCCTGAAATGTTCGCAAATAAACAAAATGGGGGTGTTCTGAGGACGCTGTCCGTCCTGAAGACGCTGTCCGTATTGTTCTCTGGCAAGTTGAATGTGTTCTAAGAACACTCGCGGTGTCCTGAAATGTTCGCAAATAAGCAAAATGGGGGTGTTCTGAGGACGCTGTCCGTCCTGAAGACGCTGTCCGTATTGTTCTCTGGCAAGTTGAATGTGTTCTAAGAACACTCGTGGTGTCCTGAAATGTTCGCAAATAAGCAAAATGGGGGTGTTCTGAGGACGCTGTCCGTATTGTTCGTTGTCAACTTGAAAGTGTTCTAAGAACTCTCGCGTTGTCCTGAAATGTTCGTAGGGGGTGTTCTGAAGATGCTGTCCGTATTGTTCGATGGCAAGTTGAATCTGTTCTAAGAACACTCGCGGTGTCCTGAAATGTTCGCAAATAAACAAAATGGGGATGTTCTGAGGACTCTGTCCGTATTGTTCACTGTCAACTTGAAAGTGTTCTAAGAACTCTCGCGTTGTCCTGAAAAGTTCGTAGGGGGTGTTCTGAAGGCGCTGTCCGTATTGTTCGCTGGCAAGTTGAATGTGTTCTAAGAACACTCATAATGTCCGTGGACATTAAAAGTTCCCATATGCCATAGTTGAACTGTTTGACTCTATGGGTGTGATATGCTGCGGTGGTTGTGGCCAGGGCATAGAGTGTTGGGTGCATGGCATTTGTCCATGCACCCAACACTCTATGCCCTGGCCACAACCACCGCAGCATATCACAGTTATAGTTGCTTATAACCTTGGGTCAAAAACAAATTTATAAGGAACAAATTTATAAGATACTATGGGTGTGATATGCTGTGATGGTTGTGGCCAGGGCATAGTGTGTATAATATACTTACTGTTTGGTTTAGTAACTTGAGTACATGTATTTCTTTTTCATTTCTGTGATAAAAGGAAATAGCATGTTAGTATTAGTATTTTGTAATGACTTATTACATTGTATAATAAACATTTCTGTTTTTTTTTTGGACCCTCATATTTAGTAGATTACAAACCAGAGTACAGTGCAATTTGCTCAGTTTCTGTGTTCGTTGCTAAAATCATTGGGTCTGTGGGAGAAAAAAAAATCCATGTTGGATTAAAAAAAAACTTTTTTTGTTATGCTACAGTTTGTTTGTTTTCAGTGTTCACTTGTTGTTTCTGGCTAATGCTTTATACATTCGGTTGTTGCATTTTTTTGGAGCAGTAACATATTATTTATTTGTTTGGATATTATAAAATTTTGGAGCAGTTAGATACCAGTAGGCGTATTCTAACTGTCTATTTTTTTTATATATTTTAGTGGTATTGATTTATCGGTGTGGATATTGTTAAATTTTGGGACAGTTGGATACCAATTGGCGTATTCTAACTGTCTATTTTTTGATATATTTTAGTGGTATTGATTTATCTGTTTGGATATTGTTAAATTTTGGGACAGTTAGATACCAATTGGCGTATTCTAACTGTCTATTTTTTGCTCTAATTTAGTGGTATTTATTTATCTGATTAGTTGTTGTAGAATCTTTGGGCAGTTAGATAGCTTTTGGAATATTCTAACAGTTTATATTTTTTTATTACAAGTTTAGTTAAGGTTTAAGTACAGTTTAGTTATCAAATTTTGGTTTTAAGAACATTAAGCGTTTGTAAGATTTGCTGGTAATCTCTGCTTTAGAGTAATGGTACTATCATTACATTCAAACCATCCACATTTCTTTTTTATATATGCAGTGTAGTGCCCTGAATTGGTTGTGGCTCCTGCGTGGTAGATTATACCTATTGTTGTGAAGGTTTTCTTGCCAAGTGATATTTGACCATGTGTGAATCCAGTCAGCTTGCAGTTGTTTTTGGTACCATCTGCATTGTAACGTGGTGTCATTAGAGTACAAAGGATGGATTGTATAATGGTCTAAAGTATTTGATATTGTAGCAGTATCTAGGAGCTCAAATTGACCAGCTTCTTCTGTTTCTTGAATTATTTCAGTTGTATCCTTCAAGTTTTCTTCAATATTAATTTCTTTGTAATATTCATTATTCTCTTTAAGATATTGCAAGTCTTGTCTAACTTTATGTAAATCTACCAGCTGTTGCCATATTTTTTTGTCTTTTGTAGGTACTCCATTTACTAAGATAATTAAAGATTGCTGCATTGGACGTTGCACTCCTAGAGTGTGCACATTTTCTTTTAGATCTAATGGTAAATAAACTACTTTTCCACGAATGCCTTTTACCAATTCAGAGGGAAGTAATTTTGCTGTTTTTGGTTGAAGGCGTATTATTTCTTGAAATGGGTGCACTGTTTGAATTATGATGCTCTCATATAAATTAAGTTGTTGTAGGGGTTTTGGTAGTGGGTATAATTCCAAATTATTTGTGATAGCACGTGAAGGAGTTTGGTTGTTGTCAAGTTTTGTAGTGCAGTAACTGCAAAGTATTAAGGGGTCAGTTATTTCGTATTTGTTTTCTGCTAAAAGGTAGAGAGCTAATTCAAACCATTTAGAATCTTCATTGTCTTCTATTTTGTATGATAGGTCTACAGTTTTTGTGTTACTTTTATAAAAAGTTCTGCGGCAACATACACATACATGGTTTGGTACTTCAGCTGATGTACTTTTGAATTTTAGTATTTCTTTTTTGTATGTGTTTAGCAAAAGGTTGCCATGTGTAGAATTGTTGCTAATTTGGTTTAAAGCTATTTCATTCTGTAAATGGCTTTAACTTCCAAAATATTTTTTCTGGATATAGTCAATTTCTTCAAGTAGGTCTTTTGCTGTACCATGTAGAAGAATGTTATTTAAATTTGCTAGTGCTAAAGCAGGACTTTTAGCATAGTACAGTTTATAGACTAGATTTCTTATAGTTGAATGATGTGTTGATATACTTTTTATATCATGGAAGGTGGTTTTACAAGTAGGTCCTGTAATGCAGGCCAATGAATGTCCTTGTAGTCCTGTGTATTTGCGCACTGGACAGGTATCCATATTTTGCAGTAGTTTAATTTTCATTTTGTCTTTGCTTTTTACATATGGATTGAGGAATTGGCGTAAAGACTTGAAAAATTGTTTGGGAATGTTACACATTGACGTGCATGGCCATTTGTACACTAGACGTTCTGATTCAGTTGAATGCAGGGGTAATTCTACGTTTTCAGGGCATTTTTTGTAAGGAGTACTTCTTGTTCCATTATGGTGTTATTCACTTTTTCATAACCTCGACCACTGCTATGTATGGCAATTGTATTTGTTTGCTTTTGTTTGTACGCTTCTTCATTAAAGTATGGTTCTGTGCTCATAGTGTGATTCCATTCACCTCCGCAGATACTTAAGAAGTTCTTTCTGTTGACATTTCGTTTATTGAGAAGTCTTTTTTGTAATTTAGTTATTAGTGGTTTCATTTTGTTTAACACTAAAATAAATAACTTTCTTTTGAGAAGAATTGCACTGTCTATCAACGCTTCTAAGATTAATTTCCTACAATAGGTTTTAAGCATTGAACTTGATTTCTCTCCTGTTTTTATAAAATTTTAAAGGACTTTGTGACGGTACATTTTGGCTAAAATACCTTTCTTGGTATACTTTGCATTATATCAAAATTTAAAGAAGCAGTTTGTTAATTGTTTTTTGGTTTGTTTTACATTTTGATAGAGGAGGCAAAGATTTTGTACTTGAAACTTCTTGTGTTTCACTTAATGACTGTATTAGCTGTTTTGTTTCAACTTTTTTTTACACATTTTGCTAGAGATGGATGCCTATGTTGGACACTTTTATTTTCATTTGCTCTACTTCTGCGTTGCTTTCTACGGACTTGACTTTTGGTAGGCATTCTTTAGGGTCTGTTGAAAAAAATAAAGAAGGTATGGGTTGGGGTGTTCTGCAATGTATGTGTGCTGTGTGCATGAGTGTTTGAGTAAGATGATAAAGATGTATGTAATGGTGTGTGGTTGTGCATTGGGAACTACAACTAGTAGGGATAGGTATTCTTGAATTTATGTGCTACTAAACTGGGGTTCAGAGGACAAAAAAAAAGTAAGCTAGTGGTGTGGAGAAGTACAAATAGTAAATCTATTGTATACAATTAAAACAGTTGTTTGTTCTATAATATCAAAATTCTAGCGGTTGAGTTGGGTAATTTGTGTGTCCAAAAATAGGAATTTGTGGGCCATTCTGGCTGTAAATCGCTGTTTAAGACATGGGGATTTTTGGAAAGAATGGTGCACAATCTCTATTTTTAGGCACAGAAATAGCATTAATTAACTTCACAGTGTGTTTGAGTAATAATACAAATATTATGGTGATATTCTACTTATTTTTTTCTAAAATGAACAGGTTAGTTCTTCTTTGTTCTTCAAATTCAGCTGCTTCTTTTCAGGAGAATGGTTTTCACTGCAATTGTAAAATAAACAAATTAGTGATTTTGTTTGTATATAGCACTGTTTCTAATTTAGACATTGATTTTTTTAATTGAAATCCTCAGCGCCTTCCTCAAAACCATTAAAGCTATCTTATTTACATAAGATTCGTCGCACCAGTTCAATACATATATGTTCTTAATGAACAGATTGTATTGCAATGACTAACTGTAGCAAACAAAATATCTTTACTATGTCTTGTGCAATTCATAATGTACCACTGAATACCACCATTTCTGTAACTAAGCTCTTCCAGGTAATAGTGCCACAAAGTCATGCTTAAATTAAAGTAATTAAATAAAGAAATAAAAAAAAATATGTAATTGTATAAGTATTATTTTTTGAGATTTGAACATAGAGTGTGTGTGTATAAAGAAAGTAAATAGTATAAAGGTTTATAAGTGACAGTTGATTTTAGGAGATTGAAAAAAAGACAGTAGATTCATTTTACAGATTACACAAGCTAAGTCAGTTTGAAAATGTGTTCATGTACTGTACAGAAAATATGGATACCTGTAGTTTTGTGTTCATGCATATGGATATGCATGGAGCTGCAAGTAGAAACCTTGGAGACTTGTACAGTATTTCTTGTAGATGGTGCTTGCCAATGATATGACACTTGTACTCCGAGAGATTCACAGTACATTTGCAGTGCTGATCTATGATGATGCAGTTAGATGTAGAGGTCTTGAATGTGATTGGTGGATGGTCATGTGACTTCTTAGCTACATCCAATGAGGGAATGGCACAGAGAGTGAAGTGGAAATGGTACAAGGGCTGTTCATGTTACGATATGTCCGCGGACATGGCGGTAGTTCGCGGACATCGGGTGTTACATCCGGGGATTTTTGGGTTCAGAAGTCATGCAAATGAGAATGAGCACTGAAAGGGATTGGTCAGGAAAGTTTAGTGGGTGTGTTGTGGCAGGAGAGAGTTTCTCAGATACTCTTTTTGCTGAGAGAACAACAGATAGCTATGGCTGTGTGTTTCAGAAAACAGATGTTTGGATTTTGGGAGATTCGTGGATACATTGGTTGAAGGTGCATGCAGAAAGCTGTGGAGTAGCTGTAGATCTTGGATTTCCACATGTGGAAGTACACTGGCATGGAGTACGTGGAATGAAGTGGTTGGACTTGCTACCTCTTTGTGCTACTTTGGAGACAGAGCAACATCCAGACATAATTGTAATTCATTGTGGAGGGAACAGTTTAGGACATGTGTCTGGAATTTCTTTGCAATTTGCTATGAAAGAAGGACTTGGGAAGGTCATGGACATGTTTCCTAATTCTCAAGTAATATCTTCACGGATTGCGCAGAGACAAATGCGGCTTCGTTCTTCTTCATTTGGTGCACAAATGGAAAAAGCAAGGCGCAATGTTAATAAAGCTGTTTGTGCCTTTCTAAGAGATTTTGGCATGTCCTCTTTTCACAATGAAAATATTATGTTTCGTAGTACATACATTTTTCGCAGAGATGGAGTCCATCTTACTTATGCTGGCAATCAGATTTTTCTGAGAAATGTACAAAATGCATTGCAACCTTTTTTAAAATTACAGCATCCATTTTGAAGTAGGTGTTAAGTATTTATAATTTTTGACATACAAACACCTCCCAAAGGCTCTTTTCAGAGCCTCCACCTCCTCCCAGAGAAAAATGCAATGTTTTAATAGGGGAGCACCCCAATTATTTAGATGTTCGCTCACTGTCCGCGGACTTCTAAAAAATACAACGGGCCCTGCTTCATTTATCTTCACTTCTATTTTTTAACTGTGAAAGGCGTCTCTGAAAAGAGCCTTATTTTTTTTTATTTTTGTTATTTTGTATTTTTTTGTTTTTTTTTATACACGACACACTAGGAGTGGAGGGGAAAGTAGGGTAAAGAGGGGGACGCGAACCACAGGGATAAGAAAGGGCGAGCTGAGAGAGGAAGATGTAGAGTGGGTTTTATTTGGGTAGTGAGCAGGTCTTCTCGTGCTCTGAGACGATAGTCTCAAAAGCACTCCGAAGTCGCTTCCCCCTGCAGAGTACTGTGTCACAGTACATACATACAACTGTGACCCCCGAGAGGTAAAGGTCATCAGAATTCTGTATGGCCTGTGAGGCAGCTTGAGGAAGATGCTGTCCCACAGAGGTGGTCCTTGTGGTGACAGGATCAGAAACGGAGGTTGAAGTAGAGGAAATCAACCTACTACGTTCTTCGCAAGGTACAACCTTGCGAATAGCCCCAGAGTGAAATGACCTCAGGTGTCATCAATGACATTTGTGATGTCATCTTTGATGTCCTGGGTGTTAGGCTTAGCAGTGCACGGTGGTGGTGCGAGTTATGGTTGCTTAGCTTACCATAACTGGCGAATTTCAAGGGTTTTTCGGTTTTACTTGGAACCATAATGTCCCTTTAACAAAGTTTTTTCATTGAATTTCATAGGTTTTAAGTAGCGCAACTTAACCATAACATCACTTTAACACATTTTTTTACTGAATATATATATATATATATATTTCTGAGGCTTGTGGAATCTGATTAGATCACATGCTGTGCATAGGCCGACATCTAGAGGAAGCTGCAGAGTATTACAGTTTGTTTTTCGAAACTCGAAAATGGGCGTCGACACAGGGTGCGCCAGTAATACTATCCCTAGTGTGATGTCCACTTTACCCATGATCCCTCACGCGTGTAGGACCCTCTGATTGTTTTTTTCCGCCATACTTGACGGAAGCATTCCATGGAGTTCCCTGGCTTTTAGCCAGATTTTGCAAAAAATCTTAATATTTCCCCGTTTCTTCCACGTCGAGTCATCGAAGTTCCAAGTTCGACGCCGGCCAAGAGAAGAAACAACCGTCGAGAGCTGCCGATGGACTGTGGGCCTCGGAAGGCCTCTGGCCTCGGCCCTGCAAGTAGGGAGAGTGGGGGGTGGTACATACTCTCACATATATATATATATATATATATATATATATATATATATATATATATATATATATATATATATATATATATATATATATATATATATATATATATATATTCCTACACACACTAGCCTGCTGCCACAGGGTGCTTATGGCGGGTACCCCTTTCAGATTCTGCCCCAAGTGCAACCGCAAGTATCCTTGGGTTGACAAACACGCCACCTGTAACCTCTGCTTGCCGAGGGACTACCCTGAGGCGAACTGTAGAGCGTGTAGCCGGTTCAAGACTAAGACACTTAAGGACCGCTCCACCAAACGTTGGGCCCACCACGCCAGGCAACGCTAGGCCATGGAAGCGCAGGGCACATTCAGTGATGGCAGCGACGCCGTACTTTCGGACGGCAAGGGCAACCAGGCGTCGAAAGACAGCCAAGCGCAAGTCCCCGACCTCGGAAGGCTGTCCGGCAGGGCGGCTATGGGGAACACACCTGGCGACACGAGCGCTACCCACACCACTTCCACACCTAAGCACTCGAAGTCCAACCGAGACTCGACGCACGTGTCGAGTTCTCAGAAAGAGGCACACAAAGACCTGTCCACCGAATCGGTGTCCTCTGGGCGTTCTCAGTCAAGATCGCCTCACAACACCAGGCAACCATCCACAGTTGCCAAGAGTGCCTCACTCACCAAAGTCATGGAGGTATGCTTGTCAGAGGATGAAGCCGACTGCCAGCTCCAGGCCGCTCACCAAGAGTCGGCGTCAGCAGGCTGTCCGGCGGATGCTCCCAAATCCCGACGCCCTCCCTCTAAGGAAAGGGACACTACCCCCGAACCTTGACGCCAGGCGTCGAAAAGCTTGGAGAAGGTAAAAACACAGGGAAAGCACTCTTCCACTCATGGGGAAGGGGGGGGGAAACAGCAGAAGAAACCATCTCACCCTTCTTCTGCACCTCAATTACATAAAGACAGTGCTAGGTCTTCTGATAGACAGCTAGCCAAGACCCCTGCACAAGCCCCTAGGTCCAGTCAGGTCATAGAAGGGCAACCCTCTGAAGTCAGGGTCATTCCCAGCTCCAAAGAATGGACCAGTGAGGATATAGACAGGGTTATGTCTAGAATGTCCTCCCTAGCAGACTTCTGTGCCAAAAACCCAGAACACTTCCTCTCCTATACCCCTGACGGTGCTACTCCCTCAGGGTGTAGGGACCCGCAGCCGCCTGGTAAAAAACCTCGGTTTGAGACCCCAACACAGGGTTGCGTTTCTGACCCTTATTACATCCAGCCTTACGCCCAGTATAGTGGGGATCCACTACAGGATGAGGATACAGAATTGGTAACGTTGGACGACCAAACTGGGGTGGACTACTATGGGGATGACAAGGACCAAGAAGAAGAGGAAGAGGACCCAGAGGTCTACAAATAGACTCCCCGGTAGGCAAAGAACCTCAAGTTAACGACTCTCCTGTCGACAACCAGCCCCTCCTAAATGAGGTATTGACTAGAGCGGCAGAACACTTCCACATAGACACTCAATGGGCACAGGAAGAGAGGGACTTTGCGGAGGAACTAGTAGGAGAAAAGAAGGCCATTGCTCAGGCCATTCCCATTCTCATGTCAATTCAATGGAGAATTGACCCTTCCCTTCTCAATCCCAACCTCACCAGGGCAGTAAACCCCAGAGTGGAGAAATTGTTCAGGGCAGCCCAAATCAGACCCGCTCTACATAAGGGGGCAACTAAAGCCAGACTCCCTGGTAGTTACTAATACCCGGAAAAGGGCAGGGAGGCCTCTATCATCATCTGAGACTCCTCCCGACAAGGAGAGCAAGAAAATCTACGGGTTGGAAAGGAAGGTAGCCTCCACTTCCGCTTACCAGGCAAGGATTGCCAACTCCACCACTCTGCTGGCTGGTTACAACTGCCACCAGTGGGAGCAAGTAGCTGCCCTCATCGACTCCGCACCGGAACCCTTAAAAAGCCAGTTGGCCCAGGTTGCATCAGAGGGGAGAGCTGTGTCCGGTTGCATCCTTAAGGCAACATTTGAAGCAGCGGATAATGCCGGCAGGCTTATAGCAGAAACCACGGTCATTAAGAGGCTTGCTTGGTTAAGACAGTCGGGGTTTAAACCCGAGACACAAGCATCTCTAATCGACATGCCGGTGGAGCCTAATCTACTGTTTGGCAAAGAGGTCGAGGACACATTAAAAAATGCCAAGGAAGAATATGAGACTCTTAAATCCCTGGAACAGTTGACCAACAAGCCCCCCCAATCAAAGAAGCAATAGTAGTTTTTGTCGCCCATGCGGCCAAAATTCACAAAGAGGCTCCAACTACTCACAGGGACAGGGTACATCATGGGGTAACAACCAGCAGTCTACCCAGAGTTTCAGCAGAGGAAAAAAGAGGGGCCGTGGAAAGGGTAGAGGCAGCCCCAGCAGAGGCGGCACGCTTCCCGCAAAACAGTGACGCCGCGTTCAGGGTCCCTTCTCACGCATCCCCAGTAGGGGGACGCATTACCAACTTCACCCAGGCTTGGGAAGGGATCACATCAGACAGATGGGTGCTGTCCACAGTGTCCGCAGGATACTGCATAGAACTACTCGGGCGTCCCCGAAACCACCCTCCACGTCAGAAAATACATTCCTCAGACCACCAGAAGATCCTCCTCGAGGAGATTGTCAATCTTCTAGCAAAGGATGCGATAGAACTCGTCCCGGGCAAACAGGTAAACAAAGGTATTTATTCAACTTACTTCCTTGTGCCAAAATAAGATCTAACAATGCGCCCAGTATTAGACTTATGCCCTGCAAACAAGTATGTCAAGCCCCAAAAGTTTCGCATGACTACTCTCCAAGAGGTAATCCCCCCTCCTAAAAATGGGGATTACATGGCAACATTGGACATGAAAGATGCCTATTTTCATATTTCCATGTTCCCAGCACATAGAAGATTCTTGCGCTTCAAGGTGGACAGTCAGCACTACCAGTTCAAGGTGCTGCCCTTCGATATAGCCTCGGCTCCAAGGGTATTCACCAAGGTACTGGCGGTGGCGGCGGCACACCTACGCAGGGAGGCAGTACCAGTGTACCCTTACCTGGACGACTGGCTCATCACGGGGGGAGACCCCAGTAATTTGAAGATCAAACATTCAAAGAACGATTGACCTCCTCTTCGAATTGGGTTTCTCCATAAACGAGAAAAAATCAAGCCTGGTGCCAAGAACCTCCAAACAGTTCATAGGAGCTGTCCTAGACACTCAAGAGGGGTTGGCCTTTCCTTCAGAGGAAAGAATTTGGAACCTGCTACTGCAAATTCCTCTATATCAGCCCGGTCACCAGATAAGGGTGCGCAAAGCTATGCTTTGATGGCGTCATGTATTTACCTGGTCCCCCACGCGCGCCTGCGACCCATGCAAGAATGGTTGGCGAAACAGTGGTCTCAGGCAAGTGGTCAGTGGGATGATCTAGTGGTCGTTTCGCCAACACTTGTACAAAGTCTTCACTGGGGGACAAGAGAGAACCTGTCAAAGGGGGAACCCTTTTACGATCCAGAAGTACAGGCTGTAGTCACAACGGACGCATCCCTGTCAGGGTGGGGAGCACACCTCCTTCACCACACAGCTCAGGGTCTCTGGTCTCATACAGTGGCCAAGAATCATATCAATCTGCTAGAGCTTCTGGCAGTATTCAGAGCACTTCAAGCGTTCGAGCCCCACCTGTTGAACCTATCAGTGCAGATCCTAAAAGACAGCACAACAGCGATGTTTTACCTAAACAAACAGGGAGGGACTTGTTCGTCAAATCTGTCCAAGCTTGCCCAGAAAATTTCGAAATGGGCACTCAGACGGAACATTTACCTGTCATCTCAACATGTTCCAGGGGATCTCAATTCGCTAGCAGACGCTTTAAGCAGAGATCCCCTCCCAAGAGAACACGAATGGTGTCTACTCAGAGAAGTCGTACAAGACATCTTCTCACAGTGGGGTTCCCCTCTACAGACCTATTCGCCACAAGCGAAAACAGACAATGCCCAGAATTCGCATCCAGGTTCCCCCAGCCAGACTCCAAGGGGTACGCCCTGTGGATGAACTGGTCAGGAATGTTTGCCTACGCTTTTCCACCAACCCCTCTCATGAGGAAAGTGGTCAACAAGATGCACAGGGAATCGATGACGCTCATCCTAGTTGCTCCCATGTGGGCGAGGCAACCGTGGTTCCCACACCTACGCAGACTAGCGGTGTGCACACCCATCAGGCTCCCGTGCTGGTACAACCTTCTGTCCCAGCACCAAGGACAAACCGTGCACCCTCAACCCAACTCAATGAACCTGGCAGCATGGCTCCTGAAGTCATAGAGTTTGGACATCTCAATTTACCACAGAGGTGTATGGACATCCTAAAAGAATCCAGGAAACCTAACACGAGGCACTTTTACTTTGATAAATGGAAAAGATTTGTTATCTGGTGCCAGAATAAGCAATTCAAACTAGTTGATTGCACTCCTTCCATTATTGTCACTTACATGCTCCACCTGCTGGTATTTAACTCACTAAAGGTACATCTGGCAGCGCTGTCAGCCTACACCACTTCCCACAACAAGGTTTTGTGGTGGAAAGTACCAGTGGTTAAAGCCTTCATGGAAGGGGTGAAGAGACTCCACCCTCCAATTTCAAACCCACCACCTGGTTGGGACCTTAATGTGGTGCTTGCTAAACTCATGGGCCCACCATTTGAACCCATGCATAAAGCCAGTCTCAAACACCTGACCTATAAAACTGCCTTCTTAATAGCCATTACTGCCATAAGAAGGGTCAGTGAAATTCAGGCTCTGTCAGTGCAGGATCCTTTCTTTACTGTTCATAAGGATGAACTGGTTCTACAGACACACCCTAGGTTCACAAAGTTTATTTCTAAATTCCACGTTAACCAGTCCATCGAGCTTCCGGCCTTCTTGCAAGAACCCAAAAGCTCTGCTGAGGTGAAACTACACACTCTAGATGTGCGAAGAGCGGTCCTCTACTATGTAGACAAGACAAGACTGCTAAGGAAAACAGACCAACTGTTTGTCTCCGTAGCTACAGGCACAGAAGGAGATTGTGTCTCTAAAGGTGCCATCTCCAAATGGATAATCAATTGTATCCAACTATGTTACTCCCTTTCTGAAAAGACTCTGCCTTTTACGCCAAAAGCCCACTCTACAAGAGGCATTGGGGCCACTCTGGCTTTCATTGCAAATGTACCCCTTGACACCATTTGCAAAGCAGCTACTTGGAGCTCTATTCACATTTTTACTCCGCACTACTGCATTGACACTCATTCCAAGACAGATACCCAAGTGGGACAAGCGGTTCTAAGACATCTGTTTGCTCAGGACCCTTCTCATATCCCACCTCCTTCTTCTAACACTGCTCGCTAATCTATGCACAGCATGTGATCTAAGCAGATTCCACAAGCCTCAGAAGGGATACATTACTAACCGTAATCGTATTTTTGATGCTTGTATCTGCTTAGATTCACATGCGACCCACCCTTCCTCCCCTCTGAGAGAAGACGCATGGATGCTTGTAGTCTTATCTTCCTATCTATCTGCTTGGATAATCTGTACTCACGCTACTCCTCATGCTATCTCATGTCAGAAAAAATACAATCTGAGGGTCCAACACGCGTGAGGGATCATGGGTACAGTGGACGTCACACTAGGGATGGTATTACTGGTACGCCCTGTTTTGACGCCCATTTTCGAGTTTCGAAAAACAAACTGTAATACTCTGCAGCTTCCACTAGATGTCGGCCTATGCACAGCATGTGAATCTAAGCAGATACAAGCATCAGAAATACGATTACGGTGAGTAATGTATCATACATATATATTCTGCTTCAGCTAACCATCGGGAATTTAATAAAACAGCCGGGTCCGCACCATGTTGCATGGCTGTATGGCAATTTTCCGCCATTTTTACAAAAAGCATAATCTATAGGAACATTAGCTGGTCCTTACATTTCCCCAAGTTGCAGCTGGATGAATTTTATTTCAGCAAAGTCGCCTGGAAATTATCTAAAAAATGAAACATACATGTAATCAGTGTGACTTGTGATTTCTGGGAAAATGCAACAATTGTGATCGTCCATTTAAACGAAGGGAATCTTCATGTGTGCACATATGAGCTTCCCTTCCTCCAGGCCATTTGCCACTCTTAGCCAGCCTGTGACCAGACTTTCTTTTTCATTAGCATCTTTGATGTTTGAATTCAGACTTCTGCCTTGATTGCAGCCCTTATTTTCACACCTCCCCCTACATTTCGGTCATCCACCGGCAAATACATTTGTCCTGGACAGAACTGCCCTCAGAGACAGCAGGTCTACGGAAACTTGGTTTTTGACACCCTACAGCAGGCTACATTTCATTGCAGTTCTAAACAGTTGGGATGCAAGCCAGGCTTTCAGTGGGGGATTCCTTTGTGAATGTTGCCCGGAGACCCACCATTTGCCCTTGGCTGAAAGGAACTCGCATATTGCATTTTCTAACATCAGCCTTGATTCTTTGACTTACATGTGTTTTACTGATCAGGGTTCACTTTGCTTTTGCGCTGAAAGTACAGGCCAGTTTCTTTCAGTCATTAATAAAAGGCACTTTTAATTATCTGCTGTTTGTTTTTCTGCTGAGAAATGGGTCTGAATTGTAAGTGCACCACCTTTTGATGGGTGGCAGTTTCAGTGAAAATGCTATATCTATTTCTCAGCCAGTAATGTGATGTGCTTTCCAATCTGCAGTTGAATTACTTTTATGTTTTAGCCTTCACTGGTGTTAGGGAGAATTCTCTGTTTAGGCTGAATTTCCCTACCTAGTGAGTCCCCCAGCAGCTTTGCTGGATTTCTGGGGTTTAATTTTTTCTCCTGCCAAGAGTGAGACTCTTTTACCCTCACTCTTGGACATGTTGAACTGTGTTATCTTGGTTAAACCTTGTGTTGAATGGGCTATGGGGTCTTTTACTCCATAGGGCCTCATGTATTTTTGTGGTGTGGGTCACACAGCACCCTCTGTGCCGTGACCCAGGGGTGTCCTAGGGACTCCCCAACATAGACTCCATACCCTGGGACTGACTACTGTCTCCCAGGGCATGTAAAGTCACCAAAGACTTTGCTAGTCTTGAATCCTGAACAGAACCAGTACAAACCATCATATTGTGGACGTACTGGCTGGGGCAATTCGATTGCCCCAGGGTCTGTTAGTCGAGGGGGCACGTCTCCGTCCCCCCTGATCGAGTTTTGGCTGGTGGCAGTGGAAACTACTTTTTATATTCAACCGCGAATATTTCCCTATGGGATTTCCCATTGTTTTAGGCTAACACATTTAATTAATTATTTACGGTAGCCTTAAACATACCGCCGGTTTATATATTTATTTTTATAACTCCGGTTGGGACTTTTTGCCAAAACTTGATTCTAAAATGGCGTTGGTGTTCGCCTCTGTAACTCTGACCCAAAGTGGAGCCCTTTGTTCCACTTTTGGCGGGCTTCTCCACAGAAGCCCTCCAAAGTGGTGCCACTCTGTCTGGGGTACTTAGGAGGGGGGGAGGGGGATTTAGGCACCCTGGACTGAGTTACCTTGGTAACTCAAGTCGCACTCCGTCCTGATTGGCCCAAGTGGTGAGCCGCCCGGCTCACCACTTAGCATGTTTGAGTGACAGCTAGGCTGGGTGAATGGGGGTTTGCTGCATAAAAGCAGGGCTTTGGGGACTGGGACTTCAGAAGTCGCCACAGGACCAAGAATCCGACGAGGGAAGAGCTGAGCCGACCTGCTTCGACGACACCACCCGGTGGAGCCCTGCTGAACCGTCTCACCACTTTTTCCCGACGACCGAGGAGAACTCTTAACGGAGTGGCTCCTTCCCTTGACTGGTGGGGACAACCAGTTTTCGCCTTCTTTCCGTTCTTTGAGGTATCTCGTGGCCGCCTTGCCTGTGCCAAGCACCCCGGCAACCGGAATACCACACTTTACCCCCATACCGCGAAAGTCGGTACCAACCCTTTAACCGGAGGACTCCGCGGCTGGTTTCTTCCCGGGCAGTGCAACGACCCTCTTCTTCTGCTCTTCAGCGAGAACTTCTTCTCCCCTGACCGACGTCGAGCCCTGCTGCCACTGCCTGGAACAACTGCCACCGCTGGAGGATCCTTTCCGCTTAAGGTACTGTGTTCTGCCTGGCTTCCCTTGCTACCGACTGTACGGGGTAGATTTAGTCCCCGGCTTTCGAACCTGGGAGTGCCTGGGACACTTTGGCTAAACTTTCTGAGCCACTCTAACCTCTTTTTGACTCTTTGCAAGACTTTGAATCTCTAACTAACAGTGTGATCTTGGGCACATTTTCGCTCCGGCTACTCTAAGAGTGGGCCCTGCCTAGTGACTTTTGCTCACCTGTGACTTTATTCTTCTTTAAGCCTATTGCAAGTGCTCTGGACCTTAGAGTGGTGTGTCTAACCCATTTCTGCTTTTTCTCTCCCTTTCTTGGAAACTACTAGAGTGTCATCTAACGTTAAGCACTCACCTCTGTTTTAATTAAGTGGTGTTTACTTAGAGTTGTCTAGATAGGAGAAAGGATTGAATCTACTTTCATTATAACTGTGTTGAAGTGCTTTTACTATATTTTTGCTAGAGTGTTTTTAACTTATGTGTATTTTAAATAAATAACTATATACTTTTGAAACCAAGCTCTGGTCAGTGTTTGCTTGTGCTATTGTGTTTTGGTACATATTGTGTATACTTTACATACTGCCTAACTCTTCTTGAGAGAAGTCTGACTGCTCAGCCACAGCTACCAGGTAAATCTGGGTGGTACAGACTGCTACCAAAGGGGTTTACTGCTCTACCTGTAGTCTTAAATCTTTTGCAGTGTTCCCCAAGGGAACTGCACAGGTTTCTGCCTAACACTGGTGTACAGCGGTGGGATTTGTATTGAGTATACATTTTATTGTGCTTTAGATACCTTAGTGCAACTAACCACAAAGCTTAGCACTGAAAAAGTAAAACCTCTAACATGTCAGTTATAGAAAGCTATAGTCAAGAGTCCCTTGCAGCCAAAACTGCTGATTGTTTAAGAGTGCTCTGTAAACATAAGGATCTCCTGACTAAGGGCAAGAAAATGGAGCTGATTGAAAGATTGTTAGCTAACCAAAGTCTGGGTGATGGTTCAGAGGAACCTACCACTCCAGCAACTGTAGATGACAGTGTTGAAGTTAACATGGAGCAAAATGTTGATGTTTCTGAGGAAGAGTCAGAAGAGGAGGGTGAGGCTGTTGTAACTGTCCCCCCTAGGCCTCTGCCTGCTCTACCTGCTGTGCCTACTGGACCTTTACCAGGTCCCACATTTAGTCCTCAGTACTTTGAACTAGAGAAAATGAAGCTAGAATTGGAGTATAAGAAACTGAATGCTCAAACTGACAAAGAACTAAGGCTAAGGGAAATGGAGCTCAAGTATGACTTAGAAATGAAGAAATTATCTGTTGAGAATGTTTCTCTCTCTGGCTCCTCTAGAAGTTCCAGTCCTAAAAGACCCCGGATGCCTAAAGAATTGGTTGGTATGTATGAGCCTAAGTTGGATGTGTTGGATTGGTTGTCTCTGTTTGAATACAATCATGGGCTCCAGAACATCACAGGAAATGACTTACTCACCTGGTTGTTCTCTAGGCTTCCCCCTGTTGCAACTGATGTGGTAATGGAGATGGGGGAGGAGGATAGGAAGGACTATGAATGTGTGAAACTAGCTTTGATAGCTAGGTTTGGGAAGACCCCTTCCCAGTATCTTAAGAGGTTTAGGAGCCTCAAAAAGCATGATGGTACCCCTTGGGCTACCTGGGTGAATGAATGTTTGAAAAACTTAGAGGGATGGATTAAGGGTTACAAGGTGAACACTTATGAAGGTATGAAGAATTTGTTTATGTTGGAGACTATTTATGATGCCTGCTCTCCTGAGCTCAGACAACACTTGGCTGATTCCAAGGAATTAGATTCCCGGAAACTAGCTAAGGCTGCTGACTTGTGGGTTGCCAACAGGGCCACTCACAAGGATTCTGGGGTAACTCAGAAGAAGGATGGGGAGAAACAGCCTAAAAAAGACTCCAAAGAGAATTCTAATAATTCCTATCCCAAAGAGGGCCCCAAACCACAAAATAACCAGGGTAAGCCACATGGGAAACCTAGTCAGGCTACTGTACCTTCTGGCCACAAGCCAGAAGGAGGTCAGAACAAGCCACCCTTCCATAGAGCATTTGGACAATGCTATGTCTGTCAGGGTACTGACCATATCAAAGGAGATCCCAAGTGCAAGGGTAAACCTGCAGGGATCAGCACAGTCTCCTTAGCCTTCACTCCTGAGGATGAAGTACAGATGGCTAGTGCCCACTTTGAACTCTTTGCTGAAGAGCCCTTGGGTCTTCAAGCAACTGTAAACTTAGAGCCTATGGGTCTGGTTAGTCCCCAGAATAGGGTTGTGTATAACTCCCTACCTGTTAACTCTAAGGTGTATTATGTGGACAGTGTTCTTGTCAATGGCCAGGATACTCCTGCCAGGAGAGACACTGGGGCCAGCAGAACAGTAGTGGATGAAAGCTTCTTTCAACCTGAAGATGTGGCCAAAGCACCCAAAGGTCCCACTAGGATGTCTGGAGGCCCTGTCCAAATGGTTCCTATTCTACCAGCCCTCATTCAATGTAACAACATGACAGTAAGGATCCCTGTCAGTGTTCAGGCTGAGGTACCTGGGAAGGTCCTGTTAGGGAATGACCTAAGAACTCTAGGAGTAGTGTCACATACCCCCAGGCCTCCCAGTATGGAGAAGCAGAACTTAACCAAATTGGCTAGGAAGGCTACCTTGAAGGACCCTTCTAAGCCTGTGGGACCCTCTACTGAGAACCCCACTACAAGCCCTGGTGTTAGTAAGTTGACCTCTAACCCAGGCACATTTCAGGATAGTATGCTAGGAACATGGGCGCCCCAACCAAGCTCCATCATTGTTCCCCTAGTCTCAGAGTCTCTGACTCCCCCTGCTTCTGAGGAAGAGGTGGATAGACCAACTAGGCCCCTATCTAGACCCGAGAGAACTGGTAATTCTCAGTGCTGGTGGAAAACCAGAAAAGAAAAGTCTAAGGCCAAAAACCTTCAGACTGTTGGACCTTCTACTGAAGACCCCAACTCAAATCCTAATATTAGGGGGGAAACTCCTAAAATAGGTAAGGGTAGATCTAAGAGGAAGGGGAAGCAGGTACATTGCCTAACCCCAACCCCTCCAACCAAGAGGCCTAAGACCCAACCTGCTCCCACAAGAGAGGTGGTGAGGAACCTTGGAGGCCCCTCTAGATCTAAGGGAATCCTTTATAAGGACCCCTTCAAAAAGCCTAACATAGGTTCAGAAGTTGTCCCAACTTCTGAGGGACTGGTCAACCAGATCCCCTATAACAAAAAGACTGATGTTCCTCAAAGGGTTTGTAGGTCCTTTAGCTTGCAAAAGAAAACCTTTGAGTTCTCCCTTAAGCAAAGGTCAAGGTGTCACCATCAAAATGCTGATGGACTCTCTAGGATGTATATCATCGACTAGAGGTATGAGGTTCATCCAGGAGTGGATTAAATCCTCCTGTCCCTTAGTCTGGGGGGGGCGAGTGTTAGGGAGAATTCTCTGTTTAGGCTGAATTTCCCTACCTAGTGAGTCCCCCAGCAGCTTTGCTGGATTTCTGGGGTTTAATTTTTTCTCCTGCCAAGAGTGAGACTCTTTTACCCTCACTCTTGGACATGTTGAACTGTGTTATCTTGGTTAAACCTTGTGTTGAATGGGCTATGGGGTCTTTTACTCCATAGGGCCTCATGTATTTTTGTGGTGTGGGTCACACAGCACCCTCTGTGCCGTGACCCAGGGGTGTCCTAGGGACTCCCCAACATAGACTCCATACCCTGGGACTGACTACTGTCTCCCAGGGCATGTAAAGTCACCAAAGACTTTGCTAGTCTTGAATCCTGAACAGAACCAGTACAAACCATCATATTGTGGACGTACTGGCTGGGGCAATTCGATTGCCCCAGGGTCTGTTAGTCGAGGGGGCACGTCTCCGTCCCCCCTGATCGAGTTTTGGCTGGTGGCAGTGGAAACTACTTTTTATATTCAACCGCGAATATTTCCCTATGGGATTTCCCATTGTTTTAGGCTAACACATTTAATTAATTATTTACGGTAGCCTTAAACATACCGCCGGTTTATATATTTATTTTTATAACTCCGGTTGGGACTTTTTGCCAAAACTTGATTCTAAAATGGCGTTGGTGTTCGCCTCTGTAACTCTGACCCAAAGTGGAGCCCTTTGTTCCACTTTTGGCGGGCTTCTCCACAGAAGCCCTCCAAAGTGGTGCCACTCTGTCTGGGGTACTTAGGAGGGGGGGAGGGGGATTTAGGCACCCTGGACTGAGTTACCTTGGTAACTCAAGTCGCACTCCGTCCTGATTGGCCCAAGTGGTGAGCCGCCCGGCTCACCACTTAGCATGTTTGAGTGACAGCTAGGCTGGGTGAATGGGGGTTTGCTGCATAAAAGCAGGGCTTTGGGGACTGGGACTTCAGAAGTCGCCACAGGACCAAGAATCCGACGAGGGAAGAGCTGAGCCGACCTGCTTCGACGACACCACCCGGTGGAGCCCTGCTGAACCGTCTCACCACTTTTTCCCGACGACCGAGGAGAACTCTTAACGGAGTGGCTCCTTCCCTTGACTGGTGGGGACAACCAGTTTTCGCCTTCTTTCCGTTCTTTGAGGTATCTCGTGGCCGCCTTGCCTGTGCCAAGCACCCCGGCAACCGGAATACCACACTTTACCCCCATACCGCGAAAGTCGGTACCAACCCTTTAACCGGAGGACTCCGCGGCTGGTTTCTTCCCGGGCAGTGCAACGACCCTCTTCTTCTGCTCTTCAGCGAGAACTTCTTCTCCCCTGACCGACGTCGAGCCCTGCTGCCACTGCCTGGAACAACTGCCACCGCTGGAGGATCCTTTCCGCTTAAGGTACTGTGTTCTGCCTGGCTTCCCTTGCTACCGACTGTACGGGGTAGATTTAGTCCCCGGCTTTCGAACCTGGGAGTGCCTGGGACACTTTGGCTAAACTTTCTGAGCCACTCTAACCTCTTTTTGACTCTTTGCAAGACTTTGAATCTCTAACTAACAGTGTGATCTTGGGCACATTTTCGCTCCGGCTACTCTAAGAGTGGGCCCTGCCTAGTGACTTTTGCTCACCTGTGACTTTATTCTTCTTTAAGCCTATTGCAAGTGCTCTGGACCTTAGAGTGGTGTGTCTAACCCATTTCTGCTTTTTCTCTCCCTTTCTTGGAAACTACTAGAGTGTCATCTAACGTTAAGCACTCACCTCTGTTTTAATTAAGTGGTGTTTACTTAGAGTTGTCTAGATAGGAGAAAGGATTGAATCTACTTTCATTATAACTGTGTTGAAGTGCTTTTACTATATTTTTGCTAGAGTGTTTTTAACTTATGTGTATTTTAAATAAATAACTATATACTTTTGAAACCAAGCTCTGGTCAGTGTTTGCTTGTGCTATTGTGTTTTGGTACATATTGTGTATACTTTACATACTGCCTAACTCTTCTTGAGAGAAGTCTGACTGCTCAGCCACAGCTACCAGGTAAATCTGGGTGGTACAGACTGCTACCAAAGGGGTTTACTGCTCTACCTGTAGTCTTAAATCTTTTGCAGTGTTCCCCAAGGGAACTGCACAGGTTTCTGCCTAACAACTGGATTTCAACTGCAGAAAGACACCCACATAGTCTGCCTAAATAGGCCCCTTTTCTGTGTGCAAGTTTCTCAATGCTAGCAGGTAATTACCCCAGTGGGCCCTTCAGTTCCGTTGGTTTGGGTCTTTGATTACGGTATTAGCCAATCTGACCGTGGCAAACTGACCGAATGACCAATTTGACCGAATATTATATGGGTTATTGGCCCTCGGGGCAATTTCACCACATATATGGCATGTAGTAATATTGGGGTCTGGGGGTGTCCCCTGTTCTTTAAAGTGGAGGCATAGGACAAAAAACACCCCAAAAACTTGCATATGCATTTAAATTGGGCACCAACCGAAATGATTTACAGTCAGTTTTCCACGGTCAGTTTGACTTCTGTCAAACATACCCAAAACTTGATTACACCCCACAAGGCAGCTTGGGAGGCTTTTAGTTGCCTTGATCATTCTGATTAAACCAATGAAGTCTTTGATGTGTGTTTTTCCAACTCTTTCACTTCTTGGCTGGTGCGTGTCTAAGCCTCGCCTGCCTCCCCATTTTCTCAGTTGGAGTGATTGCTCCCCTCTGCTGTATTTGCATAAAGGCCCATCCACAAGATCTCATCAGGTGGAAGTGTTTTTTCAGCCGTCCAACTACACATCACTGTACCCAGTCTCCAGGCTGGTCCTCCAGAGACCCATGCTGAAGTTTGAAGCACAGCACAATGGAGCAGGAAACGTGGAAGGGCACTGTGGAATCTCCCCTTATGAGACTTCTCGGTGTCTCTTTACACTGCTGGTGGCCAGCGCTGGTCGTGAGGGCCTCTCTTGTTCCCACATGTGGACTGCACAGTTTGACTTCATCACACCCTCTTTCATGTTGTGTTAACCCTGCGGATCAGGGTACTTGTGGTGTGACACGACAGATAGTATTAGCATAGTTCAAAAGATTCGTGATTTTCGCGTGTATGTGTATTTTCTTGGAGTTGTGGGTCTCTGATGGTCTGGTAGGACTCTCTGAGAAAGGGGACTTGGCTTCTTTTCTGAATTTGAGAATTACTTTTCCCGGTGCATGCTGAGTAGCAAGACCTGCCACATGAGTGTTTGCCAAGCGTGGACCAATATTTGCCTACATCTCTTGGATTTGGTATTTTTTTCGTTTGGGGGGGGGGGGGAGGGGCGACGATGCTCTTAGGTGTTCCTGATTAGTGTGATGGGCTAAGAGTCCTTGTTTCCATTAAGTAGTGCAGGGCTTACAAGATTGGCTCGATAAAACCATTTCTTCTCGGACCAATTAGACAGATGGTTCTGCAGAGGTTTATAATGTATTGGTCTTTCTTTGGTGCTCCTATGATGCCAAGTCTGGTTTGAGCTTTCGCCAAGATAATGTTTCTTTTTTGGTCGGTCAGAGGAGAAAGGTTCAGAAAATATTCCTGTACATGATGTCCAGTGTTCTGCTAGAGCATGTTCTCTGTTTTTACAGAAACCCTGCACATTCTTCTCTTGTCCTTATACTTCTAGTCACGGAGGCATGGCCTTCTCATACTTTCTATGGAATGTTTACGTTCCAATATCCTGTTGCCTGGACTGTACTTACCTCTTCACTTTCTATTCTCAACGCAAGAGTCCATTGGGAATACATAGTACATATTGGCAGGTGTAACGAGTAGCATTTATTCCCCCAATTAGTTACTTTGCTCTTGGATAGATTTCAACCTCTGCTCTTGAATCACATGAACGATTCCCCATGGCCAAAACTAAGATGAAGTCTTTACCAGAGAGAGACTATGAGCGGGCAGTGTTGTACACGTCCCTCGTGCTCTACGCGGGTATGTCACTCATTCCTGTTTTTACTTGTTTTCTGGGGATTGTACTTTTCCTACAGTTAACACGGGAAAGAAAAAACTACAATTCCCAGAATTCAATGGGAAAAACGTACACTCGAATTCAAGGGAAAACTTGAGAGCTCCAAGTAAGGAGTCTTTTCACATGTGTTAAATGCACAACTTGAGCAGCATACGAACGAGCATTGATAAAGCCGAAGTTTGGAATTTATTTAGACCTTCTGTTGCCAGCTATTCCACCGTGTTTTCCCAGGAGGATAGCTCAGTGGCAACGTGCTCGCCTTGGAAGCAAGACGACATGAAGCAACACAGGTTCGATCCCCGGGTCCACGCTTAGAAACCTCTGGGTATTGAAGCGCATTATAAATATGCAACTAAGACAACAACACAAAAAAACTATCTGTAACAGCGCCTCGATGCCCCTGGGCTGTGTGAGCGCTTTAAAAATGCAAATAAATAAAGTATACAGGTTGTACATTATATCACAGCTATTGATATCAAAAGGCCAGGTCCTCACATCACTGTATGCTTTTACCACCAAAAGTAAAGATCATTGCATCATGGCCAGGTACTCACAATTGCACCAAATGCCAATGTCCTCACTCCATTAACGGTATTTGCTGGGGTCTGGGTGTGGAAAAATGCCTCCCCCGGATTAGGGCACCGGCATCATTCGTACAAAAAGAGCCCGCCCTGTGCACCCCCGTCTTCGGGCAATATGCACTCCACCGCATTCCGCTAATCAGTGAACGAGCTTGAATGTGGCAGGATGACTACAGCACACCATTTTCACAATACACTGCCTGGTCCACTCGTTCTTTTGAGCCTGTACTATGTACAAGGCACATCAGATAAGACATTTCGTAATTCCAACTTAATTGGAATGCAACATAACTCTGGTGATGAAATCCTTTTTAGTTTTGGCCAATTGGTGGAGGAATCGCCAACTATTGGTGATTCCTCCACCAATTAGCCGAAACGACAAAGGTTTTACTGCCAGCTTGTGAGGCTTGTTCAGTCCCAGCGGCCTGATGTTCTTGCATCCATCAAGGAAAGGACTGGTGCTCGAAGTGTGCAGGGATGCAGACAACTGAGAACACATGCTTTGGCATAATGCATTCTTCTGTGCATCCATGATTGTCATTTGTGCCCCGATATATTCTATAGAAAGACTGAATCATGTGAAATTACGTTGCTTGACTATGCGAAGGCCACACTTGAGGAATTGAAGCGGCCAATGGCAAATCGAACCTTTATAGAGAATTGTAGCACCTTGATGTTTTGTCAAAGGGGCCCTCTACAACGGAGAGCTGATCCCCAGGTCAAGCAAATGAAACATTTCTAAATTAAACTATTATCACCTTTTAATATGATTTGCAGTCTGCAAACCGTATCCATAATATGAATTATAGGAATAGAAGTATTCTTTCAAGGACGGGCCATTGTGTAATATTTTTTCTCAAACTGTTGGGTCATTAGAATCACACACCACGAAATAGTAGGTTTGTGCGATATGACTTCTCATGTTTTGCTCGCTGGTTACTTGATCGAAATATGGGGGCAAATGAGAATGCCCTTGATTGACGGGGAGATGATATTGAAATGCATTTCATATCCGCGGGTTGGGATGGGTTTTCTGAAGACCGTGCCTTGCAAGCTGCTGAGGACTTTTGTACGCACCGCTCTTCCCCAATGGGAGAGGACCGATGTGCAGATCAGCCTGACAACCCCGTGCTTGGCTGCAACGAATAGCAACTAACCCAAGGAGGAGGATTCCGAAGCGTGGCACGTCAACAGCTCTCCAAGGCCGCGATCTTGATAGAACCTCACCGCTCAGCCCCCCCCACCCCCCACCGCCCCTCTGCATACGTACCCTGAAAATGAGTGTGGACCACAATCTATCCCGAATTACGAAATCAAGCCAGTATAGGGGCATCCACATTACAGCATCAAGTTAGAAGACAGTTATCCATTTCTGAGCATCCACCCAAAATGCGCTGGGCTGATCCCCTAAAATGTGCAAATAGACTCCTGCATTTGGAGGATGGGGTGAATCTGGATGTGCACATGGCTCTGCAGAAGGAGATTCTCCCCATTGTGCAGGATGCGCTGGCAGAGGGCTGGCTGTGGATGTGGCCTGCAGCCTCAGGGATTCCCTCAGGATCGGCAGTACGGAAATCCTTTTCCCTGTGCATGTTCTCCCTGGCCGGAGACCACAGAGGAAAGGTGCATGCAGACGGGTGTCGTTATAAGACCCCTGCCTGCACTTATCTGGCCCAAATACATGAGCAGCTCTCTTTTTTAGATTTTTTGCTTCAATCGCTCTTGATAGTGTGGACCGCGTACATATGCAGGCGGGGAACTTGTGTATGGGATCAATGCACATAAAGATGTCAGATGTGTGGCCGACACTTGGTGCATGAAGTGACTGGCTCCGGGTCTCATTCACCCACAGCTAGCCCTTCTCCTGAATGCAAGGCCTCTTTATGAATCAGGGGACTTGCATGCAGGGGGCTGTGGCAGCAGAATTTCAGGGGCAAAGTGCCCCTCGCTGGCTATTCCTGTAGCCGCTTCTGAACCAGGCCCGCTATGATCTGTCTCCATTGATAGACTACCGACATCCTCTTGGTTCTGAAATGCTGCTGAAGACCTCGGCGCCTGGACACAAGGGGACAACCCATGTTTGGCTAAAAGTAGAGGCTCACCTTATATCAGCCTAGAGATAGCTGAGTTGGATTCCTGTGCATTGAGTGTAACAATCACATCACTCCTAAAATGTCTTTCCTTGAATGTGTTTGTGTGTGGTCAAGGTCTTTTATGCATCCCTGACATGCTTATTTACCTACAGAACAATTGCTTCGGTGACATCCAGCGACTCGAGCACGGTCTGTCCTACATCCGAGCCTGGCGGTCAGGCACCAACTGAAGCTCCGCCTTAAAGGCGGAATTAATTCGCCCTGGCAACTCCACCAAGCATGCCCAGTCCAGAGCTGTCTGCCAGACACTTAGCTTGATAGGTATATGCTTGACCTCTGAACTAACGCAGAATGTCTCTGCTTTAACATTGGCTTTCAACTCTCACTATCTGAACGGAACTTTCCAGATACCACCATGGATCCTATCAAAGGCACCCTGCACCGGGCCCGCCTCATCACAGGACTGAGAGCATACAGTGACATCACACCATCCTTAAGGAGCTGCACTCAAGAATTCTTAAAGCACACATCATGCTCAAGACTGACACCCAAAACACCGCTCTGTCTGACTGAGAAACTCTCTACCTTTGGAGGCCAATGCTCCACATGAAGCCAATGTCTTTACCAGACTGGAAGCCGAGAACCGCAAGTGGGAAAAACATGAAACGGGCTTGTTCTTGCTTTGCACCGTATCACTGGAACAAGTGACCAATGCAGATCAGACTGGGCCCTTCATCCTTCACCTGAGGAAGGACCTGAAACCCCCACATATCATAGAAATTATAACCAATACCTGCTCTCACCATTCAACCCTACTTCTCTTCTCCCACTCTCTAGCTCATCTGCCCATCCCAGCATCCTCTGCATGCTATCTGCACACAGCTTGGTGAATCCCTTCTGTACATCGCTCTGTTTCTTCTGAACTAGGTTCTCACTTTATAAATCTTATACATACTTTATTTATTTATTGAGCATGCGTTGGGCGCCTACACACAACAATGGTGTTTCAAGGTGCCAACACTGTGATGAAGTTCCCTGTTTGGTTCTGCAGCGCATCAAGTTGATTACTCAGGGGGCTGGGTACTCCCCCAAACCAGTGGATGTTTGGCCCAGGGCCAGTATTAGGAGGATTGAGTGGCCCCTACCTTGGTTCCCATCCACATATGGAACAATCGTAGTGTTTCAACATGCTCTTCCTGCCCCATCTGCCCACTAGGGAATCCAGCCTAAAACATTAACCCTACCCCACCACCTTGTAAGAACATTCTGGGTAGTATTTGTGTAGCCCCTCACCTGTTGAGGGAGCTTAAAGCTCCCTCTTCTCAGGCCCAAAGCTCCAAAAAAGGGTAGGCATCATTCCCTTGAAGTGAAAAGGTTTCTGTTCACACTATGGTAGTGAGTATTTTATTCCAGTTACAGCCGCCGGTTGTGAACTCCACAGCACAGACGCAGCCTGCTTGTGACTTCCCGAATGCTGATGGTTCAACGTGGAAAGAAAAGTAACAAAAGCATTGTTCCGTGGCATGATATTGACGGGAGGATACAATGTTTTCATTTTCTAGCACACACAATGATAGATTGCGCACTAGGCACTGTATCTGCAACCCTACAGCCTCCTGCCTCCTAGCACTTACTTAGAACTGGCCACCCGGTGGCACTTACTTGAGCTTTGCTTTGCATTCTCCCTTTCCCTCCCCCTGACACTTCTCCTCACCCTTCCCCTTGCACTTGCACGATCAATGCCTAGTAAGATCGTTTGTTTTGTTCCCCTTTGTCTTCCCCTTCCTTGACTTGTCGCGCCTAGAAACACGTGTGTACAGACACGTTATAAATGAATATCATATATCAAAAATTATGAATTCAAAAGTCTTTCCTAGTTTGTTTCCAGGTTCTAATTCACACACTGGATGGTAGAAAGGTCAGATATGTTATTCTTATAAATCACGTGTTACGTCCAACACGCCCAGGGGCGTCGGTGCGCACCCATTTATATATAGACTTGGTCTACCCTATTATGCCCAAAGCAGCCCCAGCGGCACTTGGAGAAAGCAGCAAATTGCATCCCTCACCCAATCACAAGTCACAGGTGCAGGCCCTACCTGAAGGTACCACCCAGGTGAGGAGGGCAGAGTTTAAAAGCACCCAGCCCCAGTTGCTGAGCATGGGCTGCAGGAGGCTTCCATTTGGAGAAGGCTAAATAGTGGAGACTACTGGAGGAAAATGTGGTTCAGTAGATGGAGGAGCCAGAATAGCTATCTGGCAGAAGTGGAGAGTAGGATCTAGATGGCAAGGCCTGAGAGGGTTAAGTAGGAGGTTATACTAGCAAAGGGAAAGCAGGACCAGGAAAGGGTAGTGTTAGCTAAGAAGGTGTTAACATCAGCAAGCTGAAGTGGTAGTCAAGAGCAGGTGATGGGCTTGTGTGTGCAGGGAGTAGTGAGTCCCATGGAGAAGGAGGAGGTGAGACCCAAGGGGGAGTAGGAGGCGGTCACATCAAGGCCGGGAGAGACGCAGAAAGGGTCCCATCAAGGGGGGAAAGTGATACAAATGTGGAGGAAGAGATGCCATGAGGTGGAGGTGGTAGTAAAGGTAGTCTCAGGAGGTTGGAAGCGTAATCTCTGGGGAAGAAGGGGACTCCTCAGAAGATTTTAGACCTTCAGGAGTAAGTGGATTGGAAGTAAGCACAGTGGGCCGAGAGTCCAGAGTATAGGAGTGGGGAGGTGTTGGAGATGAGAACATCTAGAGGCGATGGAAATACTGAGGTGAAGATAGAACACATCCTTGTGGATAGCAAGAGCAGAAAGGTTCCTGCCTGCATGTCCAGTCTGCCTTAAGCAGGACTCGATGGTGAAAGGAGGACAGAGATCAGGTCGGGGATATTACCGTAGGATTAAGGAGGTGAAAAGGGAACAAACTGAGGCGTTGCAGTTCTGGGCTGACCTTAAAGGACTCCTCTCACTAACTTCTTTGCAAGCAACTTACTGGTTTCGGGGCCCTGGAAACCATAATAAATCAACCAATGAAATGGGATCCCTCAAAGCCACAATAGGACCAACCAAAGAAAAAAGGCTTTAGGAACCCTAAAGCCCACAACACCAGACAGGGATAATATAAGCCTCCAAGCTGTACAAACTGGGACACTTGCGTGGGAGGGGCCGGGAAAGCCCAGGAATCCAATAACAGCAGAGGCTATGATATGACATTTATAAAGCACCTATACACAAGTGTTTCAAGGCGCAACGAGGCAAGGGGGCAACAGAAGGAGGACAGACAACGATCCTACTAGGCCAGATGACATTGAGATTGTGCAAGTGAAGGGGGAGGGGAAAAAGCGTGAGGGGGAAGGGGCAGGGGGAAGTGCAGTCCATAGGATAAACAGTAAATAAATAAATAAAACCATAAATAAGAATAATAAATAAGGTTGGGCCAGCTGGTGGCATGTGAAGGGTAAGTGGAGACATCAGGTGTCAGTGCTGGTAGGGGGCTGTAGGGCTGCAGAAACAGCCACAGAGTGCAAGAGTTGCCAGGGGGCAGTGCAGGTGTCCAACTGGCGGGGAGGACCTAGGCCTGTGAACAGAGGGTGGCCAGGTGACCAGTGCAGTTTCGGTTTCAGGCAGGAGTTCAGCAGGGGAGAGGAGGAGAGAAAGCAGAAGCAAAGACGAAGGTCTTGAGGTGTTTCCGGAACACGAGATGGTTCTCCTCAGTTTTCAGAGAGGCAGGGAGGCTGTTCCAGAGGGAGGCCCCAGCCCAAGAAAGAGACCTACCCCCAACTCGTTGCTAGGACAAGTCTCGCGGTCCTGTTCTGGATGAGTGGCAGACGGAGGAGAGTAGAGGCAGATAGATTTAGAAAGAGGCTGTTGCAGTAGTCCAGCCTTTAGAGAACCAGAGCTCTGGAGACGGTGAGCTTCTGGGGGATGGAGAGGAGAGGAAAGGAAGAATACCTCTGAGGAGGTGCATCTGGTAGTGTGACTACTTGTAGAGGTAAGATATGTAAGGAGAGAAGGAGAGTGTGGAGTCGAAGATGACCCTGAGGTTTTTAGCCTCACAGGTGGGTGCAGGGGGAGGGCCAAGAGAGGCTGGCTAGAGAGTGACAAGAAAGGCGGGAGCGGGTGTGCCAATGAGGAGAATCTCAGTCTTACTGGCATTAAGGCAGAGATCATTGGCGGCACACAACTCTTGATAGCAGACAGACAGAGATGAGAGAAGGGGAAGAGGTGGTTGAGGGGAGCCTGAAAATAAGCTGTGTGTCATCCGCATAGCACTGAAAGTTGGGGCAGAGAGCGGCGAGGCAGTGGGCAAGAAGTGCCAGGTATTGGTTAAACAGCCAGGGAGAGAGGTTAGACCCCTGAGGAACACCACAGGTAGAGATAGAGGAGAGGAAGGACCCAAGTTGGACTTGTGAGGGTCGATTGGAGAGGAACGAAGTCAGCCAGGCCAGGGCCTGGTCGGTGATGCCCAGGTTATCACGGAGATGGTTGAGCAGGATGGGCATGTTTGACCGTGTCAAAGGGAGAAGAGAGATCAAGTAAGCTGAGGACACGGGGGGTGTTGGAATCAAGGTTGGAGAGCAGGTCTTCACGGATGTTTGGAGAGCAGTTTCTGTACTTCTGGCAGCTCTGAAGCCAGACTGATGGTCATGGAGACAACTAACAGATTCAGTATGAAGATTAAGCTGGGAGATGGCCAGGCTTTCCAGGAGTTTGCCCAGGAAGGGAGTGATGGAGATTAGGCGATAGTTAGCCAGGCAGGACAGGCCAGCAGAGTGTTTATTAAGAAGAGGGTGCATAAGGGAGTGCTTCAGGGGGGAAGGGAAGACTCCAGTGGCGAAGGAGTGGTTGCCAAAGTCAGCCAGAGCAGGAGCCAGGGTGTCAATGTGGTCCTTGATGGTCTTGGAAGAACAGGAGTGAACCGGCTTTGACGAGACTTTCATAGATCAGACTTGTCTAGGCACCTTGTCTGGGGAGAACAGGGGAAAGGCAGAGAAGGAGGGGGGAGAGGTGGCCAAAGATGGGCCAGAGGAAGAGCAGGGAGTAGAGGAAGGAGGGGGAGAGGAAGAGAGAGTGGACAGGATGTCCTGGGTTTTAGAGATGAAATGAGAAGCCAGGGCCGTGCAGAGGGCCTGGGATGGGACAGGAGAGGTAGAGACTGCAGCAGGATTGGCCCGTTCCTTGCAGATTTTAATGAGTTCGGCTGAGTTGTTAGATGCCGTGGAGACACAGGCTTGGATGTGAGCTCTCTTCTTGGTGCAGACAGAGAGTCGGTATTGCCTTTGGAGCAGGCGGCAGGCTAGAGGAGGCTAGATCTGTAAGAGGAGAATTGCCCAGTCACCCTCAGGAGAAATCCATCCTGACGTTTGTTTGAAAAGATTCCAATGTTATTTAAGTTGACCTTCCTTTTAACAAATCCCCTAATAAAGAGTCTGGACGACAACATAGATCCTTGCTGTCTGTCTTGGTCTCAGATGGAACATTGCATCAAAAGATAGAAATGATTAACCCAAATGGCTTACTTCTAATGTCTGATACACATACTCTCTTGTCCCGGGAGGATAGCTCACAGGCAACATGCTCGCCTTGGAAGCAAAACGACATGAAGCAATACCCGGGTCGTGCTTAGAAACCTCTGGGTATTAAGCGCATTATAAATAACCAATCATGTCATGTCATTGTCTGGAAGGGGCATGCTGGTGTAACGTGAATACATAGCACGTTAAAATTGTGTATTTACAGCTGTTCCCTGGAGTATATTTGAAGCAACGTCTTCATGCAAGTGCGTGCAGGCGTGTGGGGTAGAGTTGCCCCACCAGAGTAGATACTTATGTATGTCAACGATGCCTGTGAATGTTGCAACCATTGGCAGTTTTAAAAAAATCATAACTGCAGCCGCAAGCACGAATTATGCTAATTTTGTTTACCGCAAACTCACATTAAATACACTATTTTGGCTCTGTGGGCTTTGGTGAAAGCAATTCGTCACCATAATGTGGCTTGTTTGATGGGTTGTGATATGGAACCTGTCTTTGTACAAGATAAATGTACATTAACTATACATTTTCATAGAGGTTTGCAAGGAGCATCTGACCTGACGAAGTGGACCGCACTGATGTGATCTAAGCAGTATGTGTGGGTACTTTCACCTGTAGTGTTGGATTTTCCAAAAATAATACAGAAGAATTGTTTGCAAGTCCATGCACTTGTAAATAAGGGTAATGGATACTTTCAAAATTGATTCAAGAGAGAGATATTTGCTCCATCCTTGCAGTGATCTCATTGGACAGCAGTCTGCATGTGACAAGAACTAGAACTGCAAATCTTTAGCCATTGAGGGCCTGATTCATGGAGCGTTTTCCAATGGGATTACGCCATCCTACTTATTTTAGATTCACGTAGCTCGCACTGAACGTGCTGAGCTACTTTTAAGTTGCCCATTACTCCCCCAAGGAGACTGGTTCAACACATAGGTCAATGGACTTTGTTTTCATGATGTTTTTTTTTTTTTTGCCATCCATTGCCTCTACGTTTGCACGTTAACATCAGCTAAGCACACTGGGAACTGCGCAAACTGAACAGTAGCCGCGTGGCGGAAGTTGGTCGGCATCAGAGGCGTTGCTGGGGGGAGGATGGCTGAGGGGGCTATAGCCCTGGGTCCTTTGGTTGTAGTCGTGGGATAAAAGCACGGGGGCTACAACCAAAAGGCTAGCTAGCCCGGAGTCCTGACATTAGCATAGCCCCAGATCTTTCCCAGAATTAGCAACACCCCTGGTTACAATCCCCAACTATGCTATGGCCACTATAAATATTGCACAGCAATCTAAGTTGTCATAACCTAATTTGACAGTGTATTGATTGGTGGAAGTCGGCAGGCTCTTCCCTGATTAGCCACTTCAGAGCTTCAAGTCCTGCTATGCCGCCTACTTGTCTTAGCCACCACTGTCTGCCTGCTCGTGCAGAGGAAAGCAAGCCAGTGTGGATCTCTCGGAAGCTCCAGATCACCTGTTCCACCCACACCTCCAGGCCCAGTTAGCTGCCAAAGCTGTGAAGATCAGCGTCCCTTGACTTGACTCTCGTGGCATTGCCAGAAAAATAGCTTGTCTCTCTCTGGTCCAAACAACCACAGAGCTGAGGGTAACTCCCTCTCACCGTCTTCAGGAAACGTTTGAAAAAATTACTCTTCCAGTAATTCCTCACCAACAAGGTTTGGTTCCATGTCATTTCGCCGACCCCTTTTTTTCCGACTGGTGTTTTGCCGCGGGAGTTTTGCCGAAAAACTTCAAATGTTTTTAAAATTATTTTTTGGGGGGTTCCTCCACCATGCCCCCCTTGATTTCATTTTTTTTTATTTACCTTCCCCCCAACCCTTTACTTACCCTTTCCCACCCCTCCCCCAAAAATTTCGATGGAAATTTTCGGCAAAACTCCAGCGGAAAAACACTGGTCGGAAAAACGGTGTCGGCAAAGGATGCGATACCCAAGGTTTGAACGCTGCCCATTTTCAGCCGCGTACTCTAGACTCCTTGATATCCTCTTGCGATTGTTTTTATAGTGCTTTTATTTTCATTCATTCCTTCTTGCAATTTTTTCTGTGGCCAGTCGTTTGTTCACTGCATAAGCTTTATCTGCATTCTGATCTTTGTATATCATTGTAATATATAGTACAAAGTATGTTGCTTGCCTTAAAACTTGCCTCTTGCGTATTAAACCCGTTGAGTGTTATGGCGCAGTCCAGGCCTTGTCCACCCTACATAAAACAAAATAATTTCACAAAAAGTAAACCGCGAGTGAAATCCTGCACCAGACAACAACCCCCCCCCGCCCCCCACGCTGCAGCTGAGATTGGCACCTGGGTGCAGGTGTCCCTAGGCACACGCTTCGACTTACGAATGGGAAATGCAGCCCTGGCTGCCCTGCTGGCAGCGGGCGAGGGGGAGGGTGGTGGCATGAGGGGATATTTTACCTCGAGGCAGCCTCCCCTTTCCCACCGCCATAATGGAAGTAGCCGTGGATTGATTTGGTTTCACACTGTTTAGAACACCTAGAGTTTGTTTGTGTTTTGTTTTGTATGCTATATCACCTACAAGCACAACACCTTTCTCCTTCATACTCTAGGTTGTGACTCTGCATTTTTATCACTGCTCATTTTTTTAATGATTTTGTGCACATGTTTTTACACGCCTTTAATCAGTTTATCTTGCGTCTCTTTTCACTCCACTAGGTGTTTGGTCGCCCTCTCCGTTTCACTCATCAGGTACGTGTCTTTGCTTTCCATTCTGCGTGTTACCTTGGCCTGCTACATAAACATTCCTAGTTTGCTTTTGTGCACAGCTATTGAAACACATCCGTTTGTCTCGTAATGCCTTAGTTATGGTTGTTGCCCGCAGTTGTTATAATATATATTTTTTAAAACATGTAAATAAATGTATTTAAACAACAAAGTTATAATCAAAAAGCTGGAATAATTTACGTAAATATATCCTTGTGCACTTAATCAGTCTTGCATGACCAACCAAAAGTATGCAAAACGGAAGTTACATTATGCAAAAGATGTATTTTTAAAAAAAGAATGCCAAGTACAGAGCTTTGGACTTCTCCAACATCACAATAATGGCATCAGAATTGCAGAAGTAAGTACATGTCCTCCATGCCAACCTTTTCACAATTTGGGGAACAATGTTGAAAGTGTCCTTCTAAAATTACTTTTATCTGAATGCTCGAAAAAGTTTGCAACGTGGTGCGATTTCACTTGACCAGCTAATAAATTCACTGGCCTTAGAGTCCATCAGTGGACCTTATTATCATAAAGGCCAAACCATGGTCCTTTATCAGGGCCACTCACAGGCCCGAGGCTTCTAGAAGAGTGGGGTTCATTCTCCTCTTGCCGCTTGCAATTGTACTTTGTGACATGGTTGCCCTCACGTTTTATAGGATGTACGAAAACCAACATCTTCCTTTTCACATCTCCAGGCAGCGCAGCTGAGGGGTTCCTTTAATGCGCTCCCCCCAACAGTTGTCAGTCCACCTTTTCCCACTGGTGTGCATAGTTGAGGGCTTTGACTTTGGACAATCCCTGCTGTGGTCCCTTTCCTGAGGACTTACCCCTTAACCCTCAACGCGGCGGCATTCCCTTCCAAGTTGCCATATGCACATGCAAGCCCTGCTTTTCATCCAGACATTCTGAGCTGTTGCCAAACACTGGTCCTTTTCTCTGAGGAGAACTAAGTGATAGAACGGGTGCTCTCCACCCCGCAACGGTTCTGGTGCTGCCCTCCACCCCCGCAACGGTTCTGGTCCTACCCTCCACCCTCACGACGATACTGGTGCTGCCCTCCACCCCCGCGACGGTACTGGTGCTGCCCTCCACCCTGCAACGGTTCTGGTGCTGCCCTCCACCAACGTGATGGTACTGGTGCCGCCCTCCACCCCCGCGACAGCACTGGTGCCGCCCTCCACCCACGGGACGGTACTGGTGGTGCCCTCCAACCCCGTGAGTGAGGACCTGGCTAACCGGTTGCCTTGCTTGAAGAGCTGCAGGAGTGTGCAAGGTGAGTCACAAGTGCCAAGCCCCAGAAGAGACTAGTGATGCTGCGGCACCAGAGGGAGGTGTGTGGGGGGGGGTATCGGGTTGCAGGAGTCCTGGGGATATTCCCACTGCCTATGTTGAAAGTGAAGCATAAAGGTTGTGGTTCCACAGGTGGAGAATGCCAAGATATCAAGTGAGGTGTAGGGAAGGGCTTCAGTGTAAGGGTGGAATTGGTGTACCAACTGCAGTGCACCATGTACCAGAGGACCTGATTTTCCATGGCGGAGAAGATTACGGATGCTGGGTGCTCCCTGGAGCATCAGCTGCCAAAGCGGCAAGGCACTGCTTGCTGGCAAATCTCCAAGGAGTGACAAAATCCTGATTTTCTGTGTTTGGGAGTACTGGGTTCAAGATTCTAAATTCCACTTTAAATTCTAGGGTATTGCCAGATGTGTGAAACGTTGATCAATACCGTTAGAAAACCCACACCAAAATCTGCTGATGGCAATGGTTGCCTTATTTCAATGTTTTCCTTTTATGTAGGCTATTGAACATGTGTATCTTTAGAAGATGGTTGTCTTTCTACAAAAAATGGCAAGAGCGTTTTTTTTTGTCATTCAGTTATTTGAGGCTGTGCCAGACACTTCTATGTGAAGTGCCTAACACAAAACAGTACAGCTATGGGCGGCAGCCCCCATCCAGGGTGCATTTGCATAAATACAGCGATTGTATAGAAGATGGCAAGCCAGGAGTTGAAAGTGTAGACCCAGGGTCCCCAACCAGTAGATCGTGAGCCACTGGTAGCCCGCCTGGGGCTTCCCAGTAGCTCTTTGCATCAAACACCAAAATGAGCAGTGTGTGTTTATTTTGGGGTCTGAAGTCAGTGGGCCTCTTCCACCGGCCCCCGCCCTACCAACTTCCTGCAAGGCCAACAGTCAAAAGCTGTGTGTACAGTCAGAAGAGGGGCTGCATCTGAGTTTGAAAGGCCCCGAAAGGTGTCCCAACAAGGGGCTAACTATCAATAAAAAAAGGAAATGGGAAATGTGTATTGTGGCCATTGGCACCAAGAGCTGTCAATTATAGCTGATTAGAAAGGGAAGGGGCACCTACATCTGCATGCAATGCGAAACAAAGCTGGGGTTGTGATTGTTTCAGTCTCAGTGTTACTTTAGATTTATTTTGGTTAGTGTTACTTTGCATGCTGGTAATTGTAGGCGTTCAATCAGAATGGAGAAAATAAAGCTACAGCTGTAATAGTTCTTTGCCCCGCATGTCTATGTAGAAAAATGGTGCATTTAGCAGTGCGTGTTGCTGTTTATGGTAAAACTTGAAGTCCTTGTTTTATTTGAAGATACTGTGTTCTCTGTTTTAAGGCATTAGTACCCCAATTGTATAAGTTAAATTGGAATTTGCCGTCATATGGAGGAGCACATCTCTATGCTTGTTGCAATACAGGAATTAAAGCGCAAACAGCTATTGTACATTTAAGTACATGTGGAAAACGACTAACTGCGCTGCATTCTGGTGCTTGTTCACTTACATTTATAAAAAACGAAATAGGAATGTAAAATGACATGTACTATTAATGCCAGGACTTAAAAACATGATTTGAGCGTTCTAATTCAGCCCATGTTTTATGAAACAACAAGAGTATGAATGAAGAAAATAGGTGAGAAAAGCAAAGCGAGCAGTGGCTTATATATATTTTTTATATGTATAGGATTAATATAGCGTAAACCTAGTTATTAATAACAGTGCTCTGGAAAAAACAGGTTGGTGAATACAGAGAGAGAACGTTGAAGAGAGCCATGGGATGAGAGAACAATTAATAGGGTTGACCTCCTTTGGCTACTTGTACAAACCGGGAGATCTACAGAGATCTGTGGGGAACCTGTATACATATGTTCAACTTCAGGCAGGGGGTTTTTAGCCTTTCAATACTGGGCTGAAATGGTGCAGTTTGTGACCACTGTTTTTGCTATAAATATGGCAAAACAGCATAACATTTGCAAGTAATTCTCTAACACATGGAACATTCCAATAGATGCCTGCTCACCAACAGTATGTGGGATATGCCAGCACTCCCAGTGTAAAACACCTGTTGATGCCATTGCAAACAATATGTCATGATTGTCATTTTAAACCATGCTCATGATGCTGGAGCCCTCTGTGTCTGAGAGAGCTATACATGCAAACCAGGCATGGCCCATTTGTCATGCACGAGAATTACCTGCATGATTCCTGCAGGGAGACGTAGTCATCCTGCAAGCTGTTCTCTTTGACACTGCCTCCTTCAGAAAGTGCAGACCGGTGGCTGGTTGCCACCCATTATGAGTAGGTTGCCCCTCGCTATAACCGTACTCTTTGCTCAAAATTCATATATTGTCTGGTTGGATTGTTATGTGATTCCTGCATGTTCCAAGTCAACCCTATAATGCTGAATATTATTTTAACCCTGTGAACTACACTTTTTTTCATGTAACTTGATCACTCAGTTTCTACATGTTCATTTTTCAATCTTGCCTATTATATTGATATACTAACCTTGAAGGTTAGTCAACAAAGTAGGCTTTGGCTTAATTTTCCTTGGCTGAATTCTGTGACCTGGCATGCAAATAATTAGCATGAATTGGGAATATGCTAAATTGGCATTGGATTTTATGTTTTGACAAAGCAGAACGCATTATATGCAGAATTTTTTAAAACCACATAACACATTGATTGACATACTTTTCACATTGTTTTTGGACATGCAGACCCAAAAGGGCCAAATAAACTACCCTTGTTGAAATCCTGGATGCAGATGAAGACCCATCACCTAACAAAAGGCAAAAGATTTACCATTTGCATCAAGAGGGAGAAAAAAAAATGTTTTCTTTCAGCAAAGAAAGAAAATGTGCATGTTTAATCTATGGTGCCCAAGTTACAGAAGGGCAAAAGGAGTAATGTTGAGAGGAATTTTACAATAGTACACACACATTATGACAATAATTGTTCCGAAGGAAGCTGTCAGCAATCCTAAAAAACTAGGTAAACAAAACGCTGCAATGCAAATGCTCTTACATCCTTCAAAGTTTCACATTAGTTGATGAAATGCAAATGTACTTTTGCAGATAGTGCAATTGTGAAGGGTGTAGTGATTCCTGTGGCTGAGTCTGCTGCAAGAGATTTTAAAGTGTCCAGAATGTATGTTGTCATGTCAGGGGTGCGGTTAGGTGCAAACACTATGGCAAGGAGGACATCTGCACTATCAGCCAATGTGATTGCCTGTCTCTGGAAATCTACCTTTTCAAGACATGAACTTCCTGAAATCAAAACTTTGATCTTGTCTGACAGCATCCGAGTGCTGTTGCAGTTTCAAGCTACATATCCGATTACTGAGCACTGGTGGATAGCATGCAATGTCAACCTTCACATTATATATCCTCATTTGGTTTCCTACATTCTGACGTGCTTGACAATGTTTAGGAGACAGCTAATATTAAAAGATAATGAAATAAAGATGCATTTGAAGTTATTAATATCATGGTAAATGGATATGTCATTCCTTTTTTTATATAGAGAGCAAATAAACTACCCCAAAGAATCTTGGTACAAATTTGCATTCTCACAGACCTCACCAAACCAGTAGCTCCCGGCAATTGCCCATTAACTACAGGTAGCTCTTGCTAACTTAAAGGTTGGAGACCCCTCTTAAGTAATTACATACTTCTAAAAGGCAAATTGGCAAGGGGGGTCCTGGGAGTCTCTCTGCCAGACATTAGTCCTGGTTACGAGAGACTTACCCAGAGTATTTAGCTCACTATCTTTCACAGAGAAGAAATATCCAAAACATATCAGTCTTTGTCCTGCCCTGGGACAGTCCAGCACCGAAATGCTAGGCAATTCACAAAGGAGGAATGTCCATTTGCATATCAGTCTTTATCCCGCCCACTTGAGCAGTCCAGCACCGGAATGCTAGGCAATCCTCCTTTGAACAAGAATACCAACAGCAACCCCAGACAATTGTTTCGGCCTAGTTGGGCCTCATCAGTGAGGTGGAGCTGAGCACAGTGAGCAAGTAGTGCATGTCTGGATAACCCTAGGTAACTTAGTTCCTTTTACATTCAAAAAGGCTCTGCAACAAGCTTCCTAGGTGGGAAGTGCCAGAGGGTCTCTCAACCCTAAACCCAAGGACAAGGCTTCTGTCTGCACCACTCTCTTCAGCTTTGGCCCGTCCGCCTTAAAGAACGACACAAGCCCAGTCAAGCAGCTAGGAGAAGTGCATCGACGAGGATCTACCGACGTCCACCTTAAATGACATTTTTGAGCCAGTCGAGTCCCACCAGCTGCAACCGACTGCACCACTGACTGTTCTTAGTTACACTGCAGTCACTAAAGCCGTCCAAACCACATCCACCAGTGCTTCGGAAACTCCAACCATCACTGAGACAATGATTCTTGACACAGAGCCGCTGTGTAGGCCAGCCTATAGCTGTCCGTCCAGCCCTGCTCCCAGAACTGGTTGCCGCTTGATACCCACAGCTGCCTCCTGTCTTAAACTCTGTCACAGAAGCTGCAAAGCGCCAAGAAACTGACTCGACCCTGTTGAGCACCAAGACCTCCTACAATACAAGGTACATTGTGGTTCTGTCCCCCTGGCCCCTAGATACATTTTAACACCCACTGTTCCCTTTGTGCTAAAGCCCAGTATCCATGAACTGTTGTGTTTATTTACTATACTGACTACCCTCCTCTCAGTATCCAGAGTACATCCCTTTTCCTTCTTTGTAACTGTCCATCTGTCCTCTGCATTCCTTTACAGGGTGGGTTGTATTTTGTAGGGTGCTAGAACTGTCTGTTGTTATAATAATAAAAGAGATATTTTTATACAACCTTGATATGATATGATATGGCATTTGTAACGCGCCTATACACAAGTGTTTCAAGGCGCGAGCTGGACAGTCCCTTTTATCATTGGGTAATAATTGTATTTTCGCAGGGGCATGGCTTGGCAGCAACCACTTGAAGCTCCGGTCCCCCCACTGGCAATCTTTCTGAACAATGCAGCAGTTACCCATGTAATTGCGGGACTCCCCCCTGACAAAGTGCGCTGATATCCCCGGCAGCATGCTGGTGCAGGACTGGGCTTGGTAAGCGCCCGCAAACAGCAATAGCAGCATGGTGACTGCATGGTGACTGGAGGGCGGGAGTGTGGGATGAGGTGAGGTGAGGCAGCTGAAGTGGGTGATGCAAGCGTTGAAAAGGCAGGAAAGTTCCCCTCTGCTGTGAGCTGTGGTCCAGCAGGCACACAGAGGCATATCCAGGCTGCATCCCCGCAGGGGTGTTGAGGAGGTGTGCGGGCAGCAGAGTTGCGTACAGCTGCAGTGGTACGGCAGGAAGAGACAGCCGTAGGTAGCAGGGCTCCCGACCGGGAGAGGCCTGCAGCTTGGATAAGTGGGCCGGAGCATAGCGGTGAGGACGCCCTTGGTTATGTCCCCTATTTTTAACTAGCACAATCCCGGTGGCCATCTAGGAAGGGCGTGTTATGCCCATTGATTAAACAGCTAAGCCTCAGCATAAAAGGAGGCCTGTGAAAAGCGCACATCAGCTGGCAAGGAGATCTTTGGAAGCGGGCGTGGGCGAGATTATATATCCAGCACAGCAGAGACCCTGTGGAGCCCAGAACTCAAAGAGTGGACATCTGGCCATAGTATAGGCAGTAAAATCTGCCCCACAGAGCCCCCTTTTTCTTTATTTTATGCTCAGTGTGTGGCGGCAGAAATATGGCCTCAAAGAAGTCCACTCAAAAGAATGGGGGTGGGGAAGACCCTGGTTACTGACGCAGCTATGCAGAAGGTGCTGCATACCCAGAGCATGGACTCACAACAGGGTGATCTGGCACTGATTCTGGGTGAGCTGGCAAACATCATACTGACGATGGGACACGGTGGACAAGAGGACACTCGAAATGCAAGGGGAAATGAAATCCCTGCAGATGGAGATGGGCCAATTTGCAGGTCGCTTGCAGGAGACTGAAGACCAGATTTCCATGCTGGAGGATCGGCTGCAAGGCCTCGAACACCTGCAGGAAAGAGTCAGCGAGCTGGAGACAAGTGTCAACGAGTTGGAAGACCACAACTGTAGAAACAATATAAGAGTGTTTGGCGTCCCTGATGGTATGTAGGGGGTGGACACAGTGAAGTGGATGGAGCAGTGGCTACCTGCCTTTCTCAACATCGACTTTTCACCGCGCTAGGAGATTCAAATGGCACAAAGAGTTCGCCCCAGGGAGCTGAAGTAAGACACAATCATAGCATGTCTTCTTCGCCAGCCTCGTGTCCTGAGTATGCCTTGACCCACTGGACTTGGGAGGGTATTCTAAGGTGTCTCAAAGGGATGAGGCTGGCACTGACATGGAAATAAATTACTTGCTGAACATCTTGGGGCCACCCAGGGCAGGGCGTAGTAAGCTGTTTGAACCCGAAAAGCCACCCGGTGTCATGCATCTCTCGGTTCAAATTTCAGAAGGATCCATCCTACAGGGCCAGGTCGGGGTCCCGGTCGCATCCCTCAGGGATGCTAAGTGGGGGGCAAGAAAGGGATAAGTCCTGCTCTCGTCTGAAGTCTAAGCTGCTGCCCGTGGATGGTACATGAAATTGTTTATTTCCTCCTGGGCTTGGTGGAACATGCTGGGGAGGGAGGTGGTATAATTGAGATGTAATGGGGGATGAGGTGTTTTGAGCTTTGACAGTTATGCTGAAATGTTACTGGAGTCTATAGAGCTGGTGCAGGGGCAAAGCTTCCCCCCTATTCTTTTTCCCTGCTGAGGCCTGATATTTGGGGTGTGGGCAGGGAGGATTTGTTTTGTCTGCTCAGTGTACCCTCAGCGTTCCTTGGAAGTGGGACGTATGGGGACGAGAGTAATGGAAGGGCTATGCCCTTAGAAGGTGTGGACTGTGCCGACTCATGTTTTTGTTATTGTTAAGTTATGTTTTCCTCTTCCCTTATCGCTCGGATTCCTGGTGGACATACTGGTTGTGAGATGGAGAATGGACGTACATTTGGGGGGAATCCTACGGGAGGTTGGCGGAGGAGGAGGGTGGACTCGATTGGATGGGCTATCTGACCTCTCTAATGGGGGTATGGTTCATCGGAATGGTCTGTAGCATACTGGGTGTATAAGGAATTATGGGGAAGTTCTTATTGTGGAATGTGAACAGCCTGCGTCCACTGAATAAGAGACAAAAAGTGTTGACAAGATATTAGGAGCTCAAGTTGCCCTTGTACAAGAAACGCACCCCTCGAGGGAAGGGTGTAATATGTTGAAGAAGCAGTGGGCCGGGCAGGTGGTGGCATCGGAGGCTGTGCGGCGTAAAGGGGGTGTTGCGATATTGATACATAAAAACTGTCCGTTCCAGGTGGAGGGGTCGCAGGTGGATAAGCGGGGAGATGGTAGATTAAGGAAGATAAGCTAGACAGGGTCCCACTAATCGTTGTGCATGTATATGGGCCAAACCAGCAGGATAGGGGGCTTTGGGATGCCTTGAGCCTGAGACAGCAGTGAGTGCAAAGAGAATCACTAAGTTTGGAAGGGGACTGTTACTGAATAGGGAATTCCACTCCCCAATGCGACAGACCAAGATGCACAAGGCATTTGAGCGTTGATCTACTAGATGTGTGGAGGGTGTGTAACCTATAGACCTGGGACCTTTTTCTCCCACCCCCATGGTTCGCATTCCAGGATTGACTATATCTTTGAGTAAGGCCTAATGGAGTGGGTACAGAGCGGAGACATTTCCCCAATCCTTATCTCAGACCATGCCAGAATACAAGCCTACGAGCGGTCAGATTGGCTACTGTTTGGGGGGGTGCACCTCCCCCAAACAAGGAGAAGGTGCAGAGGGTATTCCTGAGGGTTTAGGGTGAGACCTCTAGAGAGGAGATGGAATTGGCTATATCCAAATTGAAAGGGGGTAAAGCCCCGGGTTCCGATGGGCTGTCAATCAATTTCTTTTTGCAATTTCGCAGGGTTGCTTACCCCTAAATTGATGGAGCTCTTTCGCAGGTAAATTAAATAGGAACAGCAACAGAGGCCTTTTTACGAGGCAATGATACAGAAGCTGGGGGGAGAGATTCCACGTTAGTATAGAATTACATGCCAATGTCCTTGGTTAATACAGAAGTGAAGATATTTGCCATGGTGCTGGCCCTGAGACTTGAACCAGTGTTATCTGTACTGATCCATAAATATCAGTCCGGGTTTGTGAATAGGAAGGATATCGGGAGGGAATGACTGCTTGCTGTGTTCCTAAATTGACCTGGCAAAATCCATGGATACACCATGGGGGGGGGGGGCGATAACTTTGGATGCCGAAGAGTACTTTTGTATGGTGGGGTGGCCTTATTTGATGGAATTCTTGAGGTGGCATGGGCTAGAACCTTGCTTTATTGAGCTGGTGGGTACCCTGTACCAACACCCCAGATCAGCATTCTATGTGAATGACTGGATGTAATCGTTCTTCCCTCTTAAGGACATTCGAGGGGTGGGGGACAGAGAGGTGGAGATTAAAGTGGCAATGTACGTTGACAATATTCTGGTCTTGATTGAAGACCCACAGTCCCCTTTACCCCCCCTTTCTGCAAGAAATCTAGCTGTACTCTGAGGTATCGGGATGCAAACTTAATGTGGAAAAAACTGAAATGATGCCCTTGAACTCATTATGCCAAAATTCCAGGGGAGACGGGGAGCACAGTAAAGGCAAACACGGAGGAGGTTTTGTCCAAGGTAGAGGCCCTTCTCTCAAAACAGCCCCCCCCTCTCTTATAATGGTGGGACAGGATGGAAACAGTCAAAATGTCAATAGCCTTGGTGATCCTTTACACCCTCTCGATGTTGCTAGTAAGGTGGCCGCCGGACTTCAAGACCCTCAATAAAATGATGTCTAAATTTCCCTAGGGGAAGGTGAGACCCAGAATCTCACTCCAACGGCTGGCTCTACATCCGGTTTGGAGGTGGTGGGGGTTGTGAAGTGCCTTCACTCTCAGAAATATCTTAGTGTGTTTATCATAAAACAGGGATGGAGTGGCTCTTGGAGACCCGCCCACTTTTTTACACCTCGCTGGCTCGATTTGGAGACGGCCCTGGCGTCATGTTATTGGGCTAGGAAGATCTTGTGGCTTGACTAACTAACTAAGGAATTTCTAATATAGCGCAATCACTCACCCAAAGGTCTCAGGGCGCTTACATGAACGAAAACAAACACATAACACTAAAATGCCAGAAAGGAGAGAAGAAAATAGCCGCCATGGGTCATGGCGACTAACAGGTTCTGAGGGGTAGCCAGTGAATTTACGGCACCAGGTGGGGATTTAAGCATCAAAAAGAAAGGTCTTAAGACGTTTTCTGAATTGGCGCAGTGTCGTGGAATGTTTAAGATGAAGAGGGATTGTGTTCCAGTTCTAAGGGCCCCAGGCCACAAAACGTGCTTCACCCAATTTCTTCAAGAGGGTACGTGGTTGTGCCAATAGCAGAAGACTGTCTGAGCGTAGCATACGCTTTGGAAGTGCTATCTGGAGCCTAGTTTTCAGATATTCCGGGGCTTTGCCTGAGATGCATTTAAAGACTATTACTAATCCTTTGAATTTGAGCCGCTGCTCAATAGAGAGCCAGTGTACATTTTTACTGTGCTCTGTAATGTGAATTTGACGACTTAGGCCACATACAGCTCGAACAGCTCCATTCTGTATAGTTTGGAGACTCTTAATATTTCTTTTTGAAGTGCCTATCGGGAGGCTATTGCAGTAGCCTAACTTGGTATTGACTATGGCTGCTACAATGGATGCTCTATTGGCTTCGTACAAATATGGTCTTATTTGCCATAGGAGATGTGTGAAGAAGCTGCATGATGACTTGAGGTAAGATGCATGCTTCTGAAAGGTCATATAAGTATCAAAGTAAACTCCGAGTGTCTTTACGGAGTCTGATACATGAATGTTGTTACCGCCAATTACAAAAGCAGTGTAATCTGGGTCCATATTTTTATGCCTAAACGGTGTACTAACAACCAGCAGCTCTGTTTTATGTCATTTAGGGCAAGAGAGTTAAGAGCCATCCATTTTTGAATGGTATCATAGATTTCATTTACAGTAGCTAGATCGTCCTTGTAGACCCCAGATAGTTTAATCACTATCTGCGTGTCGTCGGCGTAATTAGCAAATTGTATGCCCATTGATTTTAGCAGATCACATAGGCATTTAATGTAAATATTAAAAAGTAGTGGGGATAAGCAAGAACCCTGAGGGACACCATATGTCACAGGAATTTTTAAAGATTTAAAAGATCCCTTCGTGACACACGCATTCCTGGGGCCCAAGAAGGATTTTAGCCAGCGTACTGCTTCAGGAGAGCATAAGCAGGTTTTTTGGAGTCTTTCAGCTAGTAGTTCGTGGTCAACCAAGTCGAACGCAGAGGAAAGATCCAGCAGGAGCAACAGAGCAGAGTTGCCCTCCCTTGAAGGGAAGAAAGGGTTGCAGGGGGTGCTCAGTCATCAGGGCTACCAAGGCACAGCTGAGGACATAGTTCGAGAGAGCTGGCTCAGGTAGAGGGGCAGAGGGACTTCGGCCGCTGTGGTATAGCAAGGACATCCAGGTCGGGGGACAGTTTATTGGCCGTAGTGTCATGCTGAGTGGTTCATGCACACAAAACAGATATGGGCAGAGGAGAGCGTTGTTCTGTTTCAATCACTATGCAACCAGTACGGATTGAAGGCAGGAGAGTTCTTGCGATATAGGCAATTGGTGGCTGGAGGGAATTGGGCGGGCTGGGATCAGGTGCTAGGTGAGAGGGGAGGAAATGTCAGGATACCCCCAACCGCAGCCTCGGTGTACCAGGCAATGTTGTCTCGGGAGGAAAGGCGAGATAAAGTGGGGGTAAAGAAAATATGGGTGGGAATGTATGGCAGGGAATTTCCGATGGACAGTTGGAGAGACATATGAATGAAAATAAGGCACGTGTCAAGGTCAGCTTTGCTCACTCAGACCCTGTTTATGATATACAATAGAGCATTGTTTACCCATCAAAGCTCGGAGGGGGGGCAGGGGAAGGAGCAAGATTGGGTATGTTGGTCATGTAAAGAGGCAGGGGGCACGGCAACGCATGTGTTTGAATGTAGATACATTACCGGGTCTAGGGGCTGGTGTGGCTGCAGATACTGCAGATTTGTGGGGTACAGCTGCATTTGTCCCTGGCTTCTTTATTTATGTGGTAGTGTGCACACGGGATTCATGGGGAATGAGGTCCAAGGGCGGCTATTGGACATGCTAACTGCCATCCCTCTCAAACACAATACAACCAACTGGAAGTCCTTGAGCTAGTCATCCAAAAGGGGCTGGTGGAACTCGGTGGTGTGTACTCAAAGGAAGGAATCCTTTCTGTTACTAAAAGGGCAGGGCAAGGAGCAGGAGAGGGAGGCTCGGGTCCTCCTCGAGGACTTTGTGGGGGCGGCCAACTGGGGTCTTTGACATATTGCTGCCAGGTGGGAAGACTATGCAGGCTTATAAGTGGGGACTGGCCGCAAGGAGGGGATGTTGCACCTCCCTAGCAACTTGGTACTGTGTGGGGTGGCCCCCTGGCTATGTGATTGATGTGCACATGAATTATTTTATTTTCAGGGGTGTCATGGGGCTTGAGGTGGGTAGAGCAGGTAGATGGAGTGTATATTTAGAGGGGCCCAAGCCACCTGGGTGGAAAGTTCAGTGCAAGTGGTTGTATCAGTTCTATGTTTACTCATAGGTATCCTTTTATTTATCTCTTTCCTATTCTTCTGTTTCTTATACCTTTCCTCTCACTTCCTTCTCATCTTGGGCCTCTCTTTCGACCCTCTGTTCATCCTACCCTTTCCTGTCTGACTTTCTTCTGCCTGTCCTCGGTTCCCTCCTTTTGCTGCTCCTCCTCTCTTTCTCTGTACTTTCTCCCTTCCCCCTCTGTGTACAAGTAGAGGGATGGCCATGGGAGGTGCGGTTTAATCAAATTTGTTATTTAGTCGGATGAATTGTTAATGCTTTAATCAAGTGTGTTATTTAATCTGATGAATTGTTAATGATTTGTTGCTGGGGATAGACTGGGAGTTCAACTCCATGGTATGTAATGGTCTTTATTTTTGCTGTTTATGGGCCTCTTTGATGGCCAAGCATTGATGATTAACATGTTTGTATGAATTTGTCAATTCTGAATAGAAATGTTGAAATCAAAAATAATTGTATTTTCGCTGTGTTTCAATTTACCAACGATCCACGGCCTTTCGGAGATAATCCTGCCATTCCGTCCCCATTACCAAAATTGGACAAGGTGGTTTATAATGTGCTTGTGTTTCCAATCTGTTCGGATGCCTTTGGGTGTACTAGAGGTGCGGGGCTGATTGATGGTTTAGAAACCGGGATTCATTCCTGGAACACGGGTGCCCCGGATGTTGATTCATCACACAGGCGCAATAAAATATTGTAGCATTTTTGTCATCTTTTCTAAAGCATATGTTTAGGGGTGATGACTTATCTGACTGTAACGTGGGTCCCATGGTGAGGACTCAGACCTTCCCTTTTCAACGAAGAACCAAGTCAGAGGCAATTATTGCTGAAAGCCACAACCACACACTGACGTGCCCATGCATGTGTGATGCCCTCAACTGGCCACGCGCTTATTGCGTATAGAACCTACTCCCTCTCCATCCAGTGTAATAGCAGAAAGTATCAGTTCTGCACTGTGCAATTCAATGTTGCTCCCAATTCACATTTTTGCCACTAAAGGGAGCCCTAAAGAATTGAACTGACACTTTACAGAGGCTACATTCTTCCCTTAATGCCATACAAATGGACTTGTCGCCTTGCCAAACTGAGTTGCATCAAGTGAAACACATCTACTGCGGCATCTAATCTAGACAATAACATGCTGCGACCATAGCTGTCTTACCTTCAGTGGCTCTACCCTCTTGCTTCCAATGGCATCCACGCAAAAGAGAAACTAGACCTTCGCCATTCCCCTTGCAAGCAACTTTCAGGAGCAACTTTACTGTGAAGGCAATACAACATCAAGGAGCCATTAGTCGTCCAACTACTAAGTGTCTGTCGTCACTGCAGAGGCGTAGCCAGGATTGTCTCACAAGTGGGGCCTGAATATTATGTAGTTGGGCCCACCAAAGTGACATTAACATCTGTAAATGCCCACACAACGCTGCCGATTTGGCATTTACAGATTTTAGGTCGGCCCGCTCACGCTTTACCCTCTCTACGCCTCTGGTCACTAGAGTCCTTGTAGCAAAGACCACAATGTCAGGTGTTCATAGATATGCAGATAATGTCAGTGCTTAAAGTGGGCTGGGGCCTGCCGGGGCTGGGCCCCGGCAGTCTCCAAAAAGTGGGACTGAGCCGGGGCCCTGCCGGGCCCCTGTCCTACCGCAACATTGGCGGGATGCATTATCCCGTCGCGGCCCCCAAATGAGGGTCCCCCCCTCGATTTCTCACCCCACTTAAAGCCCTGGATAATGTCCTCTCTGAACTGTATGTGCAGTCCCTGCATGTGGTGCTCTATACATATAACACTCCCTCTCCCCCCGAAAGGCCCAGACCCTTTGTACAGAACTGAGCATCATAGCAATATACTTTAAGAACCGAATGTGCAGCCTCAGTTTGGCAATGCCATGTCGGAAAGGCACCAGGAGGGGATACTCATGCGTTAAGCGCTTGCCCCCGACACAGGGTCCACCTCAATTTCCCAGCAGGGCCGCCTCAGCCCCCTATCTTGCCAACGTCAACACATTGTGTATTAAATCTGCCAATCATTTTTATTATAGCACTTGGACGCGGAAGAAAGCCATGCACTAAATACAAACACAATATATAGTGTATCAGTTTACTGTGTTACATTGTAACTTTCCATTTTGCGTGAACTGTGAAAAGCACTTTTGGATCTAATATTCCAGCATCTTTGCCCATCGCTGAATTTGATGTTCCCTTTTCTGGGTACCCTCTTGGTCCCTTCATTTGTCTCCCTGTGTGCGTTTGTCATTTGTGGTTGTGTAGCCGGTTCCTTTCCCAGGCTCCCAATCAGCAACTTCCTTTCCTCTGTGCATTGTTCCATTCAGTGAAGCTACCACCCTTAACTGGCAATGCAGCCGATTTCCCTACCCCAGGCATCTACCTGTGTGCCTGATCGTATACACCCGGAACCCCAGCAGTTTCCTCCCTCCCCCCCTCCCATCAAGCCCTACATGCGGCGGCTTCCACTATGCATGCCATCTCTCAACACGCCACATTTCCCATGACCCCCCCCTAGAGGCGTAGACCGGATTGTCTAACAAGTGGGACCTGAAGCTAAGGTAGTTGGGCCCATCGCAGTGACATTAACATCTGTAAATGCCCACACAGTGCTGCTGAGTGGGTATTTCCAGATTTTGGGTTGGGTTGGCTTTGCCCGCTCAGGCCGTACCCTGGCTACGCCCCTCGTCACACGCCTACCAAATAAGTTTGCATGTGAATTCAGGAGCAGAGTTGGAGTTAACTTCCTGCTGGCCACGCACACAGGAGAAGGAGGTGGTCGTGTGCCACTGTGGAGCATGTGCTTATTTTATTCATGTGTTTGTTCATTTGTAAGGCACCTACTGCAGAAGAGCTGCTTAGTGATCACCATTATGACAAGGTGGAGGATTGGGTCGTTGTCATAAGGGTGGGAAGTAGGAACTACAAGGGAGAATATGGAGACAAAAGTAATGGCTAAACTGTTCTTGCAAGTCCGCCCTCTCTGAGCTTAGCAGTGCATGCACACCCTGGAGCGTCTGCACGGGATGCAGAGAGTAGCAGGTGCACGTGTGCCATCCTCAAACACTGCCACCTACAGTGGGTATTTTAATTATCTTTTTTTGGTGATGGGGGGGATGTTCCAGCTCATTTATATAATTGCAAAAAAGGTAGCAGGCACTCCTCTCCAGAAAGAACATGGCATGATAACCTGTTCTGAGATGAGAGTTTGCAGCACACGCTTTTTGCTCACTGTACCTTTCACAGATGGGAAATATGCATTTGCATATCAGTCTTTGTCCCGCCCACATGGGCAGTCCTGCACCAAAATGCTATGGTAATTCCGCTCTGAACAAGAGTACCAACAGCAACCCCATACACGTGTTTCAGCCTTGTTGGGCCTCATCAGTGAGGTGGAGCTGTGCCTCTCTGAGCGGGACAAAGACTGATATGCAAATGGATATTTCCCATCTGTGAAAGGTACAGTGAGCAAAAAGTGTGTGCTGCAAACTCTCATCTCAGAACAGGTTACCATGCCGTGTTCTTTCTGGAGAGGAGCGCCTGCTACCTTTTTTTGAAATATTTGTAAGGAACTTGGGGTTGGTCACCTTGAGTTACCTGGGGGCAACCAGACGTAGACTCCCTGCTCATTGTGCTCAGAGAGGCACAGCTTCACCTCACTGATGAGGCCAAACAAGGCTGAAACACGTGTAAGGGGTTGCTGTTGGTACTCTTGTTCAGAGAGGAATTGCCATAGCATTTTGGTGCTGGACTGCCCATGAGGGTGGGACAAAGACTGATATGCAAATGGATATTTCCCATCTGTGAAAGTTACAGTGAGCAAAAAGCGTGTGCTGCAAACTCTCATCTCAGAACAGTTTATCCTGCCATGTTCCTTCTGGAGAGGAGCGCCTGCTACCTTTTTTGAATCATTTATATCATTGGTTGTGTAGATTAGCAGCGGGTCACAGTGGGCCTCAGTTGTGAAACCTATGCATATTCCTGCATTCTAGGAAAAAGCCAGGGACCAATATAGCACGCGAAAGGAATGCAATAATACATTTGCAGCGTGCATTGACATTGACTCGAGTGAAAAGATAATGGGCCTCATTACGAGTGTGGCTTTCCAGAAACAAGGGTGCTGGTGCGCTTACCGTCACCCTTGTTTTCGGACCCCACATTACGAATCTGCCTGCCGCAGCCGCTGTGCCTGCCGGGTCTAACCCTGCCGGGCGCATCGGCCACAGCAAGCACAGTTTTCATGGAAGCACCGGCACCATTAGCAACGTTGCCGGTGCTTCCGAGTCCCCATTCCCACGTAGTCCTATGGGACTCTATGGGAATGGGGGTTTACAAAATCTGGCTCCTGACTTTCCACTGTGCACCGGGAAGTCAGGCGCCCGATTCAGTGTTACGGGGTTGGCGGCAACCTCGTAAAGAGACACAATGTCTTTGAGCTCGAAAATGGAAAGGTTGCAGCAGGCAAAAAGTAGAAGAGCCAGAATGTACACAATAGCAAATGGAAATGTAATCTCTCTTCCTGCGCGTTCCCCCTGCAAGGTGTAAGCGATGTTGTGCCGGTGAGCTGCTTCCAGTGGTTATCGATGGAGCTGACATTTCCCCAGCTGCGATTCCAGGAGGCGCCGGGAAATGTTAAGTACATCCCGCGAAGGCGCGAACCTGTAATCTCATGACCCGGAGCCGCAAGGAAGCGTGCGGCCGCCAGGAGACGGGCTAGCCTGCCCTCCCGGCCTGTGCGTGCGCTCTCTGCCTGATTCCATTTACGGTGTTTGCTTTAATGTAGCGCTGGGAGGTTTGGGGGGACACCTGAGCGTCTCTTAATTAACTCCCTTTCCCCTCGCCACGTTTACTCCCTAGTGTAGTTTACTTCACGTTTCCTAATGGGTTCGATTTGCCATGCTCTGGTTCTACTCGTGCACGAGCGGCTCGTGCATTCCTTCAACGTTGGCGGCTTGTTTGTGCACAGAGAAGCGTGCATTTATTTGGTTTAAGTGCACTGTTAGCACTGAAAATAAATATATAGCCGTAGAAGTAAGAAAGACAATGAAACCACAGATTCCCGAGTAACCGAGGTCAAAATCAAGCAAATGTCTGGAAAAGAAACAAAAGCAACACTATTGAAAGCAACTGGGTGGGATGGAGAACTGACTGCTGAGCTCATTATCATCGAGAATAATCCTAGTTATTTTATTTTGGGGTATTGGTATGGTATAGTATAGTGTGGCCCCGAGGTGCACACCGTTCACTGGGCAGAAATGAGGTGCAATTACATTTGAAGAAGATACGGATGAATGGAAAGATTGTAACAGCGAGAATAAAATGCTGGAAGATTTGAAAGAAATTATTTATTTCAAAGGGATGGTAAAAGTAGCAGAAATCCAGGGTGCAGAAAAGAGGCCCAGGACCTGTCTACCCCTGACAAGGGTTTTCAGGATGTCCCTCATTAATATTCATGAAATAAATTACATGCCATGATTCTTAATGCATTCAAATGTATCTCATGAATATTAATGAGGGATTTCCTGAAAATCCAACATGCTTGCAGCTCTTCAGGCGTGGAGATTGACACCCATGCTCTAGGCCAACTAGAAGAGATCTTCCAAAGAAATCATTTGAAATGCTAAAGGAGGGAAAGAGGGTGTTAAGATAGTGGGTGGTCAAAGGCATGTTTGGTCAGAATGGTCCCTCTCCTATCCCATGCACAACAAATGCAACACAGGAAATGCCGCCCCATATTGTGGCCAACACAATACAAGCCATTATGTAAACATAAGAGTGGGCCGTGCATGGGCGACCTCGCGCCCACAGCCTTGGACATGGGAGGATTGAGGCTGGTGCGAGGGGGGAATTAGGCGCAAAGTGTGTAGTGACTGAGGGCAGTCGGGATGCGCACACCAGGGAGTGAAATTGACATGTTGAATGTGGCATGCATGGAGGTGAGGGACACAGTTTTGTGGTTCCGTGCAGTATTTGTGGTTCAAGGTATAATGGAGGCGCAGACCGTCCAGAGACCACCCTCCCCAACCCCCGTCCCCCATCCTCCGTAAAGAAGAAACAAGAAGCAGCTAAATGAGGGGAGGTTGGGAATTGAAAAGTGCAGACCACAAAACAGAAAAAGCAACACAAATATTGCTGTGTTTATTGAGCAGCAGAAACGGCCCAAGATATTTAACAAGAAACTGGAACACATACAACCTGTCAAGGAGTGCAGGGAAGAAGAGGGTTGTCAACTCCTTCATGAAGGTTGGCGCATGCGAGACTCCCTGCTCTGGCCCAGATGCTGGGAACGCTTTGGTACGTGGGAATCCTTAGGAAGACCGTAATGGAACCAGTTACCTGTCCCATGCCTTTGGAAGACCGCAGAGGACTCCACTGAAGACAATGCAATGAAAACCGGAGTTGAGGAGCAGACCAAGTGGCCAGGCACTGCCGCAGAGTGCAACAATGCAGAAAGGGAGGAGGGGGAGGCAGGATAATTGGCCTCTATACGGACGCCTATCGGTGCCCAAAGCAAGATGGCACCCTTTTAATTATGAATCTTGCAAGTAGAGTAGTTCTGTATGCCAAAACAACTTCTGACATGCCAACAAACACTGCAGTGCCCACTCCGTATCTGTATTCTTTCATTCACTGCCTTTGAATTCATATCTCATGTGTCTCTTTTACTCTCGGCATTCCCTTCACTCCATTCAGTACTTCGTTTCTGTCCTCCCCGGAGTCCTGTTTCTTTACTGATGAATATGTTTAACTGCAGCATTGTAGGGCTGCTGATACCCTTAGTCTTCGTCTGAAGTTCTCCTGAAGCTACTGCTTTATGATTTATCTTGGCTCAAGGTTTGCTTCTCCTCTCTGGTTTTTCCTCCCGAGTATTGGCACTCCTCATTGTCCCCCTGCCAAATGTCCCAGTTCCATGACACCTTCAGCCAGTCCTGTGGTTTGCTTCTAATTGCAGGCTGGAACTTGTAGTTTAATTTTTCCGATTTGAAGGGTGGGCCTGAAAGTTCCAGCATGCAGTACAACAAAAAGCACAGGCCTGGCTCAAAGATTACGGAACCAGGAAACTTGGCAGCTATGTCCTTGTGGTCACTTTGCATCTTGCATTGTAGCTGCTGTTGACATGACTACAAGAAAGAGTAGTTTGTATCTCTCTCGCCCAAGTCCAGAAGACACAGGCATTCAGTTAACACCTACACTTGACAGATAGCAAGAATAAAGCATGGGGGGGGGGTCTGTTGATCAAGAGATTTGGCATAGAAAGTGAAGGCTTGTTGACTGTCTTTCTCTTTGCTTGCTGTTTGATATATGTTCAAGGTTGGAGTCTGCATTTTAGATCAAATTCACAATTCCTGATTTCAGAACTTCCTTTCAGCGTGCACGCCACCATGGTGTCTGATTCTCACTTCTACCAACACAACAGCTAGCAAACCAGGACAGGACTGTCTGCCCATTTCCCAGAATTGGAGCGAGGAACTACATTCTTCATAGCACTCAGTTAAAAAGAAAAAAAGTTAATTGAGCATCCTATGCCTCCCGATAGTGAATAATCGGACAATAATGTAAATAAGGAACATGGTTATCCTTTGACACGTGCAGAGTTGGTTCTCTGAAATGTTACATTATATGTCCATATCAGAGGATCATAAGCAGCATGCAAGCAAGAGACTGCCACACCCTTACCTGAATTCCAGTGACATTTGGCTATGTGAAAAAGGCATTACCTCATAAGTCAAGCAGGAACAGCAAGGCACACACACACCTAGTTTACCCTTACATGTAGGGGGCAGGAACAGGCACGTTTAATGTATTATTTCTGTCTCTCCCACTGCTTTGCCTTTTGTTACCAACAACATTCACTACCTCACACATCGTAATCTTGGACTAGGCCACTTTCTGGGGTCAGCTTGGCAGTCCCAGAATTACAATTTAGGAGCTCCCTGGCAGTACTCCAAATATACATTGCAGGCATCTTAAGCCCACACATCTGCCAGGATTTGCCCAGACAAACTTTGGAGCCACTCACCCCACACTACTTGATCTAAGACTTACTATTCTTCCAAAACCGTCTTGGAGTTCTAATACATATATAGACACACATCACATACATGTCTGTGTCTTATCCCACTGGAAGATAGTCCATGTATGGTGGACTAAAACTCATCCCCACACTAACATAACACATGTACTTAACACCTCAACGCCATCCTCGCGGCTGTGACAGCTTTCCCAACTTTCCCTCGCTTACATCTCTCTTGCTCGCCTTTCCAGCAGACACAGGCCTTGCTTACCTCTGTGGGGACACAATACGTCGTGGACAAGGATTGTTAATTTGAAACTACTACAGCTGTTATTTGGCACAGTACAAAAGCATAGCCACAGAACATCAAAGCCAAAGGCTTGTTTACTGTTTTTCTCTTTGCTTGATTTAGGGATCTCCATTATAATCATGTTCATAAGACTGGAGGTGAGAATTTCGAAAATATAGTGGGTCCTGCGTTTGGGAATCGCTTAGTATGTTTACATTTGCAGTGTCCCAAGTTGAAGCATGCAGGTGCATGAAGGACATTTTTCAGAGGGCCTAGGGTTAAGTCGGTGAGCAGAGTGTTTCCCCTGTTGATTTGACATTGCCCAATGTAGGACCAATTGTCAGTCTAGAAAAAGTAGCTACCCCCCCAATGATGGAGGCAATGTATTTTGTTGGCGAAGACCAACCGCCTCATGTGTCGATATTAGAAAAACACATCTATCAGCTTGACTAAAGTGCTTTACTAAAGTGCGGCCATTTTGAAGTGATTGAAATCGCCATTTTGTTTTTAACTTTCGCCTCTTGCTTTTCTGTCAAAACTGCTTTGCTGAAAGCTTATTCTGCTCGACTATTATTTTATTGTTCATGCATAGAGCAAGGCCGCGAGATACTTGTTGAAACATAATGCAGGCGACCCATACAGAAATGCCCAGTCTCCTCCCTCACAAGTCCTTGGAAGTAAGCAGCAAGACATTTAATCATTACACAGGTGCCAGCCAGTCTCGCTCATGCGGTAGGAATGGTAGAAACGAACAATTAATGGCTTGAATTATGCTCTTCTTTGCGGCCCCCCCCTTTCTGAGCCCTGTAGAGCCGTGGAGAGCGAGTTGACACCTAGCACACAAATAGAAACTAGGAGATAGCGAGGCCTGGAATGTGTCTCTCCCCTGCATGCAGCTTGCTTGCAAAAACAGAAGCAATGAGTTCTCTTAAACAAAGAACTTTGTCTGCAGGCTCATGAAATTGCAAACTGTTGCTAAAATGAATGTCTGAAGGTGTCACACTCGTCACCATTGTCAATCATTGAACCCAATTCAAAGGAAACACATTATGGGCGGTATTGAGTATGTCATTACTGATTGTGAAATGCCCATTTTGTATATATGTAACTGTTGTACAATGCTCGCTCTCTTGCGTCCCTCAGGGTCTGGAGACACACGTTGCGGGGCGTGAGACCCAGTTGGCCAACTGAGACTATTTGTTTTGCAATAAACCCTAGCTTTTGGGAATACAACCTCGTGTCTGGCGTATCCGTTCGTGTGTGGTGATTGTGCCTTGTTTCCATACGCAAGGGTCCCCTAGGGGCCCCTTCAAGATGGCGCCCGAACAGGGACCCTCCCCCACTTGTTCCATCGTGTACGTTGTAAAATAAGGAAGGCGGAGAGAACGGCGTGGATGGGACGATCGAGCCGGGATCACGAGGTGTTCGGGGAGCACCTGTGAAAGTTATGAGAGACTCCTTTGCAGATCTGTACACAACTGATCCCTGATCAACGTGCCCGGCCAGAGAACAAGGAGGCGAGGGTCCCGAAACGAGGCAGAGTGAGCCAAGATACGCAGACACGACGATTATTGGTTGCATCAGTATACGGATGAATTGCGTCTTGAAAGACGACTAGATTGATCAGGTGAGTCGTGCCCCGATTCGAAGTAACCCTGATATTGGTTTGAGAGTTGATTTTGCAAAATCAAATGCCCAGTGTAAGGTTGATTAGCCGAGGGTAAGGTTTAAACATGCCTGGGGTATTGTTCACCTTAGTGGGATTTTTCCACTGCGGTAGACAATCTTTTGGAACTGGCCAGGTCGCACCACCCGTGGGGTCGCGGGCGTATGAGATGTGAAGTATGGTGTAGGGGCTATAATGTTTTGTGAGATTTGGCATAGGCAAACCAGAAAAGAGGAAGATTTACAATGGCCGAATCACGGGAGTTTTGAGATATTGAGAATAGATTATTTGGAGAAGGCGTTATTGAAAAAGAAAACACGCCCAGCGGCATTTGATATCCTTAGAGACTGGAGGAGGGAAGCTATGCTTCGTTGGAAAAGCAGAGAGAAGAGCGCGCGCAGACATAAGTCGAAAGCAGAAAGAGTGAAAGAAGAAGAGGAGGAGGAGGAGTGGGATGATAGTTTGAGAAAATCAAACGGACGTGATCAGTTGAGTATAGACAAGATATATCCACAACAAGAGCTGCATTCATCAGATGAGATGATAAGCAAAATACTAACTAAAACAAGGCGAGAACGCCCAGTAAGAGGGATTAAGAAGACCGAACCAGTGTCTATTGCTCAGCCCCCTTCAGTTGCTTAGCCCCTCCCTATTGTTCAGATCCCAGCACAGCCACAAATCATACAACTAGCGCCTCCCATTAGCCAGCCAGCGCTGCAGCAGTTACTTCCCGTTCCCGCTGTCCCATCCGCACCTCCAATACTTGAACTTGAACTCACTGAAAGAAGAGAGCGGACGGGACAAAGTGAATGCAAAGTAATCGTGCTAGGGTGACCCGGAGCACGATTAGCAAGGAGAGAAAGAGGGAGCTGCAAGAACAGGCCGAGATATTTATAGACGGGAATGATGAAACGTCGATGCTGGCTTCGATGTATGATTTCAGGAGGAGCAATGAAAGACTGGTAGTCCGGAATGCATGGGGGAATATTTAAAGGGGAAATGGAAGCAGTTGATTGGGAGGGTACCGCCACAGCAGTTGTTGGATTTGAATGCGTTGACACGATGTAGAGAGAGAGAGATGAAGAAATAAAGGAACATGTAGACAGGCTTTTTGAATTTAAGAATTAACTTGATGATGCATATGCTGAAATGTTTGCCATACCAGGGTGTAGGGAAAAGGATATAGGGAGAGACAGGGAGGAGGTGGTGATACCATATGTGCAGCAGCGATTTCTTCCATCGTCAAGACTGGCGAGTGAGAAATTAAAAGTATGTATACGAGAGGCGTTAAGATGGATTACAGATCCTACTATTCCCACAATAGAAATACATGAGATATTTGATGAATACCCCTTGCCAATGAAAAGAAAAGCACTGCAGACAATGTTTGAATATTTGGTAGACAAAGATATAGATGACAAGAAAGCTAGCCCCCCCCGAATTGATGGCGGTATACAAGAGTTCATTTAAACTTGAAACAGGAGAGACAGCCTTATTACTTGATTTGGGAATAATATTGCATATGAGAGAAGGGGGAGGCAAAGTGAGTGTGGTATTTCCTATGAGCGAAGTCCCACCTACTTTTGTGCCTAAGGTAGAGATTCCCGCCGCCAATGGGCAACCAGCGCGGGCAACGGAAGCACATTATACAGCACAATATGTGCAAGTCCCCTTCTCCAGACAGGAAGTGAATAATATAAAACAGACTGTTCCCGACATAAGGAAGAATCCAGTGGGATTCTATAAATAGTCCTATTTGAAATCGTCCATGTTCACTATGCATGATATAGATTTAATATTCCCAGTAGTTGTGCCAGCAGATATATGAAAGCATATAAGAAAAGTGGATGATGATGTGGCCTATGGCGCCACTTGGCCGGAGCTAGTATCAGAGGATAAGAATAGAGAAGCGGACGGAAAACCATCAGCGTTACCAGCACGGATAATACAAAAATTGAAGGAAATAGTTCCTGAAAAAACGAATTGTGTGGGACAAATTAACTGCATATGTTCAGGGGAAGGATGAGTTATCTACAGATTATTTTAATAGATTTGAGGAAGTATTCACAGATTTTAGTGGACAGGATGTAAGCACAGAAGCGGGTAAAAGACTATTTGTTGATAAGTATGTGAGAGGGTTAATACCTCCAATCCAAAATGTAATAATGACATCAGAAAGTGCGTGGCAAGCAAAAACGTTGAGCGAAGTATTGCAAATGGCCCAATATTATGAGAGCAGAGTGAATACAGAAAAAGAGAAAGAGGTAAAGGATAAGGCGAATTTGAAAACAAGGGTGCAACTTCAGCAAGTGACGGGACACAATAGAGGGAGAGGAAACGCGCAAGGCAGAAGTAATTCGAACATGCATGGAGGGCCCTTGGGACTAAATCAGTGTGCGTACTGCAGAGAGGAAGGCCACTGGCGAGCGCAATGTCCACATTTACAAAATAGAAATGGGTATGGACAGAGAAGACAGCATAGGGGGCACCCAGGAACAAATGGGCAGAATAGAAACAATATGCAGCAGCACCAAAATAATCAAGGAAATGTTACCCAGAATCAGAACCAAGCTCAAAATCAGAAGGCTTATAGCCAAAACCAGAGCCAACAGAACACGCAAAATGGAAATAGAGGGAGGGGCGTAAACATTTTTGATACACAACCAAATACGTATTATAGTAGTGATCACACATCCGATGATGTGTTGTTCCCTCAATAGGACAGCCCAGGACAGGGGTCGGAACCAGTGCCTATTCCCGTGAATCAAAAAGAACCCTACGTAGAAATGAAAGTCGGGAATAGAGAGCATAGCTTTCTCGTAGATGCAGGAGTGCAAAAGTGCTCGATAGACCATCACTTGGTTCCGGAGATACCACTGTCAGGGCAAAGAAATATTTCAGTAGGGTTCGCAGGTACCCCAGCGATCAATCCAGTATCCCAACCAGTAGCAGTGACATTAGGTCTATTCACTGAATATTGTCCATTTCTCTTAACAGAAAATTGTGGGGAAAATCTTTTGGGTTTAAATTTATTGAAAAAGCTGAGTGCAGTTATCCATTGCACTCCTGATGGAGTGTTCTTGACAATTTCGTCACAGAATCTACCAGTATCTGAATTTTTGTTCAAACCTTTGCCAGGAGAATTGAGTAAAGTGCCAACTTGCATATGGGCGATGAATGACAATGATGTGGGATGCTTGAAAATAGAGCCAGTAAAGATTGTTTTTAAAAAAGGGAGTAACGCTACCGCGTATTCCACAGTATAAAATTTCTGCAGAGGGAGAGAACGGATTGAAGAGTATTGTTTCAGACCTGGTAAAACTGGGGGTGATTGAAGAGATTACTGGCAGTATATGTAACAGCCCCATTCTCCCAGTGTTTAAGAAAGGGGGTAATGAAGTACCATATTGTTTCATAATTGACCTGCGTGCATTAAACAAAGTGGTTGACCGTCAATTCCCATTGGTCCCAGACGTCGCCACGATTTTGACAATGATTCCCGCCTCGGCAGAGTACTTTAGTGTCATAGACTTGAAGAATGCCTTCTTCAGTATTCCAGTACACAAGGAAAGTAGATCTGTTTGCCTTCACATTAGGAGGACGATCATTTACATTCACACGCATTCCACAAGGCTACACAGAGAGTCTGAGTATTTACAGTAGGGCATTTAAAGAACAACTAGATATGCTAGAATTACCGACTGGATGTGTATTGTTACAATATATAGACTATCTATTGCTTGTTTCTGATACAGAAGAGATTTGTAAAAAAGGTACTGTTTTACTATTCTCACATTTAGCAGCGCATGGCCATAAAGCGAGCTTAAAGAAATTGCAATATTGTCGAAAGGAGGTGGCTTATTTGGGCTACCTACTTTCGAGAGAGGGGGGAAGACTGACACCAGAGAGAATAGAGAGTATTTCTGGTATGCCTATTCCAAAAACACAGAAAGGAGTCAGAGCTATAATAGGCATGGCGTCTTATTGCCGGCAGTGGATTGTGAATTTTGCATTGATTGTGAAGCCCAATGGTGGCATTGACAAAAAAGGATGCTGTGATGCCTTTGCAGTGGAATGAAGAATGTCAGAAAGCATTTGATCTGCTCAAAACTGCATTGTGTTCTGCTCCAGTTTTGGGCACACCAAATTATGAAAACATTTTCAGATTGTTTGTACATGAGAGTGAGGGCTGCGTGTTGGCTGTTTTGACACAGGAACAAAGTGGAAGAAATAGGCCATGCGGTTATTTTTCTTCCGCGCTGGACCCTGTAGCGCGCGCACTACCACGTTGTTTGCGTGTTGTTGCAGCAGGGGCTGCTGCATCGGTGAAGCAAACTGAAGGAATGGTGTTGGGGCACACCTTAATTTTGATGGTGCCACATGCCATAGACTTTCTATTAAATAGAACACAGACGCAACCCATCACATCTGCTAGATTGACTAGATACGAAATTGTTCTGTTTGCACCACACATCCAAATTATGAGGTGTAGCGCTTTGAATCCTGCAGAATTAATGCCACTGCCCACGGAAGAATTAGGTGAAAATGAATCACCTCACCATGATTGCTTAATGGTTACTGAGGAAGAAACGAAAGGAAGAATTGATTTAACAGATACCCCACAAAAAGAGCCAGATGGAGAACTGTTTTGTGATGGCTCCTGTTTTAAATTACCTGATGGCACATCAACTGCTGCCTATGCTATCACTACACTGAAAAGAATTGTGGAAACCAAAAGAATCCCCTACAACTCTGCACAAGCCGCAGAGATAATAGCTTTGACGAGAGCCTGTGACATTTCTGAGAATCTGAGTGTAAACATATATACTGACAGCCAATACGCCTTTGGCGTGGTTAATAACTTTGGCCGACTCTGGGCTCAGAGGGGCTTCTTGACATCACATGGTGCCAGAATTCAACATGGCCCTTTGCTTGTACGATTTCTGTCTGCACTTAGTGTCCAAAGCGCCTAGCAATAGTGAAATGGAGGCGCATAAACAGGTAACATGTAAAGTAGGAGAGGGAAACTCATCTGCAGACAGAATTGCAAAGCAAACTGCCACTGATTTGAATACCAAAATGTTGACAGTACAGGGGACGGTGACTCCAACAGGCAGTTTCGGCCCTCCCTCTATGCCATTTGTGGAAATCCATTTTGATTTCATAGAGATGGAGAGGTGCCAAAACTTGAAAAATGTTTTAGTGGTTATATGCGCGTTCAGTAAGTGGGTGGAAGCATATCCATTAAAAGACTGCACCGCCATGAGCACTGCAAAAGTCATGTTAAAGGAGTATTTTTCCCGGTTTGGTCTGCCCCGTGTCATATGGTCAGATAATGGCCCGCATTTTGTGGGCGCAGTGATATTACAGATTTGCGCAGGTCTCCAGATTGACAAGCGATTCCATTGTTCTAGACACCCCATGAGTGCCGGTCTTATTGAACGTCACAACGGCATTTTAAAGGCCAAAATAAGTAATATTTGTGCAGGTAACAAATTGAGCTGGGTGGACGCATTACCGCTAGCGTTACTGTGCATGTGTACATCTGTGCAGCCAAGAACTGGGCTCTCCCCATACGAGATAGTGATGGGGAGGCCGGCGAATGTTTGGTGTGCACCACAGCCAAGGCGGCTTAATGAGATAGAATATCCTGTGCTCAGCATTTACTGTAATCTTTTAATTCAGAAATTGCGTTTGATGAATTAGCAGATGCAGGAGGCTCTACCCGTCAGGTACACTGGTCCGGGGCATTCACTGGAACCCGGAGAGTGGGTTCTAGTGAAGAATTTTTAGAGGAAGTCATCACTTGCACCCAGATGGCGTGGACCCTACCAGATACTTTTGACAACCCAGACTGCAATCCGCATGGACGGAAGAAAGGCGTGGATACATGCAACGCATGCTAAAAAGGTCCCATCGCCGTTTGAAAAACTGCCTGATCGAGACGACCAGAAAGAGACAGCAGCCCCAGAGACGAAAGAAATAGTTGCCAGTTCCTTGCCACAAAATTTGTCTGAGCCGGAAACGAAGCCTGAAAAAATTGCTATAAAAGAGAAAGGGCAAAGAGTGCCCCAACATTGTCCAGCAGAATCTGCATCATTGCTGGCTGACACAAAATGTGTACCACTTTGTCGCCCAGCATCTGCCATTGTGCCAAAAGCTGACTCTGAGCCTGAGTCTGGAAGTGCGTCCGCACTATTAATTGATCACACGATACCAGAAGCAAGGCTGTATAATTTATGGCCTCGGAAGAAGGAGTGATCAAATTTTCATTTCTTTTGATCTTTTGTTGCCACTGTTTCCTATAACGGATGAAGTAGGGACCGGAGGTCTAGGGGAGAGCGGCGTGAGGGTTGGGCAAATCGGATAGCCCAAGAGCGCGGCTCCCCGGTGATAAAAAAATCCATGCGCAGATCACCCCTCACGTACAAGAGGGGTTCACATGGTACGAAGGCAATTGATAATTGCTCTGGAGGTCTTTGAGCAATGTGCAGATGCACAGAAATCTTGCCGAACGTATAGCAAATCAGGCTGCAGAGAACTGGCAGAGCGAACTACAGAGCTAACTGTTGACATTCCCGAACGTATTGACATTAGAGCGAGTGCAACAACAAGAGATATTCACGACGAATATTGTTGGAGAAGGACAGCGAGAGAAAATGCCGGGACCAGCTTTTGCCTCCTCCTGCACCACTGCTGATAATGAGTTAACTATAGAGACTGGAAGGTTACAAAAAAGAAATAGCGTAAAAATTGTATGCTGATCTTAACAATAATCATGTGTGTGATGAGTATATTAGCCCCAATAATGACAGTACTGGTATTATGGTACTTAGAAGAAATACACACCTTGGTAGTACTCTTGCCTGTTAGAAACATCTCCACTACTGAAAGCCCGGTCCATGTAATTACTTATACTTTGTCCCCAATGGAAGAAAGACACAGGGAAGGTTATGGAAATAACACATTATTGTTGATAATTAACGACTCACTCAATATTAAAAAAAAATAATTGTTGGGTATGTGCCCACTTGCCACCGCATGGTGGTAAGGGAATTGGTTGGTATGTGCAGCCACTGCCATTGAATTCTGCATGCTACGCGTCCTTGAGTGCATTATATTATGGGAAATGGAACAAAAGTGAAATTGGTCAGTTTGATAGAACAAATATGAATGAATTTGAGGAGATCATTATGAAACCTGTAGGTTGTTATATATTTCACAAAGCACGACTGATCACACCGGTAGTGATGCCACAAGACAGATTATTTGTGCCCTATAAATCATCTGTAATCACATTTCATATGAACCCAGAAGGAAATAAAGATACAGTGCCCCCCTCCTATACAGTAAATTACAGTCCACGTTCTGTCCCCTTTTGCCTAAGAAAGGCTCCTATTCAGTGGGGACATTCACTAGGTGCATGAATATAGCATTCCTTGATAGAGAGGTAGAATCAGTTTATGTAGGTGACCCTGTTTATTTCATATGTGGAGAAAAAGCATATCCTTGGTTGCCTAGAAATTGGGGAGGTACTTGTTACCTGGGACTTTTGTTCCCAGGGGTATTCCTTTCAAGATCAGCAGATATAGCCAAATTGTCCAGGTCTAAACCGCGGCGAAATAAGGAAGGAGGTTTGATCGCGGAAGACATAGCAAAATCATTCATACCATTTTGGGGCCAAGCAATAAACTCCTATAATATAAGACAACTGTCTAGAATATTAGAAAAAACATTAAATGGGACAACGGATATATTATACAATATGACATTAGAGGAGAAAGGAATTAGATTGATGACACTCCAAAATAGGATGGCTCTTGATGTAATCTTGGTTGATCGTGGGGGAGTTTGTAAAATCGTGGGATCAGCATGTTGCGTATTTGTAAGCGACTCCTCCCCTATGATTTTTGAAGCTATAAGAAAAATCAACGTTTTGAGCTCTGATCTACACCCCCCAGAAGGAAGTTGGGAACTGAACATAAGCTCCTGGTTCTGGGAAGTATTATGCTCATGGGCCTGGAAATTAGTTGCGATCCTAGTAGCAGTACTGGGAATATTTATGACATGTTGTTGTTGTATACACTGCTTACCTATAATTTGTACCGAAATAAGTGAGGAGTGTATACAGATAGTAACAAAAAAGAGCACCACTAAATCAGATATTCAAATAAATGATGAAATAAAGACAGTGAAACAATTAATGTCAATTAATATTGATGACAATGATAATGAGGAGGAAACTAGCAGTATGCAAGATTCAGAATCAGATACTTGGTCAGAAGAGGATGCAATGTATGGATGAGGCGTTTGGCATACGGCCAAAAGGAGGGTTTGTCAGTCTAGAAAAAGTAGGTACCCCCCAATGGTGGAGGCAATGTATTTTGTTGGCTGAAGACCAACCGCCTCATGTGTCGATATTAGAAAAACGCATCTATCAGCTTGACCAAAGTGCAGCCATTTTGAAGTGATTGAAATCGCCATTTTTTTCGCCTCTCTTTTCTGTCAAAACTGCTTTGCTGAAAGCTTATTCTGCTCGACTATTATTTTATTGTTCATGCATAGAGCAAGGCCGCGAGATACTTGTTGAAATATAACGCAGGCGACACAGACAGAAATGCCCGGTTTCCTTCCTCACAAGTCCTTGAAAGTAAGCAGCAAGACATTTAATCATAACACAGGTGCCAGCCAGTCTCGCTCATGTGGTAGGAACGGTAGAAACGAACAATTAATGGCTTGAATTATGCTCTTCTTTGCGGCCCCCCCCTTTCTGAGCCCCGGAGAGCGAGTTGACCCCTAGCACATGAATAGAAACTAGGAGATAGCGAGGCCTGGAATGTGTCTCTCCCCTGCATGCAGCTTGCTTGCAAAAAGAGAAGCAATGTGTTCTCTTAAACAAAGAACTTTGTCTGCAGGCTCATGAAATTGCAAACTGTTGCTAAAATGAATGTCTGAAGGTGTCATACTCGTCACCATTGTCAATCATCGAACCCAATTCAAAGGAAACACATTATGGGCGGTATTGAATATGTCATTACTGATTGTGAGATGCCCATTTTGTATATATGTAACTGTTGTACAATGTTCACTCTCTTGCGTCCCTCGGGGTCTGGAGACACACGTCGCGGGGCGTGAGACCCAGTTGGCCAACTGAGACTATTTGTTTTGCAATAAACCCTAGCTTTTGGGAATACAACCTTGTGTCTGGCGTATCAGTTCGTTTGTGGCGATTGTGCCTTGTTTCCATATGCGAAGGTCCCCTAGGGGCCCCTTCACAATATTGGGTGATATACGGATCAGAGTAACAGGATTTTCAACACATTAAGATTTCAGTCTCCACAAAAGGCAAAGAGTCACCAATATGTGTATATAGTATAATGAGCCAGATTTAGGTTTGCACTAAGTTAAGTCGGTTTGACCACACATTTCTGTCTATAAGTGCACACAACAATTTCAATCAACTGGTGATCCAATGACCGAAATCTTGCAATTTAAATGATCCCAATGTCAAACCCTGTCTCCATATGGGTATATCGCAATCCAATTGATTTTTAACACATTTGCTATTTTTGAATTTTCTGTTGCGTACAACAAATACCATGTATTGTGGCCTTCTGCCATCCGTTTAATACACTCATTGTCCCAGAGGATGGGTGGAATTCAGGAGACTTTAAAAGGCATGCACACGTTTCACTTTTGCTTGAAGGCTCTGCAACATAAAGGCGTTGCTGCACTCATGGCCTGATGATCCAACTTCTTTCTATCATTCCTGCTCTTGCCTGATACATTGCATCAGGACATAAGTTGTGTGATGAATCTTTTGCATTTTGCATTTATATATTCTATATTACACACAGTTGTCTAAGAGTACAATAAAGTGATTTGATGAGTGTGTTATCATTAGTCTGTGCCTTTAAATTGCAGGTTTGGCAGTGAAGTGAGAAAGAATTTCAAGAAATCTAAAGAATGAGGGATGTGAAGAATGATGGAGAACCTAAATTAATGCTTTATGCAGATGTTGTGCTATTACATGCTACCTGCCCTCCCAAGATCACTTAAGGCGAATGAGATAGCTTTCACAATTCTCTAGAAGCTGCTTTTGGGGTGGTCAGGAAGGGCCACACAAGCAAGGGGGGAGGGGAGGTTATGTTGCGCGCGCCATATGGATGACTGGGAGTGCAGCGAACGTAGAGCAATGCTGCAACTTCATATGTATCCAGTGTAGTTAAGTATGGATGGCATATGTTACTGTAGTGTTACTTTTTGTTTAAAACTGATACATATTAACTTACATGTGCACTTAAAGATCAAATGAAACAATTGCAGTGCTCTGAAGTACATGGAGACTGAGAGACGGGGAAGGCTTTTATTGCACGTGCAAGGAAGAGGGCAGGTCAATGAGAACCCACTGGGACAAAAATATGACGGCTATTAAACATGCCTGCACACTGATACAAATACATAGGGAGTTCATGAATCTAAAAGTAGTGGGCTTTTTACAAATGATTAAAACCTGGCAATCAGGGCTGTTTGCAAAGTGAACTTTGACTTTTGTGAAACATTTGTGAAACTGATTCAGTGGGATTTCAGAGGCCAGACGATGGGTAAATAAGTACCTTCAACCTTCGCGGTCAGTTCAGCTGAAGAGTCAGCCATGGGGTTTATGGTCCGATAAGTGTCACAGGTTTATTCTTCTGAATGCATGGGAGCTTGACAGAGGGGCTTTGCTATTTTCTTTGGTTGGCAAGCAGTAAAACATGGGGTGAGTTAATGCCCAAGGCTAAAGTAATTGAAGCCCAGGAGTTTCAATTGCATTTTCAGATATGCTGTGTGCAAATAAATAGCAGTTATTTAGGTTAGAATGTTCCACTGGAAACAGTGTCCTGGGGTATGAGATTGTTATCGCTAATTCAAAGAAAACTTGTTTAGCCGGCCTTCTTCATATCACTTGAAATCTTTATGTGACCCATGTGCAATTAAAAATTAAGGTTAAACGGGCTAAGGCCAGTTATTACCAGAAATGAATTATGTTTGCATACAAATGTTTAATTGAGTGATGATGTCAGGACCCACCACGGACAAATCCTAAAAGGAGGTGTGTCCTACGCATGAGCTGAAAATGGTAGTTAAGATAACAACTGCCAATGATAATGTAGCAATTGGAGAAAGGTGGGATTTCTTTGAAGAGGTCTTTGTCCAATCACACATTGGGGGGGGTTCTAATGAAGCATCAGTGTTTTAACTGTTGAAAAATTGTACATAAAATGTCAACTGATGTGGTCTGTTGAGACTCGGGTTAGTTTGGTTCTGCAGCACCATCTGACTGCTCCCTGGCTAATTGTACAATAAACTTGCTTTATTGTCAAAATATGCACTTATTTCGCAGCTGGTAGGCCTGCCTGGGTTAAGGTGATTAAGGGGCCTGCCGCCCACACTATCTTTCTCGCCATGACTTTCCATTGGATTCCTGCCCCTCCTCAAAATGGCTTCTCGCCTCTTGAGCCCCCTGAACCTGGTGCTTCACTCCCTAGGCTCTCATAAGCAGAGGTAGTGGGCTACATATTAGTCTAGTGCGACTTCAAGATCACTAAGTATGTCAGAGGTAAGGGAAGAGCGGTACGACTAGTCAAACTATTCGAATGAGCTAACAAGGAGAGGATGATACAGTGGGGAAAGCACATAGACTCCATAGCCCTTGTGCAGCTCTTTCCAGAATGCTATCTCAAAGTCCATAACATGTCTGCCAAACTGTAAAGATGGCATAGCCAGAGATACAAAGTCTCCAAAAAGCACTGCTCAGATTGGGCCCTACGAAACTGAGTGCCTATGCATGGAAAAGACTTGAGCAATGCCCCTAAATGACATGCACACAGAAGGCACTTCAAAGAGAAGTTCATCTATTCATGTTTTCAATAAACAGCCTACAGTTGAGAGCGCAAGCAATAAGTCCTCGAACTTTGTAAAGCAGTACCACAAGGTGAGTGCCAGGACTTTCCTAATTGCCTTTGTTTTCAAGCGCTGCATGAGAAACCTATTTGAGCCCCTATAAGGTGATATAAAACTCTTGATTTAAGACCATGTGTTTGCCTTTATGGTGTGAGCGTCGTGCAACAGCACCACCCAGATATGAGACCAATTACTACCACTGACCAGTCCCCCCCCCCCACCACCATCCAGATCATAAGTAATGAGCAGTTAAGGGGCGTTCAAGGGTAACAAGTAAACTGTGAGTAAACAGCCGATTGAAATTATACCCACACCTTTAAGGAGTTCAAGAATGTACAGCATAAACATTTATTGGCGCCTCCAAGTACCTTCAAGAAAACCTGGCAGCCCGGAAACTGCGATGTGCAGGACCTGGTCATGCCCACTAGCAACATTACAATTGGTATTTCCTCTCCAGCTTCTTTTCTCCCCTTCTTTGGGTCTTAATCAAAAGTTACACCCCCAAATAAGGAGGGTTAAGAGTTTCACAAAGAGAAAGTATGACTCGCCCTCTGATCGCCCACTAAGTAATGTTAAAAAAGAAGGCAAGGCAATGCCAACGAGCCGTAGCTTAACTACATGGCACCCAAGCGTAGTTACAGTAGAGGCACCACTATGGATCAAGTGACAATTAGTGGTAATGAGGGGATATGGAAAGAACAGAAATGACAATCTTACATTCTTGGTGGGGTGGGAGGGGGCTATCTTGATTTGCATACTTGGGAAGTCAAACACTTGGGAACAGAAACTCGTTGATTTAATAGTCGTACTGGGGCATAAAATTGTCTCGGGCACCAATGAAAAAGTGTCCCACAATTGCAAAAGGCAATTCATTCCTTTTGTCACAGCCTGTTTGAAAAGGAGTTTTTGATAACATGTGATGCAAATTGTGAATTTTAAAGAATATATTTAATCAGCAACACTGGTCAAAATTATTAGCCACATAGTGAAGTAATTCAAACTCTCCCACTTTAGCCCAAAAACGGACCCACACCAGCATTTTGCGTTTTTGGTTCAGGCATTGCCCTATTGCCATATTGGCCCGTCCGATCCTGCCAGGAACTATTCTAGTCGCCCGGTGTTGTTTATAAGGATATTTCAATTGTGCAAAGCTTGTTCAATTGCCTTTATTTTTCCGGCTATACTATGGGATTAACTTCACTAATCCAAACCTTGGCACACAGGTGCCAGGAAGAAGTGAAGTACTGCTATGGAATGGGACAGTAGTTTTCGAAAACTACCCTTGCGTTTTGTAGCGTTCACAGAGAGAGACCTCAACCTACTTATGCACTGGGTTAGGGACATTTCTGGGATTCTGGAACTAGGTGATGCCAGAAAGAACAATTGATCTCATTCCAGCCAGGTACAAATGGAGTGGGAATCCAATATTTGCTTGATTTACTGCCAACAATGCTGTATTTAATCCCGATAAAAAGCCTCACACCTTTGACAAAGGGCAACAGATGGTGTCATTTGCGATATGTCAACTCAACATCAGGTGGTTTATCCCCGGACCTTGTTTGGCCGGCATTACTGTAGAACTCTCTTTGAAAATGTCCTGCACAGAAGGTGAACTGAAATGACTATTAGTTGCATCACCGCCTTTGTTTTGCTTTAGGCACCTTGAGTGTAACGGGTATGCTCAGCTACGGCTGCTGATGATGCCCAATGAGGCCGAAACATGCCTCGAGTTGCTTGTGGTCTTGTGTAGAAGGGGTGTGACCAAGCAGTTCGGGCTGGGCAGTCCCCGTTCTGGTGAGACCAAGCTATTTTCTTGTGGTCTTTTCCCTTTCTGTAATGGCTTTGCAGGCGAAGACTAATGGCCTTGAAGGTTTTTGAGATCCGTGGTAGAGGTTAGAGTTCTGCCGACTAGCTGTGTGGAGACACTAGCGACTCTGTTGCCCAGTCCTGGGGCCTAAGAACTTCCAGAGCCCATGGTCACAGCTGACAAATCATAGTAATGGCACTGTTGCCTAATAGTTACTCCATCAGCTTCTAACATGCAACAGCAAGCATGCCTAAGCTTTTATTCTTATCATACGAGTCTTATTATGTAATAATTCAAAATCATGCTTCATGTTAGATGGGGTATGTATCTTGTGTTGGAATATACACAACATTTTCAGCACACGTCTCGATTTTTAAGTAGTCCTTGAAATGATGGATTGTGGCTGTATGTTTCACTTTAAACTTTGAGAGCCTACCACCCCAGGGGAAGGGAACAGAGAGGAAAGTGCTGGCTAGGATTTGGGGGCAGGAAATGTGCCAAAAGGCTTGCTGCCTGCCCCACCCAACATTTAGAGCAAAACTGTGGCTACTTTATTTAGACCCATGTGAACTGTAACATCCATGCTACACGCTCGTTGTAACCCTGAGCAAAGAATATCAATGTAACAACCTTCATGAAACAGCGCCTCAATGCCTTTTGGCTCTTAGGGCGCTATCCAAATATAAATAAATCAAATAAAAATAACATCTTATGGGAACTCAAAAGATGAATGTACTTGTTACTCCTCATTCCATTTTCAATGTTGTTTCCAATTTTAATTGATTACTAATGTATTCACATGTTGATATATTTGTACACACGAAATGTCAATGACACGTTTGCCTGAATAAACTTGAACCGTGAGTACGTAGGAACACAAAACACGTTTTCAAATGCTGGTCCATTTTGTTCTTTATTTTATTTTAATTGTTTTGATGGTCCATGCACTCCTCCAGCTTCTAAGCGCCCGACCGGTGTGTTGTCACCAAGCTCTCTTCCCAGCCTTAAAATGAACTCTTTTTATGATTCCATTTAATTAAAAACACAGTGATCGGTGTAATGGCCTACGAACCATGCATGCAAAGTGAAAATGGCCCCAATGTTGAGGCCCAGGTTTAGGTCAGGGTAGACTTGGAACACTGTATGGTGTTTTGTGCATCCTCAAGCCAGATCTTCCTGATAATCCACAACAGCCTCTAGTCGTCAACAGAAACCACCATTTGCACCCGGAGAACAGCACTCAGCCAATCAGTTAGCTGGAAGAGCAGGCGAGAATACACTGCATACACCCCGCTCTTTCCAGCCAACCAAGGCCCTTCCCCGAGTGGAGCCATCTTGATTGTGGGTCGGCAACAGGGGCATCTCCCGGTGGCCTCCCCACCACAAACAAAACATACCCCTTCTCTACCCCCTCCCTCTCCATTTAGCTGCTGGACCAGAGCTTTTTGTGGCGCTCCTGATGCTCCTCCCACCCACGCCCGCCGACATGGAAATGACGGGACTTGGTCCCTTTTCCTGTTGCGGTGGCCATCTTTTTATTTGTTTTTTTTTTCTCTCAGGAGATTGGCTGTACGTATTGCATGACGCCAATCTCCCAAAAAAAAAAAATAATAACATTCTCACCTGGATGAAGCTCAGATTGCAAATGGCTATCACCTCTTGTCAGTTGTGGACATGGACAGTAACGGCCATAGCCCTCGCTGAGGCCTGAGCCCATGTCTGCCCCCTTGTCGCAGAGGTGTTTTCCAGAGGATTCTTTGGGATTCTCAATGTGTGCTGCCAAATTCACAAAGTTTTTCTGTAACCGGGGCTATTTAACCCCTTTTTCCTAATATTAGCTAATTCGAAGGCGGTATTGGCAGGGACTTGCTTTGCAAGTCACCGAGGAAGGAGGCCATGAATCAGCCCACATTGAGACATTGGAAGCATTATATGAGAGGCATATGGCTGGTGTTAGGTGCAGGCAGAGTGAAGAACTCACAGACCAACTATGTCAGGATGGGGGTTATAGAGGGGGACATCCTGACACACACCCTATTCAATTTTTTTTGAATTGACTACTGGGTCATTTGATGGTCCAAAAGCTGGATGCACCAGGGGCGAGTGGTCAGGACATGCCCCCGTTGTAGTTTGCAGATGGTGCTGGCCTTGCTTCCCGCACAAAGGTACCCATGCAGAAACACCTTGGAGGCTCTGATCGAGTTCTGCATCCAGAACATACTCATCATGAATGAGATGAAGACTAAAATAATGCTGCTAGATGGAGGAAAGGACCCTAAATGGGGTTCATCTTTAATGCTAATCCGTTCCTGGTGGTTCCGCCACTTTGATTATATACATATACCTTTTGATAAGATGATAAAGTGGGGTCCCCATGTCAATGAGAGTAGGTGCAGACACGGTTTTGTTATTCAGCCGTAAGCCTGAAGGTAATGGCCCAGTGTAGGCCATAGATGTCTATAACAAGAAAGTTGTTACAGCAGGAATACCCTGCTGTGAGTTGTGGGGCTACACCTCGTTCCCAGCAAGTGCTAGTGGCCCTACAGTTCGCACTTAGCAATGGAACCCCACCCTGATCTTTACAGCTCATTGTTCTTCCTACTTTATTATATGTGGTTAGGATATGGTCTAACACCGAATCTGGTATTTACCAAACCTCGCCTAAAGAAATCTTGGATATGAAAGCAGCGAGGAAAGTACCCTGGCTGCTCTGGGTCATGAAGTCTTTGCTATGGGGTTGGTTGAGTTCTAGTGTGTTCCTGCTTCTATCTGGAAGGATACCTGAGAGAATAAGAGAGGTTATGGGTCCGTTAAAGAGGCAGGACGTCTTGTGTTACCCTAGTAGGGAACAAATGATTGAATGCTGCTTGGCGCACAAGAAGACCTGAGGTATTTGATTGACAGTAGTCTGGTGGCCTAGTAAATTGTTCTAGAAGCTTAGATTTAACAACCGTCCCTAGGATACGCGACTGCAAGATGGGGTATCCGTAGGGGTCTCTGGACCCAAGACACTCTTACCCACCTCCGTCTTCTCTGTCATGGGTACAGAAGATGGAGAAGAACAAAGCTCATTCCATTGTTTCTACGTAGAGTTCCCTTTTAACACAATTTCCACCAAACGTAGAGGCTGGTGTGCTTGGGAAGAGTGGACAAAGCGTCAGGGGTCCCAGAGGCCTGGTGGGCAGTTGGTTGGGCATCGCATTGTCTCAATTGTATGTAAATAAGGCATACGTATTGACGAAAGGTAATCTAGAATATCACATTGTTTATCCCAAAATGTCCCTTTTCATTTTTTGTATTGTAATGACTTTTGTTAAACACAATAAAGCTGTATTTATTGATATATAGGCTACTGGGACTGATTAGAATTTGCTTTGTTTATCGTTGCATTTTTCTTTATTCAGTTAGACTTCGTAGTGAAGGTGTACGTCAATTTAAATGCGGGTCGTCTTTGCTGAGCACTGGCACGGAGCTGTCTAAAGGGGAATAGGGAGTGGAGGGCACAGAGAAAGGCATTTAGGTAGGGATTGTTTTAATTTTCAAAATTCCGTGAGAAATACTTTTGTTTAAAAAACAAAGATTGAACGTATAGGAAGCAGAAAAGGGCTAGCCTGTGGACCCTATTCGTGTCATGAATGGATTGACCCATTGACGGGCTCCATCTGCAAACGCATCACTGGATCGGCCCTTGCCTATTACTGAAATTGATTTCAGGTCTGTTTCTTGTTGCTCCGGAACCGCCCACGACAATGTGTAAATAAGGGCGGCCTCCATTTTGTGGCTACACCAGAGCGTTCCCGTGGTGGCGCTGCTAGCACAACACTTAATTCTGCCTTTATGGATGGAGCCAGGCTGTGAGATTGACAGCCCCATTAACCGGTGATTCTCTGTCAGTGTGAGTAATTAGAATGCCTATATTTATACCACCCATCATACATCATATCTGCAGGCCGACACTTAATCAAGAACTGAATCAATTCCATATGTTTTATTGCCGTTTTGCAGACAGAGGTATAGATGCTGAACTTGCGGCGCATTCTGCTGTATGGACAGCCGTAGCTGCAATTTAAAATACTGCTTCACGACTGCACCATAAAAAATAAGGACTATAAATAGTGGCGAATAACTGTTTGCTTTTTTCTGCCACAAAAGCAGTGAATGTTTGCTGCAATTTTTTTTCTCTATTAGTTGTGTTATTTAGTGAAAACAAGAGCTCTACAGTCTACATGTGGGAGATCATCCAGTCCTGTTTTTTAGTTTGGGCTATAAGCCGAAACTATTGCATTAGAGTACAGAGGGGGCAAAATGGCATAGGAGGAGGGGGGGGGCACACAGCTTGTAGCCAAACAGCTATTTGCCCACCCAGTGACTGTCCAGGGCCATGCTAATCCCCATGGCCATTTGCACCCAGTTCCTCCCCTGCACAATACACATCATTATTGAAATTCTTTGAGCTTGCTTTATTCAAGCCTTACCACCAAACTTTGCAGGCAGTGTCTGCCAGTGTTTTTACAAAGCAGTCTTTTGAGATTTAATGACTTAATGTCATAAAAAAAAGTCTTCACAGGTCTGCCTTCAGCCACTTAATTTATAAGTACTATGTGTGTGATTCACTGAAGTCCTGTTCATCACAAACATTGGCAAAGCCAACAGTTGTGGCTTGTGTATAAGAACTGGGCATTTCCCAGTCACTGCACCTTCTACCATCAATAGCCAATTTATACCACTACAGAAGGTCCTTTCCCATGCCTACACAAAAGCCCAAACTGTTGGCACTGCCAGCCCTTGTTCCCTTAGATTTTTAGGGCTTGCGCTTTTTCTTTCCCATTTTAAATTGAGGAAAACTACAGATCCCAGAATTCGAAGCAAAAATAGGTCTGGCTGTCTTCTTCACACATGCAAGATCTCTTTTCAAAGTGTTTTTCTATAGTGAAATATCTGTCATTATAGAGGCCACTTGGCGCATAACTCTAGTGGAAAATAAAAGGTGGATGGGCATGTTCATGGGATTGTAGGAAGGTGGGAATCCTGACGTGTTGAGTTCCAGATGGAATTACGGGTTTCGGAGTGGTTCCTGTTGAAGATACTTCGGTTGAGTAGGTATCCAGAAGGAATTATTTGTGTTCTCATTTGTAATTGGCTTTATATAGCACAAGTCTAGCTAAGGAGCAAGGAAGTGTTGTACAGTTGAGGGTCACATGAATAAATTAGTGGGAGGTAGCAATATGTGGAATTAAGTGACCTTGGTTTTGATGACCTGCTCTATTCGCTTCCAAAGGGGCTGTCAGGTCTGCGGGTGGTCTGGAGGATATGGGATGGGGTCTGCGCCTGTTGGGAAGTGGAAGATGCGGCGTAGGTTGAGAGCGGTACCAGCAGGCATTTTTCTGCAGTGTGTGTGTGGGTAGCCTTTTGTGTGGACCATGTGTAGTGAAAGGCAGGGAAGGAGATCCTGGATTGAGGGGTATTTAGCAGACGTTTGCTGTCCTACTTTATCCCTGCAGTGAAATACGGGTGATAGTTCTGGTGTCGTTCCACGCTTGCTTTGCCCAACCGGGGCCGGACTTTGTGGAGGCTTTGAAAACGTGTGTTCACAGTTTAGGGCATTTGGGTGATACTGGCCCGGTTGGCTCAGGACTCCAGGGCACGCACTGCAATGCTACTGTTGTGCTAAAGGAGTGGCCTCAGACATTCTGTGGCTATTTCAGAGAACACCGGGGGTGAGGCCACCAGAATTATAGCAGCCTCTGGAGTATGCATTTGAGTCCTACTAGCCCTTGCCCTTGGCTACGCAGGCGCTCGAGTATGGTTTTGTGCCTCCTGTGTGGGCGCATGCGAGAAACTGACACGGTTGTGTCTGGCCTCGGGGATTAATGGATCAGCACTCTTGCGTTGAGGGGCAGGACTTGAGTCCTGGTCTCTTGTGGAAGGCAGGTGAAGGAGAGGACACCTGCTTGATAGATTCTGGATATTTTTCTTTTATTGTGGCCTGCTTTTATGGGGTCTCCTAATGGTCCTCTGAGTTCATGGGTCAATCTAATCCTCAAAATGCTGGTTGGGCTTCGGGCTTTAATTTTGGAGTATGAAGGCCATCCGTGACCTTCGAGCTCTTCCTGATGAACTTGGAGTTTCGGGTGCATAAAAGACATGTGTGGTTCTGTAAACAGCAGCTGCAAAGAGAGTTGTTCGTGTTGGGTTTTCTAGGATTTGGGCACGGTGGATAGGCTGGGGATGGTGGCAGTGGAGTATGCTATTTGGTGAAACCCTGTGGTTAGGCAGCGATCAGCCACAGGCAGTCTGGTTCTGAGACTGCCTAGCTGGCAATGGATTTGCTCATAGAGTTCATTACAAGGGTAACAAGATATGTTGATTTTTCCAGCTGGTAGGGGAATGGTATGTGGGTGAGTAATTGAGTAGGTAGACGATAACCTGTTTGCCGTGAATGGTGTTTGTGGTGGATCGGGATGGGGTGAAGTGCCAGGAAAGCAGGTGGCTGTTGTACTAACCTAGCAAAGACAATATTAGGGCAAGTAACTGAGGTTTAGAAGTAAATGAGCCGTGCTTAATTTGTGGGGGTGTTTGCCAGAGCTCGGCCCTGGCCCACATTGTCTCGGATTCAGATTGATTATGAAGAAATGATAGCCAGTGCATCCATCGACCTCAATGAGAAGGTGCAAGCTGTCGTCTAACCCCAAATGTGTCCACACTGTGGGGAGCCACTGTGGGCGGTGGCAGCAGTGGTGGGGAACTGCCCGTCTGCAGTGTCACAAGCGTGCTAGAAAATATTTGGGTCCTGGCACTTCTTTTCTTAGAAATTAAGCACTGTAAAGAAGACCGGCAAAAGGCCATGATGGTCTCATGAATGTGTGGGAGAGTGACACACGGATGTCTACTGCACAATCCGTTTCAGACATGAAAGCATTAAGGGTGTTGAAAAATGCCTCTGTGCTGCCTTTGGCCAAGACAGCTTTCACCAGTTGTTGTCTTCTGACTCTCTGCCCCAAAAAATCAGAGGGTAACCTCAGTAACCTGTATATGTTTTATTACATTTTGATGTTGATTTGTTACAGAGCCTTTGAGCAAAGTTGCATGCAACATTCCCATTTATGCTAAAACATATATAAATGGAGGCTTTTGATTTCACAAAGCCTTTCAATTCAGATCTTTGCACCAGTGTTTAGGTTTTGTTACAGCCCCAGTATGCCAGAACATAGTCTCACATCTCAAAACGCTCTATATGGGTCTACTTTGCTCAGTGTTCCTGATCAGATGATGCTCTGCTGTAAGTGCAAAGGGCCCGCTTTCTCAGCAGATCTTGGGCATTGACTTGTGCTGAGGCGAATAGGGTTCCGTGCCCATACACAACGCTATGCTCTGTTATGTCATTTGTATAGCGCCTACTGCCATTGGCATGGCCTTGAAGTTCTGTGGGGATGAACGTCATTCAGTGGACCGTGGTCTGAGATGTGAAGGAAGGATTCTAAAATGTGTGTGTGCATTTTTAGCCAGCACGGAGGTAGGTAACTATATTGAAATTTTGCACATGGATGATCCGGGGACTGTTTAATATTTAAAAAATGGGTTACATGAGCACATATCTGGGATCTATCCTAACCAATCCTGGGCAAAGCCAACGGGGATAAGCGTGTTTTCCTCGTTAAAAGCTGGTGTATGTTGAATTTCGAGGGGATTGTGTCCTCCGACATATTCCACATCTATGACAGGTAATGTCCACAGCTGTGCTGATTCGGAATTTTTTTCGGCAGAGGGCATCCTGCGTCGATGACGTTGATCCATTGTCGCTCGAGGGTCGACGTCACCGGATGTTATATATAGGACGCACAGCGCCTGTTGCCTCAGTTCTGTTTTTTCCACAACGTGTTTGCTTCGGAATCTTGGTGCGCTCGATTCTTCTCTTCGAATGTCTTCGGCTTCTTCTACTACCCCGAAGTCGGGCTTTAAAAAGTGTCGGAACTGCGGGTCGAAGATGTCAATCACGGACCCACACGACATCTGCCTTTGGTGCCTTGGCGAAAGCCATGCCACCGAGTGTCAGTCCCTGATGTCTAAGGCCTTGCGGGAACGTAAGAAGAAATTGAAGGTAGATAGGGTGTCTAAGCCCCATAAGTCGAAGTCCGCTGGGCTTTCAACCGATGATTCGAGGGGCGACTCTCCACGTCGGTGAAAGTCTAGGGGGGTCTCGGTCTAGGAGTGGTTCCCGCCATTCCTCTGCCTCGTCGAGGCATTCTAGGAAGCGCCGTCACTGGTCACCTTCCCCGTCTTCGTCGGAGGAGGACTCCGCTAGACGGTTGACTTGTCCCGCCAAGTCTTCGTTGCCAGCTGAATGGGATTCATTCCGCCGGCAGATGTTAGCGATGTTCGAGTCGCAAGGCACAGTTCCGTCCGTGCCTCGAAAGAAGCCGGAATGGAACAGGCTCGGTCCACCAGTCGTACGCCTTTGGGCTTGGGCGGTCGGCGCGATCATCGGGAGCCGTCGAGGTCCCGATCGGACAAGGAAGATCGCCATAGCCTTGCCAGGTCCAGGTCCTGGTCCTCGATGCCATCGAGACCGGCGGAACCTGTGAAGCCTTCCAAGAAGGCGTCGATGCCATCGGCGCCGTGTCCGTCGAGGGGCTCTCTCGAGGCTCCGCCCTTGAAGAAGTCGTCGACGCCATCGGCGCTGTGTCTTTCGAGGGACACTCTCAGGTCTCTGCCCTCGAAGAGGTTGTTGACACCGTCGGCGCCTCGGTCGACGTCGATTCCCTCAACGCGTTTGTGGAGGCTCAACGCCGTTTGTGGAGGATTTGCCGGAGGTGCACCGGAGAGCTGTGGAACCACTGAGAAAGGCTCTCAGTAAGTCTGTGAGGACTGTTTTTGAGCCTTATTCAGTTCCTACTCCTAGATTGGAGTTTTTCCAACCTTTGCAAGATATGTCAGAGGTTGAGGAATTGTTTGATAAGGATGTGGTGGTCGTGCCTCCTAATGTCCCTGATGAGCTTTTGTCTGGGCATAGTCAGATGGAGGAACTCCGTCAATCGTTGCATGATGCTAGTGGTCTTGACACCTCTCCGGAGGTGGAGTTTGGCCACCCTGAGCCTGGGGTGCATGCGGATTCCTCCTATCGTCGTCTTATGTCAAGGGTGACTGAATACTTGGGGTGGTCTGCTCCACCTGTTGATTTTACTCAGGATGATTTGATGGACATCCTGGATCAAGGTCCACCAACTGACCCGGTGTTGCCATTTCACATGGCTTTACAAAGGAGGGTGGCGGCGGCTTGGACTGCTCCGGCAAGAGTCTACCGGCAGTTAGTAAGTCGCTTCCGAAAAAATACCGCCCATCCAGTGGTGACCCCTGCTACTTATCGACGCACCCTACTCCGGAGAGTTTGGTGGTGCAGGCGGCTACAGCCTCCTCAAAGCAGGCTGCGTACCCTACCATCCCTACTGATAGGGACGATAAGCGATTTGATGGTTGGGCTAAGAAGGTATTTTCGGCTTGTGCCTTGGTGAGATTCACTCACGCTCTGTGGAACTGTGCGTCTTTGGTGGCTGAGCATATTCCCGAAGTGGAGGAACGGGATGGTTTCCTAACCCTCGTGCAAGATGGCAAGGATGCCATGTGTGAGGCCGTTCAGTCGGGTTTGGACACGGCAAACTGTGTCAGCTGGTCCATGGCTGCGAGCACCGTGATACGCAGGTTTGCGTGGTTGCAGAAGTCAGGGTTTGCTCCTGATGTGCAATCCCGTCTTCTGAACATGCCCTTTGATGATGTTCATCTGTTTGGCAGCAAGGCTGACGAGAGCCTTGAGAGGTTGCAGAACTCCAAAGCTGCAGCAAAGTCTTTGAGCGCTGCAGTTCATCAACCTCTGCCTTTTCGTCATAGGGGATAGCAGTGGAGGGGAGGTTCCTTTCGGTACTACTCTTCCTTTGGGAGATCGAGAGGAGCTGCCAGTCAAAGGGGCCACTGTAGGAGTACCAGAGGTGGAAAGTCAAGGTACTCGGGGTCCCAAAGCCGCTTGGGCAGTTGCCTCTTTGCCCTCAGGCACTGCCGCAGCCGCGTCCACTCAGTCATGAGGCCATGTCCCATGGTTCGCCGGTTGGGGCCAGACTTGCGCAGCATCTTGGAGAATGGTGGGCCATTACTTCAGATGTGTGGGTTCTGGAGATCATAACTCACGGCTACTGCCTACCCTTCCGGCAAAGGCCTCACGACAATCCGCTGGAGAAGCTCTCTTTGAAGCGTCCGGGTCTGCTCCTTCTGCACGAAATCCTATCTCTGCTGGAGAAAGGCGCCATAGAACTGATACCTGTAGCGGAGAGGAACAAGGGATGGTATTCCCCTTATTTTCTTATCCCGAAAAAAGACAGGGGATTGAGACCCATCATGGACTTGCATTGGTTGAACAAGCTCCTCAGGAAGGACAAGTTCAAGAAGGTAACTCTTTCTCAAGTCCTCCAGGCCCTTCAACTTCAGGATTGGTTGGTGTCTCTAGACCTTAAGGATGCTTACTTTCATGTGCCGATACATCCCAAGCACAGGAAGTACCTGAGGTTTGCAGTTGGCGACTCGCATTTTCAGTTTCAGGTCCTGCCGTTCGGATTGACCTCCGCCCGAGGGTCTTCTCCAAGCTGATGGTGGTAATGGCAGTGTATCTCAGGAAAGGGGGGGGGGGGTTCACGTTTACCCCTACCTGGACGATTAGTTGATCAGGGCGCGCTCTCCCGAGCAAGCCCTGGATCATCTGTCCGTCACCTGCCACTCCCTTCACAAGCTGGGCTTCTCCCTCAATTTAAAGAAATCGCATTTGACACCTACCCAGCGGCTCCAATACATAGGAGCAGTGCTCGACACATCCCTGGGGCAGTGTTCGCCCCTGGGATGGGCTCATCACATTCTGCAGATGGTGAACAAGTTCCAACATGCCCAGAGTTTCCTGGCATTCGAATTCTTGAGGTTGCTCGGCCTCATGGCTTCCTGCATTTTCTTGGTGACAGAGGCCAGGCTGCGGATGAGATCACTGCAGTGGGCTCTCAAGAGTTCTCCGGCAGGATGTCAGATCCCATTCAGATTCCGACCTCGGTTGCCCAGGATCTTCTTTGGTGGGCCGACAAAGGCAATCTGATGAAGGGAGCACCATTTTGGCAACCATGGACGGAGGGGACGATCGTGACGGATGCATCCCTCACAGGTTGGGGCGCTCATGCCAACGAGTTGACAGCCAGCGGTCATTGGTCTCCGTCGGAGTCCAGACTCCACATCAGTCTGTTAGAGCTGAAGGCCGTCAGGCTAGCCCTGAAAGCTTTTATGCCGTCTGTGCAGGGGAAGAATGTCCTGATTATGACGGACAATACAGTGGCCATGCACTACCTCAACAAAAAAGAGGGGGGCATGGTCACTCCCTTTGTGCAGGGAGGTGATGCAGCTCTGGTTCTGGGCCATCCAGCAGGAAGTTTCAATCTCTGCAGTTCATCTGGCCGGAGACGAAAATGCGGCGGCAGATGCTCTGAGCAGGCAGAGCACGGTCTCTCAAGAGTGGGAGCTGGCTCAGGAAGTTCTTTTGGAGATCTTCGGCCTTTGGGGAACCCCACAAGTGGATCCTTTTGCCATCAGTGTCAACCGGAAGTGCGTAAGATTCTGCTTGCGGGAATTTCCTCCAAGAGGAGCCTTAGGGGGACGCGTTCGTGGTGGAGTGGTCCTTCCCACTGCTGTGCGTGTTCCCTCCAGTGCCCGTCATTCCGCAAGTGTTGCGGAGGTTACGGAGGTTCAGTTCCCGAATGATTCTCATTGCTCCAGCTTGGGCCTGGAGAGTGTGGTACCTGGACCTTCTAGACCTGTCCATCTGCCCTCCACGCTGTCTTCCCTACCGAGACGATCTGCTCCAGAGGTCAAGTCTCTCAGCCTTCTTGCTTGGTATCTGAAAGGTTGAGGTATCTAAGTGATTTCAATCCGGCACACACCCAAGCCAATGCCTATCGTGCAATACACAACTGAAATCCTTATTTATTTTTGACTAAAACTTCTTTATTCTGAACGATATGCCACTCATATCACGCCCCTCTCCTGGAACCCCCCCGCCCCCGGTCACACTGAACCAGGAATCAGGCTGATTTGCAAAGTTAAATATTTTATGTATTTACAATTTAATCACACTATGTTTTAATGGGTATACAATAATCACCAATGGGGTGATGTAACGCAGAATAATCTCTTTAATACACAAGGAGTAATAGTGAGCAAAACAGTTCAGCACAGAAATAATACTTTTGTGTGTGTGTTCAGATCGAATAGCACGGTGGTTATAGGTTCCTCCTGCACACCCCTCAACCCCCCAATAGGCAATGTAAAGAGATAGGAGGAGAGAGCAGGTATTCAGGAATGGCAGAATTCAACAAAATATCAATCCCACTTTCCCCCAGCAAACACAAGAGAAAAACGGAATTGACTGTCATGACTTGAGAATGGACTGGACAAAAACACTAAATATTGTCAAAATTGCTGAAATTGCTATAGATTCCTATGGGAGCCGCTTTGGATAGTTGCACATAAACATAAGCAATGATTTAATACCGAGAAACAATTTGAAATCTTAAAATTCAAGTCCGGAGCAATCAAAAGCTGTTTTACACGTGTCAGAACTTCCCAAAAACAAAATTCACGGCAAACTTTTCACTGCGCGATAATCGCGATACCGGGAGAACCTAATGGATTTGGGATGCGGTTGCAGATGCGATTTAAAGCTGTGGATGTTAGCTACAAGCAGAAGTTCTAGCACAAAAACTGAGGAAGTTATGGACGTTTTAGTGGACGTCATTTTTTTCGAGATAGGCGCAAGAACGGAAAACGGGAATGCACTTTTAAAATGACAAAAAGCATTTCTTACAGTAGAAGATGACTATGAACAAACAAATACCCCACAGGAACACAGCCACTTGATCAGGGTAACTGCCTGCAGAGGAAACTCGCCTTTTTCAGATGAGAAAAGATCAGTGCAGAGATAGTTTTAGCAATACTAGTACAGAGGAAGATAGGATGGATTGGATAGAGGGTTCAAACAATTCAAGAATTCTCCTAACAATACAGGTTCTGAATACAAGACAGGATGGATTTAAGATGGGGATTAACTAAGAAAGGTACATATGCTAGTGACACAGTTCTAGCTATAGGTACTCACTAGATATGTTTTTAAACAGAACCATCAGGATTCTGGTCCGTCAAGATTCTAATCAGGGAATTGGATCTGGTTCTAGGATAGACACCTTGGCACATCGGATTGGGTCTGCAATCAGCAAGGCACTCTGGTCACAGCACGGCATGGCACAGGACTGGACAGGATCTGCAAAGCACTCTAGTCACAGCATGGCACAGGACTGGGTTGGATCGGCCCTTCTTGGTTCTGATGATAATTCTTTCAGCAGGCAAGCAGTACAGCGCAGCCGGCTGTATTTTGATGCTTCCACTTAGGTTTGTGGGGTTCTAGTTCTGGGATTTGAGGCCTAGCAGAAAATGGTTCAGCTATGCAATGGATTTCTGTTTTGCCAGGTTTCTGGAGTCTGGAGCAAGGAAGATGTAAAGTTCATTAGCAGGGTGCTCCACCAGCATCGGGATAGTGAGTGAATCTGTCTTTTTTTTTGAGTGGTGAGCTGTCTCTATTTATGCTATGATAAAGGGGTGTGTGGGCTGGTTTATCCTAAGCTTGCCCCTTTCACAGGTGATTGGGTCATAGTCTCCTCTCTGCCTTGATAGGAGGAGAAAAACAGGGTGTCACCTTTATGGTGTGATTTTATGAGGCTGATGATCCACCCCTGGCACCTTGAACACAAAATCTACTTTTGGCACCATACATATTTACACATGTGCAACCTCTATAAGAATCACATATACAGATTACATATTTTATATAGCAGCTATCCCTCCAAACCCCCGTAGCGGTGGGATCTTGTCTCGGCTTTTCACAGATTTGAGCCCTTTTCATCAGGAACACAATGTCCAATTTCTAAGCAAATCTGTGCATGTTTAACATGGGCATAAGTGTATAAAGTTTCATACTTCTAGCAGCAATACATTTTGTGTAAAATCACATTTTCTACCATTTCTTTCCAGAACATGTCACACAATTTTGCCACCTCTTGAAACGTGCAGCCAAAATTTAGATTCACAAATCAGTTACTGCTATATTTTACCCAATTTTCACTGGCAAATTATAAGTCTTTTAAAAAGTGTTCTTGGTGAAGGTTCAGCCACAGATGGTTGTTTGTCTCTGCCTCCTTCTGTCTCCCTGCAGTTCAGAAGCAGTCTCCTCCCTGTTTGCGCTTGGCAGAGGCCATTTACGACTGTCCTCACACCCCCCGCATTTCCTTAGTGGCAGCTGTTCATTGTTCCCTTTTGCCTCTGTAGACCAGGTTCTTTCCAAACCCTATAATTATCATTTTGGTGTGATTTCCTGGTGGGGGGAAAGGCCATCCTTCTGTGGAGAAACCTGATGTTCCAGTTTGGTAGCTTTTAGCCAGGCTTGATTTAATAGTCAATTCTGTTGCATTTTCCCTTAGCTTAAAACAAACTTGTGATTTCAAAATAGCAGCTAGAATACTGATTCAAGATTTTAAACCATGGGATCAAAACAGTTACATAGGTTACTCTCAGTAACAGGCCTCTTAGATTGCAAACATTTGATTTCAGTTTATCTATGTATAAAGTTTAATCAGGCAGGCTCTTGACAGCTGTCATTCAGGCGGCCCACGGTACTGCACCCAGATTTCTGACAGATCCACAGACAGGCCACTTTTGCTGTGGAATTTTCTTTATGCTCTCAGCTTTTCAGGACCTTGCAAGTTCGCAATGATTTCTTAGACTAAGTGAATTGTAGCACCCAGCAAGAATTTTGGATGTTTGAGGGTGTTTTGTACCGCCATTCTGCAGTTTCAGCAACAAAGACAAAGGGATTTAAAGCAAGATTTTGGGGTTTCATTTAGCAACACTGCTTTTTCCTTCTGTACTCCATTGTTACTTGTTGTGGAGGCCAGTGACATATTCAGGAGTGAGATCTCTGTTCTACCACTGACAATATGTGTGGCGGATTGGGCAGCCATCTTTTTGTGCGTAACAAAGTGCGATTTTCAGAGGTTTTGGCACGCACAAGGGTTTTTGCGGCCATTTTGATATTTCTGGTACCATCATAACACAGTGCTGCAGCATAGCAGAGCAGAAAGCGGGTTAAAACATCCCACAGGTATAAGGATTGGGACCACCCCGAAGACGTGATGGAGGTGTCCCTGTACCGTTGCCGTTGGAGAAAGTTCTGTGACTGGTGCAGGATACAGAATGTGGATCCTTTCCAATGTTCCATTTCTTTGTTTTTGTCTTTTTTGCTTTCTTTAGCCCACAAGGGGCCTGCAAGTGGGTGCCATTAAGGGTTACCTGGCGGCGCTGTCCATATTTAAGCGCTCGTCTGAGGAATGTTCTTATTTTAAGAACCCTTTGATTTCTCGGTTTCTAAAAGGGCTAACTAATGTGTTTCCACCATCGCCTTTCCAGGTGCCGGGATGGGATTTGAATTTTGTTTTAAAGTTCCTAATGGGAGCTCCGTTTGAGCCCTTACAGTCTTGTCTGTTGCGACTGTTTTCCTTTAAAACTGTGTTTTTAGTTGTGGTTACTTCCGCACGCAGAGTGAGTGAGTTGCAGGCACTTTCCTCCAAGCCACCCTTTACTGTTTTCCTTAAGGACAGGGTTGTCCTGAGGGTGCGGCAAGAAGAAAGGGTCCGTAGGTTGGATCCTAGGAGAGCTTTGAGTTTCTATCTCTCACTGATGTCCCGGGTCAGAGTGGACGATCAGCTCTTTGTTGGTTATGCTGGAAGGCGCTTGGGTCAGGCTGTTTCCAAACAGACCTTGTCCAGATGGATCATTTTAGCGATCTCTGAGTGTTATCGTTTGGTGGGAAATGACCCTCCAGTAGGCTTACGGGCTCACTTTAATAGGGGGGTGGCTGCCTCCACTGCTCTACAGAGGGGCATTCCGATTCGCAATATTTGTGAAGCAGCCACATGGGCCTCTGTCCATACGTTTGTGAGACATTATTCCCTGGACTCCAACTATGGGCAGGATTTGGCCTTTGGTAAGGCAGTCCTTTACTCATCCATTTGATTGGGCATTCTAAAATTCTAAATTGTAAATTCTTTTCCCACCTCCATAAGTTGGTACTGCTTTGGGAGTCTGTCATAGATGTGGAATACGTCGGAGGACACAATCCTCTCGAAGAACAAGTTACTTACCATGTCTGGTAACGTTCTTTCGATGGGATGTTCCTCCGACGTAGTCCACATCGCCCTCCCAGCCTGCCCCTCTACTAAGAATTTCTTATACGATTGCAGCTTATGTTTCTGCATTGTTTTCTGCAGTCATACTGGCAGGAGATTGGTGCCACACATTCTGGGAAAAACTATAACTGAGGCTACCAGCGCTGTGCATCCTATATATAACATCCGGTGACGTCGACCAGAGAGAGAGAGAGAGAGAGAGAGAGAGAGAGAGAGAGAGAACGCAGTTGGCCCAGAATAAAATGCCATGCCACCATTTCTTTTAAAAACAACGTTGGTTGCATTACATGGCATGCCACAGTAAGAAATGGCTAGACAGACTGACCCAAAATGCCAGTCTAGCCCAGTAATAAGATATATGTTAGGTTATTAGTGGGCTAGACTGGCATTGCTTGCTTTATCATAGATGAGGATGGATATCTTAGGGGCAACACATTTGTCTAGGAAGCAAGACAATGCAGCGCAACACAGAAACCCCTTGTTGGCATTACGCGTGTTATAAAAGAACAATTATGAAAATAAGAAAGGGCTAGACTGGCTGCTTCAAAATGCCAGTCTAGCCCAGTAATAACATATACCATTCTTGCTTGCTTTATCATAGATGCCCAGAATTAAGTTATGCCACAGTAACCCACGTCCATACACAAATTTCACCTCATCATTCAATCAAACCCTTCACTCTTGCACCCATACACCCTATTACACTCACTCACTCACTCATTCAGTCACACGCACATTGCATGATACTGCACAACACACATCCTTGCATGCACGCATACATACATCACAAACATGCTGCACAAATTCACATGCTCCAATGAGCACGCACACATAGACAACATTTTATTTTCCTTACCTGCTCCCTTCATCCTATCCAACCACAACCGTCTTCCTCTGGAAATCCTCTTGCGCTCCAACATCCACTGCCCAGACAGGAAACCAGGAAGCTGGTTTCCTGTCTTGCACAGTGGGGCTGGATAGGAAGTAACGTTCTAGTTGCAGCACAGTGATTGCTGCGCAGCAACTAGAACGTTACTTTGAAGTTCGTTTTTTTGAAGTTGTGGTGCTCCCAACTTCAAAATAACCTCTGAGATTCAGCGCAGCACTCCAGAGTGATTCGCTTCATCTAAAACGTCACTTTGAAATTGGGTGCACCCTGACTTCAAAAAGCTTGTCAGAGCCGGCTTAAGGTGCGATGCAGTGCACCAATGTTCCCTTTTCTTGGTGTGCCCCTGTGCGGGCGCACCGCTCGATCTTGCCTCAAACCGGTCCTACGTTTCGGAAACACAAAAAGGTGAAGCTTGCGTTTTTTTTATAGTGGTTCTAGTGTGCATAGTGAAAGAGAAAACGCTACAATATGGCGACTGGTTGCCTGGGTGTGGTGATGCCTATTTGCGGTGTACATGTAAAATTATAATATGCAACTTCTTTCTCCAACTTTCTAGCAAATTGACTGGTCATAAGAGCAGCAGGTCACCATTTTATAAATAATCCACTTGCAATGTCGATATATGATGCCAAATCATTTTTTTAACAAGTCTTACACCTATTAATTGTATGGGAATCGTGCACTGTTTGTCCGCATGGGGTGCCTACATTTATTTAGGAAAGCTTGCAGCACTGCTGCTGACTTTACTGTTGTTCCTTGACAGAGGCGCTTACAGATCTACCCATACTGTTCCTGGTGGGCGTGGCCTGCTGCACAGCTACCCCATAGTTGCCAACCCTACTGATTTAGGCAGTAGGCTACTGCTTTTTGAAGAGTCCTACCACTTACAGATTTGGGTGACAGATCCTACTGCTTTTTACAGTGGCAGGTAATTTTTGTGACTCTAAGGCAATTCATCTGTATGTGCGGTGGGCGGGTAAGCGATACATTTTAGTGATGGGTTCAGATCAATCCACTGACCTGACAGCTACATGACTCTGACCTGCACTCTTGCCGGGACAGACCTTAGGTGAACCACCAGTGAAGGCAAGTGGCAGAGCGTGCCACCATACACAGCATCTGCCTATCGGACTTAGGGGGGTATCAGTCTCCATGTTGTTCAGTGTTCAACCTGCACTGCAAGAATAAATATGTACTGCCCAGGCTGCTGCTACAGAGCAGTGGCAAACGTTGCCTACCAGCTCTGTGTGATTATTTTCTGTGAAGTTAGGTAATTGAATTTGGTGTTAACTTACCATTACCACAATTATACATTTTAAACATTTGAGCATCTTTCCATGTTGTGCTGTTTGATGGGTTGTGCATTTTAGAATGCTCCAGTGGTGCCAACAATGTATGTTTTGTAATTTCAGGGATGTCATTGTTTTGCTAAATTATATTTTTGAAACTTGAAAAATCCTACATCTTTTTGGTCACAGAATGTTGGCAAGTATGCTACCCATATTGCTCCTAGTGTCTGGTTGTGTCTAAGGTGCTTGCAGAGCTGCCCATGCTGTTCCTGGTGTGTATGTGGGAGTCTGGCTTGCACAGCTACTCATATTCCTAGTGAGTGTGTGTGGGGGGGTTTGTGTGTCTGCAGAGCTACCTATACTGTTCCCAGTATGTGCGGGCTGCACACCTACCCATACGTGTGTGTGCATAGGTTGTACAGCTTCTGATTCCGGTTTTCCTTGTTTGTGTGTTGGAAGCATAACCGCTGCTGCATGTTGTGCACTTCTGCAATCAGGGAGCCTTGCACTGCCAATGACTGTGCTGTGTCTATTCTGTGTTTGCGAGAACTGTGTAAACTGCTGCCTGTGGGACGCTAGTACTGTTGCAGCCCGTGCTGCACTTGCTCTATGTATTGTGGTGGCTGCCCCTTTAAGGGCGTACACACGCAGCGCAGTGACGCCACGTTGCCGCATGTGGTAGAGCCTGAACTGAATACACACGTCCTGTGTGTGATTGTACGCAGTGTGGGGCTCACGGGGGGTGGTCCTGGATGCAATTGGGGCTCCGCAACATGTATGAGGCAAGCGTGCTAAGAGCAAGGCTGACACTGCAGAGTAGGAACAATGAAAGAGAATCTGCTACAATGATACAGACAGTGGAGAAACCTTGCTAAAAATGTTGGGGGGGGACATGACCTCTGAAGAAAAGGTGTCCCATTCAAATGAATGGGGACAAAATAGTGTGCCATGAAAGTTGGGGGGGGACAAACACCCACGCCCCCCCCCTAAAATTACGCCCATGGATACAGATGATGTGTGGTGTGTGCTTGTGTGCTGGAGTGCGCATCTCTGCACTAAAAGAGGCTGCAGAAAATACAATCGATGTGTTCATTGGACAAGGAAAGGGAAACAAAATTCTGACTGTTCTGTTTTTCGAAGGATGGCAATTCTCTTACCAAGGATTTGCATGAGTTGGCTGTTTGAGTCTGCTAATCCATCCACCCGTTCCCCGCCCCCACCTTTCAATAGCAACAGTGGAGTGCATGGAGAAACAGCATGTTTTAAGAGCCTCTATTTGTCCGACCTGAGTGTGTAACTGGCAGGACACAGTATAGTGAAATGATTGCTCTCCCCCTGGACTCGTGTGCGTCTATTGGCTGCACAATGGAATAACACCTGGGCACCCCAGGAGTACCTGAATTGGGAAGTTATCAGCTGACTAGTAAACGGCAAGGAGCTGCCTTCCGGGTTCCTAGGGGACCCTGTAATGAGATTGTTCTGATTGTCCCACCCCCCCCCCCTTCAAAGGGACACCTAAAAAGGGGTTCCTTTTGCACGGATCTGTGATACTACATCAAAGCGACATGTGCTTGTAGTACAGCTACTCAAGAGCCACAGCTTGACACACTTTCCAAGAATTGAGTTATAGATGGTTGGAATGGGTGATTAACTTTTGAAATAATATTGGGGGGAGGTGACTGGTCCAAACTGGTTGCTGTGTGTCAACGAGGATAATTCATAAAATGTGTGCATGAAGTTACACTTCCCAAATAAGTGCTTAAGAAATGGTGCCTATTCACCCCTCTTTTTACACTTGGATTTTCAGCTGTAAACTCTTGGAAAGGAGGGAAATTGTATAACTAACCATGGGGGATATTTCTTTCTACTCATTCCACTGGTATTTCAGATTTCTTCTTCCATTGGTTAACATTGATAAGGGTGATCCTTAGTACTTCATTTCTCTTAAACCACCTTAACCACCAGTGTAATTTCACCAAAATCGCAGGCACTATTGGGACAGACTTCTGGCATTCATTCTAATGCCTTCTCCCAGGACAGCACCGTAAGCTAGATTGCATGATATGTGACCCTGCTGATTGATAGGCCTTTATGTATTTTGTAATCAGTATTTGTTAATAATCTGAATCGGCAGCATATTGGTCAACACTGGCAACAAACAGTGGCACCCAGCTACCAAAAGTTGTAAATATAGAAAGGGTATAATTATTTTTAATAGATGGCTACTGGATGATTGGTTAAAACCACTTAACTGCGGGAGTGGGTAGAGCCTAAAATGATTCCTTTTGGTAGATCAGGACGGACATACAGGCACTTAGCACTTTTAAACTACTCGGTTGCAAATTGCAATGCAGTTGTAGCAATTTGTATTTTATTAGATTTATAAAGCGCTTTTGCTAAGGCGTTGACAAAGCGGTTGGCAAATCAGTAGCCGATCAAATGAATCAGTAGCCGATCAAATGAAACATGTTAAAATATGAAGAGAGAAAAGAGCAAAGATCAGAGCTAAAGATCAGAGCTGAGGAAAAAAAGATTTAAGACGAGAGGGGGGAAAAGATAAAGGGAAGGCGAGGATCTAATTTCAAGGGGGGTGGGTGATCCAGAGCTTGAAGGCCAACAAGAAACATTATCATTATAGAATGTTTTTTTTATAATGCGCTTTATACCAGCGAGTGGTTTCTAAGTGCAGGATCGGTATTCGAACCTGTGTTGCAATGCGTTGTCTTGCTTCCAAGAGCAACGCGTTGCCCCTGAGCTATCCTTCCTCCCCACACCGGAGCAAGATTGTGCACAGGGGGAATTGGGAACCAAAAGGAGGAAGTGGTTAGCAGAGAGACCTAGATGGTACATAGATTGCCACCTCCAAATGATGGCGCGAATCACGAAGACAACCACATCGCCCCATTCAGTCACAAAGAGGGAAATAGCATTTGTGGCCATTGACCGTCTGTGTGATGCTGTCCTTGGCCGCCCTCACCTTTATTGTGCAATGAACTTTAAATTGAAAAAGTTGACTCTATAAAGAAGTGGTTCTTCTGAGAACATGCGCGTGTCCACGGCTTCTAAGCGTGCCCTGGGTTCTGGAATGAGCACCCTGGATAACCCGCAAAGTGTGGTACGGATACGGTCTGTCAGGGGCCACCATGAATGTTCAGTTTTCAATCTGATGAGAAAGGAACGCGGTGATGGAGCAGCCGGCGACGACTGCATCGCCCTTGCTTTTTCAGGAGGCTACATTTTATGGGAAACTGTTGAGCAGTCAATCTGCAGAATAACCAGTTCTTGCTTCGCTTCATTTGGTAATGAAACATTGCTGCCCGTTTTGCTGAGCCTGTCTGTTTGGCACCTTTATCTTGTTTTTTCCACCGCTGGAAGCAGTTTTAAATCTTGTGACAACTTTAAAGCTCTTTTGCTCATGCAGGGAAAGTGTACTGTTCAAAGAATCTGCTTGGCAGCGGGCAAATAATAGCTTGGAAAAAGTCTCATTTAAAGGGTGTTCTCCCCGTGCTTGCGTATTGACGAAATGGCAACTCCTTCGCCTCCGGTGAACGTTTTTCTGGGGAAACCTATGTTTTTAGGGAGCTTTGCAGAGCATGCCATTGTGTTGTAAAGCTTATGTCACCGTCCTGTTTTCTGGCTGAAGCAAGAGAAAGATTGTTGAGCAAAGCTTGCGGCTAGAGATATAGCGGCTGAGTTTTTCCCTGATAGAGGATGGGCCATTTCGACAGTAGGCGCAACGTAGAATGCATAACGCGTTGAAAGGGCCCACTGCTTGACTGGCAGCTAATGTCATAACTTCACTGCAGATGTTGGTATTTGCTTTTTAAGTGAGTGTTTCTACAATGCACGCTTTGCTAGTGTGCAGCTAGTATGAAGGAAAGTGCAGTGCATGTCGTCACACGTGGCATACATGGTAAGGAGGGCATTTACAATATGTGGCAGAGGATGCTTTGGCCATTGAGGCAGCATGTGATGCGAGAAGACAAGGAGGCTAGGTGGCACCCACGTGAAGAGTAAGGTCTTGAGTTTCTTCCTGAACTGCAATAGTGCCAGCGTGGTCTGCATTGTCACTGGGAGGGGCATAGAAAGAGAAGGCTTGCATCCTGTACCTTTCTTTGCATGCCAGTTTCATCTTGAGCCTAGCAATGGCCTCCTCCTGAACGAGCAAGAATCACATGAGCTACAGAGGTTTTTAGCTAGGTAGGCAAGTGTGTGAGTGGTTGTTGACCCAGTGCAGGAATTCAAGTATTATAGCTGAGTTTGGATCAATTTTAAATCAAATCTGTTTCTTTTAAACTCCTACCTCCCGTCCCCTTTCCTCCATACTTTTGGGACATTCCTTCCACCGGAACGGGACCGGCGCACTTTATTAAGCATCAAAAAATAACATTGTTGTCCTTCTTTTATGTTTACACGGCGTCACCGCACGTGACTGTTGCCTTTCTGAGATCCAACCCGCGCATTGCCCTTCAGTCCTTTTCTCTGCGCGGCCGGGGATGGACATATTTGCATCTTTGGGGATTTTCTTATTTTTGTTCCCTTGTCCTTCATATTCCTGCTCCGGTTTCAGTCTTCTTTCTTCCGTCTATGCCAGAGCATCTGGGATTTGTGTCCTGTTCTTCTTGCAAACATCATTTAGTGAGGGTCATTTGGCGAGGGCAGATTCCCATTCTTTGTCTGGAGTGCTTGGGCCTGGAAAACCAGTGGGACTCTACTCTCCGTGCGTGCACTCCAGCGCCATCTTGTCCGGTGGGAGGAGGTGTTCCAGCGAATTACTCCTCCTCATTTACAGCAGTTCATCGAAGAAAAAAGGAAGCGTCCGGTAAGTTTATTCCTTTTTAGGGCACCTCAGCCAGGGGACTCCTTCCAGCAGTCTTCTGATTCCGGGAGGGGCCCTGGTACCAGGGTTGTCCATGAGGTGTCCCGCAACAGATCTAGCCTGTACTCTGGAGTTTCCTCTGAGGTTCCCTGTAAGGGGGCTGTTGGAACCGGATTTTCATCCGAGGTTCCCCATCAGGAGGCTAAAGTTAAGCCCAGCATTTCTGGGGCTATTTTCACCAAAGTAGTTCCTGAGGTTTCCAAGTCTGGAACTAAACGCACCAAGACTAGTCTTGAAGTTTCCAATAAAGTGACAAAAAGCACTGGGGTTACCCCCCCCCCTGGATGATCTGTGACTAGGGGCTATAAGTAAAACCTGCAAGATCGAGGGGGACCCCTCCTAGGGCTCTAACTACAGGGGGTGACCCTAAGCCTTCCCACACACAATCCTGTGGCTGAACCAATCCTGCTGAGGGGGAAAAGAAGGACAGCAAATGCCTTAAGTCTTAAGTACCGGCCTTGCCGAGGTTTCCTCACCGAGGGTGAATTCTTCAGCAGAATCTAAGTCGTTGAAAAAGCACTCTAGATCTGCTAGCACCGGCTCGGCCGAGGTTCCCTATCACAAGGCTAAAATGGAAAAAAGTCCCCTGATACCCTTGTGGTGACAAAGGCCTCAATGACACCTGTGACACAGTTCACTTCAGACGGCAACAAAATTACAGCCCAACCCCTGCAGTCTGATGCAGCCATTTTGACTACCTCTCACACTGTCGTCGTCAACGGCTGGTTCCGAGGGGCCTATTCCTGGGGCTGAGCAGCCTTTTCCATGTAATGTTGACAATAGGAATCTGTTCCGCCTTCCAATGGATTGGGGTGTTTGTTTTCCACTGCCACATACAGTCTTGCTCTCTCCTACGTCTGCACCTTTAGTTTACGTGGATCCAGCTGGTGGAGGGCAACACGCCTCTTTACAATCCTGGGGGTATGTCCCTTCTGGGCGGCCTCTACCCACTCCTGTGCCTAGACCTTCCTCTGAGGATGCGTTTTTTGGCGAGTTCCAGGCCCTTATGCACTCTTATTTGATGAAGGCATACTTTAAGGATCTATTTAAGGAAATGTATCCTAAGCCTATCGAGCTGCAACCTGCTCCGGCTACTCCTCTGCAGGTTCCGTTAGTGCCACCCCCTCCTCCACTATCACCACTGTCTCCACTTTCACCTGTACTTAAGGCTCCCGTTACGCAGTCAAGTCTGCCCACAGGGTCTGAGGTGCCACGTGCTGTGGACCAAGTTTCTGTTCCCTCCACATTCGATGAAGACCAAGAGGACCAGGATAGCGAAGACCCGCCCCACTCTGCCAGAGCTTTTCATGACTGGGTTGTGGATATGTTGGCGTTGCTTGATATTCCGAGGCTCCGGCCCCACAAGAAAGTGTACTTTCAGGAGCCTTTACTCTTTTAGCGCAGGAGCTTACAGGCCTTTCCCTTCATAAGGATGTGCTAGATGAAGCCTGCAAGGTCTAAGAAAAACCTCATTCTGGGCAGCAACTGAACAGACGCTTGCTACAAGCTGCACTCGTCAGAAGACATACCATTGACTGCATGTCCCCTCCCCTCTTTAACGGATGTGGCAGCAGCTATGCTCCAGTCTAAGCCATCCTCTACGTCAGCGCCTCAAGTCCTACAAGCTTCTTGATGCCATTGGGAAAAAAGTATTTTCCAATTCCGCTCTTCAGCTGCAGCAGGCGCAAATACTGTGGTCTTCCTGTCAGCTGCAAATCTCAAGCTGTGGAAAGAGCTTGCTGAGTTTCAGGAATGTATTCCTCCTGACAGGCTAGAAGATTTTAAAGGCGTCTTATCAGTTGCCATAGTTCTGGCTCAGGACTTGTTGGAGGCTGTGTCCCATCATGTTGACACTTCTGCTCTGGCCCTTATGGTTGGAGTAGACATCTCTCGCCAAGCGTGGCTTCATGCTAGAAAGTCCTCGAAGGAGGTTCAGGACAAAGTACTGGATCTTCCCTTTCTAAGGTAAGGAACTGTTTCACTCCACCACCAATGAGGAACTCACTAAAACAAAGGTAAACAGGCAAACAGCTAAATATTTGTCGGTCCTTGCTAAAGCAGCTGTAAGCAGCAAAGGCAGGGTGGCTGGTTTTTCTCTTGGTCAACGGCCTCCTCTTCGGCAACCGGTGGCCTCCCCGCCAACAAACCATCTAAGTTATGTTTTCCATCGGTCTCACGAATATCATCTGATCTGGAGGCGTGGCAGACCATCACAGAAGACCGATGGGTTTTGTCCGTCACTTCGGCGGGCTTCTGCTTGCCCCTCTTTCATACCTCACCCTCTGCTTCACCAGACTGGGTCGCCCTCCCTCAGAGCCGAGGTACAGAAACTTCTAGACCTCAGAGCAGTGGAACATGTTCCCTTGTGGGAGCAAGGGCAGGGCTATTACTGCCGTCTGTTTACAGTGCCCAAACCCAAACAGGCTGGCCTGCCCATTATCCTCAACCTCTCCAACTTCAATCTCTTCCTACCCCAAGAGAAATTCAACATGATTACGCCCAACCAGATAAGGTCCTCTCTCCGGAAGGGTAATTGGCTCAGTGTAGTAGATCTTCACGATGCCTATATGTATATCCTGATCTTGGGCCCACATCGGAAATACCTGCAATTCTCTGTAGGAATGGCACACTTCCAGTATCGAGTGCTACCGTTTGGTCTGAGCTCGGCACTGCGTGTTTTTACGAAGATGATGGCGTTCATCGCAGCATTCCTCAGACTGCAGGGAATTAATCTGTATCCATATTTGGACAATTGGCTTCTGCTCAGTCCTTACCCACAAGCTGCAACGGCCAATCATCAGTCACTCCTCCAGCTCCTGTTCCATCTGGGGCTGTCAGTGAGCTGGCAGAAATCTTCTATGACGGTTGCTCAAGAACTGATTTTTCTATGTTTCCATTGGGATACTGTCTGGGCCAGAGTGTTCCTGACGGAAGACAGAATTACGGAACTATCGACCATGTGCCAGCTTTTCCTCCAGTCCTCCCACATGTCGGCCTGGTGGTTTCAGAGACTCCTGGCCCTTATGGCTTCTTGCGTGTTAGCCCTACCTCTTGCAAGACTGAAAATGAGGCGCACTCAGCTTGTTCTTCGGAGCGGATGGTCTCAGGCTATGGATACGGACTCTAAAATTATTCCATTTCCATCCTCCATGATGGCGGATCTTCAATGGTGGTCTTCCGCCAGCAATCTTTCAGTAGGAACCTCCTTCTAGGAGCCCTGCGCTCAAGTCATGGTTACCACAGATGACTCCTTTGTAGGGTGGGGAGCGATGCTACATCACCTCAAGGTGTTCAACCTGTGGACGCCCCAGGACAGATGGTCCCACATCAATTATCCAGAGCTTCTGGCCGTTCTTCTTGCGCTCAAAGCTTTTCAGCCCTCTATCATCAACAGTGTGGTTCGAATTTGCACTGACAATTCCGTAGCAATGTCCTACATCAACAAGGAGGAGGGCACCAGGTCCCCTCCTTTGGTGGATCTAGCTATCCACATTTGGAATTGGGTGATCCAGCACAATGTCTATCTTCAGGCTGTGTACATCCCGGGTCACATCAATGTTGCAGCACACTCCCTGAGCTGCCAATCTGTGGTGAGTTACGAGTGGACGATGAACAGCGAAGGGGTTCTCCAGCAGTGGACCTCTTTGCAACCTCAATGAACAGGAAACTTCCTCTTTATCTGTCCAGGGACGGTATTGCAGTGTCTTCCTTGGAGGACGCACTCGAGATCCCTTGGGACAACATGAAAGCTTACGCCTTCCTGCCTTTGCCTTTGATTCATCGGTCGCTCTGGAAACTCAGGAGTGCTTCCAACTGCACTCTCCTCTTCATAACTCCTTGGTGGCCAGCCAGGTTCTGGTTATTGGAGCTGCAGCACCTATCGGTGTGCAACCCGATCAGGTTGTCACAGATTCCTGAACTTCTCCACCAGAGCAATCCTCAGTTGTGGCACCCCTTCCCACAATCCTTCAGCTTGGTGGCCTGGTAAGCGAGTTCCGGCCCTTAGCACAGTTTAACCTTTCAGAGGATAACATGCACATAATTCAGGTGGCACATAACCCTTCTACAAAGGCTCAGTACAAGAGCAAATGGCTTCGTTTTTGTCATTGGTGTCTTGCTAAATAGCTTGATCCGCAACAAGCTTCTATTGACTGTGTCTTGTCTTTTAGATCAGAACTTGCAGCCTCTGTCATCCATGTCTTATCATGCAGGACATACCTATCTGCCATTGTGGCTTATCTGTCTACAGACAGTTGCTTCTTTTCACTGGCAAACCCAGTGAGCAAGAGACATGTGTTGCAGGTCTTCTTCATCTCTTTCCTCCGGTTAGGATTCCCCATCCAAAATGGGATCTGAATGTGGTCCTCACTGCTTTGTGTCATAAGCCATTTGAACCTATGGCCACTACCGAGCTCAAGTACCTTTCTTTGAAAGTGGCCTTCTTGATAGTGGTAACATCTGCAAGAGGAATAAGTGAGCTTCAAGCTCTCTCTGTTGAACATCTGTTCTTAACATTCCACAAGGATACGGCTGTGCTTCACACTTATCCTTCTTTCCTTCCCAAAATTGTCTCTGGTTCCACTTAAACCAGTCAATATCCTCACCTGTTCTCTTTCTGAACCCGGTCTCCCAGGCCGAGAGGGTTTTACACAACCTAGACGTCAGACGAGCTCTGACTTTTTACGTCGACAGATCAAGCGAACATAGAAGTTCCTCACAACTCTTTGTTACGTTTGGTGACCCAAAAGGGAAACCTTTTTCGAAAGCTTCCATCTTACGTTGGATAGCTTCATGTATCTCTGAGGCCTACAAAGTTCAAGGCCTTCAGCCCCCAAAGGGCATTCATGCACATTTGGTCTGTTGCAAAGCAGCTGCTGTTGCCTTCCAGAAGTATGTCCCTTGGGAGTCCATAGCCAAGGCTGCTATGTTGGCTTCCCCTTTGGCTTTTTGCAGACATTGTCTTGACCTGAACTCCCGGGCTGATGTACAGTTCATCCAGGCAGTTCTTAGAAACTTGTTCCAATAAGGGAAATTTCCACCCTGCCAGTTGTCCTTTGGTCAGTGCTTGGGAATCTCCCAAAAGTATGGAGGAAAGGGGACGGGGGATGTAGGAGTATGACAAAGTTACCCACTGTAGTGACTACCTTACTCCTAGTCCATAGCCCCATTTCCTCCATACCACCGCCCACCATCCCCTCGCATAAGTATATTCAATTTTGCTAAAATGGTCCACCGACCTCCCGATAGGAAAAGACGGAAGGGCGATGCACGGAGCGAAGCTCAGGAAGGTGGCCTGACGGTCATGCGCGGTGGCCCCAGGTAAAAATAATAGAATGACAAAAAAAATATTTTTTTATGCTTAAAGTACTCTGGTCTCGTCCCGATGGACGGAATGTCCCAAATGTATGGAGGAAAGGGGACTATGGACTAGGAGTAAGGTAGTCACTACGATGAATAACTTTGTCATTGCACTTCATGCCGGACTCCAGCCTCTAAGCACGGTCCTGGGACTGGGTTCCAAACTGTGCTGCTCAGTGTAGTCTTGTTTACAAGTACAGAGTTATCCTTCCCAGCTATCCTTAGGATGACAGTGCTGCTCCCTTAGGATGGGAGAAATTAATTTCTTGTTTCCTGTTATGAGTTATGGTGTTGTGTGTGGGTGGCTCGAAGTAGGGCCAGATGCTTCACCAGAATGCCGGTGAGGAGTGTTTCTCCCCCATTTTTGTGGGAGATTACCAGGGCCTTGGCTGTGATTCAGAAGTGCTCTTGTGGAAGTAGGGATTTTGGGCCTCATTCCGAGATTGTCAGTATCCTGGTGGTAGAGCCGGCAGGATACCGGCAAATGGAGATGCCGTTTCTGTCACTCAGTCAGGCGGCATTGCCGCCGGAGTCTGAGTGCTGGAATGATGGTGTAAATCCCTATTCATGGATTCCCATAGGAATACATAAGGGGATTTGCCGGCATTACCGGCAATGGCGGTGGCAGTAATAAGGGCTTTTTTCCCATTAGGGTTCCTGGCTTACCTCTAGCTTTTAGCTGGAAGTAACCCACGTTCCCCACTGGAAAATCTGTAGTCGGGCAGTCTGATAAAGTGCTGGTATCCACGAATACCAGCACTTATTTCCCATACTGCCCCACTTGGAATGAGGCCCTTTATCTTCTGGAGGAGGGCTTAGCTGGTATAGACGGTCTTGAACTTTTGGTTGATTTGGTTTTGGAAGGATAGAGTTCTGTCTATAGTGAACCCCCCTGATTTAGCAGTTGGGGTGGGAGGTGTTGCTGAATCTCTAGAATTGCCTGTGGTCAGCATTTGTCTGTCACTATTCTGAAGCCACTGGTATGCCAGCATGGACATTTGGTAAAATTGACATTTGATAGAATGCACATAAATGTTACTGAGCATTGTGTTTACTACTAGTGTCAAGTGTATATAGATGATGTTTCTGTTTGAACTTTAGGCATAAAGGTGGTAGTTATCTGAACTGCACTATTATAAATCAGATAGGTGATGGGACTAGAAACCACATTAGAGCAGTATGATTGTAGCCTGTTATCAAACCAGTCTTCGGCACAGCAGCAGAGGGTCTGTAATTGACACACTGTTCACAAAGTAGATCGGATAGCAAAGTCTAGTTGGGTAGTATCTATGTAGTAAGGCTTCTACTTGGAGTGTACAAGTTGCTTTCACAGGAAGGTAACCACTGCACTCCTAGGGAATTACAAGCCAGGGAACAGGATCAGAGAATAATAGACTGAAGTGTTGAGTGATACACTGTAACCAAAACTTAGTCAACAACACTGTTTCTATTAATATTTTCATTCACTGTATACAATGTAGCATGAAACCGCGATTCAATCGGCCAATAAAATGTGTGGGTTTGAGGTAAAGAAATAGAGTCCGACTTTTCTAGTGAAAGGCTTTTTCCTTTTTAGAATGTCACCAGGCCATCACATTGCTGCTCTGGAATGAATTGCCTTTCTTGGCAGAGGCTGAATTTAGTTATCCCGTGGACTTCTGGATTTTGTGCAGTGAATGCGTATCTCTTGCTCACTGATTCCTGAGTTGGACTGTGACGAATCAACTTCCGGGGCACCAATGGTCCAGACATGAATATCGGTTGATCAACCATCAATCAACCCCACACCTCTAGTCGCCAGAAGGGATCTGAACAGATGTGAAAAATAAGCAACTAATAAACCACCTTGTCCAATTTTGGTAATGTAGACAGAACAGCAGGCTTATCCCCAAATGGTTGTGGATCATTGGTTAGTTGCAACGCAGCGAAAATAAAATTATTACCCAATGATGAAAGGGACTGTCCAGTTAAGGTTGTATACAAATATCTACTTTATTATTATCACAACAGACAGTTCTAGTACACTACAAAATACAACCCACCCTGTAAAGGAATGCAGAGGACAGATAGTTTCAAAGAAGGAAAAGGGATGCAATCTGGATACTGACAGTAGGGTAGTAAGTATAGTAATTAATCGAAATAGTTCAAGTATACTTGGTTTCAACACAAAGGGAGCAATGGGTTGTAAAATGTCACTAGGGGCTTTCAGAGAAGGACCAGAGGGACAGAACCACAGTGTGCCTTGTGCTGTAGGAGTTCTTGGTGCTCAACAGGGTCTAGTCGGTTTCAGGGTGCTTTGCAGCTTCTGCGACTGAGTTCAAGACGGGAGACCGCTGTGGTATCAGGCGGCAGGCCGTTCGGTGAGCGAAGGTGAATGTACAGTTGCAGGTTGGCCTACACGGCAGCTCGGGTGAGGAATTGTTGTCTCAGTGTTGGTCGGCAGTTCTGAAGCACTGGTCGAGGCATCTCAGATGGCTTAAGTGACTGCAGCGTAACAACAGCGGTGTAGTCGGTTGCAGCTCGACTGGCTTGAAAATGTCCTTTAAAGCGGGCGTTGGTAGAGTCCTCCTAGCTTCTTTACTGGGCTTGTCATCCTTTAAAGTAGACAGCCCAAAGCTGAAGAGAGTGTTGCAAGCAGCTGCCTGCCTGGTCCTTGGTTTGTTTTAGAGTCTCTTTGGCACTTCCCACCTATGAGGCTTGCTGCAGATCCTAGCAGGGCACTCTGTGTGCTGGCTGGGTAACGGTCCTGCAGCTGCTGGTGGGTACTCTGTCTTCGGTATCTCCCTCTGTTCCCTGGGAGATGTTTAGGGGAGGGATCTTGCACCCTTCTTGGAAGTCCTGGCCTTCCTTCACTGGCGGAAGATGTAAATCAGACTGTACCTTCAGCCACAGTCCAATGTTGACTTCTTCCTTTTGCTTCTGGTGAAGCCTTCAGATGATCTGCCAAAAGAGGGGCCAAGCCCTCCACTAAAGCCAATTGGACCACAGGGACTGGTGTAGGATAAGCCTACCTTAATGAACCAATCCTGGGTCTCCACCAACAATCTCCTGTATGCATGAGGTCATAACCAGAGTGATTTGCAACAGAAAATGTAAAGCAGGTATTATCCTAGTCAGGTGCCCTCTCTGCTCCCAACCCTTCCATGGTAGGGCAACTGAAAAGGCTAGTGTGGAAGTGAAAGCCCGCCACTGCAAGCCTAATTGGTACAATTCATTGGAGCAAATGCCTAGATCAAATTGCCCCCACCCTGTCTTATCTGCTCCCATTTCTGCCCTTCCTAGGGCAACCAGGTCAAGCTACCAAAGTTCACTTGCACTTTCTGTATTCCAGCACGCAGGGGCATATTTATACCTCTGCTCACTAGAATGGTAAATGCTTCTTTCAGGAACTGTAATATATCCAAGGTCATTAAGACAGTCACTGTTACACCACTAGTAAAATAAACCTGGCCTGGGCCAGAAGGAACCATTCAACCTCTGGCCCATTACCAACTGTAATTTTCTGTTGAAAATGTTGGACAAGGAAGCTGCATCCCAACTGCAAGCTTTTGTCGAACCAAATTATATTTTGTACTAATGACAGTCAGGTTTTAGAGTGGCCCATAGCACTGAAACGGCTATTCTGGATTTCCAGACCCACATGTTCAGTATTATGAACATGGGCAAAGCGGGCATGTTGGTGTTGCTGGACCTATCTGCAGCGTTTGATTTGCTGGACCTTAAACAGCTTTGATGGGCATTGGAACACATGTGTGGCTGCTCAATAGAAGCTATCAGCTGGGTGGCTTCCTTCCTGTCTGAACAGAGGCCAAAAATCTACTGGGGGATACATTCTCTCAACCCATTCCCATCAACTCTGGAGTACCGCAGGGGGCAAGTCTTTCCTTGCTGCTGTTTAATTTATACCTTAGGTGTCTATGCATAGTGCTTGATAACATCAGAGCCTATTTTACGAACTATGCAGAAAACACAGAGTTGCTGGTAAAATTGAGTGGTTGCTATGAAACAGATACCAGTAAGGTGGCAATGATTCACAACACCAGTGAGAGCTGGATGAAAGCCAATTGGATGTGCTTGAACGGAGGTAAAACCGAGCTGATGATCTTCAGATAGCACCAAGCGTGTGTCAAATTAAGCCAAGAATACAAGTCTTTCCCGATCAAAAACTACCCCATTCAAGTTCTCGAAAAAGTAAAAACTCTTGGGATTTTGTTTAGACTCATCACTAGTGCAGAATCTCATGTTGCCAACCTAAACCGAACCTGTCAATACCACCTAATCCTCCTAAAACAGATCCGACAATATCTGAACGAAAAAAACGGTGCAACCATAGCAAGGGCCACGATTTTATCTAGGCTTGACTATGGGAATGCCCTACTGATAGGAGCAAGTCATGGGTGCATTACGAGGTGCCCAACCATCCAGAATAATGCCGTAAGAATTGTAATGAAGTAATCAATGAGGGAACACAGCAGACAGGAAAGCCCTCCATTGGCTGGCACTTGAGGACAGGATCACTTTCAAGACGATGACTATGGTGCATCGCTGCCTATTTGGACTATACCCCGGTTCGCTCCCTGAGATCAGAAGCATTGGGGCAGATTGTTTGCCCATCTTTTAAACAAACCAATGGTCTGGGTCGATCCTTCCCAGTCAGAGCCGCTCAGATATGGAATGGACTACCGCTACTCCTGAGGCAAGAGAACAATCACATAGCTTTCAGAAAAGGACTCAAGACAACTTTATTCTGAGCTGACAGGGCTGACACCTAAGAATAGGAAGTAGTTTCACTGTTGTTCCGTCATATATGTATGTCCTTTGTCTAAGTGTGGGCGCCGTGATGCCTGCGGGCTTTGGCGCGGTACAAATAAATCATTAAGTACACACTAACTCAAAACACCTCTCATGGTTGACACCCAAAATAGACACGTGTGTGTACTAGAAAAGTGGATGTATCGTTTTCTGTTGTCATGGGTGCTCTTATTCTTCTGTCTAGCTGCTGCTCCTTGATTCAATCCCCTCCTTCATTTTGGCATCCCAGCCTAACCATTTTCTAATAGCGCTACACACTTCTCTTTCTATAGTTTTCCTTTGTTGTTTCTGTGAGAGATTCTCCCAGGTGTTCAGCATTGGTCATATCTGGCATCTCCTTACCGGTCACCTGCATCTTAACCACTTTACTACCAGTCCCCCCAGCAATCTATGTATCCTCCACCTTGTCCTTTCTCCCTTTGTCCTAAACCTGCACCTCCACGACTCTCTTTTCTCCCGGTTCTCTTATTGGGGTCTATCCCTCCCACGTGAAAACCGGCATCTGTCCAGGTTGTCCCCTCTGAATACAAAAAACAACTTTATTTGGCTGAAAATGAACAAAGTGCAAATTGCAATAAATACATATTCACAATATAAACAATTAATCTAAAATGATACATTGTGTACATAGTAGTATAAACAGCAGAATCCGTGCATTCAATCACATCTATTATACAAATTATCTAAAAAGATAAACAAGACTTTTGTACATTTTATCACAATTACAAGATGCCCTTGCTACAGTGAAAGCACTACAGAGTAGTGTCAGCATTACTTAATTTAAACCATCTTTCTTATTCACAGTACAGTACACAAATAATTACCTAGAGCAATAAAAGTGTGTTCTATAGTGCAAGCTTTAAGAAACCTCAATGCATCCACGTTTGCCTAAACCCATGTTCCTTCAATTCAGGTGAAACCCATTTTTCCCCTTGGGATTAAATATAAAGGGAAACATTTAAATTAAATGGACAACTGTGTCAACAGAATTTTTGCATTAATACTCAAAACTTTTGCTCAAAATCCCTGAATTGTTTTGTATCCAAATAATCTCAGCAACCTCCTCTTCTGCATGAACCCACCATCTGTCCCTCCACATCTCTCCTCCGCATCCCTCCTTTTCCCTCTTCTCCATTCTCAGGGTGCTATTGTGTGTGTGTGTAGGTAGGTGGGTGGGTAGGTCTTAGGGTGCCAGTATGCTGTGCCTCCTACCTCCTTTGCCACACTACCAACCAGAATGGCCACCACACCTCTTCATATACTCTGCCCTCGGAATAATCTTCTATCACCGCAATGGCACATTCGTACACCTGTCTCATGCCATTCTCTTCAATCTCTGTAACTTCTATTTAATCCACCTCAAACATAAGACCATAACTGTCGGTTTCTCCTGTCATGTGTCATGCGTATCTTGCCCTCTCTTCACCAACCTCTCCTACTTTCTTCCATGTCACTGCTACCCACACAGTCTCCCCTCAGACTGACTCCACCAGCTGCCAGTCTTGTCAAGTCAAACCTCTTACCTCTCCCATCCATCCGAAGCTGACATACAAACCAATCAAGCTCCTGCTTCTCCCTCTGAATTAGTGCATCACTTTCGCTGGCTGGCTTGCGTGAACCATAGTGCCTTTGTACTGCAAATTACTTATGCGCAATGAGTTGGGAAGCAATGCATTTAGGCCCCTGTAGTAGTTCAGACAGAGGAAGCGGACCCAGAGGCATAGGTCAACACCACTTTATTAAGTAAATTAAAGAAAATACTTATTCTAATCCCTCCTTCTAAGAATAGTTCCCTATGCTGCAAAATAACAAAAGGGTTGTAGTCCGGATGTCTCACAAACTAATAAGTAAGACCTCTGTCCCTAAACCTAAGCTAATTTAACAATTTCTATAAAAAAAATAAGACTGAAAGAAGGATCCTAAGCTGTGGCTTAGTTAAGGGTTACTTAACCCCAGGAGCTAGTGTTGGCTGGTTTCTAAGAAGACGGAAAGAAGGATCCTAAGCTGCGGCTTAGTTAAGGGTTACTTAACACCAGGAGGTAGTGTTGGCTAGTTTCTAAGAAGACGGAAAGAAGGATCCTAAGCTGCGGCTTAGTTAAGGGTTACTTAACCCCAGGAGGTACTGTTGGCTGGTTTCTGATCTTCACCCCCGAGTTCGGTGAGGCTCTCTTATCTCAATATCAAAAAAAGAAGTCCTTGAAAGAAAACATTTCTCTTACCTATTCTGGAGTGTTCAAAACATTATCCTCCAAACATAGGAGTTTGTCCCTTCACCAGGACTATACAGATTGGCCCAGGAGTCTCTGTGCCCCCCCATCCCCAAGTCCAGCAATGTTCTTTTTTCCTGGGTCTCCTGCATTCCCAGGCTTCACATCCTTGGGTAGACACTTGGATTCCTTACTCTGATAGTTTACTGTCATTCACCCTATCCTGTGATATGCTCTCGGTATGCCCCTCACGCGCTAGGGGATTCTCTTGTCCTTAGTTTGCCCCTGTTCATTTGTCCCTCCTGGGGTATTCTCTCGATAAGCTCTTTTCAGGCTACAGGCTTCTCTGGCCCCTTTGTTAGTTCATTTGTCCCCTCCTGGGGTATGCTCTTGGATGGTTCCTTGCAGGCTTTGAGTTTCTCTGGCCTTTTCGATGACCTTGCTCTAATCGGTCTCTTTCTGCTGGGAGCGTAGATGTCTGTACTCCAGGATGCTGATACCTCTCTCCTTCAGTGCTGGTGACGCTTGCTGCCTTAGCAGCCCATCTCTAGCTCAAGGTTCCACCTTCATTGAAGCTACAGTGTTCCCACTGCTGTCTCTGGTTTCGACCTACCAAGGTGTCTGTTTCGTATTCTGCTCCTCCTCTGCACGGCTCTGCGAGCCGCCGTTCCTCACTCCACGACTGATGGTCTCCCCATTGCTGCGTGTTTGTCCGTCTTTAAGTTCCTCCCTGGAATGGAAGAAGAAACTTGATTAGTGCTGGTTTCCACAAATGCAAGTCAGAAAGTGAGTCTTCCACATTAAAGGGGCCAAGCACATAATTATTGTGCCCACTTTCCAAGTAGCCAATAAACATGTATACGGGTGGGGAAAAAGAAGGTGGGATGTTATTCTGCTTAGAGCATTCCTTATCCCCAGGGGGGATCACCTTGCATCAGATCCTGCTTTCCCTGTCCCCTAGGGACATAGCATAGCAGGCTCACCTGCCTAGTCCTGAAGGGGGTGGCTCCCCATTGAGGAAAAGGGTCACATTATTTGGATTAGTCACACCCCTCCTCTATTCCTCACTCTCCCACTCAGATGGGCGGCTCTCAACTTCATCTATCCCATTCACTGACCTTGGGCATGATCCAGCACCTCCACCACGCCTGACTCGTGTTTTCTGCCATTTGTGTGGGCATGTCTAATCAGGTGAAGTATGCCACACATGTGCTACATTTGCAATAGCTCCCCATGCTGCACAGCTCCTAAATCTTTGCCCATGACTCATACATCTTTCCTCTTCTTGGGGCTTCATGTCCCATTGCCTTTTTCTCCATCTTTTATCTCTCCACTCTTGCCTGAAGGATGCACCTGTCCTTACACCCAAGGTGTCTCCCTGTGCTCATTCCTCTCCTGGGGGTGAGCTGGCAAATGCTGCTGCTGACAAATGCCCCCAACCCCCAGGCTGCTGTCTGGGATGGTCCGCATTAGACCTCTTGCCCTGGATCTCGACAGCCATCCTCACTCAAGAATGGGCTGGCCCACTTCCCGTATGAGGCACACAGCTGTCTCCATATTTGCTCTAAATGACCAGGGCAGTTTCTAGACCTTATTGTGCCAATGATGAAATACAAGAATATGGCCTCTCTCCCCCCCCCCCTGTTGCTGCCCTACTGGTAGCACTCACTGCACTCCCTCTCCAAAATGATTAAATCATTGCAATTTAAATACTGTTATATTGACTTGTACTTAAAATTAATATGTAGACCATGTATATCACCATACTAGAAACAGGAATTCCTTCTCATTATCCCATGTTTATGTTCATCGTCTAAAGAAAAGGCACTCTCCTAGATGTTGCTGCCACAAACGCATCTATTGCTGCTGCATAATCTATTTTTCCAACAATTTTTCTCTCAACTGAATTTGTAGCAAGAGCCAATAGCTCTGTTCAGTTATTAAATACAACACTCTGAGGCTGTCTCAAATGCTCTGTCTGAAGAATGTAAGATGGGTGTGAAATAAAGGGATAGGGCTAGTGGTGCTGAGAAAGGAGGCAGGTTCATTTCATCTTGAGTTTGCAGATTCACCTCTTCTTCAATGGTTCCAGGATAAGGTCGGTAGGGTTGTCTTAGTGAATAACATCTATCATGCTTGCTGTATTTAGGCGGAGATGGGGCTGGTGCCAGAATTGACGTACTGTGAGATTGGAATCCTAGAAGAGACACAGACAACAGATTCTATGTGTAGCAAAAGCCTTTATTGATGTAAATGTCTCCAAGGAATGTCTGTGTCAATATATTCAACTGCAAAGTCTGTCTGTGTCCAAAATGTGTACTTGCCCTCACAGCTAAGAAAATGTGTAGGGATGTCAACCATAAACTAAACAGTGTTCCAAAAGTAAAGTTCTGAGCCATCTCCAGCTCGGGGCTACTCTTCAGCTTCTTTTCCTCAAATGTCAACACTTTCGTTACAATGTTCAATTTACCTTCTATCGTACTTGAAGCAATACAGTTCCACACTTTTGTAAAAGTCAGGATGCCCTTCCCCAAGTTCAACGCAGTTTCAGGGCAACACGTCTCAGGGTTTCCTTCCCCAAGATCAATATCAATAGATGACACCAAAAAAAAGTATCTTGGAGCTTTGGTTTTATATTTGAACAATTATTTACAACTCAGGGTTCCCTTCCCCAAGTCTGGCATACACCAATGGTTACTTTCCTTCTTCCACAACAGAAAACGTCCTTGTTAGCATATATGGGTTCTCTGGTCTTTGTGCAGTTTTAGTCATCACACTCCACCCATTACAGATCACGCAACCAGGAACTTCCAGATCTCCTTGAGTAGTTCAGTATTCAGCCCAATAAGTCGTTTCTCCAATGTAGCTTTACAACTTTAATATACAAGTGGATTCTCAACCTTGGCTCCAACTTTTCCCCCATAGTCTTTCATTCAACTTAGTTTTCTAATTGCTTTCAGTTCATTGTTCAACATTTAGCAAGTGTGTTCTTAACTTTCATTCAGTGTTCAATATATGCATGTTTTCCTTGTTTCATTCATTTCAGTACTCAAAAAGTGCAGCCTTGCATGTTTCATTCAATTCGGTATTCAATAAATGTAACTTTGCTTCCTTAATTCAATATTCCAAAAATGATGCTTTGATTGGTTCGTTCAATTTGTTAATTTGCTTCTTTCATTCAATTCTGTATTCAATAAAAGCAACTTTGCGTATTTCATTCGATTTGGTATTCAATAAAAGTAACTTTTCTTGTTCCTGTGGACCGTTACTACATTCACGGCCCCTTGGAGCACCCAGATGGTCCTAGTGTCCCTGACGCTAACTAGCACCCAGCAGCTCCTGTTAACAGCTTCTCCCCAAATGGGAAAGCCTGTTCGCCGGGTGCTTCACTCAGCACTCTCCGGCTCTCGTGAGTAGTTCTGCCCCTGCTTCTTGGCAGCGCCTGCTGCCCTCCTTGCCTTCTGTGGGATCTCCGTCCTGCACAATCACACCAGCAAGACTCTCAGGGTTTTGGTTGGCTTCTCAGTGCCTCGGATTCTCTCACTCCCGCACGGCTCCTTCTGCTATGTCTTCCTCTTACCCTGCTTCCCCGTTGTGCTTCAGCCTTCCACCGTTTATACACCTGTGGCCCTTTAATGGGCTGCAGGTTTATACCATCAATTAATACTGCCTGACTCTAATTACACGGACATGCCTGACATTCATGCATCTTCTTCTTCCCAGTACCAAGTGGTGAGAGTAAGTGGTGTCTATTGCTCTGTTGCTTCTTCCTTGTCTCAGTGCTAGAGTGGTGAAAGTGTGTTCTATTCATAACTGCCTAATAATGACCTATAAAGGTCAGCAAAAGGTTAAGCTGGTTATCACGAGGATAAGGGGAATATCATGTATCGGCCACAAAGGTACCTCATTCCCACGTACCCCCCACACAGGTGATTCCCCTCCCCCCCCCCTCGCTTGTCCGCCCCCAAGGTCAGGATCCAATAGCGATGCCATTTCCCTGGCCACCTGCACAGAGTGTCCAAGGGGAGTAGGAGTGAAAATAGCCTCAGGTTTCTCACTGTACTCCCCCCACACCCCAATTTCAATGGTATAGAGGCGGGGGAGGGAGAGACGTTATGAATGACGTATTCATCTGTCTCTCAACAGCTGCATTAGTGAGTGACTGGTGGGTAAATGAGTATGAATGTCATTGTGTGCATGCTAGGCACGGGGGGCGTTGACATTTTCTTAAGATGCGCTTTACTGGCATTTTTTGGCCAAAGCCTACTTGATTAGTGTTATTACGTGGAGGAGGCGTGGGGGGGCTTCAATGGGGCACACAGCTTGAACATTTTTGTTACTGTGCATGGTGGTATTTTACTCTCATTAAGGGGAAGATCTGGCCGGCATGGGTGTTCTTACTTTGGAGGTAGGGGAGCCAGGAAATGTTTCCTTACTGTGGCATTGCATTTTTTACTGGTGTTTAGGGCGAAGTCAACATGAAGTGTTCTTTTGTAAGACCCAACAACCATGGGGCTTAGGCCATGGAGGCGGATTATACATCAGGACAGTAGCGGTGAGGCAACCACCAGCCCAAGCTGGTGGCAAGCATCATCCTAGTGAGGGATGAAGATGTGCTGCCGTAAAAAAAAGTGGACAGACAATCAGACAAGCTATATCGTGCTCTTTACAAATGTACAAATAAATAAATAGAACAGCAGTTCAGAGTACCAGTAATTTGCTGACACAGTCCATTTTTCTCGAACAAATAAAACAAGGCAGAATAGGACATTTTCAAAGTAAATGGTGGGAAGTAGTATGCAATTCTCTGCTTGTGAATTTATTTTAAAATACAATAGATATTTTGTATAATACAATGCTGGCATCTAAACCAAATCCCAAGGTTAGTAAATTAAACCGTAACGTTAGGGATTACAAAGTGCAGGGTCGGGCTGGCCATACAATGGTCTCGTGCACTGATGAATAAGTGGCCCTCTGTTGCAAATGCCAATTCATTCCTTTCGTGACAGACGGTTTGAGTGATTCCCAAGGGGGAGATTTTTGATATAATGTGAAGCATTTTATTTTTAAATGACGTTTTTATTAGTTTTAACAAAGCGGGAACCGCAGAGAAAACGTATTGTATATCTCTGAAAAACAAATTGTGCATTTTAAAGACTATTTATTCCGTAACACTGGTCACTTAACAAACTGTCCCACATGGGCCCAAAACGTGGCCCACTTGACCCCGAAAACTGCCCCCCACTAGCATTTTGCATTGCCTAATAGCCCAGTCCGAGCCTGCACATGCGCTAGTGGAACGTTTGTGTAAAGTTGTCTCCCTATTGAGATTCAGCACCAGCTGCCTGCCTTGTCACTTTAGAGCTGGTTAGGCCACACAAGGATTGTGTTGCCTTTTTAGTGAGGGGGGGGGGGGGGTGGGCTTGCACCCGACGCTCCTTAGTCTGCCCTGAGTAACGGTGCTTGAATCTCAAGAACACCGGGAGGGCTTTACTTTGCTGACGCTTCCATGTTTTACACGTGCACCGAGTTTCCCTTTCAACACTTCTCCCCACTCCAATTAACGCGGCTTTAACAAAAGAGATCTAATACATTTAAACACGTTTTGTTCCCGGAGTGTTGGATAGCGGCTGGAATTCAAACACGCCATGTGTTGCTACTTGCAGAAGCCATTAGTGTGTTTGCATTTGAAACTGCATGTCCATGGAATGCTAAATGCAGTGATCGAAGTGAGCAGGAACGGTCGGGAGCGGTGTTCCACTACTTTTATTTTTATCTGTTTACCATTCCTCTACTTTTTACGACCATAGTCACCATTCTATACAGAGGATTTGTCCATTCAAGTCCATGTGCAAGTGTAAAGTTGTAATAGGAGCTAGGTTACTAGTCACTTAGACTATTGCAATGCCCCAGTTGCAACACCTTGTCACATGTCGCACTATCTTTCCGCCTAACCTCTCCCCTGCCGAGACCAGAGTTCCACTACTTTTTTCGGTACACTTCTACCACTGGCTAAATGGCTCCACCAGCATCGGTTGCCGTTGGCTAAATGTGTTTAAAGCAGCCATGCATGTTATATAATACAACTCGAAACAGCTGGCAATGCATGGTGTGCGAACTGTCCCATTACTAAAACACGGGTAGTGCAAGATGTTTGCAGAATCCGTCAATTCTTAGTAATAATGTTTGCTAAAGTGCCAACACACGAGCACATGATTTATTTATTTATTTGCTTGTTAGCCGCTTACACAGGAAGTACATACTGTTTCAAAGCGCCCGCAGGGCAACAGGGAGGGGCCAAGGTGAAGTAACGACGATCAAGTACATACAAAATATTAAATACGTTGGGAGGGAGGGGGGTGAACCTACAATGCCTTGTGAGTATTCAGAACGTGCAAGCGCAGAAACCTATTATGACACTATTCACACACACTACTGAGATTTCCCGACAGATAAAAAAAAAAAAGAAAAAACACTGGAAAGTCAGCTGGTTTTGACCCTCATATGTGATGCTGTGCAATGTGAATTCATACTGTGCCCGCTACCATCGCATTGGTGTCATACCCAGGGTCTTGTGGGATTGGGCATTGTATCTAGTGCCCATGTCTGGGTTTCCTGACCGTGGTCTGTGGTGGGAAGATGCAAAGAGGAATCAAAAGTGCAGGCCAAATGCCACTCTAGTGAAATTTGCACTATTTTTGATTAAAGTACTCTGCACAAAACAGGACCATATTTCAAATAAAAGCCGAAAGCAAGCCAAACACTGTTCAGTCGCATCTCAACATCTGGGACTCTTTCATTAAGTTGGCAGAAGAAGTAATTTTGGCGTACCAATAGGAAATCTAGTCTACCCACCAAATTGCCTACCTTGGAGAGTGGACCATGTTGTCTATGTACGGCCTTAACGGACACACACGTGGTCTGTCATTTTGAAAAATAAAATTGAGCGCAGCAAAGTCCAAAACGTCCGATCCCATCCAGAGGGAAGACTGGTGACATGATGGTGAGCCTAGTGAGTTGAGGGTGGGTAGCTGGTCCTGTGAGGAGGTGGACTTGTCTTGCACCTCCAGATCTGTTTCCCGAGGGGAATGGCTTCGAAAGAAGCACTGGGACTGGGAGACTCCACTTTAAATGTTGCTTACATACAAAAAGTAGTGTAGGCAGGCCAGTACATGAAAAAGGAAGGCGGCTGCCCTGAAATCATATTGGAATGTTACATTGGATCAGACCACAACCCATAGAAATAAAAAAAATCGAAATCCACCGAGTAAGAAATGTTGATTTATTTGGAAAATGTGGATGATGGTTCCATCAGCACTGTGGTAAGCATTGCATTTGCTTTGCGTCTGCATAGCTAGATGGAGGTTGAGAAAGTGCTCTTTACATAGGCAGTCTGGTTACTTTTTTAATTTAGCAAATCTAGGATGCATTCAACTATAGGTGTGTCTACCTTGTCGCTTGTTGTACATCCCTCCCCTCGGCAAGGGAACACCAAAGCTTTTTCCCCACTTTTTATAGGATAGGGATAATTAAACAAGTTACGTGGGGATGTTCTCAAAATATTTCCGCAATTTAGAAAAGTTGTACAAGTCAGATTAAGTGAGGTTTAATTTAATTTTGATTTATATCGCGCTCCAGACGAACCTAATCGTATTTAGGCGCAGATGCACCGTCAAATAGTCATAGAAAGGAACAGGAATCTTAATCTGCCGAACGAGCAGCAAACAGAGTCCATGGAGGTTAAAAAAATAAATAAATAAATAAATAACTCTCATATGGATTCATTTAGATAAATGGGTCTTTAATGCTTTCCGGAATCGGCACAGCAATTTCATTGCCCACATTTCCAAAGGAAGTCTGTTCCATATTTTGGGTCCATCGACTGACATTCTCCGATCGCCCCTAGACACACAGGAGGAAGCTGGAATTCTGAAATCGCGCCTTGAAACACTTGTGTATAGGCGCGTTATAAATGCCACATCATATAATAAAAGGAGTTTATCCTCAGACCTGAGCGAGCGGGACGGGAGGTATTGTAGATTGTGCCTGCCAGATAAGCCTGGGCCAAATTATTTGGGCATTTAAATATGAGGCAGAGGATAAGTCAATTCTATCACTCTCAGATAGCCAATACAGGGAGCGACCAAATCCCAAGATTTAGCAGACTTCCGGACTCCCACCACCAGTCTCGCTCCAGCATGTGGTGCCCTTTGTGGAGCTGGAATACCTGCAAGCAGACTGTTACAGTAGTCCAATTGGGAGTTAACCAGCACTCCAACCACTGCATCTAACTCACCATCTATGCGGTGGGACGCAGACTCCTGATTAAGTATTTATTTCTTTTTGTTGCCTGCTCAGCGATCGATGGATGCCATCCTGGAAACGTTCACATTCAGCAGATGACTGCAGCACTGATACTGGAGAGCCCCAGAGCTGCTGCAGGAAGCCCGCTCTTTCCTCTGCTCCCAGTGGAAGTTCCCCCTGTGCACAGTGCCTGGGATGTGACAATATGGTACTCAGCAGCTCCATAACCCATCGAGGGGGGGAAATTAGTAGCACTCGCCACTTTGAGGGTGGGTCGGTGCAAACTAACAAATATTAGCACATGGAAGTCATCATTATTGTCCTCCTCCCAGCCAATCGGAATGTTCTGAATATGGCCTGTATTGACTGTATTCCAAACATGCTGGCTTTAGGAGCAGACAAGGAAAGCAAAGAAAGCTTTTCTCTGCATTCAGGAGCCATCAATGCCATTTCCCAGCAGGGTTTCCTTCAACGAGCCGCTCCTTCTCTAGGAGAATCTTGTTTTTTTTTTCTCAACATGACGGGCAGCATCCAATTTGATGAACGTTAAAGCTGAAACATGGGAAAAGGCTTTCACTTTCATGTAGAGAAGTCATTCACTTCTATATTACACCTAGTGCATGCACATGTTAAAACCGTTCCATTTCAATCAAGTTTACCATTGAAATGCTTCCCTTATAAAGGCAACCTTGTTATTTAAAGCCTACAAAATGAAACCACGTGTAATGTAGGAACACCTTTTGTCTGTTCCCTACAATCGTTGTTTAACACACCTTTTCATATGGTTACCACAGTGTGCCAATAGCCATATAGACCGCGCTTGGGATAACTGCCCTTCTCCAATTTATGGCCCTTGGTCCAAGGTCATAACTTGGGGTTGGGTCATTATCGCGCGATAATGACCCTTTCTGCAATCTGTACGTCGGCTATAGTAAGGCAGCAGAATATAAGGTGAGGGGTTCGCTAACTCTCCCATCTTGTGATGTGGGCAATTGTGAAACAAATTTGAATAAAATCTGTGCCTAGCAAAGATTTAGTAAGGTGCCTCGCTGAACCCCGCACTACTGAAAGACTAAGGCTGCCGGGTTTTATTTTAATAAAAAATACAAATATAGCTCAGGGTAAGGTGACATCTGGATCTCCAGGAGTAGAAGCCAAGCGCTCTTTATTTTCTCTCTTACTGAAAAAGAAAAGTTAGTCCCAGAGTGTGAGAGAGGGTCTGCCAGAATAGGATGTGATCAGGATTCGAGGACCCACATTCTCCTTGTTCCCCTTCACTGCTTCCAGTCAGGCTTTTGGGCCGACCATGCGACCGATTCAGCCCTGCTGGACAGCAGGGCCCAGATTACCAGAACGCTGCACCGGCGCAAGTGCAAAGCCACAGCGTGTTAGCACTAGGCCTTGTGCAAAAAAAAACATTGGGGCATATAAGAAAACATTTGCACCGTGACGAGTGAAACTTTTCATGCTGTAATCACTAGGGTAAAAAATTGCCCTAATGCAAACATACACACTCGATGCATTTTTTCACCAGGGCAGAGTTTACTCTACTATTAATACCATGAAAAATTGCACTTGCCACAGTGCAACGCCTTTCTAATATGGCCGTTGCAAAGTTTCTGTAATCTTACCCTAAGAGTTTTCGCAAAGAACTTGACGTCAGTCAACTCGCCTTTCAAGTCCTCTTAGATTGGTCAGCGTCTTTTATCAATATACCCTCATGACTGGTTTAGCAACCGAGATATTTCTCTAACTTGGCTAGAATAAGTTTCCCTCAACCCCAGTGGAAGCCCTACAACAGCGGTAAAATCTGCAACTATTGCAAAGACTCGTACGCCCTTGTTCTTAGTACGCTGGTTCATTAATCTAGCCTCCTGGGGGGGATATTTCCCATTCACTCCTTTTCCCCACTTGACAAAGTACTTAACTTTGCTACAATCATTCTCTACATTCTCCCTCAATCCATACCCACCTATGTGCACCACCTCCAAGTAAACTGGCTTTGCTTGCTCTCTCTTTAAACGCCTCTTTGCCTGCACATTGCTCCATGGGTGAGTCCCTCCTCACCTAGCTAACTCTATCTCTCACTACTGTAAGGCATCACGAAGCGGACACAAACAGATCAAAGTTTGGTCCACAAACGTTTATTAACTAAATATGTAGGATGGAATAAGGCCTAACGTGCCCTATGCTGAGGTGGGATTTCCCCAACTAAAGAACACTAAGGATAGTTGTGTCCGGAAGTCCAAAGCAAATGTCTCTCTATGTCCAAAACCTATACTTGCCCTAACGTCTAACCGTATACAATGTGTAGGGATGTAATAAGTAGTGTTCAAACTAAAGTTCAGATCTTCTTCCAGCTCCTGGCTTTATAAACAGCTTTCCCTTCCCCAAGTTAAAGATAGTTCACAAGGCGCAGGTGTTTCCTTCTCAAAGGGTTCAGTTCTTTATGCTTTTTCAAAACACAATTCCTTGGGACACTTCCCAGCTCCTCTGATATGGTTGCCTTTCATCAATTCACATATGTAGTTCAGTTTCTTGACTTCAAATCATGTACCAGTTCTTTCCAATTCAAACGCAAGCTACTTTGTTAAGGGTTGTACCGAAATTTGGCTTGGAATACGTATTTGGCTGAATTCTGGCTGAAAATGAGCTATTTGGCATTTGGCTGAATACTTACTTAATTATCACTCAAAGCTGAATATTTTCCTCTTTGACTTCATGCCTGGAATCATTCAGGCATGTCACTGTTTTTATCTTTCAGTGGTCCATATTTACAAACTGCAATTTGTTACTCTCCCTGATAGACTGTTTCAGTAATACTTGGAACTGTATATAATGAAAAATGAGTGGGAAATGCTGCATCTTACAGCCCGTTGATGAGTGCAAAGCTATCGCCACAGTGCTATGCAGCTGGTACTTTTACCCGATGTTATTGGCACAATGTTCTTTAAGAAGTTTCAAAGGCAGCCCTGTCCACGCTAAGTGGTCTCTGACACATCAGGCAGGTGACAATGTTCCTTGCTTTGAAGATAAGGATGAAAGTAGGGAGTGGCGTTGCTTTTAAGTGGCTTCTCCTCATAGCCCCTTAAACCTGCATTAAGCACCACTCACATTAAATGACAGTACAGAGAACAAAAATCCACAAATTCGAGGCACATTTCTGACAGCCGACTCTGAAAGCAACAGAGCTCTGCAACCTGTGTCACACAAAGGAAGATGGTGACTTAAACTAGTCAGGAAAAACGTATTAAGTGGAAAGGCCTATCGAAAGCCTACTTCGCCATGTGGGAGGAAGGCAGGAGAAGTCTCTTCAGGCTCTGCTCCCTGTGTGGCTTGCAGAACATCTATTTGGAGTACAAGCACACTAGATGTCTCTACTGTCTGCATCCCGACCATGAAGAGGACCGATGTGACATATGCCAAAGTTTTTTGGTCAAAACGAAGAGGGACCACTACCAACGGTTGGTGGCATGGTTCAAAGAGGATGGGGGCCCTGGCGTGGCCTCTGGGCACCCTCAGGTGAAGCCCATATTGGGCTGCACTCCAGAGTACTCTCCACCTATTAAGAGATCCATATCGGCTGAGGGGGTACCCCTGGAGGGCTCCATTAAAGCCAAGCATCAGGCAGATGGTCCGACTAGAGATATGGCTGATGCTGGTCCTAGTACAGGGCACACACATTCTCTATCGCCTTGCCCGTCTATGATGAGCTTGCTGGTGGTCAGCACAAAGTCCTCAAAGCATGGTTGTTAATCGCAGGAGAAACCAAAGAAGCACTCCTGAAAGGAACCCTCTTTGAAGCCCTCAGTTAAACTCACTCCTATGGCTTTGTCAACAACTAAAAGACCATCTACGACCATGACTACGTTGACGGTTACTTGTCATTGGCTGCAATGGGCTCATCTTCGTCAAAGGCATCAAATGCCACCTCGTCGGCGACTGCCTCGTTGACGGCCACCTCGTTGATGAGTAAGGAAAAGGGTTTTGCTGCTGATAAGACCCACAACTACGGCTTCATTGACCATTACCCAGTCAGTAAAGGCGCCAGTCATGTCAATTGTCCTGACGGAAGTGGCTAGACCAGGAGACCAGTATGCAGATGGCGCAGTTGGGCCATTTATACTAGCTCTGACGACACACTGCACGAGTGCTTGGATGCAGGTGGCTGCAGCCCTATAGGTGTGGATTTACCAAGGCTTACGAGCCTGTTGAGGCACACCAGCATTCCTCCGGTGGGCCCAGGGACCCCTTAACAAGCTCCAGGAGTTATGTCCCAGGACATCCTCACAGTACTCAGTTCTCTGGTCTCAGAGATACAGCAACGGCTACCACCCATAGGAACAACCCTAGGTACAGCCCTCCAAGGCCTCCACACAGGCATCACTTCACTACCCAGAGGCGACTACCATCACCACTGCCTGTTCATACACCAGCAGGCCATGCATGGCACATTGATAGAGCAACAAACACCGACGCAGGCACAATGATCACATATGAAGTCAATGACTTTGTCGCAGCTGATGGGGAGCCAGTAGGGGCGGATGATACCCCCAGAGCTCCAGATGAAGTCGGGTCATTGCATTCCATGATGGCGAGGGCATCTTCCCTATTTAATCTGGTACCAGAGGAGTCGAGACAGGAAGGTTTCCTCTACCAGAGACATACCTCAGCCAAGAAGACAATGTTATTTGTCAAGTTGATGGGCAAGGTATGGGAAGAATGCCTGGCCTTAATGAAGTCCCTGAGCTCTGCATCATTGAAGCAGGACTAGCTAGAGAAAAGATATAGGGTGCCGGACTCAGCCCCCAAATGTCTCCGCTCACAGCAATACCCGGATTCAGTGGTTTCGGCCAAGCTAGCAAATAGTCAGTCAATCCATCCTCCAAATCTATGGTCCCGCCGGACCAAGAGGGGTAGAAGCTGGATGCGTCGGGAAAGCGCATCATCATATATACTGCAGCGTCAATCATGAAGGCTGCCAACGCTCTAGCCATCCTGGTCCGGTATGATAGGGAGTTGTGGTTTAAACTGGGCCCCCTCTTGGAATTTTTGCATGGCCAACAGAAGGGAACGGAAGCGTTGCCACTATTTCAGGAGGGGGAGGTGGCCTCCGATCATGCCATCACTGTGGCTATGGCTGTCACGGTTTCCGGCTTCTGCCAAACGGGAAAAGGAGTAGCTCTCAGGAGTCAAGGTTGGCTGAAGGCTAACCATTTTAGGCTGTATGTTCAGGCCAAGGTAGTGGCTATGACTTTCGACAGCGATAATCTCTTTGGAAAGGCAGTGGATGGATGAAACACTGCAGGCCATGAAAATGGACACAGAAATGGCAAGGACCCTGGGAACACTGCAGCAGTAATGCCCTTCTTCCTTTTGGTCCTACAGGAGTCATTTTGGAAGATCCTCAAAAGGATATGCCTCCACTTCCTACCGTCGGTCGTCCTGCTCCACAGTGCAGGAATCATACAGAGGTCAGTCCTGGGCTTTCAGTGGAGGCTTGCAGTGTCATCGGCGCCCGCAGGTAAAGACGCAAGCAGCCAAGCAGGCCTGACTTGGCCCAGGGCCTGGGCCCCCACTTCCACACCCCAGTGGGAGTCAGTCTGTCAACTTTCATTGATGCCTGGAGAAACATCACCACAGACGAATGGGTGCTGGACATTCTGCAGAACGGTCACACGCTGGAATTCGAACACAAGTCCCCTCGTATTCCACCTGTAGCGAGGAAGGAACAGCACACTGCCCAGCTGCTGCGGGAAGTATGATCCATGCTGGCAAAGGACGCAATAGAACCCATCCCACTTTGATTCTGGGGCTCCGGAGCATACTCCAGATACTTTATAGTCTGAAAGAAGTCAGTGGGTGACGCCAAATTGCTCGACTTATGACTCTTGAACAAATACCGAAGGTCCCAAAAGTTCAAGATGGTCACGTTGCAACAAGTGCTCGGCCAACTGGATGGAGGGGAGTACATGACAACTCTGCTTACTTTCAGGTCCCCATTCATTAAAAGCATTGAATGTTCCTTTGCTTTGTGGTTCTGGGGAATTTCTACAAGTTCAAGGTGCTGCCCTTCGGCCTGAATTCAGCACCTAGGGTCTTCACAAAGTATTTGGTCCGGTGGCAGTGCATCTACGTCTCAAGGGCATGCACGTCTACCCGTACCTAGATGACTGGCTCATCCGGTCACGTTCTCGGAGCCTGGCAGTGCAACACATACAGGAGACCATGCATCCGCTAACAGAGCTCAGATTCTCTATTAATTATCTGAAATCCTGCATAATGCCATCAGAGTATTTTCTGTTTCTGGGGGCATTTCTTAACCCGGTGGTGTCCCTAGCTTTCCCCTCAGAAGAGCGGGTGCTGGCCATTTTTGGGAAGGCGCATAGTCTGTCCACCATAAAATCAGCAACCACCCTGGTCATCAAGTCGCAGCTGGGTATGATGCCCTCCTGCATACATCTGATTCTGTTCTGCAGGCTGTGGATGAAGCCACTCCAGGAGTTTGACTGCAGGTGGCACCAGGCCATGGGAAATCGGTCAGACAAGTTGAAGCTCAACCTGGAATTCAGGCAAGCCATCCAATGGTGAGGGGTGCACTCTGACCTTGCGCAGGGTTCCCCATTCCGGACCCCTTCATTTCAGGCAATGGTCACCACGGATACCTCGCTGGTCGGATGGGAGACCCATACCAGGCAGTCCTGCACCAGAGGCCTTTGGCTGCCGGAGAAGGATCTGCACATCAATATGCTGGAGCTTCAGGCCATGTTCTGGGCCCTCAAGCCGTTCTTGCCGCTGCTGAAAGGTCAAGTGCTGAGGATTTTCACAGAAAACACCACCACAATGTTCTACAACAGGAAGCGGGGTATAACCCAATTCCCCTGCTCTGTCATTGGAGGCACAAACCCTACGGCACTGCAATCCTTCAGAACATGTTCATCGTACCCTTTCACCTAGCAGGTATAAAGAACACCATAGCGGACCTAAGCAGGGAGCCTCGGTCCAATCTTGAATGGGAGTTGCAGCAGGGCCAAGTAGCCCATCTGTTCCGCCAGTGGGGTTTTCCAGAGATTTATCTGTTTGCCACAGCAGCAAATTCCAAATGCAAGCAGTTCGCCAGTAGGTTCCCTCAACAAGGGACCTTGTGGGACGCCTTCTCACTCAGATGGAAGGATTATGCTTTTCCTTCGATCCCCCTCCTGCTACGCGTCATCAACACTTTGAAGAGATGCCGCGGCAAGATGATACTTGTCGCCCCAGTGTGACACCGTCAGATATGGTACCCCGGCCTGCACTGCCTATCAGCAGCCCCCGACATCAAGCTGCCTCCTCATCCCGACCTGCTCTCCAGAGACAGTGGAACCATCCTAGATCACGATCCACCTCAATGAACCTCAACGGCCTGGCTCCTGCACCCTTCGAGTTTACCCACTACGACCTTACGGTGGAATTTAAAGATTTAATTGTCAAGGCAAGAGCTCCCTCTACTCTGCTATAGTCACAACTGGAAATGCTTCACAGTATGGTGCTGGACGTAGGGCATCACACTGCTGTGTGTCTCTGCTGCTCAGCGCTTCCTGTACCTGCTCTCACTGGCTAAGTCTGGTTTGGCCCACGCCTCCATCAAGATGCATCTGGCGGCCATTTCACCATACACCCGTTCACCTACAAAGCCATCGTTATGGTCTCGCAGACTGATCGAGGAATTAATGAAAGGTCTCTTTAGGTCTTTCCCTCCAGTGAAAGAACTGGCCCCGGCGTGGGAGCTCAATGTTGTCCTCACGCAGCTCATGGGACCTCCATTTGAGCCTTTACATCGTGCTCCTCTCAAGTTTCCTTCGTGGAAGGCTGTGTTCCTGGTAGCGATCACTTTGGCAAGGCGGATCGGAAAATTCAGGCTCTTTCCGGCAAAGCCCCACTACTTATCATTACAAACCTACTAGAGTGATGCTCTGCACTCACCCCTCCTTCATGTCTCAGTGAACCTTTGGTGCTTCCAGTCTTCTTCCTGAATCCGGTTTTGGCTGCTGAACAGTCACTGCATATGCTGGACGTTACTTGTGCCTTGAAGTTCTATGTGGCCCACTCGAAAGATTTCCGGAAGACTTCTCAGATCTTTGTGAACTTTGGTCCTGTGAATCAGGGAAAGTCCCTCTCCAAGGCCTCCCTATCCAGTTGACTCTCCAGCTGCATCATACACTGTCATCGGCTGGCCTACAGACCCCTTCCAGGCTTGCCGAGAGCCCCCTCCACCAGAACCATCGTTGCTATGACTGTGTTTCTCTCTGGGGTTCCCCTGCTGGACATTTACAGGGCTGCTACATGGAGGTCGACGCTCAACTTCACAATAGGAATTTCAGGGAGGATTCCAGAGTTGGGCAAGCAGTGCTGCGCAACCTGTTTGCTTGTGGCGAGTCGGTTCCCGGGGTAAGTGTTGCACTTCTGTTGAGCCTTGCCACCTCCTGTGGTTGTGTATATGTTACTATTGTATAATCGTATTCGTGAGCATGTGAATTCATGCCAGACCCCATGCTGGAGAAGGAACAAGTTACTTACCTGTAACTGTTCTCCAGTATGTGTCTGGCAAGGATTCACATGCGAACCCTCTCTCTGTCCCCACTGTGGCTCTTCTGGGTTCATACTGGCACCTCACGTGCATCTAATCTGAAGATGCCGGCCGTGGGCGGGACTCGGAGACGACGGTCATTGATAGGTGCAGTATTACCTGGTCTTCAGTGATTAGATAATAGGTGAAAGGCAGTATTCACGCTTTTAAAGCAATGCTGCTTTCTTTTCTTATCGAGGATTCCCGGCATGAGGACGGGGAATATTCATGTGCATGTGAATCCATGCCAGCCCCATGCTGGAGAACAGTAGTTACAGGTAAGTAACCTGTTCCTTACTGGTTGCCACCCAGATCAAATTTGTTATTTTGCCTCACTCACATGACAATACAAGATTGATGTCCTAGAGATCTTTAAATCCTGAACATGGGCTATCCAACCACAAGGCCCCTTGGCTCATCAAATTCTACCCTGCTTACCATCTCACAATGCTGTAAGCATAGCTAGGTCGATTCTGGTTTGCTGTCCAAGCACTTAGCCTCTGGAACTACTCGCCTACCCATCTTTGACAGAAGGAAAAGTACATCTTCCGATGGCCACTCAAGACTCATCGGTTTACTTTGTTGTTCCAATACTAGCTTCATCCTTCCACATTAAGTTTTTTCCTCCGCTCCTTCATCATTCTCCACCTCACCAGTCTTTCCTGGATTCTGTAAAGGAGCAGCTAAGTTGCATGGGCACATTACAATAACTTAAAGAAAAAAGCAAGGGTATGCTTGCCGAGTGCCAAACAAATAATTGCAGCTACTTAGCTAGATTTAGCCAAAGATCTTAACCAGAGCAAGCAGCAAGAGGAATATCTTAAGAAAAGCCCTCAAGGATAATCACACAAATGAAATCTAAATACAACCTTACACTGGAAAAATCCCCTTCCAGCTAAATAGACTTCAAATGATAAAATGTGTTGACATTGAAATCGGCCAGTTGAGAAGAAGGGGATGTCAAGGGTTATTTGGAAAGTGCGGTCAAAGAGAAGGCCAGTAAAGAAATTATAAAAAAAATGACCATTCCCAGAACACCAAAGCCACACTACTCAGAATCTGGATTGGTGAAATTAGTAGTGTGGTCATAGTAACAGGAAGTAGGAATAACTGTAGTAGTTGTAAAGGAGGGAGGGGGGAGGAAGGGTGAACTGGGCACATGTGCAGAATGATGAGAAGTTGGCATATCATACGAAGGTGTTTCAAGAAATGCAGGAGAGTTAGAGTTGCCCTGCAAACCAATTACATTTGCAAGAACAAGGTATGAAGCTGATGATCGTAAAGAGGCCTGGGCTAACCCAACACATTTCTGCCATTCCAACGTTGACATTCTAATTGATCAGCTTGGACTAAGCAAAGAAAACGGCCTGAAAGATCAAAACCTGCAGGACATGCCTGGCCTCCTTCCTCAAAGATGCCTCTGACCTGTCACCCACGAGAGTGCATACTGAGCACATCTATACAATAGATTAAGCGTAGGCATGCAATATTTACATTCTATTAAAAAGAGACCATGGCAGATCCTCAAGATATGTCGAACTAATGCCCCATTTCTAATACCCCCTTTATTAGCTGTATCATGAACACAAAATATTTGCTGTTCTAAGAGTTTCATCTAAGGCAACCTACTACACTCGACTTTCATCCAAGCTTCAGGCATTAGACATTTAGAGACTGTATTTGTCCATACCATATTCCCTTGATGAGAATCCGCTAATTACCCTGTTCCTTCTGAACGTGTCTGCCGAATACAACACAAAAGACCATGTCACCCTCATAGCTTGTCTGTGAAAAGGTTTTTGAACTCAATGATTGGTGCTGGAATAGATCCCATCATTCTTATGCATCTGAAGCCAACAGAATAGGAACTGTTACTCATTAAAGATAGAAAGCATAGCTTTATCATTGAATCCTTGTTGCCATGCCTACTATTCAACCTAACATGGTCTTTAGCTTCACTAATGGATAAGTACAACCTACAGTTACAGTTGTATGCAGATGAAATACAAGACTTCTTATGGTGAAAGAATCATCCAGACAGCCACATGGTCATCATGGCATGTCCCACCCACATGCAATTTAGTATCAAGAACAATGTTGTTTTGAATGGCAACCCACCAGAGATATGAACTTTAGGGAACATGGGCAAATCAGGCTTAGCTGCCACAGTCTACTCACAGCAAAAGGGAAAGGGGGAGTACAATGCAGAGTGCTACATAAGGGGTTCAGAGGATATGCTCTCATTAAATATTGGTGGGAAACCTGAGGGTATCCTCACTCCTACTCCCCGTGGGTCCTTTGCTCAGGTGGCAAAGGCAAGACCATCGCTCCTGGATCCCGACCCTGTGGGTGGAGAAGCAAGGGAGGATCACATGGGTGGAGGGTCCTCAGGAATGGAGAGTGGGGTTCCCACAGGAGAAACATGGTATTCCCCTTTCCATATTGAAGACTAGCGTAACCCTCCGCAGGCCATTACATGCTAGTGTAATCCAGCTCTCCACATTTTCCCACATTTTACACCTGTCAGTACTGAGACGAGGAAGAGGTGACAGAGTAATGAAAAATGAAAACACATTTCACCTCTCTAGTACTGGGAAAAAGAAGATGCCTGCAGAGTACTGTGAGGGTCAGGAATGTCGCTTTATTATAGTCTGGCAAGCCCAATTGAGAATCCACACCTGCAAACTGTCAGGTGGCTAGCAGGTGTATAAATTGAGAATTAGAGAACAGCAGAGAGCAACACAGAAACCTATGTGGAAGAGACCAGCAGGGGACCTTTTATGATAGGAGGCAGTGGAACCTAAGAAGGAGCCAGGTCGCTGGCCGAAATAGCAGAGGACCTCTTGAGCCCAAGGTGAGGGGAGCCCTGAGGCTGTCACAGGTGTGCGTGCCTCTATACGCGAGAACGAGCAGCTGGAGCTGCAGGCGAGCAAGACTGAAGAGTTGCTCTCCCTGTTGCTCTCTCTGCTGCTTTCTGATTCTCTCATGCCGTCTGCATCCCTGCAGAGGCAGCAGAGTTGCCAGCGTGTACAAGACTGCACCTGGCATGTGATAGGGGCTCGTAGCTGGCCCACTGGCCTAGGAAGCAGAAGGAAGTGGCAGGAGCCGCTCGAGACGAATGCAGAGGGACCAGTGAGTGTCAAGAAAAGCCACTGAAAGCCAGGGTGCTCCTAGCTGGCTGCGCACAAGTAACTAAGCATGGAAGTGAATGAACACTTGAAACTAATTTGAATCATGCATTTCGAATACTGAACTGAATGGAAATGTGAAATCAAGCCGAAATATGCATATTGAATACCGAACTGAATGAAAACTTGAAACAAAGCTGAAATATGCATCTTGAATACCATATTGAATCAAAACCTGAGATTAAACATATTGAATACTAAATTGAATACAACTTTATGGGCAAAGCAAATAGCACATGACAGCCAAAGGGAAAGTGCCCATGTGAAATAACATACGGAAAAGAGCGCAGGTGTGAAAGAGTGCCATAGAGAGGTGGGGCATGAGTAAGACCACCTGAAGGTGAACTTCATGAACGGATGCAGTGTGGCAAGGCCAAAGACTGGCAAGAGGTGTGTGACCGGTTGTGGCAAAGCCAAGAGGTTAACTAGGAAAAGCCAGAGGAGTGTAAACCTGCACATAAAGCCAAGAGGCCAACAAAGAGGAGCTAAGCGAATATGACTCTGAACACAGGGGCAAGTCCAGAAGAACCTGTTTGGACTAAAAAAACCCTTGGGATCCTGGTTGCGTGACCTGACACGTGCAGACTGTCTGATCTGATAACTGCACCTAGACCAGTGAGCCTTAAATTATAAAAGCCAAAGACCTTGTTAAACAAGTCAAGGAGAGAAGCACTGTAAGTGAACTGGTGATGCAAGCCAGAAGGAGGGTCAGGTGGACCTAGAGTTGTTGAACCTTTTGAAATGAGTAGCTGAATTAAAGTCTTGGAGATGGGAAACCCTAGACTTGAGGAACTGCTAATGTTGTCTTGAGAACAAAGCCTCAAGACCCTTTTGATTTGAGCTGTGTTGCCTTGAACTTGGGGAAGGGAACCTCAAGCTTTTTGTTTGAACTGTGTTGCATTAAAATTGGGGAAGGAACCCCAAGAATTGTGTGGACCTGTATTGCCTTGAACTTGGAAAGGTAATCTTGAGACTTTTATGGAAATTACTTGAACTTGGGGAAGGAGAGCTGAAAAGGAAGCGAAGAGCTGTAAGAACCTCAGAACTTTGTGTTAATCATCATTTATTTTATTATTGACATCCCTACACATTGGTTAGCTTTAGTTGTGAGGGCAAGGATAGGGTTTGGACACAGACTTTTTAAGTTGAACTCTTTGACTCAGACATTCCTTAGTTTCGTTCAGGTAGGGAAATGCCACCTTGGCATAGGGCACGTTAGGCCGTCTACCATCCTGCCATTTGAGTTAATACATTATTTCTGTTTGAACTTTGAATCTGCTGTCTCTGTCTTGCTTCATGATGCCTTCACATGGGTCACCATCATTTTGAAACGGTTACAGCAGGATTGGTGAATAATTTCAAGGAGATGGGTCCGAGTTGTGAAGCAAATACAGATGTTTGAGCTGCACCAGCACTTTGGGTCCTTAGTTTATTGCATTGTCTAGTTGAAGGTGACTTCGGGTCTCATTATGACCAGGTTGATGGTGATTTCTACTTGGGCGGTTGAGCTGCTCCACACATCTCATGTTAGGAGTGATGTGGAAAACCTGCCAGCATCCTGCAGCGTTCTGTTCTGCTCTGACCTTTGCATGAGCAAATGTGGTCAGGTAGTTTTGCGACTGAAAGGCCTCAATGCAGTGGAATCGTTTGTTGTATTAGTGGATCTATGTGTTCTTTGGCTACAGTGAGGTCTATACTTTTTCCCCTTATTTTATGAGGGGTTTTGTTTGTTTTCACTTGTTTATTTTTTTGAGCAATACATTGTCATATTTTCTTCTACTTTGGATGGTGCCAGGTTTCATCCCTCCAGGTTTCGATGGTGGGGCAGAGTGCATCAGGATGTGCTTTGGCCATGGAGGAGCACTGGAAAACCTAAAATCAGTTTTAGGTTGGTAGTTGATGTATATCTTGACACCGTTTTTTGATAATCGGGCCTAGTGAGGGTGTAATGCATTGAGGATGCTGCAGAATAATAACCACATGATAAACGATGTTATGAGCCATGCAGTAATGTCCTACTTGCTCCACGGTTGTTGGTGGAGTTGGCGGGTGAAAGACTTCATTTTGCAAGGGGGTCCATGTACATAGCATGAAGGTGAAGGATTGAAAGGGTGAGATAGTTTAAATTACTGGTTTTCTTAAGGATTTATATTTTGGGGAATTTACAAGCTTGTCTGACGGAGGTGCTTTCTGTCTGCTGCCTGCAGGAGCCCTTTTGTAACACCCCGTTGAATTGTCCTTTTAGAGAGTGAGTGGGCTCTTTAGTCAGTTTTTTCTTTTTTAACTGAGAGTTTTTGAAAGAATTTCTAAAGACCAGCTTGCCAACCTATGTGCAGAGTATCCTGGGGCATGGTGTTCCATAGGTTGGTTGACAGGCATGAGAACAAGGCTCCTCATTAGTGTTTCCAATTGAAACACCGGAATTAAACCGGGGACTCTTTGCTGGATTGAAGCGTTCTTCCATGTGTGTAGTGGCAGCAGGGTAAGTTCAACAGTCACAAGTGTATTCCTGCCAGCTGCAAAGTTCCAACAGGCACAGGTGGTGCTTTAACAGTCTCCATCTCTGGTTCATATAGAATAATTGTGTGTCCCAGTGAAACTGTAAATAAATATAAGCCATGCCTTATTATGAGATGGTGGCTTCTGGGATCTGTAGTAAATCGGAATCAGGAGAGTGACATGGTGGCCTTTTGGGTCAGAAGGTTCTTTATTAGAACACCGAAAACCTTTACGTTTCTTGACACTATTTCTAAAGAATAGGGTCTAAAGGAGTGCTTGTCAGTATGTCCTATAAAATAATTACAGTCCAGCATCCAGAAAACCTATTCCAACATGATTATTGTCCCTACCGCTGTAGCCAGTCAGATAGCACAGCAAGCTGAGTGCTTGTTTCTGACATCTGTGTGTACCCTGCTGCTGCAGGTCGAATCCCGTCCGGGGTCCACTCAGCCTTTCATCCTTCCGAGGTCGATAAATTGAGTACCACGTGGTGGATACAGCACTTTGATGCGCTAAGGTGAGCTAGTGCTATATAAAAACTGGTATTATTATTATTATTATTGCTACTGTGAACACAAAAAAGTCTTAAGTTTAACAAAATTAGAGGAAGGGCCACAGCCCAAAAGGAAAGAATGCTGGCTGGATTCTGACCCAAGCCTGATGTTTCTTTATCAAACAAAGGTGATCCTTGCCAGATGGCACAGTTCAACTCGGAAGGCCAAATGTCTCTTCAAGCTTTTCATTCTTCGGGCCGTGTCAATCTTCGATCAAAACAAAAGGACTCTACCTCGTAACACAGTTCAACTCAGAAGAAATGTCTTGCTCCTTGGTTTAATCAAGTACTTTCTCTCAGTCTTTGGTTTTCTACTATCACTGGGAACCGCCTAGTACCTAAGTACACACGAGGTAATCCTCTTGATTTCCCCACCAGGGAATTTCGTGATACTCTCGTCAGTGTTTTCTTTTCTGGGTTTTACCCCTCCCTAGGGCCGCAGGTCGCACCCGTCACCTTGGGATTTGGTGTCTCTCATACCACCTTGGAGCCTGGTTTATTTCATACCGTCTTGGGATCTGCTTTCCCCTCATTCCGCCTTTCGTGTTTCATTTTTCTTACCCAGTCTTGGTGGTCTTGGGCCTCTCTACCCACCTTGTAGTTTCATTGCTCTTTCCCCACTTGGGGATTTCCAGTCTCCTGGGTTGCCCTGTTAACTTGCTGGCCCTTTCTGGCCTCCTCCTAGTTTCCTGTGGTGTCTGCGTACCTTTTGTCTCTATGCAGTGCTCCTCCAGGCTGAGCTTTCAGGAGGCCAATGCAGGCTTTCTCCTCTGACTGCTTTTCAGTGTTCCACGTTTTACGGAGCTCATGCTCCCTTTCTGCTTGTTTCCGGCAAGGTGTCAGCGCCGGTTCCTCATTCTGCCTTTTGCTTGTCTGTTAGCCATTCTCCACTGCTTCGGGTTCTCATGAGCTGGGCTTTTACGGTCGGTATCTTGGCAGGGTTTCTGAGCATTCTGCGGGCTTCACCGTGCTTTAATCTGATCTGCCACACTGGATATACACTGGCTGTTCCTTGCCACACCTCCCAGGAGGTCTTTCTGCTGCTCAGCTGGCTCCTCTCCTCACTTGTAGCAAAGCTGATCGAGTCTTTTAGCATTCACACAATCAGGGGGTGGGGCTATGCAACGTTTTCTGTTCTGAGTTGTGGATGGTGTCTGAAAAGAGTCAAAAACCAAACCAGCCATCGATCTAGGAGGTGGTAAGTCAATATATAGTTTAACATCCACAAAACCAACCAACCAATCCCTTTCTTGAGGCAAGGTAGGATACCACTCAGAGAGGGGGAAATAATTGGGATCCAGTGTGCCCTGTCCCTTAGGGGGTGTTGAGCTTAGCAGGGAGAGGGGATGAATTCCCTGGATTCATCACCGATCACAGAACTGTACAGCTACAGCGTTTGGATGTCATGTTAGTGTCAGCTTGGCGAGAGGACTGTTCTGACAGGGCTGCTGTGCATTAGCCATCTGGTCTCGGTCTCTCCACAACAGGCAGTAAGACCCTGCACAATAGGCTGCCCCCTTTGCTCCTCCTGTGAACCACCACCACCTTGCATGGGAAGGAAGTGGAGTTAGAGTAGCCCAGAGGAGAGGTTCTCCTATCTTGTATTCTGCATGGGCTCCCTACACTTCCTGCCCCCTCACCACTTTCTGCAGACAAAGCACTCTGGAAATAGCATCAAAAGGCAAAGGACACTTGTAGCAGTAGCCTGGATTTGACTCCTGAAACAGGCTTGCTTTGGACTAATCCACTACAGCGATTTGCCTTTATAAGGGAAAGAAACCCTGTTGGGAAAAAATGAGGATTCACCTGGAACTCTGTTAGGTATGCATTCCAAAGTCCCTCACCATAGAAGTGAAGACAGAAGGTCCCAAGTCAGAGGAAAGCTCTGCTCCTTACCCATTCAAAGGGCACATTTGTGGTGACCAGCTGACTAGAAAACCACTACCACAACTGAGACACTGGTACCCAGGACCCTGCTGACTGGAAGTCCATAACCCTGCTAGTGTACTTGTCAACCCTTTGACTGGACGGTGCAGAAAGAAAGGACTCACCTTCCACATGAAGATTTTGGATTTGGCCCCCCTAGCACCCTGAAGTCCAGGAGAAGCTCGAAATCCTATTTTCCGCCTTTGATCAGTTTTTAAATCGGCTCAGCAATTTAGAGATGTTTTTCAAGTTTCTCTGAGCAACTGGAGCTGCTTTTGACAATGTCAAAAGCTGCTGCTGTTGCTCTGGGAAACTTGAAAAGCATCTCCAAGTGGGCGAGCTGGCTTGACAACTCAACAATTTATGATCTGCCATCGGCAAAGCCCTTCTCGTGCCTGTGCTCAAGGACAACCTATCCGATCACTCCCAAAACATTGTAACTCACTGTTGGACCTCCACGAGCCAACTTGACTTATTCAAGACACTGTCTCGACCCCGCACTTTGCCCGATCGAGGTGAACATCATTGCAGAGAACAGGCCTTACCATTGAAACTTTTTAAGCCACCTCGACCTCTCTCAACGCCTGCAAACTACTGGAAGCACTGATTCGAAATGCTATGATGCTGACTTGACTATTAATAGCGCTGAGAGCCACTGGTCGGCACATTCGATCCCCAAAGGCAAGAGAAAGGGATTTTTTATGAGGCCTTGTTCTTCTGGCCCAACTTAAAAAAACCTTAGTCTTTTAAACCCATTTTTTGCCTGTTACATATCTTTGAGCATTTACATTTGGTTCTCAAATCATTTGCCTGCACACTTGTTTCGAGCTAGAGCCCCCCCTTAATTCTTAAAGTCTGCATTCTGTGTTCCCTTTACATTGGTCGATTGGTGTTTCTAGTTAGATGTGTGCATTTTTTATTTTAGTTTCTATTTTATAGAGGCTTAGTTGGACGTTCTTTTATTTAAGTACCACCATTCTATTGTTGTTTGAGTTGCAACTCTATCAACTCGCACCTCGCCTGAAGAGCATAAAATGTCACCTGGAAAAGGCACCAGGTAGGGAACTTTTTTTTCCTGACCCCTAAAATACTTTCCCCAAATATTCTAGGAGGGGTATAATTTTATATCATAAACTCCAATCCTAGAATATATGGAGAAAGTGTTTGATTTTACTGAGGGTGCGTTTTTTGGGAAATGTCAGCCCCTGGCAGCCATTTCCCAGGCGACCTTATCACTGGACACCTATTGCACTACCCAAAGACGCAAAAGTAGTTATGTAGCTGTGCCCGTTTCGCCTTTATGATTTGAATCACTGATGGTTTAGTAGTAGATTGGGGCCGAGTAGGCGGTTCAGACAATACTAATCCTTCTACTCCTGCAGAGCAGTAGCTATTTCCTCACCATACGCGGCATGAAAAGCCATATGCTTTCCCAGTAGACCTTCCACTCAACAATGTGTTTAAGGTAACCCAAGAAAGTATTGCTCAAACCAGGAGCACCTGAAGCTCCCAGTTTATCCCTGTGAGGCCTTGCTAAGGACAAAAATAAAGTCCCACACTTTTCCTTATTCATGGACTGTCGGCTAAATTGATACTCAAGTAATCATGGCAAAAATTGATGGCTGGAAGGGTTTGAATGAATCAAAAACACTGGCAGTTGCTGCGGCCAACCCACTAGACCCATAATTCTTCAGTCCGCCATGCCATTAGAGAAGGTAAAGAACAGGGGCGTTGCTAGGGGGGGGCGAAGGGGGCTATAGCCCCTGATCTTTTGGTTGTAGCCCCAGATAGAATCTCAGGAGCTACAGCCAAAAGACTAGCTAGCCCCCAGTCCCAAAGGTTCCGACATCAGCTTAGCCCCGGGTCTTTTCCAGACCTAGCAACTCCCCTGGTAAAGAACATATGCAAGTCTGGTCTGGTCACAACCCAAAAGGGCAGTTCATTCCCAACCTCTTGGTCACATCTCTTCCGCACAAGACTGCAGGCATCCCCTAGGCATGTTTTCACCCCATTGGGCCCATCAGTGAGGTGTTGCTTGGGTCTCTAGGCACAGCAGGCTTGGGACCCACATCTGGGCATAACCATCGTACTCTAGTTGGAAAAAAGCATAGGAAACCAAGCTTCACCTCACTCCTGTTGCCGAACAAGGCCGAAACATGTCTGGAGTTGCTTGTGTTTCTGTGCATAGGGAACATGGCCTAGCAGTACGTTGTTTTGGTTATAGTGTCCACTATTGTAATCCTCCCAAGACTTTGATGGTCAATGCTTGGAGTTTATACAAATGGGCTACGTAAAGACTGGGTAGATCATAGAGGTCCGTTTGAGAACACAGACTGATGGAGGTAAAGAGGTTATTTTCGTGAAATGGTTTTAGTGCAGTGTAGGCCAAGAATGTGTACATGTTTGATTTTAGATATGGGAAACTTCCACAATTCCATCCACTATGGTCAGCACAGGTTCACAGCATGTTATTATCGTGGCCTACAGCACCATGAATGCGTGTGAAAGCTTTAAGGAGACTAGATGCAAAAGGTATGTCCAGTTTGAACATGCCAAGATGCAGTGGAATACGTGCATCAAAATATGGATTGGAAATGCTTGGTCCAACACTTCTTAAATACTCAGGGTATTGGTTTTATGCCCTTAGAGCAGCATTCCATTTTTGTTAGTATCTCTATGGAATTACAGAAGTGTACCATCCATGCAAATCAGACTGACTGTGACCTAAAAGGTGCAGTCCAAGCTGCACTGCCACAACTCTTCCACTCTGCATGTGAGCAGTCAGCCTCAGACACATTGCCGCCCCGTAGGACCATGCCATTAAGCAGTAGCTTTAATCACTAAGCACAGTGAGCCAGGGGCCACTTTTGGACCTACCCCTTGGGCTAAACTGTACAAATTACCCAGACTCGCCATTAGTGGAAAATGTCATTTTAATGTGATAGGCCACAGCTTACAAACTTCTCTAAACTGGCCCCTCAGCCTTACAGACTAACACAACCATTAAAACATGTAGGTAAACCCACCCACCCCCCATTCCCTCCCTTCAATTATTCCTACACCCTTCAGCTGTCCTATATCTTTCCTACCTTTATTCTTGTCCTCTCCCGAGCCACCGCCCGTTGACCTTCCCCACTCTTCCCCTCCATTCCCTCCCTTCAAATAGTCCTTCCCTCTTCAACCCCCCCACATTTTTCCCAACTTCATCCATGTCCTATCCGCTTCCCCAAACTTGTAACCTTGGGCTAGCCTGTCCGTCCAAACAGTACTAACGACCCTCATTACTTCGACAATAATCCTTTGGCTTCAACCAACCATCATTTAACCGACTGTCCCCGGCACTCAGAAAAACTTTCCCCACAGGGGTTCATTTTGGTCCCCCTCCAGCCTCCCTTTTTTTTTTTTTAAACATGATCCCCCGACACATAGAAGTACTATTGAGACACAATCAGACAGTCTCTTTACTCGCCAAATTCTTGTTCCCTTCCTTTAATGCTTTGCACTGAACCAATTCCTCCCATCTCTCTCTCTCTACCGTGTGCCTTCCCCCATTCCCATTGCCCCCTCAACCCCCGTAAAAGCCCTTGGTCCAGTTATGAGCACTACTCTTCCTTCTCCCTGTCCAATGCATCCTTTCCAATTTACCTTGAGGGCCATGCTCCCACTTCAATAAACTCTTCCCCCCGCCCTCCCTTTACCTTGCCTTTTACCTCTGCATGCCATGGCCCCCTAGTTATAAACGAACAGTAATAACAGCCACTCCACTAGAGCCTGCAATACCTGACACCAATCCACCTCCTAAGCTGCACCCCGCTGTAAATGAAAACCTCTCTTCCCTGGCCTTCCTTGACATCTTCCACCAGCAATAGTCAGACACGACCGAGAAGTTGCTAGAGGTGGCGGCATAGCCATAATCTCTAAAACAAGCCTTTCACTCAGATTAGCACCCACCCAATCGATTCAATCTTGTGAGACCCTATCTGCCAAACTCCAACTAAATAATAATCAAACACTTATCATTCACCTCTTATACAGACCCCCTGCCCCTCTAAGCACCTTTGATGAGGATCTCCATAACCTACTCAAACCTTGTTCTCAATCAATCCTTCTTGGGGACTTTAATTTAGTTCTCCATGACACCACAGATACCAATGCCACATTGGTAGCCAACACTATTCACGCACTTGGCCTAACTCAAAGAGTTGATAAGCCTACGCACCTGAAGGGAAGAACATTAGACTGGATAGCTGACTGCAACTGTACAGCCACTATTTCATCTATAATGCCCCTACCTTGGACAGACCATTCCCTGGTGTCCTTTAACCTAGCTACCGCCAGACCTAACCCGACGGCCCTTCCACTAGCGCCACCTTGCTTAACCAGAAATAAAAAATGTATCACTGTAGAGAAAGTGATCTCAGCGATATTACCGACCCTTAACGCTCTATCAGCTAATCTAAACCCTAGTATCCTAGTGCAAGAATTTAATACCATCATGCTCACTACCCTTGATAAAGTGGCTCCTCTCAAACTTAGACCAAGTAAACCAAAAGCTCATCTAAATAAATGGTTTACTCCACAGCTAAGAGATTTACACATTCTGAAAAGAAATAGTGAAACCACCTGGAGGCTCTGCCCATCAGTCAATAACAAAGCTAAATTATTCACTCTCTCCTCACTTTACAAAAAAGAAGTTTGCCAGGCAAAACGTAACTCATATGATGACCGTACAGCTAAATCTAACTCTAGCATGAAAGAGCTTTTTGCCATTGTAAAGGAACTCGAGTCTCCCATCGCCATTCAGGACACCTGTACCAAGGACAAACCTTGGTGCACGGATATCCAGCAAGCCTTAGCAAATAAAATTATCACTCTCCAAAATAAAATCCAGCAAAAAAAGAAGTACTCACAATTCAGGATTTTACTAAAATGCCTCACACCAATATCCTACTGGCACAAAGTAATACCTTCCACTTCTCCAAAATGACCACCTTGGAAGTAGAAAAAGTTATCCTGTTGCTTAAACCAACAAATTGTAAAGGTGACATTTGCCCAGCACAGGTAATAAAAGACGCTGCCAGAGAATTATCTCCCTTTATCACTAAATTGATCAACGCCTCCTTTGCCTCAGGCACTATCCCTGCCAACCTTAAACAGTCCTGGGTACTCCCCCACCTTAAAAAGCATTCCCTTATCCCTACTAATTACCGCCCTATTACTACGGTACCGTTTCTTCTTAAGATTCTGGACAAAGCCGCATATAACCAAATTCAAAAGCACCTAGAACTACATAACCGATTAGGAGAAAGACAATCGGGCTTCCGTCCCCTGCACAGAACTGAAACTGCCCTCATTGACTTGAAGTCTCAAATGAATGAGCTGAGAGACAAAGGGAGAACAGCACTCTTACTACTCTTGGACCTCTCAGCTGCCTTTGATTTGGTGGATCACAAAGTCCTCTGTAGTCACCTGGACTCCGCCGCCCATTTCTCTTCGGAAGCCATTGGATGGATCAAGTCATTCCTGAGCGAGAGAACGATGAGAGTCTTCTCCCCTTCAGCAGCGGCAGATCCCACCCCTATCTCATGTGGTGTTCCCCAGGGCTCTTGTGTATCCCCAACCCTATACAATATCTTCACCAAGCCCTTGTTTGATGATCTGGACCATCTTGGTATCACCTACACTAATTATGCAGATGATAAACAGATCCTCCTCCCGCTTTCTGGGGATCATGCCAAAGACACGGAATTGGTGAACAAAGTATACCTTATCATCCAGGCATGGAGGGCCACTCACAGCCTTTGCCTAAACGATGATAAGACAGAGTTGATTATCCTGGGTACCCAAGCCAATGTCAAAAAACTAGGTCAGGAATTCTCCTCTTTCAACATAGATGGGAACATCATCCAAGTGTCCAAGGATGTAAAAACCTTGGGATTCTATCCTGATCCTACCCTATCACTTGATAAACAGCTAAAATCCCTTGCATCCTCTACAGCCTACACGTGCAAACTGATAAGAGCCGGTAAACCATTCCTTTCCAATAAGAGCTGCCTAATCTTGGCTAGAGCCTTAATTCTCTCCAGAATTGATTATTGTAATGCTCTATACTCTGGAGCTAATAAGAAAATAACCCAAAGACTACAAACATTACAAAATAATGCCTTGAGAGCAGCACTAGGCATTAATAAAAGGTCCCATATCTCTTCCACCAGTCGACATCATAACTGGTTGACCACGGAGAACAAAATAAAACGTAGGATGCTATCACTGACCCACAAAGCCCTTAATAACTCTGCCCCTAGTTACCTGTCTGACAAATTCCACAGGAGAACATCTCTTAGACCAACTAGAGCTGGCAACTCCAATTGCTTGACAATACCGAACTTTAAACTCACTACTATTGGAGGAAATAGTTTCCCGGTTAAGGCGGCTAAAACCTGGAACTCACTACCACAAGACCTACCACAAAACCTTAGAGCGGACCTGTCCAACCTTTGTTTTAGGAAAAAAGTCATTCAATTCCTTACCTCGACTGACCTCAGTTGACCGGTGTTACCTACCTCCTACTGATATTTATCACTAGACCTTCATTCCATATAGCTGGAAATCTGATTGACCTACTTGAACTTGTATATTTTGTAATTATTTGTGTGACCCTATTGTAATTTCTTATGTACACTATGCTATGATGCAACCTTGTGACCCTACTGTAATTTCTAATGTACACTGTGCTATGATGTAACCTTGTAAGTCTCGCATTTTCTTGTCACTGCGCCCTGCTACCCCTGGGTCTGGCGCGCACAAAAAATGAATAAAACAAACAACCAGTCACCCCTTCTCTTCTCCAGCACACTGCCCATCCGCACTGCATCTGCAAAAAGGAATGACAAAATTAGACCATAAGAAAGAGCCCCCCACTTTACAGCACCCCACTCCCACTCCCTGTCTACCCCTCACGTTCCTTGCCATAAACGCCTATAACCCCCATTTATTGTATTTATTTATTACATTGTTAAACGCCCAAACCCTTGGGTATCCCAACGTTGTTACAGACATCTTACAATAAAGGTCAACAGTATTCCGATTACATTCAATAAAACAGTGGTACAAAAATTACATAGGTTAATACAGTGCATGGTCACTCTGACACTTCTATCCATCGCTCCTTCTCCTTCATAGGCCCTGCAAATAGAACTCCCCACCTTGAGGAGTGTGACCCCATTCATGGCCCTGTCTTCGCCCCCAGTGCCGCACAACACTTTCCATACACCCACGAAAATATTCCTGCACCACACCGTTATCTAATTTCCCTTGTTTCTGATGGATTGTGTCCTGCCATGTATTCCTCATCTTTGATATGCTTCGATATCCTGCTTGCAGCTCGGAAACATTTTTCTCCAGCAGAGGGCGCTATGCATCGTCGATGTCGACCTTGTGTCCTTTAAGGGCTTCTGTCCTCCTCGAGTGTAACAGCGTATGCTGGTATGAAATGTTTGCACCACGCACGTTGCCTCAGTTCCGTTTTTCCACGCACAGCTCAAAATGGTTCTTAGCCTTGGTGTGTTAAAAACAGAAACAGCATAGTTTCAATCATACCCCGAGAAAACGGCCTTCAAGAGATGTTCTGAGTGTTCTGCAAAAATATTCATAACCTATCTGCATCCGGTATGACTCTGGTGCCTGGGGCTGGGCCACATCATCGAAGATTGTGGCTCGTGCCAGTCTATGACTGGAAAAGTGATAAAGGTGGGGAAAGGGAAATTTGCCTTGGGCAAACCCTCCCCGAAATCATTTTCAGTGACCCCCACAAAAAGATCAACCGTCGATAAAAGTTTGAGAGAGAGGTCTCTGCACCAGGCGAAGATTCGAGGAGAAAAGGTGTCATCGCTCCAGGTCGTCCTTGTCGGATTCCTCACCCGATAGGAAACAGGTAAGCTTTCCAAAAAAGGGGTCTAGTGCAGCAGAACTGGAAATGTTCTGTCTCCAAGCGATAAAAATGTTTGAGAACGCAGCTATATCAGCCCCTTCTATGAAGTCGAAACAGACTCATGACCCCACTGTTGACCGCGCAACCAAGAGCCCTGACAGCAGGTCGTCGAAGGCCGCGAAAGATTCGAGGGCCTCGAGCGGCTCAAAGTCTTCGAAGGATTCAAAATCCTCAAAGGCACATCTCATTGCCTCGAAGGGACACATCGCCTCCAATCCAATCGACTACGTCGAAGGAATGGAAGTAGAGTCCATCAATGTCCTTTTTGGAAAAGTCAAAGGTTTACCAGCCTCTGGAAAGAAGAGTCTTTTAAAAATCCATGACCTCTATTTATGTGGAGGAGGACAGTTCAAGTTATGGGTTTGGGCTGCAGTATGGTATTCCTGGTGTTCCAGAGGAGTTGATATCCCAGGAATCCATAGTGAAAGATTTTGTGGACACCTTAAAGGATTCCAGTGGTCTGGATACTTCTCCAGCAGTTGAATTTGGCACCCCAGACAGCTCGGGGCATGCCGATTCTTCATATAGATTAGTAATGGCAAAGGTGATAGATTATCTGGGCTGGGGTGCTTCGAATGTGGAGTATGAAAAGGATGATCTTACATATATTCTGGATAAGGAGCCACTTGGAGACCCAATTCTCCCTTTTCATACTGCTGTTAAGAACAAAGTCTAACTGGGTAAGACCAGACTGCACTCCTGCAGTCCTCAAGAATTTTCTCAAATAAACATAGACCTTCTTCATTGGACCTTGATTTTCTTTCTAAACATCCAGTTCCACAGAGCCTTGTTGTACAAGCAGCCGCAGCTGCCTCTAAAGTAGCGACCTATCCTATGGTTCCTCCTGATGGGGAAGACGAAATGCTAGATACTATTAGGAAGAAAGTCTTCTCTGTAGGAAGTATGGCGCTGAAGACAACCTGTGCATTGGCAAAGTTTACCTAAGCTATGTGGGAGGTAATTGCTATGGCATCTGAACACATCCCTGAGTATGAAGGAAGGGATGGTTTCATGAGACCGGTTCAGTGCGAGAACGACGCTGTGTTCCAATCTTTGCAGTCAAGTTTAGACACTACAGACTGCTTTAGCCAATCTATGGCTGCAGTAACTGTACCCGGGCGATCGATTGGCTGAGGAAATCCGGATTTGCTCCTGATGTACAAACAGGCTGTTAGACATGCCTTTTGAAGGATATTTGTTTGGTTCTAAGGCAGATGAAAGCCTTGAAGTTGCAACCATCTAAGGCTGAAGCAAAATCTCAGAGTCTGGCAACAAGACAGCCTCAGCAAAGTTGGACAGCTGCGTCTTTCAACCTGGGATGGAAAAAACATTATTTTTGCTATTATTCCTCTGTGGGAAGAACAAGAGACAGGTTTTCACAGCCGGGACAGAGAAGGCAACTGCGGGAAGCGGTCAAGGAGGTGGTGGAAGAGGAGCTGCCACAGCATCTGCTTTGCCTTCTTCTCCACCAGTGCCCCAAAACGACTTTAAAGACTTAAAGCATCTGACTACAGTAGGAGGCAGATTAACCCAGCATCTGACGGAATGGCGAAGTATAACGACAGATGCTTGGGCTCTCCAAACTATCGCCCATGGTTACTGCCTTTGTTTTCTAAAACCTCCAAACTGTCCCCCGCATAGCCAGTCCTTGAAAGTACAAGATCCGCTCCTCCTACAGGAAGTTCAGACACTGTTGGAGAAGGTGCAATCAAACCGGTAACTGTAGTAGAAGAAAATTGAGGCTGGTCATCCCCTTATTTTCTGATCCCAAAAAAAAGGATGGAGCGGTGCAACCCATCTTGGACTTGAGATACTTGAACAAGTTCCTCAGGAAGGACAAGTTCAAGATGGTCACTCTTTCGCAGATCCTACAGGCCCTTCAGCTCCAGGATTTGATGGTGTCATTGGATCTTCAGAATGCCTATTTTCATGCGTCAAGTCATTTCAAGCACATGAAATACCAGAGATTCGCTGTTGGCAGTTCTCATTATCAGTTTCTAGTACTGCCATTCGGGAGGACCTCTGCCCTGAGGATCTTCACCAAGTTGATGGTTGTGGGGGCGGGTGATTCCCATCTACCCCTATCTGGACGATTGGCTGATCAGAGCTTGTTCACAAGCTCTGGAACATCTGGACAGCACCTGTCTCACTCTCCACAGACTGGGCTTCTCCCTCAACTTCAAGAAATCCCACATGACACCTTCCCAAAAGCTGCAATTCATTGGAGTGATCCTGGACTCTTCATGTGGGCTATCCACATTTCGCAGATGGTAAGCAAATTTCAAAGTGCCCCAAGTCTTCCGACCTTTGATTTTCTGAGGTTAGTTGGCCTCATGGCATCTTGCATTTTTCTGGTGCCAGAGGCTCGACTGAGAATGAGGTATCTTCAGTGGGCTCTGTAAGGAAGGTACAGTATCAATAGTAGGACAGACACAAGTGACCACAGTTCAGGGGTGTTTATTGAACTTCAAAAAGGGTTTGGAAAACGCCTATCTGATCCTAAATCTAAAGATGGGAGCAAGCCACAAACATCAAATAATAACACAGTCCTAGTGGTGTCTTGTCAAAACAAAAGGGCCCATTCTAACCAAAAATGATTGCCAATCCTTACCTCTAAATACAAATAGTGTGGGAAACAATGTTATGTTGAAGAAATAAGTGTTCGGGAAATTATATGTCAGGATATTCAGGCCGTTGGCCTCTCTTCCCCCATGTTTTCAGCTCAAGACAAGGCGACACACTCGAGCTTAGCACAGTCTCTCGCTTCTCTAGTACGAGAGTGCAGTTCAACATTAGCATCAGGGCCTTCCATGCCTAAGTCTCTTCTTTCAGAGGGCCTGATGCGACAAACCAACAATAAGTTATTTTCCTCTTGGGATTCCACACATACTCAATTTCTCAGGTGATTCACTATTCACCTCGGGTCCCCTCAGACAGGCTCAGATCCCTTTTAACACAATGTTCCAACAGTCTCCCTCTGCTGGTCTCAGACCAATTTTAATTTATCTTTAACACAAACTTGCTTTAAGCCAAAGCTTTCAATTGATCTCCCTTGTTCGGGTTCGGACCAATTTTATCTACTTTTTAATCAACTTTCGTGGCAAGACCAGCATTGAAGACTTTCGATTGTGCACAGGTTTTGCTTGACCTGCTGCAGGACCACTTCGATGCACAATTCTTTGCCACTCTTTCACCTTTGTCACCTCTCAGCTGGATACCTTACAGAGACCATTGAAAGAGCATGCACGCGGTAATGGACCACCCTGTGAAAGGTATTGTATCTTGGTTTCAAAGTTCAATCACTCATCTGTTGTTCAATTTTACTTGCGTTGGTTATCACATGCCTTTCATACACTTTTCGCTTCAGAGCTCACCATACAATATTGCCGCTTGCAACCTTGGCTTTAACACCGGTCTGGTATCGGTCTCCCCAACTCACTGGCAGGGTTGATTTCACTGGCGCTGCTTTGTTGTAGGAGCCAAGGACATTACCACGACAGCAGACTATTCTTCCTGCCTGTATTATCGACACAGAATGGCCCCGGGTACCTCCGACACACAATGCAGGATTCTTCAGCCTGGTTTCCTGGTCTTAGGCTTTCTATTCTAGAGGTTTCGTGAAAGTAACGAATCCTTGTCGAAAAGGTCCAGGGAACTTTGTTCCTTGCGATCCCCTTTTGTTTTGCCGTCTTTCTTCTCATGTTAAACTGCCATCTTGGAACTGCTACTTCCTCATGTGCTTTGCCTCGCTCGGAGTGTGCTCTCGTGCTCCGGCTATTATCTGTATTGGGACATGTCAGGTATATGGCTCGGGTCCGTTTTCTCTCATAGCGAGCTGTCCATGAGAAATTGTTTGTGTTGTGAAAGAGGGGGATAAGTTCTCAAGTATCCTACTTGGTAGGATGGGGTAAAGGTGTTGGGAAGTGGATACCGCGTCTCACCATCTGGTGTCCCACTCCCTGATGACCACTCACCCAGGTGATCCTCCTGCACTGGTCCATCCCCAGGAACTGGATCCAAAAGCAATGGCCGTGTCCTAGCCACCTGGCTGACAGATCCCTGGAGACTAGCGGGTCAGACACCTTGAGGTTTCTCACAGCCCTCAGGATTCAGTGGTCACAGTTCTCCAACAGAATGACAGATCTGGTACAGGTCCCGTACAGGGTCACGCAGGATCTCCTGTGGTGGGCAGTCAAGGAGAATGTTTTGAAGGTGGAACCCTTTTGGCAACCATGGCCAGAGATTACAGTGGTTACAGGTGCCTCCCTCACAGGTTGGGGAGGTCACACAGACAGATTGACAATCAGCAGATGCTGGTCTCTATCGAAGTCCAAACTACATATCAACCTTTTGGAGCTGAGGGCAATCAGACTTGCGCTGATGGGGGAAAACATTTCCTGATAATGACGGACAACACAGTGGCCATGCATTACCTCAACAAGAGAGGGGGTGTAGGGTGGTTATAGGTCATAGTACCGAATGACAAAAGGGTTGAGTCAATTCGACCCAAAAAAAATCACATTTTTAATTTTTTTATTTTTGGGGGGGCCTAAACCCCTGTTTTTGGTGTAAAAACACCCTTTTAAAGCTAAACTAAAGCAACAAAAAAAACATTTTACTTTTTTTTCGATCCTTTGGTTTTCGGTTGAATGCACTCTCACCTTTTGCATTCGATCCTTTTGTTTTCGAAACTTTAACTGGACACCGTGTAGGGTCACTGCTGCTGTGCAGAGAGGCAGTTCAGCTTTGATTTTGGGCACTACAGGAAGGGGCACTACAGGAAGCAATCTCTCTATCAGCAGTTCATCTGGCTGGAGAGGAAAACACGGCAGCAGACGCTCTTAGCAGGCAGAGCAAAGGTTTCTACGAGTGGGCACTAGCTCAGAAAGTCCTTCAAGAGATCTTTGCCCCCTTTGGGGACCCCCCAAGTGGATCTGTTTACATCCAGTGTCAACAGGAAGTGTGACCTGTTCTGCTCAAGGGAATTTCCTCAGACAGGAGCTCTATTGGACGCGTTTATAGTGGACTGGCAGTTTCCGCTTCTGTACACATTTTTCCATCAATCCCTGACATTCCTCATGTTCAGGAGGCTGAGGAAGTTTCAGAAATCCACGATTCTAATTGCCCCTGATTGGGTCAGGAGGACATGGTACCTGGAAATGTCCATCTGTCCTCCAGTTCATCTTCCACAAAGGGAGGATCTCCTCTTGCAAGAGGGAGGTCACATTCTTCATCCAGAGATCGGGATCCTCAACCTTCACACATGGTTTCTGAGAGGTTGAGGTACAAAGATTAGGATTTTCCAGAAGACATCATGGAGGTGTTGCTTTCGGCCCGAAGGCCAGAAACTACATCTCTATACTGCTGCTGTTTGAACAAAATCTGCAGCTTGTGTAGAGATAAAGGAATTGACCTATTTTCTTGTGATACACCATTGGTTTTGTGGTTTATTCTACACCTAACCCACTGGGGACCACATGTTAATACAGCCAAGGATTATCTGGCGGCACTGTCTATTTTCAAGTGCTCTCCAGAACAAGATTGCTATTTTAAGATCCCGATTGTCATACAGTTCTTAAAAGGTTTGACCAATATTTTCCTGCCGGTACCATTAATTTTTCCGGTCTCTGATCTCAACCTGGTTTTAAGCTTTCTGATGGGTTCCCCATTCAAACCATTACATTCTTGACGGCTTAGGATGTTGTCATTAAAGACAGTATTCTTCACTGACATTACGCCTGCTCGCAGAGTGAGCGAGCTTCAGGCTTTATCTTCCAATCCACCATTTACGGTCTTCCATAAAGACAAGGTAGAATTGAGGGTTTGTCCTTTCCTGCCTAAAATAGTTTCAGACATTCATTTAACACAGAGCATTATATTACCAGTTTTCTACCATCCTTCTGAGGAGGAGCGGTTACACAGACTTGACCATAGAAGAGCCTTAGGTTTTTATATTAACACGGACTCTAAGATAAGAATGGACGACCAACTTTTTGTTGGTTATGCAGGTCACAGAATGGGACAAGCGTTTACAAAATGCTGTTTCGGTCGATGATCATACTATGTATTTCCGAATGTTACAACTTGGCTGGGAAAGAGATTCCCGGGGGTCTAAGGGTTCACTCACGTAGATTTGTAGCTGCTTCTTCAGCTCTCCAGAGAGGGGTACCACTGCAGGACATCTACAATGCTGCCACTTGGTTGTCTGTGTAAACATTTACAAAGCATTACTGTTTAGATTCCCTTTCGGGCCGGGAATCCTCATTTGGAAAAACTGTGTTACACAGCATAAATCAAAGTTATACCATTCTTTCGCACCTCCTCCAAAGCACTGCTATGGTAGAATATCAAAGATGAGGAATACGTGGGAGGACACAATCCATTCGAAGAACAAATTACTTACCCATGGTAATGTTTTTTTGATCGGATGTTCCTCCCACATATTCCTCATCACCCCTCCCACCCAACGCGTTTTTTATTGATGTACACTTTCCTCTCCATTAACACTCAAGCACCTCTAATCTTCGAGACTGCTGTATTGGCGAGAGGAAAAACATGAGCTGAGGCAACGAGCGTGGTGCGTGTCTTTTATACCAGCGTACGGCATCACACTCTAGGAGGACAGAGGCCCTCAAAAGACACCAAGTCGATGACACACAACGCCCTCTGCTGGGGAAAAAAGTTCTGAGCTGCAAGCAGGATATCCAAGTATATCAAACATGAGGAATATGTGGAAGGAACATCCAATCGAAAGAACATTACTAGGGGTAAGTAATTTGTTAGTCTACCATAACTGGGCACACTGCATGCCCCCTCGTTTCGCCAGCTAACCCCCCACACTCCTTTACCCTGCTAATCTACTAATCTACTCCACACCTACTCACCATGCCTAACTCCCTTTTAACAAAACTACCACTGACTCGCTCCTCCTTTCCCTGTCCTATCATCTTTCTTACTTCCTACACCACTGCCCCGAAACTCTGAGAAGCACATACCTGAACCTTTCCTGCAAAATGCCATGAACCACCCAGCGCCATGTGATGCGAAACCTGATGTTCCCACCTTCTTAAATAACCTTCACAAGCTGTCCCTCTCCCAACCCTCGTTCTTCAATCCTTTCCTCCCCCACTTGCTCAGCCCAGAAGGACCCTTGAACTAGATATCGTACTCTACATATACCCTCGTAGACCCCTGATCCTACCATCCATAATCCCCTCCTTCCTTCCTTCCTATTCCCTGCCTAACTACACAAATACCCTCTTCTTCACACTGCACGCACTTGTACTGCTTCCTCCGGTCCAATCTATCCCCAGTCACTCTAATGATGCCATACTAATTCTGCCCTGACCCCAGCGTCCCACTTAGATAATGAAGAGGCGCAGTTACATGTCTCTGCAGGACATCATGCCCCCTACCTCCTGTAAATTGGAAGGCTGAGGTTGTGCCATGTTTTACACCGGCAGTTGTGACCATACCATGGTGAATATTTGAGAGAAGATACCCGCGGAGAAAAACCTATCAAATATATCCCGAAGAGACGATAATCTGAGGGAGGAACTCCCAGAAGGAATATGAGAACGAGTAAAGATGAGCTGGTTACATCACAAGGGACCAGCGTGACACCCAGAGAATACTGGCTGAAGAGAATGCATGGACCTTATAGAAACTGGTGACGAAGTTAAGAATCGAGTAAACTTTCATATGCGAAAAGAAGATTGCACGCGTGTGACGCACTATAGAAAATGCAAGCCGTTCAATAACTGTACAGGTACAGCAACGCAAGTAGATTAAGTAATCATAGAAGGTGGCTATACGTAGTGAATAGACTGCAGACGAAGCTGCCATTGTATAGAAACTGGACATTGGTATCATGAATTTAGTAAGCCTGGATCCATGGGGAGGAAAGGCCGAGAACTCTTGCAGCAAGAACTATCTGAGATCGTGGAAATGAATGGCAAGGCTGTTTTCCCTGGTGTCAAAGCTGAGGCAGCCAAGGCCGATTATCTATTCTCAAAGGCAGTGAACATGAGAAGTTGAATCATCCCTTGTTAAGGTGCGAAGAAAGAACATCAAGCGTGCCAAGCTTTATTCATTTAAGACATTTAAATGCTGCAAAAGGACCAAATCGTGGTCTCCTGTCACTTGAGCCAAGGATGGAAAGAGTTGAGCTTGGAGCCTAGAACAGCGATAGTGCGTGCTCGCGCTCCCTTATGTTCCCAGAGACAAGAATACTTTGCAAGGCTAAGTTCAAAGACAATATTTATGGCAGAAGGCATGGGTGATGAGAGATGATGGGCTAATTGGGTGGGAAGGTAAAGTCAAGTCCACCTTCTGGCACCTGGGTCTTAGCTCACGTGCTGCTAAGTGAACCGAATGTTCCAGACATGGCACGAGTGTGCCAACTAAGTGTAGAAGGTTGTATAAAGGAGGGCCTTGTAGGTTGAGAGCCAATGATATACTGTGTACTTAATAGTGTTTAAGATGATATATTTTAGAGGTAGCCATAAGTTGCCCACCTGACAATAGATATCCAATCACAATCCCTCCCCGCATAGGAAGTATACTTAGATATTCCTCTTGAGCCTATCACAATAAAGAACTCGAGCGAACGTCTGTTGATGTCTGTTGTAACTCCCGGTTTTAGACAATTGATATTAAAACAGTAAACTTTGCCATCTTCCTGAGTTGGTTCCATTATTTGATGTTGGGAGTTATTCTGCATACCCATCCACTGCATGCACGATACCCAAAGGGCCCTACGCTCACTAATCCTGTAAATATCTCCATCCACATGAAATAAGAGGAATGAAGTTAGATGGTGACCATTGAATGAAACTGTTTGACCCCTTCAACACCACCACGTGTACTGTCACAAACTGTCTGCTCTACCCGCCATTGGCTGACCCATGTTATCATGACCGCCCCTATAAGTTCCCAATATTAAACTTGCCATCAATACCTTATCCTCCCTCTGAACCCTTACCACTGCACTGTAATCAGTTTGATCCCATTCCTTTCCAGTTTTTCATTTTGGTTTTGCGGCCCCAGCACGTTCCACCCAGTCCACCGGAAAAAGTGCCACTTAATGTGCTCCTGCACCAGTACTTCGCTGGCCTACCGACAGAACAAGCTAATGTCCGATTTGTCAAATTAGGAAATAAAGACCTTGCATGTTTCTATTTTGTGATACAGCCCATGACTTGGCAGTTTGGTCTAGACTACCTTTTTTTTGGTCTACGGTACCGACTGCTTGAAATATGGTGGGACCTCTTCTTTAATGCCACAGCCAATCTATAAACAAATGAATGCAATGCTATCCAAAGGCATTCCCAGTAGTTGAGAAGCATTGACTCAATTTCCATCCATCAAGTATTCCCTTGCTGTTTTAAGTTTCCCTAGTCTCTGCTTTGCGTCCAGTAGTCCTCTTGAGCTTGCTCTGCTTACAGACTGACGCTGCATCTCAATGATCGGGCTCACCGGTATTCCCATGCAGAGATCCGGCTCTGCCAAAAAGAAAACAATATTCCTTTGTTAAAAGGTTAACAGTAAAAAAGTATGTAAAACAAATGCAGCTTTCAAATCTGATAATTAAAAAGGTTTGCTTAATATCAAGCTATAAATGTCCACCAGTATTTAAAAACTGCTCTCTTTCATCTTGCAATAATAGTTTCTAAAAAAAATGTGTCCAGTGCATAACACATGTGATTGTGTGGTGTGCAGCAGGCAACAGCTCAAGTCCCGCTTCAATGGCCCGGATATTACTCTGTAAAAACTGCTAGGTTGTAACGGTTTATTTATTGTGCCAATATGTTGGGGCGGAGAATAAACTGTCAACGTCATTGCGCATTGCTCTCAAACACGAGGGGCGTTTCGCCCTGCGTTTGGCATTCAGGCTCACGCTCTCTTGGCTACTTTGACAGATGGCTGCCAGATTTTAAATATTCCTTAAAGCATTCGGGCCCTGCCGGTATATACGTTGTTGCCAGATGCCTTTGCATATAATGTAGTTTAGCGACTCTTCTGGATACCAGCTAATCAGAGAAACCATTCACAGTATTAATATAATGCTTCCAGTTTTCATGTGTCCAAGCATATGCTATTCACTTATTTTTTCAAATGTTCTTGGAGCGTTCTAGTCCAATACATGAAGACTAGACACTTCTATGAAAATGAGCATGCCCCCTGTTGTGCGGGAGACACCTGCATCGCCCGCCTATCAGCCCCTCACTCTCCCTCCCTTGTTGTGCGGGGAAATGATCAGAATTTCAAGACAAACGAGACGGCAAGCAACCTAAAAGAAGGTCAACTCGCTCCCCCCTCGCCCCACTTATCCCGACCCTCATGCCCCCCAAACCCTCTCACCCCCACCATCCCACAGTGGCTGCCGTTTGACTGTTGATAAAAGCACGTAAATAACTAGCATGACAAATTTTAAGGAATAATGATTGATGTAGTTTAATGTTATATGAATAGAATTAACTTGGTATTTACTGTGAAAAGTTGAGCACCTCAACTTTAACACACTTTTTTGTTTGTCACTTAAATAACAAAGTAGCTAATTCTAGTGCGGCCACTGTAATGCCCTCTTTCTATACCTCTGTAGCCAAGTGGGAGCGTTACAGTTACAAGTACATCTAGAAGGGAGTGCTGACAGCAGCCTTCGTCTCATCAAAGTGCCCTTAATGTTTCTTAAATGGCGATGGGTAATTAGACGAGCTTTGTTTTTCTTTTGGTAGTAAGAAAGACCAAATTGAAACTGAAATGCATGGTTATTGGCCGGGGTAGCGCAACATGTCATTGCAGGCTGAGACACCATATGAATGAAGGCAGGTGTTAATGAAAGAAGACTGGTCTTAAAGCAGGATTGGGCGTCAACACACCGGGTTTAAGGAAGAATGTAAGCATTCTGCGGATGTGAGTTGTCGGGTCACATGCTGGGTTACGCGGCGGTATCAGTTTACTGGTACCGGCCAAGAAGGAAGGCAGACATGTTTTCTGTCTTACTAGTGGAAAGAGGGCGGGAGTGACGGTCCCAAGGAAGACAGTCCCTTCCTGCTGGTCAGAGGAACTGGCAGCACTTCCTATAATGATAACATTAAGGCGATAACTGGTACCCAGAGGAGGGAGGAAGGGTGGCTGACTGGGAATATGTTCTCTTTGTTCTGTTCAGTGGTAGAAGTGTGCTAACAAAGCAGTGGAACTGTGACTCCGGCAGAGAATAGGAGATGTGGGAGGGAGCAAGTTGCAACACACGTTTCAAGCAGTTGTGGATGGCCTAGGTCAGAGGTCTGCATCCTATGGCTGTCCTGCAAAACTGGACTACCACTCCCATTACCCTCACCATTAACTGTGCTGGTTAGGGCTGATGGGAGTTGTAGTCCAAAACATTGGGAGAGCCAAAGGTTGCAGACCCGTGGCCTAGTTTGACAGCCCAGTGGGTTAAACCGATAATCAGTTTAGCTGTAACTTCCATTGGGAGGTCAAGTGAAGAGGTATGCTTCAACTTCAAAAACAACCATTCCGGAATGATGAAAGTGGTTGCAAAAAGTAGCAGAGCTATTAACAGTAAAAAATTAAAGAAGTGGTACTCAGCTCCTGATAGCTCCCGCTCACTTTGATCCCTGGTTCTGTTTTTCATTGTGATTTGCTGGCTCATGTGTTTTTGCTGGACTTTCTTCGACTTCATTGATCTTCAGCTCTGAATGCAGAGCTTTCTAGCAGCGCTTGCTGGTGGAGCATAACCTCTCCCATTGCCGATTCGCTTTCCGCTCACACTTTTGTAGACTTCCCCTTTGAAAGTGGCAGATGATCTGGGAATGTATGGCTGCATCATACAGTGGAGGCCTGAGGATATCAACGTGTCTCGGTGCTGTATTCCAAACATTCAAGGCTGTGTATTGCAAAGGAGTAATAAACATAGCACCGAATGTTGTGGAGGCAGCAGAGGATGTTCTTTTAAAGTACAAGGGTGAAGGGGCACTCGGTGTCTTTTTTTTAAATTACTTTTGGCAAAACCTGGTATATGATGGCACTACTGTCAAACAATGCGAGTACAAGGGAAAAAGATGATAATTGGTTCCATGTCTTAAAATTGCACCAAAAATGGATATTGCGGCAAAAATGCTGTGGTTTTGCCGCACAATCATGTAAAGGATGCGAGGGACAGCCCCGCAAACCTCAGACCCATTATACGATTTAAGGGGAGCGGGGGACACCTCCGCAAACCCCACTCCCCTTAAATTGTATAATGAGGTACACCTTTGCAGGGTCAAACCACAGCATTTTTGTTGTGATTTATATATTTATTTTACCCGCAACCTTTTTGCCGCAATTTTATTACCTGATACCGATAATTCGGGATCCGATGGCAATAATAGCCAGATGGCACAACTCAAAGGATGTGCCTTCAAAATGTAATAAGGGTCTAGGTACTATTCAGGGGCAGCTTAAATGTCAGTGATGCCATAATTGAATCACTCTAGTTCACCTTCAAATAGTATGTTTGGGTCTGTCCCTGCCGCACTCAGTCTTTTGACAAATGTTTGCTGGAAGCGACAAAGTCCTGGCAGGTGGATATGATTTCTCTTGGTCAACCTTGGGTACCATTGCCGACACTCTCCAACAGGTTGCTTTGTAGTGCCATCGTTCAGATCCGCAAGTTGCAGAGCTTCTCCCAGAGTTGAGGCTGGTTGGCAAGTTCTGAGGGGTTTCTAGAGGGTTACTAATCTATCCCTGACCCATGAACCTAATCCTATGATACTCACTCCTCCCTTGGTTTGCTCCTTGGTAGGCCACTACTCAAGATTATGGTCTGAGCTCTAACCTCACATCCGAGTCTAGTGCTGTCAGCAGATTAGTCTGCTCAGCCTTCCTCCCTTCTAAACTATTCAACGTACAAACTTAATGTATTTCCAAGCGAGCTTTCATTCTCTTCCACTCTTAGCCTCTTTCTCTTCTCCATCTCATCCCTTCCTCCTCCCCTAATATAACTTCCCTGGCTTCTGGCACTCTGACCTCCTACCTCCTGTTTTGCTCGACCACCTGCCCCTCTCCAACTTTACTTCACCCCTCCTCCTAATGTAGCACTTCTCCTCCGGTCCCCCCTGGTCTCCCTTTTTACCACCTTCCAATTTTCCACTATCTCTTGCCTCTGAACCAGGTTCTCTCCTCTGCCCTCTTGCAGCTCCAGCAAACATCCTTGCTTTCCCCAACTCTTCCTGTCCCCTCTCCTCCCCCACCCCCATTTCCAACATCTTTTGCACCTCCCCTGCACCTGAAAGATTTTCAGCACCTCCAACCTCTCCTCTTCTCACTGCCCCGCTACTCCAAACTACCACACTAGGTCTTGACCCCTCCCATGTTATATAGGTCTCTGTTTCCATTCCTGGGGCTGGGCTGCAACCAACCGCGTATTATTACTTGGAATGTGGTATTCGCACTTTGATCTCTGTAAGAACAGCTCTAAGCAATGTTGGGCTCTATTTGGGGTTTTCTGATCCTCTTGGTTTCCTCATTGGATGTCATGCATGGTAACATGGACAACCAGAATTTTGCAAGTGGAGCTATTGCTGATCTTTCAAAGCCTGGCTCGCTGTCTGTTTATTCCTTGCCTCACATTTTATCTGCTGTACTGACCTGGAGGTAAGCTTTACCTGAACCAACGTTGATCTAAGGTTTTTAATGATTTAGGGTCTTTGCGGTTCGGTCTTCTGATTCGGCGGCATGACATTCTTAATCTGGTTTCCCTCTTAGATGGCCAGCATCATCAAGATTCCACAGGTGATGAGCCACCTGCCTGTAGCGCATAGCCTTGTGTGGGAGACCAGGGTATCTTCCCAGCACCAAAAAACACATTGGGGAACCAATGATGGGTCTTGAACCTGACCGTATACCCAAATCTTTTCACACAAATTATGACAGGTCAGTGGTTCTATTTCTTTTCTCTTTTGTAGAACTCAAGGCTGCTTGCCCTCCAACCATTCTATGTAATCCCTCCTGTGGTGCCTGGCCCTAGATAGCGCTGCTGGGCCGCTTATCTAGGGTTAGGGGATAGATGAGAAGAGACTTGCCCTAAATCCTTCAGACAATTCACTATTTTGTTAGGTTTCTGTAACATCAAAGACACCAGTATAAGTGTGTCTACCAACACTGAACCCAAAGAGTGTGCTCAGGGCCTTTCTGGTGAAATATTCTTCTTTATAGTTTTTTCCTGTATTGGCATGTGAAGATAAAATAAATTAAAATGGAAAACCTTTTTACCGTTTATAGTCCATACTTCGGAGTTCCACGTGTAATGTGGTAATCCTGAAGTGGTATCTCTCTCTAGCAAGTGGTGTTAGTTCCACTCGTTTCAACTCCGGGCCTTAAAGGCATGGTCTAGTAAACATTTTTATTTAAAAAATAGATAGGCAACATAAAAAAAAAACTAGCATTCTCTTTTTTAAAACTTCCTATGTAAAATTTTGAGCTATTCAAGCTCAAAATTCGCAAAAGCAAGCACATGGGCGCATCCATTTTGTGAAATGGAGGCCCCGCCTGTGCTGGCTTTTGCTTTTGCGGCACTAATGAAGGAAAAGCCAGCCAGCTGTAGTAAACAAAAGCTACCGCTGGGTGGCTTTCCCTTCATTAGTGCTGTACGCGGAGGACGGGGACTGGAGACCAGAGCAGGAAAGCTGCAGCTGAATCTCGATAAGTGCTATTTATTTTTTTTAAAAAAATAAGCACTGGCTGCGGTTTTAAAACCGCAGCTTAAACGTTGTATTTATGTTTGCGGTCGCTTTTGAAGCGACCACAAACATAAATACAACGTTATTGTGTTAGAGTACGCTGCGGTTTTTCTTTCCAAGTTTCTCAGGCTCCTCCGGCTCGGAGGAGCCTGAGAAACTCGGAAAGAAAAACTGCAGCGTTTTCCAACACAACCGCGTTTTGTGTTTCTGCCTGCTGTGGCTATCACTTTGGGTCTCCGGTGCTCCCACGGAAGCACCGGAGACCCAAAGTGAAAGCCACAGCAGGCAGAAACACAACGCGGTTGTGTTTACATGCCACGTAGTGTTTCTGCCTACAGCTGATTTCCCATTTGGGGCTCTCGGAGAGCCCCAAATGGGAAATGCTAAATGCTGCGTTGTTTCTGCCTGAATCTGCTTTCCCATTTGGGGGTCTCGGGCTCCGAGCCCCAAATGGGAAAGCAGATTCAGGCAGAAACAACGCGGTTGTTTTCCGCAATGCTGCGTTGTTTCTGCCTGAATCTGCTTTCCCATTTGGGGCTCTCGGGATCCCCACGGGGAGCCCGAAAGCCCCAAATGGGAAAGCAGATTCAGGCAGAAACACAACGCGGTTGTGTTGGAAAACGCTGCGGTTTTTCTTTCCGAGTTTCTCAGGCTCCTCTGAGCTGGAGGAGCCTGAGAAACTCTGAAAGAAAAACCGCAGCGTTTTCCAACACAATAACATTGTATTTAAGTTTGTGATCACTTCAAAAGCGACCGCAAACATAAATACAATGTTTTTAAAGCTGCGGTTTTATTTCTAAGTTTTCCGGGCTCCTCCAGCCCGGAAAACTTAGAAAAAAAAACGCAGCTAGTGCTTATTTTTTTAAAAAATAAATAGCACTTACCGAGATTCAGCTGCAGCTTTCCTGCTTTGGTCTCCGGTCCCCGTCCTCCGCGTACAGCACTAATGAAGGGAAAGCCACCCAGCGGTAGCTTTTGTTTACTACAGCTGGCTGGCTTTTCCTTCATTAGTGCCGCAAAAGCAAAACCCAGCACAGGAGGGCATCCATTTCACAAAATGATGCGCCCATGTGCTTGCTTTTGCAAATTTTGAGCTTGAATAGCTCAACATTTTACATAGGAAGTTTTAAAAAAGAGAATGCTGGTATTTTTTTTATGTTGCCTATCTATTTTTTAAATAAAATTTTTTACTAGACCATGCCTTTAATTATAATCCCTTGTTACTACGAGGTCTGAGTAGGCCTAACGGTTTCAGTGGTTTGGTGACTGCACCACAGCGCCCTTTCGGGTACTGACACGAAATAAGAGAGGCTCAGCTCAGACTGATAACTGCACCCTAGTTGCAGCTACAGCCATGCCAGATGTAAAAATGTGCCTCTTCCGGAAAACAGGGTTTCTTAATTGATCCGCGTGGACCTTGCATGTGTTGTAGCAAGTCCAAAAACGTTCTTCTCGCTCGCCGTACAATTGCAGAGTTGAAACGAGTGGAACTAACACAAGTGCTATCTAGGGCCAGGCACCACAGGAGGGATTAAATAGAATGGTTGGAGGGCAAGCAGCCTTGAGTTCTACATAAGAGAAAAGAAATAAAACAACTGACCTGTCGTCATTTGTATCTTCCCAGCACACCATGTAGTGAGTGTTGGTGCCTGGCCCCTTGAGTTGCCCTCACACTCACGCAGGGGACATTGTTACACTTCACACAAAGAATTGGCAACCAAATGCTACATGAAACACTTATGTATAGGAGCATTACAAATGCTATATCATAACATATTATATACCTTTCCATGCATCAATACTATGTTTAAAGATGCATTTTGATCTTGGTTCAAACACGTTTAAAAAAGGTGAATCCGTTTCTTGTTACTTTGTTTTACTTTTTATTAAATAACATTGTTTTTACATATAATGCTTATTTTGAACATGTGGTACCATGTCACCACAACCAAAACATTTGCATCTAAAGTAGACACACACAAATAGATATAACATTAAAATGGAATTCATAGGGGCGTGGCCTGGAGTGCCCTCAGTATAGATGGCTCTGTTAGTGCCTCCGACACAAAGTATGAGATGAGGGCATGCAGACACCCCTTCAAGGGATTGGTGCAGCGGAAAACTACAACGTATGATACCACTACACATGAGGCATTGATGAGGCTATTTTGGACCCCGGATTGCCAGTGGAGGCCAAGTTATGAGTGGAACAAGATGCAACCGGTGCTAAGCCAAGATGACGGCCAAACTCCAGAACTTAATGGGGAAGCAGAGAGTGCAGCACAGAGATGCAAGGATCCGTTGAGTCCTAGATGGGCTGTGAGGAGGTCAGAGGTGGGAGGGTCCATCTGCGGTGGAGATGAGGAGGACAGCCTGTTCGATGTGGCAGTGCCTGTGGAGGGGAGTGGGGGGGGGGAGTGCAGGATGAACAGAGCTGCAGTGTCCAGGGGTGTGCCACTGATCTGGGACCGAAATGTAGTTCCTGTGTGAAGTGACCAGACGGAAGTTTACAGGAGCGATTGGTTGCACCTCCCGCCCCCTTATTCCCTCCCTCCCCAGGTTTCTATGTGGCGAGAGGAGACTGGGAGCACATGATATGCTGAGGTGCACACAGTGCTAACTGTGAGCGGGGATCCCACATGCTCTTTTGGATGGTCCCCTGGAACCCAGAGAGGAGATTCGATCAGCAACAGTGAGGTGGTGCTAGGAGCGGTGAGTCGCACAGACCTGGACTTGGCTGAGGGAAAGCTTGGCAGTAGGTGAAGTGGTCCATCTTGAGGAAGGGAGCCTGGACTGCTTTTCAATAAGGAGACCCGCTGTTGGTTGTATGGTTGGTGTGGGGTGGGGAGGGGAGGGGTTCCCTTGCTCCGCCCCTCTGTTGGCGTCCTGATCCACAGGATATATATCACTGCTTTGGGCTCATTGATTGGACTTAAAGGGCTACCAGATTCTTAGCCTGGGAGAAGAGGTTGGTCCCGGAACCTCTTGTTGGAAATAGGGATAAAACACAGATGGGTGGGAAACACGTGGATATTGCCACAATACTCCAGCCTCCAGATAAGTCTAAAAGGTTGGAGTTGGTTGCTGCATGGAGCGGAGGCTCCCCAAAGCTTGCATGCTCGGGTGACCAGCAAGACAGATCTCCAGTTGCTCCTCTCTGAGATAAAAAAAGAAATCAAAAACAGCATGGCTGAACTATCCCAGAGGATAACAGTACTTGACAAACAGATGGAAGAAGTGGAACGCAGGGATGGCGAGATGGAAACAACGGTTTGCGAACAAACCTATGACATCAGTGAATGGGCGCTGTGTCGAATCGAGGGAGTTTGTCCCTTCTTGCCAAGGGGAGCATCCCCTTTTGAGGCTAGGCAGGTGAGCCATTCCGCAACACCCTCCTTAGGTGTCTCGGCAAGTGGGACCTCACTGGGAGAGACTCCTCCTTAGGAGACAAGAACTCCTGATCCTCTAACGAACTCCCTAACCCATTCCACATCATGCCCTACATGGGACTGTCTGAGATGCTTAACAGCAATAAACATCAAGACTGGGCTGAAGACAATGTTAACATGCACCATGAGTATAAGAGAAAAGAAGCTGTTTCTTTAAGGACAAACCTCGACTTCACTCCAACAAGGACGTTTAAGGAGGAGGACACTCTGAGATTAGAGAGAGACTCATATGAAAGCAGGGGAGGCCCCCTGGTAGCATAACACAAGCGGGCGGCAGAGCCAATGAGAGCCGGGGAGCTTGCAGTAGTCAGAATGACTCTGAGCTGGATTATCAGATGTGTTGGAGACAGCGTACCAAATGGGCGAGAAACCAAGGGTCGGAGAACCCGAAACCAATTGGTGGTGTGACCATGACTAGTTTGTGGTGGGCAAGCAGCCCCGACAACTGTTCCAGCACCAGTACGCCAAGATATCTGCAACAGCACTGGCTCCCAGAAGAGACTCTGGACTGTAGTACACAGGCAAGTGGGAAACTGGTGAGGAGACGCCAATGCAGAGGACCACTTTGAAAGAGAAGCCAAGCAGTAAAGAAGATCGCAAGCACCCACGATCCCAGAGGCGTTCCGCCATGGAGAGAGAGGTAACAGGGAGAGCGGCAAAACCGCAAGGCTAAAAGGGAATTATTCGAAGAGTGGAGAAACGTGTCCCAGTGAAATAGTTGAAACTCAAACTACTATTGAGGGATACCCCAGCCAAAAGAAGATCTCACACAAGGCCTTACGGGACCAAACTACGTGGATGTAAGGAACAAACAAACTTCACGTTAGAGCGCTTGGAAAATAATCCCACAAGATAAGGGAAGAGCCATTTACTGTATACTGGAATTGCAAGCCCCAGTACAATAGGTGGCTCAAGACTATTTGAAACTAAGATATTAAAAGAATGCCAAAGCTAAGCAGAATCCTGCTTCACCAGGAGGAGGGGAGCATTTTCCTGGCCTTAGTTTGTTCTGAATAGTGGTAGGGTCAGATAAGGTTAACTTTTTGCACAGAAGACTTTCTTTTGATTTGGACATTTCTGGATGACTGATGAGCACCTTAGTTATTTATATAGGTAGGGAACACCCCATAATTATAGGGAGAGATGGGCTTTCTTCTTCTTATTGAATACATCTTGTTAAAAGTCTCCTCAGAATGTCCATGTACTTCTTCCGACCTGCCACAGTGCACAGAGTAGAGGTGCTGGAGGCACACTGTGAAACCTTGGATGAAAAACAAGAGGACACAGAAAACTGCTCCAGAAGGAACAATGTACACATAAGAGGGATCCCAAGTGCAGTTCCTGAGGAGGACCTCTCGAACTTTGTGAAGATTCTTTTCCATCACTTGCTCAAGGTTTCTGATGATATGGTTATGGAACTTGATTGGACGCATCGCACCCTCCCCAGAGCGCAGCCTCATCAGGGTGACACTCCAGACGTCTTGACTAGAGTCCATTTCTCTACATTCAAGGCACGTATAATGAAAGCTGCTAGAGATGTGTATGATGTTTGTTTTAGAGATGCAAAGATATACTTATTGTAGGACCTTGCTACTACTACGCTGATGAAGAAGGGCATTGTTTCAAATGACTGAATGGCTACGAGGAAAAAAAAAAGATTTCCTATAGATGGGGATTCCCTACAGCATTACTATTTGTGGCGAAAGTGAAGAATCTGTCGTAAAGTCAACAAAGGAGGTTGTTCCGCCCGCAGGAGGAGGGGGGAGGAATCCTTGGGTGAGGAAGCTATTCGTCATGCGTCGAGGTCATCCGTGCCCTCTACCACATGATATGATATATGATTATGATATATTTTATTTATATCGCGCCCATACACAAGTGTTTCAGAGCGCGACGAGACAAGGGAGGACAAAAACAGCGATCTTACTAGGCCCAGTGACATTGAGAACGTGCAAGTGCAGAGGAGAGGGAATGGGCACAGTGCAAGGGACAGGGGAGGAATGGAAAGTGCTGAAGACGGGATCAAAACAATACAGTTAGTGCTGCCAACAGTTGGTAAGTGCAAGAATATGAACTCGGGTTGGTAAGGCCCTGGAGGTGAAGAGGCCTGGCTGTGAAAGACAGAATGTGGAATGAACAATATAAATTATACCTGCAGCTATTCGGACTGGCCAGGAGCTCTGTCGTATGCACATTATGCCCGGATGTGCATTTAGAATGTTGTTAGTATTACTTATTAAGCAATTGAAGGGGATGATCAGCAGATTCCATTAGACCTCATTTCCTTCCGAGTACGGAAGCCCGCAAGTATGTATTTGTTCATGATTACGACTTCATTTGGTTGTGGATATGGGTTGATGGTGGATGGCAGGGGAGGGAGGCTGGGAATTGGGTGTTGGGAGTTGAAAATGTACTACAATAGTTTGTTGACAGTGCTTCATGGCTTGAGCCAAGAATCCAAGGCTGGAGTGAGATGTTTTTAGATAGGGGTATATTCTCCTGTGAGACATGCTGGTTGGTTAAGGATGGGATGGTGAATGAGATCTGCATAGTCACATGGAATGTGCAGGGGTTGAATTCCCCCCATGAAGAAATCAGTTTTGAGGAGGCTGTTGGGCCTATTGCCTGCCATTGTATGCTCACAGGAAACGCGCCTATCAAAAGTGGATGAACGCAAATTGATTCATAGGGTGTATATGTGCCCGTTATTTCCATCTCGAGGACAAAAGAAGAGGAGGGTTGCGATATGAGTGGCAAGTGATGTACCATTCCTTAATGCTAAAAGCTTGAGGGATCCTCATGCGGGATTTGTGTTTAAGGGCTTGCTTTATGGGCACATGTTCACATTAATGTCACTTCATGTGCCAAATAGCAGACGAGATCAATATCTGAATGTGATCATACCCCAAGCTGTGTCATTTGCTTTGCTTTGATTTATTTATTTATAGAGCACTATACACCAAGGCGCTGTACAGTGGAACAACATAATACATGATAACAACAAAAAAATAACAGTGGAAGCAAAATTACATCATGAATCATTTGACAAAACAGTGCAAAGAGCAATTAACTGAAGGGGAGGGAGGGAAAAGGGGAGTGGGACTAGGTGTGGGGGGTGGAGATGAGTTGGACGAGGGAAATGGAAGGGAGAGAGAGGAGGGGCAGGAGAGGGGAGAGAGAAAATCAAAGGGAAGGGAGAGGGGGGAGGGGAAGTAGAGAGGGCAGAGGGGGAGGTTTCAAGGAGGAGAATGTAGGAGGAGGGAAATGCTGAAGGGCAAACGATAATAAGGAGCGATCTCAATCTGGTAACCAATCTTGAGGTGGATAAGACGGCTCAACCCTCTAGACTGGACTATAAAAATGCAGTTTCATTTGCTAGACTGCTACGCAAGCTGGGAGTGGTGGATGCATGAAGATTATCTAATGAGGACACCTGGGATTTCACGTTTTACTCACATGTCCATGGTGGTCTAACTAGAATAGATCACACACAAATATCGGATTCACTGTTTCCATATATTCGTGAGACCTATATAGTGTCTCGGATCATCTCTGACCACGCTACAATGTTATTAGTGTCCCAACAGCCTTGCATAGGCTACTGTTCCTGGAAGATTGGAAGATATATAATACTACATTAAAGACAATGGGTTCTCTGTCAGGAAATTATATGATATTTTATTTATATCGCGCTCATACACAGGTGTTTTAGAGCGCGATCTCAAATTACTGTTGTGAAAATGCTATGTCTGCCCATTTTATGGCAACTGTGTGGGACGCCATGAAAACGGTAATTAGAACAAGTTAATGAGTCGCACTGCGACATATACAAGGGCCGATAAATAATCCAGACATGATTGGAGGAGGCAGTTTGGGAGGTTGAAGCCGAACACAAGGCAAGGAGATCCTGGGCGGCATTGCGGAAATTAAAACTGGCTAGGGCTAAACAAGAACCTCATTTGGCAGATATATTGACACAGGCTTACTCAAAGCCAAACAGCATTAATATATTAATGTTAGCAAGGCAAACAGTCTTTTAGACTTTAAGCTGAAAAAGGTCCAATATCAGAATAATATACAGGGAATTATTGGTGAGACCAGGGTACTGTGCTATGATGAAACTCGAAATGTTGGCTGCATTGATGTCTAAATAGTCGCTTAAAGCAGAGGATCAAGTGCAATATATCTCCAGGGGGAACCTACCCAGTCTAACTGCAGATCTTGAGCGAGATCTGGATGTCCCGATTTTGGCATCTGAGGTTGATTGGGCCATCAAAGCCCTTAATGACAAAGCCCCAGGCCCAAATGGCTTGGCTACAACATTCTATAATTCAATTCATTTTTTAGATATGGGTACAATCACTCCGTCTATGGAAGAGTCTGTTAGAATTTTAGGCATTGTACAAAAAGACTGCATCTAAACGGTCGCATGAACAAAAAGTTCTAAAAATGCAACCACCAAAGTTTCGAAAACCAAAAGTTTGAAGCTTTGGTGGTAGCATTGCAGGTCAGTAAAAAAATGTTTAAAAAAAGACTGCAGGGTCTCCTTGGACGTCTGCTTGGATTCACAGTAATTTAGTGTACTTAGGAACAATGCTATTTGATGCCACTTCCTGTTTTGTCAAGGGGTGAAAGTTCGTGTTTCATCGCTTCCCGGGATGTCACTTTGGGGTGGGGGTCAAATGACATCCCTTCCGGTGATGTCATCAGAGGTCAAGGGTCGTGAGGGGTGGGCCACTTTTTTGAGGAGAGGGGTGGGCCACTTTTTTTGGGTGACCAGGCTTATTTCTTGTCCCAGTCCGACCCTGCCTGCAGCACACCTGCGAAAAAAGAAAAAAAAATGGGGGCAGTGGGGTTGTCCCCCGCAAAACCCCGCTCGCTGTACTTTGCAGTATAGCGAGCAGGGGTTGTGGGTTAAACCCTTGCAACCCCTGTAAAAGAAAAGGACCCTGTAGCGCCGGTTCCCAATCACAGAAATGAAAGGGAACTGGCGCCGCAGGGACTCAGCGTGAAGAAAAAGGTAAGTATGGTTTGTTTATGTTGGGGGTGTGGGTGGGGTGTGTTGAGGGTGTGGGTGGGGGGTGTGTCATGGGTGTGTTGTGGGTGTGGGTATGTACGTGTGTTCGCATGAGAAAAGTGCAAACTTTCCAGCTGCGGCAAAATCGGCTGCGGAAGGATCATGTAGATTCCAATTGTAAGGGGTCAAGGATAAGACTAGGACTTGATGGGATGTTTGTTGGTTGCTATGGCCTTTTATTTCCAGGAAATCCAGAAAAGGGTTGGATAAAATCCTATCTATCCCTAAATCTAAGAGGGTTTTCCCTGCCTCAACAAAACTAAGGACCCATCTGTGTCAGGATGGTTAAACAAAAGAGCGTCCTCCGTCCTGTCTGAAAATCCTAATCTGACCATTACACTCTAAACTCAACATAATGTTTATCGGGATACTCTGGTATGCTAGATACTTATAGCTTGTTTCAAAAGTTCTCAACGTAAGAGTTTGAGGTGCAGAACATAAGAATAAAATAATGTCACACCAGGAAAGGGGTCTCCCTTCCCCTAGAGTCCTGGCAGTTAAAACATTTCTCTTTCTCACAATTTAACTGAATTATAAAAGGACTTGAATCTTCCTTTTGTCTTTTTGTCAAACATACACTTTCTTTACAGTGTTCTGTGAGAAACCGAAGGTGTCTCACCCGCTAGTCCCCGGAGATCTGTCATCCAGGTGGCCAGGACACAGCTATCCCTATTGGATTTAGTTCATGGGCGTGGACCAGTGGGGAGGATCACCTGGATGGGGGTTCTTCCGGGAGTGGAAGTGAGACACCGAAGGTTGAGACGTGGTACCCCCTTCCTTCCAACACCTTTTCCTGATCCTACCCTGAAGGATTCTTAGAAGCGTTGCCCCGCCCCCTTTTCCAACAATACTTTTTTACACCATAACAGACAATAGACTAAAACCAGAGCAGTTTACTGTCCCAACACAAGAGTCAGGCAATTGATAATAATCACACACACACCTGATGACCCTTTACCTTCCCCACAGGGACAAAAGGTGGAGCACGAGAGCACACTTCGAGCAAGGCCAACTGCACAAGGAAACAGCTAAACAGAACCGGCAGAACAAACAGAGGAAGAAAGCAACGAGACCTGGAGGGATGACGAAGAGGAAACGGCCTTTGCCCATTTCAACTCAGACCTGCAAAGCCTCCGAAAAGGAATTCATAAGACTCATAGTTGCAGCTGGCTTGCAGAGGAACGAGTGTCAATGGTGTACGGGGTCCTCCAGCATTGATGATGCAGGCGGGGAGGCAAGCTGGCTACCGTGGTACCGCCCTGGACTCCATAAGCAAACCAAGCCAATGGACTTGGCACAATCGGTGAGTCAAAGGAAGTTGATAGACTGAAGTGTATCAAATCCAAGGTTGCAAGTGACAACATTAGATGAGAACAAAGAACTTGTGTATTTGAACATTTGGAAAAGCCTGAGAAGTCCAGCAGCACAGTGGTCAGGCGTAGCAGGAGTGCTCATTCAAATGTTCTTACTGGCCCTTTTTTTGTAGAAACTGCAAGTACCAGAAGGCATGAGGTGTCAAGAGTGGTCCTACGAGGGTCACGTCAAATCCCTAGCACACTCAAAAGTCTATGACCCATTGCCAAGAGAAAGCTAAAGGAGAGTGAATCCTGCACTATGATAACATAAAGTGAACTGTATATTTGGCAAACGTCAACCAGGTTTGAAGGATGCCTGTGAGTTGGCGGGAAGAGTAATACACCTTTGAATACTGTGTAGACAAGAGTGAAACCGGCTCAGTGGTAAGTTGCAAGCTGCAATTGAGAGGCTGTAGTGAACCTGACAGAGGGAGGCCCAAGTTGCAAGAAGGATCCAAGCATGGTGGAGGGAGATCCAAGGGGCAAAGAGCAATCGCCCAAGGTACAAGATTACAGAAGGAACTTTTGTTTGTGTGTTGTTTTAATCGATCTGGCCTTCTAAGGCGAGAGACTTTGCAGAGAAAGAGTCTTTGATCCCTGAAGGTTCTGGTATCGTTGAACTTGAACTGTGTGCTGGAGAGGCCCAGGAGTGTGCTGTGCTCAGAAGTCCCGCCTCGTCCAGTGCTGAAAACGTGGGGAAGGGAGACCCAGCCATACCATCATGGCTATCATTTTGTGAACACTTCTTTCTTTTCTGGTGAACATTATCCCACACTTGTTTTTTTGTAATTTAGTGGTAAGGATTGGCAATAGGTATTTTAGTATATGCCCTTTTTATTTTGACAAGACACTGCTAGGACTGCCTTATTATTATTTGATGTTCGTAGCTTGGTCCCATCTTAGCTTTAGTTTAGGTGTTTTTCCTCACCCATTAGAACGTTCAATAAACACCCTTGAACTGTGATCACTTGTGTCTGTCTTTACTGTTGCCACCATGAGTTCCTTACAGTTCAACCTTTGACACTTGATTGATCCACCTTCAACTCCTGGTGTACTCTCCTGCCAGGATATATGTAGCTTTCTTGTTAATTTCTTGAAAGGGGTATGGGTCCTCCCTATCTGCTCCAAATCTGTCTTTGGCCTCCTGGTGTAATCTCCTGCCAGGATGTCACTTCACTTTTCACCCCTGGTTTACTCTCTTGCCGGGTACCCCTCTACTGCTGAAGATCTCATTCTTGTGTACAAGTCTCATTCCTTAGTTATGTGATGTTTTAGCCTGTCAGGGTTTTCTCCTTTTTTATCCATTCGCCTCTTATTCAGCTCACAAAAGCTTTCCACAATTGGATCATGTGAGAAACCTGAGGGTATTCTCCCAGTAAGACCTTGAGAATCCCTTATCCAGGTGGACAGGACACGGCTATCACTGCTGGATACAGTTCCTGGGGGTGGACCAGTGGGGGCGGATCACCTGGGTAGGGGAATCCAGGGGTTATGCTCGGGGGGAATGCCCCAGGTGAGAATTGGTACCATCACAGGGAGGATGGTGAAGGGAATTAAGTCACTGAAGCTTTTATAAGCTATTCCCGCTCATCATCTGTTCCACCCATTGAATCTCCCTTACCCAAAGGTAAAACTAACAACCCATTCATATCTGATAAATACCCTAGGAGCACAAACCCCATCAGAATCAAAAACTGCACTCTCTCAAAATCTGAATACTCAGTCATTCTTCTTCCCGTCCCTCTGACCGCTATCTTCCGCACTCCCAACTTGCTCAGATAGAACACTACAATTCCCGCATCCCCATATGATCTGTTCTCCATCCCAGCCATTCTTGTCTATTTCACAAACCTTCCCTTCCCTGTCCTGTAGGATACTCTGACATTCCAACCCCCCCTTTTCCAACACAAAAACCTTTACACACCCAAGGCAGAAAACAAACACTTTTGTGAACTGGGATCAAAACTGGGATCAATGTTAAACCTGTTTGCCTGACATGTCCCAACCCAAAGGTCAGGTGAAGTCAGACAATTAACTTGAATCACACACCCCTGACGTCCTATGTTTTTCCCCACAGGGATAAAAGGTGGAGAAAGAGAGAGTAGTATGAGCACGGCAGACAGCACCACGGGACAGTTAATCAAGCGCAGCATTTCAAGAGAAGGAGAAAGGCAGCAGGAATTGAGATGGTGGCAAGGAGAGAAGTGACCTTGCCCTTTTCATCCCAGAACCACAGAAGAGAGCCTAAGACCACGAACAATAGCACAAGTGTCTTGTAGCTGATGTCAACGGTACATGGGACAATCTTACTCCAATAAGCAGGAGCAAGGGAATCTCCCGCGCCCGTGGTGCCGGCCTTGACTCTGATGGACAGGAAAAGCCAAGCAGTTCATTACAGCCGGTGAGTCGAAGGGTAAACATTGAGAACCGGGCTGTGTTGAGTGAAAATTACAAAGTGGCAAGTTTTGAACCAAAGTTCGATGAACTATGAAAGAACTGTGAAGAGTGAAAAGGGGAGACCAGCTGCAGAGGGAAAACGGGCACCACGTGGGTGCTAAACTCAAGAGACTGTGGTCGATCCTCATCTGAGTGAAACTACAATTACCAGAAGGCCGTAGGAGGGCCAGCAAAATAGGTAAAAGTGGTCATATATAGGGTCAAGCAAAATCCCTGTACAATCGAAAGACTTTGATCTACAAGCACTGTGTAAGAAAGGGAAGCAAATCTCGAAACCATTGATTTGTGTAAAAAGAGAACATTGAAAGTAGAGAGGGGTCAGTGCCCAGAAGAGGGGGACCCAGGAGTGAGCCATCATCACCCTGATCGACAGCCACAGTAAAACCCGGTGAAGCGAGGCAAAGAATTGAGAGGTTCGGAGCCCGGCAGACGGGGATCCAATGGTGAAAAGGTGTCACCCCAAGATTGAGAAAAGTGAAAGCAAAAGTTAAGAGACAGCAAGAGTGAACCCAAAGGAGGGATGCTAGAGAAGAAGGGTCTTAACCCGGCAGAGCAAGATCCAGGGGTGTGAAGCCATCACTGGAGTACTGACAGTCAAGAGGGGTCTGAGCCTGACCAAGGGAGATCCAGAGGTGAAGCTATCATCCAGATTTCAGACTTATAAATTGGGGGAATACGATACGTGGAGGGTCAACGCCCAGAAGAGGAGGTTGCAGGAGTGAAACCCTCACCCTATCTGAACTGTAGATTACAATTGAGAAGGGTCAGCGCCCAGAAGAGGGGGAACCACTGGGTGAATCATTAGCACCCTAACAAACTTTCATTCGGTTAAAGGAACTTTTGTTTCCCCGAAGGCAAGAGACTTTCAAAGGAAAGAAGACTTGGCCATTGACAGTCCTGAGAACTGCCATTAGAACTGTTGTCTCGTGCAGGAGAAGCCCAAGACTGTACTGTGCTCCAAGCTCCCATCTTGCCCAGTGTTCAAAACGTGGGGAAGGGAGACCCAGGCTACCGCATCCCGAGATATTATTCGAGAACACTTCTTTATTTCTTGCAAAACTATCCCATGCCCATTTTTTGTAATAGTTGTAAGGTTTGGCAATATTTTTCTTAATATAGGCCCTTTTATTTTGATACGTCACCACTAGAACTGCCTTATTTTCATTTGATGGTTGAAGCTTGCTCCCATCTTTGATTTAGGTTTAGAATAGGGGTTTTTCCAACCTGCATACAGCATTCATTGTTCAATAAACACCCTTGAACTGTGATCTCATGTGTTTGTCTTACTTGTTGCCACCATGAGTTCCTTACAATCACCAACCCCCTTATAATATTCACTTTTGTCTCCCCTTTTAAAATGCTGAAAGGTTTAGATTGCTTGATATATGGAGGGAACTGCATCCTTTGGAAAAGGAGTTCACATTCTTTTCCCCTGTACATGACTCCTACTCTAGGTTAGATTATATACTGATCACAGAGACGTTAATGGATAAGACGCTAGATGTCAATATTAGAGAGGGACATTTCAGATAATGCGCCAGTTGATCTTTGTTTACAGCTGGATATAGAGGCCCCATTCTTTAGAAAATGGAGATTAAAGACAGGGATATTAGAAGAAAAAGATGTCTTAGAGGATCTAGTATTGCATATGACCCAGTTTGAGATTATTGAAGGTTCTGCTAACCAGACAATTATATGGGACAGTTTTAAGGTCACGATAAGGGGTCATATGATTGATTGGACCTCCCGCCTTCGGAAGAAATCTATGAATGATCTGAATTTATGGGAGGCAGAATTGTCAAATCTACAGCAAACATATGCCCGATCAGGGAGAACTAGTAATAGGTCTGCAATGAATCTGGTACGGGAAGAATTAGCAAATGCTACTAATTTGATGGCAGAACAGGGTTGATTTTTTCCATGACAAAAATATTGGGAGAATGGTGACAAGAGTGGACGACTATTGGCAAATAGGCTGAAGGGTTTGAATGGGAGAGCCTATGTCCAGAGTATTGAAGATGAGAATGATTGATTAGTGTGGAAGAACACTGAGATTTGTTCAGGAATTATTATAGGACTCTATATACAGAGGAGGAATCTATATCAAGGCAGGATTTGGAGAGTCTGTTTGAAAATATTGATATTGCTAAATTATCATTAGATAGTAGAATGTTGGAGGCGGATATTGAGATTGAGGAGGTTTTATTGGCAATTGGGCTACTCCAGATGGATAAATCGCTGGGCTTAGATGGATTGCCTATCGAGTTTTATAGAAAGTTTGATTCTTTTTTTACTCCAATTTTATGTAGGTTGTTTAACTCTTTTTTTGCAAGAAGAAGGTTTGTGTCATTCGATGACTGAGGCCATGATCACAGTGATACCAAAAGAAGGGAGAGATGGTAAAAAAATGTAAAAAGTATAGACCAATTGCTTTGTTAAATGTAGATGTCAAACCTTTTACGAAAATAATGGCAAATAGGCTAAGTGACAGCATTGGTAAAATAATACATACGTCTCAGGTGTGGTTTATGAAGGGAAGGTTCGGATATAACAATATAAGGAAGTTAGTGGATTTAATAAGTATTCACAGTAATGAATCAATCAACGCTGCCTTGGTTTTTATGGATGCTGAGAAGGCATTCAACAGCGTTAATAGGGATTTTCTGGAATTTACAATGGAGAAAATGGGGTTTGGTGGTAAATTTAGGAGAATGGTTCATTGTCTTCAAAGTTTTGCTAAGGTACGTATTTGGGTTAATCGTGAATAATCGGATGCTTTTAGTCTTACAAGGGAGATGAGACAGGGCTGTCCCTTGTCACCTTTCTCATTCAACATTGCCTTGGAACCCTTGGTTGCACTGATCAGGAATGAGCAGAGAATTTGTGGGCTAAAATGTATGGCAAAAGAAGTTAAAGTACTCTCTTACGCTATTGATATGGTAGTGGTGCTCTCAGATCCTGAGAGGGGTAGCGCTGTTCTTAGGGAAGTACTTGAGAGAGTGGGTACGTTTTCAGGTTATAAAATTAACAGGGAAAAAACTGAAGTGTTTCCACTTTCGAAGGCTGTTAGGAGAGGTGACTTTGCAGATTGGAATTGTAATTGGTCTGAAATGCATGTATAATATTTGGGGATTTTCCTTACAAGAGATACAAGAAAGATGGTTCAATTTAATGTGACTAAATTGTTCAAAATTATACGGAGAGATGTAAGAAAATGGTAGAGGTTAGATTTGGGGATATGGGCAAAGGTTAATATGATTAAGATGTCACTTTCTGCCAAAGGTCTTATATATTATGCAATCAATACCTCTTGCATTCTCTAAGAAACAACTTATGGAAATTGATTGGGTTTTCTTGGATTTTCTCTGGGGTGAGAAAAAGGCTCCTAAGATTCCAAAGTTTATTTTACAACGGGATACTAAAGAAAGGGGTTTTGGTTATCCAAATTTGGAAAAATATTGCAGGGAATTTATCTTGAAGAAGGCGGCCTTACATGTGATGGCAGAGATGAAGCAGGAACCAATCTGGTTGGCAATTGAGAGGGATGCCTTGTTACAATTTTGATTGGAAATCATAATTTCTATGGGAAAACTATCTTAAGGGGTCTGCTAAATTGTTGACTGTTAAAATTGCTAAAAGCACAATGCTATGGTGGTCGCTTAACTTTAATGGGAATTTGTTTCTGAACCATAAAATCTATTTGGCATAACCCTGCATTACAAATTGATAATAAGACATTTTGTTGACGAAGTTGGATTTCAAAGGGGATTTTGTCATTAGGGCATTTGATTCGAGACAGACATTTAATGACCTTTCAGGAACTTCAGAAATTGTTCCAATTGGATGCAAAGGAGAAATGTAGATATAAGGAACTAGAATGTCCTTTGGTCAGGGGGTTTAGTATGTTACCCAACCCAGTAGAGAAGAAACCAGCAGTATGGACCATATTTTGTCTTTTAGAATCATGGAATATTCTGCAATGGAAATGGGATTCAGATTTGGGTTGTGCTATTACTGATGAAGTCTGGAAATATGTATGGCAAACTGGATATAGTAGCAAAATGGATCTTAAGCTACGGCTTATCCATCAAAAAGTTTTGGGATGACTATATTGGATGCCTGAACGTATGTGTGCCTTAGTGTTAGTAAATGATGATTTGTGTTGGGGATCTAGGAAGAAAAGGGGACGTTACTTCATATGTTATTGTCCTGTCCCAGAGTAGTAACCTTCTGGTGTGAGGTACTTGATAGATTATATATGACTCTATCCCTATCCATTAAATTTCCAAGAAGGCCGTTACAGGTGTTGCTTTGTGCTGCCGTGCTCCTTGGGTGAGTTTGCCCCCTTTTGTGGCTCTCCTTATTTAGTTTAAGGTGCATCTGCACCAATAAGCCCAATCTCCCAGCCCCAGGCCCCGAATTCCACCGCCCGCAACCCTCGCTGCCTCCCGCTTCCTTTGACTCTAATCTGCTAACACCTGAAGTGCCCGTTGGGCCCCATCCCCATAGCTTCCATCCCCCTTCCTCCATTCACCCACGCGCAGCCATCGCCAGCGCTTCCTGGTTCCCAGCCCGCCTCTCACCCCGCCCTCCACTCTGATTGGTTCTGGCAAGAGGACTCCCATTCATAACCAGTCCTCCCGGGGCAGCCCTCTGCCCGGCAGCCCTTCGGCTAAGGACCCAAGGCGAAGGACGGCTCCTTCCGTGACGGTTCCAGGCAGTATCTGCAGGTATCCGCAGGAGAAGCAAGAAGCCGACAATAAGTAGGTGTGGCAAGGGCGGGGACAGAAGCAATTACTTCTAGCCATACTACCCTACCACTCACCCTAGAATCCCATATCTGTAAAATAATTGCATTAGGAAACTCAGTCCTATACATGTAAATTTGAATTTAGAAGTGTGCCCAACAGTCCCTCATTGAATGTTGAATTTAGAAGCGTGCTCAACAGTCACTCATTGAATGTTGAATTTGGAAGTGTGCGCCCAATAGCCTCTCCTTGAATTTAGAAGTGTGTCCAACAGTTGCTCATTGAATGCTGAATTTAGAAGTGTGCCCAATAGCCTCTCCTTGAACTTAGAAGTGTGCCCAACGGTCGCTTGGTGAAAGTGGATCTTAGAAGTGTGCACAATAGCCCCTTTGTGAAAGTTTAATTTAGAAGTGCATTAGAAGCTGAATTTAAATGTGTGCCCTGTAACACCCCTATGCAAAGTTGAATTTAGAAGTGCCCTCAATAGACTCTCAGTGAAAATCAATTAAAAGTGTGCCAATAGACTCTTTGTAAAAGTTGAATTTAGAGGTGCATTTGAAGTTGAATTTAGAAGTGTGCTCAATGCCTTTAGGTGAAAGTTGAACTTAAAAGTGTGGCCAATTGCCGCTCATTGAAAGTTGTATTAGAAGTGTGCCCAATAGCCCCTCTGTGAATTTAGAATGTGTGCCCTGTAACACCTCTGTGCAAAGTTGAATTTAGAAGTGTGCCCTGTAACACCTCCGTGCAAAGTTGAATCTAGAAGGGTGCCCAATAGCACCCCTGTGAAAGCTGAATCTAGAAGTGTGACCAATAGCCTCTCTGTGAAAGTTGAATTCAAAAGTACACCCAATAGACTCTCTGTGAAAGTTGAATTTAGAAGTGCACTAGAAGTCGAAATTAGAAGTGTGCCAAATAGCCTCTGTGAAAGTTGAATTTAAAAGTACACCCAATAGACTCTCTGTGAAAGTTGAATTTAGAAGTGCACTAGAAGTCGAACTTAGAAGTGTGCCAAATAGCCTCTGTGAGAGTTGAATTTAGAAGTGCGCCAAATAACATCTGTGAATCTAGAAGTGTCCCAATTGCCCCACTGTGAATGTTGAATCGGAAGTGGGCCCAATATCCTATTGGTCTAATACCGTGCCTGGTTGAATCGACTAATCTCCCTAATAACCCCTCTGTACAAAGTTGATTTTAGAATCATGCCTAATACGCTGCCTGTATAAAGTCGAATTGAGAGAAGTGTGCCTAACAGTCTAATATCCCCTCTACACAAAAAAAATAAAAGAAAAACTGAATCTAGAGATAGACAAAATAACATCAATATACAAAATTAAATCTAGAGGTAGATCTAATATCATCTCAGTATACAATCGAATCTAGAACTGCGTGCCTAATACCGTGCCTGGTTGAATCGACTAATCTCCCTAATAACCTTTCTGTACAAAGTTGATTTTAGAATCATGCCTAATACGCTGCCTGTATAAAGTCGAATTGAGAGAAGTGTGCCTAATAGTCTAATATCCCCTCTACAAAAAAAGAAAAAATATTGAATTTACAGATAGACCTGTTAACATCACTATATAAAATTAAATCTAGAGGTAGATCGAATATCATCTCAGTGTACAATCGAATCTAGAACTGCGCCTAATATCCCCTCTATACCAAATTGAATCTAGAGGTAGACCTAATACCATCTCTGTGTGCTGTTGAATTTAGAAGTGTACCTAATAGCACCTAATAGCCTAATATCATCTCTGTGTACAGCTGAATCTAGAGGTATGCCTAATAGTGCTAATAGCTCAATATCACCTCCGTGTACAGACAAACCTAGAAGTGCACCTAATAGTCCAATATCACCCATCCTCAAAATGAACTTAGAAGAGTGCTTAAAAGCGTGCCCCCACTGAACTTTGGAACTAAAATTAGAAAGCCTAAAAGTGTGCCCTCACTGAATTTAGAACTACAATTAGAAAACCCTCCTAAAATTCACCTAAAGCTTGTACCAAGCATGAGTACACCCACCTCACCAGAGTTTGTCGGAAACAACCACTGTGGACCACCCCCACTCCCCGATCTGCCTGCTCTCCCGCCCCCCCCTGCCCAAATCATCCCTCTCCCCTTTGCATTCCCTACCACTCGCCTCTCCAAACACCAAGCCAGAGGGGCACGATGGCGAGCCAACCACCCTAAGACCACTCCTCCCCCGAACCCCACCGCCGACCAGCCAATGTTATCCATGCCCAATTTTTCTGCTCGCCCACTATTCCCATTGAACATCACCCCTGCTACCTCTCTCCCTCCCCAGTCTCCACTCTCTCAGCCACCACCCCCTTCGTCTCCGAGACCAACCGCGCCTGCCGATGTGAACTGCATCCTATTTAATGCCTGATCCGTAGCAAAAAACAGACACTGTATCTTTGACCTCCTCGCCTCTGACAAACCGGACCTGGTTTTCATCACCGAAACTTGGTTCTCGGACGACTTCGCTCCAATCACTAATGAAGCCTTTCTCCCTTACTACTCCCTCATCCCACTGAACCATCCCTCCAGAGGAGGAGGAGTAGCATTCGTCTACAAGTCTCTCTTCCACGCCTCAATCATCGAGAACCAACCTTCCATTCCTTCCTGCGAATCTCTCCTCGTTAAACTATCCCTCTCCCAGTCGCTCTCACACAGCTTCCTAATAATCTACAGGCCCCCTGGCTACGATGGACAATTCGCAAACAACCTCTGCGACTGTATTGCCACCCTTCAACTAAACCATCCCAACCTCACCCTGCTTGGAGACTTCAACATATGGCTCGACATCCCCACCAACCCTATGACACACTCTCTGGTTGACAGTTTGGACGCAATTAACCTCCAACCCCACATAAACGGCCCGACTCACTACAAAGGACACACTCTTGATGCAATCTTTAGTTCCAACACCCTGATTCATTTAAACCCCCCCACCCCTATCCTCTGGTCCGATCACTTCATTCTCTCGTTCGCCATGCATTCACCCGACCCCCTTCCCGTACTTGAATCTCAACCTCCGAATCTACGCAAGTGCTGGAAAAAACTAATAATCATCCCGGACCTAGCCGACGCACTCCTCCAGTCTCCACCACCTACCTCCCAACTCAACAAACAACTAACCCCTGACGCCTTTGACGCATGGCTCAACGCATCTCTGATGCGGCTCACACCCCCTTGCAAACCATCAACCCGCTGTGGCCTCTTCCCCAGTTGGTACACGTCTGAGTTGAAGATCACCAAACAACTATATAAATACCTAGAATGTAAATGGCAGAAAGTTAAAACCCAGGAGAGAAGGGCCACCTTGGCCCGACACCTTTATCACTACAAGGCCGAAATCCGGAAAGCAAAAAAAGCCCACTACAACTCCCGAATCCTAAACTGCAAAAACCCAAGCAAAGAACTCCACAAAATCATCTCCGAATTCACCAATCCGGCTTGTAACACGACAGTCCCGACTCCCTCACAATCACTGTGCAACTCACTCTCCTCCACTTTTACACCACGGATCTCGAAAGAACAAATACTCTAGCTGTTCTGGCTGAACTGGCTCTCTTACATCCACCAAGCAATTCTCCCCCCATACCGGCCGGCCCACCAGCCACGACCACTACGCAACCAACGTTCGAATCCTTTAGTCCAATATCACCAGAGCAATTTCTCAAACTTCTCTCTGCCCGCAGACCATCTGGCTCGCCGCTGTACCCTTGCCCAGCCACAACCCTCAAAGAAATGTTCGCTTCCACCTGCGCAGGAGAACACGCAAGATCCATCATAAATGCCTCCCTTTCCTCTGGTATCTTTCCCGACGCATTCAAAACGGTTCATGTCAAACCTCTAATTAAAAAATCCTCGCTCGAGCCCAAAAACTACCGCCCCATCTCAAACACCAGATTCCTTGCAAAACTCATTGACCAAACCGCCTACTCCCAACTAAATGCCTTTGTCGAAGTCAACAATCTCCTAGACCCCGCTCAATCAGGTTTCAGAGCCCGTCACGGAACTGAAATCACCCTAACCTCAATTTGGGATGACTTAAAATGACGGCAGACTCTGCGGGATGCGCAGCACTAATCCTCCTTGACCTCCTTGTGCCTTTGACACAAGCAATCACTCAATCCTCCTAAACCGCCTCCACTCCCTAGGAATTCGTGGAACCGCTCTTAAATGGATAGCTTCATTCCTCAAAAATCGGTACCAAATAACAATACTCTCCACCTATACCTCCCAAGCCCGACCAGTCGACACGGGAGTCCCACAAGGAGCATGCCTATCTGCCCTCCTGTTCAATCTCTACTTGATCACCCTCCCACCAATAATTCGTTTGCACAATATCCTGTGCTACAACTACGCCGACGACACTCAACTAATTCTAAAACTCCCGACCAGACCTGGCCTCCTGCCTCCTTGACATAGAACTCTGGATGACCCAAAGCCACCTCTTGTTAAACCCCTCCAAAACGGAAATCATGGTATGTGGCAACTCCAAACTTCTTCCACACCCACCACCCTGGCCATCAGCCATGGGCAATTCACCGACCCCCTCCAAATCAGTGAAAAATCTTGGATGCACCCTAGATTCAGACCTAACACTCTCGCGCCAAGTCAACAATGTCTCAAAGTCCTGCCACTACCACCTTAAAACCCTTAGGTGCATCTTTCCATATCTCTCCTTTCCCAACAGACTCTCTGCGGTCCAATCAATCGTTAGATCAAGACTGGACTACGCAAACCCCCTATACCTCGGAGTCCACGCGTACCAACTGACTAAACTCCAAAGGGCACAAAACGCTGCAGCCAAATTGCTACTTGCGCTCGCCCAAGAGACCACATCTCCCCAGCCCTTAAGACGCTGCACTGGCTCCCAGTAGCCCGAAGGGTGACTTTCAAAACCTTGTGCATCTCCCATCGAGCACGGCACAAAACCGGACCTCAATATCTTCAAGAGAAGCTAAAACCCTACCACCCACTACGTACCCTTAGATCAAGCTCTGCCGGCCTCCTAGTCATACCGAAGACAAACTCAAGCTGGTTAGGCGGATCAACATTCTCAGCCTTGGCCCCCATGCTTTGGAACTCGCTCCCACCCCACATCCGCCTAACTGAGGATTTAACGTCTTTCCGCAAACTACTGAAAACCTGGCTCTTCCCCTAAAACCAACCAGTACCAAACTAACCCAAACAGACCAACAGCAACTCAATGACTCCAATCCATCAAACCGCCTGATGCAAGAAACTGAGAACTAATAACCCCTAATATAAACTAGAAGGACAAACAGAATTAAACGAATAAACTAGATCATAGCAGTGAAATGGCCAATAAGAGTAAATCATACGGAAACAGTAAAGAGATTTAAACTCCTGAAATGGACAGAATGCATGCAGAGTGAACAAGTGAATGGTGTGGATGAATTAGTTAGAATGGATGAAACAGGTGGAACAAATGAATGCGCTGAGTGGAAGAATGCATGAATGGAAGAACAGATACCTATATAGTTCAAAGGAGTGTGGAAATCGAATGAATATGTAGATCGGATGAGTGTATGGAATGGATGAACATGGTGAGTGGATGAGCGTGTAGCGCGGATGAGTGCGCAAATACAGAAAAGTGAGTAGAACGCAAGAGTACGTAAAACAGATGAATGTCCAGAACAGATTAACGTAAACCAGATAAATGTGTAGAACAGGTGAGTATATGGAGCGGATGAGTAGGTAGAGCACATGAGTGTGGATAACTGATGAATATGGAAGTGCAGAGGGTGTGTAGATCGCTGGAGCAGATGAATGTACAGAGCGAATGAGTGTATAGAACGGATGACTGTATAGGTGAGTGTATAGAGCGGATAGAGCAGATGAGTGGATAGAGCAGATGAGTGGATAGAGCAGATGAGTGTATAGAGAGGATAGAATGGATGAATGGATGGGTGGATGAGTGGATAGAGCAGATGAGTGGATAGAGCAGATGAGTGGATAGAGCGGATGAGTAAATAGAGCGGATGAGTAAATAGAGCGGATGAGTAAATAGAGCGGATGAGTGGATGAGTGGATAGAACGTTTGAGATAGGTAGATAGAGCAGATGAGTGGATAGAGCAGATGAGTGGATAGAGCGGATGAGTGGATAGAGCGGATGAGTGGATAGAGCGGATGAGTGGATAGAGCGGATGAGTGGATAGAGCGGATGAGTGGATAGAGAGGATAGAATGAATAGATAGAGCGGATGAATGGGTGGGTGGATGAGTGGATAGAGCGGATGAGTGGATAGAGCAGATGAGTGGATAGAGCAGATGAGTGGATAGAGCAGATGAGTGGATAGAGCGGATGAGTGGATAGAGCGGATGAGTGGATAGAGCGGATGAGTGGATAGAGCGGATGAGTGGATAGAGCGGATGAGTGGATAGAGCGGATGAGTGGATAGAGCGGATGAGTGGATAGAGCGGATGAGTGGATAGAGCGGATGAGTGGATAGAGCGGATGAGTGGATAGAGCGGATGAGTGGATAGAGCGGATGAGTGGATAGAGCGGATGAGTGGATAGAGCGGATGAGTGGATAGAGCGGATAGAGCGGATGAGCGGATAGAGCAGATGAGTGGATGAGTGGATAGAGCAGATGAGTGGATGAGTGGATAGAGCAGATGAGTGGATGAGTGGATAGAGCAGATGAGTGGATGAGTGGATCGAGCGGATGAGTGGATGAGTGGATCGAGCGGATGAGTGTATAGAGAGGATAGAATGGATGAATGGGTGGGTGGATGAGTGGATAAAGCAGATGAATGGATAGAGCGGATGAGTAAATAGAGCGGATGAGTGGATAGAGAGGATAGAATGAATAGATAGAGTGGATGAATGGGTGGGTGGATGAGTGGATAGAGCGGATGAGTGGATAGAGCAGATGAGTGGATAGAGCAGATGAGTGGATAGAGCGGATGAGTGGATAGAGCGGATGAGTGGATAGAGCGGATGAGTGGATAGAGCGGATGAGTGGATAGAGCGGATGAGTGGATAGAGCGGATAGAGCAGATGAGTGGATGAGTGGATAGAGCAGATGAGTGGATGAGTGGATAGAGCAGATGAGTGGATGAGTGGATCGAGCGGATGAGTGTATAGAGAGGATAGAATGGATGAATGGGTGGGTGGATGAGTGGATAAAGCAGATGAATGGATAGAGCGGATGAGTAAATAGAGCGGATGATTAAATAGAGCGGATGAGTGGATAGAACGGTTGAGATAGGTAGATAGAGCGGATGAGTGGATAGAGCGGATGAGTGGATAGAGTGGATGAGTGGATAGAACGGATGAGTGTATAGAGAGGATAGGATGAATAGATAGAGCGGATGAATGGGTGGGTGGATGAGTGGATAGAGCAGATGAGTGGATAGAGCGGATGAGTGGATAGAGCGGATGAGTGGATAGAGCGGTTGACCGGACAAAGTGTACAGAGAGGATGAGTAGATGGAGTGGATTGAATGGATTGAGTGGATGAACGGATAAGCCGACAGAACAGATGAGTGGATAGAGCAGAGGAGTGGATGAATGGATAGAGCAGAGGAGTAGAAAAGTGTATAGAACAGATGAGGGAATAGAGTGCGTAGAGGGGGTGAGGGCGCGTAGAGGGATGAATAGAATGGATGAATGCGTAGAGCATGGGGCAGGCAGGAGTGCAGGCATGGGGCAGGCAGGAGTGCAGGCATGGGGCAGGCAGGAGTGCAGGCATGGGGCAGGCAGGAGTGCAGGCATGGGGCAGACAGGTGTCCATGCATGAGGCAGACAAGAGTGTATGTGTAGGGCAGACTGGAGCACGCTTGGCGGACTCGAATGCGCGGGGTGAGCTGGAATGCATGAATGCGTGGAGCGGACCGGAGTGTATGGAGCTGACTGGGATGCATGGAGTGGATAAGAGTGCATGGAACGGACTGGAGCGCATAGAATTACGTGACGTATATAGTAGGGTTTGTAATGCACAGAACGTCTGAAAGAGCACATAACCCATCATATCTCACCACCACGCTTACTCTCTCCTTTACATCACCACTCAACTAGAACACAGAGATACTATGACACCATTCGGTATAACTGTTCTCATACCAACATCCGCCGCTCATTCCACATCATTCTGAGTAAACACTGCTGGTTACTCACCCCCCAGCCAGGCGTTCTCCTCAGGCCTAACGCAGCCACATCCGGTCTGGATAAATCCTGCCAGAACGAGCACATACTCTTGACCTCTCAACCACCACACCTACCACTAAGAAGCAGCAATTACACGGATACTGCACGAGCTGCACAGATACCTGCTGCTCACATGCACCTTTTGTCTCTCTCTACTGATCTGAACTTCGGTTCCCAAGGGCGTTCAACCTACCAGCGCCTTCAGACCATACCAATGGTATATAAGGCGCTATATAAATGCAAAATAACAATAACAATATTAGCAAACACTGGACGCAGTTTGATGGCTCTTGGAGAGATAGAATCCTGGTGATAGCAGCGAAGCAGATTTTGAAAGTATGGAAGACCAGAAAGAAGCCAACGGTGGAAGAATGGATTAATGATGTGGTGATGATACTATCCTATTTTGAATTAGTCATGTGTAGGAGAAAGGGTAAAGAGGAAGCTTATTGGATTTTATGGAAATCTTTTAGTGATTTATATGGTAATGGTATATTAAATGTATGACCCATTATTCTAAGTGACTGAATACTCGCACTAGTACTTGCCTTATTTGTAGTAGTTAGTGTGCATGTAGTTATTTGTCTGTCTTGTCTCTTGTCTATATGTTGAGAATTTTAAATATATCTATTGTGTAGAATTTGATATTATTAGAAAAATGTTTTATGATTCCAATGAATATATATTTCTTTAGTTTATGAATATCTCTTTATTGATTTTCTTGGGGTATGGTGAATTCTAATAGATGTATATGATAAGATATACTGTATTCTATGTTGATTTCGGTTTGTATTATATCTTACATGTACTTGTTTGAATTTGATAAATAAAGATAATAAAAAATGCTGGGTCTCCAAACCCTTTTCAACATTGCATGTATTTATATCCGTTCCTTTTGTTAAGGTTTGTATTTTCATTTCTTTCAACAATATTCATATACAGTTTTTCTTCTCCAGAATACTGGGTCACCGACCCTTCCTTCACAATATTCTTGTTTGCATTGTTCTGTTCATTATTTTCAATGCTTTCCTCGTTTGTAAAAGTGTGTTAATTATTTTCAGCAATGTTCTCATTTGCATCAAATTGGTCGTTATTTTCAGTAACTTCGTCTCGCACTCTCAGTGCTACCCGACAACCACTTTCAGCCATCCTGGTAATGCATTTAGGTTCTCTGGGCTTACCGGGCTTCTCTAGCAGTGCTCAAGGCTTCCTGGTGACTTCTTGTTTGGTCCACTGACTCAGTGCTTGTCTGGTCAGCTAACTCGTCTTCATTCTGTTTACTCCTGCTTCGGGCGGCTTCTGTTGCTCCCGGCAAGCAGGCAGCAGGTAGTTTACAGCACAGCTTTTTGTAACAGCTGGCAACGTGCTGCAGGGTCCCTTTCACCTGACTGTGTTCCACTTACTAGAGGTCAAATATTGGGGCATCCAACTCCACCCATTGTCTTGTATCACCATCTTTATGTGTACCCTTCAATGGAACAAATAAGATTTTGGAAAACTTCTGCTTTTCAAGTTTTCTTTATTTTACAGGTTCACTATCTTTCCATAATATTTTCCTCAGATGACTGTGCTGTAAGCCAGCGCTGTGAGATGTATTGTAATGGTCTTTGGATGTGAGCAAGGTTTTCCCCCTGAAGCGTTAATGTCAAGTAGCATATACCAGTAATCACCTGATCATCAAGGGGCATAGATGCAGCAGAAATTCCTTCTGTGGTACAGGGCACATTTATTTGCCCAAGGACATGCACATTCCTGTCCTTAATATTCCATAGAGAAGGCTGAGGATGTTCGGGTCCTTGGCATCATCAAAGGGGCACATGATGTCAATAAAGAATGCTTAGTACTTGAGCTGGTAAATGTGTTAGTGAAACATGTGGAGTTTCTGGTAGCGCTAGGCCCAGCATATTGAGGGGCTGGCAGATCAACATCCCTAGTTGCCTCCATGAGAGCATGGCAATACCCTGATAGGGCTCATGCCCTACCCTAAGTGGAGAACATTGAGATATTGACTACCCTAAGGAGAACATAGCATGGCCCTAATAGCTCTAACCCACTGTCCTAAGGATGGTCAATAAATGCCATGTAACCTATACAGCTTCTCGATGGGGAGTTCATATGAAGCTCCTGGCAGTCCTATCCTAAGGGGGAAAGATTGAAGTCCTGGCGGTGTTAGGGGAACCCTATGTTGAAAATGGTGTGGACCTAGCATTCCGAACTGCTCTTCCCTACAAGTGAATGCTCTGTTGGCGCTAAAGCCCTTTTCTGAAGAATGTGAGTGGAGTTCTACCAGAACTAAAGTACTGGCCTAAGGAGGACAGTTTAAAAGTACCAGCAATGTGAAATCTCTACCCTATAGGGTTCACCAAGGTCCAAGCAGTGACAAGGTTCTTCCCTATGAGGAAAAGAGTGCTTTTCTGGCAATGCTAAAGTGCTAGCAGATTAATGTTCTGGCAACACTGAACCCTAGGTAAGCAGATTAGGTTCTTGACACGTTTAATGCCCTAGCTTTAAGAGATCCCTGGCAGCCTGCTCCAGGGGCATGCCTCAGAAATAGGATAAAATACTTTTTGTTTTTCCTTTTTGGGAAGCCACAAATGATGTCAGAAAGTATCAAATAATCCTTGCCCCAACTAGATGTCCTTCCAGCACTCCATTATGGACAAAGTAATCTTTCTTTCAGGTGATCTAACTTTGTTGATTTATGCTACCAGCATAGAGGAGAATGTCCTAATGGTCTAAAGCAGGGCATTATTGTACCTTAGTACAAAAGCCGAAACTGGATCCTAATAAACCTGTTCACTTTAGGCCCATCTTCAGTTGCCACTTCATTTGCGCAGTCTTTGATGCCAAAGTCACTGCTCAGTTCTTGGACTGTTAAGAGCAGTGATCTTTTGTTTGGCCTCAGATCTGGTTTTCATCACAATTCTGATACCGCAAACGCATTCATGTCAGAACGAAGCTGCTAAACCTAAGAGATTGAATCAGCCTGATCCTACTAGATCTATGAGTGACATTTGATTCTGTGACCCATGGTATCCGACTCAGTTGCATGTACTTAACCAAATAGAACATGTTTCCTCTACATATGTTCGTCTGGCCTGTGGACTTATCCCCCTCTCCTGATTAATATCCATTTGTTTCCCCTTGCCTAGTAAATTAAGGAGCATGGTCAAGATTGATGAGACACATATCCTGTTGGATCTACACAGTGACTCACCAAATACTATGCAGGTTAAGTAGCTGTCCTGGTTATGTGAGGGGTCAGTTATGTGAGACTCACGACTATGTTTAGTTTTCTCAAGGTTTGATATTTTATTTTACACAAAAATAGAAAATAAACCCTAACTAAACCTGCTCTACCAGGGAATGTCCTACCTACTCTAGGATATAAGGGAAAACCTCCTGCCATACACAAAACTAACCCTCACACTAAACAACAGAAACATTCAAAGTAACATATAAACAACATAAATAAAAGGTGACCAAATAGCCAGTGTCTTGGATTACTTCCACTCATCCTGGGCAGATCTTGCTCCCCAGGAATGTCCACAAGTCAATTTTCTCCAAGGAAAAGAAAGTCTTGAATCAAGTCTTAAAGTTACAAAGAAATGCGTGTTCACACAAACAAAATGTCACTGATAGCAGCAGTTCCTTGTTTACGAAATGAAAAGATTCCCTTTCCCAGTTCCACAAAGAAAACAGCACCAATTGTATTTCTGGACAACCTCCTACCTCTTCTGCTTAGCAACAGCTCTTCTTCATGTAACTTCTGCTGCGTATTTGAATACAGTTTGTCAAGATACTTCTTCTTAGAGCTTGCTTTCTCTCTAGCAACTCCCCTCTGCCACTGATCATGGGAGAGCAGGCTCCCTTGCCCCACAGTTTGCATCTGCTTCTTCTACATTCAAATCATAATGTTCTGACAAAAGTATCGACAAGTACAGTTCTACTGCTGCTACTGCGTCTTTGTATTTTAGGCCACTTCAACAAGACTCTCGACCTCTACAGGTTGGCAAGGCACTCTCCTCTCTTGTATGGCAAGAAAGGGCAGCCTCTTTGCCTTTCCTTTCTGTCTTGCAGCTACCAGACTATCTGTTTTTAGCTCTGACTGATTCTTCTTAACTTGAACTCTCTCGGCTCTACACATTTGAATGAGTTTGTTTTAACAAGTACCCAGCTCCATTCCCCGGCTACATATACACCTTCTTGTCTCCAGTAGTTACCCCAAAGCTGTATTGCCACTCGTCCAGTCTTGGATAACCTTGTCACTTTGTTATCAGAGGACTCCAGGTTTACAACAGCTTCAGCATCTTTAAAACAATGGTATTCCGTTCTTAATTGAGCTGGTTTCACTTTAACGGTGTTTGATCTACTGGCTTGATTAATACTTGTTCTTCGTTTGACTTCAACAAATTCTACGACCGCTACATAGGGATACAGTATGCTACAAGGAGTCAGTTTCTCTGTTGAAACCAAATTAGGTACATGCAATTTTGTTTTGAGAATTAACTACCAATTTAAAGATGGGCGTTCCCTCTTTTCGGTCCGAGTTCTGTTTCAAAAGAAATTGGGAAACATTTCATGTGTGTGATCTCTTTTAAAGTTAAATGGGCTTGTAACATTGCGGGAAAGTCAGCTTCTACCATATAAGAGTTACTGGCAATGTTCTCCTCTTTAATAGGAGACAAGCGACCATTCAGCAACAGTTTATAGTTAACAATGGGGAGAAGAAAGGGTTTCTCTTCACGCTGGTACATTAGCTTTGATGATATAACTGTGTGATACAATTCCCTTGTTAAAAAGACTTCCACTTCTGCAAACAACTTTTACACACACTTGCTTGCCTGCGAGTATAAATTAAGCTGGTTAGTTACCGGCAAGGTATTCTTGATGATTTGGAGTACAGAGATTGCTTCACCGACTCCACAATCACAGTGACCGCGGGCTGTTTCTACTTCTCGACTTAATTTCTTCTGCTGCTACTGCTGCAGGCACTCCTGGGACCCACGCCCCTCTGCAACATGGGTGTCTCCAATCTGGCCTCCTTAATGGAGAGTATTCCTTTCTCCAGCTTCCCTCGGCTTGCTTCTGCACATGGGCCTTGGGTAGATGCACGACTTCAGCTCTTTATTCACAGCAATAAGCCGTGCCTGGAAAGACTACCTGTTTCTCCCAGTCTCTTCCAATGCTGCGTCAGCCAAACAGGGTTTGTGAGCACAGGACTAACTCTGAGCCTGCAGATGAAATCTGCTCTTCCTCTGCTCCGGCGTCCCTTCTGTGGCCACCCATCCTAGTGAACTGCCAGCCTTGTGCTCTGCTTCTTCTTCTGCTACCTCTGCCGACCTTCTAGCTCCTGCTCCAGCTTCTTTCTGCTGCTCCTTCCTCTTCCTGCTGCAGCCTTTTATGCACCTCAAATGGATTGATTGGCTTCAAGTACAGGCCCTTACAACTAATTGCCTCACCTTGACAAAAGCTATTAGGCCTGCCTGACTTTGGCTTCCACATACCTCTTTAGCCCTCTTCTTCATCACAGTCCTTGAGGAACTCGGGAACCTGTAGTCTACCATTCGAGAAATTTTGTTTCCTCACTTCTTTAAAGGGTTTAAAGATAATTTTTCCTCCCTTGATGTTATTGAAAGAGGAGTTACGAGGTTTAACCTTTTGAGAGACGGATTGGACAGGAAAAGATGTTCGCTGTTCCTTTTGGTAAACTTTTGACCTTGAGAGGATACTGGGATTTAGGGGTATAAAAGATTGGTTCTTTGGGTTCAACACTATGCTGAATCATTACTTTAGAATGTACCTTTCCAGCCTTAGTAGGGGGCCGAGATATAGCATAAGGGCAATAAGCCAATTCATCCTCTAAGTCTGTGGTAGGAGTATTCCTCTTCAAGGAGAAATACTGTGCCTCACCCTGCGAAATCTCCCCATTGCCATGGGCCTGGTCTCCACCCAGGTGATACTCCTGCAGTACATCACCCCCAGGTTTGGGATCAGGAAGCATCTGCCCTCTCCTGGGGACCTGGTAGGAGACTTTAGGCAGGGTTCCAGTGGGGGATCTGCAGAATTTGCCACAGTTGCTACAGCTGTGCATGAATGGTTGAGAAATCTATGGCACTGCTCCTGGACTTCACTCGCCCCGTCACCTTTTGCATTTTTATAACTACCTTTTGAACCCAATGGTTCTAACAGGGTCATTTTTGGCCTGCAGATGAGAAGTCACCAAATCAGCTGACAGTCATTTGTTATGCTCGCTCTTAAATCTGTTATCTGATAGATCATGAACACTGGAAGCTTCTGGTACATGCGATTGTTCTGTCGTGCATAATCTATTGTGTGCACTTGAGCCTTTCAAGGTTCATGGCGGTATACGAGCCAGGGCCATTTGAAAGAGATTTGACCAGGGAATCTCATTTGGTTGACCATAGATCGTAAGATACAGCACAGACGCATTGGCCGTCTAAGGAACATGATTAAATCCCTCATTCCCACCTAACTCTGGCATCTGATTCACTGCCATGTTTCATTTTGTTGATTAAGCTGAAGCCTGGACTCTATGATGATCAGCCAATATAGAAAACTATGTTTAAATGTTAAGACCCTACAGTTAGATGCACATCCCAAAATATTGGTAGACCTTCCCACGCTCTTCACGTTTCCGATAAAACTCAATGGCTACCTACTGCTGTGCATGATTTAAATTCTGCAGGTCTATCGCACCGTCTGTGCAGACTCGAGTGTTAGCACAATAGTTAATATTGTTAATATTGATACACCCAATTTACTACATAAAGTATGGGGTTATTTGAGCTTTTCTGTTGATTCATTTTATTTCTGCTTGTTTACTTAGTGATTTTCTGTATTTCAGCAGTGCTATTTTTTCATATGGTTGTCAAATTCGTTCTAGCTCCTTGTTAAAAATAAACCGGGAAGTCAAACATGCTTTCAGATAATGAGGCCTCAAAAGTTGCAAAGAAGCTATATGATGAACCAACAAATGCCCACCTGTGTAGATTAAATAGCACTGCCCGCAGGACATCGAGAGTATCCAAATGCTCCACAGAAGGGAAAAGAGAAGGACACAAGGCTGCCATGAGCACCATTTCCTGCGATCTGTTTAAGCCATGGAACACCCTGGTCCCATGTTTAAACATCCCAGAATCTCAAAGCAAAGGTTCCCACTTTCCAGGGGCTCCAACGAATTAGATTGGATGCATGTAAATCCATGGTTAATTTCCAAGTAGGAACCAAAGACCTCTGACCAGGCTGGGGAGCATCTGTGATCACCAAGGCAGATCTCCCAGGGTGAGGCTCATCCATTGCACATCGGATTGCTGACCCCTACGATGTCCCCAAATGCGGGATACTCAACTGCATTATTTCTGGTAGTGGGGGACTGCGTTCACGCTATCCCCTGAAAAGGCAAACCTTGGAAACAGACGACATACCTGTACAATACTATCAGGATTTTTTCTGTTTGATTTTACCCTTCCAGACCTTTATACTGGGAACATTAAGGACACACTCCTTGACCCGAGCAGCACAACAAAAAGGTGTTTGTCTTGGATTTTTTCCTGAGACCGTGGTAGGACAGCCGGACGCACCCAGGTCCTACCACTTTGCTGCTAACACTAACTGCATTTCTGGTTATACTTTTTCAGCCTATCACTCCTTTACTCCTTTCCTTTCTGCATATCTGTCGCTCTTTGGACACCACCGCTTTGACTTGAATGCATCTTTTTCTGTGATGAAATAACAGATTAAGCTCAGGTGTGTGTCACACCACACCAATTTGCTGTATATGTTTTGAGACTTATATGTTTTTGTTGTTGTCTATTCACTGGCTTTTCCTTGTCGATTCATCACTTGTTGATTGCTTTACATATATTAAAAACGTTTGTTATGTGATACTTGCCTCCTTTTGGTATCTTACATATTGTGTCAAGAGGATTTATTGTCTTAAAATAATGTACTGTAGCATTCATTGCTTAAACATTGAGCTACCTAGGGGAGCCTTGGGAATCAAATGACCCCTGTCTCAGCTCTAAACCCCTGGCACAGCGACACTTCCTTTTTCCATGATTTACAGGCTGGGCAATTGACAACCCTGAAGAAGCCGAGATGTCAGTGGTTCACCAACTGACTGCTTACCCCAAGGTTCCCGGAATGCATTAATGGCAATCCGCTACAAAAAAAAAAGGTAGATTTAGGCATCCCCAAATCAAAACCATCCAGAAGGAACTGGAAAGCCTTTGAAAAAAAAGACAACTTGGGAAGAGAGCCTCTTGAAACGCACCACGTTTTAAAAGTGCTGCAATGCATAGCATGTGAATGAAGTGCTTTTAACCGCCAAGGCTAACTCTTGGGACAGACCAGGTCTACAGCCATCCCATTCGATCTCCAGACTATCACATTCAACAGGATCTCTATAATCTGGCGGAGAGGATGATGATGAGTCGTTGAAGAACGCATCCCCCAAACTGGCTCCACCACCGTCTGTCTCCCTTTTACCACAGTGGAACCACCTGATCACTGGGTCACCCTCGCTCCCAATCCTCATCAAGACTAGAGGAATCAAGGAGAATTGAGTAAAAGCCTAAGTGAGCCTCCTTTGGTCATATAAACTGCAGGCAATCTCTCCTCCACGGTCCTTGTGTTAAAATGTTGGAGTAGGGCATTTGGGTGGGTGCAATAAACAGGCCCACCGTGCCTCTTCTGTCAGATTTCCTGGTCAAGTACTGAGCTACTAGGTGGATGGACAAACCCTGCCCAATTGGCCTGCCTTGATGTGGTCTGTGAACAAAAGCAACAGTTTCTCTTTCCTGAAAATCCCCAGATGAAAAACCATGTCGCCCATGCCTATTGGCAAAGGCTCTCGCTTCACCTTGCATTTTGCTGTAGTCGGCACACTGTGGCCGCAGGAAGAGCCCCTACGGTCCAAAAGGACAATGCCAGCTCCTTTGATTTGAAAATCATGAATTATTATTCTCTGTGAGACCTGTGTCCCTGGATTGCTTGCTCACCAAAGGTGGCTTTCCAGCTCAATCCACTATTAGTCCAAGATTGTATCCATCTTTCTATGGTAGTTTGGATTTTTTGTTAATTAGATCGTAGGTATGAGTTGTATATAAAATGAAGAAAAAGCTTTCTTTACCCGTTTTCTTTTTTGGTGGATTAATTTCATGAACATAAATAACAGACTTAAACATGAGTGTTAAAAGACTAAGGGGCTGATTCATGGAATTATTTTCGCCGAAAAACGGAGATTTGTGTGCCATTCTGCCCGCAAATCCCTGTTTAACAACATTGCAGAGAGACCACATGGGTAATTTGCATTACCACATGGGTAATTTGCATTACTGCGGCGTGGCGTTTGCGCACTGCTACTAGCTTATTTAAGTGTGAAAATATGAATATATTATTATTTATACACTGAATAAAATAGGGTAAAATGAGTACTCCTTGATTTAACATTTCATTATTTCTCTTTTGAGAACATGAGCTCCTGATGTATTAAAATCTGAAACACATGGATGCGAAACAATCCTGCTCTAAGCAGGCCTTTAAGTGAGCTTGGGGTTAGGGGGCTACGCCCCGGCAGTCTCCAGAAAGGGCTCTTGAGCCGGGGCCCACGCCGACACCTCAGAGAGCCGTGTAGCCGGAGCGCTGCACAGTTGCATTAACTGCCTGCAGGTGTCACACTTCGGAAGTACTGACATCTGCAGACAGCCAGTGTAACCGCGGCTTCAGCTACATGGCGGCCAGATTACTCTCAACTCCGAAACAGGAGGGGGGCTGGAGGGCCCAGTCTCTCCTTTTGTTTCAGAGTAAAGAGTCCACATGCAGCACAAAGCCTTTTAAAGAAGGCAGGCAGTCCTTTCATTCAAGGAGCCCGTCGTTTTTAACCACGCGGTGCCTCGAATGGAAAGGGGGCCTGCTGCGTGTGAGAGCCGAGGCACAATGGTGGCACACCTTTTGGTGTGTGCAGCCCCGAAGGGCTGGGCGCACGAAAGGTAATAATGCCAGTGGCCATTGCGCCCCAGCTCCACTGCTTTCTCCATTGGCATGGGGAGAGGGGACTCCCGTTAGGATGTGCGGCCTAAAAGCACACATACGTAAGCCACGCCCCCTAATGAGAGTCCATCCTCCACTGTGTACATCCCACTTAATCCACTGGTTGCAAGTATATACAACTTTTAGATTGAACACTGATTGTACTAAAGAATATTTGGCTCAAGCACAATAAGACCCCACGTGTGAAACAAATTGGGTAAACTCCTGAGTGCAGTCCAGATTTCGATCATGTCTATATCCCAGCCCCTCTGAGCACTGAGTTGAGGAAGAAGTATTCTTAAACTCCCCCGCCCCCACCCCCAAATCATCCAATTGCTACTTTGCCGCCTGTTTCCTTTTCATGTTTGGAAACAGGGAGGGCAGGACAATGGCACTTGGGATCTCCCGTAACTATTGACTCCCATTACTTTTGTCACCGAAGTCAGTAACTCCCAAAAACGTAAGCACTGAATGCCTTCTGCTCTACATTTCCAGGAAGTGGGGTAACTTGGAAAAACGCAGGTGTGGATGATTTATCTTCACTGAAGCTCAGCCCGGCGGCACCTGTTATTTGGGGGTTTACAGTAGACCCCAAGTAAATAAATAAAACGTCGCAGCAGGCATGCCATGCCCCCGTGAGGCATGTGGCATGTTGACTACCCGCAGAGACCCACCGGCGA